>NC_136471.1:92549896-94041717 GCF_902686455.1 Sciurus vulgaris | reverse complement strand
AAAGAAGAGTCTAAAATATAGAATATGAAAGCATTGTTTGAGAAGTAGGATGAGACTCAGAAGATAGTTGTGTCACAACAAAGAAGATGAGAGTTTCAAAAGAGGATTGGGGAAATAGGGCGTAGTACAAGTGGCAGAGCACTTGCCTAGCATGTTCATGCCTAGCTCATGACTAGCTGGGTCCAACTCCCAGAAGTGCAAAAAAGAGAAGGGGGTTCCACAATGTAAAATTCTACCAAGAGTTTCTGGTGAAATTAGGACAGAAAGCATCTACTGAATTGGCAGTCTGGAGGTCATCAGGAAAACTACCTGTTTTAAATAGTGGGGACAGAAGCCAGAATGCAATAGTTTGGGAATAGAATGAATAGAGAAAGTGAGACACCAAATGTAAACAATTCATTTTACAAGGGTGGATATAAAAGGGGAAAGTGGATTTTCCAACTTCCAAAATGATTAAGTAAGGAATTTGAATGAATATATCCAATGAAAAAATCTAGTATGCTTGTCAAAATGAGTAAACCCTCTGAAGATTGATCAAAGAGGACTTACAAAAATTTGAGCATCATTTATTTTTAAAATGTGTGGAAACTTGATAAGAGCAGTTGGAGGCCATGGCATTTGAACTGGGAACTAAATCCATCCCTGGCAGTTCTGTTGTGCAAAAGAACTGTTTTAGCAGACTTGGCAGCTAAGCAGCAATTCTTAACTTCCCAGACCCCTGAGGAGGAAGAACTATTTTGTGTACTTTTGGCAACTGATAAGCATTGTCAGATCCTATTTTCTACAGCTTTATTCTATGAAAGGCCTATATTGAATGGCAGAAGCAACCAGGAGATATCATTCCTTCATACTTAACTCCCACTGTGTAGGGAGGATGCAGACAGGGTAGCTAATGAAAAGAAAATTTCCTCTTTCCTGCACAGCTCTGTGTTATGGGAAGGTTGTTCCACTGCCCTTGGCAGTCAGGAGGTACCTCCCATCTTGCCAAGATTTCCAGGGAGGAAGACCTATTACTGGTAGAATCAGTGACCAGTAAAAATTGCAGATCACATCATCCCCAGTCTGAGATGCAGAAAATCCATACTAAGCAGTGTCAGAAGCTGGAGTGGCACTAGTTCTCTTGTGCATGTGTGCTTGTGTGCACACGTGCACACTTTCCCTCTCTCACACACACACTACCTACTCCAAAGGAAGGTTTGGGTGACCACCTAGTGAATGATGACTTCTGCATCCCCTATCCTCAACCCCCAGCCTGATCCATAATACAGAATTTCTTCACAGAGGTGAATACAAGCAAGCCCAAGAGATTTGTAAGAGTCTGTCTCTGCCAAGGAATCCAACTACAATTGGACCACACTAAGGAGTAATTTATGCTGTTTTAAAACAACAGAAGAGTCAGCTAGAATTTAATAGAGGTTAATAGTTGGATATAATACTAATAGAGAAGCAGAAAAGCATGTTTAAGAAGAACATCAGGGAAAGAAACATTCAAAGAGAGTCAGGGTGAAATAATTTTCATTTCTGCTGGTTAGAAAAACTGTTCATGCTTAAGGCTATACTCCCTTAGGAATGACAGAAAGCCTGTATATTGAGGAGGAAATACACTTCATTGAAATAGTTTAGGTATGCGCAAAACAAATAAGCAATCAAGTAACCAATAAAAACCCCAAAGGAAATCAGTTATCTAGAGTCAATTCAACAAATTATCTAAAATGTTCATTTTTAAAAAAAGTTATTCATTTTTTTGTATCTTAAGACTGCATTTTGATTCATTGTACACAAATGGGGTACATCATTTCGTTTCTATGGTTGTACATGATGTAGATTCATACCATTTGTGTAATCATACATGTACATAGGGTAATTATGTCTGTCTCATTCTATGATTTTTCATAACTCCCTCCCTCTCATTTCCTTCTACGTAATCTAAAGTTCCTCCATTCTTCTCTCACTCCCCATCCCCTACCCCCATTATATACCATCATCCACTTATCAGGGAAATCATTCCACCTTTGGTTTTTAGGGATTGGTTTATTTCACTTAGCTTGATATTCTCCAATTCCACCTATTTATTTTCAAATGCCATAATATTATTTTTTCTTTATGACTGAATAATATTCCATTGTGTCTTTATCCATTCATCTGTTGAAGGGCATCTAGGTTGGTTCCACAATCTAGCTATTGTGAATTGAGCTGCTATAAATACTAATGTGGCTGCATCACTGTAGTATGCTAATTTTAAGTCCTTTGGGTATAAACCAAGGAGTGGGATAACTGGCTCAAAAGGTGGGTCCATTCCAAGTTTTCTGAGGATTCTCCACACAACTTTCCAGAATGGCTGCACATTTTTAACAAAAATAATGAAATATTCAAAGAAAAGAGGAAAAAACAGGCAACAGAAACTGCCTTTGAGGGGACCCAGATATTAACTTAGTTAACAAAGACTTCAAAGCACCTATTATAAACATTCCAAGAACTAATGGACACTTTGCTTAAGGAATTTAAAAAAGTATAATGGCATTATCTAATGGAATAGAAGAATCAATAATATCTCATGGAATCAAAGAATCAATAAAGAGACATAAATTATTTTAAAAAGAACCAAATAGGATTTCAGGAGTTGGATATTATAATAAGTCAAATGAAATTCATGGGATAGGTTCATCAACAGCTTCAAGTTGCCAAACATGACAATCAGTCAACTTGAACTTAATAAATGTTATAAAATCTGAACAGGTAGAAGAAAGAATGACAAAGAACAATGAACCATGAACAGGGTTTCAGATAAATTTAGTACACTTTAAGTACACCATCCTATTTATAATAGAAGAACCAGAAAGAGAGGAGAAACAAAAAGAAAGCAAATAAAAAAGTGCTTAAAGAAATAATAGCCAAAATTATCCTCAATTTGATGAAAAATATTAACCTACACATGCAAAAAGGTTAAAGAAGTCCAGAAAAGATACCTGCAAAGAGAGAATCACATAGACACAGCTTAGTAAAAATGGTAAAGCTGCAGACAAGGAGAAGATCTTGAAGTTAGAAAGAAAAAAATGACTCATTATGTACAAGAAACAATAAGAGAAGCAGATGACTTTTTCATCAGAAACAAAGGACAACAGAAAGCAGTGGCAACCATGTTCAAAGTGCTCAAAAAGAAAACAAAGAAAACAACTGTCAAACAAGAATTTCATACCTAATAAAGTTATTTTCCAAAAGTCAAGAGGAAATAAAGACATTATCAGATCAAGAAGACCTGAGACAATTTGTTGTATACAACATGATTTACAAAAATATGGGAGGAAAAAAAAGCAGGGAAAGAAGGAAGAAAAGAGAAAGAAAGAAAGAAAGAAAGAAAGAAAGAAAGAAAGAAAGAAAGAAAGAAAGAAAGAAAGAAAGAAAGGAAGGAAGGAAGGAAGGAAGGAAGGAAGGAAGGAAGGAAGGAAGGAAGGAAGGAAGGAAGGAAGGAAGGAAGGAAAAAAGAAAGAAGGGAAAGTGAAGGAAAAGAAGGAAAGAAGAATGGAAGGAAGGAAAGAAAAACTCTGGAGAAATTTCTTCATGTTGAAAGTAAGTGATACCTGATAGTAATTCAAATTCACAAGAAAAACAACAAGAACTGATAAAGCTAACTATGCAGGTAATTATACACAACAGTATGGTTGTTTCAAAATATCATCACAAAATCATATGTTGTTTGGTTTAGATATGATGTATCCCCCAAAAGCTTATGTGTGAGACAACACAAGAAAATTAAGAGATTAAGTGATTCGGTTATGAGAGTCTTGACATAATCAGTGCATTAATCCTATGATAAAGATTAACTGGGTTGTAACTGTAGGCAGGGAAGGTGTGGCTGGAGAAGGTAGGTCATTGGGGTTGTGCCTTTGTGGCATGAATTTGGTCCTTGTTGAGTGGAGTTTTTTCCCTGCCTCCTGATAAAAGGTCCTATAGTGCTTTTTTCCTCCATGCCCTTTAGCCATGTTATTCTGTCTCACCTTGGTCCTGGAACAATAGAATTGGCCATCTGTGTATTAAGATTTCTGAAACAGTGAGCTCCAAATAAACTTTCCTCCTGTAAACTTATTCTTGTCAGGTCTTTTGGTCACAGCAGTAAAAAGGCTGTCTAAAACATAAATTATATTTTGGGCCTATAGCATATAGAATGTAATGTGATAATAAAAGAATGAATGATATGGGTAGGACAAAATCCAATTTAGAGTAAGGAAGTGTTACTTGGTAGTTATTTGAATGCATAAGAAGAAACAAAATAACCAAAAATAGTTAACTAAAATAGCTATTTAAAATTTGTTTTTAGTTGTAGATGGGCACACTACATTTATTTATTTATCTTTATGTGGTGCTCACCAATTGTCTTGCACAACTACAGCCATAAAAAGGCTATTATAATGTACTGCATAAATATGTACAGGCTGTCCTTTCTTCTTTCAGTTTCTTTAAAATATATACATTTATTTAATGTAAAGACTATATTACTATAATTAAACAACAAAAACACACACCCAAACAATGGCGCATCCATGTATGTCAAACAAATCCTTCTCAATTCCAGGAACCAAATAGACCACAACACAATAACACTAGGTGACTTTAACACACCTCTCTCACCACTGGACAGATCTTTCAAACAAAAATTGAACAAAGAAACCATAGAACTCAATAATACAATCAACAATTTAGACTTAACAGACATATATAGAATATTCCATCCATCAATGATCAAATACACTTTCTTCTCAACAGTACATGGATCCTCCTCTATAATAGACCATATGTTATGCCACAAAGCTACTCTTAGCAAATACAAAAAAATAGATACTACCTTGTATTCTATCAGATCATAATGAAATGAAATTAAAAATCAATTATAAAATAAAAGCAGAAACTACTCCAACACCTTGAGACTAAATAACATGTTATTGAATGATGCATGGATAACAGAAGGCATCAGGGGGAGATAAAAAAAATTCTTAGAGGCAAATAAGAACAATGATGCAACATATCAAAATCTCTGTGACACCATGAAAGCAGTACTCAGAGGAAAATTCATTGCATGGAGCACATTCAATAAAAGAAGGAAAAGTCAACAAATAAATGACCTAACGTTATAGCCCTAGAAAAAGAACAGAGCAACACCAAAATTAGTAGAAGACAGGACATAATTAAAATCAGAGTTGAAATCAATGAAATTGAAACAAAGGAAACAATTCAAAAAATTGACAAATCAAAAAGTTGGTTCTTTGAAAAAATAAACAAAATTGATAAACCCTTAGCCACACTAACAAAGAGAACGAGAGAGAAAACTCAAATTACTAAAATTCGTGATGAAAAAGGAAATATCACAACAGACACTATTAAAACACAAAACATAATTAGAAGTTATTTTGAAAATCTGTACTCCAACAAAATAGAAAATCTCGAAAACATCAACAGGTTTCTAGAGACATATGATCCACCCAAACTGAATCTGGAGGACATACACAATTTAAATAGATCAATTTCAAGCAATGAAATGGAAGAAGTCATCAAAAGCCTACCAACCAAGAAAAGTTTGGGAAAAGACCGATTCTCAACTGAGTTCTACAAGACCTTCAAAGAAGAACTCATTCCAATACTCCTCAATTATTCCATGAAATAGAAGAGGTGGGAACCCTCCCAAATTCATTCTATGATGCTAACATCACCCTGATACCAAAAACAGACAAAGACGCATTGAGGAAATAAAATTTCAGACCACTACCCTAATGAACACAGATGGAAAAATTCTTAACAAAATTTTAGCACATTGTATACAAAAATATATTAAAAAGATAGTGCACAATGATCAAGTGGGATTCATCCCAGGGATGCAAGGATGGGTCAACATCCAGAAATCAATAAATATAATTCACCACATTGACAGACTTAAAGTTAAGAATCACATGATTATTTCAATAGATGCAGAAAAAGCATTTGATAAAACACAGCACCACTTCATACTCCAAACACTAGAAAAATAGGGGTAGTAGGAATATATCTTAACATTGTAAAGGCTATTTATGCTAAGCCCTCAGCCAACATCATTCTTAATGGAGAAAAACTGGAAGTACTACCTCTAAAAACTGGAAGAAGACAGGATTGCCCTCTTTCATCACTTCTATTCAACATCATGCTTGAAAAACTAGCCAGAGTAATTAGATCAAAGACATTAAAGGAATAGGAATAGGAAAAGAAGAACTCAAGCTGTCACTATTTGCTAATGACATGATTCTATATTTAGAGGATCCAAAAAACTCCACCAGAAAACTTCTAGACTTAATAAAACGAATCCAGCAAAATAGCAGGATATAAAGTCAACACACATAAATCTAATGCATTTATATTAAGCAATGAATCTGCTGAAAGTGAAATTAGGAAAACTACTCCATTTACAATAGCCTCAAAAAATATTTGGGAGTCAATCTAACAAAAGAGGTGAAAGACCTCTACAATGAGAACTACAGAACACTAAAGAAAGAAATTAAAGAAAACCTTAGAAGATGGAAAGATCTCCCATGTTCTTGGATAGGCAGAATTAATATTGTCAAAATGGCCATACTACCAAAAGTGCTATATAGATTTAATGCAAATTTAATTAAAACCCCAATGACATTCCTCATAGAAAGAAAGAAATTTTGAAATTCATCTGGAAGAACAAAAGACCCAGAATAGCCAAAGCAATCCTTAGCAGGAAGAGTGATGCAGGAGGTATCACAATACCAGACATTAAACTCTAATACAGAGCACTATTAACAAAAACAGCATGGTATTGGCAAACAGAATAGACAGGTAGACAAATGGTATAGAATAGAAGGCACAGAGACAAACCCACATAAGAACAGTTATCTCATACTAGACAAAGGTGCCAAAAACATACAATGGAGAAAAGATAGCCTCTTCAACAAATCGTGCTGGGAAAACTAGAAATTCATATGCAGCAAAATGAAACTAATCCCCTATCTCTCACCCTGCACAAAACCCAACTCAAAATGGATCATGGACATAGGAATTAGACCAGAGACCCTGCACCTTATAGAAGAAAAAGTGGGCCAAATCTTCATCATGTCAGCTTAGGACCTACTTCCTTAACATGACTCCCAAAGCACAAGAAATAAAAGCAGGAATGAATAATTGGGATAAATTCAAAATAAAAAGCTTTTTCTCAGCAAAGGAAATCATCAATAAAGTGAAGAGAGAGCCTACAGAGTGGGAGAAAAATCTTTGCCACAAACTCTTCAGAAAAGAGCACTAATCTCCAGAATCTATGAAGAACTCAAAAAACTTTACACTAAGAATACAAATAACCCAATCAATAAATGGGCTAAGGAAATAAGCAGACACTTCACAGAAGATCTACAAGCAATTAACAGATATATGAAAAAATGTTCAACATCTCTAGTAATAAGAGAAATGCAAATCAATATTACCCTAAGGTTTCATCTCACCCCAATTAGAATGTCTATTATCAAGAAAATAAGCAACAATAAGTGTTGGCGAGGATGTGGGGAAAATCATACACTCATACATTGCTGGTGGGGCTGAAAATTGGTGCAGTCATTCGGGACAGCAGTGTGGAGATTCCTTAGAAAACTTGGAATGGAACCACCATTTGACCCAAGTATCCCACTCCTTGGCCTATACCCAAAGGACTGAAAATCAGCATACTACAGTGATGTAGCCACATCATTATTTATAGCAGCTCAAATCATAATAGCTAGATTGTGGAACCAACCTATATGCCCTTCAATGGATGAATGTATAAAGAAACTGTGGTATATAAACACAACAGAATATTACTCAGCCATAAAGAAGAATAAAATTATAGCTTTGGGAGATAAATGGATGGAGTCAGAGAATATCATGCTAAGTGAGATAAGCCAATCCAAGAAAACCAAAGGCCAAATCATTTCTCTGATAAGTGGATGATGATACATAATGGGGGGTGTGAGGGAGGCAAGAACGGAGGATGGATGGATTGTATAGGGGAAAATGAATGGTGGGGAGGGGGTAGGGAAAGGAAAAATAACAGAATGGGACAAACATTATTACCCTATGTACATGTATGATTAAGCAAATGGTGTGAATCTACTTTGTTTACAACCATAGAAACAACAGTTGTACTCCATTTGTGTACAATGAATAAAAACAAAACAACAACAACAACAAAAAAATATATATATATATGGTAAGCTGGGCATGACAGCACTTGCCTGTAATCACAGTGGCTTGGGAAGCTGAGACAGGGGGATCTGGAGTTCAAAAACAGCCTCAGCAAAAGTGAGGCACTAAGCAACTCAGTGAGACCCTGTCTCTAATAAAATACAAAATATGGCTGGGGATGTGGCTCAGTGGTCAAGTGCCTCTGAGTTCAATCCCTGGCACCAAAAAAAAAAAAAACCTCTCTCTCTCTATCTAGCAATCTATCTAGTAAGCCCTAGAGAAATCAGTAAGAATGTAGCTCTAAAATATAGTGAAAAATAATTAAATGAATCAAACTGTTAACTAGAAAAAGTAATGCAAAGATCTCAAAGGAGAAAAAAATAAACAGAAAAGTACTGAGACATACAATAAGCAAAAGGCAATATAGGTGTAAACCCAATCTTTTTTATAAATATATGATTTTATTAGTGCATTATAGTTATATATAATAACTGTATAACATATATAGTTTCATTTTAACATAGTCATTCATGCATGGAATATAATTCGCTCCATTTGACTTTTCAGTATTATCTCCTTCCTGCCCCAATTCCCCTTCCTCTGCTACTCTTCCTTATATATATTGTTTTCTATTTTAAATTATTTTATTTTCAGTTGTAGGTGGTCATAATGTTTTATTTTATTTGTATGTGGTGCTGAGGATCAAACCCATTGCCTCACACATGCTAGGCAAGTGCTTTACCATTGAGCTTCAATCCCAGCCTTAGTTATTTTTTTTAAATTGATGCTTTATAGGTTTACATAAAGGTGTAATTCACTGTGGCACATGACAATTTTGTCAAATTCATTCTGCATTTGTTCCTTTTTCTCATTCCTCCTCTCTCCCCCGATTCTCTTTCCTCTACTCCACAGATCTTCCCTCTATTTTCATGGAATCTGCCTCCCCTTTGCCCCTTATTTGCTTGAACTTCCACATGAGAGAAAACATTCAACCCTTGACTATCTGAGCTTGGCTTATCTCATTTAGCATGATGTTCTCCATTTCCATCCACTTACCAGCAAATGCCATAATCTCATTCTTCTTTACAGCTGAGTAGAACATCATTGTGTATACATACCACATTTTCTTAATCCATTCTTCTGTTGATGGGAACTTGGGCTGGTACCACAACACGTCTATTGTGATTTGTGCTGCTATAAACATTGATGTTGCTTTATCACTAGAGTATGCTGACTTTAGTTCTTCTGGATAAATATTGAGAAGTGGGATAGCTGGGTCATACGGTGTTTTCATTCTTAATCTTTTGAGAAATCTCCACACCGCTTTCCAAAGTGGTTGTACTAATTTGCAGTCCCACCAGAAATGTATGAGTGTGCCTTTTCCCACATCCTTGCCAACATTTATTATTATATGTATTCTTTATTATTGCCATTCTGACTGTAGCGAGATGAAATCTCAACGTTGTTTTGATTTGCATTTTCTTGATTGCAATGGTTGTTGAACATTTTTTTTCAAATATTTGTAGGCCATTTGTATTTCCTCTTGAAAAATGACTGTTTAGTTCTTTTACCCATTTACTGATTGTAAAACCCTATCTTTCAATAATAATATTCAGTTTTACTTGGATTAAACAATTCAGTCAAAACAGAGAGTACATGATACTGGAAAAAAGAAAACACAGGCCCACTGAAAGATGGTGCCTACTCATTAGATTTTAGGATGCAGCTGGATGTGGTGGCACATGCCTGTAATCCCAGCAGCTTGGGAGATTGAGGCAGGAGGATCATGAGTTCAAAGCCAGTCTCAGCAACTTAGCAAGGTGCTAAGCAATTTCACAAGACCCTGTCTCAAAAAATAAAAAGGGCAGGGGATGTGTCTCAGTGGTTAATTGCCTTTGGTAACAAACAAACAAACAAACAAACAAAACAAAACAACAATTTAGGATGCATCCCTTCTCTCTACATCAGTGTAATTTCTTCATAATAGCAGTGGATTATAGATGAAACAATTTGCTGACTCCTTTTAGGAAGGAGTTTCCAGGCAAACATAAAGACATCAGGGAAGCAAAAACACAGATTCCACTGGAAATTAAAACTATGACACCTACAACTACAGAAAATATTAAACAGCTTAGTTCTTATCCAGATTAAAAAAGAAAACTTACACTAACTGCATCTCTATCTCTGTTCTTATTACCTGATACATTGTATCTGATTTTCAACAAAAATTACAAGGAGTATTAAAACACATGCACTTATAGAAAAATTATTAAAATAGACTCACATATGGCAGAGATTTCATAATTATCATTTTGGGAATTTAAAATAGCTATGAATAATATGCCAAGGACTCTAATGGTCATATTTAAGAACAGGTGCATAATGTAAACAGAGAGTTGAAAACTAAAATAAATTCTAGAAATGAAAAACACTGTAAGAGAAACGAAGAATACCTTTGATGAGGTCATCAGTAGACAGGATGTGTTCAAGGAACTAATCAGTAAGCTTAATAGCATGTCAATAGAAACTTCTGAAACTGCAATGCAAAAAGAAGAAAGAATGAAAAAGAACTTGGGACAATTAGAAAAGGCATAACATGCGTTTAATGGGAACACCAGAAGGAAAGAAAAGAAAGGATCAGAATAAATATTTAAAGGAATAATATTTCACTTGGATGATGAAGCCAGACTCAGAAAGTGAAGTGTTCAATATTTTCTCACATACGTGGAAGCTAGAGCAAAGTAGGTGAAAAAAGAGGGTGGATCTTATGAAAACAGAGGGGAGATCAATGGAATAGAAGAAGGGAATTGAGGGGAAGGAAAGAAGAATAGGAAAAGGCTAGAACTCTAGAATGAAACTGACAAAATTATGCTATGTACATAAATGGATATACCACAGTGAATGCTACCTTTATGTATATCTATAAAGCACGTATTAAAAAAAACAAACAGTAATAAGAGTTGAGAATTTGCTAAAATTATTGCCAAATACAAAAACACAGATCTCGGAATCTCAGAGCACACCCAAGTAAATACCAAAATATCTGCACGTGGACATACCATATTCAAACCAGAAAATCAGACACAGGAAAGTGTGAAAGAAGCCAGAGGAAAGCATATTACCTATGGAGGAGCAGGATTAGATTTACATGATTTTTCCCTTCAGAAACCAAGCAAGCAAAAAGAGGTTGGAGTAATAAACAGTTTTGTACAATGAAAAATATAAAGTTGTTTGACATTTCATGCTGAACTAAAGTCATGTTCCATTTCATTGAATGTAATATAGATGCAGTCCATCAGAACATGTGTTCTAGAAAGCACTCTTTATTCAATAAAATTTTAATTTAGCAGAAAGGAGAGAGACTGAGAGGTATAGATAGAGACATAGAGACAGAGACAGAGAGACACAGATAACAAGAAGCAAAATATTTAAATTTTAAAAGAAATATCTCCATCAACCTGGACTTCTGCATCCTTTAAAAGTAGAGGAGGAAAAAAAGAGACTTTCTTAGACAAATTACTGTGTTTGTCACTAGTAGACGTGTCATGCAGGAAATGTTAAAAGTTCTTCAGAGATAAGGAAAATGATGTAGGTCAGAAAGAGATTGATGCTAATTTCCAATAAGAGAGTCTAGGAAAGAATAGATGTACTTTGGATAAAACAGAGAGGAGTGAAGGGATGGGAGGGGTATGGGGTAGAAAGGATAGTAGAATGAATCTGCCATTATTACCCAATGTACATATATGACTACAAAACCTGTGTAACTCATGTACATCATGTACAACCAGAAGAGTGAGAAGTTAAACTCCGTCTATGTATGATGTGTCAAAATGTATTCTACTGTCCTGTATAACTAATTAAAACTTTAAAAAATAAAAAAAATAAGTGTATTAGAAAAGGAATAAATTAAAGTAACATGATTTTTTCCTATTTTTTTTCTTATTCCTTACTGATCTAAGAGCTAACAGTTGAAATTGTAATAGCAAAAATGCATTTGGTGACTGTAGCTTACGTTTAAATTAAATAAACTATAGCAAGGTTATGATGATGAGAGGGGAGAATCAGAAATACTGTTATAAAATACCTACACTACCTGTCGAGCAGTATACTATTATTTAAAAGTGAACTTAGATTAATTATAAGTTATATTAAATTTGAGATGTATATTGTGAACACTAAGGATATTACTAAAATATAAGAGAAGAATAATTGATATGTTAAGAAAGGAGAAAACATACAATCATACAAAAATCTATTAGATACAAATCATAGAAGTCAAAAAGAGGGTATGATTAAAAAAATACAGAAAAAGTGCAACAAATAGAAAAGAGTTTGCACATGCCAGACGTTAATTTAACCATATCAACAATCTCACTAAATGTGTATGGTAAAACTACACAAAGGAAAAGATAGAATTTCGTAGAGAAGATTCAAAAAGAAGACCCAGATACATGTTATCAGAAAGAATCTTTCAATATAAAGAAACAGATTGGTTAAAAATAAAGGATGAAGAAAGATATGTCCTGCTAACTATAATCAAGAGAAAGTTAAATTAACTGTATTAATTTCAGAAAACAGACTACAGAGCAAAGGAAATTATCAGGGATTAAAAAGGATATTATAGAATTATAAAAGGATAAATTTTCTAACAGGATATAAAATTCTGCCTGTGTATGCAAATAAAGAAAGAACATCAAAATACATAAGACAAAAACTGATGGGTCAACAAAGAGAAATAAATGAATTCAGTATTGTAGGTTGGATACTTCACCACCCCTCTATCAGTAATTGACAGATTGAGTTGGCAGAAAATCAGTAAGGATATAGTTAAATTCAACAACACCATCAATCAACTAAATATAATTGACTTTTATAGAATATTTCATCCAACATCAAAATGCACATTATTTTTAAGTTCACATGGAACAACACTAAAAAAAGACACATTCTTGGCTTTAAGATACATCTTAAATTTAAAAGAGCTTACGTGCTTTCAGACTATATTGAAATTAAACTAAAAATCAGTAACAGAGAAGGTAGGTGGAAAATATAAAATATTTGGAGTGCAAGCAACACATTTCTGAACAATGCTTAGGTCACAAAAGAAGTCCCAATGGAAAATTTGAAATATTCTGAACTACATGAAAATTAATATAAAACTGATCAAAATGTGTAGGATGTAGTATAATCAATGTTCAGAGGGACATTTACAGCATTGAATGCATGTACAGATGAACCTCAAAACACAATGGATTTACTTATGATTTTTTGACTCCATGATGTGGTAGAAGTGATACACGTTCAGTAGAAACTGTAATTTGAATTTTGAATTTTCCTTGGCCATTGATATGATACTCTTTCAGGCTGCAGGTTATCAGCAGTGAGAGCAGTTCCTAGTCAGCCATGCAATCATCAGGGTAAAGAACCAACACTACAGTGTACTGTGTTGCTACATTGTGATGTTCAAAAGGTTAGGTGTATTACATGCATTTTTGATTTATGGTATTTTCAATTTACAGTGGGTTTGTAGGGAGGCAACTTCATAAGTCAAAGAAACATCTATATTATGAAATAAAAATATGAAATTAATAATCCTAGCATCTACTTTAGGAAACTAGAGAAAGAAGAGCAATGTAAGTCTAAAGCAAGCAGAAGAAAAAATAATAAAAAATTATATCACAAATAAATGAAATTTTAGACAGGCAAACAATGGAGAAAATTAACAAAATTAAAAGCTGGTTCTTAAATGTGGTATTTATACACAATGGAATATTACTCAGCCTTAAAAAAGAATGAAATTATGGCATTTGCAGGTAAATGGATAAAGCTGGAGAATCATGCTAGGTAAAAGAAGTCAAACCCCAAACAACCAAAGGCCAAGTGTTTTCTCTGATATGTAGATGCTAATTCACAGTAATGGGGGGGGCAGTGCTAGAGAAGAATAGAGGTACTTTGGATTAGGCAGAGGGGAGTGAAGGGAGGGGAGGGGGCTTGCAGGTAGGAAGGAGAGTAGAATGAATAGGACATTATTACCCTCTGTGCATATATGATTACACAACCAGTGTGATTCTACATCATGTACAATCAGAAGAATGAGAAGTTATACTCCATATATGTATGATGTGTCAAAATGCATTCTACTGTCATGTATAACTAATTAGAATAATTTTTTTAAAAGCTGGTTATTAGAAAATATCAGCAAATTTGATGAATATTATCCAGGCTAACCATAAAAAATAGCGAAGACATGAAGTAGTAATATAAGAAATAAAAGAGGAAACATTACTACTGATTCCATGGACATTAAAAGTAAGATAAAGGAACATTATGAAGAATTATATGCTCTGATATTTGATAACCTATATAAAATGGACCAATCCAAGAAAGAAACAAACATTTAAAACTCACAATGAGAGATGGATAATCAGATAGGTCTATCTCCATTGCAGTAATGAATCCAATAATTAATAATCTTCCAAAACATAAAGCAGTAGGCCCAGATGATTTCGTTGATGAATTCTACAAACTTTCAAAGAAGAAATGATACCAATTCTCTACAATCTATAGAAAAAAGAAACATAAGAGAATATTTCCTAACTTATACTATAAGATCATCATTATCCTTATTACCTAAAATCATATAAGGATATCACAAGGAAAACTGAAACCATTATCTCTTATGAACACAGATGCAAAAATCCTCAACAAAATGTTACAATCTTACAATATATAAAAATAATTGTAGGGGAAGCGCCTTTCCAGGATAGCTTCTTGGAGCAGACCGCCCAGTGAGAGCCTCTCTTCACAGAGCCAGCCACAAGTCCCCAAGCCAGCGGTGACCTCCGGCCCGCAAGCAGACTCTGCGACCAGGGCAAGGCAGCCAGAGACCTCTCCAGGCAGACCTGCCTTCCAGCCCCCCAGCCGCAGGCTTTTTCCACAGGGCGATTCAAGATGGCAGACTAGAGGGTGACTGCATCTCCAGTCGCTCCAGAACCCAGGATTCAAGAAGGGGAGGCATGGAGAGACACGGACTAAAACAGAGCCATGGGGTGAGTCTCCCCCACCATGTGAAGTGCTGCCCAGGTGGCAGGCCCGGATTCGGGTGGCTTATCAGAGTAGGGCAGAGCAGCTAGAGTCCTCCCCAGGCAGCTCCGTGCACTCCAGTGGTGGGCTCCTCCCACAGGGCGAGATTTTCCAGCATCTCGGAGCAGGCCCTCCAGTGAGAGCCTTTCAGCACAGAACCAAGCTTTAAGTCCCTGAACCAGGGCGGTGAGTTCCTGCCCGCGGGTTGCCTCAGGGACCAGGACAGGGCAGCCAGGGACTTCCCCAAGCAGCCCGCAGCCCGGCCCCCTCTGGCAGGAAGCGCCTTTCCAGGCTAGCTTCTCGGAGCAGACCGCCCAGTGAGAGCCTCTCTACACAGAGCCAGCCACAAGTCCCCAAGCCAGCGGTGACCTCCGGCCTGCAAGCAGCCTCTGGGACCAGGGCACGGCAGCCAGAGACCTCTGCAGGCAGACCTGCCCCCCGGGCCCCCGACTGCAGGCTTTTTCCACGGGGCAATCCAAGATGGCTGACTAGAGAGTGACTGCATCTCCAGTCGCTCCAGAACCCAGGATTCAAGAAGGGGAGGCATTGAGAGACTCAGACTAAAATAGAGCCACAGGGTGAGTCTCCCCCACCTGGTGAAGCACTGCCTGGGTGGCAGGCCCGGATTCGGGTGGCTTATTAGAGTAGGGAGGGCAGCTAGAGTCTTCCCAAGGCAGCTCTGTGCACATCGGCAGTGGGCTCCTCCCACAGGGCCAGATTCTCCAGCATCTCGGAACAGGCCCCACAGTGAGAGCCTTTCTGCACAGAACTAAGTTTCAAGTCCCTGAACCAGGGTGGCGTGTTCCTGTCCATGGGTTGCTTCAGGGACCAGGACAGGGCAGCCAGGGACTTCCCCAAGCAGCCAACAGCCCGGCCCCCTCCGGCAGGAAGCGCCTTTCCAGGCTAGCTTCTCGGAGCAGGCTCCCCAGTGAGAGCCTTTCCACACAGAGCCACCAAGTCCTGGAACCAGTAGCGGGCTAGGGGCAGCTTTCCTTGGAAACACTGCATTATCAAGTTACTCCAAGACTTCAGGCTACTGAAGGCAGGAAGGTGATACACTGGAAATCTACAGGGACACCATAAGCCAATAGAAGAATTCTGCAATATCACAAAGTCCCACTGACATCTGACCAATATGAGAAAACAAGGGAAGAAAATGTCCCAAACAAACCTAGATACTATATCAATAAAACCCAATGACAGCACAGCAGAAGAATGTCAGAGAGTTCAGAATGTACATAATTAAAACAATCAGGGAAGCAAACGAGGAGATGAAAGAGCAAATGCAGGCATTAAATGATCGCACCAATCAACAGTTAAAGGAGCAAATATGGGAAGCAAGAGATCATTTCAATAAAGAGTTAGAGATATTAAAGAAAAACCAAACAGAAATCCTTGAAATGAAGGAAACAATAAACCAAGTTAAAAACTCCATAGAAAGCATAACCAATAGGATAGAACACCTGGAAGACAGAACCTCAGACATTGAAGACAAAATATTTAATCTTGAAAGCAAAATGGACCAAACAGAAAAGATGGTAAGAAATCATGAACAGAATCTACAAGAACTATGGGATATCATGAAAAGGCCAAATTTAAGAAATATTGGGATTGAGGAAGGCTTAGAGAAAAACACCAAAGGAATGAACAATCTATTCAATGAAACAATATCAGAAAATTTCCCAAATCTGAAGAATGAAATGGAAAACCAAGTACAAGAGGCTTATAGGACTCCAAATATACAAAATTACAACAGACCCACACCAAGACACATTATTATGAAAATAACTAACATACAAAATAAAGACAGAATTTTAAAGGCCGCGCGAGAAAAAAATCAAATTACATTCAGGGGGAAACCAATAAGAATATCAGCAGATTTTTCAATCCAGACCCTAAAAGCTAGAAGGGCCTGGAACAACATTTACCAAGCCCTGAAAGAAAATGGATGCCAACCAAGAATCTTATACCCAGCAAAACTTACTTTCAGATTTGATGATGAAATAAGATCCTTCCATGATAAACAAAAGCTAAAGGAATTTACAAAAAGAAAGCCAGCATTGCAGAACATTCTCAGCAAAATAATCCATGAGGAAGGGATTAAAAACAACAATGCAAATCAGCAACGGGAGGAACTAGCCTAAAGGAATAGCCAAATAAAGGGGAAACCAAATCATGTCAACAAACAAAAATGAGTCAAATGACTGGGAATACAAATCAGATCACAATAATAACCCAGAATGTTAATGGCCTGAACTCATCAATCAAAAGATATAGACTGGCAGAATGGATTAAAAAGAAAAATCCAACAATTTGCTGCCTGCAAGAGACTCATCTCATAGAAAGAAATACCCATAGACTAAAGGTGAAAGGATGGGAAAAAACATACCATGCACACGGACACAGCAAAAAAGCTGGAGTATCCATCCTCATTTCAGATAATGTGGACTTCAAGCCAAAACTAGTCAGAAGGGATAAAGAAGGACATTACATACTGCTTAAGGGAAGCATAAATCAGCAAGACATAACAATCATAAACATCTATGCCCCGAACACTGGCTCATCCATGTATGTCAAACAAATCCTTCTCAATTCCAGAAATCAAATAGATCACAACACAATACTACTAGGCAATTTTAACACACATCTCTCACCGCTGGATAGATTGTCCAAACAAAAATTGAATAAAGAAACCATAGATCTCAATAACACAATCAACAATTTAGACTTAACCGACTTATATAGAATATACCATCCAACAAAGAATGAATATACTTTCTTCTCCGCAGCACATGGATCCTTCTCTAAAATAGACCATGTCTTATGCCACAAAGCTACTGTTAGCAAATACAAGAAGATAAAGATACTACCTTGTACTCTATGAGATCATAATGGATTGAAATTAGAAATAAATGACAGAATAAAAAACAGAAACTTCTCCAATACCTGGAGATTAAATAATACACTATTATATGATGAATGGATAACAGAGACATCAGGAGGGAAATAAAAAAATTCTTAGAAGTAAACGAGAACAAAGACACATCATATCAAAATCTCTGGGACACTATGAAAGCAGTACTTAGAGGAAGATTTATTTCATGGGGCGCATTCAACAAAAGAAGTAGAAATTAACAAATAAACGACTTAACACTACAGCTCAAAGCCCTAGAAAAAGAAGAGCAGACCAACACCAAAAGTAGTAGAAGACAGGAAGTAGTTAAAATCAGAGCCGAAATCAACGAAATTGAAAGAAAAGAAACAATCAGAAAAATCAACAAAATAAATAGTTGGTTCTTTGAAAAAATAAACAAAATTGATAAACCCTTAGCCACACTATCAAAGAGAAAGAGGGAGAAAACTCAAGTTACTAAAATTCGGATTGAACAAGGAAATATCACAACAGACACGGGTGAAATACAAAACATAATTAGAAGCTATTTTGAAAATCTATACTCCATAGGAACAGAAAACCTCGAAGACATCAACAAGTTTCTAGAGACATATGAATTACCTAAACTGAACGAAGAGGACATACACAACTTAAATAAATCAATTTTAAGCAATGAAATGGAAGAGGTCATCAAAAGCCTACCAACAAAGAAAAGTCCAGGACCAGATGGGTTCTCAGCCGAGTTCTACAAAACCTTTAAAGAAGAGCTCATTCCAATACTTTTCAAAGTATTCAATGAAATAGAAGAGGAGGGAACCCTCCCAAACTCATTCTATGAAGCCAATATCACCCTGATACCTAAACCAGACAGAGACACATCGAGGAAAGAAAATTTCAGACCAATATCCTTAATGAACATCGATGCAAAAATTCTCAACAAAATTTTAGCAAATCACATAGAAAAACATATTAAAAAGATAGTGCACCACGATCAAGTTGGTTTCATCCCAGGGATGCAAGGTTGGTTCAACATCTGGAAATCAATAAATGTCATTCACCATATCAACAGACTAAAAGTTAAGAATCACATGATTATTTTAATAGATGCAGAAAAAGCATTCGATAAAATACAGCACCCCTTCATGCTCAAAACACTAGAGAAAATTGGGGTAGTGGGAACATTCCTTAACATTCTAAAGGCCATCTACGCTAACCCCTTGGCCAATATTATTCTAAATGGTGAAAAACTGAAAGCATTCCCACTAAAAACTGGAACAAGACAGGGATGCCCCCTTTCACCACTTCTATTCAATATTGTTCTTGAGACTTTAGCCAGAGCAATTAGACAAACCAAAGAAATTAAAGAGATACGAATTGGAAAAGAGGAGCTCAAACTATCCCTGTTCACTGATGACATGATTATATATTTAGAGGTACCTGGAAATTCCACCAGAAAATTCTTAGAACTCATAAATGAATTCAGTAAAGTAGCAGGTTACAAGATCAATGCTCATAAATCCAATGCATTCTTATACATAAGTGATGAATCTTCAGAAAGAGAAATTAGGAAAACTACCCCATTCACAATAGCATCGAAAAAAATACAATACTTGGGAATCAATCTCATAAAAGAGGTGAAAGACCTCTACAATGAGAACTATACAACACTAAAGAAAGAAATTAAAGAAAACCTTAGAAGATGGAAAGATCTCCCATGTTCTTGGATAGGCAGAATTAATATTGTCAAAATGGCCATACTACCTATAGTGCTATACAGATTCAATGCAATTCCAATTAAAATCCCAATGACGTACCTTACAGAAATAGAGCAAGCAATTATGAAATTCATCTGGAAGAATAAGAAACCCAGAATAGCTAAAGCAATCCTCAGTAGAAAGAAGGAAGCAATGGGTATCGCAATACCAGATCTTCAACTCTATTACAAAGCAATAGTAACAAAAACACATGGTATTGCTACCAAAATAGACAGGTAGATCAAAGGTACAGAATAGAGGACATGGACACAAACCCAAATAAATACAATTTTCTCATATAGACAAAGGTGCCAAAAATATGCAATGGAGAAAAGATAGCCTCTTCAGCAAATGGTGCTGGGAAAACTGGAAATCCATATGCAACAGAATGAAACTAAATCCCTATCTCTCACCGTGCACAAAAGTCAACTCAAAATGGATCAAGGACCTCGGAATCAGAACAGAGACCCTGCATCTTATAGAAGACAAAGTAGGTTCAATCCTTCAACTTGTTGGCTTAGGATCAGACTTCCTTAACAGGACTCCCATAGCCCAAGAAATAAAAGCAAGAATCAACAACTGGGATAGATTCAAACTAAAAAGCTTTCTCTCAGCAAAGGAAACTATCAGTAATGTGAAGAGAGAGCCTAGAGAGTGGGAGAATATCTTTGCCACTCATACTTCAGATAGAGCGCTAATTTCCAGAATCTATAAAGAACTCAAAAAACTCTACACCAAGAATACAAACAATCCCATCAACAAATGGGCTAAGGAAATGAACAGACACTTCACAGAAGAAGATGCACAAGCAATCAACAGATATATGAAAAAATGTTCAACATCTCTAGTAATAAGAGAAATGCAAATCAAAACCACCCTAAGATTTCATCTCACCCCAATTAGAATGGTGATTATGAAGAACACAAGCAACAATAGGTGTTGGCGAGGATGTGGGGAAAAAGGTACACTCTCATACATTGCTGGTGGGGTTGCAAATTAGTGCAGCCACTCTGGAAAACAGTATGGAGATTTCTCAGAAAGCTTGGAATGGAACCACCATTTGACCCAGCTATCCCACTCCTTGGCCTATACCCAAAGGACTTAAAATCAGCATACTACAGAGATACAGCCACATCAATGTTCATAGCTGCTCAATTCACTATAGCCAGATTGTGGAACCAACCTAGATGCCCTTCAGTTGATGAATGGATAAAGAAACTGTGGCATATATATACAATGGAATATTACTCCATTATGAAGAATGATAAAATCATGGCATTTGCAGGCAAATGGATGAAATTGGAGGATATCATGCTAAGTGAGATAAGCCAATCTCAAAAAACTAAAGGACAAATGATCTCGCTGATAAGCGGATGAGGACAGAAAATGAGGGGGGGGGTAGGAGGGGTTAGCATTAGAGTTAGGGTTAGGTTTAGTGTTAGGGATAAGGAGGGTGGTAAGAATGGAGGAAGGAAGGAGTGTATAGAGGGAAAAGAGGGGTGGGAGGGGTGGGGGGAAGGGAAAAAATAACAATGAATCAAACAATATTGCCCTATGTAAATTTATGATTTTCCTTAAAATAAAAAATTAAAAAAAACAAAGGAAGAGAGGGAAAGAGGAAAGACTGGGGATTGAATTAGAGCAAATTATATTCCACACTTTCATAATTATGTCAAAATGAATCATAATGTTATGTGTGACTAAAAAGAATCAGTAAAACATTCTGCTTATTTTAAATTAAAAAAAAATAATAATTGTACACCCTGACTAAAAGGGTTTATTCCAGTTAATGCAAGGCTGGATCAACATTCAAAAATCAATTGATGGAGTTGGAATGTAACTCACTGGTAGAGTGCTTGCCTAGTATATGCAAAGGCCCAGGCTCAATCCCCAGTACTGTAAAAACATAGCAAAAAGTCAAATAATGTGCTATATATTAGCAGACTAAAAAGTAACAATTAAATGATCCTGTTAATTGATGTATGAAAAACATTTGAAAAAAATTCAACATTAATTCATTGTAAAGAATCTTACAAGTAAACATAGAAGAGAACTCCCTGAACTTGCTAAAAAGCAAACCTACAAGAAGCCTACAGCTAACATCATACTCAAAAGTCGAGAAAATGGATGATTTATCCCTAAAACCAGGGTGCTCCTCTCATTACTTTTTTTCAACTTTTTCCTGGCTGTTCCTGCTACTGCAATAAAATATGAAGAGCAAATAAAATATATGCATATTAGGAGGGATGAAATACAAGTCTTTGAAGATAACACAAATGTTTACATAGATAATCCCAAAGAATAGACAAAAGAAAATTCTTGAAACTAATAAGCAATTATATGAAAGCCACAGGGAATAAAGTTAATATACAAAAGTCCATTGCTTTACATTATTACAGCAATGAACAATTGGAAGTTGAAATCAAAACAATATAATACCATTTATATTATCACGAGAACATGAAATACCTAGACATAAGGCTAATGAAATTAATAAGGAAATCTACAATAATAGAAAATAAATAATCTGTATAAAGAAAAATAAATAAACTCAAATGTGAGAAATGAAAAAAGATATAAATTCCTGGAGAGACACTTGATATTTATGAATAGGAATTTTCAATATTGTTAATGATGTCAATTCTTCCCAATTTGATCTACAGAGTCAACAAAATCTCAACAAAAATACTGTTAAATTATTCTGTTATTTGAAAACTGATTCTTACATTTGTATGGAAAGGCCAAATAATCAGAATAAGTAACACAGTACTAAAAAGAAGAACAAAGTCAAAGGACCAACACTGCCTCACTGGCTTAATATAAAGACACACTAATCAAAACGTCATGAATAAACTGACCAATTGAACGGAATGGAAAATTACTATAATCGTATGGCAACCAACACAGTGTGGAAGTATTAAAGAAATAGGATCAAAATAGGGAGTTCAGAAATGTAACCACAGAAATGTGGCCATATGATTTCTGATAAACGTACAAAACCAATTCAATTAAGGAGGGATAGTCTTTTCAACAAATGGTACAAAACTTTAAGAAGGAATCACAGATGAGAATCTTGGTGACCTGAGATTAAGTGAAAATTCCCTAGATGAGCGGGGGATGTAGCTCAGTGGTGGAGCACTTATATTAGCTTGTGTGAGGCCTTGGGTTTGATACTATGCATGGCAAAAAAAAGTGCCAGAGGTGATGCTAAAGGTAATGTTGGCAAAATAAATTTTAGATAAATTATACCTTTAACATTGGTGTGTGAAAGATTGTTAAGAATATGATAACACAGACTACAGACTGGAGAAATATCTTTGAAAATTAAATTTTCAACCAAGAACTTATATCCAGAATATATGAAGAATTCTCAAACACAACCATAAATTAGACAATCTAACTTTTAGCAAACTGATACAGCCATTCTGGAAAAGTCTGGCAGTTTTTCACAAGTTAAACATAGACTTATCATATGATTTAGTAACCCCACTCTTGGGGTTACTAGAGAAATGAAAACAAAAATAGACAAAAATTATCCCCAAACTATGTTTGTGTGAAAAACCTACCTATGAATGTTACAGGAGCTCGATTCATAATCACCAAAATCTCAAAACAACTCTCAGGTGAATAGATAAACAAATACCATAACACACTGAAACAATGAAATATTACTCAGCAATAAAAAGGAATGAACTATCAAAAAAGGTGACAACTTGAATTAATCTGAAAGAAGCATGTTTGAATGAAGGAAGCCAAGTCTCAAAAGGTTACATATTGTATGAGTTCATGTACATAATATGTTGAAAAGATCAAATCATACTGATGGATAAAAATAAAATCATAATTAGTAGTTTACAGGGTTTAGAAGTGTGCAATGGAGGATTGCTTTATAAAGGAATAGACTAGATGCGTTTTTGGTGGTAATAGAACTGTTCAATATCTTGATTATGGTGGTGGTAGGCAGATAACTTTTTAAAAACGGATAAAGATGATATCTTACTTTGTTTTCAGCTGCTGCAATTAGGTAATTTATACACAACGGAAGTGTAATTGGCTTATGGTTCTAGAGGCTAGGAAGTCCAGGAGCATGGCACTGATATCTGATGAGGTCCTCTGTATTACATCATAACCGGCAGAAGAGCAAGTGAACATGTATGAGACAGAGAGAGAACACAATAGGGAGGCCACGTTCGTCACTTGGCCACATACTTAATATTGTCTCCCAGACATATTTTTAATCTATTTATGATCAGGTGGAGAATTTTCCAAATCTTTCCATTTTGCTTCTCTTTCAATTACAAATTCTGGCTGTAAGTTACCTGTTTCCTCTCTCACTTCACTTAAGCAGTTAGAAGTAGCCATTTAGCTACTTCAGTATTTTGCTACTTAGAGATTTCTTCCACCATATATCCTAGTTCTGCCTTAAAGTTCTGCCTTAAATTTTGCCTTCCATTAAGCACATGGACATGGGTGCAATTCAGTCAAGTTTGCTGCTGCTTTATAGCAAAGATGGCCTTTATTCCAGTTTCTAATACCTTATTCCTCAATTCCATCTGAGACTTCATCACAATGGCCTTTATAATCCATGTCTTTCCCTTTTCTCAAAAGTTTTATTGGTGCATTATAGTTGTACATAATGATGGGGTTTATTGTTACATATTTATACATGCACACAATATAACAGCATAATTTGGCCATTATCACTTTCCAGCATTCTCCACCCCACCATCCATATTTATACCACAATTCTGATAACAACAATATAAGTAATCCTTAAGATGTTGCAGACTTTCACTGGGCGTGGTGGTATGTGCCAGTAATTGCTACTTGGGAGGATGAGACAGGAGGATTACAGGCTCAAAGCTAGCCTCAGCAACTTAGTGATGCTGTCACAACCACTGAGACCCTGTCTCAAAATAAAAAATAAAAAGGACAGGGGATGTTGCTCAGTGTTTTAGCACCCTTGGGTTCAATCCCTGTCACCAAAAGGAAAAAAAAAAAAAAGATATTGCAGACTTTCTTTCTGAGCCCTCACCATAATCACCCTGAACGTTCCATTGAATGATCCATTCATGGCAATATAGGCATTTTCTTGCCTGCCCCTCCAAATTCTTCCAGCTGAATCTGTTTCCACATTTTCAGGTATTTCTCTTAGCAACAATTTCATATACCAATACTAAATTTTCTCTCCAATTACATTTTCTGGTGCTAGCATAGAATACCACAGACTGGATAATTTATAAACAATAGAAGTTTATTTGGCTCACAGTTCTAGAACTGAGATTCAGGAGCACAGTGCTGGCATCTGGTGAGGGACTTCATACTGCATCATAACATGGCTGACGGGCAAATGAGCATTCAGGAGACAGAGAAAGAGGGCAAGAGAGTTAGAAGTTATAACAAACTCACTCCTTCAATAAGTAACCCACTTCCATGATAGAAGCATTAATCCGTTCACAAGGGGAGAGCCCTTGAAACCTAATCACCTCTTTAAGATCCTACTCCTTAGTATTGTTATAATGACCATTGAATTTCAACATGAATTTTGAATTTTGTAAGAGGTATTCATACCAGTACAGCTGGTAATTGATTTTCATAGTTTTAGATGGACACGGTATCTTTATTATATTTACATATTTTTATTTTATGTGGTGCTGAGGATTAAACCCAGTTCTTCACACGTGCTAGGCAAGCACTCTACCACTGAACTACAACCCCAGCCCTGGAAGTAATTTTTTAAATGAAATAAATAACAATTCCCCAAACAAAACAAGGTTCCTCCAGTTACTGTTTGACGGCTTAAATGTGGAAGTCAAGTATAGATATAGGAGTCTAAAAATGTTGATAAGTTATGAAAAGATTCGTACAATGAAGTCCAGATAGTTATTGAAGCGATGAATAATGACATATATTCCATGCCTGAATCATTTGGGCCTCTCAGAGAAGGCTTCCTACTAACCTAGCAAGGGAAATAATAGTATCAGCTATACAGTATATTTTATTTAACAAATTTACTATAGCCATAAACTCCCTCATTTATTCATTCAACATACATTTCAGTAGTGACTACAAAACATACAAATGAGAATAGAATAATCTTCATTAAAGAAGCTTTCAAGCTGGGTGCAGTAGGGTATGCTTGTAATCCAAGCAGTTCAGGAAGCTGAGGCAGGAGGATCACGAGTTCAAAGCCAGTCTCATCAACTTAGAGAGGCCCTAAGTCACTCAGTGAAACCCACTCTCTAAAGAAAATACAAAAAAGGACTGGGGATGTGACTCAATGGTTAAGCACCCCTAGGTTCAATTCCTGATACCAAAGCAAAAAAAAGATTGCAACCTAATACAGAGAATGTAATAAATACACAAATATCTGTAATGAAAAAACAAATTAAAGAACACTATTAAAAAAAGAACAGTATTAAAGACACAAGATGATGCAATATAAATCCTAACTTCCTTACTTTTAATTCACTTGACTTTGGACAAGTTGGTTTGGCCACATGGAACTAAAGATTCTTGAAATTTAGAATGGTAGATGAAACTACTTCCCACACAGGATAACTGGGACACTTGAATATGGTAATGCCTATCAGAGTACCCACCATAATGCTGAGGTATGCAGTCAAGACAAATAGTTTGCCATGGAGATATTTCATGGATAAGATGACACAGAGGTTATGACATTAGAGCTATTTGCTGACAGACGATTTTGGGAGACAAAAATAGAGGTCGTGTCTCCCTTGACATTTAGCCTA
Organism: Sciurus vulgaris; assembly: GCF_902686455.1. Lineage (NCBI taxonomy): Eukaryota > Metazoa > Chordata > Mammalia > Rodentia > Sciuridae > Sciurus > Sciurus vulgaris. Next base: position 94,015,036 of record NC_136471.1, on the reverse strand, counting down.
GAACAAACTAAACCACCTCATTTGCTTCTCTATATACTGAAATACCTCCTTACTTCCTTTTAAAATTTTTATTAACTTAATGGGAATATAATTTCATGTACCATAAAGTCACCCACTAGAAATTTATAATTCAATGATGTTTAACTTATACAGAGACTTGTAAACTACCACTAAAATTTAAACAAACCATTTTCGTCATTCCAAAAGGAAGCACTTTGAATTTATGCTTCTGAAAAGATGAAGTAGACATACATTCCCCTATTCTTCCAACTAAGTACAGATAAAAACCACAAACATTATATATAAAATAAATTTATAAATAGTTAAAAGGTGTAACAAATATGGTGGAACAGTTAGTGTCTGTGAGATCCAATGATTAACATCATACCACCAAACTTCTACCTTATTCAGAAATAAAAAAGGAGTTAATTATGGAAGCCAAGTAACAAGTCAAGTAGGGAACTTGGGCTTCTACACCTACCTGAAAGTAATGAGATAGCACCATCTTTTGTAAGAAGAGTGGTGTCAGAGGAGGCATTGGGAAACAGATGATTTAAGTAGCATCCAGACATTTGTGCCATAATAATCCAATGTCCTAATTTCCATAGAAAATCATTGATATAACAAAATACAAGATTTCTACTTGAACAACAAAAAATCATTCAATAAAGGCTAAAAACAAGATGACACAGATGTTAGAATTTAAAGCAAATGTCATAAAAATGCTTCAATGTTCAATTATGATTATACTTGAAAAACATGAAAAAAATAGAAAGTCTTAGCAAAGGAATAGAAAACCTTAGCAAGGAAATGCACTATATAGAAAAGACACAAATGGAAACATTTTTAACTAAAAAATGTGATAACCATAATTTGGCTATGGTGAATTGTGCTGCTATAAACATCATAGTGACTGTCTTGCTATAGCGATTTTAGTTCTTTTGGATAAATACCCAGTTTAAAGTTAGGATTTATATTGTATCATCTTGTGTCTTTTATATAGTGACTCTCTCGCTATAGTGATTTTAGTTCTTTTGGATAAATACCCAGGAGTGGGATAGCTCACTCATATGGTGATTCCATTCCTAGTTTTTAGAAGAATCTCCACACTGCTTCCAGAGTGGGGTTGCACTAATTTGCAGTCCCACCAACAATGTATGTGTGTACCTTTCCTCTCCCATTTATTATTATTCATTAACATTTTATAAATAATATTATTTACTTTATTCATTATTTATTATTATTATTCATATTCTTGATAACTGCCATTCTGACTGGAGTGAGATGAAATATTAGTACAGTTTTGATCTGCATTTTCCTGATTAGTAGAGATGCTGCACATTTTTTTCATACATGTATTAGCCACTTGTGGGGTTTTTTTTTTTGAAAAATTTGTTTAGTTCCCCATTTATTGTTTTATTGGCATTGAGTTATTTGAGTTCTTAAAAATTTATTCTGGATATTAATTGCCTGTCAGAGGAGTAGCTGACAAGGATTTTCTCCCACTCCATAAGCAAAGGGAATTTCTCCTCTATGTGTTTTTAGAAAATACCAATAAAAAAAAATAAATAAAGGAATGAAAGGAAGATAAGTAGAGTAGAACAGGGAGAAATGTGGGGGAGGAGTGAAGAAAAAGGAAGAGTAAATGGGGATTACAATTAAACATTTTGTATAATTTTGTCAAAAGGAACTCAAATAGTATGTATAATTATAATGCTTGAATAAAAACATGTAATAACCAAATGTAAAATCTCAATGAATAAACTGAACAGCAGAATGGAAAAGGCAAAATACAGAAGAACGTGAACGTGAATATAGAGCAACAGAAATTATTTGAGTTGAACAACTGAAAGACAACAAATGAGAAAAAATGAATGATCTCAGAGAATTGTAGGACCATAACAAAAGACCTAACATTTCTCATCTGATTTCCAAAAGGCGAGAGGAAAGAAGAGGAAGGAGGGCCCTAAAACTCTGGTGGTGAGGAGGAAGTGTGTACAATATTTTTGAAGAGCTAAAAGATAAGAATGTTTATTCTCAAATTATATATCCAGAAAAAATGTTCCTTAGGAGTGAAGGAAAAATCAATACATTTCTGGAGGGAGAAAAACTAAAATTTTGTCATCAACAGATCTATGTACCTTAAAATATTTCTAGAGGAAATTCTTGGAGTAGAGAGAAAATAATAAAATAAAGAATCTTGAAATACCTAGAAGGAAAAAATAACAATGGAATAATGTAAAATATGGGTAAATACAATAAATTTTGCTTCTCCTCTTGAATTTTCTAAATGGATGAAGCAAAAATAATAAAAATCTCTGATGTTGTTGTCAATGTATATAGAAGAGATATGTACAATAAATATAAATAGGAGAAGGGTAAAATGACAAAGGGAGATAAGTTTTATATGCTTCATTCAAACTGATAGAATATGAACATTAGACAGATTTAAAATTTATGTGAACTTATAATACCTAGTTGAAACACCAAAATATATAGCACCTATATATATATGCATATATATATATACACCATATATAAAAACACCATAAATAAAAGTAGAATTCTAAAAAATATTCAAGTAACCCATAAGAGGAAAAGAAAAAGAACACAGAAGAATAGCAATCAGGAAAACAGAAAAGAAAAAGTAAAATAGCAGACTATTTGCCTATAATTAAATTAAATGTGAATGATCTCAAAAGATTAGCAAACTAGATTTAAAAACCAGAAGAAAAAGTAGGTCCAAACCTTCAACTTGTTGGCTTAGGATCAGATTTCCTTAACAGGACTCCCATAGCCCAAGAAATAAAAGCAAGAATCAACCACTGGGATAGATTCAAACTAAAAAGCTTTCTCTCAGCAAAGGAAACTATCAGCAATGCGAAGAAAGAGCCTACAGAGTGGGAGAATATCTTTGCCTCTCATACTTCAGATAGAGCACTAATTTCCAGAATCTATAAAGAACTCAAAAAACTCTACTCCAAGAATTCAAATAATCCAATCAACAAATGGGCTAAGGAAATGAACAGACACTTCACAGAAGATGTACAAGCAATCAACAGACATATGAAAAAATGTTGAACATCTCTAGTAATAAGAGAAATGCAAATCAAAACTACCCTAAGATTTCATCTCACCCCAATTAGAATGGCGATTATCAAGAACACAAGCAACAATAGGTGTTGGCGAGGATGTGGGGAAAAAGGTACACTCATACATTGCTGGTGGGGCTGCAAATTAGTGCAGCCACGCTGGAAAGCAGTATGGAGATTCCTCAGACAGCTTGGAATGGAACCACCATTTGACCCAGCTATCCCACTCCTTGGCCTATACCCAAAGGACTTAAAATCAGCATACTACAGAGATACAGCCACATTAATGTTCATAGCTGCTCAATTCACCATAGCCAGATTGTGGAACCAACCTAGATGCCCTTCAGTTGATGAATGGATAAAGAAACTGTAGCATATATATACAATGGAATATTACTCCACCATAAAGAATAATAAAATTATGGCATTTGCAGGCAAATGGATGAAATTGGAGAATATCATGCTAAGTGAGATAAGCCAATCTCGAGAAACTAAAGGACAAATGATCTCGCTGATAAGCAGATGAGGACATATAAGGGGGGGTAGGAGGGGTTAGCGTTAGAGTTAGGGTTAGGTTTAGGGATAAGGAGGGTGGTAAGAATGGAGGAAGGAAGGACTGTATAGAGGGAAAAGAGGGGTGGGAGGGGTGGGGGGAAGGAAAAAATAACAGAATGAATCAAAGAACTTTGCCCTATGTAAATTTATGATTTTTAATTTAAAAAAAGAAAAAAAATAATAATAAAGGAATGATGGGGATGTGGCTCAGTGGTTAAGCACCCCTGGGTTCAATCCCCAGTACCAAATCAAAAACAAAACAAAACAAAACAAAATGTAGGTGTGTCCCAATGGCTGTGAAAACATATACTGCTTCTCCTCAAAGTTAAAGAACTTCGGATTTTATATTTTCTTCTCATGTATGAAAACATATTTTCAAGTTAGAAGTTCCACAAATTTATATAACATTATACACATACATATATATGTATATCTATATATGTATATATACATATACTAGTCATGCTTTCTTATTTATCTTGTCTACATAGACAGCTATATAATTTGAAGAGGGATTGTAATATTATGAGCAATTTCCCTCCTGCTCACATCAAGCATGGTAAATAAATTTTTGTAGAACTCGGCTGAGAACCCATCTGGTCCGAAACTTTTCTTTGTTGGTAGGCTTTTGATGACTTCTTCTATTTCATTACTTGAAATTGGTCTATTTAAATTGTGTATGTCCTCCTGATTCAGTTTAGGTAATTCATATGTCTCTAGAAAGCTGCCGATGTCTTCAAGATTTTCTATTTTGTTGGAGTATAGCTTTCTAAAATAGTTTCTAATTATGTTTTGTATTTCACTCGTGTCTGTTGTGATATTGGGAAAAGAGTCTTAAAAGATAACATACTATATGATTTCATTTATTTGACAATCTCAAAATGACAAAACCGTATAGATGGAAAATAGATTATTGGGGATAAAGAATTTGTGGGTAGAGGAGAATGGTATAATCATAATAGTGTAAACAAGGGAAAATTTTGTAGAAATTAAATAGTTTTCTCTCTTGATTTTTGTTGTCTTTATAGGACTATACACCTGTAGTAAAATGATGCAAAATTACACACATACTTTTTGGCAATGTTACCTTCTTGGTTGATATTGTACTTTGATCATGTAAGGTGTATACATTATGGAAAATTGAATGAAAGGTACAGGGGACCTTTTTGTACTATCTTTGCAACTTCCTTTTACTCTATAATTTCCTTTGTTATACATTTAAAAAATCTTCGTACACATTAGCAGTCATTCCCTATCTGGTAAGTTCCCTTCCTTCCAGACTGTCAACCACAGATGTAATTTCTGCCTCCACAGACTCCTGGGATATTTCATGTGAATGGAATCTTAAATTACGATGTCTTTTGTGATTAGCATCTTGCACATAATATAATGTTTTTAAGATACATACATGTTGAATTAGTTCATTCCTTTTTATTGCGAAATATTATTCCATTTTAGTAAAATATTCCATTTTCCACACTCACCAGTCAATAGGCATTTTGGACTATGTCCAGTTTTTGACTATTATGACTAACGCTGATACAAACTTTTTGTACAAGTTTTGTGTGTTTTTAACTTTTCAGTTATCTTAGGTTAGTAGGTTAGCTGAGTCATATGGTAACTCTGTGTTGACTATTTTGAGGGACAGCCACACCATTTTTCAAGTGGCTGAACTATATTACATTTCCACCAGTAATGTGTAAATTTTCCTGTTTGTCTATGTCCTTGGCAATAGATGTTAATTTTTTGTTCTTTGGATTATAGGCACCTAGTGAATGCAAAGCAATATATAGTTGTGATTCTGATTTGCATTTACTTAATGCCTTATGGTGCTGAGCATCTTTTTATGTGCTTCATTGATCATTTGTATAACTTTTTTAGAAAAATATCTCTTCAAGTTTTCCCCCATTTTTAAAATGGGGTTAGTTTTCTTTTTATTGTTGATTTGTAAAAATTCATCATGTATTCTCAATATAAGTACCTTATCAGAGATATGACTTGCTAATTATTTTTGCCATACTGTGAATTTGTTGATGGTAATTTCTTGATGGTATCATTTGGTATATTTAGACTATTCATAGTTAAATTAATATCTGCCATGCTTTCAAGTTCTTCATATTTGTTGTTCTTGTTCTTTGTTTCTGTTTTTGTTGTTATTGTTGATGATGTGTTTCTTCAGCATTTTTGTTTTTATTTAAAATTGACCACAGGATAACGTTAACCTGTTCTAGCATGCAAGCCACTTTATCTTCTGATTCCATTACTACCTTTTGAAATTTTTTCATTTAAAGCAAAAATAGCATATTTTACCAGTTTTTTACTATAGATTCAATTTTCCTTCACTTTTGTTATCTATATTTCATGCTCTCTATAGCCCACCCTTTTGGTATCACATATGAAATACACCATTTCATTTTATCTCTTTTTTTTAAGCAATAACTAATATTGAAGGAATCACCTGCCATATATTTAACGTGTACTAGCCCTTAATAATAGCAGCCATGTACTGCATTTCCTACATGCCAGACACTGTGACTAATACTTTACATGTGTTATATAATCTCCAAGCATCAATAAAATTAAGATAAACTATGACTGAGAGAAGCAAGCAGATCTGTTCAAAGTGCTTTGAATGGACTTGGAACCCAAGCCCATTTTCTTAAAAATAATACTTTACATTTTTGAGTGTTTACCATGTGCCTTTTTGCAATTTATTCTTCAGAACAACCTAACGAGGTAATTAATATCTTAAATATTAGGCAAGTGAGACAACACCAGCCCCCTTTAGCGTTTCCAGTCTCACCTAAGTCATAAAAAAGTTGGTAAGTAACTGTGAAGGTTATAGCCTAGGAGAAAAGGCCAACTAAAAGACTAACACCTAATCATAGGATTATAGAATGTTTCCCTTCCACCCACACCTAACATAATTTATAGCAGTTAGCATTCACTGAATGCATACTATTTTTTATGTCAAAATCCGTGCTAAAAGCTACAAATGTATGATCTCGATGTAAATCTTTACAAGTACTAAGCAAAGTAGATAGTATTATTACTCCCATTTTACAGAAGAGGAGACTGAGGCTTGTGAAATGACCTAAGGTCATACACAATTATCTGGAGGAATTGGGATTCTAACTCAGGTCTGTCAGATACCAAAAACCTGTGCTCACTCTATTATACATGTCTTAGAAAGAGAGTGACACAATTAGATTATTTCAAAGCTACTGACTCCAGTATTGTTTTATTTTTTGTAAACATTTTTATTAAAATATAATGTGCATATAGAGAAGCACACAGGAAATAAAGTCAATTATCACAAACTGAATACATTCATTATTGATAAACAGAATGCTATCTCTCCCCAATCCTTCCCCAGAAGGTCTCCTGTATCCTTTTCTGGGTATTACTACTAACCATGGATAAACGCTATCCAAATCTGATCAGCACTTATGAATGTAGTCCATTAGTGAACTCTCTACAAATAAAGAATATAATGTGTACTCTTTTATGTCTTATAACTTTTGATCAAGATTTTATTTTGAGACCTATAATTTGCTGTATGCAGTATAGTTCCTTCCTTTACAAAATAAATATAATATAAAATACAATCATGATATGACTATATCACAATATATGCATCCATTCTACTGCTGATAAATATTTAGTAGTTTGGAGCTATTGCAAATACTGCTATGAATATTCTTGTACATGTCTTTTGTTGAACATGATTATAATTTTTCCTTGGGTAATCTTTATTGGATAATTGGAACTTGTGACAGGGCAGAGAGGGATAGAGGTAGGGAAAATAGGCAGAATACTGTGCACAAGATATATATATATATATATATATATATATATATATATCAATTGGTTTTAAGGAATAAAGGGAATAGGGAAGTCAAAGACTATATGATAACTTTAATTAATTGAAAGAGGAAAGAAATTTCAGCAGAAATTTGGAGTAGGAATAAAAAAGCAAGAGGAGAGTGGGGAAAAGGGAAAAAAACACAAAAGAGAGAGGAAAAGTTCTGGGGAATATTGATTAAGATGCAGTTGGCTAAGGTTAGACCTGGGGAATCATCTCCAATGTGAGCAGGTGCCAAAGAAATGGCCGTATGTAACAAAGAGGGCATGATCTGAGAGGTGGAGGGATCACCTGGATAGGATCCTATTATAACAGACTGGAAAGGAGAGAATTTGGGAAAATGTATGAGGCAGGGATGAGTGTGCTATGTTAGATTCAGGACAGACTAAAGGGGAACAGATCTGAGAAAGGGCCCTTTAATTTGGCAGCCTGGAAGCTTTTATAAGAGCAGTTTCCATAGAGTTCTGGTAGCCTTTCACAGTTCTGAAAGGAGCAAGTGGTGAGAAAGTGCCTATGGGGGCTACAAAGACTCATTTAAGAGGGGTGGCAATGAATGAATTGATTAAAGAACAGAGTGTCAATAGACAAATGGAAAGAGGGAATGAATGGTATGTGTGATGTCTGAGCCAGTTAAGGTAACACACAGAGAGGGATCTCTGGTAAAATATAATGAACTGGGGCATCAGGATAGAGAAGGAGCTGATTCATTCAATAAATATTTACTCAATACTTCTTATTAGCCATGCACTACGATAAAACTGGGGACACAGAGATTAATAACACTAGTCTCTACCCTCAAGTTACTTGTCATATAGTGAGAAAACACTTGATTACAGTATAGTGTAATAGGTACAAAGTTGGAGCAGAGGATGCAATAGAACTTTACATAATTTCTACATATATTTGACTAGAAAAGATGCTTGGAGGTGCAGACATCTATGCTGACACTAGAAAGTGCCAGAGAAAAAGGATGAGGATATGGTATTCTAAGAGGAGGTAGGACCTTGAACAAAAACATAGAATTTTGAGAAGTCCCTTCATAATAATGGAAGTTTGATGATATCAGTAGGGATGAAGGGGAATGCTCCAGAGAGTTATACCAATAAGAAGGTAGGCAAGAACTACATTTTGGGAAACTCAGAGTTTAGCCATTTTATGTCTTTGAACTTACACTGTGTAGGCATTTGTGGGTTACTGAGTCAATTTTAACTTTTTGAACTTTATTGAGACTTAACTCATACATCATACAATTCACTCATTTAAAGTGTATAGTTTAGTGGTTTTTAATATATTTGCTGATATGAGCAACTAACACCAGTTAATTTTAGAAGATTTTTATCACTTACCAAAGGAACATTATACACTTTAGTTTTCATCCCCTTGCCCCCAATCCCCCCACACACTTTGAGCCCTAAGCAACAACCAGTATATTTCCCACATCTATAGATTTCCATCTTCAGTACTTTCCTATGAATACAACCATATAATATGTGGTCTTTTGTGACTGACTTTTCTCACATGGCATGATAGTTTCAATATTCATCTGTGTTATTGCATGTATTAGTATTTCATTCCTTTTTAAGGTTGAATAATATTCCAGTGTATAGCTGTAACATTTTTATTTATCCTTTCGTGAGCTGATGGACATTTGGATTGTTTCCAAATTTGGCTCTTAAGAGTAATGCATATTCTGTTGCTGTTAAGTAGTGTCATATACAATTTTGTTAGGGTGATTGGTTTATAATGTTTTTCAAGTCTTCTCTTTTCTTACTGGTTTATAATGTTTCTCAGTTCTTCTCTTTTCTTACCGATCTTCTGTTTAAGTTGCTTATCCATTATGGGGTGTTGAAGTCTCCAAGTATTATTGTTTAGTTATCTATTTCTTCCTTCATTTCTTTCAGGTCTTGCTTAATTTATTTTGGTGCTCTTTCTTTGGGACATCATGAGGAAAGTGATAAGACAACCCATAGAATGGAAGAAAATATTTTTAAACTGAATATTTGATGACAGGCATATAGAAAGAACTCTTATAATTCAGTAAGAAAACAGATAACACAATTTAAAATGGGCAAAGAATCTGAATAGACATTTCTACAAGAAAGATATACAAATAGCCAATAAACACATGAAAAGATGTTCCACATTATTAGTTGTCAGAGAAAAAACAAAACCATAATAAAAAACCACTGCATACCCACTAGGAAGGCTAGACTCAAAAAGTTAAAAATAGCAAGTGGTGACAAGGATGTGGAGAAATTGGAACACTCATGCACTGCTGGCAGGAATGTAACATGGTATTACCATTTTGGAAATCAATCCAGCAGCTCCTCAAACGATTAAACATAGAGTTACCCCATATGCCCACAAAAAAATCTACATGAATATTTTAGCAGTATTGTTTATAAGAACCAAAGGTGTAAATGCCCCAAATGTCCATTAGTTGATGATGGAGACAGTGGTTAAATATTTATCAGCATACCATTGCATGGGAGCCATTAACGTGGAGGTGGTAATTTAAACTATTTGAATGGATCTGATCATCCAGGTAGGGTACAACGTGGGATGATAAGAGGGTCTAGGAATTGGACTAGGTAAAGAAACTTCAAAACTTCAAATAAGAATTTCAAGTGCCCTCAGATCAGTAAAAATATTTAAAAGAGTATATATTCCAAGGACTTAAAATCAGCATACCATAGTGACATGACTACATCAATTTTTATAGCACTTCAATTCACAATAACTAAGATATGGAACCAACCTAGATGCCCTTCAACAGATGAATGGATAAAGAAAATGTGGTACAGATACACAATGAACTATTACTCAGTCATAAAGAAGAATGAAATTATGGCATTTGCCAGGAAATGGATAGAACTGGAGGGTATCATGCTACATGAAATAAGCCAATCCCAAGAAACCAAAGGCCAAATGTTCTCTCTGATATGCGAATGCTAGCACACAATAAGGGGGCTGGAAAGAAAGAATAGAAATTCATTGAATTAGACAAAGGGGAAGGAAGCAAAGGGAGAGAACATGGGAACAGGAAAGAATGAATCAAACATAACTTTCCTATGTTCATATATGAATACATGACCAGTGTAATGCCACATCAGGTACAACAAAAAAATGGGCAGTCATACTCCATGTATGTATAATGTGTTAAAAAAATTCTATTTTCATGTATATATGAAAAAAATAAAAAAATAAAATTTAAAAAAAGTTATAAAAATGAAAAGAAAGTTAGGCTTTTCCCACTCTACATCAGGAAGTGAAAGTGTTAGCAAATTAGGTTCATCTGTCTCCCAAAGAACAGTCAGAGTGAGAAATGAGCAAGTTGCTTGGGCAGAAAATTCCAACCTCCAAATTCAAGCCTTGTTAAGCTAAGCTACAGAAGGACAGGAACGCTTGCATTGCCTAACTGAGTGGTGACTGGGGAGTGGGTTGTGAATGGAAGGAATATTCACATATGTAAAACCACCTACCCGTAAGACTCCTTTATTCACATATTTGTGCATCTCCATGAACATTTAATGAAAACTTCCTAGGTTCCAGACTTAGGCTAGAAACTCTGAACACAGAATGAGTTGGTAATATAGTAACAGTAAGCATTGGAGAGTTGTGGTGGTCAGAGAAATCTTAGGGGAGGTAGGGCTTTGGAAGATTAGCTAAAAATACCTGGGTAGAAAGAAGAGGGAGAGAACCATTTTCTAAATAAAGTATAACAGAATTAGGAATAATAATGCTTTACACTTAAATAATTCTTACTGTAGGCCAAACACCATTCTAATAGCTTTATGTGCACTAATTTAATCCTTAAGATAACCCTATGACATATGTATAATTAATCCAATTTTAGAGATGAGAAAACTGAAGATATATTACATCATAGGTAAGGTAAGTGACAGAAGAGGCATTATGAACCTAGACTGTCTGGTTCCAGAGACTCCCCACCTACATCCTAGAGTGCATAAGGTATTTTCATGAGGGTTGTGGAGATAGAGGCCCAAACTGGAGCACACAGACTATAAAGCCATGAGATAGAAGAGTTGGATAGGAAAGGAGAGAGCCAACTTCAAAGAATCTTCAAGTCTAGAGACACTTGCATTATGTATTCTAAACCAAACCCAGCAAGCCCAGCACTGAATCCTGAATCTTCCATTGATCATTTATGTGACATGATACAAAGTCACTACCGAGGTCTTTTTCCTTGGCTTTCAAGTATTGTCCCTGAGTATAACAGGGAAAATTATGTAAGGTTGCTGTAATGATTTAATGAATAAAAGGATATAAACTGTCCAGCAAAGTGTAGGGCACCTTAAATGTAAACTGTGACTATTTTTACTTTATTACATTAGAGTTCTCAACACATAGTCTTCAGGACAATTATTTTAGTGTGCTTAGGGATTCCTCAAAGGCCCATCTAAGTGGAATTCCTGGTGAAAACACAGTCACTGTTTTGAGTCATTTCCTTTCCTGGTGGCATGTGGCTCAGCCTACTGGACATTTTATGACCTTGAGTTGCTGGGGCTTTTCCAGTTGGCAAGTATGACCAAAGACTAGCTTGGATTATGGAAGCTGCTCCATATAATGTGTCCACCATTCCTATGTGGGTAAGGAACTCTTTGAGGTGCTACCATTGGAGTTGGCTCAGCTAGAAAAGAAGGAAGTTTTATCGCAACTCCTCTTCCTGATGTTAGGCCACATGTCACTGGTACTCTGGAGATGTCTGCATTGTCCAGTTCCTTTCATCCACACCAATCCAGTTCTGGACAGAGGGCAGTGAATAACTGGGAATGCATGGTGTCAGACACTCTGCAGCACTGTGACCTTTCCTCTTTTTCTAGTACATCCTCTTTCCTCTTAGATGAAATGCCACATCTCACCCTTTTTATTTTTTGGATCTGCTGAGGAAACTCTTAACCTGCCTGATACCTTCCTGGAAATGTAATTGTTAGAGGCATATAGTGAGTAGAATTAGCTGGCATTCTCAAGAATCTTGAAAATGTAAATCCTAGTAGACAGGACCCAAAAAGCAGGAGAAGGGGAGAGCAAAACCTTTTACTTTTCATATGTCTGAAAATGTCCTAATGTACACCTGCCACCAAAAATATAACACTGAAGAGTTTTCAGGTTCCAAATATCTGCCTCAGGATTTGGGGTACTTCTTAAAGGCAACCTACAAGGGGAGTACAGTGGATCCCTCAACCTGGGATTTGATATGCAGCTTGTGAAGGGGTCCTCTCCTGACTCTTCAGAAGAGAGCAAAGGAGCCACACTATTTTCTGCTCAATTTATAAGGGCTGCCTCACCCATCAGGTACATGGGCACATATGACCTCAGATTCAGAATATTCTCTTTTCTTCAAGTGTTCCTGAAACATGTAATCCAGACTGGGTTAGGGCACATCAGACCAAGTTGTTTCACCTTCAGTACAGTGGCTTGCTAAGTTTGTTGGATTCAGCTCTTTTCCATGATCCCCTAGAGGACAGTAGGCTCCCTGAAGTGCATAGCCAACCTGATAAACACCCTCAGAGTTGGACTGATATCAGGACAGGAAGAGAGGATAAGAATTAATGGCAGCTGCTTGGTCAAAGAATTTCTTGGGCCCAATGGAGAGTGTGATGGAGGAATCAGAGAAGTTCTTAGCTCTTCTCCTTGTCTCACACCTCACAAATATTCCTCTCTCACAACTGGGTCTACCTTCAAAACATATTCAAAATTCAACCACTTTTTCACCCTTTTCACTGCTACCACTTTGTTATAAGTCATTATGCACTCACTACAGGGTCCTTACTCATCCTCCTATTTTCACCATTGCCTCTGTATAGTCTGTTTTACCCACAGTGACCAGAGGAATACTTTCAATTCTCAAGTTCATATTACATCGCTTATCTGCTTGAAATTCTACAATGACTTTCTATTTCATCCAGAGCAAGACTCAAAGAGTTTACACTGGTCTATACATCCCTACATGGTCTCCCCCCCCTTAGCTCTACAATATCTTGTCTTACTACTTTCCATTCAGGCTCACTCTGTGCCAACCACACTGGTCTCTTGCCTAGTCCTTGGATATACCAGGCATGTCTCTGTTACAGGGCCTTTGCACAACTATTCCCTATGCCTAGAAAGATTCTTCCCCCAAGCACTCAAATGATTCACTTCCTTAACTCTGTAAGCTCTTAATTAAAATTATGCACTTTTTCAATGAGCTATTCCCTGACTAGCCAATTTAAAATTGGAGCTACCCATATATCTTAGACCTCATTTCTGTTCTATTTTTCTTATAGTACTCATCACCTTCTGATATGCTATATTTATTTCATTACATTATATGTAGTCTGTGTCCTCCTCTATGATATAAGCTTCATGAAGGCAATGATTTTGTCTTATTTAAAACAAATAGATCCATGTGGCAGATGGATGGGTCTGGAGACTATCATGCTAAGTGAAATAAACCAATCCCAAAAACCAAAGGTCAAATGTTCTCTCTGATATGTGAATGCTAACTCACAATAAGGGGAGGGCAGGGGAAGAATCAAAGTTCAGTGGAGTAGACAAAGGGGAATGAAGGTAAGGGAGCGGGTAGGAATAGGAAAGAGTGGAATGAATCTGATCTAACATTCCTATGTACATACATGAATACATCATAATGAATCTCACCATCATGTACATCCACAGGATGGGATCCTAATTAGCATATGTTCCATGCTTATGTAAATATATGAAAATAGATTCTACTGTCCTATATAGTTAAAAAGAACAAATAAAAAATAAAGATTTCCCTAAAAAAGCCCAATAGATACTGGCCTAACAGTAAATGTTTAATAAGTATATATGAAATGAATTTCCTTTAAAAATGCTCATGGCTCAGGAAAATGTTCCTTTCCCTTCTGTATCTCAGTTCCTCCATTGATAGCATAATGCGTGTGGCCTGGATGATCTTGTAGGACTCTTATATCTCTTGGATTAAATTTAGAGATTCTGGTTAAAAATATAGTCTCTGGAGCCAGATTTCTTGGGTTCATCTATCTGGTACCTTGAGACAGGCTACTTCACCTCTGTAGGTTTCTTTATTTTCTTGTGTGAAAAATGAAAATGATAAAAATAGACCTTGTCTCAAAGGGTTGCTCTGGAGATTAAATAAGATCATCTTTATATAAGCACTTTAACACAGTGCATGGCATTCAATAAACATTAACTGTTGCTTTTAGGGTGATCATTAGCAAATAGCTGCATTATCATCTTTTCTTAGGCTCTAAACCAACTTCAGCTGCTGATGGTATGAAAAAAATAAAAAGGCAAAACAACTTCCATAACAACAAACTCACCTGAGGTTCATATGCAGCTCATATGCGACTCATATGCATACAGCTGGCCTTTCCCCCTTCCCCCACCCCATTACTAAGACAGAAGAACAGCTTGTTCTCTTGTAACCTGATGTCCCTGGATAAGAGGGAGGGGGAGAGAGGCAACGTGTGATTGCCATGGCCACCCGCTGCATCTCAGATTCCACAGAGAAGCAGGGCAAGGGGGCTTATTCACAGTCACCCACTAACTTGGCCTGAGTGGTTTCAAGAAGAGTGTGTAGAATACATGTTGTCCCAGTGGCAGGGGCATATCACAGATGTTCTGCTAGATGAGCAAATGAGGATGTTCAAAGCCATCATCAGCAGACATGATTCAGACAGCTGGCTAGGTCTTTGGGGCCGGAGATGTGTAAGGCTTGCTGGAGGAAGGCAGTCTGTGGAGAGGTTACCAGAATGGAAACTCGAAAAGGTAACCAATGAATAAGTCTAATAAAATAATCAGCATATTAATAGTAACTTATACTTCCTGTGTATTTGTTGAGCAATGGGTGCTTTATAAATGCTTTCATTTAATTCTCCACAGTTTTCAACTTTAGATATACATTGGAGAACTTGAAAAAAATTATTGGTGCCCAGGCTCCAGTGCACAGATTAAGTCAGAATTGCTGTTAAAAATTGTTCTTTTTAAACCTTCCCAGATAATTGTAATGTAGAGCTAGAGTTGAGGACTACATTATGAAGTGTGTGTGTGTGTGTGTGTGTGTGTGTGTGTGTGTGTGTGTTTGTGTGTGTGTGTGTTCCCACACTTTGCAGATGAGAAAAATGAAGTTCAAAACATTTTCTTCTGATTTTCCAGAATCATCACTAGAGAGACTGGGGTTGTGATTCAGGGGTAGAGCACTTGCCTGGCATGTGTGAGGCACTGGGTTCAATTCTCAGCATCACATGTAAATAAATAAATAAAATTAAGATCCATTGACAAGTAAAAAATATTTTAAAAAAGAATCAGCACTAGACAATACTGTCTCATGTTCAGTACTATACATTGTAGTCACAAAAGGAAGGCTTGAACTTGGGATGTGGGACCAGAACCCAATTTTATAAGAACATTGTGATGGGGCCACTTTTATAATTTGGGTTGGATACCTTGTACCCTGTGAGCTTCCTGAGGTCAAGTCTGGATGCCTTAGTCCAGAGACAGGTAAAGTAGCACCACGGACAACTGCTGTTTTGGGGGGAACTTCCTGCCTCAGTCAAGATAGTTTCAGAATTAACCAAATCACTGACTAGCAATAACTATTGCAAATTCATCAAGCTGCTTGTCACCCTCTGAAGCTTTCTCTGCTCACCAGATCCAGGCTTCATGCAGCAGCAGCAGCAGAAGCAGAAGCAGAGATATAGGTCATTATTTCTTTAACCATGATAGGTGTACTGCTGGAGATGCATGTGATGATTTAGGATGTAAACAGATGGGTATTTTTAACTTCAACTGTTATGTATTTATCTTGATGTGTATTAGAAATCTATCTCTCTAATACACACAGCCCCTGATTTCACAAATATTATTTAAAAAGGCTAAATTGATTTAAAATATTGAAAAGTGACTAGAGTTAAAGAAACATATTAAGTAATTTATCATAATAGAGGTGATTTGCACAAGAATATGGCTTCAAAATTCAGATGGAATAGATGAATGGCTGAAGAGAAGAAACACTCTCCAGAGTCATTCATTTGTTAACTCAATCATTTATTCATTTGACAAGCATTTACCAGATGGCGATTATGTGTCAGGTAGCATGTTAGACACAATAAAGAGATGAATAAAGAACAAGAAATGTTTCCTGCCTTCAAGGATCTCACAAAAAAGAAAATATGCAATGGCCATTCCATATAAATAAGCACAGGGTGTATCCGGAGGCAGGTTATGGAGACAGAGTAAGTGGGGATTTAGAAAGATTTCCAAGAAGTGACTTAGCCATGTACATATGAGAGGGAGGAGGGGTTTGTAGGTATAAAGCATGGAATTGAGAAGCATCAGAGTGTACATGTGTAATGATAAGTTTGGGGTAGGGATGAGAGAGGAAGAATGCAATTTACTAGAACAAAAAATATAAGGCAAAGAGGTAAGAAGAGAAAACTCTGGAAAGATCTGCTAGGACTGGATTATTGTACTCTAAGAAGAAGGATTTGAGTTTTACTCTTTGCACAGTCTGGCTTTGTATTTGGACTAGTGTGTCAAAATTCATATTCTAGTTCTACCTTTTTTTTAACTGTGTATCAGTGGGCAAGTTATCTAACCTTTCTGAGCTTCAGTTTTCTTATCTGTCAAGTGGGAAAATTAATAGTAATTATTTCTAAGTATTAATTATATGGGTTAAATGAGATCTCATTCATAAATTTCTTTTCACAATGCTTGACACACAAAGTAAGTCCTACTTCTTGTCTGCTCTTCTCTGGCAGAGGAAAAGAACATATCCCTTGTGGTTTTCCTCTCTAGAGATGTCAGCAGAATGTGTTTATCATATGAGACAGTCTGTATTACTCTCTCATTTCATCTCCATATTCAACAAACTATTAAAGAACATCTGCCATGTAGCAGACCTTTTACCTATTTTATTTCACTTAATTTGCACAGGAGTCCTGATGACAGGATGGCTGCTACAGTCTCCTGATTTCAACTAGAGCTGTGATACTTTGGTTCCACACACTTAAGGTGCAATGGGCACCACATTTCTCTATTATTTCTTCATAGATGAAAAAATGTCAAGAGCTGTTTTCCCAAATCTGGGGGAGAAAAAGGATCTGAAAACATGTGACCAATATGCTGGGAATTTGTTTCAGTGATCTTTGCTAGCTCATGAGTCTGAGAACATCATTGGTATCTTTCAGAATTTAGCTGCTTTCTCTTCTCATATTCTTTGGTTATGATGATAAAATCCCCATATAATATAAAATTTATCATCTTAACCATTTTTAAGTGTGCAGTTGAAAAGTGTTAATTATATCTACATTAATGTGAAACATATCTCCATCCTCATTTTATTTTTGCTGAGAATTGAACCCAGAGGTGCTTTACCACTGAACTACATCCCCAGCCCTTTTAATTTTTTATTTCAAAACAGAGTCTTGCTAAGTTGCTGAGGATGGCCTCAAAATTGTGATCCTCCTGTCTTAGCCTTCTGAGTCGCTGGGATGACAGGTATGCACCACTGCAATTAGCTCCATTCTTTATTATTTAAATCCAAGGTAATATTATATTACTGTGTTTGTTCTGTGATAATTTGCTGGTGTGTAAATCTAAGATTCACTCACTTTACTGGTATGCTTCAAGAAAAAAGACTTTTAAGTAATAGCATGAATAAAACACGAGTGACCATTCCTGTTAATTCATTGTTGAATAATCTAGTTAGCTGTAGAAATTAGAGACAATATGAAGTTTCTTAGATGTAAAACAAAAACAATATTTTTTATAATGGTCTATGCAATTTAGAAGGCATCTTAACTGGCATAAAAGAATGGTCTTTTGGCCTCATAGATTAGTTTGGTTCTCCCTGCTCCTTCCCACTAGGTTTTACAACTATAAATCCTAGAAATAAACTCATTTGTTCCTGTGGGCCTTGACACTTCTGTCCCTACCTAGAGATATTTGGTGTTTAGCAGGTCACCTGCAAAATCAGTCTCTCCAAAACAAGTTACCTAGTCTGGAAGCTTCTTTGTGTCCATGGGCATGAGAATCACCCCTACCATGAAAAGAGACTAGGGTGACTTGGAAAGGATTGGGGGGATCAAATACAACATGTGGCCAACTACAGGAAGCCTCCTTCTTCCCAGAGATTTCCTTTCCCCACCTAGAGGCAATACACAATTAGCCCCATGGAAGCACCTTCTGTCTCCATAGGAAGAATCAGCAAAGATCAGTGGGAGGCTCAGAGGCAACAGGTAGACCTAGCAGATTAAATCACAGCAGAGGCCCTGGAAATTAAGCTGTTCCTGGAGCCACAGCACGTAAGAGTAGTCCAGGACCAGCATGGTAACCCTAAACAAGTAGGCTGCCTAATGTAGAGGATTTATATAGGACTGGAGTTTCCTAACACAAAAGCATAAGCATGGATTTTTGCAAAATATATTTAAAAATCACCTGTCATGCCAAGAACTAGGAAAATGACTTGAATGGGAAAAGATAACTAAATGACGCCAATATCAAGATGAATCATATGTTGCAATTATCTGACTAAGATTTTAAAGCAGTCATCATAAAAATATCTCAATGGCCCATTATGAACATGGTAGAAACAAATTAAAAAATAGAAAAATCTCGGCAAAGAAATAGAAGTTATTAAAAAAGAACCAAATGCAAATGGAAAAATACATTAATGGAAAAAAAAAAGCCTCCAGGTAATTATTCTGAGTGCAAAAAGCTGATCCCAAAATTTTATGCACTCTATGACCACATTTATTTCGAAGTTTTGAAATGAAAAAAGCATAAACATTGAAACTGAAAACAGTTTGGAATGTTATCAAGACTCAAAGTTTTGGTTCAGGAGAGCGAGGTGAATGTGGTTATAAAAGGGAAAAATGAGAGATCCTTGTGGGATGGAACTGTTTTATATCTTGAATGCAGTGGTGGATACAAAAATCTATACATGCATTGAATTATACAGAACTAAATACAGGTGGGGAGAAATAAATATAAGCAATACTAGAAACATCTCAATGAGATCAGTGCATATTATCAGTGTCAATATCATCATGGTTATGATATTGTACAATTTCCCATTAGAGAAACTGAAGTGTCCACAGAACTCTCTATATTTTCATTCTTTCTTTTGGTGCTGGGAATTGAACCCAGGGCCTTGTCTTTGCCATGCATGCACTCTGCCACTGAACTACACCCCCAGTGTCTTTACTGTATTATTTATTACCACTTTATGTGAATCTATACTTATATCAAATTAAGTTTAATTAAAAATTAAGGGTTTAAGGGTATAGCTCAGTGACACAACCTGTATTTAGCTTGTGTGAAGCCCTGGGTTCTCCCTGATAGAAAAAGAAATAAATAAGGTGACATATATTTTAAGTGTTAACTAAAATAAAATTGACTCTCTGATATGCTAAATAGAGAAAATGGCATATTATTTTGAACTATGATGTTGTTTTGATTTATATAAATGTAGTTTTTTACATAAACTTGGAATTTGTAAGCTTTCTTAGTATAAGCATAATTTTGAAAGCTACCTCTCTAAGTAATTTTGAGGTGCAGAACTTGAAGTTTCATTGCAAAATTTAGTGCAGCTTCAGAATCAGTACATTTGACAGCTAAAATAATGTCAGGTTTTATGTCCAATTGGCTTATCTATTAATAGAAATAATCTACTATGCATACGTGTTTTTTCATGTATGTCCATTTTAAAAAGTGTAATAAAAATCTATGTGGATTAAATTAGAAAAAATAAATTCTATAAGTTCCCACTCAGTAGAGCTGGCCAAAGGGCCAATATCAATTGTTCTGTGGAATCCTCTCACCTCTGTTCAATTATATTGTTATCCTAGGGTTTAGGCAGTCTATGAAAAAGGAGAAGGTCCTTGGGTTATCAGGATATGACAACTAAGATCTCATTACTACTCTTCCAGGCCAGTGTAGTCCACCCAAAAGTGAGCTCTATCATTCCCTACGCTCCCGTTGTGTTGTGTTCTGCAGTGGAGCCCTTCACTGAGGTTCTGTAGGCTACAGCACCTAATGCCCAAATCTTCACAGAGCTATCACCATCCCCAGATTCTTTATGAACAGAGGCAGAACTAGACACTTGTTGGTTCTAGTTCACTCTTTCCCCTGAAGGAAGCTGCACATCTCACAACACTGTCTCAGCAGCTCAGTTCCATCCCCATGAGGAGTTTAGATGAAACTTAAGTGTGTGGCAGAATTTCTTGAGAGCTTTTTTTTGGGTAAGTATGCTACAACCTGGGACCTGCTCCAAACCTCCTGATTCCTTATTTTTGTTTATTAATCCATTTTACTTAAAAGATAAAGAGCGCAGTATTTTTGCACCAAGTCAGTAGCATATCACTCTACCATGCACATAAGAATTTATTTGAAAGAAAATGTGGTATACATATAAAATAGAATATTATTCAGCCATAAAATGAAATTCTGCCACTTGCAGCAACATGAATGGCACTAGAGGTCATTATGTTAAGGAAAATAAGCTAGACACAGAGAAAGAAATACCACTGAATGGTTGATCTCATAGAAGCATGAGGTGAATAATGATCACTAGAGACTGGAAAGAACAGAGGGTGAGAGATGGAAAGAAGTTTAATGAGGGGTACCAAAACACAGGTAGAGAGGAAGAATTAGTTCTGGTTTTCAATGGCATAAGAGGATAACTATCACTTAAACCAAGTCTATGATATATTTCAAAATTAGTAGAAGATTATGAAGTTCCCAAAACATAAAATGATTAATGTTTTAGAGATGGAAAGACTTAACACCCTGATGTGATTATTACACATTGTATACATGTATACAATTATTATAATGTACCACATAGACATGTACAAATATTCTGTCCCCAAACAATTATTTGAAAATTTAAAAGGTGGATAGTGGACCCAAAGCCAGAGTAAGTTTGGAAAACATCATCCATATTCCTTTTGACTAAAGATTATTTTTCCAGTGGACAATTGGTTGTCCAGTGTACAATCTAAGCTGAGCAACCAGGGGCCCCAGGACCCTGAAACAGAGAGATACGCTGAAAATGTTATAGAAGAAAATGTTACATAACTGAAGAGGGGTTAATTCAAAGACAATGATCAAAATATTTAACAACCAGTCTAGCATGGGCACTAACCCATCAGAAAAGCCATTAGTACTAGAGCAGGGGTCTAGAAATTTCTGTTGCAGTGGAATATGAAAAGGTCTATCAGAGTCTTAGGGGAAAGCTCAGAATAGGATGGAAGTAATTGAAGAGTTTGAATAAATAGCTACCTACCGGTTGAAATGAAAGTATTTCAATATTTTAACTACTAACATGGCTGAAATATTGTGTATCAGCTTCATATAAACCCAGGATATAATTATCATTTCCTTATACTCTGCTGGAGCCACTTGGTTAAACACACATATTTATCATTGTGAACAATCCCAAGAGGATTCCTGAAAAGCCATTTTCTATCCTGAATTTGAGGTAGAGTCTGCCTTTCATTTGGGAAAATTCAGTCTGGACAGGCTTGCTAGGTGCTGAGGACACTGAATATCTGTTAGCTAGTAGATAAATTTTTCATGGTAGTAGTAACTAGCAAAAGGAAATCCAGGAAAGGAAAATGCCTTGGATGCCAAAGGAGGAGAGAATTCCAAGTATTTGATTACTAGTATCATATATAATAGAAATGTCCAAAAAGATGGTACCTGAAACTTGGCCATTGGACTTCACAATTAGGAAGAAGGTTATTTTTTAACTTAAAGGGAAGGAGGAGGGAATGAGAGGAAATGTGGAAACCAGATTTCAGTTGGTTGAAGATTGAAATGGAGATGGTGTGTGTTTGTGTGCGTGTGTGTAAATTAATCTTTTAAAGTTTGGCTATGAAAGGAAGAAGGAAGGGGGGACAGGAAGGAAATGAAAGAAAGAGGTAGGTATACTAGATTATTTTAGCATATTTGTAGGATGAATAAGTGGAGCGAGAGCTTACAGATGTTGGAGAAAAGAATTAGTGGTGAAGAATTCCAGGAGACAGGAGAAGAGATGTCTTATCCTTGAGGGTAGAGGGAAAGAATGGGTGGCAATGAAGGTGTGTATACCAGCTAGGGAATGGTGAGCTGAGAGAATCTTCATTTTCAATTTTGGAAGATATTTAAATTTGTGAAATATAAATATACAGAAAGGCTCATAGAGCATTGTGTGTATAGCTCAATGAAGGATTACAAACTGAAAACACATATGTAACCATTTCTCAGGAAAAGAAAGAAAACAACGTCAGCACCCAGGAAGCGCCCCCTACCTGTGTCTTTTCCACCTCTCCCCACTGCTATGATGTGACTTTTGCAGTAACCATATCCTAGCATTTTTTTATGCCTTTACCACCTAAGAATGCATCTCTAAATACTACAGTTAAATTTTATTTGTTTTGAAATTTATATAACTGCAAGAGTATAGTGTATCTTCTTTTATGCCTGACTTCTTTTGTGCAAGATTGTGGGGCTTATCCATGTTTTTTCATGTACTATAATCATTCTTTATTTTCACCATTCTTTCATAGTTTATTGTGGGAATACAGAAAAGTGTATCAGTCCACATTGAAGAATATTTTAATTGTGTCTAGGTACATGTGTACACACATTTTTGTTCTGTTTATTGCCCAGGATATACTTGTTGGGTAATTGTATAAGTTTATCTTCATACTGAATCAATAGTGCCAAATTCTCACAATTTACACTCCAACCAATAGTGTAAAAAGGTTATTGTTGATCTATATTCTCTCCTATATTTGCCATTTGTCATACTTTTAAATTTTAGACATAGAGATGGGTGAGTTTTATGTTTATTGATTATTTGGATATCCTGTTTTATGAAGTAACATTTCACATCTTTTCCTCATTTTTCTATTGGGCTGTCTGTTATTGATATATAGGACTTGTATTCTGGATACAAGTACTTTATGGGTTATATATTTTACAAATATTTTCTCCCCATGCCAAGGTTATGAAAATATCCTCCTATATTACTTTCTAGAACTTTATAGGCTTGCTGCTCACTTTTAGGTTTATAATGTATCTGGTATAGATGTGAAATAGTGTTGCAGTTTAATGTTGCTCCCATTATTCTGGCACCATTTATCAAAACCATATTCCTTCATCCACCAATTTGTACTGTCGCTTTGTCATAAAATAAGTGTGCACATATGTCAGCAACTGCTATGGTATGTTGTGCTGTGTATTATTGATTTACTTTTTTTATCAGTTTCATACTATCTTAATTACAATAGTGCCATATATAATAAGTCTTAGTATCTGGGCAAGTTGGTCTTCACACCTCATTCTTCTGTTTTTAGGGTGACTTGGGTATTCTTGGCCCTTTGAATCTTATTTATTTATTTATTTGAACTCTTTCAATGAAAAAAATTTTACTGACACAATAATTGTCTAAATTTATTTGACAATTTTAGAGTAAATGTAAATATCTACATACACATGTATCAAAAATACCTCTGTAATTCTTTATTGGGATTGGACCTATGAATCAACTTGGGGAGACTTCTTTATAGGATTGCGTAGTCATATTCATTGAATATAATGTCCAACTTATAACTACCTTTGTTATGCCTCTCAATTAATTTTCATAATTTTCCCTAAAAAGCAATTGCATATCTTTTGTTGGATTAGTTTGAGGTCTTTAGTATTTTTTGATGCTTTCATAAGGATATCTTCCAAGAATTTGGTTTTCTAACCATTTACAGACTAGAGAAACAAAACTGATTTTTAGATTTTATTTTTAATTTAATTTTAACTTAGAATAAAATTTGGTCTTTTGATGTAAAGCTCAACAAATTTTGACAAATGCACAGTTTTTTCTAACCACAACTGCAGTAAAGATACAGAATAATTTCACCATCCTTCCCCCAAACTACCCTCTACCCTCTTCGTTGTGTGATCAGACCTTCTTCCCCAAACCTCAATCCCTATCACTGATGGATCTGTTCTTTATTCCTGTAGTTTGGCCTTTTTTTTTTTTCAGAATGTCACAGAAGTAGAATCATACATAGAATCTGTAGTCTTCTGAGTCTAGTTCCTTTCACTTAACCCAATTCATCTGAGATCCGTCCAAGTTGTTGGTAACAATAGTTTCTCCTTTTTTATTGATGAATGGTATTCCAATATATGTATGTACTAACATTTGTTCATCCATTCATTTTTTGAGGGACACTTAGGTTTTCAGCTTTGAGAAATTACAAATCTGCAACAAAAATTATTATACAGATTTTTGTATGAACATAAGTTTTATTTCACCTAGATAATTACTCAGAATTGGGATTTGTGGGGTCATATTTAACTTTAAAAGAAATTGCCAAGCTGTCTTCCAAAACTATGGTACCATTTTTTTTGCACCAGGGATTGAACCTGGGGTGCTTAGCACTTAGTCATATCCCCAACCCTTTTTTATATTTTATTTAGAGACACATCTTGCTAAATTGCTTAGGACCATGCAAAGTTACTGAGGCTGGCTTTGAACTTTCAATCCTCCTCCCTTAGTCTCCCAAGTCAGTGGGATTACAGGCATGTGTCACCCTGCTCAGTCCTACTGTGTCATTTTTCATACCTACTAACCATGTAAAAGAGTTCTAGTTGCTCTGCATCCTTTCCAGGAGGATTAAGAGTGTAGTAGTATACTATAAAAAATTAGAGTATAGTAGAATCTTGTTATGATTTTAATTTGCATTCCCCTAACGTCTAATGATACTGAGAAATTTGCACCTTGTCAACAATCTGTACTTTTTAAATAAGCTTTACTTTTAGAACAGTTTAAGATTTATAGAAAAGCTGCATAGATAGCATAGAAATTTCTCATATTCCCCCACATTTTCCCTATATTTAATATCATACATTAGTAAGGTATATTTGTTACAATTAATGAACGAATATTAACATATTGTTGTATTTAAATGTCCTTAATTTATTGGGATTTCCTTGATTTTTACCTAATGAAAAAAGGATCCAGGATATCACATTGCATTTGGTCATTATTTCTCTATAGGCTACTCTCCACTGTGACTTCTATCAGTCTTTTCTTGTTTTTATAATCTTGATAGTTTTCAGAAGCACAGGTCAGGTATTTTTATAAAATGTCCCTGTTATGGTTTGAATCTAGAATGTACCCTTCATGTGTTGAAAACTTGGTCCTCAATACAGTAATGTCCAGAAGTGGGGCTTTTGGATCATGAGAGCTCTGACCTCCTCAGTGGGTGAATCCATTTGAGGGATTAATAATTTGAAAGGACTACTGGGAGGAGGTGGAAACTGTAAGTAGGTGAGGCATGGGCAGAGGAAGTAGGGGCATGCCTTTGGGGACTATATCTTGTCCCTGTTCCCCCCCACCCCACTTCCCAGCTGCCATGAGCTGAACAGCTTTCTTCCTCCACACCATTCTGCCATGATGTCCTGCCTTACCTCAATCCCAAAGCAATGGAGTCAGCCAACCATGATCTGAAACCTCTGCAACCATGAGCCAAAATAAACCCTTCCTCCTTTAAGTTGTTTATATCAGGTATTTTGGTAACAGTAATGAAAAGATGACTAACACAAACTCTCACCTGAGGGGTTTATCTGATATTTTTCTAATGATCGCACTGGAGTTATTGTTTTTTTTTTTTTTTTTTTTTTTTTTTTTTTTTTTTTTTTTTTTTTTTACCAAAGACCACAGAGGTAACCACACAGAGATTCTCATAGCATCATATGAGGGGAAGATACTGTCAACATGATTTTTCACAGTTGATGTTAACTTTGATTATCTGACTGAAGTACTGTTTGTCAGGTTTCTCCACTATAAATTTAATATTTTTTGATTCCTTTTTATACTATCGTCTTTGGAAGGAAGTCACTATATATACTTAAAGAGTGGTGAACTGTGAACCATCCCCATGGAGACAAATTGTCTACAGAAATTATTTTGAATTCTTCTGTATACAAGACTTGCTTTCCCCCATTTGTTTATTTGATCATTTATTTATGTTAATTTAGATTTATGTGTATTTATTTTATCCATTGGGTTGCAATACGATATTTTGTTCCACAGATTGCTCCAGCTTTGGGTATTGGGAGCTCTTTTGGGTTGGTTCCTGTGTCCTTTAAAATATTCCCATCATTGTGGCTCTTTTGAGCACTTGCTTTCTGGCACTAGAAGATGTTCCAGGCTTATCTTGCATATTTCTTGCCCAAGCCCTAGACTCAACCATTTCTCAGAGGAGTCTTAGCTCCTTTTATTGGTTTCAAAACTGTTAACCTATACCCTTGGGTGTGTGGGGGGAGGCATTTATGGTAAATTGTTTATGTACAGTTCCATTTGTCTTTAGTCTTCCAGTTTCCAGTCCTTTTCAAAGTTACTTAAGTCAGCACCTCTTTTGTCCACAAATTTCAGTGAGGTTTTGTTATACATTTAATGCAGTTAAATTATTTTGTCACAATCTACATTCTATCCTGAGATTCCCCAACTTCCTTATTGACTTTAAAATTTTGCATACATAATGGTTTAATTTTTATGTTGTAAACTTGCATGAATTTTGTCAAATGAGTACAGTCATACATTTTCCAGGGCAATATCATACAGAATAGACTCATAGCCCTGAAATCCTCTGTGGTTACCTAGTTAACTTTTGCTCCTCCCTAAACCCTTGGCAATGACTCATCTGTTTTTAATCTCTATAGTTTTCCCTTTTCTAGAATGTCATATAAATGGTTTGTAACATGTGACTTCTTTGGATTTATTTTCACTTAATAATATGTATTTAAGATTCATTCATGTTATTGCATGGATGAAGAACTCATTCCTCTTCATTGCTGAACAGCATTGCATAGTAAGGATATATTACAGTTTGTGTATTCATTCACGTTGAGGGAATTCTTGATTGCTTCCAGTTTTATGAAATTATGAGTACAGCTACTATAGACATTTGTATGTAGGTTTTTGTGTGGCATCAACTTTCAAATAAGTTAGCTAAACACCTAAAAATACAATTGTTGGATCCTATGTTGAAACGTACAATTGGCTTTCAAAGTGGCTGTACCATTTTGCATTCCCACTAGCAATAGATGAGATTCCTGTTGCTGTACACCCTCACAAGCATTTGGTGCCATCAGTTCTCTGAACAGTAGCCATTCTAAAAGGTGTGCAGTGGTATCTAATTGTTGTGTTAATTTGTAACTCTCTGATGACATATGATGTCGAGCACCTTTTCATATGCTTATTTGACATCTCTGTTCAGGTATTTTGTCCATTTTTAATTTGGGCTGTTCTGGATACAAGTTTTTTTAACAGATATGAGTTTTTTTCCACATTTTTATTGGTGCATTATAGGTGTACATAATGATGGGATTACATATTCATTCATGCCTATATCTGGTTCTCTATTTAGTTCCATTTATCTATGTATCTATTCCTCAGTCAATATAATAATTACCTTGATTTTTGTAGCTAGACATAGCAAGCTTTATCATTGGATAGAGTGATTCCTCCAAATACCACACTGTCTTGATTTATCACGGTTAATAAGTCTTGATTTTACATATTGTGAGTTCTCCAACTTTCTTCTTTTTCAAAATTATTTTGGCTATCTTTGGTCCTATTTCAGTATGATTTTTAAAATCATACTGTTACTATCTAGACAAAATCTTGCTACATTTTAACTGGGTTTTTATTGGATGTATGGATCCAATTCAGGAGAATTGACACCATAAAAATATTAAGTCTTACCAGGAATGTGGTTCATATCTCCATTTATTTAGTTTTTATTTAATAGTCTTCCTAAATGTTTTTCAGCTTTCATATACATATACTGAACATATTTTGATAATTTCACGTATTTTGTTTTTCTAGTGGGATTGTTAATTGCACTGTTTTTAAACATTTGATATCTGATTGTTCATTGCTAGTATTTAGAAATGTCATTCTTATATATCAACCTTTTATGCAGAGGCCTTGCAAAATTTATTCATTGTTTGTTTGTTTTAGATCCCATAAAATTTTCTACATGAGCATTCATATTGTCTGTAAACAGAGAGTTTTATTTCTTACTTTACATGCCTTTTATATATTTTTCTTTTTTGCATTAGTTAAGATTTTTAGCATGATGCTAAATAGGAGTGGTGGGAATTGAAATGCTTGTCTTTTTGTGGTCTTAGGATAAAAAGTATTTAATCATGTATGTTAAGTATGCTATTAGCTGTAGATACACCTTTTTAGGTTAAGGAAGTTCTTTCTGTTCCTAGTTAGCTGTGAGGTACTTTTGAATATAGTTTTATCAAGTTTAATTTACATACTCTAAAATTCATCTTTTAATTACACATTTCCATAATTTTCAGTAAATTTATACAGTCATGAAACTACCACCAAACCCAGATTTGGAACATTTATCCTCACCCACAGATTCACAAATCTCCAATCCCAGGCAACCTGCTTTCTTTCCCAATATATTTCTTTTTTTCTGGACATTTCATATAAGAAGGAATATATTTCCTATACTTGTTGTTCCTGTATTTAGTCACTTGTGGAATCTCTCTGCTCCAGCAGCTGTAAGGCCTACCCAGTGTCTTTAGGTGGGTAAAGAGAGTCTCCAATCCACAGAGTACAAACAATGCTTTCCCACCTTGACTGTTTTGATGACATCAGCCCTTCCTGGGCCACTAGAGTCACTGGGTATCTCTAAGTGAGGGAAAGAACTCTGGTCCACAAGAATGAAAAGTACTTTCTCCAGTCAATTGTTTTTGAGACTCACACTTGATCACCCTTGCCAGCATCACTGGACCCAACCAGAGCTGTTAGCAGTACTTCCAATTGCTCAGGAGAAGGCATGAGTCTACTTTAATCAACTTCATCTAATACGTTAGAGTCAGGAGATGCCAGACCTGGGTTCCTTCTGTTGCTGACAGAAGGCTTATAAGATGCTGAACAGCTGTGTTATTCCTCCAGTGCTGAAGTCCCTACCAGTCCCCCTTTTTTCCCACCATTCAGGGTCCTTTTATGGTTATCTCTTATGTTAGCTACACTGAGCAGGAAGAAGCAGGGAAAGATGGATCTATGCCATGTTGTCTGAATCAAAGTTCCTAGACCATTTGAATTTAACATCTATTGATATGTGAGGCTTAAATCTTCCGGTTTTTTCTGTGTGTGTGTGTGTGTGTGTGTGTGTGTGTGTGTGTGTGTGTGTGTTCTGTTTGGACCCTCTGCTTTTGATTTCTCTGTTTTCTATTTTCCCAGTTTCTTTTGGGTTGCTTCAACATTTTTTAGAATTCCATTTTGATTCATATGTATTGTTCTTGAGTGTATCTCTTCATATAAATTTTTTAGTGGTTACTATAGGTGTTTTATTTTACGTGCATAACTTATCAAAGTCTACACTGGTGCAGACATTTTACCAGTTTGGATAAGGTATAGAAATTTTATCTCCTTTAAATTCCTGTGCTTTCCCCCATTTATAATTTTCTCAAACATTTCCTCTAGATACATAAAGAGCCACATCATACAACATTATAACTTTTATTTCATCCATCAAACATAATTTAGAAAACTCAAGAGAAGGAAAGTTCTATTGAATTTACCCATATTTTACTCTTTCATTGTTCTTTCTTCTCTCCTGGTGTTCCCCAATTCTTTATTTTCTCATTTCTTTTACACTTCAGGGACTTATTTTAGCTACAGAAAAGGTATACCAATGACAGATTTTCTTATTTTTTCTTTGTCTGAGAATGCCTCAATTTCTACTTCATTCCTGTAGGACATTTTCACTGGATACAGATATTGCCCTGTAATACTCCTTTTTTTTCATTTTGTGTTCATTTTCCTTTGAAGTAGGGCTCAAATGCTTCACAGGGCTTCAGTATACTACACACTAGAGGTATAATTCTCACTGTGATCCATGCTGTAAGACTGTCATCCACACATGAGAGGGTGACTACAGAATTTTGCAAAAGTGCTATTTCTCTGCCCACTGCTGAAAGTGGATTGGAGGAGCTTGAAGATTACAGTTGAGATTTGAATAGACACTGTCAGAATGGGAGAGAAAGCTAGGAAGCAAAAAGACTATTCATAGTTGTTGAGAAAAGAAGCCATCTCTTGGTGCTGGCTTCAATCTGCATGGCTGGTTTTAATTTAAATTTTTTAGAAGACTGAAATAGAGGGTAATTGGAGGCAGTAGTAAAATGACAAATTTTAAGAAAGCTTTTCAAATTTTGTTCTTGAATCTCCTCCAGTTGCCTACATACATAACCTACCCCTTTACTACAGATATCAGCAGAAACATCCCAAAGCACAATTACCAGTGTCTAATGGTATATGAGAGTATATCAGAACCACAAAAAAAAAAAAAAAAAAAAAAAAAAAATCCATGCTTGGTTGAGTGGGAGATGGATGAAAACAGATGAAGACTTCCCTGATAATTAGGCATTCACTCCTCCACCCCTTTCACATCCCCAAAGCTGGTCAATACAACCTGGAGACAATAACTCCTCTCTGGGCTGCTTCTTTCAAGGAGTTTCAAAATGAAACCTTGATCATAGCAGTTGCTTGCAGATTGGCAGCAAATGGAAATGATTGACATGTTCTGTGCTATCTGAGGCTTTCTTTTCTCTGCTCCTCAAACAAGTTGAGGCTGACGCTAATTAATAGAGATAAGGTAAATCATGTATGCACTATCATAGAATTTAAGAATATCAAATGTGGAACTTCTCAAATCTTCCAGATTGAAAAATCAAATCATCCACGAGGGAAATATTTAAATTGATAAAAGACTTCTTACTAGAAACATTGATTAGAAGATCATAATTGAGTAATATTTTTAAAGAATTGAACCTATAATATTTAATATGACTTTAAGCCTAAAATTCTATTCATTCATTTTTGTTTAAAACTATCCAAATAATAAAAAAAAAATTGTGGTTCATGCTATGTCTCAGAAGGTTTGCCATACAAAGACCCTCCCTGAAGAAAATTTTGGAAGACGTTATCAAATGAGAAGAGAAAAATACAAGAGATGCTGCGAAATACATGGGAAGTTGGACTGTGTGAGTGAGTGTGTGTGTGTATTTATTTTTGACCTGAAAAATTTAAAAATACGAGCAGATAAAAAGAAAAAGTATACATCCACAGTAATCCAGAAATAAATATTTTAAAATATGGAGTTGTGGATGTGGCTCAGTGGTAGCAATATGTGCTTAGTATGTGCAAGGCCCTGGATTCAATCCCCAGCATCACCACCATTAAAAGAAAAAACAAAAAACTGTTTAACATCTTTAAACATTATCAAAATGATGGGGGAAGATATGGTAGAAGTCAAAGGACTTGAGAACATTTTCAGGTGCTTGCATTAAGAGAATAGTATAAATACTGAAAAATGTCATAAAGTAATATGGTTAAATAAACATGGATATTAAGAAAAAATTATAATAAGAAGGCATAACTTGTAGACCAGAGAAGATAATTCAGTTTATCCTGAAAAAAATTGGGAAAGAGTAAAAAATAAATGAGTCAAAAATTATTTCCAAGGTTTATTTATTCTAAATGTGTTGAAAATACCCACAGTGTTGTCATGGATTACATTGCTGAAGTGAAGTAGAATTCAGATGTTCAATGGAATCAAGAAGCTAAGGTGCCGAGTCACATGTCTGCATGAATCCATTGCCAAAGACTAGAAAAGCTTATCCTCTTTTGACACTTCAGTTCCTGAGTTTTCCAGCCTTCATTGTCAAACCCTCTAATTGTGGAAAATAAGCAAATTAAGTGGTTTCTTCAGAGAAGGTCATATGAGAAGAAGAATCTTCAGGAGGAAGACCAGATCTCAATTAAGGAAGGATGTGGAGGACATATTCAAATAAGAGGGGCTACAAAAACTCCTGTATATTTACATGGTTTGAGCTTGTTTTATTCTGCAACAGTGGTCTAGGAAGAACTGTGAAAAGGTTTAAGAAGAGAGGAATAAGCATTGGAAGAGAATTGGAGGAATTCATGATTAGAGTACGAGGGTATAAGGAGGGTAGGTGATGGTGTGGGAGGTGCTTGCCTTTGGATATTGTCTGGATGGACGTGAATGAAAAGCACAGATGGTATTGGTTGCTCACGCACTCCCCAACATTGCCTCACATTGTTTTTGTATCCAGAATGAACTGAATTGTGAGGTGGTAAGCAACCTGATACCAGTACCTCCAGTACACCCCCACTAGTTAACTTGCTGTGTTCAAAGCAGAGAGAGTCTCTCCAGTCCCCATTTTTTCTCCCATCTCTTTTCTCCCTCGCATCTCCTACTGCTCCCTCGCATCTCCATATCACATCACTACCTCTGGAGAGTTAGGTGGCTAGAACAGATAGACCTACTGTAACCACTAGTCAACTCACAGGACTTTAGACAAAGGTCGCCACCGTGTGGTTGTAGACCAAAATAACCAAGATGGGTCTTGGTTAAAAAAAAAAAAAGCTGTGACCTGAAATTAGGGTCTGAAATTTGTGCAACAGAATAGCAGAAAGGGCTTGTTAAAACAGTGCGCTGGGTCACACTTCCTTGGTTTATGATTTATTAGGTGTGGGCTGAAACTCAAAAATTAACATTTCTAACATGTTCTTAAGTGATGCTTCCATGATGGCTTCAAGGAGCACACTTTGAGAACCACTGCTTTAGACATACCTCTTTGAAGATAGTCAGACTTCCATTTGACCATTTACAAGTGGTAGAATTAGAATTTGAACCTAATAGATCTGTTTGAATTAGGTTTTTGCTACATTTTTATTGGGAAATGCATGTGCTACTGCTTGGGCAACAGTCTTATTTGCTTAATGTGTTCCTGAACTGGATAACCACTTAATAGAGGAAGGAGTGGCATCCATTTTCTCTGCATGGATTAGATGTACCATGGTATATTTAACAATTCCCTTACTATTGGATATTCAGTTTCCAAATTTTCATGATTATTACAAATTTTAGAGTTAACTCCTTTGTTCATAAGCCCCTCTTTTTACATTTACTGATTACCTCTGATAGAATAACTTTAATGCAGTTTTGTGATGTTAAAAGTCTCCTTTCCCATGAGGGATGAGATGGATAGGAACGAAGGGACTATGGGAGCCAAAAGCTCCATTTTAACCTAAAGTACTGCTATGAGCAAAACTAGGCACAGGCTTCTGTTCTCCTAGAGATAGCAGGTTAGCACAGGACTCAATTATTAACCAGTCATACAAATAAGTGTAAAATGCTATGCATGAAAGGTCAACAATATGGTAGTCAGTGAAACAATGCTTAGAAATTTTGTTCCTAGATAGTAATGTTAAACTTTTTAAAAATTGGCTACTGATGTTTGACTAATATATTTGTTTTCATTAATATTTTGATGCAATTTCAAATTTATGCCCATATATCAGAATTCAATGTATAATGAGGATTTGGGAGTTTGGCTTTAGCTTTGGCCAAATATTGATTTTGAAACCTGTCTAAACATTTGGCAAAACTATAAGAGTAGGTGGACCTCAACCACACCAGCTTGTACCATCATGCCTCTCTGTGTAGGGCAACTTTCGAAGTGGCTTTTATGACTTCCATGTCTTGATTTCACACCTCTGTATATCCTTCCCCTTGAGTTTCAGCAGGACCTGTGACTTTGTTCTAACCAAAAGAATATAGTAAAGGTGATAGGATGCCATGATGGTGATTATATTAGTCTCTATCTTACTAGAAAACTTTAGATTCTCTCTTTTTTTCTTCATTGCTATCTCAAAGAAGCAACCTGGTATAAATCCTAAAGCACAAAGGAAGGAACTCTACTGACTGGTAAAGTTAGCTTAGAAGTGATAGTTCCCCAGTAGAACATCCAGATGAGATCCCAGCCTTGGTAAAGACGTTGATAGCAGCCTTACCAAGGACCCATCTCAAGCTGTGTCTGCAGTCTTAACTCACAGAAACTGTGAGATAATAAATGTGTGTTGTTTTGATATTTTATCATTTATTTATTTTTATGGTACTGGGGATTGAATCCAGGGGTGTTCTACCACTGAGCCACATCCACAGCCCTTTATATATTATTTTGAAACAAGGTCTCACTAAGTTGCTGCAGAACTTGCTAAGTTACTGAAGCTGGCCTCCAATTTAGAATCCTCCTGCCTCAGCCTCTTGAGTTGTTGGGATTACTGGCCTGTGCCACCACACCCAGCTTGTGTGTGGCTTTAAATCAAGTGGTAGGATTACCATACTTCAGACAAGTCTATTGTTTAGAATTATAATATACAGAGAGTACTCAACAATGATTTGACTTCTGATTTTTCAACTTTATGATGGTGCCAAAGTGATGTTCATTCAGTAGAAACAAAAATAGCTCTAGGGTTGTTGTGAGGAATTATTGATTTAGTCCATGTAATGTACTTAAGACAGTGCCTGGGATAGATTAAACACTCAATGAGTATTAACCACTGTTATAAAACTAAAGTAAGTATTAAATGAAATCTTTGGTGGAGCTGAACTTTTGGTAGGTCCTCAGTAGCCAGTGATTCCCTTCCTTGCCCACATTGCCCTATTCATCGGGTCAAGATTTCTTCCAAATTGCAGATAAAGTTTCAGAATAAGGAGTTTCCTATAGTAAGTAAAATTTTCTGGCAGATTCAATTCTACCATCTGATGAGCACAATGTAATCTGTTAGCTGCCTGAAAGATGATTGCCTATTCTCCCAAGAACACACCACATTCAGAGCAGTGGGAAAAGAACTATAAATGTCCTTGATTTATTATGGTTTGATTTAGGTTTGCCTGCAATCCCAGCAGCTTGGGAGGCTGAGGCAGAAAGATCTCAAGTTTAAAGCCGGCCTCAGCCACTTAGCAAGGCCCAAAGCAACTCAGTGAGACCCTATCTCTAAATACCATTTTTCAAAAAGGCTGGGGATGTTGCTCAGTGGTTAGGTGCCCCTGGTTTCAATCCCCAGGACCAAAATAAATAAATAAATAAATAAACAAACCATACTCTATATTTTGACACTTTGCCTGGGTTAGCAATATGCTCTATGATCCCCACTCTGTGATCATGAGGGGAAACAACCAACACTCTACAGTGTGCTATGTTGCTAAGCAAGGATGCTCAGTAGATTAGGTGTATTGAGTGTATTTTAGACTTACAACACTTTCAACTTATAATGAATTCATGCAGACATAATCCCATGAAAATATGAGGATCGTCTATACTTGGATTCCTATTACTTAAAATTTTAGAACACTTATTGGCTCAAAATTGATGTAATATGCTTCTTGGCAATATAGTGTATACACGCTCTCACAATTTATATTAACTCCCAACCTGCTTCCCTATTTAACTATTAGGAAATTGTTAAGTTTTGTGGAGATAAAAATGAATAGTTCTTAAAAATTATATTAATTATTATTGTCCTTTACTCTTTTTTTTTTATGTAGAAAAGCAATTTATTCCATTATAAGCACTTACACAGTTAGTCATGGAGAGTAACAGGCCTGCTGGTGAAACAGGTCACCCAAAATGCAGATGGTATCAAACTAGTGGTCAAGGACCAACTCCTAAAAAAAAAAAAGCAACTCTTATCAAGGATTAATTTAATTTTAAAAACATACAAGCTATCAATTCACTCTTCTCAACTTGACAGTATACCCGTGGTACAACTGTCAGGTAAAAACATACATCTTTACAACTTGGTGGTCCCAAGTTTAAAAAACAAAAAAACAAAAACAAAACAAAACCAAAAGAACAAAAACCATTTCACAGAAAGGAAAGGAATAATATGAAAACAGCTCAAGAAATACACTAACAAGCAAAAATATATGGGGAAGGAAGAACATGTAGTTTTGAGTTAACTGTAGAAATCAAGAGGAGACTGGTCTACATAGGAAAATGTGCATCCTGCAAAGTCAGGTGTGAAGATTTTAGAATAGGAATCTACATGACTTGAATCTCCCCTAATTCCTGAATAAAAATGACATCTTGCTGTATTTATACTTCATGGCTCAGACACCTACCTCACTTGGCTCTATTCCTTACTCGTTCTAGCTTTTACTTAAATGAGTCTGAAAACTTGGGGATACAGCTTAAGAAGAAAAATAACCACACGTAATATTCCCCTTTCTGTATCTACTTTAGACCTGGGTTTGTTACTAGAAAATTCCTGACGAAAATTTAAATAAGTCTGGCTTTGCTGAATAAAGTACCCCAGTTAATATTTAGAAAACACCCACTATTTGGGCTAATAGCAATCGGTGGTGGTAGCTATAATAGAGGGATAGCTGAACAAAGTCTGTATCTCAAAACCAGTGTTAAATCGATCTCAGGGTTGAGAGGGGAAAAAGGGGAGTCTAAAAATCACAAGTGCAGACATCTAGGATCCTTGTCGTTCAGGATCCACACTTCCTTCAGGATCTTCATCATTATAGATGTTTTCTGCCATCTGCCACACTTGCATGATATTGTCTTCTGATACAGAACAAATCACCCAAGGTTCATTGGGATTCCAGGAGAAATCAGATATCTTGGCAGTATGACCACCATGAATAAACAATAACTCTGGTGGGCCATCTTCTGCATCTTCTGGTGATTGTTCTTCTCCAATTTTACTTAAATCCCAGACATTCAGTCTGCGATCAGTACCACTAGAAGCCAAAATAGTCTCATTGTGAGGTGACCACTGAACCTGGAATATTTCATCCTTATGTGATTCAAAGGAATGCAACTTAAGTTTCAGATTTCTCAGATCCCACAAGGCAACAGTCTTGTCAGCTGATCCTGTGGCAAGTATAAACTCACTGTAAGGATTGAAAGAGAGGCAGTTCACTTCAGCAGTGTGAGCATCTACTGAGTGGCTTGGTTTGGAAGTATTGTTTGAACGAGTATCCCAAATCATAAGTTTCTGATCATCAGCAACTGATCCAAACAGGGACTCATGGAGCAGATGCCAGGAAACATCTTCTACTACTGCTGTATGCCCTGTAAAGATGGTCTTCCCATCGACCACTTTTCCTTCCTTTGGGACGGCACTGATATCCCATAGGCAGATGGTATGGTCATCTGAAGCACTAAGTAAGTGCCCACTGAGATTTGGGTTCCAAGAAAGCCCATACCCTTCCTTCTGATGTCCACGGAGACGCAAGTCTGGGTTGCACTCCCCAGAAGGGTCTGGTTTAGAAGGATGCTTTGTATAGTCAAAAACAAGAACATCACTGGATGGAGTCTTTGTTGCAATGATGCAAGGATTCTGGGGCATATAACGAGCCCTGTTTACTTCTCCTTCATGGTTGATCTTGATTTCTATTTCAATTTTCCCACTAACTGAGCCAAAACCTCCAAATTCTCCTTTCTCACTGTCGTAGTGTGATGCATCAAACTGAGCATCATCATTAGGGAGCTGTACACTGGCTATCACAAGGTGGTTTTGTTCATCTGATGTGTGTGTCCCCAGGACAAGTCGATGAATGCTGAAATCTTTTCCTTCTGGTCTGGTTACATCTGGAAGCCACTGTGCTGTTAGGCTAGGCCACTCCAGAGCATGGGTCATCACCAAATCATAAAGAAAAGGGGTGTTCTTCTTCCATATTTTGTACTCCTCGTTGATCACACGTTCTTCCACTGCGTCGTCAAAGGCTGCTTCCTTGTCGGCCATGGCGGCAGGCGAGCCGGGGGTATCCCGGGGTCGAGCGTTGCGGGAGGGGCGGGGAGCCTGCGAGCGCTTGCTCCGCGCGCGCGGCCTCTATTGTTTCCTGCGGCCTCTATTGTTTCCTGCGGCCCCTGCGTGAGGGTCGACTCGCGCACCTTCGCGCCCTGTCCTTTACTCTTATAAGAAGAGATATTTATTTTTCAACCGATTGGTAGAATTAAAACATATAGAACATATGAGATTTTTCTCTCCAGGTTGTTTCAGAAATGCTTATCTAAGTTTGAGAGTGAATATTAAAATATTAACAATAATCCAAATGACTTACATTGAAAGTATAACTTTCATTGTTATGATTATGAATATGGTACCAATATAGGTGAGCACATGAGCATTAATCACACACATTTTAAAATGCCAGAAATAGTGTTTTTTGTATACTAAAATGCTATTTTGTTAAAAATTATTATTACCCCACCCTGTAGGCAGAACGTAACTTACTGCCCTTTGTTCTTAGGATTGGCCAGTTAATGACTTGCTCTAATGAATAAAATGTAAGTGGATGTGATATATAAAATCTAGGATGACTTCCAAGATCCTCATCTCCTGGTGTTCACACTTTTGTACAATTCCCTCTGCTTGAGTATAGGTGGTACCTGTGACATTCTTCTGATAGAATATAGTAGAGGTGATGCAACATCATTTCCATGATTATGTCCTATAAGATCTAATCTTAATACCAGATTTTCTTTAGAGAAAATCCAGTTTTGCCAGCTAGAAGAAATAAGTAGCTGTATTGTTATAATACAAGGAACCATGGGGAGGCCTTTAGTGACTATGAGCAGCATCTAGGAATTCTGGGTCACTGCTAGGAGTTGAGGGTGGACTCCTGGATATGAATGGAGTCTTCATCTAACTCTTGGCAAGTAGTCAATACCCTCAGTTCTACAACCACATATAATGATCTCTGCCAACAACCTGAGTGACTTTGGAAGTGGATTTTTTCCCAGTAGATCCTCTGGATGAAACTGCAACCTGGCTGACACTTCGATTGTAGCCTTGTGAAACCTTTAAGTACAGGACCCAGTTAAACCATGCCCAGAATTTTGACCCACCAAACCTGTGAGATAATAAATATGTGTTGTTCCACAAGAATGAGGTCCTGATTACAATCAGTTATATTCCATGTATGCATAATATGTCAAAATACACTTTGCTGTCATGTATATCTAAAAAGAATAAATAAGAAAGAAAGAAAAACAAAATAAATATGTATCGTTGTAAGCCACTAGGTTTATAGTAATTTTTTAATATAGCCATAGAAAACTGATACAGCAAGCATGATGTATCCTATATCAGAGCAGAAGTCTTAAATATCCTTTCATGGTTTGGTTTTGACTCCCAGCAAGAGAAGAGTGTGCCATCTTGTGAGAATAGTAGTTCCTTCAACTTCAGTCACTGAATGAGGACATTCATAGAGCTATCTGAACCCAGACAAGTTCAACAAAAGCTATAGCTAGTCATTAGTGTCCATACAGATGTACAGGAAGTGTTTGTGGTTGTAAACTACTAAAATTTCAGGTTTGTTTGTTGCAGCAAAAGCTAAGGAATTTGATGTTGAAGATTTTGGTCATTTGGCTCTTAAATATCAAAGCCAATGACATAGCTGAACCTGACAAGAAGATCTGGCCAGAAAATGAGGCTGAAGCTGAAGTTGGTGCTTCATTACACCTAAAGGAGCATGCAGAGCCTCATAGACAATGGAAAGGACACTGGAATCTGTTAGAGTGACTTAAGTAGGAGAAGGGGTGACATAATCATATTTGTGTTTTGGCACTATCACCATGGTTATAGCATAAAGAATAGAGTATAAAAGCTAGAAATGATATAGGGATAATGGACAGCAGGTTAATACTGTAGATCAGAATATGATAGTTGTAGAAATAAAAGTAAACTGATTTGAGACATATTTAGGAGACAGAATTGGCAGACCTTTGCGACAGAATCTATATGGGAAGTATGACAGAGGAAGATGTCCAGGATCACTCTGAGACTTCTGGATTATAGTTAATTGAACAAGCATATCATTCATTGGACTATAGAGGACATTAGGAGGGGAAGATAAATGTCCAGTTTTGGACACATGAGGTATACTAGTCAGCTTTCCATCCTGTGACAAAACATCTGGGAAAATCCACTTGTAAGGAGGAAAAGCTTATTTGGCTCATGATTTCAGAGATTACAGTCCATGGTTGCTTTGCTCTGTGTTTTGTGGACCTGTGGCAAGGCAAAACATCATGGTGGGGAGAATGTGATGGAGCAAAGTCACTTACTTCATAGTGGCTGGGAAGCAAAGGAAGAGAGAGAGAAGGGATCAGGATCCCAATATCCCTTAAAAAACATGTCCTCAATGACCTAACGTCCTTCCACCAGATACTATCTCTTAAAGGTTCCACCAAGTTCCAGTAGTGCCACAGACTGGTGACTAAATCTTTAGAATATGGATCTTTGGAGGACATTTCAGATTCAAACTATAACATGAGGTTTGAGGCATCATTCAGCCATCCAAACAGATATAAAACCTTGGAGCTAGGAGAAATCTGAACTGGAGACATAAATTTGGAAGTTAGCATTATATAGAAGATAAACTACTGCTGGAATGGAAGTATGTATGAAAATTGACAGAGAGAAGAAGAAGGAGGAGGAGCAGGAGGAGGAGGAGAAAGAAGGAGGGAGGAGGGGAGGGGAGGAAAGGAGACGAGAAGAGAGGAGAGGAGAGAAAAGAACAGGAGAGAAGAGAAGAGAAGAGGAAACAATGAGAAGAGGGGCTAGGACCAAGCTTTAAGACACTATAACACTTGATAACTGTTTTGAGGAGGAAAAGTCGGTGTAAATTTATCTTCAGAACTTGAAAGCAACAGCAAAATCTTCAAAGAATATTTCTCCCTGTATTTCCAAAGTACCCTATGAGCTAGGGGCACTATTTTAAGTGCTAATGGTATGAATTAGTTTCTTCCTTCAAGAAGTTCCCAGTCTAAAAAGCAAGAGAGAAAGTATAAACAATGGTCATACCTGAATATTATACACTGCTACAGTGTAATAGATATTTCTGAAGGGGGTAAGTTCTGAATTGACACCATAAGATAAGCTGGAATTAGTTCAGTGGGGAAGTCCATGGGAGTGAAGGTGGGATGTTTCTCAGGCAGAGAGATCAGCCGTTGAGAAAGCATACAGGGATGAGACTGCATGACATGTTTGCAGAACCAGCCAGAGCTATGGGTAAGTGTGAGAAAGTTTCAGGAATAGTAGCTGGAGAAGTACTCAGGAGACAAATTACTAAGGGCCTTACAGAAAGAGTAGAGACTTCATTCAGTCAACAGCAAGGCTAATTAGAAGGAACTGCACTGATGTGCCATTTGGGGACCAAGTTGGAGCACAGCATCATGTGTCCCTTACATCCACAGCTTGGAACCAAGCAGGGTGTTATTTCACTTTAATAACCCCCCAAATATCCTCATAACACAACTGATAAAAGAACACCAGGTCACAGAGTGAGAGCAGAGTTGGTTCCATGTCTAAGGGATTTCAAGTGTCCTTCCAGCAAGGTTCAAAAGACACAGGGTCTCCCTCATTCTGAGATTGTTTTCACACTAGGGATGGTTTAGGTTAGATTTTGTCAAATCAGCATTTGTTCATAAAAGCTTTTATTAACTGTCTAACTCTTATGACAGGCTTACTTAATAAAATAAAATAGCTACCAGCATGTGGGAAAGTGATCAAAATTATGTTCTAAATGCAAAGTATTGTTAAATTTATTCACAATCTCATTAGTCTTTTTATTTGCCTCTCCTCCCTCTTACCACTGACCATTTTTCTAAAAGATAAGGGTTCCATATCTGTAAAAGCTTCTTAAATATATAGTCATTTATGACTTTTAAGCTGTAGCTATTTAAGCTTAGCCCACATAAGAGATTTCTCCCAATTAGAAGTTATCATTTCTTGTATCCACTAATGAGTTTAGTCTGCTACTTCATCTTTATCAAACTGAAAAATGAGAAACCAAAGTACAAATTGTTATATATTTTTTAGCACTTTGATTTA
The DNA here is from genome assembly GCF_902686455.1 of Sciurus vulgaris. Classification (NCBI taxonomy): domain Eukaryota; kingdom Metazoa; phylum Chordata; class Mammalia; order Rodentia; family Sciuridae; genus Sciurus; species Sciurus vulgaris. The sequence goes on along the minus strand of NC_136471.1, from coordinate 93,972,780 downwards.
TTCACATTTAACCTAATACATTTCCAAGTTGGAAAAATTTTTCATTCATGGCCTTTTCCCAAATTATTTCTTCTACAAAAATTACAATCAACTCAGTACCCGGGGAAGCAATTTCCATTAATTATCCCTTTTAGACAGAAAACCAGTAGCTGGGAGGAAAATGGGAATTCAAAGCCATGCTATTTTACTTGGTTAACAGCAGTGCATGACTCCTGAATGAAGGACCATATTTAAGAAACTTAAATGAACAGTTTATAAACAGATTTCAAAATACATGACACAAATCCTGTTATTAGATGTCTTATATTTATGATGTTACATCCTAAGGTTTACCTTGCCCAGTAGGGAAGGAGCTTTCATCAGACCTTTTAGTCATTGGTCATGTTTGAACCATATGCAGGATGGCAAGTTTTCCATGTGTGCAATTCAACCTGTCCTAACAGTCTTCAAGTTGGACTTCCTTAGTGATAGTTTGTTATCCTTTAGCTAGATATTTCTTAAAAATCTCAGGGTAAATTCTATTTAGTGAGAAAATAAGAATATCTGTGGTAAAATTTTATTGTATAGATTTGAGGTATACAACATGATATTTTGATACACATCCACAGTGAAATGATTGCTAGTCATGCAAATTAAATATCCATTTCCTCACAGTTATCTTTTTTATTTTGTTGCAAGTGCATCTGAAATCTGCCTTCTTAGCACATTTCCAGTATACAATACAGCATTATTAACTATAGTTCTCCTGATTTATATTAAATCTCTAGACTTATTCATCCTATAAAAATGAAACATTGTATCCTTTGAATAAGATATCCCTGTTTCACCCACCTCCTGATCATGGTACGTACCATTCTAATTCGTTTTTATAAATTCAACTTTTAAAAATTTCTGATATGAGATCATGCAGGAGTTTTCTTTCCATGTCTGACTTATTTTACTTAATAAATAGCCTCCAGATCATCCATATTGTCACAAATGGCAGGGTATTATCAAAAAGACAAGAAATAGTCAGGTGAAGTGTCCTACACCTGTAATCACAGGAGCTCTGGAGACAAAAGCAGGAAAGGATCCCAAGTTCAAAGCCAGCCTTAGCAACTTAACGAGGCCCTAAGTCACTCAGCAAGACCCTGTTTCTAAATAAAATACAAAAAAGTGCTGGGGATGTGGCTGAGTGGTTAACCATCCCTGGGTTCAAATCTCCAGTATAAAAGAAAAGAAATAACAAATGTTGTCAAGGGTGTAGAGAAAAGAGAAACCTTGCACACTGTATGTAATGTAATTTTTAGTAGAGACGTTTTAGAAAACAATATGGAGGTTCTTCAATAAATTAAAAATAGAACCACCATATGAACCAGAAATCCTGCTTCTACCTAAATAACTCAAGGAAATGAAATCAGTACAAGAGATATCACATTCCCAAGTTCATTGCAGCATTATTCTCTGGTGAATATTAATGTAAAATATTTTAGTTATTATAGTAACAAAGAAATTCATGAAGGAATTGAAGGTGTAGCTCATTGGCAAAGCACTTGCCCAGCACTAAAAATGGAGATTTAGGTAGGACATTCATGAATTAGGAGATTCCTAATAGCTATGAAAATCAAAGAAGACTATTTTAGCTGCTGTACTGGGATAAAAATACAATGAATGTATTTTTATATATGAAGTATTGTATAATTATGTAATTATGCTTCTCTATCACTTTCATTAGGATGGAAATTCTATGAAAGTGAGAACTTTGTCTATTTGTCCACTCCTGAATATCTGAAAGATAAAACAATACTTGGCAATGAGATGAATGAATGAATGGCATTACACATTTATATTCATTTTTAAAATTTATTTTTATTGTAAACAAATGGGATACATGTTGTTTCTGTTTCTACATGGAGTGATAACATACCATTTGTGTAATCATACATTTACATAGGTAATGATGTTTGATTCATTCTGTTATTTTTTTCCCTTCCCCCCACCCCTCCCACCCCTCCCACCCCTCCCACCCCTCTTTTCCCTCTACAAGTCCCTTCTTCCTCCATTCTTGCCCCCCTCCCCACCCCCCATTATGTTTCATCATTCGCTAATCAGCAAGATCATTCGTCCTTTGCATTTTTGAGATTGGCTTATCTCACTTAGTATGATATTCTCCAATTTCATCCATTTTTCTGCAAATGCCATAATTTTATTCTTTTTTATGGCTGAGTAATATTCCATTGTGTATATATATACCACAGTTTCTTTATCCATTCATCAATTGAAGGACATCGAGGTTGGTTCCACAATCTGGCTATGGTAAATTGAGCAGCTATGAACATTGATGTGGCTGTATCTCTGTAGTATGCTGATTTTAAGTCCTTTGGGTATAGGCCGAGGAGTGGGATAGCTGGGTCAAATGGTGGGTCCATTCCAAGTTTTCTAAGAAATCTCCATACTGCTTTCCAGAGTGGCTGCACTAATTAGCATCCCCACCAGAGATGTATGAGTGTACCTTTTTCCCCACATCCTCACCAACACCTATTGTTGCTTGTATTCTTGATAATCGCCATTCTAATTGGGGTGAGATGGAATCTTAGAGTAGTTTTGATTTGCATTTCTCTTATTACTAAAGATGGTGAGCATTTTTTCATGTTTGTTGATTGCTTGTAAATCTTCTTCTGTGAAGCATCTGTTCATATCCTTAGCCCATTGGTTGATTGGGTTATTTGTATTTTTCGTGTAGAGTTTTTTGAGTTCTTTGTATATTCTGGAAATGAGTGCTCTATCTGAAGTATGAGTGGCAAAGGTTTTCTCCCACTCTGTAGGCTCTCTCTTCGCATTGCTGATAGTTTCCTCTGCTGAGAGAAAGCTATCTAGTTTGAATCTATCCCAGTTATTGATTCTTGCTTTTATTTCTTGTGCTATGGGAGTCCTGTTAAGGAAGTCTGATCCTAAGCCAACAAGTTGAAGATTTGGACCTACTTTTTCTTCCATAAGATGCAGGGTCTGTGTTCTGATTCCAAGGTCCTTGATCCATTGTGAGGTTATTTTCATGCAGGGTGAGAGATAGGGGTTTAGTTTCATTCTGTTGCATATGGTTTTCCAGTTTTCCTAGTACCATTTGTTGAAGAGGCTATCTTTTCTCCATTGCATATTTTTTTCACCTTTGTCTAGTATTAGAAAATTGTATTTATTTGGATTTTTGTCCATGTCCTCTATTCTGTACCATTGATCTACCTGTATATTTTGGTGCCAATACCATGCCATTTTTGTTACTATTGTTTTGTAGTATAGTTGAAGTTCTGGTATTGCGATACCCCCTGTTTCATTCTTCCTGCTAAGGATTACTTTAGCTATTCTGGGTTTCTTATTCTTCCAGATGAATTTCACAATTGCTTGCTCTATTTCTGTAACATACATCATTGGGATTTTAATTGGAATTGCATTGAATCTGTATAGCACTTTTGGTAGTATGGCCATTTTGACAATATTAATTCTTCCTATCCAAGAACATGGGAGATCTTTGCATCTTCTAAGGTCTTCCTCAATTTCTTTCTTCAATGTTTTGTAGTTTTCATTGTAGAGATCTTTTACCTCTTTGGTTAGATTGATTCCCAAGTATTTTTATTTTTTTGAGGCTATTATGAATGGAATTGTTTTCCTCATTTCCCTTTCAGATGTTTCATTGCTTATGTATAAAAATGCTTTAGATTTATGCATGTTGATTTTATAGCCTACTATTTTGCTGAATTCATCGATGAGGTCTAGAAGTTTTCTGGAGGAGTTTTTTGGATCCTCTAAAAACAGAATCATGTCATCAGCAAATAGTGACAGCTTAAGTTCCTCTTTTCCTATTCGTATCCCTTTAATTTCTTTAGTCTGCCTAATTGCTCTGGCTAGAGTTTCGAGGACAATGTTGAATAGAAGTGGTGAAAGAGGACATCCCTATCTTGTTCCCATTTTTAAAGGGAATGGTTTCAGTTTTTCTCCATTAAGAATGATGTTGGCCATGGGCTTAGCATAAATAGCCTTTACAATGTTCAGGTATGTTCCTAGTATGCCTATTTTTTCTAGTGTTTTGAGCATGAAGGGGTGTTGTATTTTGTTGAACGCTTTTTCTGTGTCAATTGAAATAACCATATGATTCTTATCCTTAAGTCTACTGACATGATGGATTACGTTTATTGATTTACGGATGTTAAACCATCATTGCATTCCAGGGATAAACCCCACTTGATCATTGTGCACAGTTTTCTTAATATGTTTTTGGATATGGTTTGCCAATATTTTGTTAAGGTCTTAGCATCTATATTCATCAAGGATATTGGTCTAAAATTTTCTTTCCTTGAGGTGTCTTTTCCTGGTTTGGGTATGAGGGTGATATTAGCTTCATAGAATGAGTTTGGTAGGGTACCCTCCTTTTCTATTTCCTGGAATACTTTGAGAAGTATTGGAATGAGTTCTTCTTTGAAGGTCCTGTGGAACTCGGCTGAGAATCCGTCTGGTCCTGGGCTTTTCTTGGATGGTAGATTTTTAATGGCTTCTTCTATTTCATTGCTTGATATTGATCTGTTTAAATTGTGTATGTCCTCCTGGTTCAGTTTGGGAGGAGCATATGTCTCTAGAAATTTGTCAATGTCTTCAGTACTTTCTATTTTATTGGAATACAGATTTTCAAAGTAGCTTCTCATTATGTTCTGTATGTCAGTGGTGTCTGTCGTGATATTTCCTTTTTCATCACGAATTTTAGTAATTTGAGTCTTCTCTCTCCTTCTCTTTGTTAGTGTGGCTAAGGGTTTGTCTATTTTGTTTACTTTCTCAAAGAACCAACTTTTTGTTTTGTCAAGTTTTTGAATTGTTTCTTTTGTTTCGATTTCATTGATTTCAGCTCTGATTTTAATTATTTCCTGTCTTCTACTACTTTTGCTGTTATTCTCTTCTTCTTTTTCTAGGGCTTTGAGCTGTAATGTTAGGTCATTTAGTTGTTGACTTCTCATTCTTTTCTGCAATGCACTCCATGCAATGAATTTTCCTCTTAGTACTGCTTTCATAGTGTCCCAGAGATTTTGATATGTTGTATCGTCATTCTCATTGACCTCTAATAATTTTTTTATCTCTTCCCTGATGTTTTTTGTTATCCATGTTTCATTCAATAGCATATTATTTAGTATCCAGGTGTTGCAGTAATTTCTGTTTTTTATTTTGTCATTGATTTCTGTTCTTAGTCCATTATGATCTGATGGAACACAAGGTAGTATCTCTATTGTTTTGCATTTCCTAAGGGTTGCGTGGCATAACATATGGTCTATTTTCGAGAAGGTTCCATGTGCTGCTGAGAAGAAAGTGAATCCGCTCATTGATGGATGGAATATTCTATATATGTCTATTAAGTCTAGGTTATTGATTGTGTTATAGAGTTCTATGGTTTCTTTGGTTGGATTTTGTTTGGAAGATCTATCTAGTAGTGACAGCAGTGCATTAAAGTCACCCAGAATTATTGTGTTGTGGTCTATTTGATTCCTGAAATTGAGAAGGATTTGTTTGATGTACAAGTATGCACCATTGTTTGGGGCATAAATACGTATTATCATTATGTCTTCCTGACTTATGGTTCCCTTAAGCAGTATGAAATGTCCTTCTTTATCTCTTCTGACTAACTTTGGCTTGAAGTCCACTTTTTCTGATATAAGGATGCAAATCCCAGCTTTTTTACTGAGTCCATGTGCATGGTAGGTTTTTTCCCATCCTTTCACCTTTACTCTGTGTATGTCTTTTTCTATGAGATGAGTCTCTTGCAGGCAGCATATGGTTGGTCTTCTTTTTAATCCATTCTGCCAGTCTATGTCTTTTGATTGATGAGTTTAGGCCATTAACGTTCAGGGTTATTATTGAGATATGATTTGTATTCCCAGTCATTTGGCTTATTTTTGGTTTTTAAGTTGGCTTGGTTTCTCCTTTGAGTGGTTTTTCTCTAAGGTAGTTCCTCCCTTTGCTGACCTCCATCGTTGTTTTTCATTTCCTCCTCATGGAATATTTTGTTGAGAACATTCTGTAGCGCACGCTTTCTATTTGTAAATTCTTTTAACTTTTGTTTATGATGGAAGGATTTTATTTCATCTTCAAATCTGAAGGTTAGTTTTGCTGGGTATAGGATTCTTGGTTGGCAACCATGTTCTTTCAGAGCTTGAAATATGTTGTTCCAAGCCCTTCTAGCTTTTATAGTCTGGGTTGAGAAGTCGGCTGCTATTTGTATTGGTCTCCCCCTATATGTAATCTGATACTTTTCTCTCGCGGCCTTCAAAATCCTATCTTTATTTTCAATGTTAGGCATTTTCATTATAATGGTGTGGATCTGCTGTGATTTTGTGTAAGCCTCTTGTATTTGATTTTCCATTTCATTCTTCAGGTTTGGGAAATTTTCTAATATTATTTCATTGAATAGGTTGTTCATTCCTTTGGTTTGTATCTCTGTGCCTTCCTCAATCCCAATAATTCTTAAATTTGGTCTTTTCATGATGTCCCATAGTTCTTGGAGATTCTGTTCATGACTTCTTACCATCTTCTCTGTTTGGGCAACTTTATTTTCAAGATTAAATATTTTGTCTTCATTGTCTGAAGTTCTGTCTTCCAAGTGGTCTAGTCTTTCGGTGATGCTTTCCATTGAGTTTTTTATTTGGTTTATTGTTTCCCTCATTTCAAGGATTTCCTTTTTTTGTTTTTGTTTTTTTTTTGAGATTCTCTATCTCTTTTTGAAATGATCACTTGCTTCCTGCAGTTGCTCTTTCAACTGCTTATTGGTATTATCATTCATTGCCCACATTTGTTCTCTTATCTCATCCTTTGCTTCATGAATCCTCTTAATCGTGTATAATCTGAAGTCCTTTTCTGACATTTCTTCTAACATACTGTCATTGGATTCTACTAATATAGAATCTAGATTTGTTTGGATCATTTTCTTCCCTTGTTTTTTCATGTTGTTCATGTATCTTCCCCTCTAGCAGTGCAGATCTGGGGTATTTCAGATTTCCCCCTATAGGCTTATAGTGGCCCTATAGGTTTCCAAAACCCTTTCTTTAAGGGGAGATCAATATTAGCAGTGCCCAATTCAGACACTATGCAATCCTAGACCAAATAGCCCCTATGAGGACAATAACAAAATTGTCATAATAAACAGAATGAGTTCAAATATTATCTTCAGTAAAACAATCAAATTTGCAATAATGTCTATAGTTTCAAATGGAGGACAAAGAGGATGCAGAGGGATGTAGAATGTGGCTATTAATGGGATAAGAAAAGAATATACAGAAGTTCTAGATAATAGAAAGGGTGAGAGTGTAATCAAAAGAAATTGGATGTTAGCATGCAAAAAAGGGAGAAAGAGACTCTGAGGGAACAGGTAAACAAAAGGAAAAGAGAGCAAGAAAAGTAAAGAAATAAAAACTTAAATTTTTTCAATAAGAAGAAAAAAGAAAATCTAAGTATAACAGTCATATAGTAATGAACCCTCCCAGAGTTCAATAGCCTGGTGCATGAGAGGTACCTGACAATGAGCTTCAAGCCTCTAGCAGGCGTCTCGGGATGGGTTTTGCCTCACCTAAAGATCAGAGCTACAGTTTCCAGGATTATCCAAAATTGCCGCTCTGGCTTCAAAATGTGTTGGCAAATGGGGAGTGCAGCTCAGGGTGTGGATGTGGTCAGCAGGAGGTCCTGGAGGTCGGGTGTATTTGGTGTGGTTGTGGGATCCTGGAGACCGGTTGCAATCAGTTGGTCTGGGGTCCCGGTGATAGGGCGGGCACAGTCAGTTGGTCTGGGGGTCCTGGTGGCAGGGAGCAGTCAGCCGATGGGAGGGCTCCAGAGGCAGGGAGTGATCAGTTGGGCTGAGGGATCCTGGAGACAGGGCTCAGTCAGTCTGGCCAGGGGTCCTACGGGGCCTGGCTATTGTCTCAAAATGGCAGCAGCCACGTACAATCAAACCTGCAGGTACTGTAACAGTGAACTTCCAGGCAACATCAGGCAGCTGGTGCTCCACTGGTGGTTGGCGATCAGTTTGCTGACTGTTGTCGGATGATCAGGAGGTGAACCTCATGCGTTGGGTGATGGATAGGTGTAAGGCAGGCAATGGACCGGCCAGAAACAGGCAAATGGCGGATGATAGGTGCCTGACAGTGAGCAATCTGCACTCAAAAAAGGTGTCGATATGCTGGCCGACTGCAGGTGATCACAGCAGACAAATGGGGTAAACGGCAGGGGATTGATAAGCAGCAAAAACTGCCTTACCAAGAAACAGATATCCTCTGCTTGAAACCGGAGTTATGGAGTGACAAGGAACACAGCCTCCCTCTAGTCCGCCATCTTGGAATCCCATGTTCATTCTTAATGTACCTCCAAAGGAAGGCAGTGTGTGGCTGAAGTTACCTGGGATCACTCTAGGTTTCACACTTGTGTTTCCTGGCCTGGCAGGGCCTTATATTCATTTTGTTTAACTTAGGAACAGCAAACATGCTGTCATAATTTTAAATTTCTATTTAACAAATCAAAGCAAAGCATTTAAAACCACAGTTGTAAAGATTAAAAGAGAGTTTTTGTTTAAAAACATCTTTTAAAATAGAGAACAATTTCTTTTGTAAATATTAAATGAAGACTTTGGTTAAAAATGTATATTAAGACAGAAAAATAGTAGAAGAAAAGATATGTGAAAACACAAAGTCCAGCGTAGGAAACTCAATAAGATTTAAGTTGACTACAAACCTGAAGATGAGTTTGAGGAGGAACAGAGAGCTTTCTTGAACTATTCAATTTCCACCTGCAAAGTAGGTAGTTTCCCCCTATTGCTCTGAATGGAGTTTTCTTTGGAGTGTAGGCAGTCATCTTGTAGGCAGCTAACAGTTTGCATTGCTCTCAGATGCTCATATTGATGATGGCAGTATTGAACCTGCCAGAAAATTCTTACTATGGGGAACTTCTTAGTTTGAAACACTTTATTTGCAAGTTCAAGGAAATCTTGACTTGGTGGACAGACAAAGGGTGGCTAAGGAAGGGAACTATCATCTGCTGAGGACCTGGCACATGTCCAGCCTTACTAAGGGCCTCATTTTATTCCTGCTTTACTTTTATTACAGCTAACATTCATTGAGTACTCTGTGCTACGTTCTGTCCTTGCACAGGACTTGTCATGGATTAACTCAATAATTCCCAAACAAATACAAGGAATTATTTTGTTGCCACCATCTACAAAAGAGGACACCCAGGTACAGGAAGTGAAATATGTTCCAGGTCATACAACTTGTGAGTGGTGGATCCAGTATGCAAACCTAGGTGATGCAGGTTCCAGTGTTCAGGCTTGGAACTGCTTCCATAAGAGAAAGATTAATATCCTCATTATTACAGAGGATCTAAGGCTCAATAAATGATTTCCCAGGGTCATATTAACAGAACTGTCTGACTTCAAAGGTGAGGATGCCCTACTTTTCCTTATATGGTTTTGCTTCAATCTCACCTCAATAAAAACAATATATCTGGCAGCTAACATTAATCAAATATAGCATGGAAGGCATTAATGCTTTATATGAATAATCTCATTTAATCTTCATAGTAACACTTTGAGGTAATGCTTTTATTGGCCTCCTTTTATGGATGAAGAAATTAAAGTTGAGAGGGACTAAGTAACTTATTAAGGTGACATACTTAGTAAGGTATGTTTGTGGGATCAGGATTTAAAACCTGGTTTATTGGCCTAGTGAGCTGAAGTTCTTAACCACTCAACCACAGTACCTGATTAGAAAGATCGTTAATCCTCCCCAATATTTTTCATACCTCCTATTCCTGCCATAATCATGACAAAGGGCTGAGACTATTCTTTTTTCTTGTGTTGCTGAGCTTGCCAGGTCTGCAAGTGGAGGGAGATAGTGACAAGCTCATCCCCCAAATTCAAATGGTGTGAAAATTGTAGCCTTTGGGCTCAGGAATGAACTATACATTCACTATCAATTTGGATTTTTTTAAATAGGAATAAGATGGTAGAAACAAGAAATGCTTTAAGAAACAATTTAAAAGCCAGGAGCAGTGGCGCATGCCTATAATCCTAGCTACTCAGAAAGCTGAGGCTGGAAGATTGCAAGTTTGAGGCCAGTCTGAATAATATAGTAAGACCCTGTCTCAGAAAAAATTTGAGAAACAATTCACACAACATTTAGCATGTCCATTTAAAGTGTGTAATCCATTGGTTTTTTAGTACATTTACAGAGTTGGGTGACTATGATGACAATCTAATTTTAGAATATTTTCATCACCTTCAAAAGATACCCCATGCCCATTAGCAGTCATACCTCATTGCTCCTACACCCGCGGCCCTTGACTATCACTAATCTCCCTTCTGTCTCTATAAATTTTACTACTTGGGATATTTCATATAAATCAAATCATACAGTATGTGCTATTTTGTTATTGACTTCTTCCCCTTACAATATTTTTCAAGGCTTATCCATGTTATAACATACATCAGTACTTTATCCATATTGATGGTTAATATTCTGTATGGATATATCGAAGTTTGTGCCTCCATTTCTCATTTGATGGACTTTTGGTTTGTTTCCACTTTTTAGCTTTTATGAATAATGCTGATTTGAACATTCATGTACATTTTTTGAACATTGGTTTCCAATTCTTTTGGGTATATATCTAGAAGTGGAATTGCTAAATCATATGGAAAATCTTAACATTTTGAGAAACTGCCAAACTGTTTTCCAATGTAGCTGCAATAATTTATAACCCTATCAGCAATGTATGAGTGCTCCTATTTCTCTCTCTGTCCTCACCGACACTTGTTATTGTCTATCTTTGTAGCCACCCTAGTTGATGGGAAGTGGCATCTCTTTTTCTTTTCCCTATGAATAGTAACATTGAATATCTTTCCATGCATATTGCTTTAGACTGAATGTCTGTGGCCTCCTTAAATTCATATGTTGAAGCCCTAATCTCCAATGCAATATTTAGATAGAGGGCCTTTGGGAGGTGAGGTAATTAGGCTTACAAGTTACAAGGGTGAGGTCCACATAATGGAATTAGTGCCCTTATAAGAAGAAGAAAAGATTAGAGCCCTCCCTTCTCTCTGCTATGTGAAGACATAGCAAGAATGTGGCCATCTGCAAACAGGATTCAGGTCTTTACCAGACACTGAATCCACTGGTGCCTTGATATTGGACTTCCCAGCATCCAGAACTTTGAAAACCAAATGTTTGTTGTTTAAGACACCCAGTCTATGTTATAATGACCCAAGCAGAATGAAACATATATATTCTTTGCAGAAATGTCTATTGCAACCCATTGCCTGTTTTTTATTTGGTTATTTTTCTTTTTTTATTATTGAGTTGTAAGAGCATGTTTTAACTTCTGAAAACAAGTTTATTATTAGTTATTTGATATGCATATAGTTTCACTGTTATCTTTATTTTCTTAATAGTTTCATTTGAACATGAATATTTTTAATGTGTATATATTCCAATTTATTTATATTTCCTTTTGTTACTTATGCAACATTGCCTAACTTAGTGTCAGGGACATTTATTCCTGTTTTCTTTTTAAATTCTTTAATTTTAACTTTTACCTTTTGGTCTATGGATCCATTTTGAGTTTATTTTTGTGTATGGTATATGAAAAGATTCCAACTTCATTTTTTCCAAGTATGTACCCAGTTGTCTCAGCACCATTTGTTCAAAAAGTATTCCTTCCCCATTTTTTATTGTCTTGGCACCCTTGTTGAAAATTAACAGACCATAAATGTGAGGGTTTATTTCTGGGCTCTCTATTCATTTTTGTGTCTTTATATGTATTATTCTTGTGCCTGTACAACATTGTCTTGATTATTGAAGTTTTGTAGTAAGTTTTAAAATTGAGAATTGTAAGTCCTCCAGTTTTGTTTTTTAAAAATATTTTTAGTTGTAGATGCACATGATATATTTATTTTTTGTTTGGTGCTGAGAATTGAACCCAGTGCCTCACACGTGCTAGGCAAGCACTCTACCACTGAACCACAACCCCAGCCTCAATGTTGCTCTTTTTAAAGACTGTTTTGGCTATTCTGGGTCTCTTGTAATTCCATGTGAATTTTAGGATCAGCTTGTCAATTTATGCAAAGAAGTCAGCTGGGACTGGGATTCTGATAAGGATTGCATTGAATTTGTAGATCACTTTGGAGTATATTATCATCTTAACAATATTAAGTCTTCTAATACATGAACATAGAACGTCTTTTCATTTATTTAGAACTAAATTCTTTCAGCAATATTTTGTAATTTCCACTGTAAAAGTTTACATTCTTTTATTTTTATTTCTAAGTATTGTATTCTTTTTGATGCTAGGGTAAATGGAGCTGATTTCTTTGTAATCTTTGTTTTTAATTTTTAATTGGCACATAAGAGTTGTACATATTTATGGGACACACCTTAACATATATAATGTGTACAATGTAATGTATGTAATGACATGTTTTATGGTTTAGGTATGAGGTGTCTCCCCCAAACTCATGTGAGACAATGCAAGAAAGTTTAGAGGTGAAATGATTGGGTTATGAGAGACTTAGCTTAACCTGAGAATTAATCCCCTGATAGGGAGGTGTTAACCATAGACTGGTAGTGTGTGACCAGAGAAGGTAGATCTTTGGGGTGTGCCTTTGGGGTATATATTTTGTCCACGGTGAGGGAGGCTCTCTCTGCTTCCTCATACCATGTTCCTAGCTGCTTTCCTCCATCGCACTTTTCCACCATGATGACCCACCTTACTTTAGGCCCTGAGGAATGTAGCCAGATATCTATGGACTGAGACTTCTGTAAACATGTGCACTGAAATAAACTTTTCCTTCTTAAGTGTTCTTGTCAAGTCTTTTGGTCACAGAAGAAAAAATATATTTGACTAAAACACGTATACAATGTGTAGTGATCCGATCATGGTAATTGGTGTAGCCATCACTTCAAATATTTATCATTTCTTTGTGGTGGAAACATACAGGAACTGTGTTTTGATTTTGCATATTGCTATGGTTTGATTGTGTCCACCAGAAAGTATGCGATGCAATGGTGGTGGAAGTTTGGGACTAATAGGAGGTGTTTAGATCACAAGGGCTCCACCATCATGAATGAATTAATAGGTATTATAAAAGGGCTTGAGGTGCTGAGTTCAATTTCTTGCTTTCTTTAGTTCTTTTTTTGCCTTTCTGTCATGGCATTACACAACAAGAAGCCATTCACCCAATGCTGGCCCCTCAAACTTGAACTTCCCAGTCTCCAGAACCATGAGACAATGCATTTGTGTTCATTATAAATTATCCAGTCTCAGTTGCTCTGGTACAGCAGCACAAAATGGACTGACATATATCAATCTTATATCCTGCAACCTTGCTGAATTTATTTAAGCAGGTAGTTTTGAGCAATATGAGAAAATCAAGAAGTGTGTCTAGATTAAGAATCAGGACTGTGATAATAGCTACTATGTACTGAGTATGTTTGTGATAAGTCAGTGTTTCTCTACCTTCAATATGCTAATGAATCTCTTTGGAATTTAGTTAACATTGAGACTGTTCTCACTAGGTTTAGGGTACGGCCTGAGATTCTTCCTGTGTAACAACTCCTCAGTAGGTAGCTAGTAGTTTTTATTATTTTCAAGTTAAACCCTGTTCTCTAGACATTGTTTCCTTTTTATAGATAAGAAAATGATATTGGAAATTGAGCAAGTAATCCAGGTTCATAGAATATAGGTAGAGCCACTATTTGAACATGGTTCCTTCTGATGACAATGCTCGGTTCTTTCCTCTATCACACAGGACATCTGGAGTATGAGAAGGACAGTTGGGAAATGAACAGGGTATGGATCAAAAAAAAAAAAGCAAGATTTTTAGCATCACAGTTGCTGCCTAGAATATATTTAGGTATAAATGTACTTTGAGGTTGTCTTAGAGAGCTGATGAGTTCCTTTGCTCTCCAGTGAGCACAGAGTGAAGGTGTAAGACTTGACAATCAGCTAGAAGTAAGATGATACTGTAGACAGAACTCAAGATTATAAGGGGTCTAGAAAGTGGCTTACTTCTGATCAGGCTAGACTCTAGAACTGGATGGTGTATACTGCTGAGATCTACACCTGAGATTACTGCTATTGTTGAATCTTATATATTGAATACTAAGTGTTAGGTTATATTAATTGTGATGTTGTCGTTGACTAATGCTATAGCTTAGATATAGTTTCAGTTTACCCCCTAAGGGTTCATGGGTTTGGAGTCTGGTTCTTAGTAGTGGCAATAATTAGAGGTGGGGCCTAGTTGGGAGATTCTTTGGTCATAGGGAGCATGCCCTCATGAAGAATGTAGCTTTTATGGGATACCTGAGTTATTTTTCATAAGAGCAAGTTATAAAAACATGAGCCTGAGCCAGGCATGGTGGCACAGGCCTGTAATCCCAGCGGCTTGGGAGGCTGAGGCAGGAGGATTGAGAGTTCAAAGTCAGCCTCAGCAAAAGTGAGGTGCTAAGCAACTCAGTGAGACCTTGTCTCTAAATAAAATACAAAATGCACTGGGGATGTGGCTCAGTGGTCGAGTGCTCCTGAGTTCAATCCCCAGAACCCAAGAAACAAACAAAAACACGAGCCTGACCCCTGATTCACTCTTTGGCTTCCTGATGTGATCCCTCCTTCTTGCATGTGTTCTCACTACTGTGGTGCCATCCACCATGAGGTCCTCACTAGGGTCAAGCTGATGCAAGTACCATGCCTCTGAACCTTCAGAACTGTGACCTGAATAAACCTCCTTAATTTATAAAGTTACCTAGGCTCATGCATGTTGTTATAGTAATGGAAAGATGAACAAATACAACTACCTATAGAGGAAGAAATATATTAATGTACCATAGAACAGAGCTTGTGGTCCTGGAGATCTTCTAAGTTGAAAAACACCATGCTTCAATCTTCATGTAGCAAGACAAATAAACAATGGCCTAAACTCTGTGTCCCCTAGTCAAGTTGTTCTTAGAATAGATGTCTAAAAGCTGTTCCCTTTAAAGGCTATATCAGATCCTGCTATTTTACTAGGGATAATAAATGTTATAAAATCAATATCATCCCTAAGAGCTCAGAGTAAAGGTTTAGGAATGTGGATAAGGCTCTGCTCATCAAAGCTATCTATGACAGACTATGAATAGGTGATTAGATTTCTTTGAAGTACTTCTCAGCAGAATATTAAGGGATTTCCATAACCCGAGTCAAAACACATGAGACAATTATTTTTGTCCTTAGCACCTTTTATTAAAGTATGACCCTTGATGACAATCTGGCAGGCATATCTATGTCAGCCAAGAAGGGAGTGGTGGAGGACACAAATATAGAAACAATAAGATTCAGAAAAATTAGCTTCACCTGGGATAGATACCCCCCCACAGTTGTACAACGAACACTGTTTCTTTATTTATACAAACTGCCCATGACCCACCCCCCTCTAAAGATCTACTAATCTTCAAATAATACAATATGCTGTTACAGAAATATTATTGGCATAGGCAACTCCTCTAGCAAAGATAGCAGGAGTTGCCAAGCTCCAGATGGGTGGAAGTGGCCAGAAATGTGCCCAGCTTCCTCTGTCTGGGGCTTGCTACTGGCACCTTCTGCAGCACCTTCAGGGAGGCTGGGATTCAGGAAGTGGCTCTGGTGACCCTGGGCCACTTTTTGGCACATGAAGTTAAATGGAAAACAGAATATGAACCCAGCTTTGAAAGAGCCTTTTCATCCTTTCATCCTCTCTCCTTTCCTCTCCTAGTCTCTTTTATTCTAGGGCTTTATTTTCAGTGTCTCTGTCTCATTCTCTACAACTCCACTTTGGCATTTACTCCTATATCCTGGCTGAGTCTCCAGCTGTGAGATAACTGTCAGAGGGAGACTCAATTATCCAGAGCCCTGGGGATGGGGGAAGTAAGAGAGGACAAGTCATAGTAACTCTTATACTTGACTCCTTCCTATCAATCCACCATCAGATTTCCTTTCTCCCCACTGGGGGCAACATAAACATTTGAAGAGTAAAAGCAGAAGTTAAGACCAATGACTGTCTCTGGGGATACCTTCTGGCCTATCTTCCAAACTGCTACCCCTAAAAGGCCTTGGAAGAGGGCTGAGCCCTCTGAGAATAGGGGAGAACTATTGCATCTTAAATAATACCGGCAGCTTTGTAGCACTATGTATCACAAGGGGATTGCCACAGCAGGCGTGTGGCATGCCAGTGTCTGTTTAGTAGTTCACCTTTATCTACTGAACTTGTGCTTGGTAGAGTTATGGGATTACTTTTTAAGTGCTTTGGGACCTATGCTTCTATGTAAAAATGAGCATCCTTGTGTTCTCATTCCAACTCTAGAAACTAATTTGAGGTGGGATGCGGTACAAAAATAACAGTGTTAAGGCTGGGGCTGTAGCTCAGTGGTAGAGTGCTTGCCTAGCATGTGCAAGGCCCTGGGTTCAATTCCCAGCAAACAAAAACAAAACAAACAAACAACAACAAGAAACAGAGTTAATGGTATTTTTGGTATCATAAAATTAAAGTACAACAAATCAAATGATGGCTAAAAAAACCACAAAAAACAAAAAACAACAAAAAACCCCAAAACAAACAAACAAAAAAAGCTATACCATGGTGACCAGTTAAGTTGACCACTTTTTTCCCTGGGCATATACTTCAAAAATCTATTCCAGCTGGGTGCGGTGGCACACACCTATAATCCCAGTGGCTCGGGAGTCTGAGACAGGGGGATCTCAAGTTCAAAGACAGCCTCAGGAAAAGTAAGGCGCTAAGCAACTCAGTGAGACCCTGTCTCTAAATTCAATACAAAATAGGGTTGGGGATGTGGCTCAGTGGTCGAATACCCTTGAGTTCAATCCCTGCTACCCCCCCTCAAAATCTATTATAGCCAAAAAATATTGTAATGGGACATATTGGCATAATCCCTTAATAAAACACATTTCAATTGCTTACTATTTACCTAGGGCTTGTTTCCTTAAAAAAGCTGGCAATCATGGCCTGTATTTAAAGCACTCTCCCAAATTTCTCAAGTTTCACTTGGGTAAACCTAGCCCTTTAAAAGGCCATTAGCCTTCCTGAATGGAGTAGAATCTTCTGCCAGAGGGGAGAATGACAAGGTTGACATTCAAACAGTGGTTCTGGCACTGGCAGCAGTACTAAGAGCATACCCAGGAACCCACAGAAAGGGTTACCACCACCCCCAGGATACCCTCCTGACCAAGATTCTCCTATTGTTTTCAGACACCATGTAGAGGAAACAGAAGTTAGTAACCAGTATTTGTAGCAGCAGCAAAGTTCCTTGGCAAATTCTTTGGTCCAGTGAGGTACCCCTGCTGTGAGAGTTAAGTTGCAAGGGCTCTGAGGAACTCAGCAGGAACACGATGCCAGGGCTTGGCTGGGATGGGCTTAGGTGGGCTGTGTAATACCAAGAATTGAGCCCAGTTAGCAAGCAATGGGGACATTGAGCTGGGTAATGCGGCAGAGTTTGGTTACTATTCCCTTTCTGTCATTGCCCAATGGCTCACTTTTTCAGGCTAGAAGCTGGCTACACGTCTCAGGGCCTTGGCAATAGCAGCAACTTCAGTTCTTTGTATAGTAGTCCCACCCTTATCTGCAGTTTTACTTTCTGTGGTTTTAGTTACCTGTGGTCAAACATGGTCTGAAAATATTAAATGGAAATTTCCAGAAACAGGCAATTCATAAGCTTTCATTTGTGTACCATTCTGAGCAGAATGATATAATCCTGCTACATCCCACCAGGGACATACCTTTGTCCAAGGTGGGACATATCCACTCTGTATGGGCTACCTTCCCTTTAGTCACTTAGGAGCCATTTCAGTTATCAGATTGACTGTTGCAGTTCTGCAGTGCTTCTGTTCAAGTAATCCTTTTTTTTACTTAATACTGGCTCCAAAGTGCAAGAGTAGTGAAGCAAAGGAGAAACCAGGGCATTAAACAAGGAAGACCGATGAATTCTGGTATTATATGGCAATGCTGTAGGATGTATAGGAAAAAAAAAAAAAAACAACATAGTACATACAGATTTTGGCTACTATCCATGACTTCAGGTATCCACTGGGGTTCTTGGAACTTAGCCTGCAAAGATAAGGGACTACCTATTCCTAAGATCCTGGCTGGATCATAATTTGTTCCCAGTTATGATAGTTTGGGTTCCCTGAGCCAGGTCACAGGTTGAAAAAAAGGTGTAAGAGGAGCGCCTCCTGAACACCTCCACCCATCCCATGACTTGGAGATGCTAGAGAAATGGGCTATTTTTGTTAGTTTGGGAGATTTCTTTGGTTTCAAAAATTAGCAAGAAAAAGTTGAACCCTGCTGGGGAATGCTAAGCTCATGGTGTCCTAGATTTCAAAGGAAGCAAAGGGGCAGGCCATGGTCAGGTGGCTATGAATTTAAAGGGAGACCTCCATTCTTAGATATTTGTATGTATGGTGGGAAGAATTCAGTGTCTCAGTACTTGCTTACCTAGCCATGGTAGACTCAGTCTGATCTGCAGAAAATGCTTTTCTTCTGGGCTAACTGTTCCCTCTCTATCTTCCCTCCTGTTACCTTATTAGTTCAAAAATGAAAAAATACCAATCAAAACATAAAAATAAATACAATCAAAAGGTCATTGAAAATAAAACAACGAGAACCCTCTCCCCCAATAATGAAACCTATATCTAGAAGTCAGCTGGAGTAGCTAATAAAAGCCCATAGGGTGAAATCCTAGAATACGCACCTGTAACTCCCAGTGATATAAGGGCAAGATCAAATATGAGGTGATAGGCCTAAGGTCTGAGGACAGAATGAAGGCCACACTAGTCAAGGCTGAAAGTAAGCCTCACCCCCTCAATTAGCTGCTGGGGAAGGTAGAAGTGGAGCCAACTGCTTTAAGCCTGGCTTTTTCCTGAGGGGCACCTAAGGATGCCCTGCCTTTGCTTGCCTTGTGTTACATACAATCCCTCCTTCTATGCCTCCCACTACAAAGCTTGGATGAAGCCCTGAAAATGGTGGTAGATAAATGCCCTCAAGTCAGGCAGTTCCCTGTGGGAGATCCCAGTCTGGGCCCTAAGCCCTGGATCATAATGGAGCTGAATAGGTGGGTGGGGAGTTCATGACGTCTTTGGTGTCCTGGTACAGAGAAGAATGAAGGCACTTTGGTGATTCTGTGGGCAGTGAGCGCTTTCCCGTATATACTGTGGGAAGGAGAGTGTGGCTGTGTAATCACACCTTGCCGTAGCTCCATGAGAAGCTTGGTGCCTCCCTAGGATCCCCTCACTGGTTGGGACCACTGGGGAAGGAGCAGTGAGAGACATCCAGGGTAGAGGGCTGGAATGTATCACTAACTTGTTGCTGTTTAGTTGCTAACAAACCACTACTGAAGATCGAAAGCGCTTCCCACTGGCCAGGCAGGGATGCTGTGGCAGACTGCTGATAGAATTAGAAATTGCTGGGCCCCAGGAGTAGGCTCTCCCTGAGACATTTGAGCTGCTCTTCCCCGAGCTTGATCTTCTCTTCCAACTCTCGCTGTTCAATGATGAGAGCAGATTTCATCTTGACAAAGTGCTGGTAATCTTGGAGCTGGTCCTGAGGCAGGTAGCGGGAGACCATTCCAAACACCAACTTCTCCCGGCGGTCCACGTGCTCCTTCAGCTCCTTGGCGTCTGCTAACTGGCCCGTCAGCTGCTGCTTCTTCTCTATCAGCACCAACTGGGGAAGCAGAGGACCAATTAAGTGCTCTCCTAATTATCAGGCATCTGCCTAGCAGTGCTCACCAGGGAAGCAGCCACCAAGCAGCTACCCATTCTGTTAATTGATCAGTCCTAGATTTCCTAATGTAAAGTCACCTCCATAGAAATGCCTTTCTTGCCTGTAACTGGAGGAACACAGACATGACTGCAACTCTGGAGAGGGGGATGTGCTATAACCTCTTTCCTTCTCTAAGGCTGCCTTTAATCTGTGAACTGTCGCTGGGTTTTGGCAATGGGGGAAGGCTCTAACAAAGCCAGCCTGTATCCCTTCCATTTGGTGAGCCACCACTGTGGTAATGCTTTCTATATGGTATGTGTCTCTGTGTGAGTGGGCATGTGTGAGTGTATGTATCCATGCACATGTATATGCATCTCTTATTGTGAATTCAAAGTCACTTATATAGAGAAAAGTGATGTAATTTGGTTTAGGAATGGGCACGGTGGGAGCCAAACTGCAAAACTGACAGCCTCTTCATCTGAACTGCTTGATGAAAACTCCTCTTCCAACTCTAGAGAGAGTGAGGCAAAATAGCTGCTGCTGCTCCTGCCATTACCACCATCACTACTATTGGCAGCTAGCACCAACCCAGTATTTACCATGTTCCAGGCCCTGTTTTAAGTAATTAACATGGATTACCTAATTTAATCTTCACAACAATGCCATGTGGCAGGTAGTATGTTCACCTCATTGTATAATTGAAGAGATTGAGAGACAGTGAGATTAAGTACATTGCCCAGAGTCACACAACTAGTAACTGGTAAAGTTAGAATTTGGGGACACTTAAAAGTCAGTACTCACACTCTAGACATTCTACTCTCCAACCTCTCATAATAGCCACACATGAAAGAGGGAGTCCCAAGAAGAAACACGTGGCATTTCTCTCCATCCACACCCCCAGGGACCCCAATTCTACCTTCTCTTGGTTGGCCTCTGAATCAATGCTGTTGAGAGCATTCTCCACTCGGGCCAATCGTCCAGAAAGTGACAGCAACAGGTTGACCACTTTGTCCAGGTCCCCAATGAACAAGCGGTATTTCTCAAACTCATTGGACTTGCAGACAGCTTTTAAGTTAGCCTCCACCTCTTCCCCAAGGGCAGAATTGGCATTGATGTCCTCTAGCAGCCCTCGCTGTGCCTCCCGCAGTACAGAAAGTTTGCGACCAATGCTTTCAATAAGCTGTATCTAGGGGAGTTGAATAGGAGGAAACAAATGATGAGCATGGGTACAACAGAAACTGACCAGTGTGGGGCCTTCTCGTATTGGGATCCAAGTAACAGATGGTAGGCTCTACCTCAGTCATTGGAAACAAAGAAAAACCGAGAAAGTTGTGAGCACTTTTCGTGTTGTAGACAAGCTTCTGCTATCCCTTTCTGGCAGGCATCTCCATGTCACCATCAGACTTCTCAGCATTAGACAAGTGCTACCCATTTGCTCAATGCAACTGAATATTTTCTGAGACTGTTTAATAAATAGGAGCCAGGATGTTAGTGAGATTCTAGGTTGGAAAAGCATTTGTCATTATTTTAATCATTCATTTGCCTTCATTTCATGTAGGTATCTCTATGTTCATGGCACTGTGCTAGGTCCTTGCCCCACGGCTAGGCTTTTGGTGGTGTTGGGAATGAAACAAGGGTCTTGTGTATACTAAGCCAGTGCTCATCCACTGAGCTACATCCTCAAGCCTAAGATCCTTCTTAGATTGGTTATTTATTTATTTATTTATTTATTTATTTATTTATTTATTTATTTATTTATTTATTTATGTCAGTGCTAGGGATCAAATCCAGTCCCTTGAGCATGCTAGGCAAGTATTTTACCACTGAGCTACACTCCCGGTCCTTTAGCTTGGCTTTTGAGGCCTTTGAATAGGAGTGTAAATTCTGGAGTCACAGTGACTGACTTTGACTTCTAGTTCTGCCACTCCCTAAATGTGGGACCTTCTGTAGAAGTTGTGAAGGCATTTGCAGTACCCACTGCATTGGGTGGCAATGATTCCGTGAGATAATACATGCAAAGTGTTTAGCACCAAGTAAGTGCTCAATAAAGGCTAGGCTGCAGTTATTAATAATATAATTATTCAACCTTTTCCTACCTATCATTCTAAAGTCACTCCTCAAAATCTTTCAGGATTAGCTCCTCACTGCCCTCTATGTTTCCCAGATTCACCATTGTGTTTCTTTATTGCTTCTTTAGTTCTACCTTCTCTTTCTTCCCTTTGGGTATTCTGATTCTCTTTTCAGGACCAAGCTTTGCTCCTACCTTCCTTATGGAAAGCCCTTCTCTGGAAGCTCTGGAAGGCTTCCCTCAATGATCTCTCTCTCTTTTTCTTTCTTATTTTTTCCAGAGCTCTGAAGTTTTCTAGAAATAGATCCATACAGTATAATTTGAAGTTGATACTGTTGTATTTCCTGTATGTGAGTGTGATCCTGTGCCTACTATCCATCTGTCTCTCAAGGGAAGTACTGCCTGTGTCTTTGATTTATTTGCCTATTTAGGGGTAACCAGTTCTGAGACTGCAGGAAGGCAATGTGGAGTTTTAGAGTTAAAGATACCTGGATTCCAATTCTACATCCTCTAAACTCTCTGACTTTGGGCAAGACACCTAAACCCACTAAGAATTCTATTTCCTCATCTGTAAACTGAATAAGTACTCCCCTCACCTGGTGGTTATGACAGCTATTGAGATCAGAGGTAAAATATTTACTATTGTTCCTGGCACATTAAGTGCTCAATGCGTGTTTAATGATGCTGCCACCGCCACTACCACCACCACTGCCACCACTGCCCTTGCCCACAACTTTTTCAGTCAGTATTGCAAGTGGTCATGAGTATGAACTTGAGTGCCATACTAACTAAATTTGAACCTCAGCTCTGCAATTAAGTAGTGGTTTGATCTTGAACAAGTTACTCAATCTTTCTGTGCCTCAATTTCCCCATCAAAAATTGGATAACCATAGTACCCATCTCATAGAGTGGTTATAAGGATTAAATGATTTAACATGGTACATGCTTAGAATAGTATATTGTATGTAGGAAGTATGCTTCAGTGCTTGTTTTATTATTATTCCAGCTCAGGTATTCTGGGACCATTGGCTTATGGTTTTCTAGAATGTATTCCTCTCTAGTGGTTTATTTAAAGAAGTTCAAGTTGACCAAGACTAAGAGAACTTCCTCTGGGTTCTAGAGCCTGTTGTTATATTTTAGAACTGTTCAAAAGGCAGGAGATCATGATTTTAGTCTGAAGTGTTATATGTGTGCTTTGGGGGAAAGTTCTAAAACCCACCAAGAACTGGGGATCAGTGATATGAATGAGGTAACATAAGTACATATCAAGAGATTCCCATTTATTCTACCATTGTCTGCTTGTCCACACAAAATGGAATGCCAGGGATGCTTACAAAATAACTACTCACCCCTGCTCCCAGGCTCTGATGGGTAGAAGTATGAAGTGGAAGAGCCCTTTGTTTCTCAGCACCAGAACTCTGCAACCTGAACCTCAATCCTACGAAAAGTGTAGTATGTAGAGCTGTGGAGTCATGCAGACCCAGCCACAGATGGTTGTTTTTCTCTATGATATTGCAAATTGGTGACCTTCCTTCCTCATAAACAAAAACTGTCCTAGCCCACCCACAGTTCCTTCAAATCACTTTCTGTTGTTCTGTGCTTTGCCATTGCTGATCATCACTGTCTTCTCCTGGCTAGAACACTTAAGAAGTTTGCTTCTTGACAGGCCAGGCCCTGGGTAAGCGTGGAGCAGCCCTGCCATGCTCAGGGAACATGGAATCCAAGGGAGCACATCTAGAGCAATAGGACTTCCATACCACCATGCTTCCAATTCCTTCCCTGACATTTTGCTTCAGACAGGAAATTGGAAGGAGGGCTTTTTCAAATGGCCCTGTACCCTCCTACAGGTCATGTCCTGAAAGGGAAATATGGGCAGAAGAGCAATTTACATCAAGTTCACATGTCCACAAAACGGTAAATTGGGCTTTTGAAGTTGCCATGGCAACCCTATTTGCTTATGAAATAAAATGGGTAAGTGCAGGGAGGGCAAAGTGATTCCAGGAACTTGGTTTAAAAACTAGGCTAGTGGTATTTAGAGGAAGAAAAGGAGATTTTGGAACAACAACAACATCATCTCCATTTATCTATTTTGTATTTCTAAGAGATAATTGACCATCATTGCAAATAAATACCAAAGTCTGCCAGCCTATAATTTCTCCTTATTTTCCTTAGTCTGTTCTCTCTCCCAGAAAGTTACACAGAGAATAAAAATCAATGACACTGCCATTGGCTAGAGCTCAGTGACAGAAACCTTTACATGCCCTGGGCATTGAGTTACCTACAAGGCTGGCTTAACTCAGAGGGGCAGCATGGTAGAGAAGAAATCCAGAGTCTTGACTTGAAGTCCCGTATCTCTCATTTAGTATATAACCCTTGGGAAAATTAGTCCCCTAGCTGAGTAAAGAAAAATGGATAGCAATTCCTGCCTTGCATGATGGTCCTAAGGATTGGAGAGAGTGATTTCATTACTACTACTGCTACTAATATTTCTTGAATCAAAAAGTGACTGGAGTTGGAGCCATGAGAAACCCAGAGAGACTGTTTTGATTTTCATACTGAAAAGATATTCTAGAGGGCATAGAGAGGCTGGTTACCCTCCAGGCACAGATGTTAAAACTCTCTAAGGCATACTGAAAAACTTTACCTTCTTTTGAGCCAGTTCATGGTCCACTTCCTCCTCTCCCAGGCCAATCTCTGCCATCTCTGGCTGGTCTTTCAACTTGTTCAGCAGCTCTGCTTTGGCCACAGAAATATTGTAATAAGCCGAGTAAGAGGTAGGGATTCCTGGGGCGCCTGGAGGAGGTGAGAAGTGCTGAAACTCTTGTCTGTGGAAACAAAGAGTGACCATTTATGCATCTCTGTTGAAAAAGACTGCTGACCTTTCCGCTTCCTTAGTTTACCCATCTATAAAATGGGACCCTGCTTGAGCAAGGATTTGTAACAAATGGAACACAATGAACTGCTCAGATATAAATGAGACACAAGGGCTATCTGGAATCCAAGTAAAGGCATACTTTAAGAACATTCTTAGAAGGCTATTTACATACCCATCTTTTTAGCAATTAGAGGGACTTCTTTAGACATAATTTGGTTTGCTCATTAACACTCTACTAAAATCCAGAAAAAAACAATGGCAGGTCCCAAAAGTTCTGGGATTCTGATCATGATTCCTATGGGTTTATGGCCCCAGTATGTGAATTCCAAAGGAGGGGATAGATGGTGGAAAAGTATCTCAGAACTTAGCTATAGGTCCTCCAAGCCTGTTGGCCTCTGTTCTACCCATCCATGGATTCCCACCCTCTCTGGAGCTCTATCTAGTCTGCTTTCTTACAAGGGTGCCCTGTGGCTTTCCTGGACACTCTCATCATTTCTTCTTTCCTGATGCCACTCCTGCTTGAAATGGCCCCTCCACTGCAAATCTCACACAGCAAAGAACTCACTTATGACCTTGGCAGTGGTCACTATCTTCAAGGCTGGGGTTAATACCCCTACAAGGGACTTATCATGGCCAACTACATCTTTTATGAGCTCTTCTGAGACTGCCTGCTGTAGATCAGCCCTTTGACCTGAAAAGGAATAGTATCTCTCCACTTCTAGAATATCCCCAATGTCCTCAGCCTCCT
The DNA here is from genome assembly GCF_902686455.1 of Sciurus vulgaris. Classification (NCBI taxonomy): domain Eukaryota; kingdom Metazoa; phylum Chordata; class Mammalia; order Rodentia; family Sciuridae; genus Sciurus; species Sciurus vulgaris. The sequence goes on along the minus strand of NC_136471.1, from coordinate 93,947,321 downwards.
GCATGGCTGTAGAATGCAATGGGGGAGAAAATGAAATCAGACACCCAGGAGCTTAAGTGTAGCAGCGGACCCTGTTGTCTTAGGTTCGCCAAAGCCTGCAGGGCTGAGGTGTTGCTTCTCAGAGTCCCAGCCCATGAAAGCAAATTTCTCCTCAGGAAAAAAGTAGTGCTGGTTCCGTGCTGGCTTGGGTTTGGACTCTTCTGCCATTGAGACATCTGGTCTGGTGGGAAGAACAAAAGAGAAATGCTACAGCATCAGGTTTCATTGGTGGAATGGTCAACAATTATGCCCGGGGTTTATGCAAGGGGCAGGCCCACCCCCACTATATATATTCTCTTTGCCTACCAGCCACCCTCACCCACCACCTGTCTATGTCACTACCCCTTTCCTAACCTCTAGCTGCTTGAAAGGGAAAATAGGAGAAACTCATTAGTCATTTTTGCAGCTATTTGCAGCTCTTAGATAAAGGTCAAAAATAATGGCTAAAAGGCTCCACAGCTATTTACTGATTCATGCTATGCTGTCTCCTAATTTATTGCACAAAAGAAACTTTGGCATGCCAATATTCCTCATCCTAGGGAAATTCATTTTACATGTAGGGTTTCAAGCTTATAACAGATATAGGAACAATGCTAGCTAATAGTCACACAATGTTTACCATACCCCAGAAATGGTCCTAAGATAGATACCACACATATGTTTGTGTGTGCCTGGGCACATTCACATACACGTGTTCATATATACATATATATAATTCAATTATATATACATATAATTGAATGCTCATCATAACCATTTCACAGATGAGAAACACAAGGCACCAAGAGGTAAAGTGATTTTTCTCAAAGTCACCAGCTAGTAAATAGCAGATCTCGTTTTGCCAAGGAAACTTGAATCTAGAATCTGTGCTTTTAGTCATTATACTATACAAAGGTGTAACTTGACATCTTATAAAACCATACGTGTAAGGAATTTTCTAACAGGTGTTTATCTTAACAGAGAAAAGAGAACATCCTGGAAGGAATAATGAAACTATGAACTAGCTGTGTAAAAAAAAATAATAGGGCATGTGCGAAAGTTCTGAGTCAGAAATTATAAAGAAATAGAAGATATGCTAATTGGAGACACAGTGCCTGAGCAGATATAGCCCTGCATCATATTATAGTGGATCATGATAGAGCACTGTGCTCTAGGGAAGCTCTCCTCTGCACCTTGATGAACAGGGAAGGAATTACAGGAGAACATTCAGAATTCAAAAGTGAACATCAAAGCAAAAATCCTTCGACAGAGCTTGGAAAGGAAGTGCATAGAGCCCCTAAAGCAAGCTATACCTACACTTGAATCAGAGTCATTAGATATTACCAGCATTTGATAATTCCATTAACTTGCTTCTACATGTGTTCCTGATATTTTTAGCTGAATGGTACATGGGTAATAGATATACTGGGGCTTAGCTTGGCTGAACTGTGGATGTCCTTGTTTGTATTTCAGATGAAAATAGCATACATCTACTTGCCTCTAACACTATGCTTCCTTACAAATTGTAAACCTGCTTCCTTCTGGTTTAGCACCCTCTGCTCTTCTAGAGTCTAGAACAGAATCTTCTTCAGGAGCCCAGAGATCCTGGGATGATGTTGTGGGGCACAGTGAGCCAGACTCCCTGGGTTCTGGTTACCTGGGATCTTGTGATAAAGTTATACCATCTTTATCTTGTGATAAAGTTATACCCTGGTCCTCACTTTTCTCATCTAAAAGATGGAGGAGACTTACTGTAACTATTCCCTAGGATCATTCTGGAGACCGAATCAATCAATGTGGTGGGGTTACATCTTGATAAAGTCATGGTAAATTGAAAGTATCATAAGTTGAAAATGTGTGGAATACACCTCACCTACTGAACATCAGAGCCTACCAGGACAGCACATCATAGTCTTGTTTGCTTCCTCACATGATCATGTGGCTGATTGGGAACCATAGCATTGGAAAAGTATTATACTGCATCTTGCTAGCCCAGGAAAAAAGTCAAAATCCAGAATCCAAAGTATAGTTTCTATGGAATGCTTATTTTTACTTGCACCATCATAAAGCCAAAATATCCTAAATCAAATCATCCTAAGTCAGGGACTAACTGTCAATGCTTAGGACATTGCTGGGCATATAGTAAACAGGAAAAAATATTAGCTATGTTGGGAATGAGGCTCTTCCTCAAATTTCCATCACTCAAAGAATTATGTATAATTTATTTTTTGCAGCCAAAAGACAGGGCTATATGCAAACAAATGTTTTTACTTGCATCCCACAGTCATTAAAAAAATCTTTGGACCAGTTTTTAGGATCGGCAGTAATAGTAATTCCCTTCCCTGGGGCCTAGGTGCCAAAGTGAATGGAGGTACATAAAAGAGGATGATCAAGGGCCCCAACTGCTACCTTGGATACTGCTCTACAGAAGGGAAGAGCATCTCCTGAAGACCCAGATGACTAGAACAATAAGGTCTCTCTATGGAAGGTTGTTGAAGAAGATAAAATACCCACAGGTTTTAGAATCACATAGATCTAACTTTGAATCTTTGCTGTGTAATGCCAGATTAGTTCCTCATTTGCTAAGCTTTTGTTTTCTTATCTGTCAAATTTGGATAATAATGGTCAATAGGGATATAAGGATGATTAAATGAAATAATGGACATAAAATGCCTAGCAATGTCTAGCTCATAGCAAATGCTTAATAAATGTTCAATCATTCATTTGCTCATTTCTTCTGAAATGTTGGTTAAGAGCCTGTTATGTGCTAGGTCACTTTCCCTTCTCCCAGCTCTGATACATAACGATCACAGTACTTTCTGCAAAGTGTTTTCTGGTTGCAATAAGAATGCTTCCCAGCCAGCCAGACAGCTTGAGAAGCAGCCACGTTGGGATCTGATAAGGGATTCTCACAGTGCCTGGGAGTCAGTCCCTGTATCTTCTCTGTGTGTGGCACCTTGGACTGGAAAACTGCTCAAACATTACCAGATAGCCATAGCCAAGTGTTATGGTTTAGATATGAGATGGCCCCCAAAAGCTTATGTGTGAGTCAATGCAAGAAGGCTTAGAGGTGAAATGATTGGATTATGAGAGCCTTAAACCAATCAGTGACTTCATCCCTGATGTGGATTAACTGAGTGGTAACGGAAAGCAGGTAGGGTGTGGCTGGAGGAGGTGGGTCACTAAGGGTGTGTTTTTGGGGTGCATATTTGGTGAGCTGAGCTTAGTTTTCTCTGCTTCTTGGTGGCCACGTCCAAACCTGCTTTCCTCTATCATACTCTTCTGCCATGATGTGCTACCTCACTTTGGTCCCTGAGGAATGGAGTCAGCCATCTGTGGACTAAGACCACTGAAACTGTGAACCCCCAAATAAACTTTTCCTCCTTAAAATTGTTCTTGTCAGGTCCCTTGGTCACAGCAGCAGAAAGGCTGACTAAAACACCAAGTAACAGAATTTGCCTGTCAATCAAAGACACAATAATAAGGTATTTCAAAACAGCAACATGTCCCTGGCCAGTTCCTGCTATAAAGGATTTAAAGAAAGTACTCATAAGACATCTGCATCCTGGGACCCACCTCTAGTAGAGAGTGGGCATTGCTCCCTTCAAGAAGGCAGGCAGACACGAGAGCCAAAGCACTGAGCAATGGTGGTCCTGGAGTTTTACTTTGCTGCAAAAAGGACAACCAGGCACTGCATGGTATGCAGATGAGCAATCACACAGTGGAGTGAGCAGACATTGGAAGTCCTGCTCTCTGAGTGCACTCCTGCTTTGACCTCCCTGCCCAGTCAACCTAATTACCACCTGTTGCCCACCAAAGCAAATACAAAGAGGCAGGGAACCAGAAAGGGGAGAAAGTAGAAGACATAAGGTATTTTCAGGGGACAAGCACCCAGCCCCAGGAATACCTTTGATCCTAAGGTAGGGGGAAGAATTTATAGGCCCAGGGCACTTTTCCTAAAGTAGAGGCAGGTCAGGTTGCCAGCTGGCCTCTTTTTCTGGAGAGCAAGTGGGAAAAAAGGCTGGGGGAAAAAAAAAAAAAACCTGAAGCATATTTTAGAGAAAGGCCCAGTAAAGGTAAGAGACATTTCATGGCTTCAGGATCAGGGCCAGATATTGATGCATATTTCAAAGAAAACCTGGGAAATAATACAGTGTGTTAATAATGATGTTAGGGATAAGAATATCAACAACTCTCATTTACTGAGCATCTATGATGCGTTAAACATGTATCTGTGTCCTTTACATAAATTATCTTAACACACCCAACAACCGTAAGGAGTACGTGTCATCATACCCATTTTCCAGTAAGAAGACCGAGGATAGTAGTAGTTTCATTGACCTGCGCAGTTGGAAAATGGCAGAGATGGAATTCAAACTTATGGTGCCTACTTCCTCAGGTTCCCAATACCTTTCAGAAACACTTACTTGGGGGAATCAGCAGCCTCCTGCTCTGATGTCCTCCAATGTCCACCAACGCCATAATAGCAAGATGGCTGAGCCTGCTCAGGTTGAGAACCCAAGTGGCCCCTTATTGGAGGCAGGAAATTACTGGAATGGAGGGCAAAGGACTCTTGATCTGGGAGGTTTTGTGAACCCTGCCTTGAGGCCTCCAGGTGACCAAGAGGCTGTGGCTGCTCTAGGACCTCCTCAGGATTGAGGGCACAGGAACCAGTGGTTTCTGAACTGAAATACTGGGGTGGCAGCTCCTCCTCCTCTTCTCCCTCCTCCTCCTCTTCTCCCTCCTCCTCTTCCTCCTCCTCCTGCTCTTTCTGCTGCTGCTGCTGTTGTTGCTGCTGCTGCTGCTGCTGCTGCTGTTGTTGCTGCTGCTGCTTCTGCTGCTGGGCTGCACGGAAGAGCCTGTACTTCTCCCAGTTGGGAGGAGGAGGGCGAGGAGGAGGAAATGCCTTCTTCCTGGCTCCAGCAGGATCTGGCTGAGTCTCATCACCTTTGCTAAAGAGCTCCCTCCGATGCTGTCCCCAGGCCCGGGTACTCTGTGGCTCCAGGCTAATGTGGCTCTCTGAGAAGGCACGGCTGCGCAGTGGGCGGGGCATGGAGGCAAGGGAGCTCTCCTCCTCATAAACTGAAGTTTCCTCCGTTTTCTTCAAGGCATGTTTGAAGTCTCCAAGGAGGTCAAGAGAAGAAATTGCTCGGTGACTTGATAAATCCAGTGATGGGTTCTCAAGGCAAGGATGGAAGGGGGTTGCCCATGAAAAGCTAGTCTTGGAATGAGCCATTTCCCTGCAAACAGTAGGTGAAGGTTAAGTAAGAAAAGCACGTTGTGGACAAGTCCACAGTTTGGATGCCATTGTTTATGTAAAATTTTAAATAGCCACAAAACACTGTAATATGTGTAGGAAGTACAATAATAATAGTAATAATAATACAATAATGAAAATAGCTAATATTTATTGTGCATATACTAAGTACCAGGCAATATTTTAAATTAATTTAAAAATTAATAGTTTAATTATCATTTAATAATTATTATTATTTATTAATAATTCAATAATAATTTAATTAATAAAATTAATTAAATTAATTTTCATCTTAATTTAATTAACCCTCATGATAACCCTATTATTATGATTTTAGAGTTGGGGAAATGGAGACATGGACAGCTCAAGCCATTTTCCTGGGGTAATAAAGTTAATAACTGGTATAGCTAGAATCTGAACTTAAACTGTCTAGCTCCAAAGTCGAGATACACACATACTACCTCAATTTGTTTTTACAACTTAGAATGGATAGGCTGTGTTCTGGGATTTACAAATCTGTTTATCCTGTCTTTTCTGTTATTTTTCTTTGTTTTACACTATGAAAATTTCAAATATTTAGAAATGTATTCAGATTGTCATAATAAATAGCTACATTTCCACCTACCACCCAGAATTAGCACATTTAATATTTGTTATCTATGCTTCGTGCATTTTTCTTGACAAACAGAAATAATACCCTTTGTGTCTATTCCCCTGCCTCTCCAGATGCAACCTGTATCATGAATGGGATATGCCTAATTTCCACGTTCTTATACTTGTAACAAAAAAAAAAAAACACCAAGGAGGCCATTCATAAATTTCTGCTATTTGGTTTTATAATGTATCCTAATGCAATTCCAATCAGAATTCTCAAGAGCAATTTTTGAACTATAGAAAACTCTAAATTTCTAACAAATTTCTTTTCACTTCAACTTTTTTTTTAACACTGGGGATTCTGGGCACTTCACCACTGAGCTATATCATCAGCCCTTTTTAATGTTTCAGAGACAGAGTCTCACTAAGTTGCTTAGGGCCTCACTAACTTGTTCAGGCTGAATTTGAACTTGTGACACTCCTGCCTCAGCCTCCCAAGTTGTATAAACTTGCCAAAAAAGAGGAAGGATATTAAAGAATGTTCTGCTGTAGAATAAATGGGAAAGGGGATAAGTAATCTATAAAGCATTTTACAAGACAACTATAATTAAAAGTGTGTTGACAAATAGAACAGTATAGAAAGTTCAGGAACAAATAAGACCATCTATCAAATCATTATATAATCTTCTAAAACATGGAGATAAAGAAAGATTATTTAATAAATCTCTTTGAGAAAATTGCAGAACAGTGCTATTTGGAGCTAGACCACTTATTATACACCAAAATGTATAAGCTCAAGAATAAAGGATATGTGGGTATAAATCAATTAAATGTACTATATAACTGATGTATGCATATATGTATAGATATTTTATGCATATATGTATAATATACTAGTAAGGAAAAACTATCAGAAAATTAAAGACTATCCCTTGTGAGGTAAAATAAAATCCTCATAAGTGATAGAAGAAAATCTCTAAGGAAAAAAGTCCAGATTTATTTGATTATGTGTCAATGCCAAAGTTCTATAAAATAAAGAGTAATCTATGTTAAAAGACATCTTTTTGGCTTCAGAGTATAAAGGGCTAAGCCCTCTAAACCATAAGATCTGGTTTTCTGCTCTAGCCTATGAGAAATTGGCATCATGCTAAGTCCTGGCCACTGACAGGAAATTCCAACATTCAGTTAGATCATCAGACAGAATATCCATTCAATAGTCATAATGAAGACTGGGAATTTTTTTCTTAAATAATAATACAGTCAACTTCAATGGCACACTCCTGTAATCCCAGAAGCTCAGAAGGCTGAGGCAGGAGGATTCTAAATTTTAGGACAGCCTCAGCAACTTAGCAAGGCCCTAAGCAACTTAGTAAGACCCTGTCTCAAAAATAAATAAATAAATAAATAAGGACTGAGGATGTGGCTCAGTGGTTAAGCACCCCTGACCAAATCCTGGTACCATAGTAGTAGTAGTAGTAGTAGTAGTAAATCCTGGTACCATAGTAGTAGTAGTAGTAGTAGTACTAAACACAAAAAATATACACATAATGGTAGTCAAGCTCAGACAAAATAGAAAGTATAATGTTATTTATTTCCCTCATCTCCAGCTCTGATCCTGGCTAGCTGTTCACTCACATGGATCAGAAATTCATATCCAGGCATCCCTATCTTTCTCATTTGGGCCTTATCCCACCTATAGACCTTTAGTGCAAAAACTGATCCACCGGGCTATCACCCGGGAAAAAATAACAGAATGAATCAAATAACATTACCCTGTGTAAATTTATGATTACACAAATGGTATGCCTTTACTCCATGTACAAACAGAGAAACAACATGTATCCCATTTGTTTACAATAAAAAAATAAATAAAAGCCAAACATAGTGAGTGGAAAGTAAAATGATAACAAATGAATACAAAGCAGAGAGGCCTTTTCTGATTAGCTTATCTAAAATAGAGATGACTGATCCTTAATCATCCTTATTCTACTTTGTTCTTTCTTAGAGCATTTATCACAGCCCACTAATACCATATTTCATACCTATTTTTACTTGTTTATTTTGGCATTCCATTCTCTAACTAAAATATAAGCCCCATGAGGTCAGGGATCTTGTCTGTCTCATTCATCTGGTCTCTAGTGCCTGGCACACAGTAGGTGTTCAATAAAAATTTGTTCAATACATTAATTAATCACAAAACTTTAAAATGCAAGTCATGATACTCATAAAAAGTCAAATTAAAGGCAAAAGAGCAATATATAAGAAGAACACTATAATGTTAATGACTACAACAAATGCAACACCTGATGAAGATCTAAGTACCCAGAATCTTCTTTTCATTTTCTTTTTTTTTTTTTTGCAGTACTGGGAGTTAAACAATACAGGGGTGCTCTACCACTGAGCTACATCCCAGCCCCACTTTCTTTAAAATTTTGAGTCAGGATCTCATTAATTTACTAAGGCTGACCTTGAACTTGCAATCCTGCCTCACAAATTGCTGGGATTACAGATGTGCACCACTGTGCATGGCAATATCCTGAATCTTTAAAAAAGATTTTTCTCTTTTTAAAGAGAGAAGGAAGACCAAAAAAGAGCATCGAAATTTGTAAAGCAGGGCTGGCGTTCAGCTCAGTGGTAGAGGACTTGCCTAACATGTGCATAGCCCTGGGTCCATCTGCAGCATTACACATATAAAAAAAATTATAAAGTAAAATCTATAGAAAATGCAAAAGGATTAAAAAGCAGAAACGAAATGTAAAATGGTTCAATTTATAAAAGACCATGACAGTAAAAAATCAAGATAATGGAAAAAATCTAAATTTCTTCATACACTAAAAACAAAGACTGTATCTTTTCTTTCAAAGGCCCATGGAACATATTTTCAATTGATGTATATTGAGTCTGAAAGTGGAAGTAGTACAGGTCACATTCTCTAGTCATAATACAGTAATGCTGGAATTTAATAACACATACGAAAGTCTAAAATCTCCAGCATGTAGAAACTAAACGAGGAAAAAACCTTCCACTTCAAAGAGGAAATGTAATGTGAAATTGCAGAATGCCTATAAAGTAACATTAACAAAAATTCAGAAGCTGAAGAATATGGTGGAATAAAGTAGTAGTCCAAGGAAAATCTGTAGCCTTAAATACTTACATTAATATATATTAAAAATTAAAATAAATGAATTAGACATTCCAAAAGAAGTTAGGAAAATTAAAATAAATGAATTAGGCATTCAAAAAACAAGTTAGGAAAATCTCAAAAATAAATGTAAAAAAAGCAGAAAGTCAATAAAACTAATGGCAGAAATTAGCACACCAGAAAACACATTACCGAACTAATAATGAAAGCCCAAAGCCAGTTCTTCAAAGAAAAATATGAAACAGTAAAACAGAAAAACAATTTGTTAATCTAATTTTAAGAAACCCAAACATACAAAATTTGAAATGGAGAAATTATGACAATTACAGAGTAAATTAAAAGAGTAAGTGAATACTTTATAAAAACTTAGAATGATTTTCTAGAATAACAAAATTTACCAACACTAATAGAAGAAAAGAATTTTTTACCCTTTAGTTACCATAGAAACTATTGATAAATTTGACCAAAAAATAGCACAATCACATAGTCTTGCATGAATTCCATCAACCTTCCAGGAACACACACAAGTTCAAAGTTATTTAAACTTTCTAGACCTGGAATCTCAAGAACAGAGAAGACAGATTCTTCCATAGCATTCTTGGTTTAACATACCCAAATACAACAACTACAAAATATATGAAGGAAAACTAGAGATGAATCTCATCTGAGAATATTGATGTAAAATTCTTAAAATATAGCAGAGAATCCAGGAGGATATTAAGAATATAATGTACCATAGAAAGTAAGGTTCATCCTTGAAATAAAAGACTGGTTCTGTTTTAGAAAACCTATTCATATAAATGACAACATTGATAAATCAAAGGATAAAAGACATAAGATAATCTCCCTAATCTAAAAATATATTTCATAACAATTCAATATCCTTCCAGATTGAAAAGCAACTAATAGAGAAATAAGGCTATTTCCTTAACACCATCATTATCATCATATATTTTTTAAGGACAAAAGTCAAACAAGGCAAAAATGCCCAATTTTCCCACTAGTATTTAATATTATTCTGAAAGTACCACATATGCAATATAACATAATAAATAAGTAAACATTAGAAGAGGGTGTATGTTCTTACTATGTATGAATAATAAGGTGTTTATCTGGACAATTCATGAGAAACAATTATAAAACCAATACCAGTAACAAGAAAATTCAGTAAGATGTCAGTGTATAAAATCAATCTATAGAAATCAACAACTTTCCCATACACGCAGCAATAAGAAAATATACTGGAGGGAAAGATCACATTTACTACAACAATTAAAAAGATAAAATGCCTAGGAATAAACCTAAGCAAGAAATATGTGGGACCTATTTGCAGAAAACTTTAAATCTCTGTTGAGGGTTGTAAAATAAGATATACATAAATGAAATGACATACACTTTCCTAGAAAGGATGATTTGATATTGTAAAGATGTTACCTCTACCTAATAATCTATAAACTTAAGAGAAACCCAATAAAATTGTCAACAGATTACATTTTGGAACATTATTCTAATGTTCATATGGGAAAATAAAGTTGTGAGAATGGCCAGGAAGAGTTGCAAAATAGTAATGAGGAAGAAGTAGCCCTACCAGCTACTAAAATATGTTCTAATGTTACAGTGAATAAGGCAGTCTCACAAATAGAAAGGTAGAGTCATGGAACAAAACAGAAACTCTTAGAACACTGAAATAAACCCAAATATACATGGGAAATTACTTTGTGATAAAGGAAGCACTTCAAATAGTGGGGGGAAAGATGGATTAGTCAATATCATTTTGAAACAAGTAGATAGCCATTGGGACCAAAAATAAGTTGGAATTCTCTTATTACTTTCTACAACAAAATAAAGTTCAGATCATTGAGTCTCAAATGTAAATAAATAAATAAATAAATAAATGTCACAATGAAGTTTCTATAGGAAAGAGAAAACATGGGGAAATTTTAAAAATAATCTTGTCAGGAAAAGTTCTAAATGAGACACCAAATAAAGATGCAATAAGGGAAAGATGATAAATTTGACCTCTTAAAAACTAAAAATTCGTGTCCAGAAAAGTATCATGAACATATTGAAAAGGTGATGATACACTGGGGAAAATATTTGTAACATATACAAGAGGAAGTGCCCTAAATATGTGAAACACACTTAACGATCCTTAAAAGGAACCAATAACTCAGTAAGGAAAAATATATGATTCATGGAAAAATAAGGATGACTTAACAACATATCGAAAGGTGTTCAACCTCACTTAAAGAAATACAAACAATAATGAAACATTTTTAATTAAAAATAAAGAATTAACAAGGAAACAGGTGATCTCCTATATCACTCTTGGGAGTCTAAACTGGTTTAGTCTCACTTTGGTAGGTAAAATGTGCATATCCTTTCAACCAGCAATTCAATTGTTAAGGATTTATCCTACAGATGTAGTTTTAACATGAACACAGAGAGAGATATTCATAAGGATATTCACTGTAGTTTTATGTGTGATCACAAAATACTGGAAACATTCTAAGTGCCTTTCTATAAGGGAAAGTGGGGAGGGGAAATATAGAAGTCCATTGGATTAGACAAAAGGGAATGAAGGGAAGAGAGGGGGAGGACTAGGAAGGATGGTAGAATTAATCAGACATAACCTTCCTAGCCTTGTATTTGAATACACAACCAGGATAATTGCATCATGTACAACCACAAGAATGGGATCCTAATTAGAATAAGTTATAGATCATGTATGTATGAAGTGCCAAAATATATTCTACTGTCATGTGTATCTAAAAAGAACAAATAAAAATCAAAAAGGAACTAGTTAAATAATATAGGGAATATCTGCATATGAAATGCTGCATTCCTGTTAAAATAAGGCAGTGGATCTATATGTGACTTATAGAACAATCTACAGGACTATCACCAAAATAAAAAAGCAATATGTAGCAGAGAAAACAATGTGTGGTGTTACTGTGCAACTAATTTTAGGAGTGCTGTCCCCAGATGTTGCTCCTAGAAAACATAATCTGATCATTATAGGCATACTGGGCATTCCTCTACCCTGAAGAATGATGATCGTCTGAGCTTTCTGATTGTGCATCCCTGGGTTACCAAGGGTTTAATCCTTCCCTTAGCTTTCTTCCAGTGCCCCTTTTATCAGGAAGATAAGGAGTCTTGGGAAGATGGTTGATGTGGGACATGTGATAGAGCCATCCATTCATGGGAAAGGCCACTTAATGTGGAAACCAGTGCCCAAGAGGCCAAAGACTTGGTCTGGATTTACATAAAATGAAGTCATCATTCCACCCTCCTTGGGCTCTAAACACTCCAATCTTATTTTTCAAACTGGACCCCAACCACCATTTTTTCTTTGTTTTGGCCAGGTCCTTGATTTTCTAGTCTAAAGCAGATCTTCGCAGAATTTTAATAATTACTTTTCTCACATTTCTTGCATTTAAAAACATTAGGACATTAGTACCTATAATAAATTTATGAATAAACTACCAGCATATGTTGAGGTTCATGTTCAGAAAATTCTTTCTGGGAGCAGTACATGATTCAAAAGTTGGAAACTACTGGTCTGGATCAGCAGTTCCTAATCCAAGGGGCTCCTAATCAGAATTGCCTGGGGAGGTTGTTTAAAAGGAAAGAAAATGGGCCCCATCTCTTGAAATTGGGATTTTAAACCTCTGTGGTGGGCCCTGGAAATCTGCATTTTAGAGAAATAACACAGAGGATTCTAACATAAGTGGTTCATATTCTGGAAGTACGAGTTCAGAGTGTAAAGGTGCGAGTGTTATGGTTTGGGGATGAGCTCTGTGTTCCAGTGAGGTTGGTTTTCAAACTCTACATCCTGTTTTGCAACCCTCTCCACATGCACTTGGTTGCCCTTTCCAAACTCTGACCAAGCCTCTTTCCCCTTCCCTACCTTAATTTTCAATCTAGATCTTATGAAATGTAGCACTATCTCCAAAGATACCCCACTTTCACCATTTTGCTTTGATATTTTAGAATAAAGAAGGAAGGGGTATGTCTGTTTTGGTCTCCTTCAATTTTGTTATCTTACTGAGTATAATATTCAGTAAGAACTTGCTACCAGAATGGCTTGTACATACACTGGCCTAGATGATCTCATGAGGGTGGTCCTTACCCTTTCTGGAGTCCTGCTTCCTTCTGCCACCCAATGTGCCTGTCTCTGTAATGTTCAGGCTGGCCCTACTCAGACAAGTGAAAGGGAGAGTGGTGCTTTCAACTTTAGTGTTAATATTGATTATAGTAATTTCCAGGTTGCCTTATTAGAGCCCAGGGTCTCCAAAAACACCAGGTTGCCATGAATTGGGGCACCAAATGTCCCTCGAAGGACACATTCTTTTCTTTCAACTGATTCTGGAGTGGGTAAATTTTGTAAGGCTGACTGATACAGTGGTTAGTACCTAAACAAGACACCTTTGAATCTCTCTAGCCCTATGGATCTTCACAACACTCATAAGCTGAAACTTGCTTTTTATTATCTCTCCCTTTTTAGTGGCTAAGAATAGTGAGCAAATGAGTCCATGGTTAAAATACTTGGTAAGTTAGGGTCTCCTGGCTAGGCAGCCATGTGGCAGAGCTGGGACCTGAGGTCTCCCAGTGTCTTGAATGTTGAGCAGGGTTGAACATTAACCAGGGAGCAGTACAGTATGATTTCCTTGATAGAAGCAAGGAGTGGGGTTGAAGCACAGAGCTGTTAAGGTTACAATTTGCATAACTATAGACCATGGACTTCCCTCTAATAATAAAGATTGTACCATCATTTATTAGGCACCTTTCTATATATCCAGCATCATTTCAAGGTCCTTTTTTATGTAGTTAATCCTCAAGGCAGTTCTATATTTTACTGAATCAGAAATAAAAACTTTGCTCAAGGTCATGCAGCTTTTGAGTTATGGAACCAGATTTTAAAATTCTACTGGAATTCAAACCCCAGTCATTCTGACACTGTGTCCTTTCTGCTCTGTCCTAATACCTTTCCTGGGCCCTAATAGGGAAAGAGAAAGAGTAGTAAGTTTGATTAATGTCATGGAGCAGGGCTCTTTTCACTGTGGCTGCAGGACTTTGACCGAACAGGCTTCCATTGAAGTGCAATTAGGCTCAAGCCAAGGGTATCAGCCTATGGATGTTCTATTTTGAAAGGTTCAAGCAAGACTCCTAAATACACAAAAATTGATAACACTTTGGGACCCAGTAAGGATATTCTTCCTGGAGTGGAAGGCAGAGCACTTCATTGAGGAACAGGAACTGTAGTTTCTTCCTTCTGTGTGTTGAAAACTGTGTTAGACACTTTCATGCATGTATTTCAATTAAACTTTACCACAACCCATTGAAGTAGGTTCCACTATTGGGATACCCCAGTAGGTACCATTATTACCAGTTTGCAGATGAGAATTGTTAGGTTCAGAGAGGGTAAATCATTTTCTCAGTAGGTAAGAAGCAGTAGTTTTCAGACTGGAACTTGCCTGGTCTGGCTCAGAGGGAAAATCCCACTGAAGCAAGGACTCCTGGGGTAGAGCAGAAAGGTACTTGCACTCCATTAATCCCCAGGTGTCCATGAAGACTTCAGCTCCTCCCTGAATAAAAGGGAAGAAGCATGAAAGAGAAATAGGAGAAAGGGCTTTGTTGACACCAGCAAAGGGACTACATCTCAAAAACAAAAGCAAATTGCCTGCCAAGGCTTGGGCTGTTCTCTTCCTCTTGGCACAGGCTTCCTTTTCTTCTGATGAATAGATTTTCCCCTTCTGCTAAAATATTTTTTGGCCTAATAGTAATTGAAAATGAAAACCAATATTTGCAGAGACTGAAAAATCTCCTCCTGTCTCTTCCTTACCCCCTTTGAAGTTTTCTTGTTTGGAAATTTTATTTTTAAACTCACCACAATAGCTTGGCATTCCTGGATCTCAGTAGCAAGAGCACACAGGGCTAGTCCCTCTTGCTTTTCCCTTCCCTCAGCAGCCCAAAGATAAGACTGCTCCAAGAGAAACAGCCACTCCCAGGTTATTGCTGGAGGAAATATTTGCAAGATCCAGGAAGTGAGACACAAGAAGGCTACACAAAGAGGGGAGAAGGACCCAGCGAGCTTGTTGCTGTCATCTCTCTTTGCCCCTGGGTTCACAGAACTTCCAATAAGGAATGATGAGTCTGGCAATAATAAATACGAGTGTCAGGATTCTCCCTGAGCATTTTCCAATCCCCAAGAGATTGGTGCAAAGTGTTCTTTAAGAGACCACAGAAGTCCTTGTTGGAACTTTTCCAGGTGAAGATTAGCTTGCCATTCCCCAGTGACCCTCATCTCTATTTGTCATCAAAGTATCCATACAGATAAAGTTACTGGGGTGCACAGTAAACATGCTTCTTTGTGAATAATGGCACCAAAAGGCAAACTAACTGCAAACTACTACTGATGATGGAAACAAAGAGAAATGGAAAAGTTGAAGAAAGTGATGGTTCTGAACCAGATAATAAAATGGTTATTGGTGTGTGAGGGTAGAGGGTACTATATCAGAGTGGTGGTGACAAATTTGGAGTTTCACAAAGGTCTGGTGAGGTATCCTCTCAGAAATATCAAAGTTCTCATGGATTTAGATAAGCAGAAGTGCTGGTTGATGGACAATTCTAGCAAAGTGAACTCTTGCTAGCAGTGAGATCAAGCATGGTCTGGTAAGTAACACTATCATTGATATGGGAATTTTTTTCAAAGCCCTTGATCTCTAACTTCCCAGGCCTAAACTGAGCCAATGAGGACTGCCTCTTCTTCAGATTTTCTTTTTTATTACAAACCTCAGCATCTTGACATGTGCCCAGAGAACATCATGTACATTCCAGTCTAGCTATTTATATTTTACCAGATTCCTTCCTGAAGCTACTATCAGATTCAACATGTGCTTTAGAATTTAGCTTTTTGGGGGTTAATATTATTACAAATAACTATTTCTGTGCAAGACCAATATTTATATACCTGCCACTATTAATTGTCTTTCTATCGTGATGCTCTTAGTGGCATCATGATCGCATATTAGATTGGCATGCCTTCTCTATGATCAAAAGTAGCACTGCTATGAACATCTTTAAATAAATTATTTTTCCCTTTTAGTTGATTTCTTCAGGGGTAAGAGTATGAAAAATGTTATAACCCTTGCCACGTGTTTCCAGATCGCCCTCTAGGAAAGCACATCCAATGTATACTACTTTCCAGAAATATGTACTGTTTTCTCACAGCCTTGCTAAGGAAGGGTTGTATAATTTCTATTTATCCTTTCTGGTAATTGTTGATTGTTTAATGAGAAGATCATGATACCTTGAAATTGCTTTTTATTTACACTACTTTAATTGCTAGAGGGGTTGTACTTTCCCATGGGATGATTTTATTGCCTTTATTTCCTCATATGTCAATTGCCTGCTTATTTTCCTTGCCCACTGATGAATCCAAATCTTTAAGACAACATTCTATATCTATAGCCATTCTTTATACTTTGGGGACAGGCAATTGTTATCAGTGACATTGATCTCAGACATTTTCCTCATTCTGCTGGTTAGATTTTTATTATATTTTGTTGTTCAAAGTTTTTTTTAACTTATAAATTTGAACCCATCCATCTTGCCTCTGATGATATCCTCCATTTAACAGACACAAATTTATCTTCCATTCAGAATTGGAATAAGTAGCTATTCACTGGTATACTTTCTAGATAGTACGTGCTATGGATCTAAGTAGGCATGTACTATGTAAATTAATTGTTCTCCATATTGACATATAAAATTCCCAAAATTTATGGGTGATTGCTTTCTCACACTCAGCATTGCTTTCAGTGTGTTTTAAATTCTTAAAACAGCTCAAATCTGTTACTAGAATCTCTCTTTCAATTTCACCATTTGACTTTTTAACCC
Source organism: Sciurus vulgaris (assembly GCF_902686455.1). Classification (NCBI taxonomy): domain Eukaryota; kingdom Metazoa; phylum Chordata; class Mammalia; order Rodentia; family Sciuridae; genus Sciurus; species Sciurus vulgaris. The sequence continues at coordinate 93,930,408 of NC_136471.1, read as the reverse complement.
ATTACAATATGTTTTTGACAACTGTCATTTTATGACGAGATTTAAAATATGAGATGGTAAGTCCACCATCATTGCCTTTGGTATTCTGAGCCACTTCTTCCAGATAAATGGCACTATGAGTTTGATAAATCTATAAAATGTCACATGGTGTTTCTAATGGTAATGCATTACATCTACGTATCAATGTAGGGAGAATTGTATCATTACTATATTTAGTCTTTCCAAATTGAAGCAGAATATAATAAAGCATTTATTTATATCATTATTTCTCACATTAGATTTTTATAATTTTCCTTGAATAAGTTTTGTGTGCCCAATGTTACATTAACACCCAAGTATTTAAATTTACTTTTTCACACTTGTGACATTCTTTGCACTTCTGTAGGTTGTTTGCATTCTTAGGTGGTTCTGGGAAGTGTACTCTTCCTAATGAAATCAGATTCAAATCTGAATTATCCATTTTCTTTTAATCAATCAGTAAATAAGAAGTATGTACTATATATTCCACACTCTGCTCATGATTTGGTATGACAAAAGGAAAGAAGAGAACCCTAGGCTGAGAATTGAAAAAAAAAAAAAAAAACGGGAGAGAGTTCTAGTTTTGTCATGTACTTGCTGTATAAATGCAAAAGTAATGGGCTCTGGAGTTGGATGCCTGATTGACCTTGGAAAAGTGACAGTTATCTCTCTGTGAGTCAGTATTCTCATCTGAAATATGGGGTCAATAAATAGTAACTATCTCATGAGGATAAATAATGAATAACATAATTCACATAAAATGCATATGACAGTGCCTGACACATAACATTCAATAAATATCAGCCATTATATTTGTTCTTGTTGTTAATAGTATAATAATATCTTTCCTGAGATTGAGTTTCCTCATAAGTACAATGGAAAAAATAAGGCTTAACTTCACAATGCTGTAAGGATTAAATGTGTCCTATGAATATAAAAACACCCTACACATTTTAATGTTCTATGTAAAGTGGAAAAAAACAAAATGGAAAGAATCACAAAAGGCAATCATAGGAAGAGAAAAGAGGTAATCCAGAAAATAATGTCTTTTGGTTTTTAAACACATATACTTTTGTAACTTTTCCTCCCAGTAAATCTACTCACCACTTTCCCCCTCCTGCTAATATCAAAATGATTTTGCATTCTCTGCACACAAACCAAATAACAGTGGAGAGAGACAACCAAGAGTGTAACTACCTGAAATTATCAATTCATTGCAGGCTTCTAGGCAGAGAGAGTGGCTCAAGATTATACATTTTATTTTCCCACCTACACCCATCATTCCAGTTGTGACGGAAATGACATAATTGTTAAAATTCATGTGTGTGGTGGTGAGAGAGAGAGAATGAGGGAAAATTCCTTGGAAATTCTTTCTCACAAATGTCATCTCTTGCCTGGACCATTCCAAGTTCATATTGTCTTACCTGAGATCTTGAACTGTGATCTGCATCTTCTAGGTTAGGTATTACTACCTTTTCCCTTTCTTTTGATCTTTCCTTTCTGTTTTTAAACTTAATCCAGTTTTTGAGATTCTGAACAATCCTTCTCTTAAACTAGTGATTCTCAAACTCAATTTGTATTAAAATTGCCTTGAGGACTTGATAAAACACAGATTGCTTCTCACATCCCCACTTTCTGATTCAGTAGGTATGAGTGAGTCCTAAGAATTTTCATTTTTGACAAATTATCGGGTAATATTGAGGTTGGTGGGCCTGGGACCACATTTTGAGAACCACTAAATTAAACTCACTTGTCCCTAGATTTTCCTTTCTTTCTCTACTCAACTTCTTTTGAAGCATTTTTAATGTTTAAATGTATTTTATTTATTATTGTTATTATTATTATTATTATTAATATTATTATTATTATGTGGTGCTGAGGATAGAACCCAGTGCCTCACATGTGCTAGGCAAGTGCTCTATCACTGAGCCCTGTGTCTTTTTAAACATTCCTCACTTTCAACATTGAAAAACTACACAGTATAACATATTATTAAAATCAGAGAAAAGAAACTGGGTCTCTCCTACATTGATGGTGGGAATATAAGTGGTACAGCTGCTTTGGAATACTGGCAGTTCCACAAAAAGTTAAATGCAAAGTTACCATACAGTCCAGAAATTCCACTCCTAAGTATATATCAAAGAGAGTCATGTGTACACAGAATCCTGTACATGAATTCTCATAACAATAATATTCACAATAGCCAAAAAGTAGAAACATCCCAGATGTCTATTAATGGATGAATGGATGAACAAAATATGGTATAACCATGAAACAGAATAGTAATTGGCAATTAAAAAAGAATGAAGTACTGAAACATTCTATAACATGGATGAACTGCTAGAGCATCAAACCAAATGAAAGACATCAGACACCAAAGCTTACATTTTGTATGATTCCATTTATGTGAACTGTACAGAAATGGCAAATCCATAAAGACAGAAAGCAGATTAATGGTTGCATGAGGAAAAGGGTATACATGGTGAGTGGTTTCAAATGGGCATGAGGGATCTGTTTTAGAGTGATAGAAATGATCTAAAACTAGTTTGTGGTGATGACTGCCATCACTATAAATTTATCAGGAGTCTTTTTATTTTTAATTGATATATTTTTAATTGGTGCATTCTAGTTATACATAAAAGTGGAATTCATGGTGAGATATTCACACATGCAGATGGTATAGTTTAGTTAATTTCATGCTGCTATTTCTCCCCTTTCCTATCTCTCCTCCTTTCCCCCCATTCCCCTTTCTCATCCCCACTGTTCTCCCTTGTATTTTCATGAAGTCCCTCCCATTCTATTTAAATTATGTTTTCTTCTCTAGCTCCTGCATATGAGAGAAAATATTTCAACCTTCATTTTCTGAGTCTGGCTTATTTCACTTAGCATGATGTTCTCCAGTTCCGTCCATTCACCAGCAAATGATATAACCGTACACTGAAAACAGGTGCAATTAGGACATGTAGAGCTGTTTGCATTTCTTCTGTATGCCTCCCTGCTTATAGACAATCATGCCATCAGCAATCTCTGCCCACCACTTTAGTAAATTTGCTTTCATGAAAGTCACTTGTGATTCCAGACTGTAAAAATTATTAATGGTCATCTCTATCTTCCATGATGGTGGTACACTCGCAGATTTCTCCTTCTACCACTTCTACTGCTTTACCCTTCAGTTTCCTTGGCTGGCTTTTCTTCCTCATCCTATCTGCTGGATGAGTGTTTGACAAGTGTCCCTACCCAAAAATATCCACTTGTACATCTCACTAGCTTCAACTACAACACATGCCAATTTTTACTTATTTTCCCCACCAAATACCTCCCCCTTCTTGATTGCCCCATCTACATCAGCAACTTTCTCTAAGAGTTATTTTTGATATAGCTCCTCTTTCCTCACAAATTCTAATCACTGAGTTTTCCCTACTTCTTTCCCAAAAGATGTCACATATGTGTGAGCAAATAATCTGAGTAAACAATTCACATGAAAAGCAATACTAATATCAAACACATGAAAAAGGTTCAAACTAGAATAAGCAAAGTAAGTAAATGAAAATAATAACAGGTGCCATTTACAGATATAACATTGCAAAAAGAAAATTTTCAATGATTGCAAAACTTGGGGGAAACTGGTATCCTTGTATCTTGCTAATGGCAGTGTAAAATGCCTCCGGGGAAAGCAATTTGGTGAAATCTAGAAAGAACTATAAGAATGTTCATATTCTTTGAACTAGTAATCCAAACTCCACATAATTGTTTTTAATGAGATAATTCAAAATGAGAAAAGGGCTACAGCTATTCAAAATGTTTCTTCAGCATCACATTATAATAGCAAGAAATGGGAAAGAACCTAATTACCCAACAATTTAGGAATGATTAAGCAAATTAGAACACATTAAGCTGGTGAAATATTATATAGCCATTAATATTGAGAGCGTCTGTACAGCAGCATGAAAAATTGTTTACCACGTACTGCATAATGCAGTTTGGTGGGGGAAATCAGGACACAGGAAAGCACATCTACATAGTTATTATAATTGTGCCAAAAATAATCTCCATACCTATAGATGATGCAGGCAGGGAAATGAAAATAATCAGAGTGCTAAGGTGGTAGGAACAAGTCTACTTATTCTTCTGTTTTTAATTTCCTGTAATATTGTTTTCATCAAAACAAACTTTTCTCCCTAAATATCTCACATATTTATCTATCCCTTCTGCTCCACTTCTATTGTACCTGTACTTCCCCAGTCTAGGCCATGCCACACTCTTCCATGCCTGTATCACTGCCACAACTGGTTTCCCTTCAAGCCATCTAGGCTGCAAACACTGCTAAGTTGCCTAAGGTGCCACATTCATGAAGTCACTTACCTGATGGGTGCTCTTCTAATTAATTTTAATTCATTATTTTTTTGCAGTGCTGGGGATCAAACCCAGGGCCTCTTGTGTGATAGGCAAGTGCTCTACCACTGAGCTGCAGCCTCAGCCCCTCTTAATTTATTTTTAAATCTGATACATGAAAACATAAAAGTTGTAAATATTAATGTGTATCATGTAATGCTCGATATAGGTATGCATTGCATAATGTTGAAATCATGTTAAACATATCCATCTCCTCAAACATTTATGACTTCTTTATAATGAAAACCTTCCAAATCCTTTCTTGTAGCTTTTTGAAATGCCTGATTCATTATGGTTATCTGTAGTCCCCATATGGTGCAATAGCACCCCAGAGTTAACTGCTCCTAACCATACTTAGCACCCATTGCTAATCAGTGATCTTTAATTGCTCCTATCTAGTTCTCAAGGACTACCCATTCTGATCCAAGGCTTTCCTAGTCACCTTTCTTCTCTCATTGCTGCTAGTGCTCCTCTTCCTTCTCCTCAATATCAACTAACATTTGCTGAGGGTTTCTAGTGTCTGGTTTTGTTCTCAAGGGTTTACATATATTAACTCATTTAATACTCAACAGCCATTTGATAGAGGTACTCTTACCCCATTTTGCAAATGAGGGGAGAAAGACATATAGAGATAAGAAGAGGGAGGGAAGGGCAGGCATTTGTCAAGACCACTTGGCTAGTAAATAGAAGAACCTGGATTTGAACTCAGGCAGAACTAACTTAAGGCAAGAACTCAACCAGTGTTGTTTATTCCTCCCACACACTCTGCTTTTGTCTCCTCTATGGGCCTTTTATCCTGTAGTTCCCAACCTTCAGTTTCTCAGCCCTCCAGTTAACTAACACAAGACACAATAATACATACCAGGTATTGACCCCTTACCACGTGCCAGGTGCATCTTGTTTAAGCACTGTATTTGACAGGGCTTCATTTTCTGACAATTGTGTAAGCAAAATCTGGGCTTAAATCTGGTCTTGTCCCTTTACTGCCTATGAGACATGGAGTAGATTGCTTAGCCTCCCTGAACTTCAGCTTCTTCATTTGAGTTAGTATTTCTCAAAGTGTGATCCCACGACCAGCTGCATCAGCATCACCCAGGGTGCTTGTTAGATATGGAGATTTTGAACCTCACTCCGCACCTGTTGAATCAGACTCTCTGGGGGGTGGCATCTAACTAGCTCCCTGTTTTTCTTTTTTTAAAAATATTGTTAGTTGTAGATGGACACATGCCTTTATTTCGTTCATTTATTTATATGTGATGCTGAAGATTGAACCCAATGCCTCACACGTGCTAAGCAAGTGCTCTACCACTGAGCTACAATCCCAGCTCAGTTCCCCATCATTCATCAAGCTCCCCAGGTGTTTTGTGTTTCACACTCTTGAGTCTGGGGCCAATTTTCAAAGTGTAATAATACCTACCTGGAAGAATTATAGGGAACATAAAGCATAACATAACATGTGTAACTTGGTTCGTGGCACGTAGGTTGTTTTGCAAATGGTAATATTATTATTATTGCTGTTTAACTTTCAGTGGGTTGGTCTGACTCGCTCAAGCTGTGGGCAGGTCCTATGGGTCTTGCTGCTCTTTTTACTAGTATTTTCCACCTTGCCTACCCAAACTCAGTACATAAAGCAGGTTTTAAATAAAATCCTCTTATTTCATTTCACTAGGCAGCAAGAGAACCACTTCAGAGAAATAGCATAATGCAGTTTAGTGTCTCTGAAGCTAGACTGACTGGATCTAGTGAACTTACTAGATGTGGGACTCACTTTTTTCTGTTAAAGGGAGAGACTAATAGTACCTACCCCATAAGGTCAGAGTGATAAATACTTTGAAAGGTGCCTAGAACAAAGAACTGAATTTAAGAAATGTTTTAGCATTATTGTCAGATACAGAGAATATGACTATTTCCAAGACATGGTCTCCCCTCTTGAGGGTCTCAGTCTAATGTGGGAAACTTGGCATGCTTGCTAGACTGCAAGGGCATGGTGCAAGTCAGTGTAGAACTGGAAAATCAAGGGTATCCCCCCAAATCTCATACAAATCCCCACCTAACACTTAGACCCCTGAGACATGATGCCAGGGATCTGTTTGAAAGGTTTCCTTAGGGATACTAATTGAAGCAGGCAGAATGTAAAAAGCATGAATTTGGGACCATACAAACATTTGTTCAAAATCTAGTTCTATCACTTGCTAGCTCTGTGACCTCATCTAAGTTATATGACCTTTCTCTTGCTCTCACCTACAAAATGGGCAGAAAAAGGAACTATGGGTTTAAAAAGATTCAGTCCAGTGCTTGATGCTTAGTAGAATATCCATAAATATTGAGTTCCCCAGTTTCCCATTACCGAACAGAAATCAAACAGGTTTCCCAGACTTTGGAGCCAAAGAAAAGGCAAAATAATTTCTGACCATGCCATCAAATCACAGGGAATAATACAGACACCTAGAATGAATTCTAGACTCTTCAGGAATCAGCAGCCTCAGATTCTAGTCCTCTCTCTTGGTATCTTCACTTAGGAAAACAGAGGCACAGCTTGTCCTCTTGTTTATTCTGGAGTTCCAGCTAAGAATCAATACAATTTAAGTGTCCTTGTATCAGTGTGGTTGAGAAAAACTAGCTGAAAAATTATGTTAGAGTTTTACCTAAAAGAGCTTTAGCCAGGAGATGACAACTGTCTGTATCTCATAGTGAACTCGGGCAGTTGCTTAGGGCACCTCATCTCTAAGGAACATGAGTGTCCAGTGCCATGATCTCCATGTTACAGTGGTAGACTCTCCATCCTGGGCATTTTTCCTTAAGGGCTATGTCCAAGCAACTCTTTTCTCTTTACCCCAAGCCACATTTACTATTTGTAAAAATATCCCTGTCTTCCTCCAGGAATTATAACCTACGGTCCCCATGATCTGTCCCCAGAATTTTAATAAGCAGACCTTAAGTTCTCAACAAGTCAACAACTCTGGGGCAAAGGCACCACAACAGCTGGACACCCTTTCTCTGCCTGCTCCCACTGCCCCATGGTCAATGCAAGGCAGGCACAATTTATGCCTTCACATTTGTTTCAGCAAAGTCTTTTTCCAAATGTCCTTGGACATGGACAGGGCTGCCTCAGCCCTCTAAGTTGATGGGCACAATTTTGCATAGTACTACTTGACTCTTCTGTATTCCAAAATGTTTTAGCAATCAATTGCTTCTGTATCCAGCTACTGGGGGTGGGGTGGGGGCAGGCTGGATTACATCTCTGGCACCAAGTCCTTGGTGTGGATAACAGACCAGTTTCCTCAAAGGAAACTAAGCACACTGAAGATCTTAGCAATTTCTATTGAAGCCTCAGAGTCACTAACTCACCCCAACTCCCTGAGCGGTCACTTACCTCCCTGACTGGCTGGTCTTCCTGTTTCCTGTTATTGATTTCCATTTGTCCCCAGGAAATTCCTGCAAAGCAAAATCCTGATAAGTTAAGGAACTCTGAACAGCCAGGTAGCTAGATGGTTTCAAAACTGTGAGGTAGCCACGACTCTGTCCCTAGCTAGGCCCTCTAAGTTGGTACCATCTACTCTCCTAAGAAGGCTACAGAAATGTGCACCTGGAAGGCTGCCTTTGTATCAGGAGGCCTGCTGAGCTGCTGCTGGCCTGCAGAGACCCAGAGAGCACTCAGGGACCTGGACACTGTGGTCTAGAAATACTGCATTTCCCTCTTTCTCCACTCCCTCCCAAACCACCTTAAAAACCAGTTTAGCATGTTTGCTGTTTGCTCTGGCTCTGACTAGCACTGAGGGATGGAGGTCTTTTTTTTTTATTCTCCTGGATGAACCTGCTTGTTCCTCCTGCCTCTTCCAACACAGAAAGCATCATCTTGGAAGCTCTGGCCTTGAGTGGGCTTTGAGGGTGGGAATTCCTGCTGCACCAACCCTTGCCCAGGGTTGGTAGAGGGAGGTAGGTATGACAGCACACAGTTTTCATTAAATATCACTCATCTTCCAAATTCCTTTTACCCAATACTGCCCTGCAGGGAATCTTCCTCCTCTGCCCACCCACTGGCAAGGACTGAGTTTGGTTCATCTCTGAGGGACAAAAATGTCAGATGCTATGGTCCCAACTCTACAGGAGTAGACTTTCTATCCTGGACATTTTTTTTTTTTTCATAAGAGCTGTGACCAAGCAGCTCTTTTCATTTCAGTTCAAGTGATAAAAATGTAAAAATGTCCCTGTGATCCTACCTAAATAATGCAAAATTGCCCACGGCTCATGAGGTTGAGGCAGGAGAATTGCAAGTTCAAAGCCAGCCTCAGAAACGGTAAGGCCCTAAGCAACTCATTGAGACCCTGTCTCAAAATAAAATATGAAAAACAGTACTTGGGTTGTGGTTCCTGGGTTCAATATCCAGTACCAGAAAAAAAAAAAAAAAAGCAAAATTGCCTTTCGGGTCCGTCCTAATTTTTTATCCAAGACCCTCAGCCTAGACTCAGAGCTTGCTCAATGAGAATATAGTTTTCCCCACACATCACTGATACTCCAAATTCCTTTTTCCTAACACTGTCGCTATTATTCCTATTCAAAGTTTTATTATCTTTTCCCAAATAGACTTCCCTTTTGGGGTTCAGACACCTGGTGAAGTGGAATGAACATAGTTCTCTGGTGTCAGTCATCCTGGCTAAGACACATTATTAGCTATGTTATTTGAGGGAAGATCTATCACCTTTCTGAAACTCAGTTTCCTATCTGGCAAATAGGGCTTTTGCTATCTAGTCTTGCTGGGTTGCCAGAAGTGAGAATTAAATGAGAAGTGCAGAGAATAACTAGAAGAGTGGTTTGCTTTTAGAAGGTTTTGGATGTTAGTAGCCACAGAAAAGGTGAGGTTTGTTTCCTGGTTCTGGATTTTTAAAAGACCAAAGCAGTCCCTACTCATATCTGGAATATTAGAGAGGCTCTAACCACTTTTACTCCAGACTGTGCCCCAACAACCTTGTGAGATGCCCCTGCCTGTATAGATACCACAATTTGTTCAGCCACAGTGGGAGCCAGGGTTTCCTGTCCATACCCTGTCTGTGTGATCAGATTATGGAGAAGCAGTGTGGCATACTCAGGAACTTGGCCTCTGCAGCTACATGGCAGGGCTTCAGATCCCACACTTGCCCTTTGCTAGCCAGGCGACCTCAACTTCTCTGTTTATTTCCCCAGCTATACAGTTGCAAAAGAGAAACTATTTCTTAATTGCTTGAGGAATCAATGAGTTGATACATCCAAGGCACCTAGAATGATATATCTGGTGCCTACTGCACACTCAAATGTCAGTCACTGCTATGTCATTCAAATCCCGGTTCTGCCACTTGTGAGATGTGTGAATTCTTTGAGCTTCAGTTTCCTCTACCATAAAATGAAGATTCTATTATAATTTATCTCACACAAGTGTTAAGTGAAATCAACTAGCAATGCTTACAAAACTAACTGGCATGAGATGTGGGATATGAATGTGTGCTGTTTGCAGTTCTCCTAACGACACTGAACAAAAGCCGATTAGCACCCTGACCTTCTCCAGGGGCAGAAGGAGCAGGATGTCAGCTCTAATTTCAGAGAACCACAACTACCTTTGTCATCAGAGCTGGAGTATCCTAATTCATGCTTCAAGTTCTCCCCAGGTCCTGCATGGTAGGGGTGGGAGGTTTAGGTGGCAGGGATAGAAATGGGCACAATGGCTCCTAGATAGTCATCCAGGTGTTCCAAAGGTTACTGTCTAAGCAGACCTGTCTGTCAAGTCTAACAGGATTAGGAACCCAATGTGTCCCTCCCACCAAGGACAAAAGGAAAAGCATGGTGTAGGCACCTACATTGTTGCTACCAATTGCTGCTACCTGCCAATTGCACCTCCTTTCCTTACAGAGTTGCTGGTTCTGAGCTGACATCTCTGCAGCCATCATCTCCTCACTTACCACTTGTCTTTGGCCCCTTTTCTCTATCGTCTACTTGTAAGTCCTTCTTTTAGCTGATATCTCTCAAGCTAAGCCAAACTCTTTACCTTAATAGATGCCTTACAAGATGATGACTATCTGGCAGTCACTGTTCTAAATGCCTTACACATGTTACATCATTTAATCCTCACCACCAACGTATGAATTGATCCCATTTTTAGATGGGAACGTTTAGGCACTATGAGTTCTGGGGAAGGAATTGAAACCCAGGAAGTCCAGTTTTAGGGTCTCTCTATTTCCTCTTCTCCTTTTTTCAACACTGTAGACATTTATGGAAGAAATAATACCAGTTTTATATGAACTCCTTCTGAAAATATAAGAGAAGGTAATACTACCCAACTCATTCTTTAAGGCCAGCCTTACTTCGACACAGAAACCAGACAAAGCTGTTACAAGAAAATTTCAGAGTAAAACTCCTGAAGAACACACAAAAATCTTTAACGAAATACCAACAAATCAAATCTAGTGACGTATAAAAGGGATACTACATCATGACCAAGAATTTATCCTGGCAATGCTATGTTAGTTCTTATTTTTAAAACCAATCTATCAAGATGTATAAATGCATTCTACTGTCATGTATAACAAATTAGAACAAATAAAAAATAACTAAAAATTAAAAACAAAACAACAACAAAAAAAATCAATGTAATTCACCATACCAATACACTAAAAGGGGGAAAAACTATCTGGTCATCTCAATAGATACAGAAAAAGAATTTGAAAAATATCCAACATCTGCTCCTGATGAAGACCCTCTGAAACTAAGAATCAGAGGGAATTTCCTCAACCTGATAAGGGTATCTACAAAAAGAACTCTAACTAACATTAAACTTAACAACAAAAGATTAAGAACAAAGCAACAACGTCTGCTGTAGTCACTTCCTCTAAACACTGCATTGGAGGTACTGACAGTGCAATAAGGCTTCCCTTCTCCTCCATGAAAGGGCACATACGCTGGAAAGGAAGATATAACTTTCTTTTCATTCACTGATAACATGATTATTTATGTACAATATCTTTTATAATCTACCAAAAAGTTACTAGAATTAGTCAGTGACTTTGGCAAGGTTGTAAGACACAAGACCAACAATTGTACTTCTATATGGTAGTGAAAAAGAATTTTCAACTGATATTAATAAAGCAATACTGTTTACAGTAGCATCAAAACCCACGACATCTTAGTGACAGGTATAACAAAATATCTGTAAGATTTCAAAGCTTTAAAATAAGTTGTGCACATCACTATACTTCAAAAATACATCAGCATACATATTAAAGTTTGATAGTCACTTTTAATATTTTTAGTTAAAATTCACTTCCCATGACATGCACAAATATTAAGTGTACATTTGTTGAGTCTTGGAGAATACACCTGTGTAACTCTAAGCCTTATCAAGATATTGAACATGCTTCCACACCCCTTTCCAGCCCACTACTGAGCCACATCCCATTGCCAAGCCCATATATGAAATTTTTCCCAAAGGAACAGCTATCTGAGAACTTCATATAAAAGAAATTATAGAGTCTATACTCTTTTGTATAGGCTTCTTTCTTTCCTGAAGTTCCTTTTTTCAAAGAATACATATTAAGCCATTTCAAATATTAAGTCACTTCAAGTAGCTGCTATGAACAATGATTTGACATAAGAATTAACTTCTGGTTTGAGTATAACAGGAAAAGGTGGTACTAGGGATGTCATGGGGGAAGGATTCTGGCAGTGAGTGGGTAAGGACTTAAGAGGTCCTCCCAGAAGTACCCTGGAGGATGGTAGGTCCTTGTGTTAGGGTCATGACCAGGATACAACAGCAGCCAGTTTAGACTGGGTCTCCAACAGAGACAGTTTAGACTTGGGTCTCCAATTTCTTCAGCACCAAATAATTTCAAAGTAGGAAATGGAAGGCAATAAGTGCTCTTTTGTATTATGCTCTGGGCTTAGCACTCTATACTCTGCTCTCCTTTGCTCCTCAAAACTGATCCATGAGGCAGCCATGATTTTCTTCCACATTGGAAATGAGGTGATGAGACTTTTCTTATTATTAGAAATAAACATTATTTTTCCCTTTAAGAAATCATGAAACTTAGCTGGGCACAATGGTGCATGCCTGTAATCCCAGCAGGTCTGGAGGCTGAGGCAAGAGGATCGTAGATTCAAGACCAGCCTAAGCAACTTGGTGAGACCCTGTCTCAAAATAAAAAATAAAGAGGGCTGGGGTTGTGGCTCAGTGGTTAAGCATCCCTGGGTTCAATCCCTGGTACCAAATAATAATGATGAAGACGATGATGATGATGATGATGATAATAATAATAATAATAATAATAATACAATCATGAAACTTCAAATTGTGGTAGCTGAATGACTGACTTAAGGTCATCCAGATTCCAATTTCACAGGATAGAAATTTCAGTTCTGTTCATTTTCTGAAGCAAAAGTTACTGAATCCAACTCTCAAGATGCACAGGTATGTTACAATTTTGGTGGCTAAGGGTCTTGCCCAAGGGTACTAAGCTACCATCTGGTAGAGACAAGGGATAGCTCATTTTTAGGAATTACAACAATCATATTTTCAAAAGATTCTCGTTTCCTCCTCACAAAGACAATAACAAAACTCACCCACTGTAGAACTAGATCCTCACCTGCACTGGTGGCTTCCTGGGGTTCCAAGCGTTGCCAGGTGCCAAGTTACTGTCCTCAAGAGTACTATGCTGAGGATTATGATAGCAAGCTGAACATCGGATACACTGGTGGTGGTGACACCTGCAGTTGTAGCAGTTGGGCATCATATTTCTCTTTAGCAAGGCAGGGCAGATTTCCCCAGAACAATAAATGCAAGGGTCATGGACTACAGCTCCCTGAACACTGCAGGAGTAAGAGCAGGTCCTGTGGTAATCAAAATCACCACAGTGCAGTGGCTTACAACACATGGAATTTTCTAGACCTTTGCTTGCAAAGCATTCTGAGTAAGTGGGAGTTTCTGACTGAAGGGGTGACATGGAATGAAATGGTTGGTCTGAGGAGTGATACGACTGGTCCATGGGATGGCGCCTTAATTCCCTATAGCTGGAGCTCATTGACTGAAAGTTTGGGTCTATAGGTTTTGGTCTCTGACTAAAAGTCTTATTGTTCTGAGTGGTTAAACCTGGCAAATGAGATGTGGATAAGGATTTGCTGCTCTCTTCAAAGAACTTTCTTCTGTCTGCAAAGGGCAAAAGGATGGCTTCCTCCCCAGGTTGGACAGGAGAAGTCTTCAATTCCTTGTTGTCACCTGGGCTGGAAGGGCCCTCCATGGCTAGTGCCGCATGTGGCTGTGGGTTATGCTCTGGAGACCATCTCCAATGACCTCCACGGACTCCATGATGAACTTTTGCTTTCTCAGAGTCCGAGGATGGGTCAGAGGCTTTCCACCAGGTGTTCAGGCCTAAAGAGGACTGACCAGGCCTACGACCAGGGCTTATTTGTCCCTCTTGGCCTATCCTAGATTCATGGCTCTCTGGGGCTTGGCTGAGGCACTCTGAAGACTGAGCCCTGAGTATCATGCTTTTGTTGAAGAGCTTATCTCTGGGGCTAGGGGGTTTTTTATATGAAGATAGAAGAGCTGAGTTAGAGGCAGGGAGTGGAGGACTTTCTGGAGGCTCCTGGGTCTCTTCCACTGGTTCCTTAGTGTCACACAGTTGTGACAAGGGGCCTTTGCTCTTCTGGAGCTGGGCCTTCCTCCTCTGAATTTCATTGCGCAGATTGGTAGCAAAACGCTCACTTTTCCGCCGGTTTTGGATTGAGCGACCCCGGGGACCTCCACTTCGTCTACCGCCCATCTGGCCACATTCTTTGGGCTCACTGTCCCCTTCTTCAGTTGTATCTGTGCTGCCAGCTAAATTAATGGTTGAAGAACAGTCTCTGGTTTGAACAAGAGAACCAGAGGCAGAGGGCTGCTGGCTGGCCAATTCACTGCCTGCTTTGCTTGCTTTGTTTGGGTCTAGGAAACTTTTTTCTGGAGGGTGTTCATCAGTCTCTCCATGTGGGGAAGTGCTTTGGCTCTGGTGTCCTGAACCCAAGGGCCTATCATCCATTGGCCTGGTCTTTCTTTCTTTGCTTGGCTGGTCCTGGCTTCCTCCTGGGGGAGAACATGGAATATTCTTCCCTTTGTGGCTGTTGTGCAAAGGGGACAGAGTCCACTGGTGCCCATCCTGCCCAGTAGGGAGCTCTGCCCCTTTGCTGCCCCTTGAATCGAGGTGCACATGCTGCAGGTGGGATGCCAGTAGCTGTTCAGGGGCACTATGGCGATGCCCTATGGATCCTGTGACGTGTGGAGAGCTGCCAAAGGAGGAAGTCTTAGGTAGCTCTGCTGAAGCCTCACTGAGTGGGCTGGAAACTCTGGTAGAAACTTTGTCACAGGCTTTGGGGGAACCAAGAACATTGGCTGAAGCCTCTGTCAATAGATGCTCAGAGCCCTGCTGGCTGGATTCAGGAAGTTGACTGAGTTCACAGTTCTGATGGCCCTCATTTGTCATTTGTTCTTGTCCACTGAGGCAGCAGAACCTGCTAGGGTTCCTTGGGGCTAGCATTGTCTCTAAGTTCAGTTTCTCCTTCTGTTGCAAGGAGTCCACAGGCTCAGAAGCCCTGCTCTGCTCTCCATTGAGGAGTTGGGCTCTGGAGGCCTGAAGACTGTCGCGCCTCACTGGAGGTTGCGGTGGGCCCCTGACCACCTTGACAGACCCTGGGTGGTGGCCTTCCTGTGGGCGAGATGATGTCTGGGAACTTAAGGTCAAATGGCCCCCATTGGTGCGCTGGATACCTCCTGAGGTTTCAGCCACATTAGGCCGGACACTGGGGGCCTTAGTTGGCCCTGGGCCTTGTGTGATGCATTCTGTGGAGGCTGGCTCCTCTGGCCTGAGGGAAAGAGCACAGTCAGAGGCATTTGAGCTGGCCGAGAAGGAGCTATAGGCTGAGTCACGCTGGTTGGGGTACGTGTTCTGGTCAATGGGCAAGAGGTGGCCCTCATAGGTGGCTTGGCCTGGTTGTTCCAGGCTCTCCATGCTGCCAATGGAGCTGCTTTTCTCGGTGCTGCAGTGCCGGGAGAGGGGACACCACTGCACACACACGTCACTGTAAGACACAAAACACACTGGTTAGTTAGCTGAGCCACCAGATCCCTTTCCCACCTTGGTCAGCCCTGCCATGAAAGAAAGCAGACACCCTAGAGATACCCATGTGCGGATGAAAGGGTAATGAGGCAGAAAGCGAAATGGGGAAGGAGATGGACAGGGGGGTACCACAGGGACATGGTAAACTGTGGGACAAAATAACATATAGAAGACGAGCAAACACCCTAAAAACTAAAAGTGGGAAAACATGGGGGTTATGCAGTATTTCTCTGCCATCAGTGAGTCTTGAGTTGCTTCTGGGCTGTCCCTGTCCCTGTGGAATCTGTATATGGCTCCCTGCCATGAGTGTTCATGGAATAGCAGCAGTAAAGAAGGTTCCTAAAGGGCTGATTCAATTTCAGTCAGACCATTTCATAAATCAGCAGTTCTCAAACTTGAGTGTATATCAGCATCACATGGGGGGTACTATTACCATACTAGCCACTGGGCTTCATCCTAGAGTTTTAGGTCTAGCTGGATTCTAAGCATTTGTACTTCTAACGATTTTTCAGGTGCTACCATTAAAAGAGCTACACTTTTGAGAATTATTGATGTGTATAAAGCAAGCCCTGCAAAAGAAAGTGATTTTGAGAAGGTGATTTTCCCAGGATCATCTAGTTCTAACTAGTGAAATAGACAGGAGGAAAATAGGCATTCCCCTATTCTATTATTATTATTATTATTATTATTATTATTATTAGGTGCCAGGGATGGAACCCAGGGCCTAGCATATGCTAGACAAGTACTCTATCATCAAGCTACACCTACAGCTCTATTCCATTCTTTTCTGAGAACTTACAATATGCCAGGTACTTTAAAATGTTCCATTTAAGCCCAATGGAGGACATTCTGTTTTGGGGGGAGGCGGGTACCAGAGTTTGAACTCAGGGGCACTCGACCACTGAGCCACATCTCCAGCCCTATTTTGTATTTTATTTAGAGACAGGGTCTCACTGAGTTGTTTCATGTCTTGCTTTTGCTGAGGCTAGCTTTGAACTCTTAATCCTCCTGCCTCAGTCTCCCAAGCCACTGGGATTACAAGCATGTGCCACCATGCCCGGCCTGGAGGCAATTCTTATCCCCTGCTTTATAACTGAGAATAGAGAAACTTAGAGAGGTTCACTAAGGACATAAAGAAGCAGAGCTGCAATTTGAACCCAGGCCTCTGAGTTCAATATGTGAGAGCTTCACTGATAATCTCTTTTAAACAGGAATGATAGTAATATCTATAACAGAGAGTTGCTATGTAGATGAAATCAGATAATAAAGCTCAGGTGCCTAGCAAGGGTCTGCTAAAAGGCAGTGGCTGCTCTCTTGATCGTAGTTATTATTGTAATTATTATCAACATCCTCTTTATTACCAGTATTGATACCATGGTGAACTCGGACCACATATACCTCCCTCATCTCCTGCAGCAGAGACAAACCAGGGAGATCAAGGATCAGACACAATCTTGAATTTTAAGTGCCCTTTCCCAAACACATAGCCTAATGGAGCCAAGTCATGCCAGTAACTCCCTTTGACTAGAAGAACCCAGGGGCTGCAAGCTGATTTCAGAAATGCTGTTGTCCAGAAAGTCACAGCTGAGCTGTAGCCCATAAGAGCCTCTGTCAGTGTCCCTTAATTCTTACTTCCTGCCTTGCCCTTTAGCCACTCTGTTCACTTGTGCTCTGGGCTAGAAATCCATCAAGTTCTTATTGGCAAGAGAACTTGCTGCCCTCCCCACCACCCTTCCTGCTGAGCAAAACTACACCCCACTCCAACAGGAGCCAAGGTCAGAATATGTTTCTGTGTATTCTAGAACAAATCTACCTCTGCCCTGAGCCCCTGACTTCCAATGCTAAATAAAGTCACCAAGTCAGAGCAAACAACTGTTCATTTATCTGAGCCTGTTATTAAGGGAGGTTCCTATTTTGGAGGCTTTGGCCCTGTGGTCAGCTGATGCACTGGGTGAAATCACCAATGAGTTATCATAGATAGAGAAGACCACCAGAACAGAACTTTGGGGTCCTTCTACATTAAGAGAACAGGGGGATGGAAGGAATCAGGGAAAGAGACTGAGAAAGAGCAGCTAGGGAGTAGGATGAGAAGCAAAACAGTGTGGTATCTCCCAAGCCATATGGGATATTTTAAAGAAACACTGTCCAGAAGGAAAGGAATAGTTCAAAGTCACAGAGACTTAGCAGAATACTGGGGAAAGAAGCCAGGTACTCTGGACTCCCATGCCATTTTCCATTATACTGCTCTTGGTTCTAAAACATCCAGGAGGGAACAGAGGAAAGGAACAGGAGTGGTCAGACTGTCCACACTCCAGTTCACCTTGAGGGGAGGGCTCTTGACTCACCTTGTGCTGCAACCAGAATGCCAGGACAAGCTGAAGGCTTCAGAAGGGAAATGCATGGTGGTGGCCGCTTCAGGGCATCCCTCCAGCAGCTTGGCCACATGCCATGAGTGCGGCCTACTGACAGGGGCGTTTCTCCTGCAGTGAGAAAGGGACAGGAAGTTGGCTAAGGGAACCAGGGCTGAAATCACTTCCCAGGCAGCTTCCGCCCCACCCCCTCTTTCCCTTCAATGAGGTAGAACATCTTGCAAGGAACTGGTGTGGGAATCTGAGTGGCCCACCTCAGCTCCCAGTACTGAAATCTCCTTTATCCAGTGGGTGATCCATGGAGAAACAAGACAGCAGCTTCATGGGGCTGTTTTCTTCATAGGAATATCCTAAGTATATTTGATAATGCTGGACACATAGTAGATGCTCAATAAATATTTGTGGAATAAATGAGAACCTCTGAGCAATGAACAGTGAGCCAACCTTCACTTCTTTTTGAGGGAAAGCATCAATCTAGCCAATCTTCTCATTTTTCTCTCAGAAAGGTAGAGTCAGGTGACTGAAATGTTTGAGTGGGTCAATACTGGGCTGTGAATTCTCCAATTTTTAACTCATTCATTCAATAAACCTTTGTTGCATGTTTAGTTATTGTGTGGCATCTATGTGTAGCCTAAGGGTACAGATATGAACCAAACACTGTCTTTGTCTTTGAGAGCTTACCGATATGTGAGAGACGCAGAGCTAATTGAAATAAAGCATGGTAAAGACACTGAGAGACTGAATGATAAGATAGGCATGGAGCTGAGACACTTGAATTTGCAGGGAAAGTGGTGGTGGGGAATCCCAACTCCTGCCAGGGAAAAGAGCAAAGTAGTGAATTGCACAGCCCTAGGCTGACAGAGGAGACTGGCTGCCCAGCAGTCAGGAGTGAATAAAGGGAAACGGGTTTGAGGCAAAGGCCCCAAATACAGCCTGGAGTGCTGGAGGCTACTGCCACAAATCTCGCACTGACTGGCTTATTCAGGACCTGTCCCTGCCTCCTGGCATACTCCACATGAATAGATGCCATTCTTGAAAGTGAGGAAGAAAATATATGGGGCGTGGTTAATACTGAGAGAGAAAGAGACAGCCTGAACACAGGAAGTGAATGATAGCAAGGGTCAAGAAGATACTTCAGGTAAGAAGGAGATGGGAAAACCAAATGACAGGGAGAAAACTCAAAAAAGATTATAAAAAAAATACATAGTAGAGAGAATACTGACAAGATAACCAGGTGTTAAATAAATAGATGTCAGAGAGAGAGAGATGATAGATTATTTGATATGGTATTCATTCCTCATTTACTAATGTATTCACATTTACTGTGCCAGGCTCCATACAAGCCACTGAAGGTACTGAATTAAATAAGATAAAGGTTCCTGTTTTCACCAACTTTGTTATATAGTGGGATAAAACAGCTTTCTACTTCCCAGGGGCAGTGGAGGATTCCATCCTAGCTGGAAATGTCCCTCCCCCCAGCAGAAAAACAGAAGATCCCAGTGGTCTAAGGCTAAGGCCTGGAGAGGTAGTCCTGGGAGCATGGGCTTGTTGGGGGCACATGAATTGAATGCCAACAGGCCAGACACAGATAAGGAGGTACAGGAGAAAGGGCAGAGAAAGTTGGTTGTCAAAGATGAGAGCCACTGGTCAGCAGCAGTGACCCTGACTATCCCTGTAGTCAGGTGGTCAACGACAATTTCTCAAGCATCTCCCAGTAGTGGTCTGTATACTACGAGGTCTGTGTACCATGTGCATCTATGGTCTATGCTTCTAGACACTGACCCATTTAGGGCCCTTTTTCCACATCCTGGATTCCTGAAATTCTTCTGAATCCAGGATGCATGGATAGTCAGCCTTGCTACCACCTTCTACCTAACTGTCCACCCGCACACTGACTTCTACTGTCTTATTTTTTGATGTATCTCTAATATTCTCTCTCTTTCTCTTTATCCTCCCCTTCCTTCTCCCTCTCTCCCTCTCCATTCTCACTGTGACCCTTATACAGAATTGTACCACTCCTTCCAGAATCTACCAGCACCACATCCTATTCTAGTTCAGGCCCTTAAGATTTTGTGTTCAAACCACTGCATCTGCTTGCCAGTCAGTTTCTTCTTGTTCCACCTCCAGTCACTGCTTTTAGATTGTACCATACTAAACACCAACTGAATCAGGGGCACTCTTCTTCTCAAGAATCTTCACTGGTTCCATATTGCTTACACTGTCCTGCCTTAGATTTAAACTGGACTAGTTTTTCAAATGCTTCTATAAGCTATTTTACTCACCCAGTTCAATCTTTCATGTCTGCTCCAATCATACCACGCATCCCGCTTTCTCCCTTTCTGACTCTGTGCCTTTGCTGTTGATTTTCTAGTAGAACCTATTACAGATTCCGGAGTTGGACCACCTTGATTTGAATTCCAACTGATTAGCTTCTTATGCATTACACAAATGACTTCACTTCTCAGTCCTTGTTTACTTGGCAGTAAAATGGAAATATGAGTATCTACCCACTGGAATTATTCAAAGACCAAGAAAGAAAATATGTGTCAGGTGCTTAGAACTGGGTCTGGCCAGCCCTTCAACCAATAATAGTTATCACTATGACTGTTCCCCTGCCCAGAATGTCCCCTCCCTTTTGTTAACCTAAACCCTACCTGTTCTTCAAGGTACTGCTCAAGTGCCATCTCTTCCTGGGAACTTGTCCTGAGTAATCTAGCTAGTAGGCAATGAGACAAAAACAAGTGAGAAGGATCTAGATTCAAATCCTAACTTTAGAATTTGAGATGTGAGATTCTATATGAATCACTTGAATCATCTGAGCTTTAGTTTTCTGATCTAAGAAAGGGCACAATAGTTTTTACCTGGATAGTGATTGTATGAATTAGAGTATTCTCCAGGCATCTGGGAAACAGCCTGGTCCATAGCAAATGTCTAGTAACTACTAGGCATTATAATGATGGTTATTAGCTCAAACTTGTCCTGTTTGGTATCTCAACAGTGTCCTGTTTGGTAGCTCAACTGAACCCCCACTAAGGGCACTTGGATTTAAACATCTACTAAGTTTTTGCTATAACACTCCCTTGCCACACTTTGAAAGGTAGCTTACAAAAGAAATGCCAGGATTTCTTGAGGAGGAGGAGTAGTAAGGGCTCTGGGGATATAAGGAGAAAATGAATGGCTTGGAGGAAGAAAATTCCAACAGGGAGAATTGGAGCCTTCTAACCCTAGTTTGGAAGAGGAAGGAAAAATTTCTATCAGGTCTTATATTAGGCTTATTATTATTCCTTAATTGTCCTAGGCTTGGAATCAGTCCATACTTATATTTAAATCCTAGCTATGTGACATTGGGCAAGGCATTTATTTAAGGTGCAGATTCTTCTTTTTGAAGGAAACTGGGAAACACTTTACCTCTCAGTCATATCCTCAAGCACTTCAGTGATAGATTATTTATCCCTAAAATTGAGAAGGTGACCATCTCATTCTTATGAGTTATGGTCTGGATTAATTGCAGTCCCGGGTGTGAGATCAGTCATCATTGTACCTGATATAAATAGTTTATAAACAAAAAAACTAACAGGGACCATTTACTGAAAATTCACAATGTACCAGGCATGAAGAACTCTGCAGACATTAGCTGGTTTATTCTTCATTCTAGTCTTATATGGTAAGAACTATTATCACCCCACTTTACAGATGAAGAAACAGAGATCATAAAATTTAAGTTATTTGTGAAGAGCACATAGCTTATAATCAGCTGAGTTGGGATCCAGACTCAGATCCTCCAGATTCTTCTAAGATACCACACAAACCCTCCTCCCCAAAGGGTCTGACTCAGAAAGTTTGTAGACCCAACATTATTCCCTCAAGAAGCAGTTGGAAAAGGAAGGTCTCAGTAGTCTGAGACTTGAAACCACCCCTCCTTGGCAGTGGGGAAGTGGTGAAGATGAGAAATAAGCAGAGAGGTAAGATAATTCCAACCACAAACCACATAGCCCAGAACTAAACGTGGGGGCAATGACCCTGGTGCTTACTCTTTCTCCGAAGCCTAGCTTAGGCACTAGCATTGAACACACACTTGATCATTCATTACACCAAAATACCTTTCTTAAGGAGGCAAAAAGAAAAGGGCAATAAAGAAAGAAAGAAGGAGGGAAGAGGGGTGGTGGCCGTGGCAGCCATGGCTACTGGCCGTACCTACCATGAAGTTGCCCAGAATGGAGAGATGGTTTAGGAGAGAATGAGGTATCCAGCTAGCTCAGACTCTCCTCGACAAACCCTGCAGCCGGCGTCCTTCATTAACTGGTACCCATCTGCCCTCCAGTTAAGACCTCCTGGAATGAGTGGCCATCAGCCCAAAGTCCTGAGTGTGGTCCAAGGGGCTCAGACACAGTCAGGTCCTAATTTCAAGAACAGGAAGGAGTAGCACTGAAGGCAAGGTGTGGCCATCAGCCTAGTTGGGCCTGAAAGTGACCACAGCCTTAGGGAAAGAAAGGCAGTGTGAAGAACTAGATAGGAGTGAAGACTCTGCTCCAGGAACTAGCCAGCACCCTGGTGGCAAAGGGAAGGATGAAAGGCAGTTCCAACAGCATAAACAGCCCCCCTGTTCCCAACTCCCACCTCCTCTGAGCGCTGGCCCACCCCCTCCATAGCTCAGAGGCCAATAAGGAAGCTGGGCCCCCAGCCACTGCTAGAACTCAGGAAAGGAGCAAGGAAATGATGTTTGGGAAAGATAAAGCGGGTGTCTAAAAAGAATTTTAAAAATACACGTAAGTGAGGAGAAAAATACCCCAGACACATACACTTAAAAGAATTCCTGAGCTTCCTGGACTGAGTTGACCCCACCCAGCCATCTCTGCAGGTCCTCAGGGCCCCAGAAAACGAAAGCTCAGATCAACCAAGCTGAGCAGCCTCCAGGTCCAGAGAAATGGCACTACAGCTGATTGTCTAAAGCTGGGGGCAAGTGACTTAAAACCTCTCCAACGTGAAGGTCCTGCTGAGATATAAAGTCTTATGATCACTCTGGGTCTTATTTACAGGGCCTGCATTTCTGTATGAGCAGACCTGAAAAAAGCTCAATTTCACACCAGAGACTCCAGGTCCAGAAAAGGTGCCCATTAGCAATGCTGAAATAGTAGCATTTGGGGTCAGCATTCGTGAACCTGACATAAATTTACTCTGACCTCTGGCAACTTACTCCCCTTCTCTGGGCTTCTGTTTCCTCTCTGAAAAATAAAACATTGAACTCAATCATCACAAATGACCCTTTCAGCTACAGCATACTATGATGCAGTAGTCCTGGACCCCAGCCTGGGGCTCCAAATTATGTTCTCATTGACCAATATACTAGCTAGAACTCAAAGCGGCCTTACATGTGTTTATTGTACCCTTTAATCCAGGCTCAGGTATCAGAATTTAATTACTCTTGGGAATTTAGAGTTAGGGTTTTCCCTTCATAATACTCCTGATCCTACTCCCATTTCCCTTGGCCTCTGACCCCAATTCCAGTAATTTCTGGCCCCTGAGCAGGCTTACGCAAACTCCCTCAGGACAAAAAGTATGCTAGGCCCTTTCCTCTCTAGGGAAATTGCGTCTGGAGGCCCCTTTCCCATTTCCCCTAAGGACTTGATAGGTAAGTCTAGGTTGACTTTTACCAATGGTATAGGAGAACTGTTTGGAGGAAATTTTGAGGATTTGTAGGGGCATATGGATCTGGCTTGGAGCCTCATCTCTACTACTCACTAGTTGTTTGGTCCTGGAGAGGACCCAGAACCTCAATTTCCTCATGTGCAAAATACACCTGGCATGTGACAGGCACTCAGTAAGTGGTATCTGTTATTAATACTATCCTCCATCAAAAATAACATTGGGCAAGATATTGTTATTAGTAAGAAAATTGATATCTTCAATCCAGACATGGAAAAGAAAGGACTACTTAGGAGAAGGAACTTGTCAAACATTCATGGGCAAGTGGCTCACTTGGGTGTCTTGTTACAATGCAGATTCTGATTCAACACTGATTTTTTAACCCCAACCCCTCTTTTCTGCTTTTGTAGGGTCTTACTTTCTCTCTTTCTCGCTCTCTATCTCTGTGTTAGGGATTGATCCCAGGGTATTCCACCACTAAGCTACATTCCCAGCCCTTTCTATTTTTTATTTTGAGATAGGGTCTCACTAAGTTGCAGAGACTGGCCTCAAATTTGTAATCCTCCTGCCTCAACTTCCTAAATTACTGGGATTACAGGCATGCACCACCATGCTGGGCTTCAGGCTCTGACTTTCTAATGAGCTCCAGGGTGCTGCTGCTGCTACTGCTGCTGCTGCTCCTACAATAACCACATTTTGAGTGGCAACATAGTAGGTAATAAGCCCTGACCCTAAGAATCACCAGGATGAATGGTCTCTTCTTATGTCAGAAGTCAGGCTTGGGTGCCCAGCCTTCCCTAATCTTCTTATTGCCAAGGGCCTTCCTCCATCCATTCAGTAACCTGGTCCATGCAAGTGTGTGCCTGAAGAGGCTTGCTGAGTCCCACTTCCTAACAAAATAAAGTGCAACAAGTATGGCAGCAGTCTGACCCTGTCAGTGGCAAAGTGAGGCTGAGGAAATAATGCTTGGAAATACAAGCATGTTGATGGAACTAACGGAGAAGTTCCTGAGGTGAAAGGTATAAATGAGGATCAAGCAGATTTATATGGAAGTTTCTGGGATGGCAGAGTGGGAGTATGGGAGGTTGGGGTAATCTTCAGATGAGGTGATAGGCAGGTGGGCATAGACAGAATATACTCAAGAAATCCTTGTGCAAGGGAAGAGATCTTAAGCAGAAGTTTGGCCAGTTTGGGATTTGGAGAAGAGGTTGGAGGATGACATACGGGGAAAAAGAATACGCTGTCACTTAGCAGAACTGAGTTTCCAATAACATGACCAAGTATAACCTCCTATGCTGGGGACAAGGTAAAGATAACTGCCTCTGTTTCCCAAGCACTCAAAGGATAAGAACATGGCATGTGGAGAGAGGAAGATAGACATGTGAAAGCAGAAGTGATACATCAACCATAAGTTGGCTCCCAGAAGTAGTTGTACAACTACTATGAGAGGTTAGGGGAGGAAGGTGAGCAATTCTGGAAAGAATCGATCTCCAGCTGCCCTCGTTGGCTATCACCCTGATATCCTCTGATGGTACCACTTGTCTCTGAACCTGGCTCTCAGTAGAACTCTCAAGAGACACTTGGGAAAGAGAAACTAGGGCTCTGCACAACCCAGGGCAAGAAGAAAATGTGACCCCTGTTACTTGGGGCAGTGCTTAGCAAGAAGTCTGGGCCATGATGGAGTGTGGGCTCTTTTCCTCTTTTGAAAGTGTTTGGATAAGGAGAAGCACAAAAGAGTGTCCTTGATTAGCTCTGTTTACTTTCTGTGGCTCTTCCAGCCTCCCCCCAAAGAGCACATTCCACCTGCCCCACATGAAGGAGCCTAAGCTCATTCTGGCCTGCCTGGCAGGAAGGGAAGCCTGCAGACAGGCGGAGGGGACAGAACAATGCATGGCTTGTTTATCCCACAGAGGAGGGGAAAAGCTGCTTGGTCACCATGGAGGAACACAGAGCTCTGAAGGCTCACCCCCACTTCACTGTTGGCTGAAAGACCTTGTAGCCTGGTGATTCAGAGACCCTTCCTTACTATAGACAAAACCAAGGGGTAAATTGTGTGTGTGTGTGTGTGTGTGTGTGTGTGTGTGTGTGTGTACACGTGTGTGTGAGAGTGGCGGGGAGATAGAGATTTTAAAGAGAACTTTCAGGACAATGGCTAGTATCATTCTGGAAAAGCTATAATCTGGGTCATCAAGAGATGAATACATTCTGAACATTCTGAAGAGGGAGCTTTTGGTACTTAGTTCTACCTTCCCATCCCCCATCCCTTCCCCTCTGAACAGCCAGGTCAAGCTCTTCCATGTAAATCTGCTGGATCCTTACCAAAACCTTCCACCTCAGGATCCATCTCTGGCTCTAAAGAAACCCAGAGGAGAAAAGTAGTGAATCTTGTGGTAGAAATAAAGTCCCTCTGAATACCGTAGTGTGCACATCAGGGGGGTGCTTTTTGACTTTTCCAGAAAGGAGCAATTGCTTCATCTGACTGTGGTCCTTACATTTCACACGGTTTCTATTACTCCATTTATAAATGGGAATCAATCTTCTTTCTTTCCTTCCTTTCCTTATTTTTCTTTCTTTCTTTCATTCTTTCAGTACTGGGAATTGAACCCAAGGGCATTTTAACACTGAGCCACATCCCCAGTCCTTTTTTGTTTTCATTTATTTTGTTTTAATTTGACACTAAGTTGCTGGGGCTGGCCTTGAACTTGCAAGCCCCCTGCCTCAGCCTAAGAAGACTTCTCTTTCCAAAGAAGGTTGGAAAGAAGTAACCATACAGATGGCTTGGGAGAGCTTTGCAAATTATTAGAGCTAGAAAAATGATTAGTATTTTAGAAACACGGTACTTGTGATTTATTTATACTATGGTCTAGGGAGTAATTAGTAGGGTATTTGTTGTTGTCATTTTTTGTACTGGTTATTGAACCCAGCGATGCTTTTCCAGTGAGCTACATCCCCAGTCCTTTTAGTAAAATTTTGATACAGGGTCTCTGTGTTGCCCAGGTTGGCTTCAAACTTGCAATCCTGCTGCCTCAGCCTCCCAAGTTTCTGGGATTATAAGGCATGTTCCACTGTACCTGGCACAATTTTGACATATGGCAGAGGAGGGTGAGCACATGAAAGCAGAAGTAGTGGTTTAACCATAAGATTTTCTATGTATGGACTGAGAAATATACCCACCATTGACTGTTTCTTGTCAATAGCCCTAAAAGCAAAGACATGAATATGGCAAGTTTTTGCAGCTTCTAAAAGGAATGGCATCACATAAAATCTCTGAATAATGATAGGGGATTTTCCTCCCCCTCCCTCTCTGTCCCCCTCCAAAAGCTAACAGTAGGGCTGGGAATATGACTCAGTGGTAGAGTGCTTGCCTAACATGTGTGAAGCACTGGGTTCAATCCTCAGCACCACATAAAAATAAATAAATTAAATAAAGGTATGTGTCCATCTACAATTAAAAAACATCTATACTTAAAAAAAGCTAACAGTAAAACATGAGAAAGCTGAAAGAAACTTCAGAGAAGCATAATGGAATAAAAGCATCAAGTACACAGAGCACCATCTGACTTAACAGATGGCCTTAAAGCTTTTGTCATGATGCCCAATTTCCTAAACCAACACCCAAAGTGATAAATAAGGTGGAGGCTGTTTGTCCTCCAGCTTGGTTACTACCAGTAATGTTTATAGCATCCCTTGGGAAGGAGGCAGCAAGGAATAATACAAACTTTCCTTTCTTCCTCCTTTAAGCCCATTGTTTTCTTCAGCTCACACCCAGTATTAGACATAGAACATTTCAAGCATCTGATGGAATTCACAAAGGTGTCCCCAGAGTCATGGTTCAAAGTCCTTAGCACTACTTCTGGCCACTCCTGAGTCATCTCTGTTACTAAAGACATGATGGAGCTCTAGAGCAATAGTCAACAATGGCTAGGACCCTAATGGAAACAATAGAATCTACTCACTCTGCTTTGAGCAAATACGATAATGAGGACAGGCGAACACTTAGCAGAGCTGGATAACCACAAGCAAGATAGACATTAGGAGAGATGAGATTGGGGAGGTACCTAGACAGATCGTGGAGTTTTCCAAGACCACCCAAGGTAAGCAAATTGAATTGTATTCTCAAGGAACTAGGAAGCCATTAGAGGTTGTTAAATGGGGCTAACCTGATCTATGTATTGTAAAGATTTCATTTGGCTGATGGATTTGGCAGGGATGGGGAGGGACAAGATTAGAAAGAAGGCAACCAGTTTAAAAGGTTCACATAGGTGAGAGAGAATGGTAGTTTGTTCTACAGAGGTAGAAGTCAGCATAGGGAAAAGAGGTTTAGAAATGGTAGGGATAATTTGAAGAGGTAGAACTAGCAGTGTTTATTAGTGGGTTGAATGTGAAGAGTGAGGAAAAAAGAATAAACTATGACACTGGGGTCATCTGGCATCTGTACCTTCTTAGCACAGTATTCATTCCCGAAACTGAGTCATTAGTAGCTCTTAAAAAAAAGGGAAGTTGGCAGTCATTGTCATTCTTTTTCCAATCATTTATGGAGCTTCTATCTACATTTAAGGTGCTTGGAAAGGTATGCAAGAACACATCAACATGAAGAAGTTATCATCTCTGTTCTCAAGGAATTTATAGCATAAGAGAGGAGGAAGAAGAAAACCTAGATAACCACTAAACAGGAAATAATGTCAGAAGTACCAGAAAGGAAATGCTAATCAATGGAGAGTTCAAAGGAGAGTGCATAGATAGCTGAATCAAGGAAGGCTTCACTGAATCTCTGAGCTAATGTTGGAAGACTTAGTACAATTTCAACTGGAGAATACTGGGAGAGAGATCCTACCAGGTTTACATGAACAAAAGTGGGAAAGGCAGGAATATGCCAAAGGAAGAACATATCCTTTCTACAAGGCACATAGGAAGTACAAGTAGAAAGATTTAAGAACATGGGGGCCTTGAGTATCAGGTTGAAGCACTGGCTTAATATAATCCCATAGATAAGAGATAGGCATTGCATGTTTCAGAATATAGAGTAACAGAATGCAAAGCAGTATTTCATGTAGTCTTTTTTTTTTCCTATTAGGGACTAAAGCTAGGGGCACTTAACCACTGTTCTACATCCCCAGCTCCTTTTCTGTTTTCATTTTGAGATAGGGTCTTGCTAAGTTGCTTAGGACCTCACTAAGTTCCTGAGACTGGCCTTGAACTTGCAACCTCCTGCCTCAACCACCCAAGTAAATGGGATTACAGGAGTGCACCACCATGCCCAGCCAGAGATGTGAGTTTTAAAAGGTTCTTTATATGATTCTGATACTCTCGAGTTTGATAACCATTATTCTATCATGTATTTTAGAATAGACAGATGGCGTCTTCAAAATACTAACAGAGTTTTTGACATTGGTGGGGTCTGGCCTATTAAGGTAGGCTGGGAACCTCCCTTCAACTACCAGTACTATGTGTATAATAGAAGACAATTTCTTGAAAGGTACATGGGATCTCTCAGGGGTGGGATTTCCCTTTGGAAAAGAAGTTTTTAGAACCAAGAAGGGAATTCCTGGGTCACAGATGCCTTTATCAGGGAGAAGTATTTGGGCTGGTAAGCAGCTGACATATATGTGCTTCTCCTGTTGAGGTCTACCCTCATAAAGACTCTCAACTGGTTCCAGAGTATTTTGCATGAAATTTCCCAGGCTGAGGCATTTACATTCACAAACCTCTAGTTGATCAAGCTTTTATGTCCTTAGTTTTGTTTGTTTCTTTTCACAGCTTTATTAAAGTTTAGCTAATAAATAAAAATTGCATTTATTTATGGTGTACATTATGGCTTGATATATGTCTACATCAAAAAATGCTAAAATTGGGCTATTTAACATATCCATTACCTCTGTTATAGTTTAGATATGAGATATCCCCCAAAAGCTCATGTGTGAGACAATGCAAGAAAATATAGAGGTGAAATGATTGGGTCATGAGAGCCTTAACTAATCAGTACATGAAGCCACTTGAATAGATTAACCAAGTGGTAATTATAGGCAGGTAGGGAGTAGCTGGAAGAGGTGGTTTCCAGTTGCATAACTTCGGGATTTATATTTTGTCCCTGATGAGTGAGAGCTCTCTTTCTTCTTCCTGGTAGCCATGGTAAGCTGCTTTTCTCCTCCATACCTTTCCACTGAGATACTCTGCCTCAGCTCAGGCCCAGAGCAACAAGAGTCAGCCATCTATGGACTGAAACCACTGAAACTATGAGTGACAAATAAACTTTTCCTCCTCTAAGATTGTTCTTGTCAAGTCTTAAGGTCAAAAAGACAAAAAAAGCTGACTAAAACAATCCCACATAGCTACTATTTTTTGTGTGTGATGAGAATATTTAAGGTTACTCTCGTTAGCAGTGTGCAAGGATACAATACACTAATATTGACTATATGCACCACACTGGATGTCAGATCTCAAGAAATTAGTCATTCAGCATGACTGAAGTTTTATACACTTTGACTACTACTTCCTAATTTCCTGGCCCATCCCCACCTTCTGGTACCACAGTTTTATTCTGTTTCTATGAGTTTAACTTTTTTAGATTCCAGGTATAAGTGAGACTATGTGGTATATACCTTTGTGTGCTTGGCTTATTTCAGTTAGCATAATGTTCTTCAATTCTATCCATGTAGAAACACATGAAAGAATTTTCTTCTTTTTTAAAGGCTTGAAAGTATTTCATTGTGGATATATACCTCATTGTCTTTATTCATTGCTCCATCGATGGACAACTTAGGTCAATTCCATATCTGGTTATTGTACATAAAGCTGAAATAAACATAAAAATGTAGATATCTCTTCTTATACTTTGGATACATTCCCCAAAGTGGAGATTGCTGAGTTTAAATTCTACTTTTTTTTTTTTTTTTTTTTTTTGGTACTGGGAATTGAATCCACAGCCTGGCACATGGTAGGCAAGCACTCTGTCACTGGGCTATACCCCCAGCCCTAAATTATACTGTTTTTGCAGAACCTCCGTACTGCTTTCTATAGTGGCTATACTAATGGACATTGCCACTAAGGTTCCCTTTTCTCCATATTCTCGGGAGCACTGGTGATCATATCTTTTTTTTTTTTTTTTTTTGATCATATCTTTTTGATAGTAGCCATTCTAACAAGTGTTAGGGGATACCTCATTGTGGTTTTGATTTGCTATTCCATAAAGATTAGTGACACTGAGCATTTTTTTCACCATATATCTGCTGGTCTTTTGAATGTCTTCTTTTAAGAAATGTCTGTTCAGTCCTTAAATTCAATTTTAAAAATCAGGTTATTTGTATGCTTGCCATTCAGTTGAGGTTTTTCTTAATATATTTTGAATATTAACTTGTTGTATAGCTTACAAATATTTTCTCCCATTTCATATGTTGTCTCTGTTGATGTTTCCTTTGTGGTATTTTTAGTTAGAGATGACCTCATGTGTCTATTTTGTATACTTTGCTTTTATTGCCTGTACTTTTGGGGTCATATAAATAAATCTTTGCCAAGACCAATGTCAAGTTTTTCCTTAGGTTTTCTTCTAGTTGTTTTAGTTTCTGATCTTAGGTATTACTCTTTAATTCAAGCTAAATTGATTTTTGCATAAGATGTGAAATATGAGTACAATTTCATTCTTCTGCCTGTGGCTATCCAATATTCCTAGCACCATTTATTGAAAAGAGTTTCCTTTCCCTACTGTGTGGTCTTCATACCTTTGTTGAAAACCAGTTGATTGTAAATATGTGGATTTGTTTCTGGAGTTTCTATTATGATTCATTGATCTACAGGCTTGCCTTTATGGCAGTAGCATAATTTTTTTCCTGATACTGAGGACTGAACCCAGGGGTACTTTACCACTGAGCTACATCCCCAGATATCTTTTATTTTTTAAATTTTTACATAGAATCTCACTAGGTTGCACAGACTGGACTTGAACTTGTGATCCTCCTACCTCAGCACTCCTTCTAGTTACTGGGATAATAGGAATTAGGAAATGAATGAAGGCATCTAAGTGATCCATGATTCAAGGATAAAGGGACAGATTTGAAAATTGTCTAGTCTAAGATGTAGAAACAATAAATCTTAGTACCTGCTATGGTCTGAATATTTATATCATCTAAAACTTACATTGAAACTTAATCCCCAAAGTCTTATGTTAATGACATATTAGGAGGTGGGGCCATTGGGAGGTAATCAGCATTAGATGAAGGGATGAAGGTAGGGCCCTTTGATTGCATTAGTGATTTTATAAGAAGAAAGACCTAAGCTAGCAAGTTTACTCTGTCTTGCCACATGATACCCTGTACCAACTCGGGATTCTGCAGAACTTTTCACCAGCAGAAGGGCCCTCACCAATGCAGTCCCTTGACATTGGACTTTCCAGCCTCAGAAACTGTAAGAAGCAAATTGCTTTTCTGTATGAATTACCCAGTATATGATATTAAGTCATATCAATGAAAAATAGATTAAGACAGTGCCTGATCTGACCGATGTGAAGGGGAAAAGGAGAGTCTAGAGAGTCTATCAGATTTATTCCCTTGGTAAATGACTCAACCCATCAACTACACCATCAGAAGAAAAGTGGGGAGGAGAATTAGTTCTATTTTGGAGCAACTGATTTTTAAGTGTTTATTATTTTTTTAAGTCATATCAAACAGTAAAAAGACATATATAATGAAAAAGGAGTACCCTATATTCCAAAGAAACATTTTTTTGTTTAATTCTAAGCATAAGTACAGCATAGTATTAAGAACATAACCATACACTCTAAACTTGAATTCACCATTTCTAGCTATGTGGCCTTGAGCCAGTTATTCAACATCTCTGCCTCACTTACATTAGATTTAAAATAGGAATCATAATAATGGCACACAGAAAAGAATATCATAATATTGTCTGGAACCTTGCTGTTTGTGCTTAACAATATGTTTTAGAGATAACTTCATATCTGCAGATACTTTTTCAAAAATTCTGATAACTACTTAATATTTCAGAATGTGACTTTTTTAGAAGTTTATTTAATGTTTACTGTCCAAGTAATGAATACTGAGGTTGTCTCCTAATGTTTTGATAATACAAACAATGCTTCAGTGAACAACTCTACATTCTTCACAAACATATTTGATGGTATCTTTTAGATAAAGTTCTACAAATGGAACTCTGTGTTGAAAAGTGTATGAATGTATGATAAAATCTAATGAACCCAAAGAGGTTATTCTAATATGAATTTCCACCAACAATGCATTAGAGCAGTGCTTTTTAAACTGTCATGGGCATGCAAATCAAATGCATCTCATCAAGATGCAGATTCTGGTTTAGTAGGTCTGGGGAGGAGCTGCATTTCTAAGGAGGTCTCATTTGACAAAGATGCTGCTGGGTCCAAGTACCAATCTTTGAATGGGGAGATATAAAAATGCATGATTCCCCATATTCTTGCCAAAAAGAATGCATATTAAATATTCAGATCTTTACCAGTTTCATAGGTGAAAGTTGTATTTTGTTCCTTAAATTAATCTCTATGTTTTTAATTGAGTGTTGTGGAGCATCCTTTCATTTTTTTTTTTTTCATTTGTTCTTAGTAGTTATACATAACAGTAGAATGTATTTTGACATATTATACACACATGGATCATAACTTCCCATTCTTCTGGTTGTGCATGATGTGGGGTTACATTAGTCATGTATTCATATATGCATATAGGAAAGTAATGTCTTTAATTTATTTTTATAAGCAAATTTTATTTTGGTCTAAACCATTCATGTTCTTTCTCCTCTTTTAGAACGGTTTGTGGGCATTTTACTCAGTGATTCTGAAGAGCTTTTCATGTATTAAGAAATCTAGTCCCTTGCCATATCAGAAGAAAAAGTTTTCTGCCAGTTTCTTGTCTTTGGATTTTATTTATGTATTTACTAAAAATCACATACAATTGTCCCTTAGTATCTGTGAGGGCTAGGTTCCAGGACCCTTCATGGACAACAAAATCCACAGATGTTGAAGTTCCTTATATAAAATGCCATAGAATTTGCATACAACCTATACATATCCTCCTGGATACTGAAAGTCATCTCTAGATGACTTATAAAATGTAAATGTCATGGGAATAGTTATACTATATTGTTTAGAGATTCATGACAAGAAGCAAAGACGACTAGTCATGTTCAGTACAGACACATTTTTTTCCCTGAATATGTTTGATCTGCCAGTGTTTGAATCCACAGATGTGGAACCTGAGGACACAGGGGGCTGGCTGTACTATTATGTGTTTGGACCAATTTTAGCCTTGATTATGGTCTATTAATCAGTCTATTCATGTGGTACCAAGTATTTTATTTACTGTAGATTTCTAATATGTTTCAACAGGACTAGTTCCTTTCCTCTTTATTGTTCTCTTTTTTTCCTGACTTATCTTACATGTATACTTTACAATCAGCTATGGCATGTTGAACTGTGATGTGTCTAGGAGAAAACTTGGTGAGTCAGTCTAACACACAGTTGAAGATGATCATCTGGAATCCAGGCATGTGGTCTCTGGGATATAGAAATCTGGGAGTCATCAATGGTATCTGAAGTTCTACAAGAAAAGCTCATAGAGTGAGAAAGAGAATTTGAGATGGAACTCTACATTATTGAACTAAACTCAGAGTTCAATTCTCAGACCAGCAGCATCTGTATAACCTGAGAATTATTTGGGCCCTTACAGGATCAAAAACTCTGGGGAGTGGGGTAGTAATATGTTACTTAACAAATTTTTCAGGGGAGTTCATTAACACTCAAGTTTGAGGGCCATTGCAGATACTTAACAAAATTTTCAGGGGAGTTCATTAACACTCAAGTTTAAGAGCCATTGCTCTAGGGTTTACCAGTAGTTTACAGACAAATTAAGAAAAATGAGCTAAAGATAAATGGTATTAGGTAAACCAGGAGAAAGAAGCCTTATTAATAATCTAAGGGAAGAAATTTCCTCAAAGAAATGCCACAATGAAGAAAGAAACTAATATTTACTAAGCAACTACTATTTCTATTGCCTCATTTACTCATATAACTTGATAAATTGGATATTGTTATTCCCATTTTAAAGATAAGGAAACTGGGACTGGGGATGTAGCTCAATGATAGAGACCTTGCTGAGCATGCAGGAGACCCTAGGTTCAATCTCCAGCTAAATAAACAAATAAATACTATGATATATACTCAGTATATACCCAATACAAGTATCAGTAACTTGCTGAAAGTCATTGTGCAGATAGGTGATTTGATAGCAGTTCTATTATATACCAGTGGCTGCATATAGTAGAATGACAGTACAGTTCCTTCTATTCTACTATACTACTGAAATTTTGCTCAATGGAAAAGAAGAAGTAATGATGCTCCTTGACTGTTTTCAATCTGGAGGACACTCATTCATCTTGGGACCATAAAGAGCATTTGTGGAAGTGGTAGGGGAAGAAGCCAGACTACAGTGAAAAAAACAGGAAGTAAGAAAATAGATATGAGCTGGTAAGAGATTTGACTGTGAAGAAAATGGTTGGTTGTTGGAATAAAGATGAAGGTTAAATACAGATGATATTTGGGAGATGAAGTGGTCTCCCAAAGATGTTTAAGTGGAATTTCAAATAGTTTCAATTATGAATAGCATTCTGATAGACCTGATCTCTCACCAAAACCCCACATTGTTCCTATCTGTTCCCTGCCAGTTGCGACAGACTGCCTGCAGACGGTCAGTAGGTCACCAGTCGCCTGCTGTTGTGTAGAAGTCAATTGTCACAGTACCCGCAGGATCCCTCAGCCCAACCAATCCCTGGGCAGACCAACCACACCCCACATGGACTCAGCACCCATGCCCCATGCCTCAGCTCCCCATTTGCCAACAGGTTTGGAAGCCAGTGCAGCCAGCTTGGATTAACCTAGAAGCAGAAGCTGCCATCTTTAGGTGGGGCCAATCCCATCCTGAGATGCCTGTTGGAGAGTGGAAGCTCATTGCCAGGTACCTCTCATGCATCAGGCTACTGAAGACTGGGAGATTTGAATAGTATATGACTGTTATAGTGTAGATTTTTTTCTCCTTTTTGAAAAATTTTAAGTTTTTATTTCTTTATTTTTCTCCCTCTATTTTCCTTTTGTTTACCTGTTTCATCAGAGTCTCTTTCTCCCTTTTCTCATACTAACAACCAACTTCTTTTGATTTCACTTTCACTCTTCCTATGATCTAGTACTTCTATATACTCTTCTTATCCCATTAACAGTTACATCCTATACCCCTCCCCATCCTTTGTCCACGAGAAACTGTATACCTCATTGCAAATCTATTTGTCATACTATAGATAATAATTGATGTCTTTTTCTTATAATGACAATGTTTATAATGACAATATTGTTAACACCTTCATAGGAACTATTTTATTTACAGCTGCTTATTGTTTGTACTGGGAGCTGCTAATATTGATCTCACCCTTAAAGAAGAGGCTTTGTAACCCTGCAGGGTCACTATAAAACTATAAGGGGGAAACTGCAATACCCCAAATCTGCACTGCTAGAGCAGAAGATACATGAACAACAGGAAAAAAACAAGGGAAGAAAGCGTTCCAAACAAACCAAGATTCTACATTAACAGAAACCAATGACAGCATGGTAGAAGAAATGTAAGAAAAGGAGTTCAGAATATATATTATTAAAATGATTCGTGAAACAAAGGATGAGATAAGAGAGCAAATGCAGGCAATGAATGATCACTCCAAAAAACAGTTGAAAGAGCAACTGCAGGAAGGAAAAGATCATTTCAAAAAAGAGATAGATATTCTTAAAATGAAGGAAACAGAAATCCTTAAAATGAAGGAAACAATAAACAAATTAAAAAACTCAATGGAAATCATCACCAACAGACTAGATCACTTGGAAGACAGAACCTCTGACAATGAAGACAAAATATTTAATCTTGAAAACGAAGTTGACCAAACAGAGAAGATGGTAAGAAATCATGAACAGAATCTCCAAGAACTATGGGATATCATGAAAAGACCAAATTTAAGAATTATCAGGATTGAGGAAGGCACAGAGATAAAAACCAAAGGAATGAACACCCTATTCAATGAAATTATATCAGAAAACTTCCCAAACCTGAAGAATGAAGTGGAAAATCAACTGCAAGAGGCTTACAGAACACCAAATGTACAAAATTACAACAGATCCACGCCAAGGCACATTGTAATAAAAATTTTTCACATCCAAAATATAGAATTTTAAAGGTTGTGGGAGAAAAGCATCAGATTACATATAGGGGGAAACCAATACAGACACCAGAAGATATCTTAGCCCAGACCCTAAAAGCTAGAAGGGCCCGGAACAACATATTTCAAGGTCTGACAGAACATGGCTGCAACCAAAAATCTTATATGCAGCAAAACAAACCTTCAGATTTGAAGACAAAATAAAATTCTTCATGATAACCTACAGAATATTCTCAGCAAAATGTTCCATGAGGAGGAAATGAAAAACAACAATGTAGATCAGCAAAGGGAGGAACTACCCTAAAGGAATAGCCAATTAAAGAAGAAACCAAGTCAAGTTAAAAACCAAAATAATTTAAGCCATAATAAAAAAGATGTTAGTACTTAAAAAAAATACCAAAAATGAGCCAAAATGACCAGGAATACAAGTCATATCTCAATAATAACCCTAAATGTTAATGGCCTAAACTCATCAATCAAAAGACATAGACCTGCACATTGGATTAAAAAGAAAGACCCAACAATACGTTGCCTTCAAGAGACTCATCTCATAGAAAGAGATACCCACAGACTAAAGGAGAAAGGATGAGAAAAAACATACCACGCACATGGATTCAGCAAAAAAGCAGGCATTTCCATTCTTATATCACATAAAGCGGACTTCAAGCCAAAGTCAATCAGAAGGGATAAGAAATGGCTTTTCATACTGCTTAAGGGAACCATAAATCAGGTAGACATAATGATCATAAATATTTATGCCCCAAACAATGGCACATCCATTGTATGCCAAACAGATCATTCTCAATTTCAGGAATCAAGTAGAGCACAACACAATAATTCAGGGTGACTTTAGCATACCACTGTCACCACTGGATAGATCTTCCAAACAAAAACTAAAAAAAGAAACCACTGAACTCAATAACACAATCAATAACTTAGGCTTAATGGACATATATAGAATATTCCATCCATCAACCTGTGAATACACTTTCTTCTCAGCAGCACGTGGATCTTCTCTATAATAGACCATATGTTATGCCACAAAGCAGCCCTTAGTAAATGCAAAAAAGTAGAGATACTACCTTGTGTTCTATCAGATCATAATGGAATGAAATTAGAAATCAATGACAAGAAAAAAACAGAAATTACTCCAATACCTGCAGACTAAATAATATGCTATTGAGTGAAGCATGGATAACAGAAAACATCTGGGAGGAGATACAAAAAATTCTTAGAGGTAAATGAGAATAACAATACAACATATCAAAATCTCTGGGACACTATGAAAGCAATACTAAGAGGAAAATTCATTGCATGGAGTGCATTCAAGAAAAGAATAAAAGGTTGACAACTAAATGACCTTACATTAAATCTCAAAACCCTAGAAAAAGAAGAAAAGAACAACACCAAAAGTAGTAGAATACAGGACATAATTAAAATCAGAGTTGAAATCAATGAAATTGAAACAAAAGAAACAATTCAAAAAATTTGCAAAACAAAATGTTGGTTCTTTGAAAAACAAAGAGAAGGAGAGGGAAAACTCAAATTACTAGAATTTGTGATGAAAAAGGAAATATCATGGCAGTCACCGTTGAAATACAAAACATAATTAGAAGGTACTTTGAAAATCAATACACCAACAAAATAGAAAATCTTGAATACATCAACAAATTTTTAGGGATATATAATCCTCCCAAACTGAACCAGGAGGATATACACAATTTAAATAGATCAGTTTCAAGCAATGAAATAGAAGAAGCCATCAAAAGTCTATCAACCGCCAGGCACAGTGGCACACACCTGTAATCCCAGTGGCTCTGGAGGCTGAGACAGGAGGAATGGGAGTTCAAAGCCAGCCTCAGCAATGGCGAGGCACTAAGCAGCTCAGTGAGACCCTGTCTCTAAATAAAATACAAAATAGGGCTGGGGATGTAGCTCAGTGGTAAAGTGCCCCTGAGTTCAATCCCTGGTTCCCCAGTAGCAAAAAAAAAAAAAAAAAAGAAAGAAAGAAAGAAAAAGAAAAAGAAAGCCTACCAACCAAGAAAAGCCTAAGACCAGGTGAATTCTCAGCTGAGTTCTACAAAACCTTCAAATAAGAACTTACACCAATCAATATTCCTCAAAGTATACCATGAAATAGAAAAGGGGGGAAGGAACCCTTCCAAATTCATTCTATGAGGTAGCATCACTCTGATACCAAAACCAGACAAAGACACATCAAGAAAAGAAAACTTTAGATCAACATCTCTGATGAACTTAGATGCAAAAATCCTTAACAAATTTCTGGCAAATTGCATACAAAAACATATTAAGAAGAGTACAAGTGGGGTTTATCCTGGGGATAAACCAGAAATTAATAAATGTAATTCATCACATCAACAGACTTGAGTTTAAGAAACATGTGATTATTTCAATAGATGCAGAGAAAGCATTTAACAAAATACAACAGGCCTTCCTGCTCAAAACACTAGAAAAAATAGGGATAGTAGGAACATACTTCAACATTGTAATGGCAGTTTATGCCAAGCCCACAGCCAATATCATTCTTAATGGAGAAAAACTGAAAGCATTCCCTCTAAAAACTGGAACAAGACAGGGATGTCCTCTTTCTCCAATTCTATTCAACATCATGCTTGAAACACTAACCAGAGCAAATAAACAGCCCAAATAAATTAAAGGGACATGAATAGGCAAAGAAGAACTCAAGCTGTCACTATTTGCCAATGACATGATTCTATATTTAGAGGATCCAAAAAACTCCACCAGAAAACTTCAAGACCTAAGAAATGAATTCAGCAAAATAGCAGGATATAAAATCAAGACACATAAATCTAATTCATTTCTATTCATAAGTAATAAATCCACTGAAAGTGAATTTAGGAAAACTACCCCATTCATGATAGCCTCAAAAATAATATTTGGGAATCAATTTAACAAAAGAGGTGAAAGACCTCTACAATGAAAACTAAAGAACATCAAAGAAAGAAATTAAAGAAAACCTTAGAAGATGGAAAGATCTCCCATGTTCTTGGATAGGCAGAATCAATATTATCAAAATGGCCAAATTACCAAAGGCACTATGCAGAGTTAACACAATTCCAATTAAAATCCCAATGACATTCCTCACAGAAATAGAGAAAGCAATCATGAAATTCATATGAAATAACAAAAGACCCAGAATAGCCAAAGCAATCTTGGGCAGGAAGAATGATACAGGAGGTCCCACAATACCACACCCTAAACTCTACTATAGAGCAATAGTAACAAAAACGCATGGTATTGGCACCAAAATACACAGGTAGACCAATGGTACAGAAATGAAGACACAGAGACATAGCCACATAAGTACAATTATCTCTTATTAGACAAAGGTGCCATAAACATACAATAGAGAAAATATAGCCTCTTCAACAAGCTCTGCTGGGAAAACTGGAAATCCATATGCAGTTAAATGAAATTAAACCCCTATCTCTCACCCTGTACAAAACTCAACTCAAAATGAATCAATGATCTAGGAATTAGACCTGAGACCCTTCACCAAGTAGAAGAAAAAGTAGGCCTGAATCTGCATCACGTTGGCTTAGGACCAGACTTCCTTAACAAAACCTCCATAGCACAATAAAAGCAAGACTCAATAAATGGGATGGATTCAAACTAAAAAGCTTTTTCTCAGCAAAGGAAACAATCAATAATGTGAGAAGAACACCTACAGAGTGGGAGAAAATCTTTTCCACCCTCACTTCAGACAGAGCACAAATCTCCAAAATTTATAAAGAACTTAAAAAAATTTTACCAAAAATACAAAGAACCAAATCAATAAATGGGCTAAGGAACTAGGCAGACACTTCACAGAAAAAGATATACAGGTGATCAACAAACACATGAAAAGTGCTCATCATCTCTAGTAATTATAGAAATGCAAATCAAAATCACCCTAAGATTTCATCTCACTCAATTAGAATGACTCTTATCAAGAACACAAGCAATAATAAGTGTTGGTGTGGATGTGGGGGAAAAGGCATACTCATACTTTGCTGGTGGAGTTGCAAATTGGTGCAGCTACTCTGGAAAGCACTATGGAGATCCCTCAGAAAACTTGGAATGGATGCACCATTTGACCCAGCTATCCCAATTGTTGGTTTATACCCAAAGGACTTAAGATCACCATACTACAGTGATGCAGCCACATCAATGTTTGTAGCTGCTCAATTCACAATAGCTAGATTGTGGAACCAACGTAGATGCTCTTCAATTGATGAATGGATAAAGAAATTGTGGTATATATACAAAATGGAATATTACTCAGCCATAAAGAAGAATAAAATAATGGCATTTGCTGGTAAATGGATGAAGTTGAAAAATATCATGCTAAGTGAAATAAACCAAGACCACTTTCTTTGATAAGTGGATAATGATACAAAAACAAGAGTCGGGATGGGGAGCCAAGAGAAGAATGGAAGAACTTTGGATGATGCAGAGGAAAATGGGACAGGAAAGGTGGGGGAAGGAAAGATAGTAGACTGAGACATACAGTATTACCCTATGTATATGTATGATTACATGAATGGTGTGAATCTACATTGTGTACAGCCAT
Organism: Sciurus vulgaris; assembly: GCF_902686455.1. Taxonomy (NCBI): domain Eukaryota; kingdom Metazoa; phylum Chordata; class Mammalia; order Rodentia; family Sciuridae; genus Sciurus; species Sciurus vulgaris. The sequence goes on along the minus strand of NC_136471.1, from coordinate 93,889,054 downwards.
AGAAACAAAAAGTTGTACCACGTTTGTGTACAATGAATTGAAATGCAGTCTGTAAAAATAAAAAAAGAAAGAAAATTAAGCCCAGGAAAAAAAAGAAAACAATTGTCAATTTCATCTCTATCCCACCAAGCATCTCAAACTAACAAAACAGAACACTATAACCAAACAATAATGAAGACTTAGCCTATTTCTTCCTAAATTATCATTGTTTTCTTGTTTTATTTGTCTATTTGTTCTAAATAAATCCTTAAAGATCTGACTGACTCAAACCTTGTAATTATTGTTTATTCCTCTTCCTCTTTAGCCTTTATATTGAATTAGTCACAAAGTGGTGGCATTGAAATAGCTCCCCCTAATAACTAACTCATTGGAACAGTTTCACTGTTACTACTCCCTACTCTATATAACCAATTGTATCACATTGCTTCCCTACATCCACTCCAGGCCACTCTAATTTTTCACAGGTGCAAATTTCGTTTTTATTCACCTACGCACAATCCTCCAATGGTTTCACATTACCTTCTATGTGAAGTTTCCTTTTATGGGCCTTCTATAGATTGAAAAATTTATTTCTCATTGATCCCTCTACATAAATCTTAAGTTGAATGGGCATCCTTACTATTTCTCAACACTAGATTTCTCACCATCCTCTCTATTAGCCTCCCCACAACCATTTAAGAATCAGGCCAAGCATGTTGTCTTTTTCTCAAACATATTATTGTGTTCTCTTCCTTCAATCTTCAAAATCACTTGCTGCTGTTACCCCTCATTTTGATAATCCTCTACTTCTTTGCCTATTTTACCTATATATGTCTTATCTGTCTTAGCTAGAGTACAGGATTAAAACATAATCCTGATATGATCTCCAGTAACAAACCCACAAAGCACTCAAAATTAAATTATTAAATCAGTGAAATATTTTTATGTATTTAAAAAGATGTTTGGTGAATTAATTTTTGGAAAATACCTATTTTCTTTTTAACTTTCAAATGCCATATTAAGAATAATGAGGGCTGGGATTGTAGCTCAGTGGTAGAGCCCTTGCCTAGCACATATGAGGCACTGGGTTTCATCCTCAGTACCACATAAAAATAAATTTAAAAAATAAAGTTATTGTGTCCATCTGCAACTAAAAATATATTTTAAAAAGAATAATGATATACATTTACTTGACATATACCCAGTATCAGGTACTGTTCTAGGTATTTTCTTATGGAGTACCTATTTATTACCTCCCAGATCACTGTCATTGGGAATTACTTTTCTGAATTGCCATAGAGAGGCTATGAGATATTTAATGGCTTGTTCAATATGTCTACTACTTCCACTGACTGCCCACAGCCTACATTTAAAACCACCAAGTCCCTTGTTCTATCCTCCATAACAGATTCCCTTCATTCATTTCCAGTTTTTAAACAGGATCCCATTGTTCTTAGTTGCATTATAAAGATTATTTTCTATAGTTTTGATGTAAAAATTCTGATTAACAAAATAAGTAATAATTAACATATTCATATCTCAAGTATTGTGTCTAATTATAGTTTTTATGAATAATTAGAGAAAGTATCTTTGTGTCCCTGAAGTAAACTTGTGCCACAATGCAAAGGAAGATGAGATGCAGCAGGGTGCTGTATTAACATTCATAATTATGCATCTTATGTTCCAAAATGAATTGTTGTTTGCTATCAAGGGAAAATGACAATAGTAAGAATTATGACAAAAGCACATAAGGTTAATCAACATATAATTGACTCTCAATTATGCACATATTAAATGTTTTCTTTCATTGATGTTTATGAGTATTTAGAAATACTGTAAACTAATCTACTAAAACATATTTTCCTACTAAAGTTTCCTGAAATAAATACATTAATTAATTAACTTTTTAGGACAAATAATACCTATATCACTTCAGGAAAATTTTGTTCCACAAACACAATAACCTACACATAACAACATGCTAACCTCTCCAATGATATTCGCTCTGAAACACACACACACACACACACACACACACACACACACACTTTGGGGACAACTGAAACTCATTGGGAGAAAAAGACTAGATTAAAAATTATTATTTAGCTAGGCATGGAGGTGCACACCTGTAATCCAAGCTACTCAGGAGCCTGAGGCAGGAGGATCACAATTTTGAGGCCAACTGGGGCAATTTCCAGGATTCTGTCTCAAAATAATTTAAAAAGAGCTGGGGAGGTAACTCAGTGGTAAAACACCCCTGAGTTCAATGCACAGTATTATAGACACACACACACACAAACCCTGTTCTTTCGGTATCTCCTAATGCATACATTATTAAACATAGTACACTCCAAAGAAACAGGAGGAATTCAGAATACAAATAACAGTATTTCCCCACTTTCTGAGACTGACCCAGCTTCAGGTCAGAAAAAAAGATGCCTTCATCCAACAGTGGCTACTAAATGTCTTCATGTAAGCATCCAGTGACCATCAGTTCAGTTGTTAAGCAGACCCACACCTTAACCCTCACCTCATCCAAAAGCCAATTAACTTGGTTCATTCTTCTGTGGAGACTGGCAAACATCCCAGGTCAAGGCAAAGCTACAGATAATTGAGAAAGACTCAATTATCCTCACAGACCAATTTACAATTTCTTTTGCTCTAGGCTGTACTGGTGGCCAAGGTTTCTGCTGGGGATAACACTCACAGGGTGAGGTAAGGGAGAAAATATGCACAGCCTACGGATTTTTTTTTTTTAACTCATAAAAGGATTTCTAAAGAACTCAGCTAAATATTCAATTAAAAACCTCTGAAAATATTACTGAGACAGAAGTAGGTAAGTAAGTAGGAACCAACTGAGGCATTGTAAAGAGCACACTAGATATGAAATCAGACAGACTTGCTGTGAGATAGCAGACAACATCACTTTCTATATTTCTTTGCACCTGTACCTCCTCGTCTATAAAATGGGGATATATTCATCCCCATCTTTCACAAGAGAGCTGTGATGATTAAATGGCATGATGCATTTGAGAACTAGTAGCACTGAATTGGGCCCATTGTAAAAGCTGTAATTGAGGGATGGAACTAATATTCATCAAGTGTCTACTAAATCTGAAAGTATTCAGGGTTCTGCCTGAGCCCGTTCAACATTATGTGGGAAGGCACCTTGAAAGACTCCTTCATTCTGAGTTCGGATCACTAAGGAGAACTTAGTCCATCCCCTACTGGTCTTAACATTTTCAAACCAATAGTTGGATAAAGGCATGATACAGCACGATTTCACTAAACTGTAGAACTGATAGTCCTAATGAGTACCATTCCCCAAACTCAGCAATGTTGATAAAGGGAAAATGAGAACAGTACACAGAGTTCAGACATGAGTCCTAGCTCTGACAGTTATTAGTTACAGGGCCCTAAACAACTGACATGTCTATTTGGAGATTGGATTTGCTATCATTATTGTATTCCATGATCACATGAGGTCTCAGGCCAAGTAAACCACTCAGATCTTCGGATATAATACACAGGCAATAAAGGGCTACTTTGTCCAGCTGAAACCAAACAAAGGCCACTGACAGGGTTTATCCTGATGAGCCAATGGGGAGGGAATAAAGAATTATTTTCATAGTGCAGATTTACTATGGCATATAAGGGCCTTCTAGCAGTTCTTCTGTTCTGGAGGATTCATCTTAATAGTGATTCTGAATTACAGATTATAGATCTGCTGCACTCCCCATCACTTCATGAGCACCCTTTTCCCACTCACCTTTAACTTCCCTTTATTAAATATCTGGCATTTCCCAGAAAGTACCAGGTAGCAAAGAATCACACAGACACACACACACATAAGCACACACACACACACACACACACACACACACACACACAATGAAAGGGTGTAAGGGAAGAAAGAGAGAAGAGGAAGAATGCCACAAAATAAAAACTTATTTTTTAATTTTTTTTTAGTTATAGATGGACACAGTACTTTATTTATTTTTATGTGGTACTGAGGATAAAACCCAGAACCTCACACGTGCTAAGCAAGTGCTTTACCACTGAGCCACAACCCCAGCCCAAGAGAAATATTTCTTAATCTAATCAATATGCATGAACCAAAATTTAGATTTTAATTTTTGTTCAAAATGTTCCATTCTCTTGGAAGGGTCACTGATACTATAAGAAAGCTCTAAAGTGCCAGGAGAGACAACCTAAAGTTAAGTAATCTTCACTGTGTGTAAATTTAAATCAAACCATTTTTATGACTGAGAGAAAGAGAAGGGCAGGTGATTTTCTGCTCTTTTCTCTAGAAAAAAAAAAAACTACCCTATAGAACTTCTGAAAGACCATTCAAAGGCATACATTAACTTTATACTTAACAAAATTGAAGGATATTCTGCACCCTCATCACAGAAAAAAAGGGAATAATATATCTTTGCATTAGGAGCCAGAGACATAATCATTTTTAGCTGAACAAGGATGCCAGAATGGCAAACCAATGCTTTCCCTTTGATTAGCTGGAAAGCAATCAGTGCACTCCTGCTAGATTGGAGCTTTCACTCAAAATAGAAACTGGCCTGAAGTCCAGAAAGCTGGCAGTCCAGAGACAAATCCCCAGAAGGGATCTTGACACTTGCACTGAGATCCAGAGTTGGCATGCTCGTCATAACCTAAGTTTAAGGCTGAAGCTTATAAAGAGGTTGCTGAATAATAAAAATTCTCAAAATCCTTAGGATTCACATATTTCTTTCATTAGCTAAAAGAAACAACTTATGCATTTAAGATTTACTTTATTTAGCTATTTTAATATAGACACTGGATTTTTGATAAAGGCATTTATTTAATTATGAATCATAATAGATATGGGAAGGTGCTATGCATAATTATTAGGATGGGGTATTAAAACATTAATGAGACTTCTGCTTTTGGGGAAATGAAGGTGAACTTTTCCTTATTCCTTCCACTAACACAACAAAAACCTTGGACTTTATAAACATAAAAAGATTCTCATCTGGTTTTCTTGGGTACAATTCTTTAGGAGAAAATTGTTGCAAAACATATATCAGAGAAAGGACTAATATTTAGAATATGCTAAGAAATTTCAGAATTCAAAGGTGAAAATAAGCAATCTAATTAGAAGGGTCTTAACATACATTAAGACTTCTATTACTCTAAGAAGACAGACCAGCTAAGGACCTTAGGTTCCAGGGCATAGCAAAGTGGTAAGTTCTGTAGTTTTCCTTTTGCCCTATATAGTTCAGATTTGGAGCTGAAAAGCAGATTTCAAGCTAGAAAACTCAATAGGTACAGAGAATAAAGGCCTTAACAAAAGCCTGCTCTCCAAAATGATGGGAAGAAGAGGGGGTGCAAATAGGATAGCATAAAGGTATACAGAAGATCAGTGGAGTAGGAGGAGAAGGAACAAAAAAGGGGAGGAAATGTGCAATCAATTTAACAAAACAAAATCACATTTTATATATATATATATATATATATATATATATATATATATATATATTTATCAATGTACCAAAGGGAATTTCACCTTTATGTATATGTAGAAAGTACCAATCAAAAATAAATAAATAAATGAGTGAAAGGAAGATCAGTAGAGGAAGGAGAGTAGAGGGAGGGAGGAGAGGAGGGAAAGGCCCAAGGGGACTGCGGACTGAAATGAAATAAATCAAATTCTATGCATGGATTATTTTTCAAAATGAACCCAACTTCTATGTATAAGTATAATGATCAAATTAAAAAATTTTATATACATATATGTATATATATATATATATATATATATATATAAGTATACACATGTATATATGTATTTTTTTAAAGCCTGCTCTCACTCTCCAGAGAACCAGGAGAAGGGTAGCTTCACAAAACATAACACTGTTAGACAATAGCTCTACTCTAGTCAAATACCAGAGAAAAACTGTGGCTCAATGCCACTCATGACAGCAAAATCTGAAATGGGAATGTATATTTTCACCCCAGTCTGGCTGTAATGATATGCCCCAAAACCTACCACCACCCCTAGGAATTCACAGGAAAGTATGACTATAGAGACAGGACATTCATCTATGCCAGGTGATAACAAGCCTGATATATATGAGATTAGTGAATATTAATCATATCATACAGTGAGTTTCATTGTAGCCTATTTGTTCATACATAAAAACATAATTTGTTGAATTTTACTCCCCAGTACTTTCCCCACCCTCCCCCCCCGATCCTCCTCTACACTACTGGTCTCCATCTCTAATTTCATGGAGTATCTTTGGTTTTCTTTTCTCCATCTAGTTTCCAAACATGAGACAAGCCATATAATACTTTTCTCTCTGAGTCTGACTTATTTTGCTTAACATAATGATCTCCAGTTCCATTCATTTTTCCTGAAAATGATATAATTTCATTTTTACTTATGACCAAATAAAACTCCATTTTTTGTGTAAAACAATATAATTCTCTTGAGTTTTCAAAAAAATTTTGCTTGATGATGACCGCAAGAATTTATAGCGCCACTGATGTGACTTTTAATATATATGAAGGAAATAGTTAATATTATTTTACTTTAAGTGGGGAAGCATAAAGGGGTGTAAATGTAGTTGAAATTTCTACACTTTACTCAAACTGGTAAAATGGCATTAATAGACTGATAAATATGTTATAATATCTATAATAGGCACTAAAAATCTGTATGAAGCGATATACTTAAAAAACACTAGATATAAAAATCACTAGATATAAATCAATAGAATTATAACTATTGTTTAAAAATCCCACAGTAAGACAGGAAAAGAAAAATAAAGAAAAAGTAGGACAAAGAGAAAACAAAATAAAATGTTAGAATTAAGCTCTAATATATCAATACATTAAATACAAATGGTCTAAATACACCAATTAAGAGAAAGATTGGAAAAATACATTAAAACACAACTGTATACTGTCCCAATAATATAATGTCAAAATTTACTTCAAATAAAATAATATGTGAAGGTTTAAAATAATACAATGTAAAATATACCATGCAAATTCTAATCAAATTTAAAAAAAAAGAATGGCTACAGTAATGGCAGATAAAGAAAGTGCCAGGTAAGTAAAATTACTAGAGAAAGAAAGGTATGTTGTACAATGATAAAAAGGATCAATCCACCAAGAAAGCACAAAAATTCTAAATGCCTATCCATTAAACATCTGGAAAATATGTGAGGAAATATAAGTAAAACTGAAAGAAGAAACAGCTAAATCCACAATTATACAGTACTTGGACCTACTTTTTCTTCTATTAGGCACAGGGTCTCTGGTCTAATGCCTAGGTACTGGATCCATTTTGAGTTGATTTTTGTGCAGGGTGAGAGATAGGCGTCTAATTCCATTTTGCTACATATGAATTTCTGGTTTTCCTAGCACTATTTATTGAAGAGGTTATCTTTTCTCTAAAGTTATGTTTTTGGCACCTTTGTCTAGTATGGGATAAATGTATTTATGTGAGTTTGTCTCTGTATCTTCTATTCTGAACCATTGGTCTACATGTCAATTTTGGTGCCAATACCATGCCATTTTTGTTACTATAGTTCTGTATTATAGTTTAAGGTCTGTTATTGTGATGCTTCCTGCTTCACTTTTCTTGCAGAGGATTGCTTTGGCTATTCTGGGTCTCTTATTTTTCCAAATGAATTTCATGACTGATTTTCTATTTCTATGAAGAACTTCATCAGAACCTTAATAGGAATTGCATTAAATGTGTATAGCACTTTTGGTAGTATGGCTATTTTGAGGATATTAATTCTCCCTATCCAAGAAAATGGGAGATCTTTCCATCTTTTAAGTTCTTCAATTTCTTTCTTTAGTGTTCTGTAGTTTTCACTGTAGAGGTCTTTCACCTCTTTCGCCAGATTGATTCCCAAATATTTTTTGAGGCTATTGTGAATGGGGTAGTTTTCCTAATTTCTCTTTCAGTTGCTTCATCACTTATATATAGGAACACCAGTGCTTGGAAACATCAATTTTCCTCTCTCAATAATGAATAGAATTACTAGACAGAAAATACATAAGGAGATAGAAGAATTCAATACTACCATTGATCAAGACTTAATTAGCATTTATAAAACATTCCACATAACAGTAGAATGCACATCATTTTCAAATGCTCATGAAAAATATGCCAAAAAAAACTACATGCTGGTCCATAAAACAAATCTTAACAGTTTTAAAAGAATTTTAAAATACACAGTTCTTTTTCCTACTACGATGAAATTGAACTAGCAATGAACATTTGTAAATTAAACAACATTTCTTTTTTTGGTACTGAGAATTGAACCCAGAGGCACTCTACCACTGAGCCACATCCCCAGCCCTTTTTTATTTTTTATTTTGAGACAGGGTCTCACTATGTTGCTTAGGGTATTGCTAAATTTGCTGAGGCTGGCTTCAAAATTGCAATCCTCTTGCCTCAGCCTTCAGAGTCACTGGGATTACAGGTGTGTGCCATCATGCCTGGCATTAAGCAACATTTCTAAGTAATCTGTGGGTTAAAGAGGAATTCTCTAGAGGAATCATAAATTTATTAACTAAATGAATATGAAAATACAACATATTATAATTTGCAAGACATAGCCAAAGTAGTGCAAAAAGGAAAATTTATAGCACTAAATTATTGTGTTAGAAAAGAGCAAGAGATTAAAATAAGTAATCTAGGCTCCTATCTCAAGAAATTAGAAAAACAAGAGCAAAAGAAACCTAAAGCAAGCACGAGGAGGGAAACAATAAATATAACAGGAAAATCAATGAATAAAACTAAAATAAATAAAATGAATAAATGAATAAAACTAAAACCAAAAATTACAGAAAATCAATGAAAAAAACCCTGATTCTTTGAAAAGATCAATAAAATTGACAAACCGATAGCAAGACTGGCAAAAGTAAAAGGAGATAAGATATGAATTATCAATATTAGCAATGGAATAAGTTTACCACAATAGACTATAAAGATATCAAAAAGACAATAAGGGAATACAATGCAACATTTTATAGACACAAATATGACAATTGAGGTGAAACATAACATTCCCTTGAATAACTAAAAACTACTATATCTTTCTTAATATGAAATATATCATTTGAATAGGCCTATAACTATTAAGAAAATTAACTCAGAAATATAGTAGAATGAATCAGACAAAACTTTCTATGGTCATATACAAATACATGATCACTGAAACTCCACATCATGTACAATCACAAGAATCAGATTTGGATTAGAATAAGAAATATTCCTGTATGTATAATATGCCAAAATATATTCTACTGTCATGTATATCTCAAAAGAACAAATAAATTTTTAAAATAATTTTAAAAAAGAAAAGAAAATTAACTCAGAAATTAAAAACTCATACAAGGAATCCTCAGGCCCAGATTGTATCCCTGGAAAATTCTATGAAAATCTCACATTGTATCCCCCACAAATATCTACAATTATGTACCAATTAAAAACAAAACAAAAAACCTTACTGTCTCTAGTAATTTGCCTTACTCTGAAAAAAGAGAATTGCTTAAGGAAGAATTAGCACCAATTCTACATATCTTCCAGAAAAATCGAAGGAGAGAACTCTTCCCAATACTTTTCATGATGTATTACCCTGATATAAAAACCAGACAAAACTGTGGCCCCCAAAATCTACACATGTCATAAATAATGACACATAAAATCCTTAAGAAGATATTAGGGTGCTGGGGATGTGGCTCACTGGTAGAGCACTTGTCTAGCATGTGTGAAGTACTGGGTTCAATTCTCAGCACCACATAAAAAAAGTAAATAAAATAAAGGTATTGTGTCCATGTACAACTAAAAATATTTTTTAAAAAGAAAACATTAGGGAACAGAATTCTTCAATACATAAAATGCATTAAATAATTTGGCAAACTGGAGCTTATTTCTGTGATGCAAAACTGGTTCAACACTTGAAAAACAGTCAATTGTGATATACCTAATCAGCAGACTAAAGAAAACTCACAGGATTTATCATATTCATACATAAAAAGCATTTGACAAAACCCAGCATGCATTCATAACAACTCTCAAGTATCATAAAGTGAAGAGTCTCTTCATCACTTGGTAAAGAACATCTATAAAAATCCTACTGCTAACATCACACTTAATGAAACACTGACTGCCACCTGATAGCAACTTTTTCCATTCTTATTCAACATAATACTCAAATTTATAGCCAGCACAGTAAGATAAGTAAAATCAATGAAAGGCATTCAAATAGGAAATGAAGAAGTAAAGCTGTCCCTATTTGCAGATGACTTGTGTCAAAAATCCCAAAGGAATCCAAAATGAACAAAAACAAATAAACAAAAGAAACTCCTAGAACAAATAAGTTCAGCAAGTTTGAAGTATACAAGATCAATACACAAAAGGCATTCACATTTCTATATACTAACAATGGGCATGCAGTAACAAATTTAAAATAATACCATTTATAATTGCTGCAAATAAAATAAAATACTTAGGTATAAATCTAACAACATGTATAAGATGTAGATTCTGAAAACTACACAATACTGATGAAAGAAATCAAAGAAGAGCTAAATAAACAGACACACTGTGTTCATGGATTAGAAGACTCAATGTAGTAAAGGTATCAATTCTCTTCTAATTTCCATATATATTTAATGCAATAAAAATAAAAATATCATCAATATTTTTGCAGATATAAACGCAGTTGTTCTAGAAAGGAATCAGTTTACTCAATTTTAAGAATTATATACCTACAGTAATCAAGACTGGGTTATATTGGTAGAGGGTTATATACATAGGTCAATGGAACAGAATAGAAAATCCAGAAACAGACCCACTTAGATATACCCAATTTATTTCTGAAAAATTAGCAAATGCAATTCAATGGAGGGAAGATAGCATTTTCATCAAATGATACTGTAACAATTAGACAACCATAGGCCAAAAAATGAACCTTAACCCAAGCCTCATACACACACACACACACACACACACACACAGACACCAAAATAGATCATGTACTTATTGTAAATATAAAACTATAAATGTTTTGGAAAGTATAGGTGAAAATATTTGGTATCTCGGACTCTGTAAATAGCCTTTAGCCTTGACCCCAAAAGCATGATCCATCAAAAGAAAAATTGATAAATTGAATTTTACATTACATCTTTCATTCTTTAGTACTTGTTACTATAGACTATTTTGTGCTAGGTGCTGGGACTTTAAACATAATTGAAATGTATTTCAAAGAATATATAGCCTTCAAGGAACTCTTAGTTTAGCAGTGAAGGAGATACCTAAACTCAGAATGAGATATGTTAACTTCATAGAGAACTGTATCTCTTCTGTGGGTGAAGAACAGTTTATATTATATGTAGAGGATCTGTAACAATGAGTAGGGGCTTACAAGGTAAAGAAGGGATGGGAGGCTATTCCAAGCAGAAAGAACAATATCTTCAAAGGCAGAGTCATGAAAGGACACTGTGTTCAGGGAACAGTTAAGATGTTCATAGAGGCTAAAAGCATGAGATTTGAAAGAAGACATATTTTAGGTAGAATCAATAGAATTCAGTCAATGATTTGATAAAGGTGAAGTGGATAGCTGAGAGAAGACTGGGAATCAAGATGCTTGTCAAACTTGTACTTTAGGGGACTAGGACCATTAAATGTGATGAAGAACAGAAAAGGAAGGGGGGTTGTTTTCTGAGTAAGGGTAGTATTAAAACATGTTGAATTCTAGGTACCTGTTTTTACAAATAAAAATATCCTACAGACAAGTGATAAAATGTTACTGTTATTCCTAAAAATAGTTCTGGGCTAGAGATGTAAGTGCAAGAGACATCAGTATTCAGTTAGTTGAAGCTATGGGAGTAAATTATATTACATACTCAAAAGACAGACAGAAGCTGAGTGTGTGTATGTGTGAGAGACAAAAAGAAATTGATAGAGCAAAGTCCAGCATTTTTTTCTTGCCTGCTTGCCATCCACTCTCTGCAGAGGTAGTTCAGATTCCCCTCTATGCATTAACATTTAGAGAACTCTGGCTTGAATAAGACAAAGAGATGAAAAGGCTATAGTTCATCCATTTCTCAGCCCCTGCTGCCAAATTCTTTCTCCTCTGTCTCAGTAAGGCATCTCTGGGGAAGTAACAATCTGCTGAAGTCAGTAAAGAAAATTCCATAGCTTTCATTGGTGAATTATCACTGACTACAGAAAGTGACTTGGAAGTCCTTTAGAAGACCAAGCTAAAATCCCTTCTGCTCCAAATGATGCTGTGCCTTCTTGTCTTTAATGAAGCTAAAAAAATACACCCTTTTGCATGTATCACAGAACTGTGTGTTTCTGGTATGGACAATAGAGGAAAGTAGATTTTTCAAGAAAAATAAAGCAGCTGATTGGAGGTCTTAGGGTTGACAGGGAAAAATGGGTGGTTAGAGGAAACCATGAGACTCAATTCCTGGCATCCTAGAAAAACAGGATTTTTTTTTTCTAAAAGATACTTTTCAGTGTTTAAAAGCAGTTACTAAATCATTTCTTGCCAGGCATGGTGGCACATGCCTATGATCCCAGAGACTTGAGAGGCTGAGGCAGGAGGATTACAAGTTTAAGGACAGCCTGGGCAAATTAGCCAGATCTCATCTCTAAATACATACATACACATACAGGGCAGGGGATACAGGTCAGTGAACAGGGCACTTGCCTAGCATGCACAAGCCCCTGTGGCCTATCCCCAGTGCCACATACATGAAACAAATTTACAAAATTTGTCTCACCAAACAAATTTAGAAAGATGCATAAAGAACCCATAATACAGTTTATTTATTCTTCAATAATTATTCTTCAATAAATAAGCCAATCAACTTAATATCCCCCATTATGAAATGAGTTGTTGGCATTTTTGTTTTGCTTTGTTTTTATTTTTGTTGGTTAAACTGTCTAGGGCAAGTGGCTATTTCTAAGGGTCTGAAAATTTTATCTCCTCAGGTCAAATAACCTTGATTCTTTTACAAAGGCTTCATCAGAATACTTTCACTATCCACTAATAATTTTATAGTACTTCCTTGATAGCTCACCAAATTCTTCACACTCATCTTTAGGTGTTATGATAGGATAACCTTAGCTCTGTGATGAAAAACTGTGTTTAAGTATTTTTCAAAACATTCTGTTCCGTGAAAGGGATGTAAGCCCTTGAAAAAACATGTCAGATTAAAAAAAAAAGTGTCAGGGACTGTTTGTTGTTAAAGGAAGTGAGCTGCTCTGGGATATTAATTAAGTCCAGTTATTGTATCCAACTTAAATTGGTGTCTTCTAACTGCAACTAAAAAAGCAGCAAAGTGGAAGGAAGAGAAGAAATGCAAAAGAGAAAGCTGAAAATACCTCCTTCTTAAGTAAAGAGAGAAAATGGATTTTCATACACTTAGTGGTATCACTTCCTTAATGAAGCTATTCTTCTCTCTATAAATTCTGTCTGGTGGGGAAGGACAAAAATAACAGCGGAAGGAAGGAAATCTGAGAGCATCAAGAGGCTGAACAGGTAAATGTGGGGTTTCCCACTGGTTAGCTCCAATAGCCAAGGCTAAGGGAACAGTTTATTCGTGGCCAGCATTGACAGAGACAGACTCAGGTAATTTGGATACTGAGTAAGTTCCAAGGATAAAAACATGCTTTCAGGAGAGCATTTTGATTTTATTTGGATTGAGACCTGGGGTGAGTTGATAAAAGCAAAGTGAAGGAGTATCATACCAGGTAGTGCCTTAGTTGTTTATTATTTTGAAAACTTCCTCTAAAATTGCCTGCAGCTGTTGGTTAATGTCAAGTCAAGCTGTTTTAACATCAATATCTATGTTTTTTAAAAAGGAAAGGCATAATTTTCTCTCTTTGTGATGTGATAAGACACAGAGTTTGACTTGTGTGAAGAGATCCAGTCTGGAAAAGCAGAGGGGAAAGAGAGCTAATACTTCTTAAGATGCTAAAGTCCCAGTATCTTATCTACATGCTTTCATTTCATCCTCAGAAGAAATCACTGGAAAGGAAATGAGAAAAATGACTCAGATATACTAAGGAACATGTCTAACTTATCAGTCCACTGCTCATTTTATATTGGTGTTCCTAGGTGCTCTCCTCAATGTGTCATTAATTCATCAGCTATTTATTTATTCATCAAATACTAAATTCCAGGCACTGGAGTCTTTTCCTAGAGATTAAGGTCTGAACTTTCTGCAACTTTACCTGTCCCTGTTGAATTCATCAACATTTGGGGAATCCTCTCCAATCCAATGGCTTCCTGTTCTACATTTTATTATGTGCCTAATCAATGGTCATCCTCTTTGATACATGCCTGTGGTCAAACCAAGAATGAGTCATTGAACAGGGGGAAAACAAACAAAATGATCAACCAGTCTTTTCCCTGACACAATCAACCAAATTAGTGTAGGAAAAAGCTATTAGGTCACATCCAGTCCATCCCTCTAGGGACAGAGCAAAACCACTCCTTGTATTATGCTACATTATTTCTCAAAGACATTGTCCTGTCTAATTGTAAATAATTATAAATGACTCAGCGGCAGGGTTTCCACTATTTCCTCTCAAAGATTAGCCCACAATCCAGTAATTTTCAGTGTCAAGATGGTTTCTCTGATAGTCAGCTTAAACAGGGCTTGTCTTGATTTCATCTAATTATGATCTACCCTGATCCCCATTCTTCACAATTCTTCTTTTGTTGCCATATTTATACTCTTGTGATATAGCTACATGCCTAATATACCAGTTTCCTCCCCTCTCCTCCATGGCTCACTGTTAAGCTACCTTCAAAAAGAAAGCCTCAACCCCACACAACTTCTAGCCACCTAAGTATTTCTCACCTATGCAGAAAAACACCAACTAATTTCTTGTAGTTCTGGTGTTAGACCTACCAGATACCTAACTATATAATGTTAGGCAGAGGAGTGCATGTCTAGAGATCACAGATTGTGTTTGAACTACCTCTTGCCACACCCATATTTCTGCTCCTCTAGGGTACAGGAACACTTTTTCAGTGATTTTTTTCTGACCATATGTTTTGAGAATAGCAGAAGATACCCAATTTTCTCAAAAGAACATCTTAGAAGATTCTATATAGGAACACAATTCATTCATTCACTAATATTCAGCTTTTGCTAAAACAAGCAGTCTCATACCCTGTACAACTCACTATAGGAATACCACATGCATCTGGCATGTCTCTCTTCCTCAAGGAATTTACAGTGTAATAAAGATGAATATGTTTCTCTCTTTAACTTATCCCCTGCTACTTTTCTTTCTAAAAAAGTGTTGGGGGGCTGGGGTTGTGGCTCAGTGGTAGAGCCTAGCATGTGTGAGACACTGGGTTCGATTCTCAGCACCACATATAAATACACAAATAAAATAAGGGTCTATCAACATCTAAAAAATATTTTTAAAAAATATTGGGTCAGGTGCAGGGGTACATGCCTATAACCCCAATGATTAGGGAGGCTGAGGCAGGAAGACTGCAAGTTCAAGGCCAGGCTTAGCAACTTAATGACAACTGTCTAAAAACAAAATTTTTAAAAAGGACTGGAGATGTAGCTCAGTGATACAGCACCCCTGTATTCCCAATACCTCAAAAAACATGTTGCTGTGGTAGCTCACTGGTAGAGCAATTGCCTAGTATCTGCAAAGTCCTGGGTTCATTCCCCAGCACCTCACACAAAAAATAAAGTTTATATTTACAATTACTTACCTCTATTCATTCTTCATTAAAAATAAACCTCTGTCCCTAATGTTTTAAGGAAGGCTTATCTGCCAAAGTCAACTGATAACCTCTGAATTAGCAAACTCAATAGTCTCTTTTCAATATTCATCTGACATGACTGTAATAATATTTAACACCATTGATTGATGGACTACTCTTTCTGAAAATACTCTCCCTGTCCTTGCTTTTCATGATACTTCTCTCCCATATGTCTCTTTCCTCACCTGTGATTGCCCTTTCTTTTTCCTTTTACACCTCCTTTCTTCCCTCCCTCTCAGCTGATGGCTCCCCCTTACATTTGATTGTAAAAGATAAGCATAGAGAGGAGAATTTCCTCTTCTTTCCATCACTGTATCACCAACTTACTTTGCCTTCCATCTTCATAATATAAATTAATTGTCCTTATTCTTATCAAAGTTCAATTCTCCAGTTCCATTCTAATCTGCCCAACGACCTTGCTGCTACAATTATTCCTTCCTTTCTATTTCATCAATATCTCCCTCACTATTGAGTTATTTCCAACAGCAATTGGATATTTGATACTTGTGATTTAAAAATAAATATCCCTTTTAAAAAAATGAAACAAATTTAATCCTTGACAAATAATGGTGTGAATATTTACTCCAATTGACCCTCCAGCTAACACTCCATTTTTCTGTACCTTCTCACAATGAAACTCAAAGGAAGACTTACTATTTTCACTTCTTCACGCCCCCCCCCATTCTTTCAAGAAACTATCTGCAAAAAAAAAAAAAAGAAACTATCTGCTCAGGCTTTTGTCTCCAACATTCCAATGTCAAGGTTGCCAATGACATCTGTGTTGCCAAAATCAATAGTCAGTTCTTAGAATCAATGTCTCACTAACTTTTGACACTAATGAATACTCCCTCTTTCTTGAGTCAGCTTCTTCAGTTGAATTGTGGGACACAGCACTGTCTTGTTTTTCCTACCACTGCACTGCTCACTTCTCAGCTTGTTCTTCTGGTTACTCTTCATCTGCCCTCTCTAAATATTAGTATACCCCACAGTTGAGTCCAAGGAACTCTACTCTTTACGCCAACTCATTAGTGATCTAACCTAGTTTCAAAGCTTTGAGGATCAGAAGGTCATTCCACAAGTGTATACATTTAACCTTGACCTATTTCATGAACTTCAGATTCCTTTAATTTACTACTTAATATTAGCATAGACAGACATCTCAAATTTAACATGTACAGAATCAATTTGTTTCCTACTTGTTCCCAACATCCATCAAACTTGTTCTTCCTCTAGTCTTTCTCACCTTAGTAACTGACACCATTTAAAACTAAGGAATCAATCCAAAACTGCGGAAACTTTTAATTCCTTGCCTACCCCTGCTCTGTCATAACCCTGGCCAACTCACACCTTACCCATGAATAAATCCTCCAAAACAAATTCTAAATCCAACTTCTATTCTCCATCACCATTACTAAAATCTAAGTCCACCCCACCAACATTTCTTGCCTGAATTATTGCAATTAACCTCCTAAAAAGTTTCAGTGTTTCCTTTCCTCCCTATAGTGTTTCCATGCAGCAGCCAGGGTGATCATCTCTAAGCCCAAAACCAGTCATTACTACTGGCCTACTTAGAACTCTCTACCAGCTTCCCTGTGTAATTAGAATACATTTAAACTCCTTCCCAGCACCTAAAAGGCCCTATGAGTTTGTGTCCTCGATTACCTCTGAAATTTCATATCCCTTCATGCTTCCTTTGCTTAGTAAACTGCAGTTTCAATAATTTTCTTCCCAATCTTTGAATATATTATTTTTTCTCATTTAAGGGCCTTTATGCTTGATATCCTTCTGCTTGGAAAACTCTTATTCCCAGATCTTTACATGGATGCCTCTTTTTTAAAAAAATTATTATAATTGCTTTGTACAGTTTTAATTTAGATGTACCCACATATTTATTATTTTTATTTTTGTCCTAATTAGTTATACATGAGAGTAGATTGCATTTTGACACATCATACATAGATGGAGTTTAAGTTCTTATTCTTCTGATTGTACCTGATGTAAAGTTACACTGGTTGTGTAGTCATATTAATGCCCAATTCATTCAACTATCCTTCCTACCCCCAAACCGCCTCCCCTTCCTTCATTCCCCTCTGTCTAATGCAAAGCCACCTAAATTCTTCCCTAGCCTCCCCCTTATTGTGAATTAGTATCCACATATAAGAGAAATATTTGGCCTTTGTTTTTTTGAGATTGTATGTGGATGCCTCTTTATTATCATTTAATTGTGTTCAAATATTTTCTGAGAGGCCTTTCTTGAACTAGCTAAAGTCTCCCCTTCCCCTGCTGCCTCCACTGTACATACAAATTTCATCATTTTATCCACCATTACACTGCCATAGTTTCCTTTATAGCAATTATCTCTAACTGATGTTTTATGATACATTTGCTTGTATGTGATTATTTTCCACTTCTCCCATCCCCATTAGACTATCAGCTCCATGAGGGACAGGAAACTTTTGTTCACTACCATATTCCCAGTTTCCTCAATAGTACCTGACATAGACAGAGTGTGAGTCTTGTAAATACTTGTCAGATTAATGAATGAAAGATTCATCTCACTGTCCTTAGCTTATAAATAAATGCCCCTACTCCTCTCCTGTTCCTCTCTATACTAGTGTTTCTGGAAGATATGAAGTGTTCCCCAAAAGCTCCTGTGTTAATGAAAGAACATTAAGATGTAAAATAGAGTATGTGAGCTTTAATGTAATCAGTCCATCCTGGTTTAAATGCTAACTAGGTGGTAACTGTAGGCAGCTAGAGTGTGGCTTGAGGCGGTGGGTCACTAGGGGCATGCCCTGGAAGATTTCATCTTCCCTGTGGAAAGAAATCTTCCCCACTCTATTTCTTGTTTGCCAGGTCATGAACTGATTTCCTTCACCACTGCCCTTCTGCCACGATGTTATGCCTCACCTTGGGTCCAAAGCAATGGAGTCAGCCCGCCAGACTGAACCTCTGAAACCATGAGTTAAAATAAACTTTTCCTCTTTAAGTTGTCCTTGTCTGGTATTTTGGTTACAGCAATGGTAAGCTGACTAACACATGAGCACAGCACAAAACTTACAGGGAAAAATGGACAAGTGAACAGACTGTTATAATTCTGGATAGAGAAAATCAGAGTGTTGTTTGTGGAAGGAAACCTAACACAGTTCTGGGATACAAGAGTTCAGAAAAGCTTAGATGTGGTAACTCTTAGGTCAGGTCTGGAGTGCTGGGTAATAGTTAAACAGAGAAAGAGGAAACAGTCATCATTCTGGGAAGAAGGATCAGAATGTGAAAAAACACAGAGATGTAAGGGATGATGTTACAGATGGGGAAATACAAGCAGTTGAATATAGCTATAACTTAGAGTGCAAATTTTTGCAAAGATGGGATTTGTTCAAACAATTTCAAGAGTTTAGATTTTATCCTGAACACAACAGGGAACCTTTAGGGGTACTAGGTGAGTATAGGTTTCAAGACTAGAGTTATATTTAAAAAGAATATTCTAATCACATTGTGGAGAATAAATTCAGGAGATAGGGAACAAGGCAGGACTAGAGACAGATAAAGTAATGAGAGACTGTTGCAGTGAAAATGACCAAGACTTAATCAGTTAGATACAGAAGTGAGGGGTTGAGAAAACTGCTCCACTGTGTACAATCCGTTTTTATAGAGGTGCATAGGAGGAGAAGCAGATTTTATCAGGGGTTGGAGGTGGAAGTTAATGAGTTTAATAGGTGCACGTGGAGTATGGGAGATTCTTATGGGGCACAGAAATGGAGGTATCAGAAAAGAAGTGGATTACATATGAGAGTGTTTTGGGATGAAGTGAGAGATTTGGAAGTCTTAGTTACTGAGTTAATTCATGGAATGAATTAAATCACCCATCAGGTATAGTAGAGAAACTTGTACAGAACTTTGGAGAATATTAATACTTAAGGGCAAAGTAAAGGGGGAGCAACTATAGAAGGGGAGTAGGCAAGAGAAATCAAAGAAAACCAGGGGAAGAACAGTGTTACTAAAGCTGAGAGAAGAGGAAATTATAAGAAAAAATAGTGTTCAACAGCATTAAGTGGTAATAAGAGGTTGTTCCATGTTGGAGAGTGAGTACCCAAACCTCAGAATGCAATGCAATGTAGAGATATGGTGTTCAGAGATGTAATGAGTTAAAATGAGGTCAGACTGTATCAAGGTAGACCCTAAATGCAATGACTGGTGACATTATAAGAAGGCCACTTAGATACAGATACACTAAGACACAAGGAAAATGTCTTTTGAAGACTGAGACACAGGTTGCAGTGCTTGTATCTTTAAGCCAAGGAATGGCAAAGGCTGCTAATAACCACCAGAGAAACTGGAAGATGCAAGGAAGGATTCTTTCCTGGAGGCTTCAGAGGGAACATGGACCCAGTGACACCTTGATTTCAGACTTCTAGCTTCCTGGATTGTGAAAGAATTTCTATGGATTTTAAGTACCCAGTTTGTGGAAGTTTGTAATGGAGCCCTAGGTAACTAATACAGAGGTGACATAAAATAAGAACTGAGCAGGGCACTATGGCACACACCTGAAATCCAAGTGGCTTGGGAAGCTGAGACAAGAGGATTGCAAGTTCAAAGCCAGCCTCAGCAAAAGTGAGGCAGTAAGCAACTCAGTGAGACCCTGTCTCTAAATAAAATACAAAATAGGGCTGGGGATGTGACTCAGTGGTTCAGTGCCCCTGGGTTCAACCCCCGGTACCAAAATAAGAAAATAAAAAAGAGTAGAACTAGTGAATGAAGACAACTTCTCAAAGTAGTTTAGCTGTGAAAGAAAAGAAGAAAGTGCACTATCTAAAAATGAACATAGGTCCAGAGAAGATTTTCAAAATGGGAGGCACCTGAGCAGGTAGGTAGACTTAAGGGAAAAAACCTAGGACAAATGGGGTAACAAGCTGAAAATATCTGAATAAAGAAGTGTACTTATTAAAGGAGAATACTTTCTTTTCTAATCTATATTTTCTTGGTACATTATAATTATACATAATAGTGGGATTCATTATGCCATTTTTGTACATGCATATAACATAATTCGATCAATCTCATTTCCCAGTACCTTCCCTTTCCATCCCCTTCTCCCATACCCCATGATTCACTCCTGTATTCTACTGATATTAAAGGAGAAATATTTCTTAAGGAAGTGAAGGGGAATGAGGTCCAGGACATAAAAAATAGTATATATCCAAATGAGAAGATAACTCTTTTAAGATATAGCCCTTTGGGTTCCAGGAATGTAAGGATAGAAAAAAAAGTCACTTAGACCAATCTATACAGGGTAATAAATGCTTGGATGAAGTATTTGGGCTTATTTCTGGAGGCAATTGGGGCTTTTCTGAAAAAAGGAATGACATGACCCAAGCTAAGCACAATAGAGATCTCACAACTCATGAGGTTTACCCGAAGCACAATTATTGCTGATTGAAATAAATACTGAGATGTACTTTAGGAAGATTAATTTGGCAGAAGTGCAAAGAATGGGTTGGAGGGCATCCAGACAAAAGGTAATGAGTCCCTGGCAGTAGCAGGAAGAAGGCAAAGGAGACTGATGGAATGGATATTAGAAACACTGCAGAGGAAGCTCAGAAAGGACTCAGGGACTGTAGGAGATAAAAAAGTGAACTGAAGAGAATTCTAAAATTGTAAGCGTGACAGGAACAGGAAAAATGCCACAAATTAAAAAATACAAATATTAGGACATTGTGGGTAAGAGGAAAATCACACTTGGAAAGTCCAGAGCTTATGAAAAAGGGAAATAGGGGAGAGATCTGGCAGTCTCCTATATCCAGGGGAGAGGTGAAATATTTGGAAGCAAATCAATTCATAAAAGAAGTGTTGGCCAAGGTAAAAATTAAGGCAAAAGATAGAATTGCAAGCCGTCTTTAGGTAAAGGAAAGAAACATTTTCCTCAAATGCAAGAAAGCTTCCTAGAGGAGGTGACACATTTGACACATCCCAGAAGTGATGGAAAGCAAGCTGGACCTGTGCAAATAAGATACTGCTGGTTCTAGTACTTCCTCTGTCACTTCCAAGCTGTGTGGACTTAGGAAAATCCTTCCTCATTCTAGGCCTCAGTTTTACCACCTATAAAATGGAGTCATTAAGTACAGTGATTACAGAGACCTCTTTTAGCTCTAACAATATATTTGCCTTTGAGTGGAGCTTTGACTTTAGTATATAGCTAGTCTTTGGCTTGGCAGAGTGGTAGAAAACATTCTAGGTCAAGGAAAAACACAGAAAAGGCAAAGAGAAGATCTGCATGTGTCACTCAGTGAAGGGGATAGATAGATCACTTGCTTAGCATACATGAGGTACCGGGTTCCATCCCCAGCACACACACACGCATAAACACACACACACACACACACACACACACACACACACACACACACAAAGAAGAAAGGAAAAGAAAAACTAAGAAAAGGCAAAAAAGTACATTTGATTTCTTTCAAATAGCATGATAGTCTCCAGATCCATCCATTTACTGGCAAATTTCATAAAGTCATTCTTCTTTATGGCTGAGAAATATACATCATATAGATATGTAGCTATAACATTTTCTTTCCTAAAAAAACAAAGTTTGAATGTCCTCTTTGATATGTGAATGTTAACACACAACAAGGGGGGAAGGAAGAACAGAAGTTCAGTGGAGTAGACAAAGGGGAATGAAGGGAAGGGCGGGGGATGTGAATAGGAAAGACAGTTGAATGAATCTAACATAACTTTCCTGTGTTCATATATGATTACACCACAGTGAATCTCACCATCATATATATCCACAGGACTGGGGTCCTAATTAGAATAAGATTTACTCCATATTTGTATAAATATGTCAAAATAGACTCTACTGTCATGTATAACTATAAAGAACAATTTAAAAAATTCTGAAAAAATTTTATAAAAGAGAAGCAAATTATTTTAGAACTTTTTTTTCACAAATTGTGCTATCTAACCTAATTATTATTCTTATCAACAATTGTTAAGGTAGTATGGGATTGACAAAAACAATGGTCTATGTTGTCAAAAGTGCTGACCATTAAAAAGAAATTTGTACTGTGAAGTATCATGCTCCCCCTAAAATCAGTCCTGAAGGATAAGCACTGCCTTCTTTTTATCTACTCAGGAAAAAGAAAACAAAAGGTATGAAATGTCTACTCTGTTTCAGGTTATTTCCTATATTTACCTAAAAGTAATTTCCATGAGGGCAAGATTTGCCTTTAAATCTGATGTATTAATTGCTGTATCACTAAAACCTGAAATAGTGGTTAAGCACATATTTGGCACTCAATGAAAGTTGTTTGACTTACTTGAAAAAATATATGCATATAATCTCATTTAATCTTTAAAATAAACTTGCAAAAGAGGCATTAGGCATTAGTATTGTCATCATACAAATGGGAAAAATCGACTACAAGAGGTTATGTAATTTGGTTGAAGTCACACAACTAGTAAGAGTCATGCCAGCATCAAATGCAACAGATAGCAATCTACATGTGACAAGAAAATGTCTGTCTTATACTCCATGGTATCTCAGCAGCTAACTCAGTATCTAGATTCCAGTAAGGTTCAATAAATATCTTGTGAATAGAAGCAAACAAGAAAGCAAGCAAGCAAATGCATGCTTATGTAAACCCAAATAATATTCATTTTTCCCCTATACCAAATATATCCTGGTCCAAATTTAAAAGAGTAATTGAAACATAAGAACTCATCAATTTGCTTACCATGCTTGTTGGTTGAAATACTCTGTGATTTTTAAATTTTTTCTCGCTTGTAGACCAAGTTGGCTTTCTTTCAGGCTTTTAAACTTTTAGATAGAGTTACAAGGTCTTTTTGGAGGATGTTGTACAACAAGGGGCTAGAAAACTTAAAGGGCAAGGTAATAAATATTTTAGGCTTCATAGACCATATGGTGTCTGTTGCAACTACTCAACTCTGCCACTGTAGGGTAAAAACAGCCACAGACAACTCATAGATGGATGAGTATGTCCATGTTCTAATAAAATTTTATATGCAAAAACAGATGGCAGGCCAGAGTTAGCCACAGCCCATAGTTTACCTATCCTTGCTTTTTAATATTACTTTGATTTTTTTATCCCTTGTCTTTCCAGCCCTTGTCTAACATTGTGCATAAGCTCCTCCTATACCATGACAGCACAACTTCACTTGTAATAAGTTTTAATCATTTTAGGCTTTTAATTGTGGATGGCAGAACTATTATGACAACAACTGAGAGAAGATAGCACAGGAGGTTGGCAGATGGCGTGGACAGGGCTCTAAGATATGACTACTCCTTTTCATAATCTTCATGCTGGTCAAAGACCTGCTCATCAGGTACACATGATAAAAACTGCATATTTGCTTTTTGTTCAGTGTATTCAGAATTGATCGGTTACTTAAAAACAATCTCATGAATAACAATACTCATAAGAGAATGAATTCAATGCCAAAGCCAATTTAGATGACTGAAAAATCAAGCAAACCAGTTACTCATAGTTCCTACATCCCTACATCAGGATGTGGGAGGGGAGTACTGAATCTTTCCTTCTTCCCTATCAGGATGTGTAAAAATATAATTCCTGAGTCCTTCCTGTGGGCCATACAATGCACTACATCCTGGGGACACAACAGTGAATAAGGAGTAGCCCTTCCCCTCATGGTTCTTCTAGTCCCAGGATCAGAAATATTCTTCTGTAAAAAGCCAAACAATAAATAATTTTAGGCTTTTTAAGCCATACAATCTCTGTCACAACTACTCAACTTCACCATTTTAATGAAAAAACAATATAAACAGTAAATACATGAATAGGTATGGCTCTTTTTCAATAAAACCTTTTTTATGGGCACTGAAATTTTAATTTTATATAATCTCACATATTATAAAATACCATTATTTTATTTCTCCCAATCATTTAAAAATATATTTTAAAATAAACAACACTCTTATAGCAAGCCATATAAAATCAGACTGTGGGCTGGATTAGCCCATGGCTATAGTTCACTAAAATCTAGTGTAGTCTAGTAGGCAAAATAAATTTAGAAACAAACTATTTGGCACAATGTGATAAAGGCTAGAGTTCTATAGGAGCTAGAGAAAGGCCACCTACATCAACCTAATGTGTCAAAGAAGATATCTTAGAAATGATCACCCAAGACTTGAGTCTTTAAGCATGTGAATGTTAAGCTGGGCGCCGTGGCACACACCTGTAATTCCAGCAGCTGAATGCAGGATTGTGAGTTCATAGCCAGCCTCAGCAACTTAGCGAGGCCCTAAGCAACTTAGTGGAACCCTGTCTCTAAATAAAATATAAAAAAGGACCGAGGATGTGGTTCAGTGGTTAAGCACACCTGGGTTCAATCCCCAGTACCAAAAACAAAAACAAACAAACAAAAATAAACAGATCATGTGAATGTTAATATGAAGGAATTAACAGGGAAAAGAAAAGAAAATGAATGCTACAGGTAGAAAGGGGAGAATGAAAAGTCACAGAGTTGATAAACAGCATGATATTCTTAGAGAATGATATTACTCCAGCATAAAAAACAAGATGTGCCAGATGAAGTTGCAGGCGTGGGTAGGAATGAGGACATAAAATGACATATATTGTGTCTCTGGGCAGTGAAGGCCACTGACAAGTTTTCAGCAGGGGACTGATATAATTGAATCTGTGTTTTGGATTCTGTGGCAAAACCTTGGCAGACAGATCTAAGGCAGCTGAGAGGTGACTGAAATAGTTCAGGGGAGAGATGATGAGGGCCTGAACTAGGGCAGTAACAGTGGAAATGGAGAGAAGAGGATGGATTCTAGAAGTGTCTGAAAGATAAAATCAGCATGGTTCAGTGAGGGAGAGCAAAGAGTCAGAATGACTCATCGGTTTCACACTTGGATGGCTGGGTGGATGATGGTAGCAACAACTACTACTGGCAGGGGAGAGAGCTTAACAGGATACATAACAAATTCAGATTTACATATACTGCATTTCTATTTTCTGTTGGGCTTTCCTATCTGGCTGCTGAATATATGAATCTTGAATTTGGGTAGGAAGAGATTAGAATGAGAGACATGGTCATTACTACAGAAGTGGAGTTAAAACTATAAGTGCATGGGATAGCTTAGATTAAATGAATAGAGTTAGGAGATCCTGAGCCAGTGTGATTAAAAGGAGCCTAGTAGAACAAGAGGAAAAAAAATTGAGACCTTGATGATAAAGAGGAGCAAGTATAAAGAGAATGAGGTATGAGAAAGCTAGGTGGGGAAAAGGTTGTTATTAGAGTTGAATTTAATTGTTCTCAATTGATTCCTGAAAATTAAGACCTAATACTTCAAGACAGTGCTTCTCAAATGGTCAGTGTTTTGCGAGAAAGCTTATTAAAAACACCGTATGAAAGCTGGCCCTGTGGTGCATGCCTATCCCAGCTCTTTGGGAGGCTGAGACAGGAGGATTGCAAGTTTGAGGTCAGCCTCAGCAACTTAGTGAGGCCCTGTCTCATGATAGAAAATGAACATTGCAAGGGATGTATCTCAGTGGTAGAGCAACCCTGGGTTCAATCCCCACTACCACAAAAAACCTAAAACCTGCAATACTGGAAATTAACTCCAGAGTTTTAATTCAGTGTGTCTATGGGTCTGTGGTGTTGCCCAATCATTTGCATTTCTAGCAAGTTCCTAGGTGATACTCGCCAGTGTGTTTCACTGAAGAACTTGCTAGAGATACTTAATAGGGTACTAAAATGCAAATTGTATGAAATATATTAACTTCTCTCTTATGCAACTAAAATGCTCCTAGTTATGTATCATCCTTGGGAAAAGTGAAATGATAATCAAATTATTTTCTGTGCTTGGATACAGATGAAGAACCATGACTGAGAAAAACTGAGGGGTGAGGGGTCCATGAGAGCAGGGTCCATAACTACATTGTTCATGATTGAATTCCAGACTCCAACATAGGTCTGCCATTCAGTAAATATTTGTTGACTCAAATCTTGGCAGGGACGATGATACAGTCACGGGGGTGAGCTGCTGACATAGGTTTGCTCACTGAAGTTAAGATCAGGGCTCCATAAGATTATAAAGTTTGTAACTCTTACAGGACAATGAAATCTTTCAGTATGACAGCTAAAATTGAGTTAGATAAGATGACACTGAAGCAGGTGGCAAAGTATAAAATGGGAAAATGACCCAGAGGCTGATAGGTAACATGACAAAGATAAAGCCTGCTCCTTTGAACTGCAAAGTGAAAGGAGAGCTGGGTGTGTTTTAGTGATTGAATGAATGAATGAATTAATTAATGAATGAAAAAAGTCAATGGATCTTGCATAAAGGTAGAGGAATAATCATTTGAAAGTTGTCTATGAAGAGCAAGCCTAAACCAGGGAATGTGAATATATTCATGAACTATGTCTTGCTCCTTTTAAAAATCACATAACACTGTGCCCTAAGACTGTCTACACATCAAAAATTACTTGTATACATGTTTTTCTGTGTGGTTTTATAATTTCCTCCATTTACATCCTCTTTGTGTTATGCGTATTTCTTCTTTTTTCTTTTGTACCAGGGATTGAACCCCAGACCATATATATATATATAAAGAAATATATATATATATATATTTCTTTTTTTTAAGTGCTGGGGATTGAATCCAGGACCTTGTGCATGCAAGGCAAGCACTTTACCAATTGAGCTATATCCCCAGCCCTCCCCAGACCTTTTTGTATTTTATTTAGAGACACAGTCTCACTGAATTTCTTGCTAAGTTGTGGAGGTTGGCATTGAACTCAGGATCCTCCTGCCTCAGCCTCCTGAGCCTCTGAGATTGCAGGTGTGCACCACTATGCCCAGCACATATTTCTTCTTAAGGGCACTTCCAATATTTTGAGTGTTTAGTTGCTATTGTGAATGGGGGATATTTCTCATATAGCTTCCAAACTGATTATCGTGCTCTATTATTGACCTTAAATTAAATTTGTGCTTCTTTGACTTTTCCTTTGAACTTGTTATACCTAACTTTGCAGTTTCCTCATTAGAGTTTAATAAAACTTTAACATATGTTCATTTTATATCTGCATGAGTCAAAATTTTACCCATTTTAAGAAATATTTTAACACTTGCCCTGGATTATTATTGTCTTCTATTATTGAATTAGATTTGATAGGATATCATTTATAGACTTTGCATGTAAATTCAACAAATTAGACATAATATTCTCTTTTGGAGCAGTCTGTCAGGTTTTGGTGTCAAAGTAATGCTGCTTCTAAAACATAAGTTTCCTGGACTAGTAATAGGGGATTGAAGAGGAGGGAGGAAGGATGGAGTAAGGAAGAACAGAGGAATGAATCTGACCTAAGTTTTCTATGTACATATATGAATATTTCACAGTGAATCTCACCATCACGTATATCCACAAGGCAGTAACTGAAAAAGAGCAACAACAATGAAAACTAAAAATAAAAAGCACAAAGATAAATAGAGTAGATGGAAGGGAATGGGTTGCAGGGGGAGCAGGGGAAGGTAAAGTACTGGTGACTGAATTAGAACAAATTATATTCCATGTCTCTATAATTTTGTCAAAATGAATCCCAATGTTATATATAATTAATAAAAACAATAAAAAGGAAGAAAAGATGACTACTAAAAATATATAACTCTGCAGCATTTTCAAATCTGTAACATTTTTTACAGAACTGAATTGAGCTATTCATAGAAAATTTTAGGGAAGGCCCTGATAAAAATATCTAGACATAAAGTATTGTTCAAAAGTTCTCTTCAGGTATTATTTTCAACATTTCTCCTTTTACAAATCCATTTAGTTTTCAACGTCAACAGTTTTTATTAGATATTTTAAAATTTTCTGAGATTTTCAAATTTACTAAGGTACAGTTATAGTCTTTTGAAATTCAAAAACTTTGTTGTTATATTGCATTTATCATTTAAATTTTATTTATAATTCATCTTTGTTTTCTTGATTAAATTTGCTAGAAGCTTATCTATTTAATTCATTCTCTCCAAAGAGAACTAGCCCTCGGCTTCATACCATATTGAATTCTTATTCATGTAATTTCATTCTTCATTTTTAATAAAATATTTAAGGTTATGAATTTACTTCTGAATCCTGATCTCAAAGTTTTGCTATGTCATGATCCCACTTTTATTATTTGTGTTAGTCTGCTAGTGTTTCTTTGAGCTAATAGTAGCATTTAAATGTGTTCTGAAATATTCAAGGAACTGAAGATTTTGTTTAAAACATTGTATATCTATCAAGACCAATGTGATTTCTACTTTTAAGAGTTTGCAAAAGACTTTGGGCATATGTGGTCATTTTTTAAGAAAATGTTTTCTTAACATTTTAAAATATATGCGCTGTCTGTTAAATACATTTTTTGAAATTTATTAGATTGAATTATGCTTTTCAAATCTTTTACATATTTGTTTTCAGTATACATTGTCATAGTTAAATTATGTTAAAGTCTCCCAGACATTTCCATAATTTTTCTACAGCAAAGTTTTTTCTTTACATATTCAGATGGCATTTTCTGTGGAAAAAAATGGTTTATAAATACATTATCTTCAAACTGGTTTGTATCTTCTATTAATATAAAATGAATCTCCTGAGAATAACATGATCATATGATTATTATCCCTGATTTTTTTTTTCACATAAGAGAAGTGACATGCTCAGATGCCTATTTGGAGAATGGATTGATTGGAAGGAGGTGAGACCAAATGCTGAGAAGCCAGTGGGAAGGCTCTGAAAATAGTTCAGGTGAGAAATCGTGAGTGATTGAATTAATACAAAGGCAGCAGAGAGGATTTTCAACAGATTAAAGACATCAAGACTTGAAGTTACTTGGACTGCAGGGGGTGAGGAAAGAGAAGAGTTGAGGATACACCTAGGCTCCTGATTTGACCATTATCAAAAAAGGCAATATAGGAGGAAGAGCTGGGTTGGCTTTACAGAATAGGCAATTTTCTGAAGTTCCTTCTCTTTATGTTCATTCTCAAAGGATTCAAGCCCAGACCTAAAGCTCAGTATTGGGTCTTTGTCAGTTGATTGCTTACTCAAAGCAAAGCCCTTCTACCTTTGTACAAAACACTAGGATGAATATTCATAAATCACAGGGAAAGCATACTTCTTTTATGTACTAACAGTTCTTCCATAAACTTGAGGGGAAAACAACTTGGACTAAACAAGAAGGAATTAATTTCCTATGCCATGCTTAGGGTAGTCCATGTGAAGGTTAAGTTTTCCACAAGAGGGCAGCATCAGTTCATAAATTATGCATTGAACGCTTCCACCAATAGGGGCTGAGGTGGGGGGCGGAAAGGGTAGACAGTGTAGGTTCAGGAAGCCATAGGGCCTGCCACACTATGAAAATCAAAGGCCCTGCTATCACTAAGGCCATAATTATCACCACTCCTAGGTGACTGATAGTGGCAGATGTTGCAGTGGGCAGGGAAAAAGAAGATATGGAGCTTGCCAACGGAGGATGGGTGGGTGAAACATGGAAATCCTCACACTCCTGTGAGTGGCTCAGAAGCTACTCTGGATGGTGCCCTTCCAAGTGCTAGTATCTCTACAACCAGCATCTCACAAAAGTCTGTATTTCTTGTTCAGGTCTTTACCACCCCTAATGGTTTCCCAGCAAATTATACTGCAATAAGTTAGGTTGCAAAGCATACCACAGTTCTGATGTGTGCTCTCCATTTAACAATGTTTGGTTACTCCAGTTATGCTTCCTTTATACCCTAGGGAAAGGAGTGGAACTGAAATTCCCAGAGAACCATTATGTGAAAGGCACTTTGTACAAAGTGTCTCATTTAATCATCATAATAATGTCATTATATCAGGAATTACTATTTCCCATGTGACTGTAACAGGAAGTTACATACATAAGTCTATCAGACTCCAAAACAAAAACTCTTATTAAACTTCCACTCCAAGTTCCTCAAAAGACTTGAAACAGAAACACCATATGACCCATCTATACCACTCCTTCATATTTACCCAAAAAATTTAGAATACTATAGGAATATATGCATATTCATATTTACAGCAGCACAATTAATAATAGCTAAGTTATGGAATCAGCCTAGGTATTGTTCAGAGACTAATGGAAAATCCTATATATATATATATATACATATATATATAAAATGTTATATATATATAAAAGAAAATGTTATATATATATGCAGTAGTTATATTCAGCCATAAAATATTATGCCATTTGCAAGCAAATGGATAAAACTGGAGAACATCATGTGAAGTGAAATAAGTCAGACTCAGAAAGTCAAGGGTCATATATTTTCTTTCTTATGTGGAAGGTAGAGAGGAAAAAGACAAAAAAAGAATCTCATGAAAACAGAAGAGAGAACAATAGACTAGAGAATGTGCATGGGGAAGGGAGGAGGAAAGGGTAAGGGTCTGAAGTTTATCAAATTATGAGTATGTATGAGTGTCACAATTAATTCTATTATTATACATAATTATTATGCACCAATACATTTTTTCACAAGCTACCTCTACAATAAATCTCATTTTAAACTTAAACCATGAGCAATCCAACACTAAATCAGTGATAATGTGTATTGTACAGTATATTACTTAGCATGCCACCTCTTATCCAGGTACACACATGGGTAGCCATGGCTTAATTTTACATACTAAGAGGCAATTCAATAAATCAATGGGATGCTATATAACCTCCCCTTCTTAACCCCAAATCCTTTTCCCCTAAGTATTGTCTCTTCAGGATAAATAATTTTGATATAGGAACATGAGAACAATGGAATAATTGAAGAAAGTTATTTGTCTAGCTTGGTTGACCCAGGGATTTATGGTCCTGGTCACTGAGATAAAGAACTTGGGTGGATAAGAATACGATGTGTTAGTTTTGAGCATGTTCTTTTTGAAATGCTTTGGAGACACCTAAGTATAAATGTCCAGTTGGAAGTAGATTATCTTATGGGACACAAGAGAGATAGTCATCCACAAGTAGATACAAAGTAAAGCTAGAGAATGGGGTGAGACTATTCACAGTATATTGATGAAGTTAGAAAGGAACTAGGGGAAATACCAGCATTTGAGGGACACTCAGAGGAATGCCAGGTAGTAAAGAGCCTGGTTAAGAAATGGACGAAGAAGTAGGAAAAGAATGAAGCACCAGGGTATCTGGAAAGTAAGAATTTCATAAAGGAGGGTAAAATTGAGGAAGTGATAATATCAAATGTCATGTAGAAATCATATTCGATGAAGATTGAAATAATCCATTGGCTTTGACAATTTGGAGATAATTTGTGTATTTTGACATAGTTGTTTCAGCGATGTTCTAAGGATGGAAAGCTAGATGGCAGGTGGAGAGGTGGAGACAGTGAATATAGACTCTGAGTTTGAGACTAAGTTTGAACAAAAGGAGAAAGATGGGACAGTAGCAGCCCGAAAGAGAAGTAGGATTATAGGAAGGTGTTTTTAATTTTTTTCTAGTAAAAATAATTAAAATTCAGGAACTTAAGCATTTATGTAGAATAAAGGAAACCATCCAAGACAAAGGGAGAAGGCCAGGCTGGGGTTGTGGCTTAGTGGTAGAGCACTGGCCTAGCATGTGTGAGGCACTGGGTTCAAGTCCCAGCACCACATATAAATAAATGAATAAAATAGAGGCATTGTGTTCATCTACAACTAAAAAAAATTAAAAACAAAATAAAACAAAACAAAGGGAGAAGTCTGAGCTCCAGTAATACAACGTAGAGATACAACAGCAAAATGAAAGACCATGGGACTGGGGATGTGTCTTGGTGGTCAAGTGCTTGACTAGCATGTGCAAGGCCTCAGGTTCAATGCCCAGTATTGAAAAAGAAAATAATAGTCAGATGGAAAGCTCACTAAAAGGCAGATGCTTTGGCATCGACATAAGGACTGTGTCCAAAAATGTGCTTCCCTTCCTTTTGCTTCCTTCACTGTACTTACCTGGAGTGTCTCATTCTGATGGCTTGTTATTCAAATTCCACCTACCCTTTAGCTCAAAGTCCATGTCCTTTATAGAATCATACCCTGTCAATCTGGTCTGAAGTGATCTCTTTTTCTTCTCAATGGCAATTTCTATCTGAACAATTCATTGACATTCACATTCCACCCTGGGAAACCTCCTTTATTACTTTCTTTAAAAAGATATTGCTAGGGGATGGGGATATAGCTCAGTTGGTAGGGTGCTTGCCTTACAAGCACAAGGCCCTGGGTTCAATCCTCAGCACCATTTAAAAAAAAAAGATATTGCTAATCACTTGGTCATATATGTGTCTCTTCTTTGCTTTTCCACTATACAATCCTCAAGGGCAAGGTTTCTATCTTAGAGTTTGCTACAGCCTTCAGAATGCCTACCATGAGTGGCAGTAGAGCCTTATTAATATTGTCTATGTCAAAATGACAAAATGACATAATATTGTTTATGTCAAAATGACAATTATGCACAAGTATAATGCACTTTAAAAAAACCCTCTGAGCATAGAAACGAAATGATGTACCCCATTTGTGTACAATGAATCAAAATGCAGTCTGTAAAAACTAAAAAATAATTTAAAAAAACCTCTGTTATATGTAGTTCAATAGTGGCAACCTATTATGAAAGAGATGGAAAAAAAGCTGGCTTAGGTAGACTCTTAGTGTGTACTGAGCAATTTAGTCCTCTGATTTAAATAGGGAAACTGAGTCTGGCAGAGGCAAAATAAATGTATCTGAAGTGATATAGGTAGTATGTGGCAGTCGCACCAAAGGTCCTTTCTCCTATGCCAATCTGCTTTAGTTGTCCACAAAAGTCTGTCCATGTGATACACCTCTCTCCTTGATGATAATGACAAAGATGTGACTCTACCGAGGCTTTGACACCAACCAAGTATTTCAGTGGCCTCTGCACCTGTACCTTACCTCCTGACAATCAGCTTGAGGATCCGGAAGGAGCCTTTGATGAGGATGAGAGCTTCTTGGCGGGAGCCATACAATGGAGTGCCATTGATATTCACCAGCTCATCACCAGTCCTCATCTTCTGGGACAAGGCTGCCTTGCCTCCATCTTCAATCTGTGTTTCAGAGAACAAAATAGAAAGCAGGTGGTGAGGGGACTTCCTCCCCATGATTCTACTTCCTGGTTCCTCCCAATCTTGGAGCCACAGGAAGGATAGGGGAATGGCTCCAGGCAGCTTCTGGGAGCAGCTGAGTTGATCACAGGCCATTATTTACTGAAGGCAAAACTTGGGTAAACCTTTGAGGAAGGGTTCAACACAGAAATAATGCAATCCCTGCCTGGAGGAATGAACAGTCCATCTGGGAAGACTAAAACTTCTAAGCCAGGCGTGGGGCGCAAGCCTGTAATCCCAGCGACTCCAGAGGCTGAGGCAGGAAGATCATGAGTTTAAAGCCAGCCTCAGCAACTTAGCATGACTCTAAGCAACTCAACAAGACCCTATCTGTAAATAAAATATAAAAAAGAGCTGGGGATTTGGATCCATGGTTAAGCACCCCTAGGTTCAATCCCCGGTACAAAAAAACAAAAACAAAACAAAATCTCACTTCTAAAACAGAAAATGACATTTGGAAGGAACCCCACAGTATGGCTACAGTAGAAACATGGCACTGCAAAATGCACACAAAATTAGAACTAAGTCCTTTCCTGTCTTTGAGAAGGCTTTGAAGTTTGATAAACTTGACTTTAAATTCTGGCCCTACTACTTTGTAGCTGTGTGATCCTAAGCAAGTTACCTAACACCCGTGTCTCAATTGCCTCATGTGTAAAGTGTAGATAATAAGAATACCTATGTCACAGGGTGGTTAGTATTGGAAGTGTTTGGGAAGTCCTTAAGAAATATGATCGCAGATTATTATAATAGGGGGTTGACTAAAGCCCTTGAAGGTGACTCCCCACTCAACTTTCTGCAAATGTACTAGAAAATTCAACAGATATGAAGTAGGTATGAACAAAGTAGCTGCTCATTTATCTATGCCTCTTCAAGTGCCTAGCACAGTGCTTCCAGTCCTGACACATGTGGGCATTCAGCAAAAACTGGGAATATAGGTATTTTCTGTTCCACCAAGGCCTACAGATCTCCATCAATCAATCTGGATGAAAAGGTTGTCAAGTCAGTGCCATTAAAAGCAAAACCAGAAGTAATAGTTATTGGGGTAGGAAAAAACAAAGCAGAATGTCCCCAAGATTCCTCGCTATTGCTTATTTTATATGTAACATTCCTTTTAGCACAAAGGTGATTCTGCTTATTAGAATATCAATTCCATTCATGGGGAAAGGAGACATATATCTATTAACTCACCCCTCAAGTATTTAATGAATTTTTTATGCATAGAACAACATACAAAGTGCTAGAGATACAGAAATGAACCATACTCATATCTCTTAGCCTCAGAGTTGCTGTCTAAAGTTTATGGAGATGGTCAGGTAAAAAAATTTCAAAAAGGAGCTCAATATGATTAAGTTATACAGCCCTTAGGAGAACATATACTTTAAAAGGGCTCATCTTCACTGAAGGTGGGTTTACACTTCCACTCTTGTTCTACTCTTCCTGTCAGTATCCCCAATCTATGCTCACACCCTGGAAGTTAGAATATTGCTGAGTTTTAGGTCAGTCAGCATATGTGTAATTTGGCAGATAAGATCTTCTAAGTGTAGAGAAAAATGTTAATTCAGGATTTTTAAACCCCCATCAAATAAATTGAACTTCTGGGTTAAATCACAGACTTATTCAACGTTTTGGTGCTAATCCAACATTTTAAAAAAATTAACCCTTGTCTGAAAAATCATAGGTTGACTGAGTGACATTGAAGACATATTTGAAGACATATATGTATGGCCCAGTTTCCAGTACAAAGATATATGCATACATACACATGTATATGTATATATATGTACATACATATAGATAGACGGATATAAATACACACACCTGAGCCAGATATATATGTAAACACACACATGTATATGTGTATATACATATATAGCTTTGTGTGTATATATACATAAATATATCTATACACACAAATACATATATATATCATACACACCTTGGAGGTATATATATATATGCTATATATATATATATAAATATACACATATACATATGTGTGTATATATGTGTATATGTGTTTTTCTGGCACCTGGGCCACCCCTTGAAACAAAGCATGCTGATATTGGTAAATGTGAAACAACTCTCAGCAAATTAAATAGATATTCTTATTTCCATTGCCATTATCACTATTACTTCACAGAAACTGCTGCTTGCTGGGGGAAAAAAAGTAAAGGGAAGAGGAAAGCAAAGTGCAGTACTTGAATTTCATAAATTCTACTTGAATGACTCATTACTTTGGCATCCACAGAAGGCCCTCAGCATCAGGCAGAACTTTCAACATGGATCAGCCATTTGAAAGGGCTTCCTGAGGCTAACAAAGAACTGTAAACAGGAGTCTAACTAATGAATGCTAATAGATTTTCCCTGTTGATGTACATTAGCCTTAATTCACTCTACCCATTTTTTTATTCATACAACTCAATTATCCATATGACTGTTACTCATAACAAGTCTTTCCTTCAATATGTATTGATATTAAGTACTGCCTTTGGTTAATTAAGCACTAGGTTACATCAGCAAGATTTCTGTTTATTCTTGGCCAGAAAATGAAAAAGGGAAACCTTTTAAACTAAAAGGCTTAATTATTGCTGCAGCAAAAGCTCAGACAGTTTGCATTCCCTACTGCCACTTTAGCTGCCACTACCTGAGACCTTGCAGAGATTCATTCTTGAATTATCGCCAGAGTTTGACTGTGCTCTTTTTTCTGCTCCGTGGCCCTTCTCAGTCACCAGCAGCATCTTCCTCAGGATGGACATACTGAGTAGAAATCAGCAAATCTGGGGTACCCAGCACAATCCCAGGGTACAGAGGATCCAGACCAGGAGTGAGACTCCATTTGACTGGAGATCCTCAGGTACTATACCCCAAACTAGCCCTCTTCCAGATATAGGGTATTTACTGAACTGTACAACTGACTCCTTAGTCCTCCAGGCTTTTGAGTCCTTTTTTTCTTGCTCACTAGTCTATCCCCTCCCTGCTCCAGTTATTGTTTGGCCTTCTGACAACTAGTTCTCCAGGTCAATGGCTCAATCACACACTTGTTTATGGAAGACAAAGCAGATGTTCATGTCTCTAACAAGGAAAAATAAAGAAAGGGAAGAGAGAACAAATGGCAGGGGAAGAGGGAGGAAGAAAAGATATATAAATATAGATAAATATATGGATATAGATACTGATATAGATATTTCTATAAAAGGTTTTATTTTCCCCTGCCCACCACTCTTTAACTCTGGCTGGGGCCCAGGAAAGGTGTGAATCATCACACTTATTGAAATTAACATACCCTGCTTGTAGGACTGTGTAACATCATATGATGCTGTCAGTTCAGTAAGGCTGGTCAATTTTCCAGCCCCTCCTGAATCAAACCTTCAGGGTGGCTATCCTGTTTCATTTGAAGTGCTGTGAATTCTCAAATTAGACCCAGATGCACTGGATTGTCAGTATAAACACATATCACAAAACTCAATGTAAACAATGGTTAACGTTTGCATCATTTTGTATTATCCAAGTGATCACTGGGCTAGCAGTGAGTGGCCCAAGTAAATGAAAATTGATTGCATTGAGGGCACAGAACCAAAAGCCAGATGGTGTCTGGAAAGCTGGGAAGAGCTCATTGACCTTGGACAAGTCCCTTTCTACTCTTGCAGCCTCTCCTACCCTGGTAAAACACAGGGGCCTGGCTAGATGATCTCTTGGGGTTCTGACAGCTCTATGCCTTTGCAGTTCTGACATTCAGTGACCTGTGAACGGTTAGCAAAGTCATGCATTATCCTTCTGCTGACACAGATAATCCGGGATTTTCTCCCCATTGTACTTTGCTTTTACCCGTGTTTCGCTCCTAGAAAACTGACTAATTAACATCCATCTCTCAACTCCCCTAGGTCTTTATCCATTGTTTCAGAGTGGTCCACCAAGTTTGGAACATTTAATAAGGCATGGTTGGGACAATGACAGAAAAAGATTCCTGAAGCTCCATTTTGTCCTAATGAGCTGGTGATTTGGAAATTTTTGATGGGTCTTCAATGAAGCATGAAGTACTGTGATGGCTGTCAACAAAGTGACAAGTTGGCCCCTTGAGAGTAAGGGCAAAGAAAAATGGGCTTAACAGCATTTACTGGCTTGTTAGTAGCTTTTATTTTATCAGATACAAGCAAATACTTTCCTGAGTCTTTAGAATAGCCTCAGAATATATGCATAAGGAAAGGAAAGAAATATCAGATCAGGTTTAAATTTTTAAAAATGCTTTTAGTACAAGGACACCAGTTGCAACAATAAAAAAACAGGTATTTAATAGTTACTACACTAGTATAAGAGCAGCATTAAAAATCAGTGACATGGGGCTGGGATTGTAGTTCAGTGGTAGAGCACTTGCTCCTCATGTGTGAAGCCCTGAGTTTGATCCTCAGCACCACATAAAAATAAATAAAGTAAAGGTATTGTGTGCATCTACAGCTAAAAAAATACTTACAAAATCAATGACATGATTTTGATACCTCTGCTTCCTACTAGAAATTTATTAGAAAAAGTAGGAATCAACTGAAACTTTTTGGGTCACTTTTCAGAGGCTCTGACCAAATTACCAGCCCTAATACCAACCTCTACAAGCTTGTCTGTAGTGTAAAAATGCAAATAACGTAATTGTTAATTGATGTATTTTTTTTGGCATATAGAAAATGTTCATGGAGAGTATTGCAGATCTATTGCTTAAAAAGTGTGTGCATGTGTGTTTTGTGTGTGTCCTCTGAATGCCTTTTAGTGTCTTTGAAAGATTTTCAAGTTTTTAATGATGCTATAAATATGTGTTCAGCAATTTGACCTTTTCTGGGAAATCAATGAGGAGAAAATGTAGAGATGGGGATAAACTGGTTTGGGGAAGTTTAACTGTTAGGAAATAGAATCATGAAAGAATGGATAAAGACCTTGCTCTTCCAGAAATTTCGTGGGAAATCTTGAGTGAACCATAGACTGGGGCGGGGGTCATCTGTTTCTGATCTATCCTGTCCATCTGTTGGTATATCTTAGAATCTCTTCATGCTAAGAGGGATTAATCAGGGTGCCCTGAGCAGGGGAGATACGGGCTTTTAAACCTCTGCAATCTCCTTGCCATGGTTTTCAACACTCTGATTCCAGGTTGTAGACACCAGCTGCCCTAACTTGTCTCTCTCAGCAACTTCCTCCCTTAAAAATTCCTCTCAAATTTCCAAAGCAGTCTGGGTTTAAAAAAAACCCCAAGAAGCTCTGTTGCTCCTAATCTTCCCTTCTTTACTCTAGCTCCCCAAAAGGTAAAACAGAAAAAAAAAATACCTCTTAAATAAATGAGAATTCAAAAATAATAGCCAATTAAAAAGATATAAGTAGGCCTAGATCAAAGCAGTAATCCTGTATGTGGATAGAGTGAGGAGGTAGACACTGAAGGAGAAGCCAGCTAAGGAGAAGATAACCAAATCCTACAAGGAGATGCCCTAGAGTAGAAAGCTCTAGGGATCAGGCCAAAGGACTTCCCTGCCCTTGAGCCATTAGAACCTTACATTGCCCCATAGCATGACCTATCTGCACAGACAACACCTTCCTCTCCAGCTGCTTAATCACCATCTAGTTTACTAATCCTCACAACAAAGGCCCTCAAAGCTCTGAATCATTAAATTTCCCTGGGGATTAGCCCAAGTCAAATTCTAAGCATCTTTGCCAAAAATTCAATCAACCCAGAGTCAAGCTCAGCTCTAGGAATTTGGTGATGAGGGGAAGGGAGTCAAAAGCACTGTCCCTAAGTCAGCAACCAAAGGCAAGTCTGTCTTTGCTCCTACCAAATCACGTAGTCCTGCTATCTCCATAAGCCAGGTAAGGGGACACAAGAGTAAATGCAAAGCTTCTTTCATGGTTCGCAGTCGTGCTTACTGGGGTCCTGTTTATATTTTGTCAACTCTAGCCATTTGTTTACCCTGAAGTCTTCTGCTGATATTATCAGTGCTTGTTATAAATGTTAGTATTTGGTGGTTTAGGACAATAGTTTCCACAGCAGGGTGCATATATTCCAGGCTGTGCACATGATCCACTGGCACTTGTTTATAAAAAAAAATTAACTACACTTAGTAAAGTTTAGTAACTATTAGCAAATATTTGTTACCATTAGAATTAAATTGTATCATCCATAAATAAAATTATATATATTATATATAATACAATATCCCTAATATAATATATATATATATCTTATATATATATATTAGGAATACATGTTCATATTAAAAACATTTTCACTGATATAAACTTTTACTAAAAAATTGGCCAGGTCATAGACCAAAATGAGAGGGATAAAACCATAATGCTTTTAATTATTTAATTTTTGCCCCTGGGGATTGAACTCAGGGGTGCTTTACCACTGAGCTACAACCCCATCCCATTTTATTTGTTTATTATATTTTTGAGACAGTGTCTCACTAAGTTACTGAGGGCTCACTAAGTTGCTGAGGCTGGCCTGGAACTTGCAAACCTCCTGCCTCAGCCTCCTGGGTTGCTGGGATTACAGGTTCGAGTCAACACACCTGACCCCAATAATACTTTCAGAGGAAAACATAGCAGCATATCTTAGTGACCTTGAGGTTGGACAGAGATTTCTTGGGCCAGATGCAAAAGATAGTAACCTTAAAAAATTTGTTGGTTCATCCAAACAAAAAATCTTCATTAAAGTTGTCAATAAAAACAGTGATAACTGGGCACAGTGGTGCATGCCTGTAATCCCAGCTACTTGGGAGGCTGAGGCAGGATGACTAGCAGGTTCAGGGACAGACTAGGCATCTTAGTGAGACCCTGTCATGATTTTGATTCTTTTGTATCAGAGATTGAACCCAGGGGTGCTTAACCGCTGAGCCATATCCCCAGTCCTTTTCATTGTTTTTTGTTTTGTTTTGTTTTTAATTTTGAGATGGAGTCTTGCTAAATTACTGAGGCTGGCTTTGAACTTGAGATCTTTCTGCCTCAGGCTCCCAAGTTACTGGGATTATAGCCATGTGCCAACACGCCCAGCATTCATGAATGTTTTTAAAAAATTAAAAAGGGCTGGGGATATAGCTCAGTGGTAGAGAACTTGTCTAGGATGTATGAGTCCCTGTATTCCATGTCCAGCACCACAGATACACCAAAAAATGAAAAGTCAAGCCACAGAACAGGAAAATATTCATAATAAGTATATCTGACAAAAGACTTAGAATATGAAAAGAACTACAAATCAATAAGAGAAAGACCAATAGCCAATTAACAGTTGGCAGAAGACTTGAACAAGCACTCCATAAAGAAGGTAGCCAAATGCTCAATAAGCATATGAAAAGATGCTCAATACAATTTTTCATCAAGGAAAGACAATTTTAAATCATAGTAAAATATCACTACCTATCCACCAGAATGCCTAAAACTATAAAGAGTGAAAATACAAAGTACTGGCAAGAATATAAAGCAATTTGAACTCTCTGTGTTGTTGGCAGGAATGTATAATTATACAACAACTCTGGACTGTATACCTTCTCCCAGATTCAGCAATTCCACACCTTGGGATACCCAAGAGAAAGAAGTGCACATGTCTAAAAAAGATTTGCTTGTACATAGCAGCTTTATTTATAATAGACAAAAAGTAGGAATAACCCAAATGTTCATCAAAATATACGTGTACACAAAGTGGTATACATACTATACAGCAATATAAAGAACAAGATATTGATACATGCAACAAAATGCACCACACTCTAAAATATGTTGCCAGGTATAGTAGTGTGTGCCTGTAATCCCAGCAACTTGGGAGGCTGAGGCAAGAGGATAAGTAGTTCAAGGCCAGCCTCAGCATGTTAGCAAGGCACTAAGCAATTTAGCAAGACCCTGTCTGAAAATACAAAATAAAAAGAGTTAGGTATGTGGCTCAGTGGTTAAGCACCCCTGAGTTCAATTCCTTGTACCAAAAAAGAAATAATTTAAAAATAAATGAAGAAAATATTATGTTGACCAGAAAAGACAAGACTATAGTATGATTCCATATTGTAAGAAGATCAAGAACAGAAACAATCTGATGGTGAAAAAGGTGAAAAGTGGTTAACTAGGAAGAGGGTATACTGATTGGAAAGGCACATGAGGAATTTTTCTGGGGGTGCTGGAAATGTTAGACATGTTTGCTGATTATATGGGAATATACATATAATCAGCAAAAACTTCATTGAGATCTGTGCATTTTATTGTTTATAAATTATTTCTAAATTGAAGAAAGAATTTTAAAAACAAAGATCTCTATACTGTTTGGATTATATTTCTGCAAGGCAAAATATTTCTCTTCAAGATAAGCCTCCACAATAGGACTCTCACAGTTCCTCTCTGCTTTGATACAGTGTTCATCCGCCCCTCCCCACAAGGTGGATGCTTTCAGTAGGAAGTGAAAATGAAGATCAACACTTCATGTTCTTCACCTGCCAACCAGTAATGGTCAAAAGTTTTGTTTTGTTTTGAATCTCTGACCACTCTCTATCTTGACATATACTAAACACAGAATCAGTCCTCGCCCCATGTTGGAGCCATGTATGCAGCTCTTCTTGTCCATTGCACGTACAGCTCTTTCTTATGGTCTCCAGAGTTCCTGACACCAAATCCTAAAAGCTGAACTTCATCAGGTCATTACCATTCGAGCAACTAGCTCTTCCCCAGGCATCATTACTGTCCCCTTATTGCCTGTGCTTCTTGACTGTCAAGTAAGATAAGCCCTTTAGTGTTACAAGTGACCAAAGAACCTTACAAAGCTGATGTGATAGTGGGGGTTCAGGGTGGACTGGGATGGAAGAAAGCAGAGGAAAGGAGATGGAAGAATGCTAGGATCTTTGCTCCTGACTTCCAGAGGCAGTTGTTAGCAACATAGTTGACTAGAAGCAACCATGATATGCTCCTCTGCATAGCATTAAACGAGTCTAGAGCAAACCAGAAAGCCCATGATGCCCTCTTAGCATGAGGACAGCACTGTATGCTAACGTAGTGGGTGAGCCTAGGGGGCTGAAAGAGCAACAATCTCTTACAAACCATCCAATATAACAACACTGTGGGCTAGGAATGTAGCTCATTCTTGAGTGGCCCGTGCAGAGCCCTGGATTTCATCCCCTGCACGCGCACATGTGCACGCACACACACACACACACACACACAGCCCAGAAAAAAAAAAAATCCCGTAAAGAGGACATATCAATTCACTGGCATTTTTGAACTGTGCATAATGCCCAAATTAAAACAAGAATGCGTGTTAAATCCCACCGGATTACTAGAGAGAGATGGAAGTAATACTGCTTGGATTAATGTAATCTTTATTTCTCCAGTATCAACCCATTGTTGATTTGAAAACTATTCTTCAAGTTGATCAAAACTGTCTTTTTAATTTGCCAGTTGGCTGTGAATGAGTTAGATACAGCCTTCCAGCCCAAGAGGATGTGATTAACTATCTGGAATCTGAACTATCCCAAAGCCAGGTTCACTGAATAACTCATTGCTGGTTCCCTGAAGCCACTTATTTATAACCCATTATGCAAAAGTGCACATATCCAACATTAGTCACTTCTAACTGGAAAAGGACCAATGCACTGCACACCCTTCAGAGGAAGGAAAAAAGGCTGCCTCTGGAAACCACTAGCCTGCTCTGTTGCCTAGAGACTGCTTGTCCACCTTACTAGGTACCCATGTCCCTCTACCAGATGTGGATGAAGGGAGATGAGGCTTGATTTCTATTTTCCAGAGCTGGGCAACCACATGCTAGTCCAGGAACATTGTTTGCTCCTGACCAGGCCCATTTACCACAATAAGGATTTGAATCTCTGGTCTTCACTTAGCTCCTGACCAGTGGAAAATGAAAAAGAAAAGAGCCATTTGACTTCCTCCCACCCTTCGGAATGACTAATACCAAAGCAAACAGCTCCCACAGAAATAACCTAACAAGGCACATATGTATGTTGCAAAGACAATAACAATTAATGTCTTTACTGATCCCAGGGCAGATCCACCTTGAAATTAAATGGCCACAGTTGCTGCTGCTTTCACATTGTGTTGCAAATCTGGGAACAAGTGAGCCATCCTACTGTCTGCTCCAAGAATCCTGTTCACATGGTGACAGAGAAATGGAGCACCATCTCTTTCCTGCTCAGCAAGATGTGTCAACAACATAAAACAAAACTGAGCTTCCACAAATGAATAGAGCGGGGGGAGGGAGAGAATGCACTCCATTGTTTATATGTGGTAATGGGGGGATAGGGACTTTTAAAACAGAGATCATTTTCCCCTTCCAATGCCAGGATTAGCTTGAGAAACAAATGAAGGAGGGCTGATGGGCATTTGAGTTCAAGACCTGGGTGAGCAGTGCAGAAGCCATTCAGAAATGTATCAGAATTTGTTTTTTAGGTTAAGGCTGGGTGAAAAGAGAGAACCAGATTTTTAACTCCTGTCTTGCTCACTCTCACTTCCCTAATCTCAAACACAAGAGTGGAGCCCTGCTCCTCCTCGTAGGATGGTTGATTCCCTCTGACAGCAGACTTCACAAAAGTTGGCAGTGAGGGTGTTCTTGACAGCAACATCACTCTGGTGCTTTTCCTCATCCACCAAATTTTCTCCAGCTCTCTCTAAACACCACTCCTCTGTATGTGTTTTCTACCTCTGCCTCTCTTTTGAGCTTGCCCTTTTTTTCTATGCTGGGATGGAACCCAGGGCCTCGTACAGGCTAGGTAAGCATTCTACCACTTAGCCACATCCCCAGCCCTAAACTTGCCTTCTCTACCTCATCCTACTCCCCGGAGACACCTTTGTCCCCTCCCCTGCCTCTAGTCCCTCTCCCTAGGTTTCCTATGGGCAGGCTTCAACATCCCCTCTCATTACGATCTAGCACTCATGTTCACTAATTAAATCAGACGGGCCAAAGAATGATTCTTGCAATGTAAATAGCAGATCAGAAGCTCTACAGGATTTGGCCATGCATACCTCATTGACCTCCTTTCACATAATCCTTCACCTCTACACCCCCACCCTCCACACACTGTAGTCATATTGAAATTTCTGTTCTTC
Source organism: Sciurus vulgaris (assembly GCF_902686455.1). Lineage (NCBI taxonomy): Eukaryota > Metazoa > Chordata > Mammalia > Rodentia > Sciuridae > Sciurus > Sciurus vulgaris. The sequence goes on along the minus strand of NC_136471.1, from coordinate 93,844,057 downwards.
AGAGGTCAAGTCCATCTCCATTTCAGGACCTTTGCACTTGCTATTCTCAGAGGTGAGAACATTCTTCTTCTAGATTCTTATAGTTCAGTTTATCATTCATGTTTCACCTCAAATCTTGCCTTACCTGACTTTCTCTCTTTCCCCCATCCTTGTCCCCTTCACTCTCCATCATATTACCTCCATCATAAAATGTATCACCAGTTTGTATGATCTTGTTTATTTCTACATGTTTACTTTCTCTCAGGATACTTCAATTGTAATGGGGGAGATAGTCATCATCTTTTCATAGCTCTATCACTGGTATCCAGGGAAAAATATCTGTACTGAGCACACAGTAGTTGCTCAGTAAACATCTGTTGAAATTAGAAGGGATCACAGAATATTAACCTATTTGTTTGCTTGATTCTGGACAAATAACATGATTTTCACTTTGTTGATAAAATCAATGAGGTTCAGAAATGTTACCCAACTTGCTCAGGATAGAGCAATTATTAGGTCTGTGCAGCTGTGACAAAGCTGTTTAGTTTCCCATATATTGCTCTTCCTGATCCTTAAGTAGCAATGCAAAGAAATTCTTGCAGAAGAGTCACCTTAATGTTTTTTAAAAGTACTGTTATTATTGGCTCAGAATATTCTACAGTAATTATCCTTAAGCTAAATATTCTCTTCTTGTCAGAGGATGCCCAGAGGTAAATATTAGACTCTTAATTTGGTAGAAGGAATGAAGCCTTTAAGGAAACTTAGGTGCATGGCAATAATACCTTGTGCCCAGATATGAGTCTCCTTAGTTTTTAACATTCCCAGTCTTAGGAAGTTAATTTAAAACACACACAAGCCCTTACAAACAGACCATGAATACTGGGAGATTTAACTACTCCCAGCAGCTGGGAATTCACAAAGTAACATCTACTCCACCTTCCTGTGTACAGACATTACAACAGGCCCTTTCAGTCTACCATCCCTGAAAACTTTAAGAGCAAATCCAGACTATGGGCATAAACCAGATTCTAAATTGATTGAGTGTTTAGCCATTTCCCTCAGACCCCTAAAAAAGTGTGGGGGTGTGTGTCAGGGGGGACCTTCACCAGTGTTTGAACAAGAGTTTGCCCTGACCTTACTTCTTGAGACTACAATTCCTTTCTTAAAGGCCATTGATTGACTGGATTTAGAGTTTATACCTTCATGATTTAGTGTTTATACCTTTGTGAGGCATTCCATATAAACAAATTCACAAGTCAGAAAAAAAATATCCTTTGTCATGCCAGGTTTCCTGATTTGGGGTTTGGAAAATATGGTCACCACAGCACAGTTGAAACAAAAATAGTCTAAATATCTGTAGTGTGCATTCAGCACTAATGGACAATAAGTGATAGTGAAGTTTTGTCAGATCTGATTCAGATTACCTGTGGCTGCTGTGAATTATATGGAATTACACCGAGTTTAATGGTTCTCTGGCAATTTGCCTTGGCCCAGAGCCAAGGCAGCTAATGCTTCAATCAAAATGCTCTCTCTACCCCCACCCCAAGACAATTTCTGTTCCTAAGTCTGAGTGTATCTGTGATGAAGCCTTCAATGACACTCTCATACAAATACCAAAGTCCCCCCACCCCAACCACCGAAGTCTCTTTCTCTTCCTTTATGGCCAGGTGTATTAACTGCTCCTGTAGCTTTGCTGAGACAAACTGCCTGGCTAGCCATCATGAAGAGAAGAGCTTTTAAGTTTTGATTAAAACAGAAGAGCCAAAAGTGAAAAGATGAAAACAGGACAAATATCAGTGGGCCCTATTTCTTTCATCAGCAGTGTCATCAGCTAATCCAATTCATCTTGATCTGCAGGGACTCTGGACCCACCCTGCAGCTCCACAGAGGTAAGACAGCAGCCCTCCTGAGAAGGAATGCATTCCCCTCCATGGGCAGGTAAACTGACTAAGACAATCCCATTGCACACAGAGTTATACCCTCCTCCCATTTTAGGAACCCAAGTAGCCCTGAGGCTGGGATTCTGCCACAGCTTGCTGGCATTGCTTACACAGGGTTAGGACAGTGGAAAAAGGCCAAGTGCACAAACAAAGGCCAGAAAAGTCCTCAGCAAACTTGCAAAAGAGGCATGTGCAACTGTGAGATGGGATCAGTTCTGGCCAGCTCTCTCTCTCTCTCATCAATCCCTGTTCACCCCTGTCCCCCTCAATCCCTCCTAAAAACTTCCAGAGGCACCTTAGCAATAGCACCTCCTGCTCTTTGACTAAGGTGATTCCTAAGACCCTTTGTCCCACTGATTCCAAAGTCCCATTTACTGGCTCCACTGGGGAGAAAACTCATTTTAAGAGACTAGCTGCCATCGAACCAGCAGGAGGGAAGGGCAGAAACCACAGGATTCCTACTCTGCACTGATTGCCACTAACTCATTTCAGCTGCTAAGGGGAGGCCCTGTTGGGGGAGCCGGGAGAGGAAATGGGTTCCATGTACAGTCCACTTTAAATTGCTCACAATTGCATGCTCGAAAATAGTCTCCACTAAACATTTAGCATGCCCATTAGCGCAAGCCATAAAGCTTTAGGCTTTGCTGCACTGTTCGCCCAGATTGCCTGAGCTGCTTCCCTATGGCAAAGATGATTAAACGGTTGGCAAGTCAGATACACACAGGAAGGATAAAGGAGCCGCAAGGATGGTTAAACCTGGACCCAGGAAAGATGGTTTAATATGACTTTTAAGCACATAAAGGACTTAGAGGGTAAGAACCAGCTGTTCTCAATTTTGATTGAAAGCAGAGCAAAGGCAAAGAAATTGGAATTGCAATGAGAGGGACTGATGTTAGCAAGAAGGAAGAACTTCCTGCCAAGGATAGTAGGTAAATATTAGACCGAGTGGTGGGTCAATGAAGGTTACGGTATTTCTTTCTTTGGAGTGGCTCTTCTGCCTGGGCTATGTCTGTGTGGTCCTTCCAGAGGGTGGGGGAAGGAGGAAAGAGTGGCAGTTAGAGGTCCAATTCAGGCCCTCTCAGCGCCCAGAATCTCTTTGGAACATTCAAGCATCTGTAAAAAGTATCAGTGAGACACAAAGAAAGAAGAAACAAGCAGCTTGCTGCTGATTTCAAACGTTAAAATTCACCCCAGCTCTCTACCCTTCTCTATGAGACAAGGTTTTGCCATGGTCCCCACAATCTCAAAAAAGAAAGTGAAGACTTGCTTTTGGCTCCCCGGGGTCCCTAAGCCATGCATATGGGAACAATATTTTCTGAACCCAAAAGCAGGGCATGGTCTGACAATTATATTTATGGGGACAAGAGGATAGAATATGTGAAATCAGAGCTGTCCTGGGAAATCTGGGACGTATGGTATTCATAGCCACATATTATCTTTTTCTGAGGGTCCCAACACAGGAGGGAGTTAATTAAAACTGTGCCATGTGGTTTGGGGCCTGGGTTCTTTCCTTATCTACAGCAAGATCAGTCAGGACTATGAAAAGCTAGGGCCATAAGCCCAATACAAACGGAAATTCCTTTTGTACAAGTTGGAAAAAGAGGTAGTTTGTGTGTCCTTCCTAGCATTCCCCCAACTCTTAAATGTAGCAGTAGCTAAGGGGCATTGTTCTTTCTTACCACAAATGTCGCCATAGGGGTTATAGAGGGGAAGAAATGTGATCGGATTCAAAGGATTCTATTCATTCACTTTTTTCTTAAGGCAGTGGTTCTTAAACTATAGTACCTAGACCAACAGTATTAACATTTCCTGGAAGTTTTTTTAGAAATGTAAATTATCAGGACCCACTTTAGTCCTACTGAATCACAAACTCTTGGGGTGGGGCCAGCCATCTGTGTTTTAATCCTTCCAGGTGATTCTACTGAGTGCCAAGTGTTAAAATCCTTGGATTAGATGTCTACCTGGTAATGTTCACTTTGCCAACCAGCAATGCCACTAAATGAAAGATCAAAATCACAGGTATATTTGGTAAGGGCAGGCCTTCCCCCCTCATTATCTCTGCCAACTCAGCCTACAATGTCTCAAATATCCCTGGATCATGGGATCATCTGACTTGTACTACATACCAAATTATAGTTTGCCCTCCATAGCCACAGGTCCCATATCGGTGGATAATTTGGAGAGAGCTGGGGATGTGGTTCAGCAGGAGAGCACTTGCCTAGCATGCATGAAGTCCTGGGTTCAATACCCAGTACTGCAAATAATAATTTGTGGGCAGGGGGAGGTACAGACTTTCCCTTGTCATTACTACCTAAACAGTATAGTATAACAACTACATAGCATTTACAATATACTAGGTATTATAAGTAATCTAGAGATGATTTAAAGTACATGGGAGGATGTGCAAATACTACTCCATTTTGTATAAAGAGACATGAGTATCTGTGGATTTTGGTACCTGTGTGGCATTGGTGGGGGCAGTTCTGGACCCAGCTTCATGAGTACCAATATACAACTGTATGTGCAATCTGGGCTTTATTGTGTGTGTGTGTGGGGGGGTAACAGCTTGTCTGCTCCAATAGGCCTCCTTCCTCAAATAGGCCAAAGACCTTTCAGGTTTCTCATCTAAATGCTATTAAGGCACACACATTCCTTTGAGTGTTCTGTGAATATTTCAGCCCATGTCTCAACAAAAATGACTAAAGCTCACTCTGAGGACAAATCCAGGAACATTTAATATTTAGCAGTGTTTTTTTGGTTGGTTGGTTGGTTTTTCTTTTGGGCAGTATTAGGGATTGAACCCAGGGCCTTGTGCAAGCTAGGAGAGCACTCTACCAACTGAGCTATATCCCCAGCTCACCAGCAGCATTATTTTTACCTTTAAACACACAGAGATGAAAGGTGTGTGCTTTCCCAGCTGTAAAGAACAGCCACCTAATGCTAGCGCTTATGCCTTACTAACATTAAATTAAAATGAAATAAAACAATTATCCATTTTTTCACTTCTGTTTAAAGCGTTAAAGTTAATTGCTGTAATCAACAGGTAACCTTTCACAAATGTCTGCTTAAAAGGAAAGAGGAAACACTTCCAGGTGAGATTTATCAAAGTGAATGGCACTGAGGAACGAATCTCGTTATATGCCACCAGGTTCTCCCTGAGAGCACTAATAGAGGAAGAAAAAGAGACCTCAGTATAGCCCCTGTGTTAGAACTGCTGACTCCTGAATGCCAACAGAGCTGCTGGTTTCAGTTAGGGAAGTCAAACAGCATCAAATAAAAGCAACACAGGGGGGAAATGTGTGGGGTGATGATAACATTCTATATATTGATAGAGAATTAGGACACACTGATGCATGGTGTGTCAAAACTCACCCAATGGGCTGGGTGTGGTGGCACACATTTGTAATCCCCGGCAACTCAGGAGGCTGAGGCGGGAGGATTGCAAGTATAAGGCCAACCTCAGCAATTTAGCAAGACACTAAGCAACTTAGCAAGACTCTGTCTCAAAATAAAAAATAAAATAAAATAAAAAGGCTGGGGATGTGGCTCATGGGTTAAGCATTTCTGGGTTCTGCAATACCTGATATGAAAAATAGAAAAACCTCATTCAATGGTTCACTTAATACTTGTGTATTTCATTATCTGTAATTTTTGCTTTAACAGGAAAAAAAATACCGAATTTTTTTTTTTTTTTCATACTGGGGATTTAATCCAGGACTGCTTTACCACAGAGTCATATCCCCAGTCATTTTTAACTTTTATTTTGAGACAGGGCCTTGCTAAGTTGCTGAGGATGGGCTTGAACTTTCAATACTCCTGCCTCGGCCCCCAGAGTCACTGGGATTACTGGTGTGCATCACCGTGCCCAATAACATTGAACTTTAGTAAGTGATAAACATGCTAAAATTTTTATGAGGACCTGAACCACTGTCTTCAATTTACTTTGATGTGTCAGAAAACAATAGGCACTGATGAATGGAGAAAGGAAATCAATAGATAAAGAGATCAATGATAAAGCAAATAGTAAAATGTTAATAAAATGTAGGTGATGGGTATGGGAGTATTTAATGTAAATTTCTTTCAGTATTTTTGTATATCTGAAAATTTTTTTTATTATTATAAAATGTCAGAAGCACAAACAAGAAAAACACCATTTGGTTTAATAAGACAGACCTTTCATTAATTTATTCATTCCTCAAACAATATACATGAACAGACTAGTTCAAATACTGACTATACCATTGAATAGCACCATGATCTTGGACAAGTCACTTCACCATATGGTACCTGTTTCTCTATCTGCTAAGTGGGAAGAATAACGCCTACCTCATGGGGTGGTTATTGTTGGAATTACATTTAAATTGCTAAGCATTTAATGAAAGCTATCTTGAATAGGGAACTCTCAATAAAGTGCTCCTTATTCATGTCCTATTGGAATGCACAAGGTTTAAGCCATGGAAATCCTTTTGTGTGAACTTCAGCTTAATTGCTGAGTCCTTTTTTTCTTGGAAATTGTTTCCAGCTTGGCCAAGACCTTGGCCTATGGTGTATGTACAGTTCTCAAATGTTTCAAATAACCCCCTGACATTCAATGAAAACATTCAATTTTTGGTCTGCAAAATCCCCTTCACAAACAAACATAAAACCAGAAAGAAAATTTTCGAAAGAAATATAAAGCAAAATTTAAGAAAAAGAGTGAAGCTGGAGCGTGGTCTAAGGTAGCTCTGCCCACATCCACTTGAATCCACAGTCAAAATACTTGATCGTTAGTTTCCCTCTCTCACACACACACACACACACACACACACACACACACACACACCACACCACACACCACACACCACATACTTTCTCCCATATTTCTGGCACCTTTTGCAGTTCTGGAATAATTCCCAACAAAAAAAAAAGGGGACCCTACAATTTGGAAAATATGTTCATTCCCTTGTTGGTTTCCCTTTCAGTTAATTTCCTGAAATCTGTATTCCTACCATTAATGCAGATCTCATCATTCATTAACTGGTGTGAGAAAGGTGAAACATTCCCCTTTTTAAAATCAGGTCCATGCTCCTCTGTAAGTGGTCACATTTACCTTTGATAAGTCCCCTAACTGGTTCAGGGTAACAGAGAAACTGGCTGTGTCCTCTAGAAAAGTACTATCAAATGTTAGGCCCAAGAAAGCAACTTGAGAGCAGGCAGGTGGGTACCTGCCTCAGGTATGTGGGTAAAGCCCAGAAACTGCCAAAGAGCAGAAACTTCCCATATTGACCCAGGACAGCTAAGATCTCGTAGCACAGGAAGCCATGCCCCAAAAGAACAGCCAACTTTTTCATGGTCACATCAAATCAGGCTGTAATTAAAGCCCTTTAGTAGGCAGAGAACCTTGGGAAACAAAGATGTCTACAGGAGAGTAGTGATAAGCCAAGTTGTGTCACTTGGCCTCAACACTTGCTGCTGAGGTTGGAGTCAAAGATTAGATGCTCCAGACTATCTACCCTGTCCTCACTGTTCAGGCCTTGTGTAGGTTTGGGAAGTCATAGGGTTGGTGAAATAGCACTTGAAAACACCAAAACATTGCTTTTTATTTAAAGAATATTGGTCATTTTTAAAGATGCACTTTAACCCTTTAAAAATTTAACTTTAATTTTCAATGTTAAGATAGCAACATAAGACAAGGGATCACAACTTTCCATATGATAGGACAGACTCTATTTCTAAATAATATTTTCTGAAAAAGTTGATACATGTGTCCCCAACCAGTTTTTAGGGCCCCGGTTTTATGCAATTTCCAGATGATATGCTACAAAAGATCATGAAGCAATTTCATACGATCCTGTTCTGCCAGAGAGGGTCAGTGTTCAGTGACATTTTGAATCCCTGTTCAATGGAGAGGTTTAGTTTTCCAGTTGCTGATTAGAAACTGTAGGGAGCCTGTGTGGGTTCACCACAACAGATGGTGGGGACGAAGAAAAGAATAGCAATATGCTATATACTTGACAATCACAGAGAGTGGATTTTAAAGGTTCTACCACAAAAATAAGTATGCGAGGCAATGTGTATATTAATTAGTTCAACTTAGCCCTTCCACAATGTATATAGATTTGAAAACATCCTGTTATACACTGTAAGTACACACGATTTTTGTCAATTACAAATAATTGATTTACACCTGTAATCCCAGCAACAAGGGAGGCTGATGCAGTAGGACTGAATGTTTGAGGACAGCCTCAGAAAATTAGCAAGGCCGTGTCTCAAAATAAAATTTTTAAAAGAGTGCTGGGGATGTAGCTCAGTGCTAAAGTGCCCCTAGGTTCAAACCCCAGTACCAATAATTTATTTTAATTAATTAAAAAATCCTCAGAAGTATAAGCTCTTATGTGGCTTCTCACATTATTTCACAGCATCCCTACCACCAGCCTGCTAGGAAGCAAGTCAGATATAACAATTGCCATTTGATACATAAGGGAACTGGTTCAGAGCAGTTGGCTTTCCCAAGTCCACACAGCTAACCTGAGCTCATTAGATGTTCTGAATCTACTCAATTGTTCTCCAGTGCCCACCATGTTTCTCTTCTATCTATAAAGACAGAAATCAGAAAAATTTTGGTGCCTACCTAGTTGTGTGGAATTATTAGGTAGGTTCCTCTCTCCAGCTAGAAAAAAACAAGGCAATGACTTACCCTAACACTCAGTAACATCCATTATGAACAGTTGACTCAATCAATCTTAAAGCCTGCCCTTATGGGCAAGTGCACATATCGGGAGGCCCTGAATGCTGGGCAAAACCATAATACATATTGAGGTCTGCCCTTTCCTTGGATTTCCTGTTATGTGAAATAATAAATTTCCAAATTGTTTAAGCAAGTTAGAGTTTGGGTTTCCATTCTTGCAGCCTAAGGCATACCTAATGTCTTAGGCCTGCTTCCCAAGGCAGACAATTTTTTGAAAGTGGGACTCAGCCCTCCTCCCAGGGAGGAGTACTTCCATCTTGGCTTGCTACTGTGGACTATACTCATGGGGGTGGGGAAGATGGATCTCAGAGAAAGGATATCACAGTGGTTCCTGAAACAAAAGTTAAGTTGTTGTTGAAGTGACCACCAATTATGAAGTCATGTTAATTGGTTGCAGCAGAAGCTGGCAATCAGTTCAGAAAACACAATCTACTCTCCATCTCAGTTCCACAAGGTGACATGTCTCCTGGAAGTGCTGGTGTGCAAAGGGGCAAGAACATTGAAATCACTACCAACAGATGGTCCAAGGGCCTCCTTCGAAAGATTGCAAGCTGACACCTCTTCAGAAGGCAGCAGTCTTCAATTACTCACATTAGGGCAGCAGTTTTCACCCCCAAATCCCAAAGGCCTTTTCAGCTCTGTGGGTAAGGAAAAGTTCCAGAGAGATGACTTTATGTCTCAGTTCTATTAAACATTCATTGTGTGGCTGAGACACTCTTGGACTATTTCCATTTCCTCAGTAATAGAATGGAATAGCACTTATTCTTTCCCTCTCTTCCAAGGACACTGGTCATGTGAAAAACATTCATGAGATCTATATGAAGACCAAGAAAGTACTTTGTACCACCTTCAGGTCTGAACCATCATGTGTTCACAGGATCACAGAAAGGATGATTTCAACTTGCAAGCATCCTCCACAGTAAGCAACAAATATATATTGAGTGTCTGTTATACGTTGGGTCCTAAGCTGGGCTTTGGGTCTACATTGATGTCCTTACTCTCAAGGAGTTCTTGGTTTAGTTGGAGACCCAGGTATATAAATCCAGACATAGAATATGAAAATTTCAATGTTGTCAACAACATGAGAAGAATTAATAAGAGATGGATCCTGAAAGACGGCCTGGGATGACATGAATCAGGAATGCAGAGGTAAACCTCAAAATATCTAAAAACCAGTACAGCAGGAGTACCAACCAAGTATAACGGGTTCACTTCAAATATGGAGCAGTGTCCTCCAGTCCCCCTTTCTGTGATAGGCAATAACCCTTTAGTGTCTGGGTCCAGAGGTGGGACCTCTAGGTAGACCAGCTGAAGTAATAGGAAAGGTATTGAGGAGGCTCAGGGGATAAGCTGCTGCCAAAGCATTCCACAGTTTTAATAAGAATTGTTTTATCAGTGCATATTAGTCGAACATAGTACTACTTTAATGCCCTGTGAATGAGCATGACTATTATCTTGTAGGAATTCAGAAGCCCAAAATGTCATGTGGGTTAGAAAGAGCACTGTAGGAGCAGTCTGCAGGATGGACTGGATTACAACAGCATAAAGTCAAGGGAAAAAAGTAATCAGACTTTGCAGTATACCCAGGAAGATGGATGATGGCCTGAATTACTGCAGTGAAAACAGGGAATGCATTTCTTTAAGCAGATCCAAAGATGCTTGCACAAGTCTCTGTCTCTACATCAATAAGAGTCTATTTTGCTTTAATGCCTCCAATTTCCTAGCCCTTTATAAACTCACACATATATATGTGCACACAAACACACACACACACTCACACACACACCTGGGTGTGTGCTTGTGTGACAGATCCTGCTTCAGTTTGCATATTCACCTAGTAGCTGGCAGGCTGTAATTATGGCAGGCAACAGGCCTGCCAAGAAAAATTCATTCAAATACTGAGGTCATCCTATTCTCAGTTGCAGGAGAATGGCTACAATATAAACACCTGCCTTCGTAACCCCAGCCTATATTTTGGATAGCCCACTTTATGTTTTAAAGTATGGCCACACAATTTATCTCATTTGTTCTCTTAACAATGGTCCTAGGAGGTTGAAAAGGCTGGTACTATATTACTCCAATGTATAGATGGGAAAACTGAGGTTCAGAGAAGAAACTTGCCTAAGGTCACTCATAATGAGTCAATACTGACATGAGGACTAAATGTGTTCTGCCTTTTGGTCCCATGTTCCCTTCAACCTTTTAAAGGCCTTCTTTCAGATACGACTTCAGATCATTCTTATTCCCATATCCTGCGAATTAATACTCATTCTATCCAAATTGTTTTATTTTTAATTTTTATTGGTGCATTATAATTACACATAATAGGGGGATTCATTGTGACATATGCATACATGCACACAATAGAACAATATAATTTGGTCAACTTCTAATAGTTATTTCTAAGAGAATACTTAGATATATTCACCCCAGAGACCCTACACAACTCTCATCATCTCTAGGAAGTTTTCCCCAGTAACTCTAATTTAGTAACCTCAACCTTTTCTCCTTTAAACATTTACTCCCTATATTATCACATTAGTGCATTATTCTCTCCTTTCTATTTTGAATCCTGTATCTGTAACTTCTAGTCCCTTGGCTTCTCCTTCTCTTCTCTCTGCCTAGCATAAGGCTGGGCACACAGGGGAACATTCACTAAAGTGTTAATGGATGGTTTGATCCATCAAAGGCTGCAATTCCCAGAATGCCTGCAATTCCCAGTTCACAACAAAGCACTCTGAATATGTTTGTGTGGGGGGTGGTGCATGCATGTGCATGTGTATACATCCAGTGACCCTCAGGGTAACTAACTCAATATTGTCAAAATGCAGCATCAGCACATAGTTATTTTACACTCCAGTAGGAATTGAAGCAAGGAAACTTTTTGCCCTAATTTTTCAAAATAAATAGTGCTCTGTTTCCAAGTGGTATATTTTTGACATGTTGTGTACATTTCTGAAATAGAGTCCAGATGAGAAACCAGTTTGTGTGTGTGTGTCCATCCCAATCTAAGAATGGTAGATTCCTACTCATGGACAATTTCATTTCTGAAATCCTAATTGCAAAAAAATAAAAATAAAAAAAAATAACAGAGAGAGAGAAAGATTAGAAAGAAAGAAAAAGATTAGAAAGAAAAGAAAGAAAGAAAGAAAGAAAGAAAGAAAGAAAGAAAGAAAGAAAGAAAGAAAGGGAAGAGAAGAGCAGAGCAGGTTATGGGAAGAAGTAAGGCCAACACAGGAGTGATTGGTAGATAATTTCTTTGAGGCATGGGGGCATGACTAGAGAATGGGGAAGAAAAGAAGGTACTAAAATTTCATCTGTCTTCTCTCATGCCAGTCCACACATATTTCTTTTCCTTCCTTCCTTCCTTCCTTCCTTCCTTCCTTCCTTCCTTCCTTCCTTCCTTCCTTCCTTCCTTCCTTCCTTTTCTTTCTTTTCTGGGTGTGGTACTGGGGATTGAACCCAAGGGCACTCTATCACTGACCTACACCTCCAGTCCATTTCATTTTTAAATTTTGAGACAGGATCTAGCTAAGTTGCTGAGATTGTCCTGAAACTTGCAACCCTCCCTCAACTTCTCAAGTCATTGGGATAACAGGTGTGTGCCACCATGCTTGGTCCCACACAGATTTTGAAGGGACATGAAGAGGAAGGCAGCTGATGGCTGCTCTCAAGAAGACAGGACACTTGCACAACACCCTGGACATGAGAGTGGCCAAAGGCAGGTAAACCACAGAAGACTATTAGGTATAGAGGTCCCAGAGAATACCACCCACTTGGTGGCTTGGTGAGAAACTCCTCCTTAACTGTCCCAGCTGAGGGTGAAGGAATTGTTTATCTATTTCTTTAATAACATGCAACATTGCTCAATTGCCTACCATGTATCAGGTACTACACTTGACACTTACCATTGCTAACTATTTTGCCCTGTTGGGATTCATATTCCCATTTTACAGATGAAGGAACTAAGAGATCAAGTCAGTTCCTTCATCTGTAAATATGATATTGGGTACCCATTGTCACACAGTCTGACTTCATAATATAGGTTCTTCCCATTGCATCACTCTGCCTTCCTGATGTATGTTCAGCAAACTCTGACCAGAAGAAAGTGGAAAACCCTTCCCTAGCAAGCCACAGGATTCACAGAGGCACTTGGTCTTAAATAATGAGTGTTATATACCCTCATGGAGTAAAAGAGGGAAAGGACATTAATTCCTGACTGAAGGAGTAGCAGATGCAAAGGCACTAATATGAGACAGAAAAATGTTTAGGAAAATGACAAATAGTTTTGTAGGGTTACCTGAGGGTAAGAAAGGTGATAAAACATGAGGCTAGAGCAGGTGAGGGTAGATTAGAAAGGGTCTCATGTATCATTTTAAGGAATGTAGATTTTCTCCTGGAGATAAGATAGACAGGAAGAGAGGAAATAATCAGATCAGATCTCTGGTTTGAAAAGCACAGTAGCACCCATGTGGGCACACAGTTTGGAAGAGGCACTGATTGACTGCAGGGAGACCAGGCCAGGAAAAAATGGTATTCATCAAGGTCAAGGTCAGGGTAGCCAAGCAGATGGTAGTTGGGCTCAGAAAATGCTGCCTTCAGAAGAGTCACTGTAAATGAGCCTCAGTCTTTAGTCTCAGATTGGGGATTGCAGGGTTTGCAGCATCTAAACTCTGTGTGTGATGCCTTGGCCTGAAAACTAGTAACAAGTTATGTTTTGTCCTTTGGAGCCTCCTCATTTGTCTCCATTTTCTAAGCTGGCAGATTTGTGGCTCCCCTGGGCTCAGAGAAGTCAGGTGGACTCCAAGTAGAAAGGGCCGTGATTAGCATGTTTCACATTCCCCATATTGCATGATAATTCACAGCCAAACCCTACAGAATTGTTTTCTGAAGGATTTGAGAGGCATTCAAGGCTTCTTCTCTTTCTTCTTTCTTTTAAGTGTGTTTCTGGACTGCAAACTGCAACTATTTTCTCTGTCCTTGAGTTAAGTAATAGCAGAGAGGAAGAGAAAATGAAAGTTTATAGGATGCAGAAAAGATGTTTCTAGAGGGGTCCAGAGGAAACAGGGAATCCATTGTGGGGGCCCACAGCAATGTTCAGGGACAGCCAGGAAAGGTGGCTGCTAGAGGTGGAGATGGGTTTCAGAAGTCAGGCAAAAGCTTATGTAAGTAAAGTAGGGGTCCCTGATGCTCAGGCCAGTTCTATCCCTTGACTTGTTTGCCATCAGCACTCAGAGGGAATTTTTCACTGGTCATAAGCACCTGCTCTGGTCCCAATATAACCCTAAGGTGTGGACTCTCCCCATTAATCAAGGAAATTAAAGTATTAAGTTGAACCAAATGCATTTCATGGGTTAAGGCAGCCAACAATACAGCCACGGGACGTTAACCCTCCCAAAGAACAGGAGGGTCTTACAAAAACCTCCCAGGCATCCATCTATTTCATTTTCAGATGAGAAACTTGTTCATGTGTATGTCCATCCCAGTCTGAGGATAGCAGATTCCTACTGAAGAGCAATTTCATTTCTGAAATTCCAATTGCAGACTGAGGACTAGGAGAGAAGGTTCTATTTTATTCTTTTTTCCTCTCTCCCTTTATGCCATTTCTCTTAAGATAATGTGTGTGTTGCACATATATATATATGCATATATATATATATATTTGTGTGTATATATGCATTTGATATATATATTGATATAAATATGCAATTGATATCTATCTCTCTCTCTCTCTCTATATATATATATCAGTTGAAGTCTTCTGTCAATATGTAGTATGTAGAGAAACTTGGACAATCTTTTAATGAAATAGCTTTATTGAGATATAATTTACATACCATGAAATTACACCACAAAATTCGTCCATTTAAAATAAAATTCAATATCTTATCCATTTAGAGTTGTACAACTATCACCACAATCTAATTTTAGAATATTACCATGACTCCCCCACAAAAAACTTAGAGATTATATACAGTCAGTCCATGTTCCCACGCCCAGCTCTGAACAACCATGAATCACTTTCTGTCTCTACAGATTTGCTTTTTCCTATAAATGGAATCATAAAGTATGTGGTATTTTCTGTCTGATTTCTTTTACTTAGCGTGTTTTTTAGGTTACCATGTTGTAGCATGTGTCAGTAATTCAATTCTCTTTATTGGCAAATAGTGTGCCATTATAGGGATATACTACATTTCGTTGACCCATTCATCACATGATGGACATTTAGGATACCTCCACATTTTGGTTAATATGAAGAATGCTGCTACAAATATTCATGTAAAAGTTTCTGTATGGACAAGTGTTTTCATTTCTTTTGGGTAGATACTCAGAAGTGCTATATCATAGAGCAATTTATGGTAAAATGCTGAGTAACTGCCAAAACTGTTTTCCAAATTATCTGCATCATTTTATATTCCTACCAACAATCATGAAGGCACCAATTTTTTCAAATCCTTACTTGTTACCATCTGTCTTTCTTATTATAACTATTCTAATGGATGAGAAATGGTATGTCATTTTGAATTTTGACTCCATTTCCCTAATAAATAATTGTGCTGATCACCTATTCCTCTGCTTACTGATCATTTGAACATTTTCTGGGGAGACATGTTGAATTATTCAAGTTTTTGTTCATTTTTAATGGTTTTTTATTATTGAGTTGTAAAACTTATTTATAGTCTGGATGCAAGTTCTTTATTAGATGTTTTGCAAACATTTTCTCTTGGTATATCAGACATTGTGACAGGCAAGGTAACAGCCTCCATAGATGCCCATGTCCCAATCCTTGGAATATGTGAATGTGTTACTTTACATGGCAAAAGGAACTTTGTAAATGTGATTTTGTTAAGCGTCTTGAAAAGAGGAGATCTAATCACATAAACCCTTACAAATGTTGGACTATCTTGGTTGTGATCAGAGGGAGATGGTTTTACAAAAGAAGAGCCAAAAAGATGCAATTTTACTAACTTTGAAGAAGAGAGCCACAGCACCCTGTACAGCCAGAGGAATGAGAAGTTGTACTCCATTTGTGTACAATGTGTTAAAATGCATTCTACTGCCATGTATAACCAATTAGAACAATTTTCAAAATTTTAAAAAAGAGAGTCAGGAGCCAAGGAATGTGGGTGATCTCTAAAAGTTGGAAAAGGCAAGGAAATGAATGCCTCCTAGAGTTTCCAGAAAAGAGGGTAGCACTTTTTGAAACCTTGTGTTTAGCCTGAGACTTGCTATGATTTGAATGTTCCCACCAAAACCCATGTTGAAATGTAATCCTCATGGTGATGAATTGAGAGGTGGCACTAATAGGACATTTAGGGGGTGATTAGGTCATGTGGGCTTTGTCTAATGAGTGGATTAATCCATTCATGGTTTAATAGATTAATAGGTTAATGGTTTATCTCAAGAATGGATCTCTATAGAGAGTCCCTGCCAGCAAGAAGGATATCACCAGATGCACCACCATGACCTTGGACCTCCCACACTCCAGAACCATGAGGTGAATAAACTTTTATTCTTTACATATTACCCAGTCTGTTATATTCAGTTACAACAACAGACAATGGACTAAGAAAATATGCACATCATATTTCTAATCCATAAAATTATAAGATGAAAATACTATTGTTTTAAGCTAAGTTTATAGTAATTTATTATAGCAGCAATAGAAAACTAAGTTGTCCTTTCAGTTTTTAATTAAAAACACAGAAGTTTCAGATTTTTATTAAGTCCAATGTTTATCTTTTATCTTCTTCACTTATGCCTTTTGTGGTATCTCTAAGAAAAACATTGCTGGTAGAACTTCCAAAATGGAGACATAAGGATCTTGATGAATCCTTTCTCCAGAGAAATAAGCATTTAGCTAGTGAAAAATATGAAAAACCAATCACTTAAAGTCTCTGGAAATTGTCCTAATGTCATATGGAAAGTGAAGAAATGAGCATTCAAATAAATCTACTGAATTTTGATAGAACAGTAGGAGTCAGTGGCATTTGAGACACGACTTGTTCCTATCCCGCCTCTCTGTCAGTGTTCTGAAAGCTCTACTCCAGAAAAGTGTGGCTATGTGAAGGAGGGAATTCCCTTTATCCTGAGCTCTTCATCAAGGCTTAAACCCAGACTAAGGTTAATGGAGGGATTCACACCAGGAAGGGAAGGCTGCCAGAATCTATTATCCTCATCAGCCCTTTATTATGGAAATGCTGTTCTAGGCAGGTGCAGCTGAAAGGGCTGGGTCTCTTTATTCCCCTCCTATCTCCAACTCATATTATGAGCACTTTGCTCTAGGCAAGGAAGGACCAGATCATTGGGGGGTCTAGTCACCGCACCATGACTTGACATAGAGCCACATATTCTATGCTGGGAAGTGCAAGCAGAGGATATCAGGAGCTACTGTCCCCCCCACAGGGCTTGCTCAGGTAGCAGTGATGCCACTCCAAAAGAAGCAGGTCACTATTGCTGCCCTCAGCTCCAGTGCAGGGATGGAGAAGTTTTGCTCAGGGAGAAAGGCAGGTCATAAAGACAGAAGGTATCAGCAACTCTGCCTCAGGGGACTGACTTTTTGGAACAGAATGTGGAGAAGTTTGTTTAAGGGTGTTATCAAAAACAATAGAAGCTGAGTGTGATGATGCACCCTGTAATCCCAGCAGCTTGCGGGGCTGAGGCAGGAGGATCATGAGTTCAAAGCCAGCCTCAGCAACTCAGTGAGGTCTTAAGCAACTTAGTGAGACCCAGTCTCTAAATAAAATACAAAAAAGGGCTGGGGATGTGGCTCAATGGTTAAGTGCCCCTGGGTTCAAATTCCCAGGACCAAAAAGTGATGATCTTGATAAGCAAGTAAGAGTGAGCTGGCAGCTCCATGACACTAATGAAATGACAAACTGGCCAGAAGTTTAACAGAGATAATCAGAGAATGAGACAGCTAGCTCTGCAGAGCCCTCTTGGGTCACCAACATCACTGAAAGCCTGAAAGTATGTGTACATATACTAGGCTATATTCACTCAGGGACAATCTGATTGGGAAGGGAGGCAGACCTGAAAGTACTCTCCAAGCCACACACAAATCTACCAGATCAAGGGACTTAAACACAGCCTCTGATAAAATGCTGGCTGAACAATAAGCTATTCTGATCAAGAGGCTGCTCCTAGGAATCCGGGCCTTTTAAAAAATCACATTCATCCCTAGTGGTCTGGAACACTGTGTGCATGCCTGACAGTGCACCCTCACAGAAGAGACCAGAGAGAGAACATCTGGCTAAATGTAGGGAAAATCATAAACACCCTGAACTGTGAAAACAAACTCCAAGCTACATGCACATTCAAAAGTAAGAAGTCAAAGTCTAACTGGCTAAGGGGAGTAAGTGAATAAACAGTTCATGTGGACCCAAGGGTGACCCCCTAGGAAGCTAAGCTCAAAGACAAAAACAAAGGGAAAAAACCTGAGGATGGATATCACACTGTAGAGGAAACACTTTGCAGAATCAATCCAAACAAGTCATCAAAAAATAAACAGATGACCAAACAAATAACAACAAGTTATAGGAGGGTACATGGTCAATATTTAAAACATGTGTTTAGCATGCACAAGGCCATGGATTTCATCCCCAGCACCCCAACAAAAATGGTAGGTAAAACCCTACTATGCATATTAGAGATGTGGAAGACAGTTCACATATTATTTAAAATGTCCAGGTTTCATAAAATAACACATGAAAGAAACAAGAAAGAATTATCCATATATAGGAAAAGAAGCAGACAACAGAAACTGCTTTTGAAGGAGATCAAATTTTGGATTTACCAAAGATTACAAACAGTGTGTTTGTGTGTGTGTGTGTGTGTGTGTGTGTGTGTGTGTGTGCGCACGCGCGCATGTATTTGTGTGTCTTGGATTTTGTGTGTGTGGTGCTAGGATTCAAAACAGGGCCCTGAGCATGCTAAGCAAGTACTCTACCATTGAGCCACACCCCATCCCAGCAGGTATTGTAAATATATTAAAATACTTAGAAGAAAACATACCTAAAGAATGAAAGGAAGATATAATTACAAAACTCATAGAGTAGAGAATACCCATAAGGAGGAGACAGAAATTATAAAGAAAATCATATAGAATTCTAGACTGAAGTACAACTACACAAATGAAATATTCAGGAGAGAGACTTGAGGGTAGATTGGAACCAGCAGAAGAAAGAATTGGTGAACTTGGAGACAGATGAATAGAGATTATATAAAATGGAAAATGGAAGAATCAATGGGAAAAAATGAACACAGCCTTAGAGAAATACGGGACACTATTATGCACACCACCATATATGCATACTGGGGTATGAAAAGAGAAAGAGACTCAAAATATTAGAAAAATAATGACTAAAACCTCGAACTTATTGAACAAAGCTAACTTTAAAATTCAACAAGCTCAATAAACTCAGGGCTGGGGATGTAGATCAGAGGCAGGGTATCCCTGGGTTCACTCCTTGGTACTGCAAAAAAAGTTTATATATATATATATATATATATATATATATATATATATATGTTAATATATATACACATATGTTAAAAGTTTATGTGTGTGTGTGTGTGTGTGTGTGTGTGTGATTTTGTACTATAAAAGACACCACCGAGAAAGTGAAAAGATACCCATGTACTGGAAGAAATTTTTTTGTGTGCAATGCTGGGGAATGAACTGAACCCAGAGCCTAGTGAATGATAAACATGCACTCTACCACTGAGTCACACCCCAATTTCAATGTGGTTTTAAATTCTGTAATGATTAGTGATGCTGAGCCTGTTTTCATGTATGTTTCAGCCATTTGTATGTCTTCTTTAGAGAAATATCTATCCAAGTTGTTTGAGTTCATTATATATTTTAGACATTAAACCCTTATCAGATGTCCAGCTTGCAAATATTTTTTCCCACTATATTGGTTGTTTCTTTATTTTGTTGATTGTTTGCTTTGCTGTGCAGAAACATTTTAGTTTAATGTCATCCCATTCATCCACTTTTGCTTTCGTCAGCTGTGTTTTCAAGGTCATATCCCAAAAAATATTGCCCAGTTCAATGTCCTAGAGCTTTTCCCTCATGTTTTCTCCTAGGAGTTTTACAGTCACAGGTCTTTCATGGATCAAAGGAATCTGTATGTTAAGATAGCAACCAGGGCTGGTGTTGTAGCTCAGTGGTAGAGTACTTTTCTCGCACATGGGAGGCACTGGATTCGATCCTCGGCACCACATAAAAATAAAGGTATTGTGTCCATATACAACTAAAAAAAATTCTTAAAAGATAGTAACCCTCTTCAATCTGATTTACAAGTTCAAACAATATCAAAATCCCAGCTTTTCAAAATATATTTGAAGGGCTGATCCCAAAATTAATATCAAAATAAAAGCATACAATATAGTGAAGATAATCTTGATAAAGAAATGAAAGTTGGAGGATTTAAACTTGCTGATATATACTACAAAACTACAATAAAGGAGACGTTGGCTACTGGCATGTATTGAGATCAGTAGGATGGATCTCAGATTCCTAAAATAAACCCTTATATTTATGGTGATCTTTTTTTTTTTTTTTTTTTACCATATAGTACATGAGAGAATAAATGAAGGAAGAAAACCACACAACTTAGATGATGCAGAAGAAAGATGACTGGAGAAAATCTAATAAACTTTCAAGATAAGACACTTAACAAACTAAGGATAAATGGGTACTTTTTGTTGGTCCCAGGAATTGAACCCCAGGGGAACTCTACCACTGAGCTATATCCCCAGCTCTTTTTATTTTTGGAGACAGGGTCTCCCTAAGTTGCTGAGGCTGACCTTAAATGTGAGATTTTCCTGCCTCAGCCTCCTGAGTCACTGGAATTACAGGCCTGCTCCACTTTGCTTCATGTGAACTTCTTGTTCTTTTTTTTTCTGGTGGGAAATTCTTTGATGTGATAATAGACATCTACAAAAAAAAAATCCACAAGTAACATCATATATATTTAGCATGCACCTGTTATTCAGGAATAAAATAAGGATTCCCAGTCTTGCAACTTCTATTCAACATTGTTCTAAAAGTTCTAGACAAGGTACTTAGACAAGAAAAATAAGGCATCTATCCACAGATGACATGATCATATATTTTTTTAAATCCCAAGGAATAACTAAAACTATTAGAGATAGCCAAGGGAATCAGCAAATTTGCAGGGTACAAAATCACCATTTAAAAAATATTCATGACCTTGGATTTATCAATTGATTGTTCAATGTGACACTAAAACCACACAAAACAAAGGGAAAATAGATAAATTGGACTTATGTTTCCGTTTATTTAGGTCTTTTTAATTTTATTCCAGAATTTTATACTTTTTAACATATGCTATATGCTTTTGTTAAATTTAATTCCTAAGGTGTTTTGTTTGGTGTGTGTGTGTGTGTGTGTGTGCTGGGTATTGAACCCAGGGACTTGTACATGCTAAGAAGGCACTCTACCACTGAATTATACTCCCATTCCAATTCAAAAGATTTAAAATATTCTTGTTGATGCTACTGTAAGTAGAATTGTTTTAATTTTATTTTCAGACTATCCATTGCTAATGCTGTCATCAACAACACGTTTCTGCATGAGGTGCTTCATGCTCATTCTAGAGTCAGCCACCATAGACTCTAATACTATTTTAGAGGCTGCTGAAGAGAGAGTAAATAGGGCACCCCACTTCTGCTGGAGTGACAGCTCTGCCATATGAGCCTCTGTAGTATCTGACAAAAATCCGGGCTCTGGACCTGAGAAGGGGGAAATGGGACTATTTAGTCTTCTATAACTGCCACTTACAGTTAACTCTAACAGTTTATAGTACAGTCCCCATGTTAGGAGTGGAAGCAGGGCAGAACAAAGGAGTTCCCAGTCTACTAGGTCATATATACCTAGAATCAATCAACACTGTTCACAGAACTGGGAGGAGTGGAATGAGAGTCACTAGCACTTTGTTCCTCCTGACACCAGGAGCTGGTGAGAAATACAACCCCTGTCTTCTTGGCTTCTAAATCTTCTTCAATATAAAGCTGGGGGAAAGAAAAGGAGGAGGTCATGGCTCAAATGCCACAGATCCCAATTGTTATTACCTATATTTCATAGGTTTTTCTAAATGATCCTCAATTTGTTGCATGACCTTCAGTCAATTTATAGACACTTTAAATGATCATTTTTGAGCAAATTTTATTACCAGTTTAATGTTATGCCTGTTGAGTTCCTTACATCAGAATTTAGTTTGTCACAATTATTTATGTTAATTCAACACATATTTAGCATGCACCTATTATATACCAGGTGTTATATGCACACTGGGTTTGTTTTAAGTAACATATTAAGACATAGTATATATACATTCAACTGCACTCATTGAAAGTGTACAATTTGATGAGCTAAGACATCTGTACACTCCACCACCATAATCAAGATAGCAAATGTATCAATTAACCCTAAAAGATATGCTGTTTGTATTGACACCCAAAGTTTCTTCTACCCCTTCCCAGGAAACAATTTATCAGCTGTTACTATATATTGGTTTTTGTGCAGTTTTTAATTTCTAAAGCTAGTTGGTGATAAACTTTATCTTTAATCAATGGTCCCACCCCAATCATATTTCTCTCTTTTTTCTGAGAAAATTTTAGGAATTTTCTTTTTGCCTATGGGTCAAGATTCCTCAAGGGAAAACAAAGATTCCAACCAACTCCTTCCCCACAAAGTGAGCCTTAGTGACCAGCTCATCAGATTTCTGAATATGTTTCACAACATCCAAAAATGGTAGCAGCATTTCTCTCCTCTTTGGGTTGGTAAACCCAAGTCTTTTCATTTAAGGATTTATGAGTCAGACTATAAGAAGAACCATGAGGGTTCTTCCCTTATAAATGAGAAGTCCCCAGGATTATTTTTACTGTCTTTTCTAAGTACCACCAAGGGATTTAAGCAACCCAGTGTTTTCCCATTGTCCTTTACATGAAGGATCAGCAGAGTCCAAGGGACTCAGGGTAGATCAGTTTCTACAGAGACTTAGGTATTGAATCCCCAAACCATGCACATGACGTTTTTCCTTTCACTTTTTATTTGGGAAATTATAAATGTAGCTCCAAGAGCTTAGCTGCTTTAAACTGGAACTGATCCTAAGGACAATGATTTATTGACTGCTTACTAGGTATCAAGTAATCGGTGAGGTGGTACAGAATTGTTAACCTTGTCTAAAATACAGAGTCCATTAAAATGGCATAATTGTTTCTCAATTTATGGAAGGGAAAGCTAAAGTAAAGTGAGGTCAAAGGACTTATTCTAGATCATACAACCAGTGAATGGCAGAGGAGGAATTAAAACTCAGATCAGACTCTGAAATTACAGTACATCCACTCTACCATAATATCAGGTTGCCTCCACATCCCAAATCCCTCTTATAGAAAAGAATTCCCATAGCAACAACTTTCATCAGTGTGACACTGAGTACCACTTGGGTCCTTGTATTTTTATTGCTTTCATGCAAACCTATCTCACCTTGTCAGAGGAATTAAAAGCTCCTCCTCAGAAAGAACACAGGAACCCTCCAGAAAACATGTGAAAAAATTTACATTCAATCTGTGATTTTGACTGTTTACATGACAGTGAATCACAAAAGGTGTATTATATTCAAAGCACCCATGATTAACACCTTGGAATCTCATGATATTAAAATAAATATTCTCACATATAGTTATCTATGCAATACAAGACTCTAATTCGGTTATGTGGTGTCGGAAACTAGTGAAAATGCCAACTGAAACATTTTTAGAAGTTTACAAAATTGAGACCATTTGGTATCTTCCAGTTTGTGCTACAACTCATGCAGGATTGCCATTATCTAAAGGGCTGAAAAGGGATTAATAAAAGGAACCGGGCAACTTGGCACAAGCCAGAAAGAATTCAAGTTCAAAATAGTTACTGACTCTCCTCAATAGAGGGCAGCAGTGGGCAGGGCAAGACTGACAGGAAGCGAGGACATTAACTTCTTTGGTGCAACCCACTAAGTGCTTACATAAAACGCTTAAGGCTTTATAGAATGTATTTTATGGATCCTGACAATAACTCTTGAGGGAAGTCTTATTAACAGAATTTTATCCCCAAAGAAGTTAAATGAACTGAATACAGATCTGGTGTCCTCCAATTCAACTATACCATGCTACTTCCTGAGAAGTACTGTGTAAATCCAAAGTTCTATAACTGGAAGCTTATACTAATGAACTAAAAGAAAGCATACCTAGAACAAAGTAGGTCCCATATGTGATGGAATTGTCAAAGATCTGGGCTGACTGGAACAATGGGAAGGATTTAACAGAGGTAACATGTGACAGTTATAAACTTTGGAGTCAGCAACAAAATGGAAATTATCTAGAAAAATTGGTTCAGAGGTTTGGAAACCTGATGTGGGAAAATAGTTGAAGGACCTGGGAAAGATTAGATCAGAGTGCCTGGCACTGGGAAGGTGCTCATAAATGTTGAAAAAACTAAATATAAAAATATCATTAGGAGTCTAACATTGTTTTTAAGTATTTAAAGGGCAATTATTAAGAAGGTATAGGCTGTTTTGTGTGGTTCCAAAGGCTAGGACTGAGGTCAGTTGGAGGTAGATTTTTAATTCCTTAAAATGAGTAACCTTCTAAAAGACAGAGAAAACTCTAAAAGTGAGAGCAACTCAAAAACTGACATGGTTGCTTTGTGAGATTTAATTGTAAAGGCAACCTCTAGGAAACCTTCCCAACTCTAGGAAACTTGGATTTTGAATTGATCAGGACTCTTCACTCTTGTCAAGTGAAGGTATTAAAGCTTTGCAAAGAACAACTGGCTGGTTCTCAACACTTAAGAGCCAATACATTCAGACCATTAGAACAACTCTCCTGAGAGGAACTTGTCCACAAGTCTCAGAAGAAATTATAGGAGAAATTCTGAGACTGTCTCACCAGAGGGAGCCAGTGCTGTTCCATTTTAATCAGCGTATTAGACCAATTTGTTTGAAGCCTACAAATATACCTTTTACCCAAAGAAACAAATATTGTCAAAAATTTAATCATTTTTATTAATGAAGAGGTCCCTGGGCTGTGGATGCAGCTCAGTGGTAGAGCACATGCTTAGTATGTGTGGTGTTCTGGGTCTGATAAGAGGAAAACAAGGATGAGGAGGAGAAAGAAGAGGAAGAAGAATCACCATGAAATACACACTTACTGGGCATAATACCCAATTAAGCCTAATGATGATGGAATTCAAGAATACAGAATGGTAGCCATATCTGAATAAATAATTCAGCCATTCAATCATCATTTACCTGGCTCAATGTTCTGCATGCCAACCTCTGTTCTGGCTGCTGGAGATAGAGAACACAATTCCCACCTATAAAAGGTCACAGTTTAGTAGAGAAATATCCTGGTAGATCATTTAAGCCCTAACATGAGCAAATGCTAGAAGAGAGATCTATATAATAGGCTGTGGGACCACAGAAAGTAGAGCTGGAATGAGAGAAAAATTATATGGAGAATATATTCTTTGAGCGGGACCTCTGAAGAATGAGAGTTTACCACGTAGAAAGGGGAAGGGTACATATCTACCCAAGAGTACAACATAAACAAAAACAAAGAGGTGGGAAGATCTTGGCATACTGGAGAAAACTAGTATACTTGGTTAGGGCATAGGATGTATGAGTATGTGGGGAGTCAACTGCTTGGTGTTCTTGCTATGGGGAATATTCTCTCTAAAACTAAACTTCGAGCAAGCTGATCAATTGCTGAGACTCTCAACTAGCTTCCACTGTTAACCCCAGATGAGACTGCCTTTGCCACTAGAAATCTGATTGTTTGAAGGCCTTTGACATCTCTATCTCTTGAGGTTTATCATAGTCACAGTGAACTGAAACTGAATAACAGGAAAGCTTGTTGAAGACTTCAAATTGACCGTAACCCACCAACACAAGAGGACAGACATCTCATTATCTTGGCCTCCTACAGGCAGTAATTCCAGAAGTGGAATAATTGGTATGGAAGTCTTTGCTAGAATCTATGCCTAGTTCCACCTGCCATGAGATCTTAACATGGAGAAACCAGAAAGGAGTGTCACATATTCCAGCCCACTTGGTCACCATCAGCAACAAAGGACCTATGGCTTTATTTCTAGTAGAAAGTATCCAAAAGGCTTCAGTCACGTGTCCTGACCGCTGGTATTACAGACCTTCCTCAAGGGATATACTTCTGAATTTGAAGGTAGTGTCCTTAAAATGGTTCAAAGCCATACTGACAATTGAAATCATGTTATTTGCATGAAAATAAATGGAACTTGAGAAAATTAGGTTAAGTGAAAAAAGCAAACTCAGAAGGTCAAGGGTTCTATGTTTTCTCTCATGTGGAAGCTAAAAAGGAAAAAGGAAAAAAATGTGGTAGGGGATCACATGAAAATCAAAGGAAGATCAATAGAGGAAAGGGACAAAGGGAAGGGAATATTATTGGTCAAATTACAGTGTGATATCATGTGCCTGTAGGAATATGTAACAACAAATCCCACCATTATTTACAACTATAATTCACTAATGAAAATAAGGAAATATATATAAAAGAATGGTTCCAAGAGCTCATATCTCTACTGCTCATATCTCTTCTGAAGCAGACAAGACTGAATTATTTCTAAGAGTGAATCTGCATTGACTTCAGCTGATTGTAAGAACTCTAAGGGAAGAAATCTTATCTATAGTACTCACTATTCCTTCATCATCCTCAAGCAAATGATCAGCTTGGAAAAGAGTAGACAGTAGTGAAGTGATGGGCATTTAATAAAAACTTTCTAAACATAGCAAGGTTATGGTTGTCCTGGAATGGACTTCTAGATGATGTGACCATTAAGACTTGTCAAGTCATTAATATGTTACTCCATATTGAACACTAGGAGTTGGAATTGCTCAGTGAAAATGGGAGAAAAATTCAACATTTGCCTTCACTATCTTCACTGGGCATTTCATAAATACATACATACTGAAGAATGCATTTTCAGTGTTAAGCTATACCTATCCTTATTCATTTTTAAGAAGACATTTGGCTTTTTCAAGACCTTTAGAGGCAATGATCAAATTTTGCCACTCATTGAAATTATGAAGTCTATACTAAACACAGACCTGAACATGGATGGACCCAAGTGGTACCACCACTTTGGTCAATTGTGAAATTGACCAAATAGAACAATGAAACCTTTATCTTCTAGAACTATCAGACATTGAATCCTGAGCTGTTATCTCCTGGGGGAACAATAGAAAGCTAGTATTTCTCTACCCACCAGTAGAACTCAGAACTAGTTTGCAAAAGGGTGTCTATCACTGTGACAAAAGAATGTTAGCCAAGAAGGTAATGATATCTGTACATCAGGAAGAACCAGGGTTTATTGTCAGATTTGGGCCGAGATTTGTTTCTGCAGTGATTTGGGGAAAGGATGACCATAATCCTTTTCTTTAGCAACAGTGAGCTGTATTGTTGATAGCTCCTTGTCTACATTCCCGGCTACCAACATGCCATTAGTCAACACCATCAGGGAAATATCAAGGCTGTCCTGACCATGCCAAATACATGCTGATTTAAATGATTTGACAGTCATATTTGACAGAGCAGAATACAGCAGTCAGAAAAATGGGCTTTGGAATAGCATATCCAAGTTTTAATCTCCTACCCCTCACTAAGTCAAATAAGTCCTATGAGTCTTAGTTCCCCCCATATATAAATTGAGGAAGATGCTATGCTCCACATCATGGTCCTAAGAATATGTAACGGACTTGGCACATTTTTGTAAATGAAGGTCACCTTCCCCTTTCCTCTCTTTTATCCCTATATCTGGTAAAAACACAGGATATTCTAATCAGGTGTTCACTGAATCTTAACTAAAAATAGAGGAAAAACATCTTGTTCCATGCTTTTGATGCCCAATATTAGAAGGATTCCCAGTGTTGATCTCCTTCCAGCTTTAAAGCCAGTTTTAGTTACTCCTGACTACACAGGGTTCTTCAAGATAGATTAAGGCCTTTGGGAAATGTGGTCCATAAGCACTTCCTATTTTGATAGAGCAGACAGGGTAAATCTCACCCATATCTTAATCCTAAGGAATGTGCCTTTTTTCTTCTTTTTTTGACATACTGGCTTAGAGCCACATCTTCTCCCTGGGGAAAGCAGACAACAGACAACTTGGCATTGTGTCTGTTTCAAAGCAGCAAGATGGCCACCTGCCTTACATTTCTGATGATTAACCTATTAGCCAGATTGCCATTATAATCAAGCTAAGGGGATGCTGGGAAGTATCCCTCCTAAAAAGAACCTACTATTCCATCCCTCCTTTCCTTTGTACTCTGAAAGTTTGAGAAAAGCAAATGTACCTTCTCCAAGGGCCCTCTTTAAAAGCAGATTTCTAAGCTTCCAATCAAGGAAGACTACCTAAAGCCAATGACAACTTTGAAAACCCTTTATGTGAGCAAATGAATTTAAAAATATTGTCTTCCAAAGGAGAAAATAATACAATGCCAGTTTTGAATTCTCCCTTTTGCCACATGGTCCTTGCAACTACAGAGGGTCTCCATGGAAATTGTCAGGTCAGCTCAGAGCCTAAATTCTGGCTCCATTAATTTATGTCTTTCTTCTGAGAGGACAAGAACTAGGAAGAATCTTATTACTTGATTATTTCAAGATACACTTCCAGGCTATAAACTTACCCTCCACCCCTTATATAGCTGACCCACAATAACACATACATAGTCCCCCACACAGTTCCATACCCTCATAAACATAGTTACACATATCATAGACAATAGAGGAGAGATAGGGAACCCTGGAGAGATGGAATGTTCTAGAAGAAGAGACAGCATGATGGAGGAGAGCAGAAGATTGGGAAAAGAGAAATAATTTCCAGGCTAGTAGTTCATTGGTCTTTGCTCCAAATTACAAAAGGACTTGGGTGGTAGGTACCTCTTCTTTCAAACTACTGAAATCCCTACCTTAAATCACTTCTTGCCTCAGTTCACACCCACTCTGCAGAGGTCTGATCTCACTGCCTCAGAGAATGTTGGCAGAATCAAAATGATGCCCTGCTTTAAGTGAGTTGCCATCCTCAAAGCAGTGGAAGAGACTTTGAAGGAGCTTAAAGGACTATTAATGTTACACTAGGTTTAAACTTTGTAATAGCAACCTATATAAATACTAGTTGAAAGAACAGCTTTCTGCAAAACAAATTATTATTGGGTTCATTCCAGTTGATGGGCCTTCCTCATAACTTCACTGAAAAGTATCAAATACAATTCAGTAACCCTGGGAACAAGGCCTAGAACTGAGCTATATAGTAGAGTATCCAACCACTATTCACTTGTGACCATAGAGCATTTAAATATAACTAGTTCAAATTGAGACCTGATAGTAAATTCAATTAACATACCAGATTTCAAAAAAAATGAGAAAAGAATGAAAAACATCTCATTTACAATTTTATATTGTTTTGAAACATTATCAATATATTGAGTTAAATAAATAATTAATATTTATTTCTCAGTTACTTTTTATTTTTTTAATGTGTCTACTAGCAAATTTAAAATGGCGGTTTTGTAGTACATATATTATATTCCTATTGGTTGGTGCTGGCCTAGCCCCTTTCCTATCACAGAGCTGATGCTCTGTAAGTACTCATTGAAAGAATAACAGAACAAAAGATGCAGGACCCTTAAAAGAGATACCAAAAATGGTTGGTTCAACCCTTGGTTAAATTCAATCCCCTTCCACCTCCTCAGTTTCCAAGCCCAAAAGGGGGAACATGTATTGCCCACATTTTAATAAGACCCTTCCAAGTCCCTTTTAATAATAAATAGATTTTACTTTACTCTTTTTTTTTTTCTTGCAATGCTGCAGATCAAACTCAGATCATTACACATGGGAGGCAAGTACTCCACCTCTGAACCAAACCCCCAGACAAGAGTTTACATTTTTGTCATTTATTTATTTATTTATTTATTTATTTACTTATTTATTTACTTATTTATTTATTTATTTGAGATGGGGTCTTGCTATGTTGCTTAGGCTGGTCCTGAACTCCTGGGCTCAAGTAATCCTTCTGCTTCAGCCTCCCAAGTACCTAGGATTACATGTGCACACCACCACACCTTGCAGATGTTGCATTTTTAAAAGAACACACACACGCACACACACACACACAAACGCGGATACCAGGGATTGAACCTTGGAGCCCCTATCCACTGAGTCACATCCCCAACCCTTTTTATTTTTGTTTTAATTTTGAGACAGGGTCTCACTAAATTGCTTAGGGCCTCACTAAATTGTTGAGGCTGGCTTTGAACTTGAGATTCTCCTGCCTCAGCCTCCCAAGCTGTTGGGATTACAGGCGTGTGCCACCACACCTGGCTTTAAAAGAGTACTTTTAAAGGGAAAGGCTATATCCACATGGTCCTGACTCATCTCAGAAAGTAAGCCTTTCCCAAGATCATCTCAAATATTGAAAACAAACAAACAAAAAGCTTTGGAAGTTGAAGATGATGGCATTCATTAAGACCATTGCTTAGAATATCATTGATCTTCTGGGATTAAATAAAATATTCCCACTCTAGTAGGGTCAGTGAAACATTTGGGAAAGGGAGCAGGTGAAGTATTATCAGGCATGATGGTTATTGGGAATGGGGAAAAATTATATAAGAAAATGTTAAGTGTTGTTCACTTGACATTTACAGAGAGCAAGATTCCCCTTTCCCTCAAGAAGGTCTAAATGTCTGACATATAATAGAGCTTGGGACTTTACACACTCCCTGAATCAATTAATGAATAATAACACAAAAAAGGATGCAGTGTAGTATAGTGGAACAAGCACAGGATTTAAGTTGGGGAAAACTAGGTTTAATTACTTGCTTTTCTTCATACTAGCTGTGTAGCTCAGGGCAACTTACTTATCTTCTCTAGCCGAAAGGGCCTATTTCCAGCAGTTCATTATGAAAATTTAATGGGTTAATGCATATAAATCACTTATAGGTATACCTGGCTCACAGTAAACACACAATAATTAGTAGCTACTCTATCCAAAGACACTGAAGAGGGTTTCCCAAAGGAGTGTTACACATCTCATCATCCAAGTGACACCATTTGTCTTTACATAATTGCTAATGAGACCCTTATTTGGGAAAAACATAAGAAGTCTCAGTATTGTTCCCTCACGGATCTCTGAGAGGAGGTTTGCTTTTAAGCAAAGAAGTCAAAGAATCCATCCATCTATTCATCTGTCCATTCATCCAATAGTTATTTATTGAGCATCAAAGATTGTTCTAGATAATGGTGATATAAAAATAAACTTAACAAGGATTTCTGCCATTATGGAGATTTTTTCCTAGTAAAAATAAATCATAGCTTGTTTGCAGATGATTGTTATAATCATTTGTATTCCCTGATTTGATTTGAAAACAATTATCTTCAGAGATAGCATTGACCTCTCAAAATAGACAATTCTAGGCCTAATCTGCAGCCTATAAGCTATGTGCTGCTCTAGCAATCTCTGCTACCCTTCTAGAACAGTCAAGAACTTCTGGTCAATTGAAGTAGTTCCTATTCAAATGTGTTAATGGTTTGGGAATTCCTCCTTACACCATGCATCCATCTTAACTGTCTTCCTGCCTGCTGTTCACAGAGATTATCCAAGTATCTTCCAGCATGCCAAACACGCTACAAGTTATGTACCCAGAACACTACCACAAGAACAGTGTGTTCTCTCACTATCTCCACTGCTAGTTTTGCCCCAGGAGGTACCATGGTACAATAAAAATAGCATGGACTTTGGCATCAAAATGACAAGGCTTAAAATTCTTGCTGTGCTCTATCCTTTAACTTTAGGAAGACCATTTTAATTCTTTGAACCTCCATCTCCTCACCTGTAAACAGGCATTTCCCTCACAGGGTTTTGGGAAGGAGTAACCAAAGGGCATGGTGCCTGACACAGAGTTGGTATCCCAGAAACATTATTTCTTTTTTTCCAAATTCCTTCCAACCAACTTGGGTGATATTTCAAAAACAGTGTGGACACTATTATTGATGGAATTGGGGAAAAGCAATTGGCTGAGTAGAGGAAGGCTCACAGTGGCTAGTTTAGCAACTCTGTATTTAGTACTATCATGTTAGTAACTTGAAACTGGCGATGGTCAGAGTATATTCACTATACAACCACAAATTAGGTTTTGTTTATTATTTTATTGGAGAGCTGATTTACCATCACACCACTGCCTTAAACCCCAAGACACATGAAAAACTCAGAGACAAAGAGAAAGCAATTATGCATTTGTCATTTTGAAATAAAGACCTTTCTCTGAGCTGAGCAAACTCGCTATGAAATATAACAATCCAGTATTTTTTCACAGAATATTTTTGTGGCATGTTAAAATTCTTATTGCTCTCACTGGGCATGGTGGTGCATTCCTGTAATCCCAACAACTTGGGAGGCTGAGGCAGCAGAATCACAAGTTCAAGACCAGCCTTGGCAATGTAGCAAGACCCTTTCTCAAAACAAAATAAATAATAATAGAAAGGGTTGGGGATGCAGCTCAGTGGAAGAATGCCCTGGGTTCAGTCCCCAGTGCTGAAAAAATTCTTATTGCTCTGTAAATATAAAGATCAGAAGCATAAGACCTCCAAAGTACACAGGAGGTGCTCAGTAAACATCTGTTAGTTGTACAAATGAGCCCAGGAGAAATTATTTGCCACTTTACATCAAAGAAACAGAAGCAGAAGTTTGAGGAAAACACTCAGGGTTTGGAAACGAAATGAGCTTCAGGAGAAAGGGCTTTTGGAGAGAAATGAGGGCCTAAGTCAGAATTCTGGGGAAAAAAGAAGTTCTGGAAGGGGCAACAGGCTCAAGGCAAGGAAAAGGAGGAGCACAGAATTAAAAAGAAAGGGTCCAGGGGAGGGCATAGAGCGATACATGGAAGAAACTGACAGATAGAACAAGGTCCTTAAATGGTAACAGGAATAGGAATTTTGGAGTTATAATTTAGCTGGGAAAGAACATTATCATTTAATTTGTTTTGGTGGCATTATTCTTCATAAAAATCATAATTATTATTTTCTTAAACCACCAAATTTTAATCATATTTATAATTTACATATAATAAAATTCACCCATTTAAAGTATACAACTTAATAAATTTTAGTCTATTTCCAGAGTTGGACAACTACCAACAAAATCTAATTTTAGAACATATTCATTATCCTAGAAAGAAACCTTGTGCCATTTAGAGTCAGTCCCCATTCCCAACACCTAGCCCCAGGCAACCACTAATCATTTTCTGCCTCTATAGATTTGTCCTATTTGAATATTTCACATAAATGGAATCATATATATGTGGTCTTATGTGTCTGGTTTCTTTCACTGAGTATGTTTTGGAGGTTCATCAATACAGTAACATACAACAGTGATTCATTTCTTTTCATTGCTGGACAATATTCTATTATATAGACATACCATATTTTATTTATTCATCTATTGGTTGATGGTTGGGTTGTAGCACTTATTGGTTACTGGGAATTCTGATGCCATAAACATTAATATACAGGTTTTTGAGTAGACATACATTTTCCATCTCAGGTAACTATGAAAAACATTTTGAGGAAATGCCAAAATGTTTTCCAAAGAAATGTACCATTTTGCATTCCCATCAGTGAAGTATGAGAGAATTCAGTATTCAACATCCTCAACAACATTCATATTGTCTTTTTTATTACAACCATTCTAGTGAGAAATAAGTGTTATGTCATGATGGTTTTGATTTTCATTCCCCTAATGACTAATGAGTTATTTATCCATATGTTTATTGGTCATTTGTATGTATTCATTCAAGAAACGTCTGTTCAAATTCTCACCCTGCTTTCAAAAGTGTAGTTTGTCTTTTTATTATTGACTTGTCAGGCATTTACGTTTTCTGAATCCAAATATTTTATGAGATATATGATTTCTAGTTATTGTCTCTTAATCTTTGGAGTACTGGGGATTGATCCCAGGAGAGCTATATTATTGAACTGTATCCCCAGCCCTTTTTCATTTTTTATTTTAACACAAGGTCTTGCTAAGTTGCTGAGGCTGCCCTTGAATTTGCGATCCTCCTGCCTGAGATTCTGAGTTGCTGGGATTACAGGCATGCACCACCAAATTTTAAATCCAGGTTATCATTCCCTTCTTTTCATCATTTGTGCTTTTGTTGTGTCTAAGAAATCTTGGTATAACTGAAGATCACAAAGATTACTACTCTATTTTCTTCTAAGAGTTTTATAGATTAAGTTCTTACACTTAAACCTGTCATACATTTTGAATAATTTTTTATGTTTGGTGTCAACTTGAGGACCAAACTCATTGTTTTGCATGGATATCCTATTGGCCAAACATCATTTGTTGAAAAGAGTATTTCTTTCCCTTTGAAATTTCTGACAATTTTGTCAAAACTCATATATGTAAGGGCTTATTTCTGAGATCTCAAATGATTTACTTTATCTAAGCCTTTCCTTATACCACTGGAACACTGACTTGACTGCTACAGATTTGTTAAAAGTTTTGAAATTATTAAGTATAGGTTCTACAACATTGATCTTTTCAACACTATTTTGGCTCTTCTGAATCCCTTGAATTTCTATGTAAATTTTAGGATCAGCCTATATTTTTCTGCAAAAACAAAAGTCCTCTGAGGTTTTGACAGTGGTTGTGTTGAAGCTGTAGACCAATTTAGGGATTACTAGCATTTTAATAATATTAACTATTCTTATTAATAAACATGGATATATTTTTATTTATTTAGGTATTCTTTCAATTCTTTTACTGATGTTTTATACTTTTCAGTGTACAAGTTTTGCATTATTTTGTCATATGTATTTTAAATTATTGCATTTTGATGCTACTGTGAAATATTTTAATTTCATTTTCAGATCATTCATTGTTAAAGAAATACAATTGATTTCTAAATGCTTTTATGAGTGGATTACAGTTATACATAATAGTGAGGTTTTTCTGGCATAATCATACATGTATGGAATTATTTACTTCATTTAGGTTCCCAGTATTTCCTCTTTCCCTTTCCTCCTCCCTCCCCCTACTCCCTTTCTTTGCGTCTACTGATCTTTATTTATTTTTTTAAATTGGCACTTAATATATATATACATATATATTTATATATATGTATATATATATAAAGGTAGATACAATTGATTTTTGTGTTGATGTTGTATCCTACAAACATGATGAACTTATTAGTCCCTGAACTTTTTTAGTGGATTTCTTGGTTTTTCTATATACAAGTTAATGTCACCTGTGAATAAAGACAAATTAAATTTTTTTCATATCTAATTGTCCTGGCTAAAACCTCCAATACAATGTCAAATAAAATAAACTGGTAAGAGAAGACATCCTTGCCTTGATCCCATCTTAATGGGAAATAATTTAATCTTTCTCTATTAAGTATGACTACCTGTAGGGTTTTCATATCAGCCCTTTATCAACTCAAGGATGTTCCCTTCTATTTCCAACTAATTGAGAGACTTTAGCATGAATGGATGTCAGGTTTTTCTGCATCTATGGAGTTGCTTTTTCTGCATCTGTGGAGTTAATCATGTTGTTTTAGTACTTTATACTATTAATGCAATATTTACATTGTTCATTTTTGGATGCTAAACAAGTCTTGCATTCCTAAAGAAACTCTCACTGGGTCATAAAATATAATCCTTTTCATTTGTTGTTGGATTCAGTTCATAAGTATTTTGTTCTGACATTTTGTATTTACATTCATGAGAGATATTTGTTTATAATTATCTCGTGATATCCTTGGCTTTGGCATCAAGACAATACATGTATAATGAGTTGAAACTTGTTTCCTTCTCTATTTTCTGGATTGCTATTAAGTCTTCTTTGAATGTTTGGTAGAATTCATTAGTGGAAATGTCTGGGCCTGAACTTTCCTTTGTGAGAAGATTTTAAACTACTAATTCAATCTCTATTTCTTAAAAGGATTGATAAAAATAGAAAAGGAAGAAGTAAAACTATCACTGTTTGCAGATGATATAATACTATACTTAGAAGATCCAAAAAGCTCCACCAAAAGACTTCTAGAGCTAATAAACAAACTCAACAAAGCTTTAAGTTATAAAATCAACATATAAAAATCATTTATCTTTCCTATATACCAATAATGAATCTGCTGACAAATCAGGAAAACAATCCTATTATTTTTTTAAATATTTTTTTAGTTGTTAATAGACCTTTATTTTATTCATTTATTTATATGTAGTGCTGAAAATAGAACCCAGTGCCTCACACATGTGAGGCAAATGCTCTACCACTGAGCTACAACCTCAACCCCAACAATCCTATTCTTAATAGATTCAAAAAATTAACATACCTAATAATAAATCTAACCAAGGATATGAAAGACCTCTACAATGAAAACTACAGAATATTGGAGAAAGTAATTGAAGAAGACAAGAAGACGGAAAGACCTCCCCTATTCATGCACAGACAGAATTAATATTGTTAAAGTGGCCATACTGCCAAAAGCAATATACATCTCTAATGCAATCCCCATCAAATTACCAATAACATTGTTCATGGAACCAGAAAAAAATAGTCCTAAAATTCATTTGGAAGAATAAAAGACCCAGAATAGCCAAAGTAATTCTAAGCTAAAAAAGCCATGCTGGAGATATCACAATACCTGATTTCAAATTATGCTACAGAGCTATAAGTAACAAAAACACCATGATACTGGCATAAAGACAGAAACATGGACCAAAGGTACAGAAGACACAGTGACGAACCCACACATCTATAGTCATCTGATCCATGACAAAGAAGTCAAAAATATACAAAAAAGACAGCCTTTTTAACAAATACTGCTGGGAAAACTGGTTATCCTTATGTCAAAGAATGAAACTAGACTCTTCATCTGTCACCTTGCACAAAATCAACTCAAATGGATCAAAGACCTAGGTATCAGACCAAAATCTGTACAAGTTCTAAAAGAAAACATAGGGTCAACACTCCAACATATGGGAACAGGCAACAATTTTCTCAGTAGGACCCCTAAAGCTGAGGAATTAAGGCCAAGAGTTAATAAACAGGATGCATTGAATTAAAAATTTTCTCCACAGCAAAGGAAACAGGAACATGAAGACAGAATGTAAATAATGGGAGAAAAATCTTTGCTAGCCACTCTTGGAATAGGATTAATATCTAGAAGATTTAAAGAACCCAAAAAATTAACACCAAAAACCAAATAACCCAATTAATAAACAGGTAAATGAACCAAACAGATACTTCTCAAAAGAAGAAATGCAAATGGCTAAAACATATATGAAAAAAATGTTCAACATCATTAGCAGTTAGTGAAATGCAAATTGAAACTATACTGAGATTTCTCCTCACTCCAGAAATGTTGATGATTGTAAATTAGTACAACCACTATGGAAATCAGTATGGAGGTTTTAAAAAGACTAGTCGAACCACCACATGACCCAGTTATACCACTCCTTGATATTTATCCTAAAGAATTAAAGTCATCACACTATACAGATGCATGCATACCCATGTTTACAGCACCACAATTCACAATTGCCAAACTGTGGATCAGCCTAGGTGTTGATCAATGAATAGAAAGATAAAGAAAATATGGTATGCATACCATATTTACAATGAAATTTTATTCATCCATAAAAAATGAAGTTTTGCTATTTTCAGGAAAATGGATGGAACTTGAGAACATTATGTTAAGTGAAATAAGCCAACTCAGAAGAACAAGGGTAGTATGTCTTCTTTCATATGTGGAAGCTAGACAGGAAAATAAAGGGAGGAGGATCTCATGAAAACTGAAGGGAGATCAGTAGAGTAGAGAATAGGGACAAGGAGGAGGGGGGAGAGGAGGGAAAGGGGAATTAATAAGGAGTGATATTGGTCAAATTATATTGTTATTCTGTTTGAACATACATGTATGTAACAACAAATCACACCATTATGTATAAATATAATGCATCAATTAAAATATGGGGAAAATTTTTATGTTTCTTCTTGTACAGTTTTGGTAATTTGTATTTATCCAGGATTTTTTCCAATTCATCTATGGTATCTAATTTTTGGGCACATAGTTTTTCATAGTATTCCTTTATAATTCTTTATTTATTTTACTGCAAGTTCAGAAATGGTATTCCCTCTTGGTTCTCTTTATCAGTAATTTGAGTTTTCTTTATCTTTATCAGTATATTTAAAGTTTTGTCTATTGTCATGGGCTGAATGGTGTCCATACAAAAGTTCTATGATGAAACCCTACTTCAGAATGTGAACATGTCTGGAAAAAATGCCTTTAAAGAGATAATTTAAGTGAAAATGAGAATTCTAGGGTAAGTTGTAATTCAGTCTGACTGGTATCCTTATAAAAAGAGGAAATTTGGACACATAGATACCATACACTTGCAAAGGCACTGAGGAAAGACCAGGTGAGGACACAAGAGACAAGGCAGTCAGTTGCAAGCAAAAGAGTGACTTCATTAGACACCCAACCCGCTGACACTTTGATCTATTACTTCCAGCCTCCAGAAATGTGAGGAAACAAATTCTGGTGTTTAAATAACTCAGTGTCTGATTGTTTGTTATGGTAGACTATCTTAGTCAATTTTGTGTGGCTATAACAAAATATCTGAGACTGGACAGTTCATAAATAAAAGAGGTTTATTTTTGGCTCACAGATTTGGAAACTGAAAAGTCCAATCTCAGGCAGCCATAACTGGCAAAGGGCCTTATGCTCTAACATAACGGGCAGATGGCATTACATAGTAAGAGTATGTGCGATCGTAGCAAGTGGCATTTGCAGAACAAAGACTGAGGGGAGATGCCAGGCTCACTTATGACAACCCACTCTCTTGAATACCAATCTATTTCCATGTGAGCTGAAATTCCCACAAAACAGCATTAATCCATTCTGAAGCTGGTGACCCCACTGACCTAATCACTTCCCACCAGGACGCACCTCTCAAAGGTTCTACCACCTCTCAACATTACCACACTGGGGACCAACTTTTCAGTTCATAAAACTTTGGAAGACAAATCATATCCAAACCATAGCACAGCCATTGCAAACTTTTTCCATCAATTTTGTTGAGTTTTTCAATGAACCAACTTCAGAACTGGGCATGGTGGCGCACATCTGTAATCCCAGCAGCTCGGGTGACTAAGGCAGGAGGATTGCCAGTTGAAAGTCAGCTTCAGCAATAGTGAGACACTAAGCAACTCAGTGAAACCCTGTCTCTAAATAAACTACAAAATAAGGCTGGGGAGGTGGCTCAGTGAGTGTCCCCAGGTTCAATACCCAGTAGCAAAACAAAAGGTTAGGGGTGTGGTTCAGAAGTTAAGTATGCCTGGGTTCAATCCCCAGTACGAGAATGGGGGAAAATAACTTACCTTGTTCATTTTCTATGTTGTTTTTCAGCTTCCAATTTCATTTATTTCAACTCAACTTTTTGTTGCTTTCTTTTCCCCTTCTGCATTCTTTGTTTTTACTTTGACCTGAATTTCCTAGTATTTTAATGCAGAAGATTAGTTATTGATTTTACATTTTTCTTCCTTTTAACAGGCATTTATAGGTACTAAATTCTCCATAGGCTTTGATTTTCCTGTATCTTGTAAGTTTGATATGTTGTATTTTTATTTTCATTCATCTTTAAGTATTTTCTAACTTCTGTGATTTATTCTTTGACCTATTGGATATTTAGAAGTGTGTTATTTAATTTCCACTATTTGTGAATTTCCCAAATTTCCATCTGTTGTTGATGTCTAATTTTAATTTCATTGTGATCTAAAATTTATTTCATATGATTTCTATTCTTTTAAGTTGTTGAGACTTGTTTTATGGTCTAGCATATGGTCTATCCTGGAGAATGTTCCATACACACTTAAGAAGAATGAGTATTTTGCTGTGGTTGGCTGGAGTGGTCTGCAGATGTCTATTAGGTCTCCTTGCTTTATTGTGTTGTTCGTATCCTCTAATTTTCTTGTTTGGTTTCTAATTATTTTATCCATTACTGAAAGTGAAAATTGAAGTCCCCAAATATTATTGTTTTTACAGCTTTATTTTGTTTTTATTGACACATAATAATTGTGCCCATTCATTGGGTACAATGTGATGTTTTGATATATGTATATAATGTGTAACTATCAATTCAGGACAATTATCATATCCATCACCTTAAACATTTACCATTTCTTCATGGTGAGAACATTCAAATCCTCTCTTCTGGCTATTCTGAAATATTCACTATTATTAACTTTAGCTACCTACTGTGTAATAGAGCATCAAAAGTTATTCCTTGGGGCTGGGGTTGTGGCTCAGTGGTAGAGCACTTGCCTAGCATGTGTGAGGCACTGGGTTCAGTTCTCAGCACAACATATAAATAGAAGAATAAAATAAAGGTCTATCAACATCTAAAAAATATATTAAAGAAAAAAGGTTATTCCTTTGATCTAACTGAAACATTATACCTGCATTATTGTTGAATTGTCTTTTTCTCTTTTTCATTGTGTCAGTTTTTGCATCATGTATTTTTGGGCCTTGTTATGTACATATGTATGTAATATAATTTCTTAAATATTCCTGATTAACTGACCCTTTATTATAAAATGTCCATTTTATTTCTAGTAACATTTTAATTTTAATATCTACTTTTTCTGACATTACTATAGCTACTCCAGCTAAATTATAACTGTAGTTTCTATGGTATGTTTTCCATCATTTTAATTTTAACCTATTTGTATCTTTTTTCAAGTCTAGGGATTGAATCCAGATCCTTTTATAAGCTAGGCAAGTGCTCTGCCACTGACCTATACCCCCAGACACTCTATTCATACATTCAAACTGAAGGTGTGTCTCTTTTAGACAGCATATAGATCTGTTTTTATCCAATCTGATAATCCCTGTCTTTTCATTCAAATATTTAGTTCATTCACATTTATCATCATTAATATGTTTGGATTCACATTTGCCATTTGCTATTTGTTTTCCATATGTCACATTTGTCCCTCCTTTACTGTCTTATTTTATATGAAATGGGACACTTTCCAATGTTCCATTTTAATTCCTTTATTGAATCTTAAACTGTACTTCTAAGGCGATTTTTTATTTGTTCCTTAGGGTTTACAATATATAGTTTGATTTATCATAGTCAGTTTTATACTAATTCAAATGTAGTAAGATATAAAAATTTGCTCTAATATAGCTCTATTCCCTCCTTCTTTTGTATTATTTTCAAATATATTTTGACTAGTGTATAAACTCAACAATGCAGTATTGCTTTAAATATTCTTAAACCATTTGATTGAATAAATAAAAGAAAGGAGAAAATTATATTTATAAAGATCTTATACCTAACAACTTTCTCACACTATTCATTTCTTCTGGTAGATTTGAAATATTACACGATATCACCTTTTTGCTCCACCATAGCTTTCCCACATTGTGCTGTCAAGGGATACAGGTCTCAAAACCCAATGACAAACGTACTGTTTCACGTTATTGTTTTCATTCAATTAAGTGAAGATAAGAAGATATACGTAATTATGCTATTTTTATAGTTCCTACATAAATAATTACCTTTACTAGAACTTTGCAGTTTTTTTCTTTACTGTTTTGTTTTTTAAAATGTAGATATGAATTATTCTATAGTGTTTTTTCTTTTCAGTCTGACAAACTTCTTTTGATATTTTGTAAAAAACAAAAATCTGAAATCAATAAATTCCCTGTATCTTTGTTTATATTGGAAGATCTTTATTTTGCCTACAGTTTTGAAATGTTTTTTCTAGATTGAGGATCTTTGGTTGATTTCTTTTTCCTTTAAGCACTTTGAATATGCCATCCATTTTCCTTCTGATTTCCATTTATTTTCCTGATGAAGAAGCAGCTATTGATCTTTTGGGGGTTCATTTGTATGTGATAAGTCTTTTGTTTTTCTTGCTGCTCCCATGATTTTCTTTTTTGTCATTGTCTTTGGCCTCCAACATTTTATGTATAATATGCCTAAGTATATATCTTTATGCCTTTGTCCTTCTTGGAATCCCTTGATGTTTCAGAGTTTTGTTTGTGCTCTTCTTTTTTCTTAGCACTGGAATTGAACTCAGAGCTTTATTTATGCCAGTCAATTTTTGAGGGTTTTGCATGTATACATTATAATGTTTTGTCATTTTTGGAAATTTTCAGCCATTATGTCTTTGATATTTTTCTTTCCGTGCCCATTTAGCTTCTCCTCTCCTATAATACTCCCATCATGTGTATGTGTATGGTACAGGTTTCTGGGGCTCTATTCATCTTCTTTTTTGTTTTTCAGGTTGTATAATGTCTAATTCACTAACTATTTTTTTCAAATTCACAAATCTTTTTTTTTTCCCAAACTAATATGCATGCAGAGGGCCTCTAGTGAATTCTTTTTTTCATTTTGGTGGTACTTTCCAACTTCAGAATTTTCAATTTTTTTCCTAATTTCTATCTTTGTTGATATTTTCTCTTTAATGTTATATTTTCTCACTATCATATCTCTTTATTTCATAATTTAAGAAATCTTCCTCCTGTTTTTGGTGTTGCTCCTTTGATTCTTCGAAAAATATTTATATTGGCTCCTTGGAAGTGTTTCTGTTTGCCTGATAGGTGTATTATCTGTGCCCTCCCCTTCCCACGTCATTTCTATTGCCTGTTTTTATTTACTGTACAATGGTCACATTGTTCTGATACTTTGCATGTGTTACACTTTCTTGTTTAGATGATATATTATAGAAACTCTAGGTTCTGATTGCCCCCCACCACCACTATGGTGCTTGCCTGGATTAAATTTATAAACTCTGATTCCTCTGCATTGTGCAATCTTTATTATTACTGTTTAGTTTTTACACCTTGGTTTATTTTTTATTTTGATGTTTTTGTTGCATTTTTTTTTTGTTTATTTATCCTACCTCAGAGTAGCTCCTCGGTCAGCATAATGTTCAACTTTTGATTAGTTAGAGGTTATTTTTATGCCTCCTAAGCTCTAAGGCTTTAGAACTTTGATGGTGGGTCTCTGTGGCTAAGGGAGTGCTTTTAAATTATTTACATGTTCAAGTAGTGACTAGTAGCTCTCAAGACCCACTGTGGTTGCTTCTGAGTCAGTGCAATGTGGCACATGTGTACAGCTTCCTAACCCCAGGGTAAGTATGATCTTAACAGGTTCTATCCATGTTTCCTCTTGCTAAACCTCTGGCTGGTCTGCCCCTTCATTTTTTTGTTCCTAGTTTCATGGAACTATTATTTTACTAGTTACTCAACATGAAGTTCTCTGTTATTTTAAACAATGCCTGTAAGAATGAGTTCTATGCTGTTCCAAATAATGTCAGCTAGAAGGTGAAGATGGTAGCTCCATCTTCTTGATATGCCCCTCCTGCTATGGAACTTCCACCCTTCAAATGAGGTCTGCAGTGTGTAGGGAACCTTAAGTCTTTTTGAAAAAGCCAGCCTCAAACAGAGCTCCCAAAACATGAAGCTGAATATGGGAAAAGAAAGATCTTGGATGCCCATCTCTCCCAGAGTGAAACTATGGTCCTATGACTGGGAGCTGGGGGTAAAGCAAGTCCCATCTTCTTGGCTATACCCACCCAGAGAAAAGCTTCCACAATACAGAGCTGGGGTGAGGAAGAGGTGATGACAGTTACCTAGATTCGCATCATCTTCATTAGAATTTTGTAGATTTTCTTGAATACATTCTTCTCAATATATTGAATTCCTTTAGATAAATTTCAGAGACTTTAAATCATTGCTTTCAATAATTTTTCACCACTTAAGTTGTTGTTTCACAGGGAAGAGGATACGTAAAGCTTTCTATACAGCAATTCTGGAAATTTGGCTACCCAAACCACTAACCACTAATTTTTAAGCTCCTTCATTTTTAAATTTTTATTTATTTATTTATATATTTATACCAGGGATTGAACTTAGGCGCACTTAAATACTGAGTCACATCCTCAGCCCTTATTTATTTATTTATTTATTTTTATTTTGAGACAGGGTCTTGCTAAGTTGCCTACAGCCTCACTAATTTGCGGAGGCTGGCTTTGAACTCATGATCCTCCTGCCTCACCCTCCTGAGCTGCTGGGATTATAGGCATGCATCACTGAACCCGAGTTTAAGTTTCTTATTAAGCTTTTCTGGGCATCTGTAAATCAATCTATCTTAAACTTTGCAGATAGCCTGGATCTACTTACCAATGATTTAATTTCTACACCATATGCTTCCTGTGTATAGACTAACACACATAATGCCCACAATAAGAAAGAAAACTTCACCAATGCATTAGGTGAATGTTTATGGGAATAGCCACAATCAAGTTAACTGTAGGTCTTATGCATACTGCTCCTTCACTTT
Source organism: Sciurus vulgaris (assembly GCF_902686455.1). Lineage (NCBI taxonomy): Eukaryota > Metazoa > Chordata > Mammalia > Rodentia > Sciuridae > Sciurus > Sciurus vulgaris. The sequence continues at coordinate 93,799,963 of NC_136471.1, read as the reverse complement.
GCCAGCAGAAAGTAAGGCTTAGTTGTTTTTCTGTAGCTGTATCCTCTAGCTACATGAACTTTATTCTTTAGACCCTTCATTTTTGTTATTTTGATGGCCTCACACTAAAATGTCTCCTAAGTAACTAACACAAAAGGCAGATCTAACTACTTGAAAGGGAGACTAGTGGGTTGCTAAAAAGGAACCAGCTACAATATAAAAAAAAAAATTACAAACTATCAATTATAGAGAGGGACTAGACATTTTAATAGACACTTTATAAAGGGTAGAAATGTTACTTCCATGGATTCCAAATATCAAAATGGTACACATATCTACCTCACTCACACTTCAGAGAATAGTCTGGAGAACAGATAATAGCCTTCCCAGTAAAATAGACTGCCCACTCTGATCAAGGATCTATCATATAAACCTTCTCTATGACAAAGCAAAGGAAAAATCAATGCTTCCTCTTGACATCTAAAACCCACTTGAAACTGGCCCAACCTTCCTTTCCAGTCTTAGTCTTAACTGTTTGCAAGCTTGTAACTTTCTCCAACCACATCCACTTCCCTTTCTACCATCTTTCCCTGGTGTGTTCTCTTATTAGTGTGAGAGTTCTTTAAGGACAAGAACTGTGTTTTGTTCAACTCTATCCCCAGCACCCAAAACAAGGCCTCGAAGAATAGGTATTCACTACATGTTTTTTGAATGAATGAAATCCTGACATCTGAAGACCTTTCTTGTCTCAGTTGGGAAGAACCTCACAATCCTATACCATTTTTTTTTTTTTTTTTTTTTTTGGTAATGCTGGGAATCGAACTCAGAGCCTCAATGCATATTGGGATATTGGGCAAGTGCTCTACCACCTAGCTACACACCAAGCTCCTGCAACTGACTTTCTAATGATACCTATCATAGCCTTCCTGTGCTTTGTTATGATTCCTTAAATATCTACCTTATAGCTGCCACTACCACCCTTCCCCTATTCAGAGAAAGGGGGAGAGGGAGAAACAGAATGACACACACATGCACACATGTACACAGAGAATCACAGACTTGGGGAGCATGAATTTCATCTCATTTTAAAAGAGAAAACTTTCTTGTAGTACTTAGCACAATGTTTAGCACATAGGAGGAGTTGAAGGAATATTTGCCAAATTGAATTGCTAAAACATTTGGATATCGGTATGGAGATTTTACTTTAGATCCATACCTCATACCATACACTTCAATAAATTCCAGATGGGACCAAGAATTAAACACAAAAAAGAAAAAACACCCTGGGGGAGTGGGGAAGACGAGAATCACATATTTGTCCCAGCTGTGGAGGAGTGGTAAATTTCTGAATATTGAAAAATGAAAGAAACATCAGAGACAGGATGGATGGATTTGAATATATAAATGTAAAAAAGAACACTTTTGCATAGTGAAATATGATAAAGGGCACATAAAATGAAAGCAATAAAATTGGAAAAATATGTGACAAATATAAATGATAAAGCTGACTATCCAAAATAGAAGGAATGGCTAAAAATATATAAGATCAATGCCTACATTTTATTTGAGAAGTGGTGAAAGAAAATGAACAAGGAAACAGACAGCAAATTATGGCATTAAAAAATGGAAAGCTTCATTATATAAATAATGAAACAAAGGCAGAATATACTTACATACCTATTAAACTAGCAAAAATGTAAAAAATGATAACATTAAGCATTGCAGGGCTCTGTGGAAATAGACACACTTACGCAGTTTAATCTTCTGGGAATACAATCTGGCAACACATGATAGGATCTATAAAACAGCTCGTACCTCTTGGCCTGGTTATTATACTTTTGGTAAGATACCAGAAAGCAATAACTCTAAACAGAAGAAATGCAATTTGTACAGAAACCATTCACAGCATCACATTTTATAAGAGTGAAAATTTTAGAATAACTTAAATCCCCAATAATAATAAAACAGCTAAGCAAAATCTGGCATATCAATACCACAACCTTAAATTTTAATGCAGAATGCTCTTACCTATTCCTTATTGCCAGGTCTTTGCTTTTGTGGTTTCTCCATACTGGTTGTCTAGTACTCATCTGTCACCCTGCCAATTTCAGGGATAAACTTCCTTCTCAAATGCACCCTATCAGCCTCCCCCAATTCTAATTTGTTAGTCTTATTTTGATATAACTGATGAAATAACTGGCTCCCATTAAATTAAGGATCAGTGCCAGATAAAGCGGCATACACATATAGTACCAGCTACTGGGGAAGCTGAAGCAGGAAGATGGTCTGAGTTCAGGAGTTCAAGGCCAGTCTGGGCCACATAGCAGGACATTGTCAGGAAAGAGAAGGAGAGAGAAAAAGAGGGTTGGGGTAGGGGGAGTGAGGAGGGAAGGGAAGGAAAGAGAAATAAAGGATCATTGGGTCTCTCTAAATGCAAGAGATAAAAGCTCCTTCTCTTGTATCATGGGCTTTTTGGCAGCTGTTTCGAAATTGCAGAGTCTTTTATTTTTCTTTATTAACTTAATCACTGGGTCCACGCTGTGTTCTGAGTTTCAGGACACACAGGCATTACTGAAAATGATTTTGTCTTAATCATAAGCTCTTTGTAAAACTGTTTGCATTTCCTGAACAATGGATTTGAACAAAACTAGTTCAAACTAGAAATATGTTCATATGAAAACACCTCTGATCAGGAAAGATAGCATTGAACTTTAGAAATTATAAGTTTTGAGAATAGATGTGGCCATGTTATGATTAAAGAGAAACCCAGAAACAAGTAGTAATGAAAATTCATTTATTAGAGGCATGTTCATTATGCCTGTTATCAACAAAAATATATTTATTTAAACTGAGATCGCCTTTGTTTATTAGAGCTCATTACTGCTTCAAAATAATAATGGGTTTGAATTTCAAAAATATGTGAAAATTACATTGTCTTAAAATTCTCATCAAGGACCCAATCTCAAACTTATTTTTTTAACAAACTGTCATGAATCAGAAACCATACATGATTAGCCTTCAGAACTGATATCAAAGCAGGCCCCAGATGCCGACCCTCCCATAAACATGTTAAAGCCTTTTGTAAAACAACTGGACACCAGCCCTACCAAAGAAATCAGTGCACACATTAAAGGCAACTGAAAACAAACAGAAAGGAGAACATTCTTTCTTGGTGGGAAAAGTGATCACTGGCAATGTAAAAGAGAATATGTTCACTTTGAGCTGTATAACCAACAAAACAAAACACTCAGAGGAAATTTAAGCTGTGAAAACTTGGCTGTGGTGACAAGAAGATTTAAAAATAGTGAAGAATTTCCCACCTTGGGTCTTCTCCCTAGATGGGGCTGGGGGTGTTATGTCTGCTAGTGTGATGTTGAAAACAATCATCCTAAGAATTCTGAAAAAAATATAATGCTGAATGACTGCCAATCTTTGAATTTGGTCATCCTGCAAATGGCTTTATTTCATATATATGAAAACAGCATCCATGAATCCAGAGATTTTTTTTTTTGTACCTTAATGGTTTGGTCAGCAACAAATAATAGTGTATACACTATTAATTCAACTTTCATGGGTCCAATGATTCCCATATGCTGAGTATCTGAAATAAACATGCAGTACAGGTTGATGAGCAGCAAAAGGAAAGAACTCATGGAACCTCAGAGGCAAAACCCATTTTCAGAATCCAGATCTGCTGAGGTCTGGCACCAACAGTCTGGTAAACATTTATATGAATTAGGTTGGCAGATTGATAGATTTCTCATTACAAAGTTGGGTTTCTTGAACTCTCCGGAAACTGGAAGAGAATATTTGGACAACCATCATACCAACAGCAGTCCAGGAGGGTGAGACCTGAAGGAGATGTTGGCTGAGCCATTTCCTGAGCAGATCAGAAGAGAATGATTTCAATTATTGTCACACGACAGGCCAGATGCTCCCTCTTGCCCTAACCTAACTATTCTCCAAAAAAAAAAGAAGAAAGGAGGGAGAAGAGGGAGGGAGAAAAAGAGAAAACAGAAGAGAGGAGGAAAGGAGAGCTGAGAGAAAGAAGAAGGAAGAGCGGAAGGAAGAAGGACAGGAAAAGAGGGAAGGCAGGAAGGAGGAAGGAAAGAAGGGAGGGGAAAAAGCGTTACAATTAAGTCAAAGCAAGGATTAATAACTGTAATAAATATAAAGGTTACTTTTGCATAAAATGAAAATAGAAAAGGTCAATTCAGGAAATGTTAACACACAAGCTCAGTTACTCTCAGCTCATAGGCCTGAGTCATTAGGCTTAGCAGGGCCATGGAATAGTCCCATAGATTTGTGGCTTGTGCTTTTATGAGGCATATCTGTCCTGGTGGCAGCTAGCAGACTGGCAGGGCTACAAACTGGCATGCCCTCAGGTCATAAACTAATTATGGCACAATCATTCACTTGTTCTAGCCATTCTGCCAATTACTTCATGAGTGGAGAGGGCGGGACCCTTGTCTAAGGCCAGCTCTGGAAATAAGACCTCCCGGACTTAAGCCTTCCTTCCTGTGGAGTTATAGGCGAGTCTGCAGAGCCATCATCAGTCTCAGTAAGACTAACAATCTATCCTCCTACCTTAATAATCCATGCACCAATCACTATGGGTCTATGATAGGCAAGGCCCAGTGAGGAAATGTGACAATAAGGAAACCCTCAAGAGGCTTAGAGTTCAGTGGAGTTGGGGAAAATAGGAATCATTCAAAACTTTTGCTTTTCTTAAGCCTACCTACACGTCTCAAATCTCAAATTTTCCTCAATAGTAGGGCCTTCCTGAATCTAGAAACTTCTTTAGTCCTCTAAGTACATCCCACATATTCTAGGGCAGAGGAATGATGATGTTTCCTTCCAGGATCAGTGTCATCTTCCATCTTTTCCTCTATGGCGCAGGATGAGCTTCCCTGTTCTCTAGAGTCATAATTCAATTAAGGGCTTACCAAAGCCTGCCTGTCACTATCCTCCGGTATATCCTTCCCTACCCCCAGGTCTGCCCCATTGCACTAACATTCAAGGTTCCTGACAAAGGACACACAGATGGGACATGGCCCTTGACACTCCCATACCCATAGAGTTGCAGACATACAAATAGCCTTGGGAGCTAAGCATGTATATGCAGATATTCATGTAAACACAAGAAAAGGTATGCACAAGGGTTTGCTTACAAATAGAGCCAGAAGAGAAAGCAAACAGACTGAGGAGGGTGGTGAAATTTCACAGCTCAGTGAGCTGGAGACCTGGCTAGAGAGGAGGATAAATGAGTAAGTCTGAAATCTCCACAGGGCACTGTTTTTCAAAGCAGGAAGCATACACACAGTGAGCAGTGTGAAGTGATCTGCTGGGATCAGAGAGGATGGATTTGTAGAGAGAACTTGGGAAACAGTTTGAGGATCAATAGGCCCCATCAGTGTAGTATGCCAGTGATTTAAAAGTATTATAGTCAAGGTCCCAGAGTAAATCATTTCCATGCTCATTACTGCTTATGGCAAACATCACCCAATTCAGACTTCAGAGGTTCAAACAGTCCCAGCTCCCTGACACACATCAGTGAAAACATTCCTGCCAGGAGCACCCTTTGTAAGATGGAGCCTGGCCAAACACACAGGCATCTGTTCCCCTCCATGGTCACATATTCTCCCTCTGCCTTTTCCCTTTCTACAGGCCCCTACACTCTGTTTGCATTCCCACACCTGGCCCCACCTTCTAGCAGAGGCCAAGAGCATCATTCCTGGACCAGTGCCCAGTCTTTGAAGTCAGAAAGAATGTAGCCTGTTAGATGAGGAGATCCAGATTCAAGACTTCTCAACATACACTTCCCCTCCTCAACAATGCTAACAATAAAGTTACACTCAAGAGGCACTCTGGCTGCTAGAAAAACAGGAAGCCAGAGGAGTGGGTGGATGAGTCTGTCTCTCTAGGCTAGCCTGAGCTGGGTGGAATGTCAGGCTCCCTGGAAGATTGAGGCCCTTCACTGAAGGTGTGACCAAACTATCCTTAAACTGGGTACTGAACCAACAGCCTTTCCTTCAAGTAATCTTTCTCCTGAATCATTTCCCCTCCCCCATCCACCACAGCCACACACAAAGAAAGTAGCCAGGCCCTCAGGCTTGGTTCTCTAGAGTGCAAACAGAACAACTCACTCAGAAGCAGCTTGTGAGGCCTTGTGCTACTTGATTCAAGTGCTTTCCTAGAATTTGAAGTTGGCAAAGAACATGTCTGAACATTGCTTGGAAGCAGTTATCCTTTCTTTTTTAAAAAAATTTTATTTACTTATTTATTTTTTGTGGTGCTGGGGTTGAATCTAAGGCCTCGACCTTGGTAGGGAAGCACTCTAACACTGAGCTACACATATCACCAGCCCTGGAAGCAGTCATCTTTAAAAGCAATTGTTTCACTTCGAGGTTTAGAAGAGTCTCTTTTTCATCTAGGCACTTGCAGGGAAGGAGTGGAGATGTAGATCCTTAAGAATAAACAGTAACCACTCATTCATGCCTGCATATTTAGGTATATTTCATGGGACTCAGAAAAATCAAGCCTTCTGCCCTCTTCTAGCCCTTAAGGTCACCAATGTGCCACGCCTCTAGCAATAACTATTGCAATGCAATAACTCCTACTTAACAGCACTTGACAGTTTAAAAAGCATCCTCCCATTCATTATCCTATTTAATAAAGATTAACACAGTATGTGCTGCAATTAATGAAGGGGGGTTAAAGCATATTCTCTTTGATTTAGTAATTCTGCTTCTTCTATTAATAAGTCTTAGTAAAATAATCTGATAAGTGTGTGAAGATGAATGCACACAGATGGTCACTGTTGTGCTCTTTGTAATAGCAAAACATTGGAAGACAAATAAATTTCAGGGGCTGGGGCTGTAGCCCATTGGTACAGCACTTGCCTAGCATGTGTGAGGCACTGAGTTCGATCTTCAGCACACATAAAAATAAATAAATAAAATGAAGGTACTGTGTCCATCTACAACTAAAAAACACTTTTAAGAAGTGTCAAGTTTTAATATGGTATTGGTTAATATATGTGTACTATTTATAAAGTGTGTTACTGTAAAGCCATTAAATGATTATATAGATTGTTCTACAACACATTGTTAGGTGTAAAATCATGGGCTATGAAGTAATACGTTTTTAAATAACACATTTAATATGACATTTTTTAATTGTGTGTATGTGCGTGTGTGTAAACATGGAAGAGTAAGGTGTGAGATGTGCATACAGTTAAGCTATCAATGCTTGTTAGCTCTAGGTGTAAGAATGTGGCCAGTTTTCTTCATCAAATTCTCATGTATTTTCTAATTTAACATTAAAACAACAAACATTATTGCTTTTAATGACATGGAAAACAATAAAACTACATTTTTGGAAAAAAGAGGAGATAGAGTATGTGATGACAAAAATAATTGTAGCCAACATTTATTTATTATACCATGGTTTTCAGTATACTTACATTTTAATCTCATAACAACACTATAAGGTATACAATACTGTCCCAATTTTATAGATCAGGAGAAGAAACCAAAGCTTAGAGAGTTTAAGGGGCTTCCCAAGGACACATAGATAAAGTGACACAATTAGGATTTGAACTACGATTTCTGTTCATTCTAAATCTCATGCTTTTATGTGCTGCGTTAGCACCTCCCTCCTCTGAAATTGCTCAGAGCAATGTAGCAAAATCAGCTCTTACACTTGTGAGTTCTTAGGCCAGAGACACCTGATTCATAATACAACTGTTTCTAGCTTGAAATAAGATTTCAAGCAACATGCAGAACCATCAAGTCCTGATGTCAAAAGTCCAAATCATGAAATCTCTGCAACAGGCACATTGAACATTGACCCTTCAAATCTTACCAAGAGTCTGTGTTCAATTAAACTTTTTCTTCCTCTATCCATCCATTCTTTCATTGAGTACCTATCAAATGCCAGGAACTGTGGGGTTACAAAGGTGAATATGAGCAACTTTCTGCCTTCAGACAGAGTGCACTCTGGTCTCCATTGGGATAACATTGCAGGTCTCCTCACTGGAAAGGTTTACTTGAAAAACAAACTCCAGATTGAAATGCAATCAATGAACAAAAGACCACAGCAAGAAACTTGGCAAGACAGGAAAGAGGCAAATTCTTCCCTTTTTTTGGTACTATCAATTGAACCCAGGGACACTCAACCACTGAGCCACATCCCCAGCCCTTTTTATTTTGAGACAGGGCCTCACTATGTTGCTGAGACTGGCCTCGAATTGGTGATCCTCCTGTCTCAGCCTCCTGAATTGCTAGGATTACAGGAGTGAGATACCATGCCTAGCTTAAATCCTTCTTGACTACACTTTAGAAGAACAGTTTGTATATGGCTCTAAGCAATCGAACCCAGCAAATATCACTGAGCAATGACTACTCTTGGTATTACTGCTGCTATAAAAAATAGCAGGTAACATTTTATTAAACCCTTACTGGTTGTGACAGAAACCAAGCTAAGTGCTTTATATACAATATAAGTTTTCACGGTCACAAATCTATTAGCATGGATTCAGGCTGAGGCTTAATATGAAAATGAAGTGGAATAAATGCAACACACAAAGCCTCTAGAATTCTCCACAGTTCCCATATTCACCATGAAAAATTTGGCAGTCATCTTAGGGATAGAGTGGTTTGAATATCTAGACACCTACATAAACATTTTCCATTTGATCTCTTCTTTATTCCAGCTCACAACTTAATGAACTTAATGAATATAGGGTTCTATATACTTGTGCAATACTCTCTTGTAATACAATGGTTTCTCTAGGGAAATTTCATTAACTCATGCTTTTTGTCTTGTGTGTTAATTTTAGTACCTGACTTAAAGGGTGAAGCAGCAATCATGATGCTATAAATAGCATATGCCCAATAAATGATAGATGTTGCCTTAATATACTAAGCTTCACAATTACTCTATCATGGAGGTACCCATTTTGTAGATGAGGAAACAGGGCTCAGCGCGATTTGTGTCAGTGCAATAAGGCCAACGTTTAAACCCAGGTCTGACAGGTAACAAAATCTATGCTCCTTTTAACAGCTTCATGAGAGGTGCAAATGGATTATATCTTAACTAAAAGAAATAATCAGGGCACAATGAGCAAGAAGGATCATAGGAGATGAGTGTGAAGGCAGTGCCAAAGAAGAGCAGTGAATAGGAAAGTGATATTATCAAAGTTGAGCTTTCATAAAATTAACCTGATGGTGTTTGTTTGGGTTTACATCTGGAATATCCCCCAAAGTCTCGTGTAAAGGTTTGATCCCCAGTACTGAAATGTTTAGAGGTGGGTCTTTCAGGAAGTGATTGGATCATTAAACTCTAACTTCATCAATGAATTAATCCATTTGATGGATTAATGATTCGAATGGACTTCTTGGAGGTGGTGGAAATGGTAGGTGGGTGGGCATGATTGAAAGAAGGTCATTGGGAGCATGCCCTTGAGTACTATATCTTGTCCCTGGCCCTTTCCCTGCTGTCCTCTCTTTGCTTCCTGGCTGCTATGAGCTGAGCAGCTTTCATCTGCAATGCCCTTCAACCATAATATTTTTGCCTTGTACTTGGCCAACTATGGTCTAAAACTGCAAGCCATAATAAATCTTTCCTTCTCTAAATTATTCTTGTCACATATTTTAGACACAGTAATGAAAAGCTGAGTAACAAAAGTGGTGACACCTTTACAGACACAGTATCATCTCTCCTTTGAAGCTGAATATAGGAAAGGAAGCCTAGCCTACAGAAGAACAATCCTCTTTTGCTGGTGGACATCTCCAAGGTGCAAGATATCCAACTGAAGATCACTTACCTCTTTGAATTCTCAATCTGAGGTTTTACAATTACATTCTTTGAGGTTATACAGGGAACTAGAACCCAGGTTCTATATCACTGGATAACCAAATGTGTGTGTGAAGTTTATACTGAAGGGGATGCCCCAGACTTCCCAGTGTCTCAGAAGGGCATGAGGTAGTAATTGCACTCACGTTGACATGTTCAAAATGCGCTATTTTCCACCAGAAACACCTGCATCTAATTTCATAAAAAGATAAGCTTGAGACATAAAAACAGGGTTCCCAAAAAGCAACATGCCAGGGATCATATACAGTTCCCTCTTTTCCACCTAAGTCTGTGGAGGTAATTCTCCACACAAGTTCTGGTACCCGGTATAGGAAGACTGAGGAATTTCATAAAATTTTGTCTACTTCCCAGGATGGTCAAAACTCAAGCATGACAACCTTCACCTACTCAGTAGCCCCTTATAACCAAAAGGATTTGAAATATCTTGAAAAATTTTCAATGAGCCAGATACAGTGGCACATGCCTGTAATTCCAGCAGCTTGGAGGGCTAAAGCAGGAAAATCATGAGTTCAAAGCCAGCTTCAGCAACTTAGTGAGGCCCTAAGCAACTCAGGAAGACCCTGTCTCTAAATAAAATATAAAAAAGGGAAGGAGATGTTTCTCAGTGGTTAGCACCCCTGGGTTCAATTCCTGGTACAAAATTTTTTTAATTAAAGTTCCAAGCTGGGAGCATGGTTCATTCATTGGTCAAGCACATGCCTGGCATACACAAAGTCCTGGATTGGATCCCCAGAATCCAAAAATCAAAGTTCTGATGTTAACAGAATCAGAAAATTAAAAGAACTGTTTAGCAAGACCAGGAAGAGATGGTTTTACTTAAAAATCAAAAACTTAAAAATATTTTATTAATACATGCTTTGGTGGAATATTCAAACTTGCCTTGAGCTTTCTAGAGCCAAGGCATAAAGGCAAGCACTATAGGTATGAAAATTTTGATATGATAAAAACAAACATCCTAACTTGCCAGGAGGCAAACTTCTGGGGGCATTGGATTGTACATCTAAATTATACAGGTCACTTTTTTTTAAAGCACAAAGGCTGATCTTTTAAATATCATCTTGGGAAATATACTTTTGTCATATAATCGTTCCTTCAATTTCCTATGATGTCTTTATTCATCTTGCACATATGTACAATCCTTCTCTTTTTCCTCAGTTGCTCCCCATTGCTCTTGTTGACGTGCCCACAAGCAAGCAATGCCAAAACACCACTCACTGATGCTGCAGTTTAGGATCTGTTCCAAGTTCTTGGATTCTTGATTGGTACCTCATAAATGCTGTATGGAGGGATGCATGTATAGCTCAGTGGTAGATCATTTGTCTAGAATGTGCATCACCCTTGGTTTGAGCCCCAGAATAGCAAAAAACAAGAATAATGTTCTTCAAAACTAGATAGCATAAAAGATGTCAGCTTGAGCCTATGATATTTTAGAACTATGGGAGTATCAACTGCTTTAACTCCTTGTTCTTTAGAAATGGCTGATTATGGGCTCTGGTTAAGAAAGCCAATGGTATCTAAGGGGCTCTTTCATGTGTCTGATGGATCAGAGGTACAAAGATAATCAACAGCAAGCAAGGCAGGCCCAGTTTGGAATGAAGATCATGCTCAGGCTGGAGATAAAGCAAAATGGTAGAGTGTTTGCCCAGCATGCATGGGATCATAGATTCCATACCTAGTTCATAAGAAAAGAAGATACTCAAGAGAGAAGAATTCTAGGTGTGAGTATAAAGAGCTAGGATCAGAAGAGGGTTAGCCAATATAGTCCAGATTTCAGAAACAGTGTTGGAACAAGAACTCTAAAGCACAAAGGAAATTTGGATTTTGATATGGAAAGCCCCCAACCCTCTCCCCAGTTGACCAAGAAGTGAGGCAACTCTGAGGCAACTGAAGAGAAAGAAAAAAAAAAACCTTGTGAAAGGGAGTTTGGGGGAACAGAGGTCTGGGAAGCAACATTCTAAATAGCCTGGTGAAAAGGGCATTTTTACTTATTCCTGTTAAGAGTCCAACATCTGACTCAGGTGAGAAGTAAAAGGGAGATATTGTCAGAAACCAAAGTCTCACCAAAGTGTGAAATGATAGTGTACTTGGTCCCTTGCCCAGCAGAAATCCCAATCAGAAAAGAAAAGAGAAATATATTAACTGTGGACAAAGTAGTCATATTGATATGATTATTTTACCTAATCCTGTGACCTAAATATAATGGTCATTTGACAAGTGAAGAACCTGAGATAAAGGGCGTTACTTCACAGAAATTGCTCTGGGATACCTGGCTAGGAAAGAACTTCCTGCCTTTGAACTCACATGTTTGTGGCTCCAAAGCTTATAATCTGTCAATTCAATGGCTACTGAATAGAACTAGTCCTTTACAGCATAGTTCCAACACTGATGGGAGGGTGCATGTGGGTGCTGAAGTACCTTCGCTTGGCAGCCTAGTGCCAGAGAAGAGCTTCCTCCCTAAGGTAGTGTTTATCAGCATTTAATTTACAGGCTTCCCTAAATTCCTACCTATTTTATTCTCAATATAGCTCTCTTTCCATATGTATGTGATTACATATACATATATCTCCATTAAGTATATTTTACCCTTTTTTTTTGTCTTTTCATTTTTGGAACTGGGGATTGAACCTGGGGCTTCATGCACATGAGGCAAGCACTTTGCCACTAATCTACATTCCAGGCCTCCTCTTTCTCCCTCCTTTTTTTTTTTTTTTTTTTTTTTTTTTGTACTGGGGATTGCACGGAGGGGCATTCAACCACTGAGTCGCATCCACAGTCCACCACTGAGTCGCATCCACAGTCCTTTTTATTTTATTTTTTTAAAGTTAAGTTTGCTAAGTTGCTTACACACTTGTTAAGTTTTGACATGGGCTTTGAATTGGCAATCCTTCTGCCTTATCCTCCCAAGGGGCCAGGAATACTTTAACCTTTTATTTAAATAATATCTAATAATATGCATAATAATACTAGGTAGTATTAATTAAGCATGACTTTGTGCTATGCACAGCATTAAGCATGTAATGGATCACAGAAAATCTCCATATAAATTATACTATCCACAATTCACAGATGAAGATTTAGACTCAAAGAGGTTGAATAACTTTATCCAGGTATGTTAATAGATAATTATACTTAAGGATAATTATAGTGCCTACCCATTCAATATATATTTGTAGAATAAATAAATGTTTAGTTGGAAACCATCTGAAAAAAGAAGTTGAATAATTTGCCTAAGGTCACATGGGAAATAAATGACAGAATTCCAGTTCAAGTCTCCTGCCTACAGAATCGTATTATGCCTTCTATCTCTTTGATATAAAAAAAACACAGAAATATGAACTAGCAAAGAGACAAAAAAGCAAAATCATCATTATTAATATATCTGCCTTCCTCCATAGATTTTCAAGCTACTAAGCTGGTGTTTTTATCTGACCTGTTTCTTAATTATCCCATATGTCTCTGGCTTCTTTCACCAAAGAACCAATAAGCTCCTTGAAGGCAAGACCTAGGCCTTCCACATTGTTTTTCCTCCCTGTTTTACCTGAACCTTAGTTTAGAGCTCAATGGGTGAACATCTGTTGCTGATGAACCACAGTGAAGAGACCTAAGACCAATGGTGACACAGAATGCAGCAGAATTTTCCAAGACATGACTTCCTGAACCTGGAGGCCCATCGAGATTTCACTGTAAAATCCGGGACAGTGAAGATGCTTTGGTAACACCCATAATCCCTTAACTGACCTCATCCTTTATTGAAGTATTAAATCAACCAGTTGTAAACCAGTAGGACTTTTTAAAGAGTTGATCAGGTTTGAAGTAAGTTATTAGATGCTTGGACACGTATGTGTATACAAAGATGATCACCACAGTATTATTTAAGAGAGCAATTTTTTTTAAAAAAGAGAGAAAACCTAAATGGTCAATTGCATAGAACTGGTAAATGACAATGCACCCATAAAATGGGCTATTATTATGCAGTAATTTAAAACTAACTTTTCAAAAAATTCCTAATGACAAGGGGGGAAGCCATAATAAATTAAGCAGGAGAATTGGAAGGAAGCATACAAATATGATGATGTAGTATGATCTCAAATATAAATTACTTTTATAATCAAAATATATTATTCTAATAATGAAAAATCAACTTTGTAGAAATCACAGTGAACAGTTGAAATCCTTTTACTATGTCTTTTGTCTTGTAAATAGGTTTGCCTTTTTTCAGACATATTTTAATTTGTGGTCACAGTGTCTCACTTTCATTTGTAAAATGGGGGTGAAAATAACTTGTAATCTCCCATAGTTACTGGATTGATGAAATGAAATAATAGATGTGGAAGTAATTTTTTTCAAACATTAGAGAGTGCTTCAATTTTGAGCTATGTTGAAGAGATCTCAAGTGTGTTATATCTCTCTTAGAGACAGGCCTTCCTGCCCATTTCCACTGTCACGGTCACACTCTAGGGCTTTATCTCTCATGTGAATTTACACAACATCTTTATCTGTATCTCCTCATCCTGACTCCTCTACCTACTCCCCACCACTTTTCTGACCATATTAATCCTTTTCTCAGACTCCCACAGAGATTCATGTGTACCCTTCACAAATTTTAGCTAATTTTTCTATGACATTCTCCAACAATCATTCCAGTCCACATACAACCTACTCAAAACCTTCAGTACAACTTTGCTTAACTAGAAATGGCCACATTACATAGTAGACCCTCGGTTCATGGTATCTATTGGTAAATGGCAGTGTGATATCTTGCTACTCATAATATAGTCTCATCAGCCTCACCTGGGAGTTTGTTAGACTCTGGCTCCAGATCATCATGTCAATGTCTGCATTAAAGAGTACTCCCTAGGTAATTTGTATGCACAAAGTCTGAGAAGCACTGACCTAGAAGGTCCTAAAGTTGGCAGGTGAAGCAAAGTGTTGGCAGATATAAATAAATTTGCAGATTTATTTATTACTTTCAAACTGTCCTTACGTTTTTCTTATGTGTGCTCATCTCCTGAGATGAACATTAAAAAATCCAATATTGATGGTGAACACCTGTAATCCCAGTGACTCAGGAGACTGAGGCAGGAGGATCTCAAGTTGGAGGCTAGCTTCAGTAAATTAGGAAGACCCTGTCTCAAAATAAAAAAAAAAAAATTAAAAAGGGATGGGGAGGTGATTCAGTGGTAGAATACCCCTGGGTTCAAGTCCAAGTATCCCCTCCACACACAAGACTAGTGTTCTGATTTGCATATGAGGTGTGTCCAAAAAGCTCCTGTGTTAATGCAGGAATGGTCTCAGGTGAAATGATAGCATTGTCAGTGCTGTGGCCTAGTCGGTCTGTCCTAGTTTGAATGGACTGGCTGGGCGGTAACTGTAGACAGGTGGGGTGTAGCTGGAGGAGGTGGGTCACTAGAGTGTACCCTTGAAGGGTACATCTTCTCTTTGGCCCTCCACCATGGACTAAGTATCTGAGTCAAAATAAACTTTCCCTCCTCTAAGTTGTTCTTGTCAGACATTTTGGTCACAGTGAGGAAAAGTTGACTAATATACATAGTAATATATTTTTCTCTTCCTTTGTCCCATCTTTACCTACAACCATTCAGGAGGCCCTCAGTCAGTGCTAATCAATGAAAAGTAGTTTGAAAGATCATATTTAAATGTAACCATAATAGAACTGACTTAAGATAGCATAGTCAATAAAAATATGGATTCTGGAGTCTATCATCCTGAGATTAAAAATCACTTTGCAACACTTTCTAGTTTTCTAACTTTTTGCATGTAAGTTAAATATGTGCCTCAATTTCCTCATCAGTGAAATGGATTTATTAATAATACCTGCTTTAAAAGGCTGTTGTAAGAGTTAAATGAGTGAAGAGATGAGAAGCTCTTACAATAGCATCTAGCACAGTTATCACTATTTAAATTTCTGCTGTTATAAACATTTCCTTAGAAGATAATTATAGGAAATTTTTCAAAATTTAGGCCCTTAATAATCATGACTATGGAATTGCTTCCATGAAAGATTATGCGATGAAAACATATGTAGTAGTCTTACTGAATTCTCATAGCTCCTCGGACAGACTGATAGTTGTATTGTTTACTTATGTCATGGTGATAGGAATGGAACCCAAGTATTACACACGCCAGGCAAGTGTTCTATCACTAAGCAATTCCCCTAGCCTAGTTTGATTTTTACAGAAGGTGAAGTAAACAGCTAGACTTGAATTCAGGTCTAAAGGGTTCCAGTGTCCATGTACTCTAATGGGTATAAGCAAGAGGTATTACAGGCCATAGAGAAAAGAAAGAGTTGATTATTTTAAGACATGATACAGAATCAGGTAAAAGTTGATGATTTGACTATTTTGAGTGTCTAGAGTTTAGAAATGCAGGACATATCTTTGTAAGAGCTCACAAGCTCACTGATACAATAATTAAAGTAGCATTATGAATATTTCATTCCGTGACCTAAATATGAAATGAATAGTTAATGGAGAGCAAGACAAGGGTAATCATCTGGACTTCTGGAACTTTCTCCTTCAGTGGTCCAGGTTAAGAAACAGTTAATGGAAACTTCAACCCCAGCTATCTGGACAGCTTCTGGACAGGAAATAGGCACAGATATTGCTATGCTGGAATCAGGAATGCTGGAACACACAGGAAGAAGGAGGAGAGAGGTCCACAATGTGTCTCCAAATTTCCTGTACATGCATTGCTATCTCTGGTTCTTCCTACCCAGGGATTCACCCAATCACCATCATCACCGCCACCAGTTAAGGCAAATCACACCCTTCTCTTAAGAGAAATCAGAGGGAAATACTGCTTGGATTTAGGGCCAGAGCTAGGAAAACAGTTTAATGTCCTCTCTGTCATTTAAAAGACTGGGATAAGGATGGGGAATGTGAAGGCCTTTGGGAGTCTTCCAAACTCTTCACAATCAGTAGCAGAATCTACTGTAGAGAAAATGCTCTGGGGCCAGAGGCAGAGCTGGATTTCCTAGCACATTGTTTGGCACATGGTTGGGTACCTCTTTGTATGGGTGTTAATTAATAAATCAGTTGAGTAAGCAAGTAGTAAAAGAGTCTTAGCCCCATGTATGAAATCAAGGGCAGGGAAACAGGCTCAATTCTCTGCAGATACAAGTAAGATTTTTTTTTTGTACTGGGGATTGAACTTAGAGGCACTCAACCACTGAGCCACATCCCCAGCCCTATTTTGTATTTTATTCAGAGACAGAGTCTCACTGAGTTGCTTAGTGCCTTGCCATTGCTGAGGCTGGCTTTGAAATCACCATCCTGCTGCCTCAGCCTTCGAAGCTGCTGGGATTACAGGCATGCACCACCTGCCTGGCTACAAGTGAGAGATTTTAACCCCCTAAATGAAGATGATAATTTTTAAATGTCAACCAAAAATAAGTACAGATCATAAGACCTAGAATCAATAATATGAGAATCAAGGAAAGGGCAAGAAAGTAAGAAAGGAGAAACAAAGACTGCATTGCAACATCAAAGGATGTGGCTGAAAATGAACTGGTGATGGCAGTGACAAGATTTCACATGAAAATTCAAATTTAAAAAGTTAGAGAAAAATATCGAGGTCTATCATTTAGACAGACATCATGAAAAATTCTATAAGGGAAATAACGTAGCATCTAAACACTGAATATTGTCCCCAGGTTGATTAAATAAGAACCTGAGCTCCACCTGCCAAGCCTCATGTTTCAACATAGTGTTACATCCATCTGACGAAAGTGGAGTCTTGTAATTGGCATAAAAACACCATATGAAGTAGTGGCTGCTGATAGTCTGTATCCTCACAGGGTCTCATATTAAAAAAAAAAAAAAAGAAAAAAGAAAAAAAAAAAACAAGCCAGGTGCAGCGGCACATGCCTCTAATCCCAGTGACACGGGAGGCTGAGGCAGAAGGAACTAGAATTCAAAGCCACTCAGCAAAAGTGAGGAGCTAAGCAACTCAGTGAGACCCTGTCTCTAAATAAAATACAAAATGGGCTGGGGATGTGGCCCAGTGGTTGAATGCCTCTGAACTCAATCCCCAGTGCCAAAAAAAGAAAAAACAACAACCAAGATAATGGAAATAAAAATTAAACTGTTTACCTCAAATAGATCCCAATATTTCATCTCTAACTCACTGGATCATTTTTCAGGAACATGCAGTCAAATATTATAAGAGTTTTATGTCATTACCTAAAAATCCAAAACTCCTAGCAGAGTTAAGATCTTTGGGCATCCAACACTCTCCAGAGAAACAGTTCTAATAAGAGAGAGAGAGAGAGATAACAAGGGACTGGCTCATGTGATCATACAGGTTAAGAAGCCCCATGTTCTGCCATCTGCAAGCTGTAAGGCCAGGAAAGCCAGTGGTATGCTTCCAGACCAAGCCTGAGGCCAGAGAACCAGAGGAACTAATGGTGCAAGACCCAGTCTGAGTCTAAAGATCCAAGAATTACAAGCATCTATGTCAAAAGGCAGAAGATGAATGCCCCAGATTAAGAAAAAAGAGATAGAACTCATTCTCTCTGTTCTGTTTGGGTGGGCTGCATATGGATTGGATGATGATTCTTGCCCACATTGGGTGAGGGTGGATCTTGTTTTCTCAGTATGTGGATTCCAATGCTAATCTACTGTAGAAATGCTTATATAGACATGCTCAGAAATAATGCTTTACCAGCTATCTGGGCATCCCTTAGCCTGGTCAAGTTACATAAAATTAAACATTACCAGCACCATCCGACATATTTGTTAGGCCCCATATGACATTCAGAAAAGGAAGGCAAATATCAGGGTCAGACTTCCTAAGAGTAAAAGGATCTTTAGTGTCCTCAATTCAAAACTCTTCACTCTGTAGATAGAGGAAATGAGACTTAGAGAATTATAGTAACTTCACCAAAGATAACAGACCATGGAAGTAAAAATTTCAACCACAGACTACAGGGTATTTTATTTTATGTGAATTAAAAACTGATGGGGGAGGCGTAGAGTGGGGTAAAGTTCCCTGAAGTCAGAGATTATGTGTCTTTTCCAATT
This sequence comes from Sciurus vulgaris, assembly GCF_902686455.1. Lineage (NCBI taxonomy): Eukaryota > Metazoa > Chordata > Mammalia > Rodentia > Sciuridae > Sciurus > Sciurus vulgaris. The sequence continues at coordinate 93,781,067 of NC_136471.1, read as the reverse complement.
CTGTTGGAAAGAACTTAATCATCACCTCACAAAGTCACTTTGCCAAGGCAAAAGAAACAAACAAACCAAAAAAACAGGCAGAGAGGGAAATAACCTGTTTAAGAAATGGGATCTTTATGTATAACAGATGCCCAACAATACATACTCAATACATATATAGTTTGGGGAAAATTGGGAGATGGACAGGGATCTATTCTCTGTGTACAGAAATACTGGGGGAAAATTTATTTTATTTTATTTTTAGTACTAGGAATTGAACCCACTAAGCCACATCCCCAGTCCTTTTTATTATTTTCTTCGAGACAGGGTCTCACTAAGTTGCTTAGGACCTTGCTAGGTTGCTGAGGCTGGCCTCAAACATACAATCTTCCTGACTTAGCCTCCAGAGTCACTGGTAGTGTAGGTATGCACAGCTGCCCCTGGGCTCGGGGCATTTTAATAGTCAAGGTATTGGGATTCACCTTGTCCTCCCACACATAAGTCTCAATTAGACTTCTCTAGTACCTGGGCACAAGCCTCCTTCCCTTATCTTTATCCCATTAACCTTTCAGCTGCCAAAGTTAATTTGAGATCACCTGGGAACATCATTTTTTTCTGGCAGAAACACTGTCTAATCCTTCACTTTATACCAAGTTAAGCTGCAAAAATGTTCTCCATTTGATATCTCTAACATCTAATACTAGGATGATAAGAAGGCCAGCCTGGCATGCACATAATTTTTCTATTTTTCTCAAACAACATTATTCTTTTGCTCCAAACTTGCTATGTTTTGAATGTTTTCACCCCAATTTTCATGTGTTGGAAATTTAATACCCTAATTTGCATGTTACTAGCACTTGGAGGTAGTGCCATTGGGAGGTAATTAGAGTTAGATAAGGACATGAGGGTGGGGTGCCCATGATACGATTTGTGGCTTTATAAGAAGAGAGACCTGAGCTTCCACTGATGCAATCCATCATGTTATGACACAAGAAGACCCTTACCAAATATGGCCCCTTGATCTTGGACTTTCCAGTCTCCAAAAGAAATATATCTCTTTTCTTTATAAACAACTCAGTCTCAGATAAACTGTTGTATCAACACAGACTAAGATAACATTGGTCACGTAGATACAGCTGAAGCCCACTGCAGGTTAGGGATGGGCAGGGAGGATTGGCAGACAGTTGTATAAATATGTCTGCATTTCCAGTGAGTGCTCTGGTTGAGAGGAGCAGAGATGGGAGTACAAGGAGTAGGGGTGGTTGGACTCTTGAGGAAGGCTCTTGTCTGACTGCTGTTACTTAATTATTGTATGCTGAGAGGCCAACAGGCCTCCCAGATTCTCTAGATACATTCTCAGAGAATTAGCAGGCATGAACATAAGATAATTAATGTATTTCTCTTAGAAATGGGGTGGGGAAAGATTCTGCCTCTGGAAATAGAGGCTCCAAGTTATCTGTTCTAAACAGGAAAGGGATTTGGAAGTCACTATAGACTGTTTCCTGAAGACAATTTGCTATTTCAGCAAAAGCAAGTATTGCTCTTGTGAGTTCAGGAACAGAAATAGAGAAGATGCTCTCTTCCCTCATTCCCTCACCATACCCTGCCCTCAATTCCTTCTGAATGGTTCGCCCTCACCTGAAATATCATATATATGTCTAGTTATTACATCTTGGGGATGATAGAATCAAGTTGGAGAAGCTCAAAGGAAAGGCTTCAAATAGTAAGTTTACAATAAATAAACAAAATTTATACAATTAGTAAACCTAAAGAACACAGCACATTAAAGTGTGAGAACAGCCTGATTATACAAAACTTTTTTTAAGGTTTGAATGAATTTATTAATAACAGAAATCAAATAGGAAATTAATGTCAGGGGTCATCCCTTACTAAGGATATTGTCTTTTTTGAAATAGGAGGAGGGCCCAAAGGATGAATAGTTAGGGGATATATATTTTGCCTAGTCCATTACTGAGAACATTATCTACCTTACCTCATTTAATCCTCACAATAACTGTATGAGTATATACTATTATGATCCCCATGTAACTTATAAGGAAGCAAAGATATAAGGGAAGATACACAGTGCAAACAACTTAAGTGTCCATTGTTAGATAAATGGATAAAAATATAGTTATTTATGTACCTACAATGAATGGAATAGTATCCAGCCTTTAAAAAGAAGGAAATCTGGACTGGGGTTGTGGCTCAGTGGTAGAGCACGTGCCTAGCACACATGAAGCACAGGGTTCCATCCTCAGCACCACATAAAAAAATAAACTTATGTCCATCTACAACTTAAAAATATTAAAAAAAGAAGGAAATCATGCAATGACAACATGGAAAGGCCTTAAGGACTTTATATTTAATGAAATGTTAATCACAGCAGGACAAATACTGTATGACTCTGCTTACTTGAAGTACTTAAAATAGTCAAACACATACAAGAAAAGAATAGAATGCTGGCTGTCAGGTCTTGGAAGGAGGGAGAAATAGGGACCTTCTAATTAGCAGGTATAACATTTCAGTTTTGCAAGAAAAATACATTCTAGAGATCCCCTGTACAACAATGTGCCCATAGATAACAATACTGTATTGTATAATTAAAAATCTGTTTAAGTGCGTCAGTCTCATGTTAAGTGTTCTTACCACAATACAAATTAATTAAAATAAAATGAGAAGTTTCAAAACATAAAATTAGGCACAGCTGGTGCAAAACAGGATTGGGTATAGATCAGAAAGGAAGTGAAATCATCTTTATTCATAGATGATATGATCAGTTAGGTAGAAAAATAAGCAATCTACAAATGACTAGAATTAATAAGTGAATTTAGTAAGGTTGCAGGACATAAAATCAGTATCCTTAAATTGATCATATTTTTATATAGTAGCAATAAATAATCAAAGTAAAAGCTTAAAATATAGACCACTTATAGTAGCATCATAAGTATGAAAATATTTAGGAATTAATCTTGCAAATGATGCCCAAGACTAGTAGGGTGAAACTATAAAGCATGACTGAGATAAATTAAGAAGATTTAAGAACTAGAGAGATAGACCTTGTTCTCTGATTGGAAGAATCAGTTATGTTAAAGTGGTTAATTCTCTCCAAAATTATCTATTAATATAGCTCAACCCAATCATAATACTACAGGTTTTTAAAATGGTAACAGACAAGTTGATTCTGCTCGTAGATTTAAGAAAAATGAAAGAATATGTTCACACAAAGACTTCTCTGTGAATATTCATAGCCGCTTTATTCACAATAGACAAAAACTATTTATAATAGCCAGAAACAATGCAAACATTCAGCAAGTGAAAGGATAAACACACTGTGATAGATCCACACAATGGAATTTTACTCGGCAATAAAAGGGAACAAACTGTTGACACACACACATATAATATAAACAGATATAATTATGCTGAGTGAAAGAAGGCTGACAAAAATATATACTATCTTATTCTATAGATGAAAAAATTCTTGAAAATGCAAAGTAGTATAGTGACAGAAAGCAGATTAGTAGTTGCCCGTGGTTGTGGGGGTTGATTATTAAGGGACACAAGGAAATTTTAGGGTATGATAGGTATGTTTATTGTCTTAATTATAATGCTTTCACAAGCATTGTCAAAATTCATCAAATCGTATATGTACATGTCTATGTACTGTACATCTTTATTTTTATTGTACATCAATTATAACTCATTGCTGATGAAAAACTAACTCAACTCTGCCTCAATACCATAGTGAATATATTGTCAAATAGGACAGACTTCCCAAAGAAATAAAAATCAGTATCCTGAGTGCTGTCAGCAAGATGGCAGAATAGGAACTCTTCTACCCCAGTTAACACCAATTAATTAGCAAAACATGAACCAATTTCTCTTGTAAAAAACGTTGTGATAAAATATGCATAAAATATATCTTACCATTTTAATAATTTTTATTGTATAATTCAGTGATACTAAGTATATTAACACATTATACAACTATCATTATTGCCCATTTTCAGAGTTTATTTCATCTTGAAAAACTGAGATTCTAAGTACTTGCCTTGCAAGCACAAGGCCCTGGGTTCAATCCCCAGCACTGAAAAAAAAAAAGAAACTGAGACTCTATACCTTTATATAATAACTCCTAATTTTCTCTCCCTCCTAGTCCCTAGCAGCCACCACTCCATTTTATGTCTCTATGAACATTACTATTCTAAGTATTTATGTGAAATGAAATCATGAAATATTTGTCTTCTTATAACTGGTTTCTTTCACATTATATAATGTACTCAAAGTTCATCCATGTTAAAACATTAGAATTTCCTTCTTTATTAAGGCTGATTAATATTCCAACACACACACACACACACACACACACACATATATATATATAGTTTTATTATCAATTAATCTGATGATAGAAATTTGGGTTGCTTCCACCTTTTGGGTATTGTGAATGATAATATTAACATATGTTTCTAAATATCTCTTCAAGATTAGGTTTTCATGTTTTTGGTACATACACAGATGTAGAATTACAGGAACATCTTATTAATTCTATTTTTCATTTTTAAGCAACTGCTGTAATATTTTCCCTAGTAGCTGCAGTGTTTTACATTCCCACCCACACTGTGCAAGGGTTCCAATTTCTCCACATCATTGCCACTACTTATTTTTTACAGGAACCACCCCAGTGGGTATTGGGTGCTATCTTATTGTATATAGTGCTTATTGAACATTTGTGTGTGTCTGTCAAGTCCTTCAACAATTTTTAAATTGAGGATTTTTGTGAATGAGTGTAGACATACTTTATGTATTTTTTATCGTGATTTTCAGATACATACTTCCACTCAATAGTTTGTTGTCACTTTTTTGATAGTTTTATTTGATGTACAAAAGTTTAAATTTTGATGAAGCCAAACTGATCCATTTTTTGTTACCCATGATTTAGGTATTTAGTCAACAAATCATTGCAAAGGTGACCTCCAAAAGAAAAGAAATCAGAAACTACAGGAAAGACTACAGGTTAGTTTGAGTCCAATCACATCAAAACTGATAGAGAAATTTAAAGCACCCTCTCATCATAATCCATACTCACTGCACAGTTGCTTAAAATTGGTAGTAAACTCCCCAGATTGCAGCTTCTCCCAGGGAAGCGAAAGAGTTTGCCCACATTTCATCACTCTGATTTTTTCAGGGGCTGTCCAGAAGACTGGGTCTGTCTTGTTTGTCTTGGAGTGCTGATGGGACTGAGCATACTCCATTCACCTCAGGAACATGAGATCAAAGACAGTAGTTTAGACTGGCAGTCACTATAGACTCTCCCCTTGGCTTAGCTCAGAGCCAGAAGATGAAAAAGTCTAGCTCCTAGCTTCTCCCTGGGGAGTAAGGGTTAGACCATATGTTCAATGCCCCAACTTTTTGGGGGGATAAACAAAGGACTGATTTCTGTCTTGTCTGTCTTGAAGAGCTGACAGGACCTGGCAAACTAACTGCCTCAAGACTAGTGTGATCACAGATGGCAATTTATGCTGGCAGTTGCCCTAGCCACACCAACAGGCTCAGTGCAGAGTATACAGGCAGAAGCCTCAGATTCTGGCTTCTCTTTGGGGAGGGAGAGAGTTGGACAATGCCTAAGGACCCACCTTTTCCACAGGCTGCCCAAGGGATTGGCATCAATCTCATTAACTCGGAGAGCTAATCAGATTTGGCATGCACTTGATACCTAGAGGCCACTATGAGCAACGAATGCAGGTTGGACTAGCATAAATGTTTGAAAGGCCACCAAAATCTCTAGCTGAGCTGATTGATGGGAGAGGCACCTGTTTGTCTAATGAGCAGATACTAACAGAAAGTTAAGAAAAGTAAAGAACAACAAAATAAATCCCAAACAAAGAGATAAAATAAATCTCCTGAAACCATCCATAATGAAATGGAGACATATGATTTACCTGACAGAATCTAAATAACCATCATAAATATTCTCAACAAGGTCAGGAGAACAATGCATGTGCAAAGTGGAAATTCCAACAGAGACAAATATAAAAAAAATTACAGAAATCTTAGGTCTGAAGAATATAATAACTGAACTGGAAAATTCACTGGAGGAGTTCAACAGCAGACTGGATCAAGCATAAGAAAGGATCATCAAACTCAAAGAGAGATGAATGGAAAATAACCAGTAAGACGAGCAAAAAGCAAAAGAGAAGGAAAAAGAATAAAGATGAAGAGATTTACGGAACACTATCAAAGGAACCAATATACGCATTATGAGAATTCAAGAAAAAGGAGAGAGAAAGTGTTCCAGAAAACTTATTCAAAGAAATAATACCCCCCAAATTCCCAAATCTGGGAAAAGTAATACAGAGCTAAAACTAGGAGCCTCAATGAATGCCAAAAAAGATAAACTAACAAAAAAAAAAATCCACTCAGAGACGCATTATAATTAAACTTTCCAAAATCAGACAGAGAATTTTTTAAATAGCAAAAGAAAAACAACATGTTGTATACAAGGCAACTTCAATAAGATTATTAGTGTATTTTTCAGCTATAATCTTGCAGGCCAGAAGGTATTGGGACATATATTTCAAAGAGCTGAAAGAAAAGAAAACCTGCCAACCAAGAATACTATACTTATTAAAACTGTCCTTCAAAATTAAAGAACAGCCAGGTACAGTGGCACACACATGCAATCCCAATTGATGTGGGAGGATCACAAGTTCAAAGCCCGCCAGGGCAACTTACTGAGACCTTTCTTCAAAATAAAAAATAAAAAGTGCTGGGGATTTAGTTCAGTTGTAAAGACCTCTGAGTTCAATCCCTAGTAGGTAGGTAGATAGACAGACAGATATAAAGACACTGCCATACCACACAGGAAAAAAAAAAAAAGGTAAGAGTTCATCACCACCAGATTTGCCTTAAAGAAAAGAGTAAACAGAAATACAAAAGCATCTGGAAGTATAAGTGAATCAAAGAATATCAGTACAAAAAAAAAATCAACAAAACACAAAGGAAGGCATAAAAAGAAACAACAGGACAAAGAAATATAAGATAGACGATAATGAACAAAAATGGCAATACTAATATTTTTTCTATCAACAATTACTTTAAATGTAGATGTTTTAACTCTTGAAAAGATATTGAGAGGTTAGATATGGATTTAAAAAAACAAGATTCAAATACAGTCATCCCTTGATTTCCACAGGGGATTGGTTCCTAAACCCCAATGCATACCAACATCTGCAGATGCTCAAGTATGTTATATAAAATAGCACACTATTTGTACATAACCTATGCACATCATACCACTTTAGATTAGCATGAGATTACTTATAATACCTACTAGGATGTGAATATCATGAAGTTAATCATTATATTACAATAATTAAGGAACAATGACAAGAGATAAAGTCTGTTCATGTTCAGCACATATTTTTATTTCTGAGTGTGCAATACATGCTTGGGTGAATTTGTGAATGCAGAACACATGTTTCTGTAGGGCTAGCTGTATATGCTATCTACAAGAAACTTGCTTTAAGTTTAAGAATATACATAGTCTGAAAGTGAAAGGAATGAAAAAAGATATTCTATGCAAATGATAAGGAGAAAACAGCAGGGGTGGTTATACTTTTATCAGACAAAATAAACTTTATATCAAAAACTGTCACAAGACCAGTATTAATTTCTTGAGATCTACTGCTTGTCAGTTGAATCTTATACCTGTCATACATCTCTGGTATAAGCAATATTTGATTTTTGAAGTGTGTAGATCAGCTCTTCACATTTTCAAGATGTAATTTTTACATTTCTGCATTTTAAAAGTTTGGTCATAATTCTAGATGCATGCTTCTAATTCATTTACCTGCACATGTAACCTTTGTGAACAGAATTTGCATGTATAATCTGTGTTTACTTGTAACTCTCTGGTTATTTACTGCTTATATCTGTGGATTCAAATTACTAAAGTGAATACCAATAAAAAAAAAAAAACCTAAGCCATGTTCATTGGTTATACATGTTTGGAATGTTAACCAATATATTTGTCAGTTGTGATTTTTATTCACTGTTACACTTTTGTGCATGCTTTAACAAATTATTATTTTTTAATCTAGAGTGAGTGTTCTAAAGACTGCTACTAAAGATCTGAATTTTAAACTTTAAAAAAAACTGTCACAAGAGATAAAGGCATTATATAGTGAAAAAAGGGTCAAGTCAACAAGATGATGCAACCATAATATATATGCACATAATAAGAGGCCATATAGGGCTGCGGTTGTAGCTCAGTGGTAGAGCACTTACCTTGTATGTGTGAAGCACTGGGTTTGAACCTCAGTACCACATAAAAATAGATAAATAAAATAAAGGTATTTGGTCCATATACAGCTAAAAAAATTTTAAAGGGTTCACTTAACTATATAAGCATTGCCAGAAGTAAAGGGTAAATTAGATAGCAATACTATAACAACAAGAGGTTTCAGTACCCCACTTTCATTCTTACATGGAATATTCAGACAGATGATCAAGAAGGAAAGAATGAGCTTTCAAAAGCTTTATAGATTGAATGGATATAATAGATATATATAATATTCCACCTACCATGGGAGAATACACATGCTTCTCAAGTGCACATTCTCCAGGATAGATCATGTGTTTGGTTATAAAATGAGTATTAACAAATTGAAAAAGATGTAAATCAAGTCAAGTATCTTTTTAACCCAAATGCAATGAAATTAGAAATCAGTAGCAGAAATAAAAATGGAAAATTCACACATATGTAGAAATTAAATATATTCCTGAACAGCTAATGGGGCAAAGAAGAAATAAAAATAAATTAGAAAATACTGTAAGATAAAAGAAAAATAAAACAGAACATAACAAAACTACAGGATACAGCAAAAGCAATAGTATGAAGTTTATAGTGATAAATGCATATATTGAAAAATAAGATTTCAAATAAATTACCCAATTTTATAGTCAAGGACTAGAAATATAAGAAAAAAGCTAAACCCAAAGTTACTAGTGGGAAGGAAATAAGATTATAGCACAATTGAATAGAGAATATTAGAATAGAGAATAGAGAAACAAGAGAAAAGATTAACAAAAATAACGTTTGTATTTTGAAGAGATAAAATTGATAATCCTTTAGCTAGGCTAAGAAAAAAAGGACAAAGACTCAAATAAAGCCTGAAATTAAAGAGGAGACATTACAACTGATACCACAGAAATAAAAAAGGATCATGACAACACTATTAACAATTAAATGCCAACAAATTGGATAGCCTAGAAAAAATGGATAAATTCCAAGAAATGTATAGTATACCAATACTAAATCATGTGAAATAGAAAAATATTCAAAACCTATACCTAGTAATAGATTAGAACAGGAATCACAATCCTCATAAGAGCCACTCACAGTGGCACATGCCTATAATCCCACTGATTTGGGAGGCTGAGGCAGGAGGATCACAAGTTCAAAGCCAGCCTCAGCAACTTAGTGAGGCCCTGTCTCAAAATAAAAGATAAAAAGGGCTGGGGATGAGACTCAGTGGTTAAGTGCTCCTGGGCACAATACCCAGTACCAAAAAAAAAAAAAAAAAAAAAGAACAACAACAAAATGGGGAGCAAGGAAGGCCATAGAATCAACTCTCCCTCTCCCCCACCCCTCTAAAAAATACCTCACAACAAAATCCAAGATAAGATAATTTTACTAGTGAATTCTACCAAAGAAGAATTAATGCCAATCTTTCTTAATCTCTTTCAGAAAAAACTAAAGATGAGGAAACATTTCCAAACTCACTTGATAAGGCCAGAATTATCCTGATACCAGTCAGATAGTGACAATACAAACAAACAACAGCAAGAAAAAGGTACAGGCCAATTTCCCCAATTAAAAGAGATGTAAAAATCCTCAACAAAACATTAGCAAATCGAAATCAAGAGCACATTGAAATAATGCTACACCATGACCAAGTGTGATGTATCAATGGGATGCAAGGATGGTTCAATATATGTCAATAAATTTAATACATCACTTTAACAGAATGAAGGATAAAAACATGATCATCTCAACAGATGTAAAATATTTGATAAATTCAACAGTTTTTCATGAGAAATGCTCTCACCAACAAGTTAGGAATAGAAGGAAATGAAGAAAATGATTCTATATATGATATCATTGAAACAAAAACAAAACACTTAGGGGTAAACATAACTAAGGAGGGGGAAAACTCACACTGAAAACCAGAATCCATTGAAAAAAGAAGATATAAGTAAATGACAAAGACATCCCATGTTTTCAGATGGAGGACTTAATATTCTTAAAATGCTCATATTACCCAAAGCAATCTTGTAATCTCTGTCAAACTGCTAAAAATCCAAAATGACATTTTTTTCATGAAATTAGGAAAAAAATCTGTAGAATTCATAGGGACTCAAAATCACCCTGAAGAGTCAAAAGTCTTGAAGAAGAAAAACAAAGGTGAAAGCATCACAAACCCTGATTTTAAATCATACTACAAAGCTACAGTAATCAAAAAAGCATGTTACTGGCATAAAGTCACACCTACAAATCAATGGGCCAGAATAGAAAGCCCAGAAATAAAACCACCCATATAGAGGCCACCAGTGACTTCTGGCAGAGGTACTAAGACTATATGATAGGAAAAGAATAGTCTCTTCAACAAATGGTACTTGGAAAACTGGATATTGATGTGCAAAAGAATTAAATTGGATTCCTTTATTATACCCATACATAAAAATCGACTCAATATGGATTAAAAATTTAAACATGAGACCCTGCAAAACTTCTAGTGGTAAATAGAGGAAAGCTCCTTCACATTGATCTGGGCAATGATTTTCTGAATCATTTTTTGAATGTGACATGGAAATCACAGACAACAAAAATTAATAAATAAAAACAAGACTACATCAAACTTAAAAGCTGCATAACTAAAAAAACAATCGTGAATAGCTGCCTGTGGAGTAAAATATTTGCAAACCATTTATGCCTAGGAGTTAATACCTGAAGTATAAAAGGAACTTATACAACACAATAGCAAAAAAAGCAAATACTATGATGAAAAATGGGCAAAGGACATGAGTAGATGTTTCTCCAAAGAAGACATAGAGCTCTATGAAGAAATTCTCAAGGTCTATATTCATTAGACAAATGCAAATCAAAACCAGAACATGATATCATATCACCTCACATCTATTAGGACAGCCATTATTAAAAAGTAAGTTAAGTGTTGGTGAGGATATAGAAAAATTAGAGAAATGAGTTCCCACTGTTGATAGGAATGGTATAGCAAGTATGGAAAAGAGTATAGAAGTTCCTTACATTGTTAGACTAAAAGTACATATGATCCAGAAATCCTACTTCCAGATATCTATCTAAAAGAACTGAAATCAGGATTTTAAAGATTTTTTTCCAGTTGTAGATGGACACAGTACCTTATTTTTATTTTTGTGGGGTGCTGAGGATCAAACCCATCACTTCACATATGCTAGGCAAGCACTCTACTACTAAGTCACAACCTCTGCCTCTGAAAGCAAGATCTTGAAGAGACATTTCCCCTCCCATGTTTACTGAAGCATTATTCACAATAACCAAGATGTGGAAACAACATGAATGCCCCTCAATGGATGGATGGATGAAGACAATTTGATATAATACACAATGTTATTCAGGAAGAAATCTTGCAGTATGCAAGCAACATTGATAAATCTGGAGGACTTTACACAAAGTGAAATAAGCCAGTCACTGAAGGAGAAATAGTGCAAGATTCCACTTACAGGAGATATCTAACACAGACAAATTCACAGAAGCAGAGAGTGGAATGGTGGTTGTCAAAGGGTGGAGGGAAGAGAAAACAGGGCGTTTTTATTCAATAGGCATGTCAATTTGGTTGTACAAGATGAGTAAGTTCTAGAGATCTGCTATACAGCATCATTCCTGTAGTTAATGATACTTTTTTATATTTTACACTTAAAAATTCATTGAAAGTATACATATCAGGGCTGGGGTTGTGGCTCAGTGGTAGCGTACCTGACTAGCATGCATGAGGCACTGGGTTCGATCCTCAGCACCACATATAAATCAATCAATAAATAAAATAAAGGTTCATCAAAAAACTAAAAAAAACTAAAAAAAACTAAAAAAACTTATACATTACATATATATATTAGCTTTAAAAAAAACTAAAAAAAAAGTATACATATCATGTTAAATAGTCTCACTAGAATAAAGAAGTAAGATGAATGTAAAATTTCCACAAGTCATATGATTACTGCTATAGTTTGAATCTTGAAAGTTCCCACATATGCCCATGTGGTAAAGGCTTGTTCTCCAGTTTGGCACTACTGGGAGGTGGTGAAAACTTTAAGAGGTGTGGCTTAGAGGGAGATCCCTAGATCACTGGAGGCATGTCCTCACAGGGGACTTTAGGATGCTGGCTAGTTCATTTATTTCTTCGTTTCTTCTTTCTTTTCTTCCTTCCTTTCTCTGTCTACCTCTCTGTCTCCATCTTTCATGGTCATGAGGGGAGTGGCTTTGCTCCACCATGTACTCCTGCCATGCTGTGCTACCTCAGGCCCAAAGACTGAAATTTCTAAAATGATGAGCCAAAATAAATTTTTTCATAAGGTGATTATCTCAGGTATTTCTTATATTAACAGAAATCTGCCAACCACAAATATACATTCTGAGTCTTATTTATGTACTTATTTTTATAGTACTAGAAATTGAACCCAGGGGCACTGTACCACCAAGTTACATCCCTAGGCTTTTTATTTTTATTTTAAGACAAGGTCTTGTTAAGTTGCAAAGGCTGGCCTTGAACTTGTGATCCTCCTGTCTCAAACTCTTGAGCTGCTGGGATTACAAGTGTGTGCCACTGCACCTGGTTACTTTCCAAAATTGAAAATAAAAAATAAAGATTGGGAAAAAATAAATATCCTTATTTTGTAGTCAAACTTTATATAGCAGGCACAATCCATTCATCCATTCTGGAACAGAGGAGTATATATATATATACACACTATATATGTGTATACATATATACACACACATATATAAACACACACATACATATATTTATTTATATATATACACATTATATACATATGTATAATACTCAGTGAAATGTTCACGAATACTCCATTATATATATATGTGTATATATATATATATACACACACACATATACACACACACACATACATGTATCTGTATATCCATGTGAATATATATATGTAAATTTATATATGTGTGTGTGTGTATATATATATATATATATATATATATATAAATCCCAAACCCTTCTAATAGAGAGTATTGTTAGTAAAAACAATAAGAGATCATGAAGACTGCATACACTGCAGTAGCTAGTATCACCCTTCTGAAGAAAAGATTTTAGGATTTAGCTAAAAGAAAAGAAAGAAAAGGGTTTACTAACTTTGGCTTTCTTGAATGATGAAATTAAGCAGGGCTACCTGGTCCTAAGTCTTTCAATAGTTAAAAACAAATCCTGGGTTTCTTCTTTTTTCTTTTCATTTAAGAAGTCATGAGCATTATTCAAGAGAGTAGAAGGAAAAATAAGACGTGTGGTTCCCATATGGTTCAGGAATAATCACAACCAGTCCAAGACTCCCTTAAAGAGTCTGATGAAATATGTGAGGGGAGAATAAAAGGGGGCCCTGAGAAAGTTGTATGGGGTGGGGTGGGGGCTGACAAAGATATTATGGGGCCAGGGAGAGAAATCAAGAGCATATTTTTGCTTTGTGAAACCAAGTTAGAGACCCTTAGGTAGGTGGCTTATATTCATGTAAAATACCAGCCAATCCATCAACAGAAATTTTTTAAGTACCCACTAGTGATTTATAGTTAATGCTTAGTGAACTGGAACACTGCAACTGGAACTACTTAAATTTTTCTGACTTCTGAAATGTAATTAAATTGGTACATGCAGGGAATTAACAGCAATATCATGATCCTTTAGAGAACGATGTGTTACCCACTGAATTAGCCTGTCTGTCTGGGTAGTAAATCATGTTCTTGTCTAACATGCTAGATAAGCATGTCTCACTCAACCTGAGAACTTGGCCAACCTCAGCTAGAAATCATTTACAACATACAAATGGGAAACCACAATCAGTATGAAATTATGGGAGGAAATACAGGGATAGAAGAGAAGACAGAGAAAGAGGTAGAAGAGGAAGAAATTCTGTAGAATACTATATTTTAAAGGGGCACAAGACAAGGATGTTTTCTGCTTCAAAAGAACTACCCCCATGCCACAACTCTCCCTCTTTCCTGCCCCTTCTTTTTCTCCTCTCTCTGTCTCTCTCTTTTTCTCTCTCATACACACACACACACACACACACACACACACACACACAAATGATAAAATTCAGTCTTATAGATTAAGTGATGAAGTACCTAGCTATCTTATGTTAAAAAGCAAAATTTATATTAGTTTGTCTAGAGCCTAGTAATAAATGTTAAGGGAAAGGGAGAGGGTATATCAGACTGCAGATAAAGAATGTAATAAAGTTTCTCCTTTTTTATGTTGTTCCTCAACCACTGAGAGAGAGAGAGAGAGAGAGAGAGAGAGAGAGGAGAGAGAGAGAGAGAGAGAGAGAGAGAAAGAGAGAGAGAGAGAGAGAGTGTCTGTGTGTGTGTGAGCGAGAAAGAGAGACCATGGATGGCAACACTTGAACTGTTTTCTGGCCCTGTCACTTATGGAACCTGGGAACCAATATACAAACCACAGGACAAGAACAGAAATGAATTTAGAACCTATGAAAGAAACCTAAGATTCAGAAAGAACTTAAGAAATGAAAAGTAATCTCAAGTTTCAACAGAACTTCCTAAGCCTAACTGTACTTAACTAGTCTTTGGAGCACATTTGGGGTAAAAAACCTGATCCAATGGTTTATATCATATATAAGCTCTGCCCTCAAGGAGCTGGCATATCTCATGTAGAATATGAAACAAGTGTACAAAAGTCACTGGGAAGAACATGGTGTGGGTCTGGGGTGTGGCTCAGTGGTAGAGCACGTGTTTGGAATGCACAAGGATCTGGGTTTGATATCTAGACCAGCTTAAATAAGTAAGAAAAGAGGTCAAAAATGGAACATGGTGAGCATCAGAAGAGAGGTAGAAAAAGCTGTAAGGATGTTATGGAGGGAAGAATTGAAGGAAGAATAGAGGGATAGAAAATGGGGTAAAACATAACTAAAAGGGAGTGTTATTTGTTATAGGCCTCAAAAATACATAGACTTTAGTCAGGTAGAAAGGACTAGAAATTTGTTTTGAAAGATCACAGTGAAAAGAGCACTGGGCATGTTTGGGAGATAGCTGTTGATCGTGCCTGACCATGGTGATGAGCATGGGCTCTGGAGATGGACTTTCTATGTTAAAATCTTAGCTCTGCCATTTACTAACTGTAAGAGTCTAGGTGAATCATTTGAATTTCTACATGCTTCATTTTTCTTCCTCGGTCAAATGGGGAAGAATAATAAAAACTTACATGGTTGCTGTGTTGATTAAATAATACATGTATAATCACATAGAACAGTGTCTGGCATTTGATAAATATTTAATTCATGTTAGCTATTTTATTGGAACAAAGTGCAAAGGAAGAATCCAAATGACTGGGAAAAAGATAGGAGCCATACTATGAAGAACATGGGATACCAGACTTAAGGGATTTGAACTTAAATCAAGATAAAGGAGTTTAAAATAGTAGGTATCATGAAGGCAGATCAATTGGTGTCACTTTGTTGGAGAAGATATATAACAACTCACTGCCTGACAATACAAAGGGTTGGTTGTGAAAGAGTTTCCCATCAATGCAAAGGTTCAAACACACCCTGGTCAACCAAGTTCTCAGTATTACAAAGGTTCTCAGGAGATGAGTCAGTGTAGGTCAGTGTGGATACCCTTCTTCCTTTTCCTTTTCAGTTAAGATAAAGATTCTAGGAATGATATGGAGAAAAGATTTGTGCAAGGCCCTAGCAGGAGCATGGGGTCAAAGAAACCATTCAAGTGAGAGAGGGCAGTACAGAGAGCGGCAATAGCGAGATTAAGGGATATACTCTTTGGAAAGATTTCTAATCTAGAATGCCAGAGGTGGAAGAACTTCAGAGATCAACCAGTCAGTTCAGATTTCTCATTGTACAGACAGGGAAACTCAAATTTTCAAATAAAGGAAGTGACTTATAGGATAAATTAAAAAGGGGTGAGTCTAGAAGCAGGGAAGCCAGCCAGGAATCCAGAAATCCAGACATAAAGTAATAAGGGCTTGGGAGAGAGTGGGAGTAGCAGAAATTGGAAGGAAGGGGGTGGATACTAGAGCTATTCTGAAGGAAGAAAGACTGACAGGACGTGGTGATTGACCGGATATAGGGATGAGTAAGCAGTGACTCCAAGATTTTGATCTAGCTGAGTGGGAGGTGGGGAAGCCAAGGATAGAGCCTATTTTGCAAGGGGAAGATAACAAGTTCCGTTTTAGACATATTGGAGTTTGAGGTTAAAAAAAAAGTTATTCAAGAAGACATTGTCCATCACAGATGGTTAAGAAGAGTGTGTATATGTAATAGTGTAAGCATTTGATTAATGATAACTTTGATATATGTGTGTGTACATATGAGTTGATTACACACACACACAAAGAGAAACAGGGAAGACAGCAAGCAGAGAGCTGAACTCTGAGCCTTGAGAAATATTCACAGGATGGGGAGAGGAGAGGCAGTTGATTCACAAAGGGAAATGGATAAACAGTGAGAGAGGGTGGAGAAACAAGACAGTTCAGTGTCACAGAAGCCTTACTGGCAGCAGATACTGAAGAACATCAAGTCAGAATGGTACATTGGCAGCAATGCCAATGATGAGCAATAGCAAGGAATGGTTAAATAATTAAATTTAATACAGCTGTTTAAAAAAATAGAATTAGGGCCAGGCTTGGTACCACATACCTGTAATCCCAGTGGTGTGGGAGGCTGAGGTAGGAGGATTGAGAGTTCAAAGTCAGCCTCAGCAACTTAGTGAGGCCCTAAATAACTTAATGAGACCCTGTCTCTAAATAAAATATAAAAAGAGTTGGGGATGTGGTTCAGTGGTTAAGCACCCCTGGATTAAATCCCCAGTACCAAAAAAAATTATAAATAAAAGGAAGTATCCCCTCTGTATCCTGAAAGGGAAAGATACATAAATGGAAAAAAAGTGAGGTGTGAAAGTTCAAAACTAGCCTTAGCAGCTTAGCAAGGCTCTAAGCAACTCAGCAAGACCCTGTCTCTAAATAAAATCTAAAAATGGGTTGGATATGTGGCTCAGTGGTTAAGCACCCCTGTGTTCAATCCCTGGTACCAAAAAAAAAAAAAAAAATGAAAAGTCCATTCATGATAACTTGTATATATTTAGAAACTCTGGAATGGTACTTTAAAAAAAATCCAAACAGCAGGAGTGCAACTAAGCAGATGGGAGACAATGATGTGCAAATACCTGCTGTCTGTCTGTTCATACTATGTGTTGTTTGAGCCATGTGAATACCTGTTCAGCAAATAATAACACAATTGTGCAGAGAAAACAAGGAGAAAGACAGGGAAAAGGCCAGGAAATCTGGCCTTCAGGAAGACCTCAGCAGAAGCCACCAGCCATGAGTAAACAGTCTAAGCACATATGTATGTGCATGAGTATAAATGCCATGCCTATGTGCAATGCATAGGTCAGCATCTTTGTTTGTTGTTGTTTTGGTTTTGTTTTGGCAGGGTACTGTACTGTACGAGGGATTGAACTCAGAGGCACTTGACCACTGAGCTACATCCCCAACCCTTTTTATTTTGAGGCAAGGTCTTCCTAAGTTACCCAGGCTGGCCTTGAACTTGTCATTCTCCTGCCTCAGCCTCCTCAGTGGCTGGGATTACAGGTGTGCACCATCACACCTGGCCTTTGAAAAGTCCAAGGAATTGGTAACAGTTGCTGCCTCTGGGAAGGGAACATAGGTGGTTTAGGGCCAGGAACAAAGAAAGATGCATCTATATATTTTTAATTTTGTTCCATGAATATTTGTCACCTAACCCCCAAATAATAATTTAAACAAATAAATTGTGCCAGGAAGAAGAGAGGAGAGGGGAAAAGTGGTA
The DNA here is from genome assembly GCF_902686455.1 of Sciurus vulgaris. Classification (NCBI taxonomy): domain Eukaryota; kingdom Metazoa; phylum Chordata; class Mammalia; order Rodentia; family Sciuridae; genus Sciurus; species Sciurus vulgaris. The sequence continues at coordinate 93,762,950 of NC_136471.1, read as the reverse complement.
TGGGAGGGAAGACAGGGAACCACCCTTGACTTAAAATTTCTTGACCAAGAAAGAGAAGGTAAGGAGGACAGGTCTGTAGGGGCCAAGAGGGTCAAGCCCAGCATTTTTTTTATTGCTTACTCCCTTTGCAGTTTGAGAAGAAACAGGGGCATTGGGAAGGCCAAACTCTCTAAAAATCAGAGAACCTGAATTTTAAATACCAGTTCTGCCAGTTTTGTTGTCAAATGAATTTTTGTCAAGATACTTAACTTTATTAGGCTCCATGTCTGTATCGTAGAATAGGGACACTACTAAGTGCCATTCATGCAATATATTATTGTACAATAATATAATATTATTTTTCCTGAGAGTCTAATCTTTGTCTTTAACAAGTTTCCAGGAAAACTCTGAAATGATTGGTCTGTGAGATCAACCTTTGTCTAATGCCATGACACAAAATACGTGGTCCCAGCAATAGTTAGTAGTGGGATTAGAAAAATATATTAGGCATAAAAAGGTATCTTTGAAACATAATTCCAAGGTATAATGAGGAAAGTATAGGATTTAGGGTTGGGTAGAGCTGGGTTCAGATCATAGCTCTACCATTTACTGGCTGTGTTACTTTGAGTACATCACTTTGCCTTTACTTTTTGCATCTGTAAAAATAGGAATATGTAATTTCATTTACAGTAATGATGAGAAGATTAGATTGTGCACATAAAGTTCCCAGAAAATAATAAGCATTTAATTAATGGTAACTTTGATCATCCTCAGCCTGGAGTTAAGGCTTCTAAACACACAAAAACAGCAATGCCAATTTCCTATCATGCATTTCCATTCCCTTGCCCCTTAGAACCAAGCCTTCAAAACATGAAAGCACATCAGCTATTCCTTTGATTTTTCAAGCACCTATGAGGTCACCCAAAGAATTCCCTCCTGCCCTTTGAACCTTTAATTCCTTCTCAAATGATTTACTGGCTGCCTGGCCTCCAAATGACCATGCTAGCAGCCATGTCCTTCCTATCTGAGTCTCTGTCCCTTTGATAACAAGAGTGCCCCTGATGGGGTTTACCATTCACACACTCTTGGGAGCATGCTTCTAAGACAAAGTTTTCAGCTTTGGAAGGACTTTCGTGGAAGCAAGTTAACATTCTCTGAATCTCCCTTCAATGCCTGCAATCTAGACAGAACCAACTCTTCTTTAAGATTGTCTCACATGTTTTGTATTCCTTTTAGACTAATGTGATCCTAAAACAAACAGGCACTTTCTAGGATCCTTTTCCAAGCCTGTTCCAAAATTTCATTCCAGCAGTAGACTGAGCAGGAGGAAACTAAGACAAACCCCCACAGTATGTCTTCTAATATGTCACAGTACTCACAATGTGTATCTCAACACTGTAAATCTCAACCTGTTGCTTTTAGTATCCTAACATAATCTAATTGACTAGCACAGAGACAGCCACCAATGAGATTAAGACCCCATTAAGAACAAGAACAGAATTAGTCCCTTTTGGCCCTTCTTGGCCCTCTCATCCTTGAGTAAAACAGTGAGTAAAGGAATGTCATGGTCAAATAATGAGGACACTTAAGGCATTAGGTATAAATACCAGACAGTGAGTCACACCCAAGGCCAGTCAGACAGAACACGTTAGGGCTTGCTTAAGCAAAAAAAAAAAAAAAAAAAGTGAAAACACACACACACACACACACACACACACACACTCACACACACATACATACACACACAATGTTCACTTAAAGCTACCAGCTTTCAGCTGAAGCAGTGAAACACTTGAATCAGGCACAAGACATACACTACACCCACCCTGAACACATAGCAACAAGTGGGGTGGCTGTTGTTTTAAGAGTCTCACAGCAACGCTTTCCAACAGCATGGGGAATGCTGTAATCATTTGCCAGAAGGCCTCTCCCACATGCAAGCCTGGAGAACACAGCTCAGGCCCATAAGCTGTAGCAGCCAGGCAGTCTGGGTACTAGCAGGTAACCACCCCCATCCTCCACTACTGCCATCACCTTTCTCATCCAGGGTTGCAGCTGGGGTCCCTTTCAACTTCTACCCCAATCATTATTTTTTCTGTTTCCTTTATCTTTAGCTCACATGTGGATGCCACTCATGGCTCACCCCATTTACTAGAAGACACACAGAGACTAGGAAACTTAACTAGTAAGTTCAGATCTTCAAGACACATCCTCTTTCTAATTTGGGGTTGGGATTAGAAAATGGCAAAGATTACCCATTACTAGGTACAAATTTTTTAAACATGTTTTTAGACCTGTATTTATTTGTTTTTATGTTGTGCTGAGGATTGAACCCTCACCCATGCTAGGCAAGTTCTCTATCACTGCGCCACAACTCCAGCCCTAGGTACAAATTTTTTGCTTTACTCTTTCTACATATTCTCTTACCCAGTGACCCATTCTGGAGAGCCTCCTCCATGCCGGCATACAGATGCCAAGGATGGTGAAGACGTAAAGGATGCAGCCATTGTCAAGCGAGTCAAACACAAGGCAGCCAATGGATCCACAGATGGCCATTGGAAAATAAGAATTCTGGCATTCCAAAGAGGGAGCCATCACTTCCACCAGGAGGAGTCAGCTGGAGGCTTACAGCTAGGGCTTGGAGGCGAGGCTAAAGGGGGAGCACCAAGAAGAAAGGTGAAGGCCTTCCAAGAACATAGCGTGCAGCCCAGCCACTCACTCAAGGGATAGGAAAATCAGAGAGTAGACTTTCCCAGGTGATTTGGGGGAGCAGAGAGAAAACCTGGGGCCTGGAAGGGGAGCTAGAAAGACTAGAGCCAGATGGAGAATGGTCTTTAACACCAGGCTAAAGTACTTTGGGCTCTATCCTCCAGGCAGCAGGGAACCATTAAATAATTTTAGAGGGGGAGGGGATGATCAAAGGAAGGGAAACCATTGAGGAGGCGACTACAGTAGTGTAGTTGTTCCAGAAGGAGGCTTCTTCCTGCCTATCCCAGCTCTTGCAAGATCCTTCTTCAAAGCTGCCCTTTCCCATCTGAGCTCACCATCTCAGAGCTCATTACTATGCATATCTTTTGAGTTGGAAGAGATATAAATGACATTTTTTATTCTGAATAAGACTCCCAACTTTGTGCTGCTGTTGGGTCTGGGAATAAAAAAAAAAAAGAGACGCTTCATGTGCATCTCCCAGTTTAGCTGGAAGGAAGTATGATGGGTCATCTCCATCACTGCAATAGCATCAGTTGGCTTGGTCCCTGGGGTCAATGGTCTCTAAGAACCCAAGAGAGCAGGAGGGAGAAAAGAGAGAGAGAACAACTGCCAGCATAGGGCAAAACCTGATTGTCGAGGGCTTTTCTGGGGCCTGTTCCAGATCACTGTCACTTTACAGGCTTAGACTAGAGCTCAGCCTTAAATTAGGGTTCCAACCTTGGGATTGGGAGATGGAAGGGCCCCACCTGGGTCTTAGCAGTGGGAATTAACTCTCCCTGATCCTTAATTCTTTTGGCTTTTATTAGTGGCTGGAAGGGGAGAGAGATGTAACCCGAACCCTAATGCAGCTGAGAAGGGCCTTAAGCCAAAACCTTCCTTAAGCAGATACAGTATGTGCAGGGCCTGGGCAGGTTTCAGAACATTGCACATTTTTGCAGCCAAAGGCACCAGGAAAACTCAAAATTATACACTGAACCCTTTACATTCAGAGTGAGACAGTTATCACCTTCCCACCCAGGCTCACCCAGCAGAGAGAAGTTAGCAAGCTGATTCTTACAAAAACCAGAGACCTCAGGTGATCTTCTTCACAAAAATCCTCCAGCAGCTAGATATTCAAATCAATTTGAAATATAAATTACAAGCTACTTCACCAGGTCAGAGAGATCAGTAGGTAAAGGAACCTGTGTGTCCATTAGCCTTATAGTAAGAAGTGTTGTTTGGTCTACAAGGTCATAGGCAGTAAACTTAGACCAAGCTCTCTAGCACAAACACCTTTACAACATTCTGAATTTCAGTCCCTGCTGCCCCCCTGCCCCATGACCATGGAAAAACAGGTGGTGCTACACAGCAGTAGTAACAGATCTAGAAAGGAGGGATGAACTGCTCCTGTAATTGACAGGCCCATTTGCACACAAAGCAAACCCTTTCCAGGCAATTTCTTTTAAGTATAAAGCATAGTAGTGATAGGGTTTGGGTCAGATAATCATTCCAAATTTGCAAAATTCTCAATTCTAAAGCGATATTTTCCAGTCAGATTTGCAGCAAATGAATTCATAAAGTAAATCCCCATTTCCTCCCTATTTTAGTGTGGTGAGGATACCACCTAAGGCTATGAAATCACACTTGCAAGCTTAACAATGCTTTTGAAAAGGTCAAATTTAAGAACCAATACTATTTTAGCAACATTAACAATGATATTCACAGATTAATACTACTACACTGTGTGGAGATTATAAAACTTCTAACAATGAAAATGCAACCCAGACTTAAAACTCTAGTGGTTTGAGGTTTGCCTCACCAAGCCACCACATTTTGTTTTTCACATAGAGAAAACAATCCTTAAACATCTTGGCAAGTTAACTGATGTTTTTTCAACAGCCTCAAACCATTTTAACATTTCAGTCTGAAGTTTGGCATTTTGACAATTTCTTCAAACTTTTTTTGTTTGATTTTTCCACTTTCCCATTACTTGCTAGTTCTAAGTTATATGAAAAGAACTCCAGCTAGCAACACCTCAGCTAACTAGGCATTCAGCAGATTGGAGGAGATGAGGAGACAAAGCTGTGGTCAGGAAGGCACATTAAATAACAAAGCAGGCCTGTTTCCCATGTCTTTGGGGCATGAGATTGTCTGGCAATTAACTAATTTCCAGAACAATCAATAGATTAGTAAATTGTGTGTGCTGACCATTATGTTCCTAAAAATAATGACTTGTTGTTTTAACAGATCAGTGTCCTTAAGTAAACAAATACAAACAAACCCTCTACTCCAGGCCTCCAATCGCCTATGGGACTATTTAGCTTGATTGTTCTACAGACACCTCAGTCTCAGAAGATCCAAAATTGAACTAAAACTGGTTCCCCTCCCAATCCCTGTCATCACTCAGAGCTTTCTAGATTGAAAATATTGGCTTCATCTCTAATTCCTACTTCTTCATTTCAATGGTACATGTTATCACTAAGCTCTGGAAACTCACTAAGGTACAGCAAGTCAGCACATTCTCAGGATGACTGATTCCTTCACACAGTCCCTTCCTATCCATTATTCAATTCAGATCTTTCCTCACTCAAGCAATTATGTGAATGGTACCCTGACAGGTATTTTATTTTTAATATGTTAATTATCCAAACAACGAAAAATGGCTATGTATTTCTAACCTGCACCCATTCTACAAGCGAGTTTTCTGGGTTCTCCATTCACCTTCAAATTCACTCAACTCCGCATCCAATCATTCTACGATGATCTCCATTGACTCACTTTTCTATCCAGCTGCACAAGCAAGATGACATTGGGTAAGTTACCTACTGTCACTATACCTCAATCTCCTCATCTATAAAAGAAGGTTAATAAATGAGTTAATATATACTAATTTAGAAAACTAGTGTCTGGCCCAGCATATGCACTATAAAATTATTTGTTAGAAATAACAAATAAAAGCAACCTCTATGGAGCTCTGTTCTGGTTTCATAGGCCATAGAAAGAATAGTTCCTCTCCTACAACAGGCATTCAATAAAATTATTGAATACATTAATATGTGAATAAATGAACAAACACCACAAACTATGTCCTTATGCTATCAATTCAACATGGGGTGAACAAACTTGCTTCAGACTCCTGTCTGTGTCTTTAGGATATGTAGTGCTTATTATTACTGCAACGAACACCCTTTCTTCCCCAGCCTGCCTAAATCCCATGTAACCCTCTAGGCCCAGTTCCAGTTCTTCTTCATTTTCCCACAAAGCTCCTAACCACATCAACCCACAATGAAATCTCTTCCCACTGAATAAAGGTTGCTCTTAGATCCTATCCCATGGCTTCAGCACTTAAAGCTTTTGTTCCCTGGGCTTGCAATAAATACCACTCTTCAACAAACCTGTCATCTCTTTGAGAAGACAGGGACCGTGTCTTCTATGGTGGTCATCTCTTGAATTCTCTAGTTTAGGGTTAGGCACTTTACAAAGTGCTCAACAAATCTGTGTTGACTGGTTGGTTGACTGATTGGCTGATTGATTGATTGATTGATTGGAGGCTTAATTGAGAGCTCTTAGGATAGCCAAACAAGGTTTAGCATAGTCTTTAAAAGTGCTGGCTGTTTGGAAATTAGCCAGAAATCACGTCTGGTCTTCCTCCTTCTGGCAGCTGCAGACATCACACTAAATGTGTCCTGCTATTTTACACAACTCACAAAGATTCAATAACTTCAAACACTCATTTTTCTTAGTTCAAAATTCTCTTAGGAGAATTTATGTTCAATAAGGTACACCTGTGGAACACTTTTTAAAGTCACATCTCCAGCATGTATATGCAATAAGGATCAAATGGATCTCTCTCCTTGTTGGACAATGGTATGAGTTTAATATTTTTTTATTTTGCAAATAGGGAAACAGACACAAACAGGGAAATGACTTGCCCAAGGTCATGAAAATCTTGAGTGGCAGAATTAAAAGGAAACTTTAGGTCTTCTGAGAACTGGGTATGTGGTCCGGTGGTAGAGCTCTTACTCATATGCGAGGAAGACCTGGGTTCCATCCCCAGCACTGCAGGGAAAAAACACACATTTTGGGTCCTCTGAATCCTAGCCCAGTTCTCTTACTCTGATTTGAGAAATAAAACCAAAAATATGGAGGGGTGATTATTGGTAATATTAGCAGTTTCTTCATTAAATTTCATTTGCCTGCTCCTCTCTCCCAGTTTTCTCTTTCTTTAATCTGTGTAAACATGGTATCATAAAAAGAACCTGTGATTTGGAATCAGACAGAAGTAGATTTGAATGCTCAGTGTTAGAGCATTTGCCTGATATGTGCAAGCTCCTGGCCTGGGTTCTATATCAACACTATGAAAAAAAAAAGTAAATAAATTTGAATGCCAGTTCTCCCACTTACTGAGTGACTTAGAGTCTGTCATTCCTGAACCTCCATCCCTTCATCTGCACAACTGGAACATCAGTAGATACCTAAAAATTTTACTGTAAAAATTGAATGACAGTCTATGTAAAACATCTAGAAGCAGCCAAATGTGCCACAGGGCAAGTCCACTAGCACTCTGATCCCACCATATCTAGGCCCTGACCATTCTTTGGGTTCAAGAGGTCACTGAGATCCAACCCAAACTAGACAGCCTACACTCAGTGAGGATTTAGAAGTTTCTAGATCCTCCCATGATCCACTTTTCAGTCTACTGTCATTCTTCTTGATTGCCAACTGAAATCAACAGAGCACCAAAGTCTCAGTCAATTCCTCCAAAGAACATGAGAGAGTCAGACCCAATACTTCCTCAACCCCTGAGGCTCCAAGATGTCATCATTCACTCTCTCCCTCAGAGATAAGATGCCATTAAAAGCTGCCTACCTGTACATTTCAGGGGGGCTTTTACCTAAACCAAACACAAACAAAAAGTAATGGAAAACAGAAAGACAACTCAACAAAGGCAAGGCTTTAGCTTGTCATCCTCTCATAAGCAAAGATGGGGCTGCAGCTATGAGCATTTAACCCCTTTCCAGAATAACTAGTCAAACCAGCTTTACTTCTAGCTCTACCTCATCTCACCTCCAACCCCCTCCCTCAAAAGAAAAATCAGTTTCTGATATACCATGAAAGGCAGTATAGGAGAACCATTCAAAACATCCCTGCCAGAGGCTCAGGAAGAGAGAAGACCATACAGCTAAGAATCTGATGAGTGACATTTGGGTGGGGGACAGGAGATCTCACAAAGGGTCTGTTCGTCACTGGGCTTAACCCTTGATCCTGTCAAATGAGTCCCACCTCCCGCATTCCTCATAGATGTAACATTAAAAGACTGGAGTGAAAGTTAACAGACCATGCCGTGCCTGAGAACATACCAGGAAACAGCCACTTGTGGAAAGATAGGAAGCAGTAGTGTGGAGAAAAGAAATGCACTGTGAGAATTGCCGACTTACTGTCAGTCACCTCTGCACTTCCACAGCCCAGCAAGGGCCTTGGAGCCCCTAGCAAGCCTTCAATAAAGCAGAAATTTGCCCCATGGTGGGTCTGCAAAGAAACAGGAGGGTACATAGAGACACAGGGACATGCTGAGATCATCGTTCAAATTGATGAGACCACAAGGAATGTGAGATGACAAAGGTCCTCTCCTGCACTGAAACAGGATAGAAAGAGATGCGGTGTGAGAAAACTTCCCTCTGATTCTGCTATAATTTTCTAAGTGTTTTCAAACCCATCATCTTCAACTTTTTGAGCTTTCTCCTGCCCCTACTTATCAGAAACATGGCCATGCCAAGAGAGACATAGCTGGTACAGCAGACTAGAAGGGCACACTGTGACAAAATAAGAAAAAAAAAAGTTGGGTTTTGGACAGAGGGCACAGCAGTCAATGAATGAACAAAGAGTCAATGGCACTTGAATGAGACAGTCCAAAATAGGCCTCAAGCAACTGGTGCGAGTGGGTGGGGGCTGGGAACCAAAGACAGGACATGAAAGAACAGCCTAGATGCATGGAAAATGTGTCTCTTTTGCCACAAGGCAGTGCTCCTTCTGTGACATGGCTGTCACTGAAAGAGGAGGGCATGGAGGTGAAGTCAAAGGGGTGGGGTTAACTCATTTTGAGAGATCCAGTCATCTTGATCCTTGTAACTTCAGTGCCCAGCCAAGATGGCCTTGTGCCCAAATAAACATGCCAGTGTGATGCGAGGAAGAACGGATCACCCATTGCAACATTAATGCACATGACAATCTTTCCACTTGGCCTGTTTACACTGGATGGGGCTAAGGACTGTAAGGAGACAAACTTCTCCTCCCTGTTAGTCCTTGGAATTGGAATATAACATTTAGCCAGGAAAAAAAATAGTACCTCAACTTATTCATCAATGACTTAATTGAAATCTGTCTAAAGGGAGTAGGTCAGGGAGCACCAAGAAAGAAAATATTTGACTCTACAGAAGCCAAGTGCAAGTGATCTCAGTACCAACATAACCCATATAAAAAGGTTACTTACTGATTGCAATATAGTACTCAGGTAAATCTGGAATTCGGTTTCTTGGGAAATGTAACAATGCATACACATCTGGTTCCAGCATCAAAGATATGAGTACCATGGGCACAGATGGTAGCAGAAATCCCATGCTCACCCAGATCTGTGTAATATAACTATCTAGAGAATGTGTGGTCCCTAACTTATGGATTGATTTTTTTCACAGAATACCTTTTGGTAAAAATCTCGGAGTTTGAATATCATTTCTTGTAGACAGAATATTACAAATGATGGCTAGGTTGTGCAATTTCATCAGTTGTAACCTATGGATTAAATAGTACTCTCCAGAATTGTTCTGAAACTAACAGTTGTACACTGTCATGTGTCAGTGGGGACTTGTTTCCTAGACTTCAACTCTCTCTCCCCTAGATTCTTCATCCTTCAAAAATAGTGAGGATTAAGTCCTACTCCAATCCACTCCCTGATCAGGGCTTTAGTAGTAAAGAAAGGTATTTTCCCATCTCAGGTGACAATTGGCAAATGTGGGGACATGAACAGACAAGGATGTAGATGCAAGACCTTCAGCAGCAGTGGCTCTTGTGGGCATTCCAGATCCAGATGGAAGACCCCAGAACCTCAGGATTGCAGAAGCCTTTGTAATTAGTGCTAACAGTAATGTGCACAGAAAGAGATACCTGACAGGGCATGGGGACAGAGACAGCTGTCTCCAAAATTCTGCATAGGGTCTCTGTACTTTGGAGACTGCTTATATGTCACATATGGTTAGCATTTTCAATCTTGGAGACAACTATTTTTTCCCAGAAGGGGAAAATTAAGTTCAGAGAGGTAAAAAAAAAAAAAAATTTAAAGTAAAAAAATCTGGAATTCTGACTTTGACACTATTCATTAAATGCCACTTCCTTCTTCTATTATATAAATTCCTCCTCTGTAACTTAATAATCTCTTTGTATAAACATATATGCTCACTGAAGTCAAGGCTTATGTCTTCTCTCCCATCCACCCTAGAATGCCTTTCACAAGGTTGGTCTGGGCTAAAGGCAGGAAAAAACCTAACATGTAACCATCACAAAACTATTAGGTGGTGGTCCTTGAAACCTATATAGGGGTCTCAGATAAGTATGCTTTGGCAGTAGCACAGATACTTTCATCAAAAGATTTTGTCTGATATAGGAACCCCAGAAACAGCCAAAATGACCTTCAGTTGTATTTTTTCATAAGAATAGTTCAGGAGTGGTGGTGTAGTTCAATGGTGGAGTGCATGCTAGGCCCTGTGTTTGATTCCCAATAAAAAATAAAGTAACTTTAGTCACTCTCCTTAGTTATTCCATTCTATTCTGCTGCAGAGTCCATAACTTAAGAGGAGTATGGGCAAACTTGAGTGAATCCAGAGAAGAAGGAACTAGGAGGGGAGGCTGAATCTCAGATCCCCTAAGAAAAAGTTGAATAACTGGAGCTCTTTAGTCTAGAAAACTGAGGTGACAGGACATCTTTGTTTTTAGTTCTCCCAAAGACTGTCCTAAAACAGAGAAAGTATCTTTGTTCTGTGTGGTTCCAAAAGGTAAAGCTTGGACCCATGGATGATAGGCAGGGAGAAAATGACTTCAGTTCAATCTAACGATATGTTACCCAAAGCCAAGACTTTTCAACAATGAAATGGACTTGCTTAGAATGGAAAAAGTTCCCCTATGTCCACAGGAGAACAGACTCATGGCCACTACACCAGAGGTTCCTAAAATGATCTTAAACTAGGTAACTTCCAAAAAACTCTGCCCACTCTGATATTCCCCACCAAGAATAGCATTAGTGTGAGTTATTTCTGCTCTTTGGCATGTGGAGGCGAAGGGCAGACAGTGAGAACAGCCCTTTCAAGTAATTTCTGTGGTTCTTTATTAACTTTTCAGATATGGGTCAGCATCTTTCCCCTTGTGGTTCTGAAGAAGCTCAACTCTAAAAACCATGATGTTCCCTCCAATCACTCCATAACTAACAATCTCAAGTTTGAGTATCCCTCTTTGCTTTAAAATTTCCTGGGGAGGAGATGGGAAAGAGCAAGAAGAGAAATCATTTTAATTTTTTAAGGGACAATGTTTAAGTATCTTCCAGCTGGAGTTGAATTATTTTCTTTGTCAAAGGTTTTGAAGAGGGAAAACCAAGCTCACCCTTTTTCACTTCAGGGAGAAACATGTGGATCTCTACAGGGTGCCAGGTGTTATTATGCATAACAGGTCAATGGGGCCTAAGGTGGTATGTACCAAAGTGTTAGCCAGACATACCACCCACTGTTCTGCTATACCTCCCTCCCTCATTCTGTGTATCTCTCTGAATGAATTTATATCCCCTGCCTCTAGATGCTCTCTACTTTCTAAAAGGTAGCAGTTGAGCAACTGAAGCAGTAGACATCTTTTCTGATTCTAGAGGCAAAAACGATAAGGGGATTCATCTAAATAACCAGGCTGGATTAAACTCCTGAGAAGTATACCCCATGGAGTTCCCTTTGTGGGGGTCAGTCCCTGGTCTAGGGCTGTACCTGGCCTGTAACACAGCTAAGAAGGTATCAAAGACACTATCATTGCTCATATAATACTATCTCCACATTTAACAAGAACTCAAAATTGCAGCCAAATGTACTACTGGCCACAAAACAATCTCAATCTGATAGTTCAGGTCTTCTTGTGGAAGCCTCTTTGTGAACTTCTAGAAATAAGGTCAGTGTGGGGAAGGGAACGGGGCTTAAAAGCAGCTTAAAGATCATGCCCTGCCAATTGTCCTGGGCTAAGGGCAGCAAATAGTATTAGCATTTGCCCAATAAAGTTTCACATCATCTGTGATAATAAAGAGGGGGTAGGTATACCTACCATCACTCTGCAAACAGAGACTTGGATGTAGAGTGTGTAAAATGATACAGCAACTACAGTGACATCAGTGCACATTAGGTGGAGGAAGGTAAACTTTTTTTTTTCCTCCTGGCTACTCCCTTACCCAACCCAATTTTGTTCCAGGGCAGTAATTAGCTCCCATTTGCTTCATTGTGCCAGATGGAGACGTCCACCAAATATGGGCCAGGAAAATGGCAAATGTGGAGGGTGAGTCAGTCTTTGGTCCTGTCCTGTTCTCTTCCCCAATTTTCCTCCTTATCCTTTCCCTGCATCCCTACACTGGCCTCCACACTTTCTTTTCACTACCCTCAGTCAACCTCAAAACACATTTCTAAGAACTTGAAATGAATATAGGGACCCTATACTATAATTCAGCTAGTCTGTCTGTCTCTCTCTTTCTCTTCCCCACCAACACACATCACAGGAGGATAACACCTGAGTCTCTGAGGTCTCTAAGAGGCCCTATAGGATGCAGACTCATTGGTTTCAGAACCTTGCAAAGTTCACCCATCACCCAAAGGGTATTTTTTTTCCAACACAGGGAGTCAACTTCATGGATGACTGTCTACCCTGTAGAGGAGGACCCCTAGGCAACAAAACATGTGATTAGAAGAGAATCCCCATTTCATCCAAACAAGCCCCCTGGGTTAATGAAATAGTATACAATACTAACCAAAGGAATTAATAATGCCAATGTCACGAGTCCAATTCTCTTGTGGGTCATGTTTCTCTTACTGGTTAGCACGGTCTCACTAGAAATACAATATATGGAAAAATCATAAACCATCCCTTAATACCTAGGATAATCAATAGTATAGTTGTAACATTTCTTTCTTTGCCTCTTGATTTTCAAAGACGACAACTCTCCATAAATCAAGCAGATTACCCCACATGCAGGGAAATCATAGGAGCTGGTAGGATCTGATGATTACACCAACCTGATCATTTCCTGGTCCAAAGGTTCTCCCATGACAAATATGAGTAGACACACCCCATGCCTTCTCCAACTAATCACCTTTCCTCAAATTCCCCTACTCCCCAGATGTCTCTATCTCAAGTATGACACATTATGCCAGACCCAAATAACGTTTGGTTTTTCCAATACACCAAACAAGATTTTCTGTCATTTTCTATTGTGGTTCTTAGATCTTCTGTCTCTGCCTCACCCAAGTGATCTTGATTCCACCGAGAGTCCTCACCTCTCCCCTGAACCCAGACTCCATTAGGGTATACACACAACTCAGTCCTTACCTATTGTTGAACCACAAGAAGACATGGAAAACATCACTGGACTGGGAGGCTGAACAAATTGGATATATCCCTGAAGTTCCCTCACACACTACAGTACTACCAGAAGAATCACGAGACTCTCTGAGGGGTAGAGAACAAATGGACTTGGAGCCTACCATTGATTTGCTGTATGATAGACCTAGGCAACCTCAATCCCTGACTGCCTACACTGTGTCTCTAAGAGACTAAGGAAATAAGGGATGTAGAATCACATTGAAAATAGTAACACTGTATGCAAATGGAACAAAAGTCATCCTCCCCACTCCCGGAAGTACTTCCAGGGAAAAGAGGACCAAAGATAGCATAATAAAAGATTGGCTATTTGACTATCAAATTATTATTTAAGGCCACTCATTTGAACTTCACTTTAGACCTGGGGATGCTTAGACTCAGGGAAGATAGATGATATACTCAGGATTTCAAAACTACAGAATGACAGAGGAAGGATTAGAACTCAAGTTTTCAATCTGCCAATCCATTTCTATTTCTACTCCCTCCCAGTCCATTCCCACCAGTATGTGCAGACTAAGAAAGCAGTTTTTAGGGAGAAAGCTATATTGTTCTGGAGCAAAAATGGAAACAAAATTAAGGTAGAAAAATGGAAAGGGGATTTATGAAATATGCCACAGAGTGTCTTGCCAAGAAAAAAAAAAGTACAGGCAAACACTGCACTGAAAAAATACTTCACCCTTTTATATAATGCTAGGGCCAGTTATAGCCAGCTTTTCCTTACACTAAAAGCTTTTACTTGAAAGGGTCAGGTTATTTGGGAAGAATGGAAGAACTGACTTTACCTGCTGAATATCCAAATTTGTGTAATAATGAGTCTTCATATAATAGCGGTCAACTGTACATTCAGCAGAAAAGGAATCATTAAAAAGCACCCTGCCTCTAAACATATGAGGCACTTCCTCAACAGCTTGGCTGAGGAAACCCTCATCTATCCTCAAATAATCCCCTAGTCAGACCACAAATTGCTCGCTGCTCCATACTTCATAACACCCCCTGCCATGCTCCTGAATGCTCACAATATAATCCTGGACCACAGCAGCAAGTATGCTCTTAGGCTGCTCCTCAGGTTGGGTTAGCCCTGGGCAAAACAGAAAAATTACCTCTCCAAGGCAGGTTGTCTGTGGAAATTCTGTGGGTAGAGGGAGGAGGAAAAGCAAGGGAGGAACTGCTAGATTAGGGAGGGCTGCATATTCCATTGTGACCTTGATAGAAAGGGAGGGGAAACAAGTTTGATTAGAAGGAATTCCTGAAGGCTAGGAATCCCCTCTCCAAAGTGGACTGTTTGAGACTGTTTTGTTTATACATATGTATATATACATATATATATATATATATATATATAATTTTTAAAAACTGTATTCCTCCAAAAAAGGATGGAGAGAGAATGAAAGAGAGCCATGGCTGGTGACAAAGGCATTTCAAGCTGGTTAGAAATACATGACAAGCATGAAGGAATGGGGATGAAGATCTGGGCTAGTTTGGGGAAGCTAAAGATCCCAGGGGTCCTTGCCAGTCTCCAAAATGTTGTCTCAGCACACCTCAGACTACTCAAGCTGACTGGTACTCCCTAGAGCAAACTCCATGGTTGCCCCAAAGCCAGAAGGACCCCCACATCACAAGTTAACCAGCAACTCGAATGGAAGGCTACAACAATGGATATGGTCTGTGAGTGTGTCTGTGTGTAGGGGGGTCATATTCACCAAATCCTCGCTGAAAGCAATATGAAAAAATAAACTATAGCGACACTGAACCCCCGCTGAGAAGCCACCCACCTACATCTACAATCTCATTTGCAATGTGAGTGGTTTGGAAGACAGAGAGAGCTATTTGACTATTTAAGAGATTTGAGTATTTAAGAGAAACCAAAACAACAACAAAAATGGGATCAAGTTCACGAAGTTCCTTCACTTGACAATCTCGTGCCTCAAGGTGAGTCGTCCTACAAGTTACTCTTCCCAGTAACAACTCCAGCTGCCCCCACCCCCTATCCTCACTCCTACTTGGGGCGGCTTGCTTTGGGGTTCCTCAAGCACTCAAGAGAGCTACTCTCCCCTGTCCTCTGCTGCAACTTGGCTTCCAGCAGATCACAGCCTCCTAAAACAAACAAACCCTGGCGGCGGCGGCGGCGGCGGCGGCGGCGACAGCTCCAGCACAGCTGCGCTCCATGGCGCAAAAGTTTCCTCCACACTTCTCAACGTGCAGGAAATCTCGCCGGCGGTGGGACAGGAGTCAGGAGGGAGGGAAAGGCCGAGCCGAACCGGCAGCACCAACGCCCTGAGAGCTGAATGGATATGCGCGCGTCTGACTGTGGGAAGTGAAGCTGACGAAAGCCACCCATGCCTCATCTCCATTGCCACACCAGACGCCTAGCCCTGCAACCTGCCCTTGTGGGACAGCCAGCAAGAGAACCAAGAGGGCTGCCAAGCTGCGCTGCTTGTGCTTGCAGCCCCTAGCTGTCCCGCGGGGGCGTTGGGGCCTCCAAGGAGAAACCCCCAACAGCCTCCACTTCCTCCAGTCCAAACAGGGGGAGTAGCCTCCCCGACGTGGGGGAGCAAAGGCTGCTCCAGCGCCCTCCGGAGTGTGTCTGTGCGCAAGCCTCTAGCCTCGGGCCAACAGTGCTCTTGTCCCATGCTCCAGCCACCCTTAGGGGATGCCTGCGCCCGGGCTGCTGGCAGGACTCCGTGCTTCTCATGCCCCTCCGATGGGCTTTCAGCCTCAATCTGGGCCAAGTTTCACAGCAGATCTGAGGGCCTCATCCCGCAGCAGTCTGCGCATCCACTTGCCCATTCAAAGTTGGGCGCCGCTAGGGCAGAGCCACCAGTTCTTACCTTAGACACTGTGAGCGGCTCGCAGTGTTCCAGACCCCCCTTAAGGGTGAAGCCCCAGGGCGCCCCCCCTTGCAGCTGCACAGGGACGTACTGGAAGGACCCAGGCCGGTTCTCCATCCTCGGCTCGGCTCAGGCGCCGCCGGGCTCCTTTTCCGCGGGGGCTACGTTGCCTCCGCCCCCAGCAGCTCCGCCACCATCGCCCTCCAGCGCTACGCCACCCCGCACCGCCCTGCTCCGCCTACTCTCCGGGCTGGAGACGCTCGCTCGCTGCCCGAGCGCAAGGAGGAAATGACACGGAGCTGGAGAAAGGGGGAGAGAGGGGGGAAAAGGAGAAGGGGGAAAAAAAGAAAGAAAAGAAAAGAAAGAAGGAGAGGCGGAGGGATAACGCGTAATGGACAAGAAAACGGAGCAATGGGGAGGGGCAGTCACTTGGACCTCGCCTATAGGATCGCTGGGGAGTGGGAGCGAGGCGAGGCCTCACATCAATTGTTACATTGTTTCATTCAAGCAGGCCCCCTCTTTGGTCCTCCTCTTTACTGCCCGGCTCCCCGCCCCTCCAGCCAGCCGAGGCGAGGGGAGGTGAAAGTCGTTAGTGTGGATGGCCCGCGTGGCCGAGTGGGCTGAAACGCTGGTTTCCTGATTTGCGCGTTCATGTTTCTCTGACTGCCTTTTTCTTCTGAACGTCCCGAGAACCGGGTCCTGGGAGGGTTACAAGGCTGCTAATTTGAGGACCTTGCCTAGAGGGGTGGAAAGTAAAGTAAGCAGGCCAGCGAACACACGGGGCTGTGTGTGTAGGCTGCTCTGTGTGTACGCGCTAGGTGTGTGGGGGCATTATGAAACATTGCCTGGGAGCATAGTTTAAATAAAGGAGCACTTTGAGGATGCCCCCTGCCCGGGCTCAGCCGCACCCCAGCTCAGCGCTGGCGTCTATGGGTAGCACTGTGCTTGTGTGTGTTCCAGTCATCTGGAGGTCCTGGCACAGCCTTGCACTCGCCCCACTGAATGACCAAGCCAGGAATCAGGAAACTTTATGACTAGCAGTATTGTCTCTAAACAAACCTACGGCAAAGAGCATCCATTGATATGCTGGCCAATTAATAATGTTGTGCCTTTGGGAAGAATCAGCCTTTAGATAGGGTCCGAAACCTATCTGATCATTTGTTCGTGCTTGAGCCTGTTATTTCTCAGCTGGGCTTTTAGATCCAACCAAACAAAACAGCCACAATAACAGCCTGGAGAAGAGAATTTGTTACTGAATCTGATGCTAATTTCTCAACCTTGACCTGGGCAGGTTAATCTCCCCGTGTTTTCTCTACAGTCACATGTGGGCAGAGAGTTTTTAAAGGACCTCACACAAGCAGGAAAAGTGTTGACAAGTCAGTTGTGACTCAACAGGACGTTCTCACTCTCTTGCTTGTTTAGTGTCATTCTCGGTTCTTGTGCAGCTTCTTCCTTGTGGCCAATAAACACACAGTGGCCCCTTCCTTCCACAGCCAGCTTTCTGTGGTCAATATTTCCACTGCCTGCTTCCATTTCTTCACCTGTCATTGCCTCTTCAACTCCCTGCCGCCTGCACTGTGTCCCAGCAGGCCAGGGAAACTTCTCTCACAGACTCCCCATCAATCCTTTCTTCTCAGTCCCCTGGACTGTCTGCATTATATGAAGCTGACTTGACTTTTCTTTAATAAAATGGCAGTTTGGGTTTTTATAGCCCACTTTTTTATAGTCCTTAGAGATGATTCACATGGGAAACCATCCTCTATGTTTGAGACTTTGAGACCTGAGAAGACGGTCTTGATAATGTTTACTGTTTTGCACTTTCCCCATTAGAATGCAGGATTTCTGAGAAAATGGCATCTTATTAAATCTTTTTTTTTTTTTTTTTTTTTTTTTTTTTTTTTGCAGTTCTGAGGGTGGAGGGTCTCACACATACTAGATAAGTGTGTTCTACCACTGAGCAACACCTCCAGGTCTCCCTTTTAAATTTTTATTTTTATTTTTTGGAGGCTGGGGATTTTAACAGCTCTTTGATTCTTAATTGTATACTAATTGTATACTAACCTGTAACAGAGCATTTTCTTTGACCTACCTTGAAACCAAATATTATTTTTTCTGTCTGGGATAAGATCTCTTTGATTGCCTCTCAGTAGAACTCAGCATATTTCAGTCCTAACATATTGAAATCTGTAAAGTTCAGGTAACAGGATATGTAGTCATCACTCAAGGACTACTAGAATTATGTGTCTAGACTAGAGGAAAGAGATTTGGAAGCAGGAGACACACATGTGAGTCCTGGCCTTGTCACTAACTAGATGGGTGACCTTGGGCAAATCACTGAGCTAACTTTTCAGTCTCATTTTCTGCATCTGTAAATTTTAGCTAATAAGCTCTGACTTGCCTACTCCCAGGTCTGTTGATAGACTAAGATGAAATAATACATATGAAAACACTTGGGTAAAGAATAAAATAAATATCCTCACAACCTTATTATGAAAGAAGATATTGCCTTTCATGCTGCCCTATTTTGCAGTGCTAGTGGTTGAACCCAGGGCCTCAAGCATTGAGACAAGCCTTCTGACACTGAACTATAACCCCAGCACCCTAAGTTATCCTTTAACCACCCATTTTTGATCCAAGGCTTACTTTACAGTGCTGTCTTATGTTCATCAGCTTCTCCTTTTCATCATTACAGCAGAAGAACATAAATTGCCTAGCTCCTTATGCAAACAGCACAAAGTAGTAGACATTTTGTACATAGAATTAGTGAGATCATCTTGCTTCTTTCCTTACAAATTCACTGCTGTTAGCAGGTATCTCATTATTACTTGGAAGTACAGTTAGAGGAAACATGATGGAGCAGAAGAAAGAATACTGAGTAAAACTTGTGATACCTGGATTCTAAGCTGGTTCTGTCATTAATTAGTGTTTGGTACCAAGCAGGTCATACCTCCCCTCTGTAAATTGAAGGGTTTAAGCTACTTGATTGCTTTTTTCTTTTCCCTCTTTTTTTTTTTTGTTTTTGTTTTTGTACTGGGTTTTGAACCCAGGGGCAATTCACACTGAGACAAAATCCCCAGCTCTTTTTTTATTTTTATCTTTTAATTTTGAGATGGTCTAAGTTGCTGAGGCTGACCTCAAACTTGCAGTCCTCCTACTTCAGCCTCCCAAGTCTCTGAGAATACAGGTGTGTTCCCCTGTGCTCAGTGAGAAACTTGATTTCTTAAGTTCCTCTCTAGTTTTCAAATTCTGTGACTACTTCCTGGCAAGTGCCTAAACATAACATATGTGCCAAAGATTTAATGACAGAGATGAACTAAGTGAGAATAAAGCAATAGAGGATCATCAGTTGGCTGGTGGGTTTCTTCCATGTATGCCCATACATGAGAGTTATTGGACAGAGGATGAATTCACCCTGAAGTATATTAAATTCCCTGTGGATACTCCAGTAAGCAGGTAGAAATAGGAAACTGCATATCAGAAGAGGGGTAGTGATCGATAATGCACAATTAGATTATAATCAAAGCAATTTGGAGTAGATAATCTCACCCAGGAGCCAGGCACGGTGGCGCATGCCTGTAATCCCAGCCACTCAGGAAGCTGAAGCATGAGAATTGCAAGATGAAGGCCAGCCCGAGCAATTCAGTGAGACCCTAGGCAATTTAGCAAGACCATGTCTCAAAATAAAAAGGGCCTGTGATGTAGCTCAATGGTAAAGTGCCCTTGTGTTCAAATGCCCAGTACCAAAATAAATAAATAAGGTAATATCACCTAGGGAAATTAGAATGAGAATAAAGGTGGAATTAGGTGGACCCTGGATTGTGCTAACATTTAAAAATCAGGAAGGGTAAAAAAGGATCCATAAAGGAATAGCCAGAGGAAGTACGTAAAAGGCCCATTAGTGGAAACAGGGAGAAAGACATTAAACTGGGCTGGGTACCTCATTTAAAAAGTTCTCTCAGGAGTCTTCTCTTCATGAAAAATGTATCATCCAGTTTGCCTTTTTGAAACAGCAGTCCTGTGAACTTTTTAAAAACTTCCTGTTTTAAATTCAAATTTGAATATAATTTTCCTCCCAGTGGTGCCCTAGCTCCTTTCTGAACCAAGAACCATTTTGGTATTCTAAAGAAAGGTACCCACTCTCTTGCCCAAAAGCTGCAAATAAATACATACAGCCCTGGGGCTATATAGCTCAGTGGTAGAACATTCACTTGCCTAGCAGGCTTAAGGCCCTGGGCTCTATCCCTAGCACCATAAGAAGCACCCCCCACAAAAAAGTACCACCAGCAACAAAAACACTGCACAATGTTCTGTACAGTTATACAGTTTATGGTTTGGGCTGGGACTGAGAACCTAGCTGCAAATCCTTACTTTAGTAAAAGGCAAGGTATATTCGTGTGTGTGTGTGTGTGTGTGTGTGTGTGTGTGTGGTGCAAAACAGCATGATATCTACCCTCATAACACTTGTTGAGTATATAGTACAAAATATAAACTATGTGCCCACTGTAATGCAGAGTAGGGCTCTAGAATTTTCCATCTTGCCCCATGGAACTCTTTACTCATTTAACAGCAACTCTCTTTTTCCATCTCCTTCAGCTACTGGAACTAGCACTCTACATTCTGCCTCTATTATTTTCATTATTTTAGATACCTTGTGAAAATGAGATCATGTGGTATTTTTCTTTCTGCACCTGTCTTATTTCACTTAACATCCTCCAGTTGCATCCATGTTGCTACATATGACAAGAGTTTCTTTTCTGAGACTGAATAATACTCCTCTGTGCGTGTTCGACCTTTTCTTTATCTAATTGTCTTTTAATAGACTTTTAGGTTTTTTCCATCTTTATGGTTGTGTAATCAACAAATAAAAATGTAGACATTTACAATATAAAATATGATGATATATATGTGCACATTGTGAAATGATTACCACAATCAAGCTAATGAAAATCCATCACTTCACATGGTTAAATGTGTGTGCTTTCTTAGTAAAATTCAAGTACATAATATGGCATAATTGACCATAGTCACCATGCTCTACATTATATCTTCAGAATTTACTTATCTTACAACTGAAAGTTTGTACACTTTCAGCCAAGCATGGTGGCACTTGGGGGTAATCCCTGTGACTTGGGAGGCTGAGGCAGGTGGATCACAACTTAATGAGACTGGACTGAGTCTCAAAAAAATAAGGTGGTAGAATGTCCTTGGGTTCAATCCCCAAACTGAAAAAAAGGTTGTATCCCTTCACCCATTGCTCCCCATTCCTCTGGGGAACCCCCAGCTCCTAGCAACCATTATATTCTTCCCTATGGGAACTGGACTATTTTACATTGCACATGTAAGTAAGATTGTATAGTATTTGACTGTCTGTACCTGGTGTATTCCACTTAGAATAAAATTCACTGGCTTCATCCCTGTTGTCCCATAGTTCTATACGTCTTTCTTTGTGCCAAACCATACTATTTTGATTACAATAGATTTGTAATATGTTTTGAAGTCAGGAAGTGTAAGACCTCTAGTTATGTAAATTTTAGAAATTTTTTCCTCTGCCTAAAAATTCCACTGGGATTTTAATAGGGATTATATTAAAACTGTAGATTGCTCTGGGTATATAATGAAATAACACTTGTTTTTTTTTTTTCTTTTAGAGTTGATTTTTGTACAGGGTAATAATGCATAGTTATTAAAAATAATGTTACTCCATGTATACTGACTTGGAAAGATGTCCATAGTCCATGTAAAGTGAATATATATTTGCAATACAAAAAAAATTTTCTTTGCACTACATCAATGACAAATCCATCCGCCTAACTCCTTGTTCAAAAAGCTTTCAGCACTTTAAGTCGTGGTTCTATATTATGAATTAACTAAGTAACAGATCTGAAATTGGCTGATACCAATTTTTTTATTGTAAACAAATGGGGTACAACTTGTGTCTCTGGTTGTACATGAAGTAGAGGCATACCATTTGTGTAATCATACATTTACATAGGGTAATGGTGTTTGATTCATTGTTATTTTTTCCTTCCCCCACCCTTCCCACCCCTCTTTTCCCTCTATACAGTTCCTTCTTCCTCCATTCTTGCCTCCCTACCACCCCCCATTATGTATCATCATCTGCTTATCAGTGAGATCATTTGCCCTTTGGTTTTTTGAGATTGGCTTATCTCACTTAGCATGATATTCTCCAATTTCATCCATTTGCCGGCAAATGCCATAATTTTATTATTCTTTATGGCTGAGTAATATTCCATTGTATATATATATACCACAGTTTCTTTATCCATTTATCAATTGAAGGGCATCTAGGTTGGTTCCACAATCTGGCTATGCTATGAACATTGATGTGGCTGCATCACTGTATTATGCTGATTTTAAGTCCTTTGGGTATAGGCCTAGGAGTGGAATAGCTGGGTCAAATGCTGGTTCCATTCCAAGTTTTCTGAGGAATCTCCACACTGCTTTCCAGAGTGCCTGCACTAATTTTCAACCCCACCAGCAATGTACGAGTGTACCTTTTTCCCCACATCCTCACCAACACCTATTGTTGCTTGCGTTCTTAATAATCGCCATTCTAATTGGGATGAGATGAAATCTTAGGGTAGTTTTGATTTGCATTTCTCATATTACTAGAGATGTTGAACATTTTTTCATATATCTGTTGATTGCTTGTAGATCTTCTGTGAAGTGTCTGTTCATTTCCTTAGTGCATTTGTTGATTGGGTTATTTGTATTCTTAGTGTAAAGTTTTTTGAATTCTTTATATATTCTGGAAATTAGTGCTCTATGTGAAGTATGAGTGGTAAAGATTTTCTCCCACTCTGTAGGCTCTCTCTTCACATTACTGATAGTTTCCTTTGCTGAGAGAAAGCTTTTTAATTTGAATCTATCCCAGTTATTGATTCTTGCTTTTATTTCTTGTGCTATGGGAGTCCTGTTAAGGAAGTCTGATCCTAAGCTGACATGTTGAAGACTTGGACCTACTCTTTCTTCTATAAGATGCAGGGTTTGTGTTCTGATTCCAAGGTCCTTGATCCATTTTGAGTTGAGTTTTGTGCGGGGTGAGAGATAGGGGTTTAGTTTCATTCTGCTGTATATGGTTTTCCAGTTTTCCCAGCACCATTTGTTGAAGAGGCTGTCTTTTTTCCATTGCATGTTTTTGGCACCTTTGTCTAGTATGAGAAAATTGTATTTATTTGGGTTTGTGTCCTTGTCCTCTATTCTGTACCATTGATCTACCTGGACTTGGGAATCAATCTAACAAAAGAGGTGAAAGACATCTACAATGAGAGCTACAGAATACTAAAGAAAGAAATTAAAGAAAACCTTAGAAGATGGAAAGATCTCCCATGTTCTTAGATAGGCAGAATTAATATTGTCAAAATGGCCATACTACCAAAAGTGCTATACAGATTCAATGCAATTCCAATTAAAATCCCAATGATGTACCTCACAGAAATAGAGCAAGCAATCATGAAATTCATCTGGAAGAATAAAAAACCCAGAATAGCTAAAGCAATCCTTAGCAGGAAGAGTGAGGCAGGGGGTATCGCAATACCAGAACTTCAACTATACTACAAAACAATAGTAACAAAAACATTCTTTTAAAGAGCTTACATATTTACTGAAGCACTGTTTCATTAGAAACCGTAACAGTAGCTAGGCATAGTGGTACTAGCCTGTAGTCCCAGCTATTTTAGAATCTGAGGCAGAACAACTGAGTTCAAGACCAACCTCAGCAACATAGATAACATGGTAGACCCTATCTTTTACCCAGGGATACTTAACCACTGAGCAACAGCCCCAGCCCTTTTTAATAGTTAGAGACATGGTCTTGCTGAGTTGCTTAGGGCCTTGATAAATTGCTGAGGCTGACTTTGAACTTGCAATCCTCCTGCCTCAGCTTTCTGAGCTGCTGGGATTACAGGTGTGTGCCACTGTGCCTGTCATAAGACCCTGTCTCAAAGAGAGAGAGGGAGAAGAAAAATAGGAAGGAAGGAAAGGAAGGAGGGAAGGAAGGAGAAAAAAGAATAACAGTATTCAATCAGTGAGTTAAATATTCTTTACATCTCTACAGCTCAGTGCTATAGCACTTACCTAGCATACAGAAGACCCTGAGTTCAATCCCACCACTGAAAAGACTTGCCCTAGATTGTGAGATCAATTGCTCAGAGCTATGCCTCACATTTTCATCTGTGAAGACTACCGCTAGAATAACTCTCCGTCTCCCATCCTCCTCCATTCATGCGGCAAATGAGTTGGCAAATTGGTACAGCTAAATGGGAGAATACTAAGAAATATATTATGGCTACCTTTTTTTTTCTTTTCTTCTCTTTTTTTTTGTTGTTGTTGTTGGTACTGGGGATTGAACTCCAGGAGCACTTACCACTGATCCACATCCCCATTTTGAGACAGGGTATCACTAAGTTGCTTAGGGCCTTGTTAAATTGCTGAGGCTGGGTTTGAACTTGTGATTCTCCTGCCTCAGCCTCCTGAGCCACTCAGGTTACAGGCATGCAGCACCATGCCCTGCTATACTTATCTTTCTATTCCTTATCTTCCAATACAGTAATACACTGAACATGTGTGTGTGTGTGTGTGTGTGTGTGTGTGTGTGTGTGCATGTGCATGAGCATGCATGTGCACTGGGATTGAATCCAGGGTCTCATGCATGCTAGGAAAGTGCTCTACCACTTTGCCTATATCCCCAGCTCTTCACTCATATTTTTATTCTCGATTTCTCTCCTTCTTGTGTCTATCAATTGATTCTGAATTTGGGAGTGGAGGAGAGGGACATTATTACTCATCACTACCCCTACATATATCCACCCAATCCAATTTTCCTCAGACTGTGTGTCTTTCTGTCACTTAATCTGTTCCAAATTGTCTCCTGAGTGTCTATGTGGAACTCTTCCTGAATGCACCTCTGATTGACTAGATGCCTCCTTTGTGGGTACATACCCATATAACAGGAAGCGTGTGGGAGTGTTAGGCCCAAGGCTCCATGTGGTCCTAAGGGGAATTGATCTGAGCGTGGGTGTGAAAAAGAGGGAGAGAGAATGAAGGTATGTTCATTGAAATTGGATTTAAGAATCACCTTTCCATAATTATAATTATTTTTTCCCCTCTCCACTAGAAACAGCCTCTATCTGGAAAACTGCTCAGAGCTGTTTGTTTTCCTTTTCTTCCATTCTGGAGCCGAAGACTTCTGTCCTCCCATCTCTGTACCAGCAGGGTCAGAAGCAGGAGAGTAGTTGCTATTTCAGAACCTCTTTTTGGTTCAATGATTATCTGCACATTGTTCACCAACGAGGAAGTTCTCATTTTTCATAGGCAAATTACCATATTAGAGAAATTTAACCTGTGTTTTTCAATTATTATTTAGTGTCCTATGGTACATACTTCTACAATACTTGATCATTTTTACTGAGTCATCTTAATATAATTACATCCTTGGGTAAAAATAGGGTGAGAGTCAGGATTACAGTCCCTACTTAGAGATGAATCAAAGGTAGAATACGTTCATTGCTTTGCTAATCATCCCTCCAATGCTTCCTTGGAAATGTGAGTGTTGGTGGGTCCAGACTATTCCTAGGCCAGTTGACTCTTCAGGCAAATGAGAACTCAGATCATTTTTTTTTTTTTTTGCGGGGGGAGCTTAATATAATTGTATTTAAGAACACAATAAAGTTACTAATTTATAATTAATGATTATTAATATCAACATTACCCTGAACAGTAGGCTGGAAGTAGTATTAAATTTATATATAAATATAAGCCAGGCATGGTGACACATGCTTATAATCCCTGAGGAGCCTGAGGTAGGAAGATTACAAGTTCAAAGCCAGCCTTAGAAAATTAATGAGACTCTGTCTCAGAATAAAAAAAAAGGGCTGGGGATGTAAGTCAGTATGAAAGCACACCTGGGTTCATCTCCCAGTTCCACAATAAATAAACAAATTTCATAAGAAATATTGTTAGCCCAAGAAAATATCAAACTTCCAAAATTCAAAGTGAATAAATTGGCGACTCTCTATATTCTACTTGGGTAAGGCAGAAAATAAGTGATGAGCATTGTAAAAAGGGAAATTATATACTGTATTAAAATAAAAGCAATTGGTGTTATGGCAAAAAATAGAGCAGGACACAGAATACATAAATGGTTTTTGGTATTGATTTATAATTTTAAGCAGTTTGTCAGAACAGGCTTAATTGAGAAGGTGGCAACTGAGTAATTATTTGAGGAAGGTACAAAGGCCCCCAGGCTAAGAATCAACAAGGAAGACAGTAGGGCAGGAGCAGGTAAGAAAGGTGAAGAGTGTTTGGGTGACCAGGTCAGAGAAGTAATAAGATTGGCTGGGTTTTGTAGATTATGGATCTCTCAAAGTCTTTGTATAAGAACTTTTAGTCCTGAATTAGATGGACCCATGTAGCCTTGTAAGCAGAGGAGTAACATGTTTTGGAAGTTTCATTCTTACAGATAAATTGGGCTTAGATTACAGGAGCCACAGGTCGAAAGCAGGGAGACAACGGTAGAACATTTGAATAATTTATCCAGACCACTTTGTTAGTGAAACATATCTTGTTAGAAATAATATCAAAATGTGTTCTTATTTTTTTTATTAATATGGTTCTGGGAATGGGCCCCAGGGCTTCAGATATACTAAGAAGTGCCCAACCACTGAGCTATACCCCAGTCCCCCAAAGTGTTAGTTTTTAGTCTCCTCAAGTGGATCTATCAGTCTACTCTACTTGGATTTCTAGGGCTCCTGTTTCTCCCCTTCCCCAGTTACTTCACCTTGCCCAACAATTATCTTGACTCTTTTGGATATTTCTCACAGGGAAGAGATCTAGGGCAAAGATAGTTGTCAGTGGAGAAGGAAATAAGAGTCTAACCTTGAGGTAATATTCATATAGAGATTACATGAGAATAACAGCAAGCTCCTCCTGTATCTCAGAGTGTGTTACAGGTGGTGGAGGTGCAATAAAATAGGATGGTCTACTTAGAACTGTCCTTATCTAATTCCGTGGGAATTTTGCCTAGGGTTAAGGGAAGATTTATGGTGAAGGACATTTTCATTTTTATTGAATCTTTTTAGTTATATATGACAGTAGAGTTCATTTTGATATATTTATACAAGCATGAAATATATCTTATTCTAATTAGTACCCCATTCTTGTGGGTCTACACAAGGTGGGATTCACTACCGTGTATTCATATATGTACATAGGAAAGTGATTTTAGATTCATTCCACCATGTTTCCTTTTCCCTTCCTTTTATTCCCCTTTGTCTAATCTACTGAACTTCTGTTGTTACCCTTCCACCTCCCACCCCCATTTATTGTGGGTTAGCTTCCACATATCAGGAATGGAGCCATCATTTGACCCAGCTATTGTACTCCTCTGTATATATCCAAAGGATTTAAAATCAGCATACTACCATGACGCAGCCACATCAATGTTTATAGCAGCTCAATTCACATTAGCTAAGCTATGGACCCAACCTAGGTGCCCTTCAAGAGATGAATGGATAAAGAAAATGAGGACAGTTTCTTTTGAGTTAAAGCTAATGTAACATTAATGTGTAAAATACTATAGCCTGAATGCTATTTTGGTGAAATAAATTCTTGTAAGTATATACTGCTGAAGAAATATGGACTGCATGTTTCTCCTTGGGTAACTTTATAAAGATGATTTCTATTGCAGAAATATATAATTTAGATCATCCTATGTTTTTATCAATTCAGAAAATACCCATTGTCTCATGGACTCTAAGGATCCATGTCTTCCTACTGGGTTTGAGTATGTAAGTTCAGAGCCTCTACATGCTCGTCATCCTTCTTGAGTTGAGAAATACAGACTCTGTGTGTGTGTGTGTGTGTGTGTGTGTGTGTGTGTGTGGCGTTTAAGAGGCTGCCATGTGTGGTGGTTGGTACTCTCAAAGAAGGCTTGTTGGAACAAGTGTTAGTTTGTGTTCTAAGCTCACACTAGTGTCAGCTCAATTGGAAACCCTTGATTTGCCCCTGGGGATATCAATCACTTGCGACAAGTTCAACTGAGTTGTAATGAAAATTTGCCACCACTCTCAAGAAGTTTCAGTCAGTGACTGACTCCTTCTTTATATCATGGATGTGAAAATTAGATAAACTTCTCAGATCCAATATTGGGCTGAAAGATAGCCTCTTGGTGTCCTTGCTGGTGAACTGCGTGTTCACCAATCTGTTCTACTTCTCAGATGCTGTTTCCAGTGAGTAATTACTTCTTGGTGATTCACACAACATTTTTTTGGTGCATATTAAGCTTTTACGTTTGACTCCTCCAGAGGTGGAAAGAAAAGAAGTCCCCCCCAACACACACACACAATAGCCCCTTTCCTTTCAAAATGTTTCTATCACTTTGCCCTCTTATAGTGGCAAAGAAGGCACACAAATTTATTGGGCATTTGAACAAAATTCAATCACCATAGCAGTTTTGGTTGAAGCTCTGGAGAAGTAAACAGCTGATGGTCAAAGAATTATTTGTTGTGTCAGACACACACACACACACACACACACACACACACACACACACACCATGCACATATCCAACAAGATGTAATAGGTAAAAGTGGGCATGGTGACACACAACTGTAGTCCCAGCTACTCCAAAGCCTGAGGAAGTAGGGTCTCTTGAGTCCAGGAGTTTGAGGCCAGACTTGGAAATATAGTGTGACCCCGTTTCAAAATGCATGAATAAATAAATAAATAAAAGAAGTGGGAGTTGAGACATGAGTGATGCATGATAAATGGATAGGCAGATAAATGGAAAAAGAACAGGAGCTTGAATGTTTGTTTTACATCCCTTGCCCTTAATTTGCCAGATATATGATAGATAGATATAAAAATATTATTAGGTTACTTTTTGATAGTTTATTTTTATGCTAGACTAAGTAGAAATGAACCTACTTATGAAATATTGGCTAAAGAGGAAGCCATTTTGATCTGGCTTAAATCCAGAATGACCTAGCCCAATGAGAAAAAAATAACAACCTGACTTTGTTCAGGAGTGTGTGATGGGATTCAGAAAAAGATGATTTTCTTCAAATGTTTTCTTTGGGGGAGGTGATCACATGCCTAGATGTGCACATATAAACTCCTCTGATCATACAGATAATTGGACAAACATGCACATAAGATTTATGTTCAAACATGAGGATGTCTGGCTTCTTTTCTGAGATCTGGCAGCTCACATTGCTAAAGAGGTTTCTAAATCCTAGAACAATTGTCAGGAATATCCTTCGGATATTTCCTTGATGTTCTAATATGTAGGGCAACTCTGGTGTTTTATTTTTCCCCATTGGTTTACAGTAACCTTCAGAAACCTGTATATCATATTTAATTCCCCCCTTTTCTCTCCTTGTATCAAAACATTGGCATAATAATCAAGTTCTGTCATTTCTAGTTCTAAATTGTTTCTCAAATCTATTCACTTCTTTGCATGCCTACTGCCACCCATCATCCTCTCAAACCTAGACCATTCGAACATATTCCTAGCTGGGTTTCCTGATGCACACAGTTCTGCCCAGATGCTTCTGATCCATTCTCCACTTTGCAGCAACAATGCTCTTTTTAAAGCACAAACAAGCACACATTATATGTTACTCTCTTGTGCAAAATTTTGCAATAGTTCCCCATTGCTTACTGAAGACAATCAAAGACTCTTTCTCTAAAACCAGCACTTATCCCCATGCCATCACAAACCCTGTCCAAACTTCCTCTCTTGACAAACACTTGCCTCTCTAGACGTGACCAATTATGAACAATTCCCCAAGACCAACCTATTTTCTTGTACCTCATGCTAGGCAAGCATTCTACTACTGAACTACACCCCCCTCCCTGTACCCCTATGCCTTTAATTTTTTTCTTTCTGCCTGGAATGTCCTTTACTTTAACCTTATCCATCTGGTAAATCCCTACTCCTTTTTCAAGTCACACAAAGTTTACAGTTACAGAAGAAACCTCCTTTGATGCCCTTAGATAGCCTTAGGCCATTCTTTTTTGATGTTCCCACTGCCCCCTTTATATGTCTCCATTGTGGCCCTGTTCATATTTTATTATAATTGTCTCCCCATGCACATGTGTGCATACACACACACACACACACACACACACACACACACAAAATGGGCTGCATGTTCCTTGAAGATGGAAGCCATGTCTGATTCTTCAATATGTTCCCCAGTGTCTAGCACAAGGAGACTGTTATGGTTTGGATGTGAGGTGTCCCCCGAAAGTTCATTTGTAAGACAATGCAAGAAGGTTCAGAGGAGATATGATTGGGTTATAAGAGTCTTAACCCAATCAGTGAATTAATCCCCTGAGAGGGATTAATTGAGAATTGAGTGGTAATTGAAGTGGTAGGGTATGGCTGGAGGAGGTGGGAATTGGGCCATGGCTTCGGGGTATATATTTGTTTCTAGCAAGTGAAGACCTCTGTCTGTCTGTCTGTCTGTCTCTCTCTCTCTCTCTCTCTCTCTCTCTCTCTCTCTCTCTCTCTCTCTCTCTCTCTCCCCCACCCCTTTCTCTCTCCTTCCTGATCATCTTGTGAGCTGTTTCCCTCTGCCACACTCTTGCTCCATATGTTCAGCCTCACCTTGAGCCCTGAGAAATGGAATCTACTGTCTATAGCTTGAGATATCTGAAACTGTGAGCCCCTAAATAAACTTTTCCTCTTCTACAAGTATTCTGGTTGGGTCTTTTTCATCACAGCAGCAAAAGAACTAACTAAAACAGAGAACTTGACATAGTTGTTCATCATTGAACACATGACCAGGGGCTTAGAAGATCCAAAGCATTTTTAGTTAATTGAGAAGAAACTTCCTGGATGGTGTGTTGATTTATCTCTTGATCATGAAATAGGAGATGAGAATTTCCCCACCTATAATGAGCAACAAATGGAACACCTCGAAGGGGCTCCTATAGTGCCTCAGAACCCAAAAAAGGATCCTAAGACTGACCAAACTCCAAGCATAGAAGACTTTCATGCTGTTTACTGATACATGCCACTTGAGAAGTAATAACAAAATGAAAACGTAAAAAATTGGCTGGGTTGTAGATAAGGACTACTCATTGTAATCTCTCTCTCTCTCTCTCTCTCTCTCTCTCTCTCTCTGTGTGTGTGTGTGTGTGTGTGTGTGTGTTACTGAGGATTGAATTTGGGACACTTTACCACTAAGTTACATCCACAGACCTTTTTATTTTTTATTTGGAGACAGAGTCTTTCTAAGTTGCTGAAACCGGCCTCAAAATTGTGATCCTTTTGTCTTAGCCTCCTGAATTGCTGGGATTACAGACATGTCCCACCATGACCAGCAATCTTTTCTAAAAACTGGTTTTGCAGTTTAATGCTTTTGAGTTTAACTTTTTTGTGTGCATTCATGGTGCTGGCGATCAAACCCAGGGCCTCCAACATACTATGTGTGCCCTCAGTCACTGAGCTATCCCCAGCCCACTGTCATCTTTTTAACAGCATTTCAGGTACTCCAGAAATTGGCCACTGCCTGACTTTTTAGCTTTGTCTCTCCCTGCTCTGACTCTCATTTAACTCTTTGGCAACACAAAATAGCTTAAAGTACCCCTTATATTGCACTGTGTTTTGTATTTCTGCTCATGCTCTCTCTTGGCCTTTGTTTGGTAACTGTTACCAATAGTTTAAGACTTAGCTCAGACCTCATTTCTTCCAGGAAAACTTCTCTAACTAAACAACATCCATACACATGTGCACACATACACGGAATCTAGATAGACATCTCTATGAATCAGGACCCTTGGTTGCAAGTGACAGAAATACAACACAAATAAGCTTAAGCCAAAAGAAAGGGGTTGATGCAAATAAAAAAGTACAGGGCTAACTTTCAGCACAGCTGGATCCAGATGCTCAAATTGTGTCATCAGCAATCTTTCTATCTCTTGGCTCTGGTTTCTTCTGTGTTAACTCAGTTCTCAGGCAAGCTCTCCCACATGATGGCCAAGATAGCCACCAAGAGCTATGTATTTGCATCTTACCACTTAGAAGCCTCATTGGGAACACTGACATACTTTCTCAATAATCTGGGCAAAAGTTTCAAAATTGAGTCCATCCATGAACCAATTACCAGAGAAATAGATTCCTCTGATTGGTCATAGCTAGGTGATATAACCATCTTGGTACAATGCAATCTGTTATCAGAAGAAAACATAGTGGGCAGCAAAAGCACTATACACTTGTATTCAGTCCCATGTTCCTTTCTCTGATGAGACTGAATCATCAGTATTTGTGTGGTGGGGGTATATCCTCCAGTAGACTGTGAGTTCTTATGCCTATTTATTCCTGTATTGCTAGAGACAGTATAGGGGTTTGGCTTTTAGTAAATGTTCTAAATCAAAGAAGGACGAATGAATGGCTCTGCTGTGCATTTTTAGCAGATGATTAAATTACAGGGAGCCATACTGAAGGCCAAGTCCAGGCAAATTTGATATTTAGACAAATTAATAACATGACTCTATTTGGTGAAATGCACAATTGTTACTGGGTTCCATGGTAAAGAGGCATAAATAGTGAATGGTTCATTCAGCATTCCAAAATTATGTAATAAATGCTTTCTATGTGTCAGGGGCTATGCTAGACACTAAGATTAGCCTCTGTCTATTAATTAGCCCCTTCCCATTAATGAGAGTCCATATAGTATAGTTACTGTGTGTGTAGGCTCTAGGGCCCTGAATTAAAATCCTAGCATCTGCATTTACTAGTTCAGTGACCTTCAGTCAGTTACTTAACCACTGTGCTTAGTTTCCTCCTCTTCCAAACGGCAATAGTACCTACCATAGAGTATTGTTGTGAGGATTAAATGTAGTAGTGGATGAGAAGTATTGAGAATAGTTCCTGAAGTAGCAAGTGCTTAACAAGTGTTAATTATTATGATTAACTATCAATAGGGGCTCCTTTCCACCTAAATATCACTTTACCTATTATACTTTACCTGAGGCAAGGCCCTGGGTCAGGGACTTCAAATTGAGTTTAAATATGACTTCTGGGTTTCAGAAAAAAGAAACTAGAATAGAATAGAAGCTTTTCTCAGTCCTGAAAGGTCATATTTTGACATAGAACCTAGGATCTTGGCTATCTTAGTATAAAATTATCATGTCCCAGGAATGGAGGTGTAATAATTCCATGGCATAGGGTTTTCCTGGTATGCAGGAAGCCCTGAGTTCCATCCCCAGAACTGATCTATATATCATATATATATATATGTATATATGTGTATGTGTGTGTATTGTATGTATGTGTACATATATATGATCATGATATCTGTATGTTATATA
Organism: Sciurus vulgaris; assembly: GCF_902686455.1. Lineage (NCBI taxonomy): Eukaryota > Metazoa > Chordata > Mammalia > Rodentia > Sciuridae > Sciurus > Sciurus vulgaris. Next base: position 93,729,450 of record NC_136471.1, on the reverse strand, counting down.
TCTATATGGTCACACACACACACACACACACACACACACATATATATATATTTATCTATAGATATTATGTCCCAGTGGTCCCATAATCCAAAACTTAAAGGATACAGAGATAGAAGAATGGGTCTTTTCTCATAAAGAAGTGTTGGCATTCCACAAGGGCTAGAGGATGACTTCCTTAAATCCCAACATTGCCACTGCTTGTTGCTCACTATGAGAATCAGAGTATAAGCATATTATATGACAGAACAAGGTATGGCAACAATATATAATCATTCTAAATCAACCATTTGAGGTAATGGAGACAGGGTGATGTTTGCAGGCCAGCAGGCCTTGGATGGAATCCAAACTTTCCTCTTTGCTGAATGTTGCATCTTGGGTAATCATAATGGTCACAGCTCAGATTCTGTGAGGGTTTACTGTGTGCCAGTCACTGTTTAAAGCACTTTGCATACATTACTTCCATTAGTTCTTGCAAACAATCTTACATGATAAGTTTTTCTGTTATCTTCTTTGACCAGTGGAAGAAATGGAAGGGCAGAGAAGTTAAGTGCCGTGCTTGAGGTCACATAACCAGTGACTGGGGAGGCCAGATACCCGACCCAGGCACTCTAGCTCTAGAACTCATGCTATTAATTACCACTTGTGTTGCCTGCAAGTTCTGACCCTTAGGTTCCTCATCTGTAAAATTGTCTTAATTGTCTTAATTGTGATAGGACTGACGTGCATTTTCGAGATAAGCTTGGGGAAGCATTTAGCACAATAAGGGAAACATGAAAGGTGTTTTCTGAATAAGAGTTGTTTTTCAGTCTCTCCATTGTCCCTAGGAGCATCAGGCTTGGAATATCCTTCCGTTTTGACAGTGCTACTTCCTGATTCTAATTAGTTTGAGTACAGTTTTTGTGTGAGGGAGGGAGGTACCCCAGAGTTAATTACAATAGATGAAACATTGATGCTGAGCATATTTCTTAGTCCATCCTCAAACTGATTCTTCTTTCACTTTTCTAGCTACACAGGCCACTCACCATACTCCTTAATGCTCACTGATGTCCTTCCTTATTCTCCCCTTGACCTTTCCACTGGGGCTCCAGCCAGGCTGGCCATATTTCCACCTGTCATCTCATTATGGAAAAGTGGATCTGAAAAGGACTGAATGACCAGCCTGCTGAGAGAAACTGCAGACACAAATATACCTGAAGGGAATTTTAAATTGTGGCCATTTATTTCATTGCTACTGGTAATTTCTCTTTGCCTGACACCTTCCCACTATCTTGAGTATATACCTAATCACAGAAACAGTAATGATTAAAACTATACTAAAAGCATGAAGAGACAGCAACTGATAAACTTATTCACCAATGATGAGCTTGCACTCTCACAACTGCAATGCAAATACATCCAATCCTATGGGAAAGCAGTTTGGTAATTTGCATCAAGAGCCATAATTACATTCCTGCCCTTTGAAACTGCAATATCTCTCTAGGGATTCTATCCAAAGGACAGACTTTTACAGAAGGAAAACAAAAGTCTATAGACACAAAGATTATCAATGCAGTATTACTTTTACAAATGAGAAACTGGAAATAATCCAGATGTTAAGCAACTTGATATTTATAAGGGCCAATTGGTAAATGAAATAGGAAAGAATAAAAGGTTTACTTTATAATATTGAATGCCTAAAGTAAAATGCAAAATATTTACAACCATGTAAAAGTGTATTAAGTGGCTACAATTTAGGACTATAGAAAATGAAAATTCTTGTGTTAGGTCCGTGAGGCAATGTCTTTAATTATTGACATCAGAACTAGAAATTTTAATATGTGTTTGGGTAAATTGTGGGGAGTGGAAAGAATTTGGAGGATAAATTTCAAATTTCAGCCCCTTAACTCTATTTCTTGATCATCATCTTACAATTAAAGCCATCTAATAAACCTTAGTCTTTAATCCAAAAGATACACGGTAGTCATACCTACTCAGTCAGGCTTCCACTCCCCAGACCTTCCTTGTCTTCTTACGTCATGGTAATGGAACAAGGTAGAGGAGCAAATATATTTCCAAATTCATTCTGCCACTGTCAGCTGTGTGACCTTAAGTAGGTTACTCATCTGAACCAAGGCTTAGGTTGTTTATTTCAATAATGGGGTTAAAAATGGCACTTATATTTTCATCGTTCTGAGAATTAAATAAGTTAAGACATGCAAAGTCCTTGGCACCATATACTGTAGACTGAATGTTTTCCACTATCCCATTTCAAATGTTGAAACCTAATCCCCAATGTTAGGGTATTTGGAGGCGGGGCCTTTGGGAGGTGAGTAGGTCATGAGGGCGGAGCCCTCATGAATGAGAGTAGTGCTCTTATAAGATGACATAGGAAAGAACCTGCTTCCCCTTACTTTGTTCTCTGCCATGTGAGGACACAATAAGAAGATTATCATCGATGAACCAGGAAGTGGGCCCTCACCACACACTTAATCTGTCAGCACGTTAATCTTGGACTGTCCAGTCTCCAGAACTGGGAGAAATAAATTTCTGTTGTTCATAAGCCATCCAGTCTATAGTGTTTTATAGCACCCCAAACGAAGACACAGTACATTGTATCATGTACTGTTTTGGCTACAAAATCAGAACAATACTAGCATTTATCTCATAGGGTTTACAGTGATGAAGGGGGAGAATAAATGTCAAGCACCTGGCCAAATAGATGCTAAATATATAGTAACTTGTCATCATCAAAATTGCTGCAATGGCAAATCTTTTCCAGTAACAAAACTTGGATTAGCTGGTTTTAGTGGCACATGCATATGGTCCTAAGCTACTCAAGTGACTGAGGCAGGAGGTTTACAAGTTTGAGGCCAGTCTGGGCAACATAATGAGAAAACCATCTTGAAAATATTTTTAAAAAGATGATAGAAGGGGCATTTAATGTTCATGTTGATACCAACTGGACTGGGTCTTGGAGAGATGTACTTGTTAAAAATTTCTCTAAATAAGCAATGTGGAGTGTGGTGATCTGAGGTCAAGGGGTCCATGAGATGGTGACTTTGAAGACAACACGTGCAGAATAAAGAAAAAGCTCTTTCAAAATCATGAAGTAACTCTTAAGTAAGCAGGATGATTAATGCAGATTATAAAAATTCATGGGACAGATCCCAAAGGAGTATACTGAAAGGTCAAAAGCAAATCAGCTAGAAAATCTTAAAAGCAATCTTAAGGGAGCTGGGTGAAAGTGGGAGGTGTGATCTGAGTACAGAAAAGAACAAGACTAATGATAATAGCCAATTCCTACTCTATATTTAGAACTTACTATGTGCCAAGAATTGTGCTAAATGATTCATGTACATTATAGAACTTTCTCTTCCTTATTGTCCTATGAGGTATATTTTTATTATTATCCCTGTATTGTGGTCTGGACCCAGGTTTACATGACTGTAAAACTGTGTCTTATACCAAGTCCCAAAACAGTGGCTCCTAGAAATAAGCCATTGAATTAGGTTTAGAGTGTTCAAAATGGAATTCATCATATTTTCCCAGTAGGTCCATCATTCATGTTGTGTACTGTGCTATCATAACACTACCAACTACCAATTCACCTAAGTAAAAAATGTAGGAGTAACTCTTGATTTTTTTTATTCTTCTATTGAATCAGTCACTAAGGGGTTGCAATTTTACTTTTTAAATATTTCTCAAATCCTTCTTTTCCTTTCTATCTCCTATAATCCAGGTTCTCATCTTCCCTCATATGGACCTATTCTAGTGGTATACTGTCTGAATTTTCTACCTCTAGATTTTTAAATTTTTTAAAATTTGTTCTTTTTAGTTATACTTCACAGTAGAATGTATTTTGACATGTCACACATATATGGAATATAACTTCTCATTCTTGTGGTTGTACATGATGTGAAGTTACACTGACCATGTATTCATATATGAACATAGGGAAGTTATGTGCAATTCATTCTACTGTCTTTCCCATTCCCATCCCACCTCCCTTCCCCCAACTCTGCCCTGTCCAATCCAGTGACCCTCCCCCCACCCTCACCCCCACCCATGTGAGTCAGCATCCACATTTAGTTTTTGGTTTTTTGGGACTGGCTTATTTCACTTAGCATGATTGTAGTTCCATCCATTTACCAGAAAATGCCATAATTTCATTCTTCTTTATGTCTGCCTCTAGTTTTGACTTCCTTCTAATTATCCTAAAACTGTAGCTAGCATAATTTCTTTTTTACTTCTTTATATTTTCAACAAAGAAACCTTTTTAAGATGCAATCTGATCATATCATTTACCTTCTGAGAACTTCGTTATGCCATAATTATCCCCTGAATGATGTTAATGATCTGACTTTCCATAATCTGACCTGGGCCAACTTCTCTGATTTTACCTTCTGCCACTCTCCAGCCACTAAAATTCATGCAGTTCCTTCTTACACACCTCAACAGTTCACTTTGCTTGTGGTTTTGCTTCCACCAAGGTCACTCTGCCTATGTCCTTTCCTCTCAGCTGTTGAGTCACAGCTTACACATCAGCACTTCCAGAAAGCCTGCCCCAATTCTTGTCTGTGCTAAGTGATACTCCTCTACCCTCTGCACCCTACCCCATATCTGATCACTTACTACAATAGATCGAAAAGATCCTTGTGGCCATGGATCATGCTTCATTCATTTCTACACCCCTCAAAACCTAAGGAGTGCTTCATCCATAGTTAGGTCTATGCATCTACTATGTAGTGACATCTAACTGTTTTTTAAAAAATATTTTCAGTTGCATATGGACACAGTGCCTTTATTTTATTCATTTATTTTTATGTGGTTCTGAGGGTTGAGCCCAGTGCCTCACATGGGCTAGGCAAGCGCTCTACCACTGAGGCACACACCCCAGCCCTCTAACTCTTGAATAATACTCAGCAGCCCTCTACTCTATCTTGTTTTTCTCCATAGCACTTATTGCCATCTCTCTTATTATACATTTTGCTTAATGTTTGTTAGACTTCCCCCACTACTTTTACAACTCCATAAGAGTAGGAATGTTTGTCTTCGGTCATTGACAAATCCTCAGTACAAACAGAAAGGCCTGGCATATAATAGATTACTAGCAAATAGTTTCTGAATGAATGGGGTATGTATGTTCTTTCAATGTATAATCTTATTTAGTACTTACAACAATCATGCAAGGTAAGTACTAATAGTATTCAAGTTTTTATTTTATAGATAAGCAAAGTGAAGTTCCTCTCACTATGCAGAATTACAAAGATTTTCGAGTACCACATATTGAGCCTGTAAGTTCAAAGATGATTGACTCAGATCAGAGTTGCAAGATCCTGCTTTTTGCATTGTGTCACGTAACCAAAACGTCACCCCAATCAAATTAACAATTAATAATGGAATCTCTGTCAAACTCAACAGAATAGAAAGGCTATGAAGTCCGTACCCAGATATCGCACATTCTACAGATAAAATCAGTTTTGCAACCTTAATAGCTTATTCTGTATATTCTGTTCTAAGAGGTACCTGGGGACTTGGGAGGACTTTCACAGGAAAATTCTGAGACATGGCCATTGGACCAAGGGTACAGTTTTTGTACATAGACCCTTAAGGACTTGTAGAGAATTAACAGTTCATGGTGCTGAGAATTAGGGTGCCCATTGTGTGACCTTCTTAATTGCAAAACACACCTACCTCCATAAGGGTAGTTGAGAACCAAGCACTTTGCAAAAGGTCTTCCAAGGCTGCTTTTAGTCAGGGTCTAGAATTTCACCATTGTGTATTGAAATTGATCAACTCTCAATAAAGGTGATGTATCCCCAGAACCTTTTAAGTCAACCTCAAGTTTTGGCCTCTGTAGTCCCTCATTTCAGCTCTGCCTTCTTCCAGCCTATTTGCGACTCATTTTCAAGTCTCTATAGACTAACCATGTTTAGTCTAGATAAATTAGAAGGTGTGGAAAACACAGGTTTAAGACAGGCAGTACTACTCCTATGTATTCTTGCTTCTATTATTTTTTCAGAGGGGAAAATTTTCTCGAAGTTTCCTAAAAAAATGAAAACAGAATTTTTTTCTCTGCATCCAATCCTCCCCAAATTAAAAAATCTGGTATCTATATTATATTTACACTTTATTGAATGCTTCTCATTTACATAGGACAGTTTAATTGATAATATTTTTGGTTTTTTTTTTTTTTTTTTTTTTGGTATCCAGAAGCACTTAACCACTGAGCCACATTCCCAACACTTTTGTTTTTTATTTAGACACAGGGTCTCCATAAGTTGCTGAGGGTCTCTTTAACTTGCTGAAGTTGACTTTGAATTTGCAATCCTCCTGCCTCAGCCTCCCGAGTCAATGGGATTACAGGCATGTGCCACTGCGCCTGACTCAATGATCATTTTATAATGGAAGAAATGAAAAAAGGGCATATAGTTAGTTGAAGACCATGCAGTCAGAAAATGGTAGAATTTGCTTTGTGAAACTTAAGCAAATCCCAGTCTTGTCCATCTTTCCTTTTATTGGACATCTCTACTGGGATATTCCACAGGCCCTTGAAGCTTACTATGGTTAAAACTCAATTCATCATCTCTGCCCCTCTATCTCTAAAACATATTGCCTATCTCAGAGGATGGAGCCCTTTGCGCCTACTGATGTTCAAGTCAGTCATTTGGAATTTAACCTTGACTTCTGTCTCCCCTATGTGTTCTTCTCAGTAACCACTCAGAAGCACCACCCTGTGTCAAAACCACATCTCCCCTCATCTGAACTGATATACAGATTTCTTTGCTAGATTCACAGCCACTATTCTTATCCCACTTCATTCTCTAAGCCATGGGGATATTTCTAAGGCACAAATAAGATCAAATCATTAAAAATCTTCAATAACTTTACATTGCCTTTAGGCTAAAGTACAAATTTCTTAGCTTTGTATTACATTCTCCCTCCCTTCTCTTCTAGACTCTGCCACAGATCCTGTATGTTACCAAATGAATTTTTTAGTTTCTTGAAAGGAATTTGAACTGAGCTAATATTTTTTTGGGCACCTATTGTGTGCGAAGTGGTGGCCTTAATGTATCATTTCTTGTAATTTTCTCTTCAACAAATATCCTATGTGGTAGTTGCTGTCATCATCCCAATGTGACAGATGAGGAAACTGAGATAGAGAGAGGCTAGCTAAGTTATCCAAGGTCATGAAGTTCATTAAGTGACAGATTTGGAACTTGAGCCCAGGCAGTCTGGTTCCAGAATCTGTGTTCTTAACGAATACCCTACTTCTCTCATTCCTTTCTATCTGCCAAGAGTGTCCTTTCCCCCTTCCCCCCTTTCCATTGTTCAATAGGCTAAGCCCTTCAGGGCTTAACTCAAGAGTCTTTTCTTAGAAATGTTCTCTAACCTGTCCACATTCCTTTGCTACCTCTGATCCCCACCCCTGACTGAATAAAGTATCTCTCATCTGGCTTCTCCTAGAACCTGTGCATACCTCTAATTATAGCATTTGACACACAGCTGGCATGTCTGTTCAGGAACTTTTTGAGGTCAAGGAGCTTGTCTTAGTTGTCTTTTATCCCAGCGTATATGTAGCACAGTACCTGTCACATAGTAAATGCTCATTGGGTAATTTTTCTTCTGGAAGATCTCTCACAAATAATTGTAGCAGGTTCATATTTGCCAAAACACACAAATCCTCAAGTGACTTTGTGTACTACTCTGGAGCCCCATGAATATCCACAAAATTAAGCAGGGAGGCCATCCAAAGAGGATGGAAAGGATTATGAGCTATATTTTTAATGCTTTATTTGGATAGATTTTCAATTGTGCAGAAGAGTTGTAGGAGTAATTGTACAAAAAATACACATGTCTTCTCAGATTCATCAGTTGTTTAACATTTTATCCCTTTGCTTTACTCATTCATGAATTCATTCATTTGTTCATGTATTTATTTTTCTTTAGTGTATTATAGTTATAAATAATAGTTGGGTTCATTTTGACATATTCATAAATGCATGTAACAAAGTATTTTTTTAATTCAATCCTCAGTGCTTCCTGTTTCCTTCCCCTCTTCCCTTCCCCGATCTCCTTCCTCTATTTTATTCATCTTACTTCTATTTATCTTTCAATTGGGCTGGGGATATAGCTCAGTTGATAGAGTGCTTGCCTAGCATGCACAAAGCCCTGGGTTCAATTCCCAGCACCACAAATATATATATATATATATTTTAATTATATTTTTTATATTTTAATTGGTACATTATAGTCATATATAAAAGTGGAATGCATTGTGATATATTCATATAGTCACATAGCATAATCTGGTCAATTTCATTCCCTAGTTCTTCCCCTTTCCCTCTCTTCCTCCTTCCTCTTGGTTCCCTGCTTCTACTCTACTAATCTTCTTTCTATTTGTGTAAGATCCTCTTTTTTAATTCCCCTTTTTCTCTCTAGCTTCCACATGTGAGAGAAAATATCTGACCCTGACTTTCTGAGAATGGCTTATTTTACTTAGTATGATGTTCTCCAGATCCAGATTTACTGGGAAATGACATGATTTCATTGTTCTTCATAGTTGAATAGAACTCTATGGTTTATAAATTTGCTCAGGGTGTGGTATCATACACCTGTAATCCCAACAGCTGGGGAGTTGAGGCAGGTAGATCACAAGTTTGAAAACAGTCTTAGTTCAATCTCCAAACCCCCACCAGAAAACTATTTTCTCACTTTATCAATATATCAATGTATCATGAATTCACACATATATAATTATTGATGCTTCCTGAAATATTTGAAAGTCTTTTGTATGTATCATGGTATTTTTATGCATGAATACTTCACTATTTTCTTGTATAATCTCAGTATATTTATTAACCTCATTAAGTTTAACATTGACATGATACTTGAATATGATATACCTCTACATTTCACAAAATAAACATTCCATATTCCAATTGTGGCAATTAACTGTCCGTTAGAGCAGTTTTTCATTTGTTTCTGCCAATAAAGAATACAGGTTTGGATCAGTTATTGAATTTAGCTATCATATATCATATTCTCCTTTGATATAGACATTTCCATAGCATTTCTTTGCCTTTAATGACATTGACATTTATTAAAGAATAAATCCTCTCCATTGCCTTTTAAAAATAAAATGATCTTCATTTGTGTTTGTCTGGTGTATGCTTTGGGTTAGTTTTAGGTTGTATAGTTCAGCCTGGAGTAACACAGAACTGATGTAATATCCATTTTAGGGAATTATATGTGGAGTTCCATAATATCTATCTATTAATTTTAACAACCCAGTCAACATGTTACCCAATCACTTTGCTGAATTGTTTATCTTGTCCCTTGTTGCTTTAGGAAGACACACAAAGAACTTGAAAATAGCCTGATCCTTACTAAATGAACCTAGATTTAGTATTCACTGGTTCTTGCCAGAAACAATCTTTACCATGATACTTGCAAAATGAGTTTTCCAACTCTAGCACACCCTCCATATTTACCAGTCAGCCCTTCCTCCTTCTTTATGTATCTATGTATTACCATCATGAACTCCTGGATTCCTATTTCTGTCAATGGTGTATAATTCAATACTGTTCTTTAATTATTTTGATACCCAAATTGTTATACATTTGGAGTTTGGGAGAACCCACAATCTAATTCCTGTGTCTTTGTGCCATGTCCCCATCATTTTCTTGAGAACTTCCTTATTTTCTGGCAGAAAAAAAAAAAAAAAATATATATATATATATATATATTCAGGCTCATCTTTTACTATCATGCTCCAACTCTGAAATCAATCTTTTCTCTTAAAGAGCCTGACTTCTTTTAGTGGGAAGTAGCATTAGAGACCAAAATCTCATGGGCACTAGGTTTTTTGAGCTTCACTTTTAAGAATGGTAGGTAGGTCCTATGGAAACGGGCCAGGTAGACAAAAGTTTTCCTATCCATGTGGGAAAGAGAGGATTATAGGGGTTAAAGGATGTTCTCAAGAACATGCCCAGCTACTATGGCAAACATTGGTATTTGCTCATATGACAGTTTTATATGTTTCTCCTCATACTAAAAGAGAACCCAGAGTTGTTCTTTACCCAGCCCTGGAAACTGAATCATTATTGGTTTAAACCAATTCTGGTAATCCCATTCCTATTCTCCTACTGGTGTCTGCTGATGAACAAGTGATCAGATGTGATTCATGAAATCTTAGGGAAAGCCTATCATGAGGTTTCTGAGACAAATTGTATTCTTTGATGAATTTATAAGCCTTAGAATAAAATAGTACTTTTTACCTATGTCTCTTTTATACTGCTTGATGGTTGTCATTGGAGAATGTGAGGTTTAGTGCTTCAGTAGTGATCTTCATTCACTCAATTCATTCATTCACTTAGTAAGTATTCATTGGGTGCATCCTATGTACCAGGCAATGTTCTAGACACTGAAAAAACAGAAGTAAACAATACGTATATACATAAGTCTCTGTTTTTGTGGCGTTTTCATTCCAGTGGGAGGGAGGGAACAAATAAAACAATACACACACATAGTATATATATACACATATGTACATATATACATACATATGTATACATATGTACATATGTACTATATATATTACTGATTATGGTAAATGTTATGGAGAAAAATGAAGTGGGGAAGGAAAAGAAGGAATGCTAAGGATGTGATTGCAATTTTTAATACAGTTATCAGGATGAGCTCATTTAAAAAGGAGATATTTGAGAAAATATGGAATGGTTCATGAATTCAGATATTATTTTCATAGAAGTCCACGGTAATCTTTTCTATGTTGTTTCAATTTTAAGGGATATATAGTATTGAAGAAAGGGGAGACATTGCTACATCCCTAGTATAGTAAAGCAGCAGAACAGGAAAAAGGAAAGGGCCAAGTCTTTGATGACATCATTGAACTGCTGAATTAAGCAACCCTGAAACTGAATTGCTTCCATACTTCTTGCTATGTGAGATCATGGAATGTCTTTATTGTCTAAGTGAGAATTAGTGAGCTATCTATAGTCACAGCCCAAAGCACTGTAACTGATACAGGGGTCATTAAGTTGGCTCAATTGGCTCAGGATGTGAATTTGGGGCCAGCTTTGTGATTTCAGTTGCACAGGATTTGGAAGATGGAAATAATGAAGTTGAAAAAAATCATCATTTTGGAACCATCAGGTAAAGATGGGTTCATCCAACAATCAATGAACACTAAATCTAAAGTATATTTTAATGAAGAGCAGATTATAGACTGGATGAAGAGGGGCAAGGATAAAGAACAGATGTTGCCAGTGGTCCCAGGAAGAAAATAATCTATCTAGAATGTTGAAGAGAAAACATAAAGATAAGAAATAATAAAGATACCAGAAGAAGGGAGATTATTTGGGAGATGGGAAAGTACAACCTTCAGGATGAGAGGCTTGACTTGGGGCTATAGTTCTGACTATTATGGTCAGGGTCGCTTTGGATGAGTAAGTTTATCTCTGAGCTTCAATTTCCCATTGCAAAGTGAGGGATATGATCCGTGCATTCAGAGATATTGAAGGATTAAGTAAGCTAATTAATACGAGAATGCCTTGGTGTATAGCAGGTGCACATAAAACACCCTTCCTTGAAAGTGGTAGGGCCTGGTCAAACAAATCAGTATAGAATAGTGGATGGACATATGGATTCTGGGGCCAGACTGCCTCAGTTCCCTCAGTTCCCAACCCAGCTCAGTTACTTACCAGGGGAGTGATGTAACCAACTTAAATAATCTCTGGGTTTTAAGTTCTTTCTTATCAAATAGTGACAGTAGTTGTGTCTAACTCAATTGTATTGAGTTAGACTCTACAGGTTAGGTACTTAGAATACAGTCTGGTTGAGTATTTGTTACTGTCATTTATTAGCATTAAATGTGATAGATATTTAAAGGAAGTTATGAAAAACTGGTGTTGTCTACTGTCCCCAGAACTATCACAGGAGCAATAACGATAATTAACAAATCACAATTTAAATATTTAAAGAAAACCCTTCCTGTCCTTCATCAGAAACTTTTGGAACATATTAATTAAACTTTATAATACTAAATCTACTTTGTTACAAAGATCTTAAGTATCTTACCTCAATCATGTTTAGGAAATTAAAATATAGTTCTTCATTGACTTTTCCTCCTGAATTAACATTGCTTCATATTTTCCACCTATGTATAATATACTAGAATTATCCTAAATTTGAAGTGCTTAACCCCAAGTCTCTTTCCCAAACAAAAGATCTGATACCTAATCAGGGTTTCATTCAGACTTGTAAAACTTCAGCCAAAGTTTACAGGAATCCACTTGTTAGAATGTTCTTCCTGCTGGTGAGCCAGACCTTCCCCCTTCTGACTTCCTCCCACTCACCCAAGTTCTGCCCTCAGGACCACCACACAGACAGGATGGCTCCTTCTTCTTGGCAGTTTCCTTAACCTATATGAATACAGCTTGCTTTGCCATTCCTTACTCCACAGCCAGGCTTCTTTTTCTTTGTACATTCATCTCTGTAGGCAGTCATTATTGTTGCCAAAGACAATGCTTATCCTGTTGGCTGTGAAGTTTTATAATGAGGCAACTTAGGTTTCATTCAGACTTGTATATTTCAACCAAGTCATTTTGACTGTCTAAGACTCAGTTTCCCAACATAAATAATGCTTTTATTTCTGATAATAGAAACTATTTACATTCTGTGCCAAAATTTGTGGGACAGGGTCAAACCTGAATAATTATGATTTTCTCCTAGAAATCTCAATGTGGCAATAATAGGTGTGGTTGTGCATGTAGTACAAAGAATATATTGGATATATTGCTAAAGGAATTGAAATCAGTATGCTGAAGAGGTATCTGCCCTCCCACTGTTCATAATAGCTAAAATATATAAACAACTTAAGTACCTATCAACAGATGACTGGATTTAGAAAATATGGCATCTGTAAGTCATGGAATAATATTTGTTCTTTAAAAATAAGGAAATCCTGTGATTTACAACAACATGAATGCATCTAAAGGACATTATGCTAAGTGAAATAAACAAGCCAGCCACAGAAAGACAAATACTATATGACCTTGTTTTTTATTATTATTATTATTTTTATTATTACTACTACTACTATTGCTACCACTACTACTGCTACTGTACTGAGAATTGACCCAGGGACACTCTACCACTGAACTATATTCCCAAAACTTTCAATTTTTTAAAATTTCTCACTAAACTGCACAGGCTGGTCTCTTAAAGTTGTGATTCTCCTGCCTCAGCTTCCCAAGTTGTTGAAATTACAGGCATGTGGCACTACCCCAACATGACCTCACTTTTATGTGGAATCTTAAAAGTCAAACTCATAGAAGAAGAAAATAAAATGGTGGTTACAAGAGGCTAGGGGCTGTGAATAGAGAAAGGGGAGTTGTTGGTAAGAGGGCAAAAAGTTTCAATTAGAAGGAAAAATGTGTGGTCATCTCTTGCATAGCATGGTAACGTTAGTCAATAATAGCATGTTGTATATTTCAAAACTGCTAAAAGAATAGATTTTAAATGTACAACATCATAAGTATATTTGATAATGGATATGATTGGTTCTTCTTAGCTAAAATTAAGCTAACAAGATATTTAAGTCATTTTTCTTGTCATTGGTTATATTCTTAATTTTGCATGTTTCATGATTGCCATTTTATCCTTAATTCACAAAATGTACCAATGACTCAAATGTGGTTCATTTAAGTATAAATTCAGTGATGAAAACTAGTAGCAACTGAAAGTGACATTAAAAGCAAGGATAGTGAACTTGCCTTTGAGGTGAATATGGAAGGCAAAATACATGCTCTGGGATGAGTAAATGTGCACATATGATGACTGAAAACAGGAATAAAAAATCTCCAGAAATTAGTGAAGAGGAATTAAAACAATGAATATCTGAATACTGATTTATTTGGTGATCATAGTATGTTATGAAACTTTATTCAACAATGCCTCTATAGTTTTTATAGCATTTTCATACAAAGCACAGAGATCTCTCTGCTATTCAGTCCAATGACTCTAGAAAAAAGAACTTATAAATAATGTTTTCCAATACTAAATTGATGAATATTATTACCAAAGGGAGATAACAGGCTTAAAATACAATGATATCAAACAAAACAACACTGCTTAGAATATATGTAGCAGTATCAATACTATTTTTTTCTTTTTCTGCAGTACTGGAGATGGAACCCAGGGCTGCATAACCCCTGAGCTATATCCCTAGATCTTTCAAAAATATTTTTATATTTCTCACTAAGGTGCGTAGGGCCTCATTAAATTTCTGAGGATGGCCTCAAACTTGTGATCTTCCTGCCTCAGCCTCTGTAGCTCCTGGGAATTACAGGTGTGCACCACTATAATCAGCTTCTAATACTACTTCTAAGAATCCATAATTAACCATGACACTTGTGGTAAGTATTACATTATGAAAAAGTTCAGCATGCATTTTTGGCACAATTTCTTAATTACTGGCATATGGTGCATAACACCAATGGATGACGCAGCGCAAGAACAATTTATAACACTTGAACATATTATGGCATATTTTCAGTTGAAAGATCTGATACACACATGCAAGAGAACTGCTACCAAACTTTTATTCCATTTGTTTTAGAAAAAGCAGCCTGCCAAAGAAGATAATACCCACCTACTTATAGATAATTTGAGATATTTGCTAAAGATCAGGAAAAAAAATCAAGCTGAAATCAGCTGACAAAGCAGCAGCTATGCATGTAACAAGGAAGACTGCTACAGCTCCACGAATAAAAGATGTGCTGAATGTCAGTTTATACTTAGTTGCATTCAAAGAAACATTGGTGGTCAATAATATACCTTGTGACTTTGATTCAGTGTTGAAGAAAATAGTCAAGATTGGGATTATGATAATACAACTTTCATTTGAGTGTTCATCTTTTCATGATGCCAAATGAAGAAATGGGCAGTGAAGAACAATTCTATCTTTCTATGTGAATTTATGAGGACTAGGAAGGGAAAAGATACTCCCCCAAGGTTTTTGACAGTGGAACATAAACCATTTCTTCATAATAGTGATAACACCAGAAAAAATCATCTGTATGAATTCAATTGAATTGCTCAAGAGATATTTTGGCAATATATTCTATATTTTGAACAGCCTGAGCTTATCACTTTAGGGCTTAAATATTAAATGATATGAGGATTTCTTTGGGTGACTTAAATGTGGTACAAATGGTTCAATCACCAAGAGTTTGACTTGGTGATTTTTTTCCCTTATCAGAGAAAAAAATTGGCATATTTTAAAACCACATCCACATGCTGTAATGGGAAAAAAAATACCTTTCAGAGCTTTCTTTGAAAAAGATTAGATCCATTAGCTAGTATCTTTCAAACTGAAACATTTCAACCTTTCAGCTTGTAAGTATGAAATGTTTATCATCTTCATATCCAACGAAGTGTTGAAAGTAGTCTTTAGCGGAAATTGTTCCACAATTTCTAGTTAATGTTCTATTTGAATATAAATATCCAAGAATATCTGCCCAAGCCACCAAATTCTTGCAGCCTTTCCCAACAACTTAAATTTGTGAATTGGGACTTTCTCTTTTGGTAAAAGTAACAGAGAGTTACAAAAACATGACTGGTATTATAGGTATGTGTACACACACACCCATTAAAAGCTATAACTAAAAACTATAACTAAAAACTAAAACTATAACTAAAATTTTTAAAATGTGGTGATATATTACAAATAATTTATTGTTATTTGTGCCACAAAATTATTATTAACATTGATTGAATTTTGGATCTGGGAAACTTTCAATCCAGCTATTTCCTCCCATGCCTGAATCTCTACTTTAAGAATTTTCTTTAATTTCTGTAAATCTTACATCAATCCCCAGTATTTCCCTTTCCTTCCCTCCTCCCTCTCCCCAATCCTCTTCATCTACTCTATTGGTCTTCCTTCTATTTATTGCTTTTTAAATTGGTGCATTAAGGTTATACATAAAAATAGAATTCATTGTGGTATATTCATACAAGCACATACCAAATAATGTTAAATGCATTTATGAATATATAAAAATGAACTCTACCTTTATGTATGACTATAATGCACTAATAAAAAACTTGAAATAAAAATGAAAATTTCACTGGCAGTTAACATATTTAACTTCTATCAGTTATCAATGCCTTGCTGCAGATGAATTTATGGTATCTTTTCCCAAGTAATTGATAGATAAGTATAAATTTTGATAGAGAATGGATGCAGTGGGGAAGATAGGCCCAGAGAATAGGATTGGAGTCACCATCTAGGAAGCTTTGAAACAATACTGATGCCCAAGCCCCTTCCTATACAATTGATTTTTTAAAGTCCTTAGAGGATTCCATCATGCAAGCCAGGGTTTAGAACTAGTGACCACTGATCTACATGCCTCCAGACAGTTTTGTTTCATGTCAGGGTGGGAGTAGGGAGATTCTGGGCACCCAATAGGGCTGCCGAAGGGAAAGACAATGGGCAACAGAAAAGGGGAGATGCTGGGAAGTGAAGAAACACTAATGAAAGGGAAGATAGGAGGGGCCCTATAATAAAACTGGTTGAATATTCAGTTCAAATTTTATTCAAATTATTTAGTTCAAATGGAATACATATGGTTTCTTTCAATGTTCTGGAGCAGTTTGTAAATATGTCAGTTCTTAAGGGCTTTCTAGGAGGAACTAACTAAGAAATTTAGCAGTAACCTTAGAAATGTATGTAAACAATTCCCTGCTTGAGGCACGCTTGTGGAAGGATGGAATGCAGAGTGAACTCCAATAGGTAAGGATGGGGAAGAAACACACACAAGGAAAAATATCCAAGCAGGGTTCAGTGCTACACGCCTATAATCCCAGCAAATTGGGAGACTGAGGCAGGAGGATCTTAAGTTCAAGGCCAGCCTCAGCAACTCAGCAAGACCCTGTCTCAAAATAAAATAAATAAAAAATAAAAAGGGCTGGGATGTGGCTCAGTGGTTAAGTGACCCTGGGTTCGATCCGTGGTACCAAAAGAAGGAAAAATAATCCAAACAAATGGCTATAAAATTTTGTATGATTAGCATAAACCTAGTAAGTGGGGCATTTTGTCTTTTACTCATGGAAAGTAAGGGAGAAATGCTAGAGAGATCATCACTAGTCTTTCTCTCGCCTACTCCTTTGCCTTTACTTACAGTGTTCATTCTAACTAAGAGGAGAGAAAACAGTAAGCTGAATTGTATCCAATGCCTAAGTGTGGGCTAACTTTCCAGGAAAGGTTTTCCTTCCCAAAGTATGGAAAGGAAAAGGGAAGAAGGATAAGAGAAAAGGAACAAAGATATCTAATTGTATCCAATGATTTGCTTTAAGATTTGACCTATCCAGGTATAAGTGGTATGTGCCTCTAGTCCTGGGTACTCAGGGGCTAAGGCAGGATCATTTGAGCCCTGGGGGTTGAGGACAGGCTGGGTAAACATAGCAAGACCCATCTAAGAAGAAAAGAAAAAATATTTCCCTAAAGTATCAGCTTTAAAGAAGAAATATTTATTTAAAGTTCTCTTAAGATAAGCCATATGTTTGATATAAGAAGGTGGGGCCATGAATTGTGCTTTTAAATCTTATTCTGAGTTCAGAATTTCCAAGTGACTCTCCAAAATCACACATGCCCTCCTACTTATCCTTTGATACTCTACACAGACCACTCTCTCTCTCTCAGACTAGCCTTCCCAAATGGAGAGACAGCTCCAAAGGCAGCATGGGGGAGTGGAAATGCATTGGACACACCTGGCTTCAAATACCAGCTCTGCTCTCCTAAGGTGTGTGATCTGGTACTAGGTACTTTGCCTTCTTAATTTGAGACTTTTAAATTTTAGAATGGAAAAATAACCGTGCCCACGTTTTTGAGGATTAAATAAGGTGATGTATTCATATATGTACACAGGAAAGTCATGTTAAATTCATTCCACTGTCTTTCCTATTTCCATCCCCCTCCCTTCCCTTTATTCCCCTTTGTCTAATCCAATGAACTTCTATTCTTCCCAAACCCCTTGATGTGTGTTAGTATCTGCATATCAGAGAGAAGATTCAACCTTTTGTTTTGGGAAGTGGCTTATTTCACTTAGCATGATAGTCTCCTATGTACATATATGAATATACCACAGTTAATCTCCAGATCATGCATATCAACAAAACTGGGATCCTAATTAGAATAAAACATGCTTCATGTTTGTATAAATATGTCAAAAAATACTCTATAACAAATAAAAAAGATGATATATATATAGTGTGATAAGCTTGTACTAGGGACTTTGATAAGTATAATACTAGGTATTGAACTGTATTTCTTCTTTACTCTTTTCATTACTGAAGATGTCCTGTGAAGATGGAACCCAAAATTAGTTAGACCAAAAATATGTTGAAGTAAGAAAACACCAATATGTTTAATTCACTGCAAAGATGAATTCAGTTTGCAAAGGTGAGGCTTTCCTGGCAAATTACAATTGGTACCTGCTTTTTTTTCATGCATAAATTCTGAACCAGAGTCCATTTTCATTATGTGAGTAAAAGAGGTTAAGAACTGGATATTGAAAACCAAAGGCCAGGCTGTTCATTGCACAAATTTCAGAGAACATATCTCTCAACAGAGTCTATAATTACATGATAGTCCAAGGATATTCAATGGATGCTTTTAACAGAACAAGTTGTTTTTCTCACAATCAATCTCAATTTCAAAGACAATTTTCAGCAATGGAATGATTATACAACAAATCAGAAGTATTCTTTTTTAGAACTATCTAGTATTTAGACTTACCAAGTACAGTTTTTCTCCTGGGAACCATATCACCTAGAAGACCTGGATCCTATGTGAATCATATTATACTACAATTGACCACTAATCCTTATTTCACCTTGGTATGTCTGTGCCTATTTGGGCTGCTCCTGACTCAACATGTAACCCAGGGATGTTTGCAAGGAAGTTGTTCAACATGCCCATCATTTAAAACTAACATATATAAACTTACAAGTAAATTAAGGTAATAATTACTTATCATTTATTGTTTTACTACACTATTACCTGTAATTTTTAAATTATCTGTTTTATCTATATGGTGGCAGTCCTATATAATAGTATAGTACAGAGCTTGAAGTTGGCCATGGTGGGAGTATTTACAAAAAATAAAGGGGAAAATTCTACAAATTAAGGCCTTCCCCTTAGAGGGGAACAACCTGCCCAAAGAGCTGGCCATTAAATATTTACCAATATACTATTGAACTCACCTTCCTTACATCTCTAAGAAATCTATCTCAAGGAACACTAAGAACTCTCTTCATATCTCCACGCCCCAAATGGTATTTCCTTGTACAGCTCTATAATTGGCTGTTATTCCTACTGCTTTCTTTAAATTCTCTCCTCCCTTCCATACTCTCTTCTAGTTTCTATTCTGTCTTTATAAAAATATCTCTTTATATCTCTTCTTATTGAGAGCATATTTTGGATTTATTTCTCCACTTTAAGCTCTTATGACCATGAGCTCCAAACCCATTTAAATGCAAAGAAAGA
Organism: Sciurus vulgaris; assembly: GCF_902686455.1. NCBI lineage: Eukaryota > Metazoa > Chordata > Mammalia > Rodentia > Sciuridae > Sciurus > Sciurus vulgaris. The sequence goes on along the minus strand of NC_136471.1, from coordinate 93,709,901 downwards.
ACTTTGGTTTTGGCTATAATGAAGTGAAAATATGCTGGCAGTTATTAATTCATACATTCATATAAATGTTTTTTAATCAAGCATTCATTATGGGCCAAGAAGCTGGGTACTGGGAATCCAGAAAGAAAATAAGACATGACACTGCCCTCAAACTTCACATTCTAGAAGGGAGACAGACAAGTAATGGATAGTCAGATATTATGATAAGTGCTGAAAGAGAGATATTATGTAGTGTTAGGGGAAGCCAGAGGAGATAAGCAACTAAATTTTCTTGGAGAGGAAGGGATTGGGAACAGTTTCACAGAAGACTTAACACTTGGATTTGGTATTGAAGGATGAATATACATTCTTAAGGCCAAGGAGGCATGAAAAGTGGATGTTCTGAGGATTGGAAACAAAGACTTGGTGTTTGGGGGAAGGTAAGCATTATAGTTAAAAATTGTAAGACTTAAGTGAACTCAGATGAATAAAGAAATTTAATGGAAGTATTAAAAGAGGACTTGGGGAAGAATCAAATATGAATTAGAGTATTTCTGAGAATGTATGTATATAGGAATGGATGCATAATCTTTCCAGGTACAATATGACTGAAACAGTTCCTACTATTTTCTGTCTTTGTGCTCAAGATTCAAATTCCTGAAAGAGGATGTGTTTGGCATACGTAGTATTATCTGCCCACCCATGCCCTGGTTAGGATTGGCAAAAACATCTTGGTTGACATTACCACCAAAACTGTACCCAATGGGAAAGGGGCAAATCTCTAGAAAGGAAAATCATAGTGTAGGAATCAAAAGAAGTGGGAATAGATGCTGGTTGAACAACTACAAATGATATCTAGCAGTGTTCTTTAATTTAAGTGGCATCTCTAATTGGACACCCTCCTAAGTTCTAATTTCTGCTAATAAGACTTCCTTCCATTGTTATGGCTTCTACCTGGCAGCCTCTATGATGAAATTGGCACTTGAACTATAATAACATTACCTCCTCCATGTCTTCTCACAGCCCTAAGGGGTAGAAGGCAGGTTTCTACTATTGCTAACCTCTGGGTGCCCTCACGTTTTCCTGTTTGGTCTTTCAACTCTCCCAACTTTTTCCCCCTAGTAACTTTCAGCTATGGCCAGGTATGGTGCCAGACACCTGTAATCCCAGTGACTTGGGAGGCAGGAGGATTCCAAGTTCAAAACCAGCCTCAGCAACTTAGCAACACCCTATCTCAAAAATAAGATCAGAAGGACTGGGATGTAGCTCAGAGGTAGAGCAGCCCTGGGTTTGATCCCCAGTAGCAAAATAAAATACAATAAATTATAAAAAATGCTTTAGAAGTAGTCCAGTGGTAAAGTGCCCCTGGGTTCAATCACCAGTATCACACATACATAAAATTTCATCTATGGACACTTGACAAAGGTTCTGTTTTCTTAACTGGTATAGTTCCTACTCCCTTTGCCAGGGTAAATGCTGACAAAAATCAACACAGGGGTTCACTGGGCTCATAAGAGCCCACATATCAAGCTGCAAGTACACCCAATCCACTCACATATCTGGACTTTAATCTTTGTACCATTAGTGCTGAGCAAGATTGGCAAAGGAGGCTGAAAAATCACAGTAGTGTATCAAGGGCAAAAGAAGTAGCTATAAACTGTAACCAAACATTCACCAAGTTGTTGTTTTGTCCTAAAACTCCATGGGGGGTATTTTTAAAATGAGTTTTCCATGGACTTAGTTAATTATTTAATAGTTCTTTTCTTGTGACCTTGTCCCTTTTGGGGAAATAAATGCTTTCCTGTTGTTGTTTTAGAGTAGAATCATGCTACATCTTGGCTCACAGCATGTGTGTGTGGGGAGTGTGGTATGTGGGCTCTTAGGGGACCACGTGAGTGCAGGGGGCTGGGTGTGCATGCCCACAAGTCTGGTGACTACAGTTTAGACATTTCATCTTTAACACTTATAAAGGAGAACTCTGTCCCTGGACAGTGAGGCTGGAGAGATTTGCTGACTCATAGAGCTTATCCTTTCCTTCACCCCCTCAAGCCTATTTATGCAGATTATTAGTCATTATTGGCCAAGAAAAATAAGAGCCAGCCAGAGGTGAGACACCTGGGTTAGCATCAGGGGAGAGATGGGGCTTTAAACTCCTCATAATCTCCACTAGTCACTGCCAAAGTCCCCTGAAAGCATGTAACCTGATTCAAAAGAGTATGCCTGCCATGCAAATGGAGTTTCCAACACATTCCCCAATTTGACCTCACCCTGGTCATTTACAAACTGAACAATTATCCAAACTTCTTCTACTAGGACATTCAGGATCCTCTACTATGTGAGAAAATCATTTCGTTGGGATTCACTTGAATTTCCCTCAGTCTTTGAAATTTTGGACTATGGATCCAAAAACCCTGCTCTGAAAAATGTGATTAAGTCAAGATCTGTGCCCAGGCATAACTGGCTTGGTCTGTCTTAGACTGTGATTCACTTAAGTCAAACTTCACTGGTATAAGGGCTGTAGAACCAATTGGGAATGACCATGACTGTCTGTTATTGGGGAGCAGAAGAAAGGGAGATATAAGTGGAAGTCAATTCACAACTAGACACCTGTTCTGGATTTCTCAAAGAATCCAGACATTGAGATGCCCGAGAGTGTCACAACAAAGCTCCAGCTATACCCCCAGGAAAATGAGCCATGTGTGAGGGTCACGTGGTGTTTTAGACCACAGGTTCTCAACTAGACCTTACATCAGAATCACTTACAGGGCTTGTGAGTACTCTGCCCTCCCACAGAAACACTAAAAAGCAAGCAAAAATGGACAGAATCATCTTTATCAGAATTCTGAAAATCAGTCAAAGGTTTACAACAATTAGGTGAATGCTTAATTAAGAAAATCACAACTTCACAGTAGTAGAAAAGTTTGGTGGCATTTTGGCTTGTCCTTTCCTCATCTTTCCCCCTGTGTAGTAGCAGTCTTTGTCCACATTCCCAGTGTGGGGGATCTTGGTCCCTGGTTCCAGAAGGAGAAGAGAAGACCTTATTTGTAAACTCTTAAGTGTATCTGTTCTAACCTGTCTGGAGCTACATGAGAATGGACACAAAGTGCTCATTTCCATTTCAATTAACTTAGATCTCAGACTGAAAAAGTATGGGCCATCACTTGAAATCATTGCAAACTGAACTGAAAACATACAGAATTCTGGGGCAAAGGATTGCTTTCAAAAGTTCCAATAGATTACCTGAGGTCTTCGGAAACAAAATTGAGGAAAGTTTCTTTGGGAAATGAAGGCATTCAAAAAGCACCATGCATATTAGAAAACCACAGACATACCTAAGACGAAGCACATAGGGAGACATCTTCATGACCTTGGATTTGGCAATGGATTCTTAGCTATGGTACCAAAACCATAAGCAACAAAATGAAAAATAGTTAAATCAGAATTTTTCAAAAATTAAACTTCCGTGCATTAAAGGACATCATTTAGAAAGTGAAAAAGACAACCTACAAAATGATAAACAATATTTGAAAATTGTGTATCTGATAAGGGTTTAATATCAAGAATATATACAGAACTCCTACAGTTCAACAACATAACCTAATTCAAACACATGAGAAGGGATTTTGTAGAATTTTCTTCAAAGAAGATATGCAAATGATAATAAGCATATAAAAAGATGTTCAGGTTTGGGGTATAGCTTAGTTGTAGAGAGCTTGCCTAGCACGTATAAGACCCTGGGTTCAATTCCAACACTAAAAAAAAGTTGTTCAACATCGTTAGTCATTAGGGAAATGCAAATAAAAATCACAATGAGAAACCTTTTTATACTTACTAGGATGACTATAATTTAAGAAAATGAAAAATTATAAGTGTTGGAAAAGACGTATAGAAATTGGAACCCTCATACATTGCTGGTGTGGGAATGTAAAATGGTTCAATTATTGTGGAAAGGAGGTTGCTGATTCCTCAAAAATTTAAATGTAGGATTTCCATATGATCCAGTAATTCTATTCCTAATACACATCCAAAAGAAAATATGTTCAAACAGATACTCGTATACCAATGTTTATTGCAGCATTATTCACAATAGTTAAAAGGTAGATGCAACCCTAGTGTCCCTCAACAGACGAATGGATAAACAAAATGTGAAATGTACATAAAATGGAATAGTATTTGACTATGAAAAAGGAATAGAGTTTGAATACATGCTACAAAATGCATAAATGTGGAAAAAACCACGTTAAGTTAGATAGATACAAATGACAAATATATTGATTTTGCCAATTATATATCAATAAAGCCTTTTAAAAGTGAATAGCTTATTCAAAACCAGTTTTGTTAAAGACTGGGCCTACGTTAATCAACAAGATAGATGGTAGACCCAATCTCTGCTGTCATGGAGCATAACCCTAGTAGGGGAGATAGGATTTAATCAAATGGTCATGTAAATCACTGCATAATTATAAACATGGATATATTTGAAGAAGAAAAATTATGGGGTGCCCTGAAAGTATATTAATATGGAATCTATTCTAATCTGGAAATGATTAGGGAAGGCTTTCCTTAGCAAATGACCTTTGAATTGAGGGTTCATGAATAAGTAGGCATTAGTTATGTGTGGATTGATGAAGATGGAGGGATGGGAAGAAGGCAGATTTTCAATATGGAGAACAGTTTAAGCAAAGGTTCTGTGGTATATGAGAGTTGGATATGTTTGAAAGAAAGGAAAGCCAGCATGGCTAAGGCACAGTGATTGGCAGAGATTGGTAAGAGAAAATCTGAAAAGATAGGCAGTGTTAGATCAGGCAGCATTTTATAAGTCATATTAAGGATTTGGTCTTTATCTTAAGAAAAGTGTGAAACCATTGAATGGTTTTTAAAAAGAAGGGTAACAAGATCAGTGAAGTTTGAAAGGAACACTCTGGCTGCTATGTGATGAGTGGACTGTAGGACAAGAGTAGAATCAAGGAAAATAATTGGGAGACTCTGGCAATGAGTGGTCCAGGGCAGGGGTAATTGAGTTGGCGAGAAGTGGACAGATTAGAGATCCATTTTATCAATTGGATGAAAGGATGGACTTTGAACAGTTATGGTATGCAATAATTCTTAATCAACTGCAGCCTACAGGCCACACTTGCCCACTGCCTATGTTTATAAATAAAGTTTTATTGGAACACAGCCATGCCCATTCATTTGTGCACCTTCTATGACTGTTTTATGCATATTGTAATGGATATTGTATGGGGTTCTCAAAGTCGAAGGTATTTACTGTCTGGCTCTTTATGGAAAAAAAAAAAATTGATGAACCCTGATCTAGAATGATGACTTTTAGGTATCTGGCTTGTACGACCTAGTGGATGGGTAGTTAATGTAAGTAGAGGGAGAAGGTGGCAGGGAGTGAGAGAAGGGAGATAGGAGAAGTAGCTTCCTGGGTAAAGAAGTTTGGTAATATAGGGGAAGTCAAGGATGTGTGGAGTGGCCCTAGATTAGGGCAACAGGGGTGAGAGGTGTGACCACAGCATGTATTCATGAAGGGGCCAAAAGTATTGAGACAGCTCAGAGTACAGAATGGGAGGCTGGTAGAAGGTACAGAGATTGCTTTTTGTGTTAACATCATTTTCTCAGTAGCTTAGTTAGGGATATTTGGAAAAGTCACAAAGCAGGAAGGACTAGGTTTAAACTGGATAATGAATACAAATCCAAAACATGTTTATTGAGGTATTAGTACCTGCTAAGCTCTCTTCTAAGAACTTCATCTGTGCTGTGATTCCTCACAAAAATCCAAAAAGTCACGTGCTCTCCTTATAATCTTTCCACAGATGAGGAAACTGAGTCACAGGCAGGTGAAGCAACTTGTTATACTGACGTATCTCATAAGTAACAGGAGTAGAATTTTAACCCAGGTAGAACCCTCTGCTCTTAATTACAAGAAGAACTCAGATGAAGAAAATGAGAGACCTAGCCTGGGGAACATGGATGCTTTCTAGAGGAAAAAGATCCAAACTATACTAGGGTGTTTCACTTAGGAAACATATCCTTGCCCTGTGAAACTGTTTCAACAGCAAGTGTTCAAAGCATAATGTTTAAGAGACATTTTGATTGAAACCGGCATCAGTAAACATCAGCTCTAAGGTCTCTGTTTGTCTCTCTCCCTCTCTCTCTCTCCATTTCCCTATCTGCACTTCTGGAGATTGACCCCAGGGCCTGATAAGGCAAGGCAAGTGCTGTACTGCTGAATTACACTCTCAGCCCATCTCCTCACCTTAAAATACTGAAATGCATTTCTACCCTTTTCCTCTGTCTCTCTCTTTTTTTATATTGGGAATTAAACCCAAGGTCTTGTACATGCTAGGCAAGTGCTCTACCACTGACCTACACCCACAGCCCTTTTTATTTCATTTTGAGACAGGGTCTCTATAATTCACCCAGACTGGCCTCAAACTTACCATCCTGCCTCAGCCTCCTGAGTAGCTGGGATAACATGCACCACCATATTCAACTGATCCTTTTTTTATTAAAATCCCCAGATGCCAACAGTCCTCCTGAGCATACCAGCTGCTTGGCTCAGAAAAGCCCCCGCCTTCCTTACTAGACAGGCTGCCCACATTGCCACAATGGCTCCCTGGATTATCTTCACTCAACCCAGATGGAGTCATGCCCCACTGTTTGCACTAGCTGCCTCCTTCCTTCCCACTCACAGCATCATTGAGAGACCACCCAGACAAATGTCAAAAAAAAACCAACCCTCCAAACAAGATTTGAAATACCTTGCTAATCTGAGTACCAGTGAAAAAGTCCCAGATACCACTTCCATCCCTCTCCATCACATTTGCTAGTCCTTGCCACACATACCCTGCCAACTCTTCCACCTCACACCTCTTGGAAACCCATTTGCTATCTTCTTTCAGAGTCAATTTCCTATTTAGCTTCTTCTTTTTGGTAAGATGACCTGGAATGTCTGCTTCACCTGAGGCTTATTCTGCCTGCATTTCTAAAGCCTCCATCTTGGCAATTGATCCTAGATCAACTTTCACCTGAAGAAGTGTTTGGAATTTTGAATTGGTCTGGCTTTGTCACGTTTCTGTTTAAGTCAGAGGTATGATCCTTTAAGTAGTCTTGCCATCTCCTTCTCTTCCCTCAGGCCATCTCGTCTTCTACACATTGGCCATGGTCAAGTGCAAGACTAAACAGAGTTCTTTCTGCTCCAAAGGAAACAAAGAACATATGTAGGGGCCAAGTGTCATTGCTGTCACTACCAATCTTGCCTGCCTGGCAGGCAGTCTTGAAGTCTGTTTAGAAGGTATGGTGTGAAGCACATATCCTAATTCAAGATGAATCACCTTTGTAAATTTAATATTCTGCATGTGGGTCCAAAACACAACCTAATAGACATTAGTAAGGGATGATAAAACTTAGCAGCTGTTGGGGGCCGTGCCATGTTGGTGGCGCCAGGATGGCACCTGATCACATCGGCAGTGAGGAGGTTAATTGACATAAGCACACTCAGGTGATTTTCTCATCCACGCACACAATGTATGCACATGTGTTCTCGAGCACTAATTGCCTGCTCAGAGCATCTTGCCTAATCTTTGCGTAAGAGGCGTGGCCCTGCTCTCCGCCTCCTGGAGGTGATATAAGTGTAGGCGGAGTGAGACAGAGACAGCAGCCATTAGCAGAAAAGCAGTAGAAGAAGACACACACAGGGAAAAGCAGCTAGGAGACACGCGACGGCAGCTAGTAGGGAAAAGCGGCACAGCAGCGAGTAGGGGCAGCAGTGGAAGGCAGATCGCAGAATGAAGAACTGAGATGCATCACTAGGGCACCTTAGGTAGACATACCCTTAGTTAACAGGATGCAGGACTTTAAGGCGTAGCAAATCTCTTCCTCTAAGCTCTAAGCAAAGCCTGTCCTTCTCTCAAAGTCTCTCTTAAGCAAAGTCTCTCTCTCTCTCCTCTCAAAGCAAGTAAACCTCATTTCCTCTATCCTCTATAAACAAACAAGCAAGAAAGCAGTGCACTAAAGAGAAAGATAGAAGTGCCTCAGTTTCCACTCCACCACGCATAAGACCCGTGCAAGTTGTTGCTGCAGGCGGTGACAAATATCCACGGACTTTGTACCACAAAGAGCCAGCGACAAGCAGCAGCCTGAATAAAAAAAGTTTGAGTTTTTGTTGTTGTTGTTGTTTTGCTTGTTTTTTTGTTTTTGTACCAGGGATTGAACCCAGGGGCGATCAACCACTGAGCCACATCCCCAGCCTGTTTTGGTTTTTCTTTTTTCTTTTTTCCCTTGAGACAGGGTCTTTCTAACTTGCTTAGGGCCTCACTAAGTTGCCGAGGCTGGTTTTGAACTTGTAATCCTCCTGCCTTAATCTCCTGAGCTGCTGGGCTTACAGGTATGGACCATATTGCCTGGCTTGAGGGCTTTAATCACAGGATCCTGTGCAGTGTGTTGTGGATATCAAAAAGCAGTAAGAACAAATCTGTATGACAGAAGTGTGGTGCCCATAACAGGTAAGATGGCGGTACTGCTCAGGCCTGAGAGTACATGATGATTGACCAAAATGAGTATTAAAATATTGAAATCAGCTGGGCATAGTGGTGCGTGCCTGAGATTCCAGCTACTCAGGAGACTGAGGCAGGAGGATTGCAAGTTCAAGGCCAGTCTGGACAATTTGTAAGACCCTATATCAAAATTAAAAAAAAAAATGGCTGGTGGTATAGCTCAGTCATAGAATACCCCTGATTTCAATCCCTGACAAAAATTGTTGAAATTATTTCATACTGATTGACACGTAGCAGCATCCTAGTATCCTCTAAGTGCCTCCTCTGGTATTTTAATGACTCCCTGGACCCTGGGTCTCTCTGCCATCCAGAAATAAAAGGGTCAGTGTCAGGTTCAATAGAAAATGTATATTTCCTACTTCAGTACTCAGCCCATAGTTATGGACCATGTCCATGCTTTAATAGGTTATGTAGTATGTTGATATGCTAAATAATTGCATTATCACCCCTCTATTCCATCCTGATGAGAGAGAACACAACAGTGAAAGTTGAGAGCAATAACAGAAAAATCACTTTATAAAAACCAGCAATAAAAGCAAACCCTATACTGTTTTATATGCATTAGCTTATTTAAGCCTCTTTATGAGTATATGAGGTAGAAACCAAAATTGCTTCTTTTTATGCTGGAGAAATTGAATCAAATAGTAACAACTTTCCCAAAGTTTCAGAGTGTGATTCAAACCCATGTTACCCAATCTTCCAGCATAGAAAAATCAATAGAGATATGAAATAAATAAATGGCTACCTAGAATCTGGGTGCTAGGGAGGAATGGCTTACAAAGAGGTATAGGATTTCTTTTTGGAGTGATGACAGTTTTCTAAAATTGACTGTGGTAAGGGTTGCCCAACTCTGTGAATGAACTAAAAGCATTGGATTGTACACTTTGAATGAGTGAATTGTATGGTATGTGAATAATGTATCAATGAAATTATTTAGTGGGGGGTCTGGTTGGGGAGTAAGGAATGGCAGAGTGTGCTGTGTTCATGTAAGTGAAGGACACTGCCAAAAAGAAGGAGCCATTCTGTCTGGGTGGTGGTCCTGAGGGCAGAACTTGGGTGAGTGGGAGGAAATCATAAGGAGGCAGGCCTGACTCACCAGCAGGAAGAACATTCCAGCAAGTGGATTTTTGTGCTTGCAGAGACAGGGAGCCTCCAGGTCCAGCCCAGTTCACTTGAAAACTGGGTAGGGAGTGCTTGGCAGGAAGGTTGGGGAGGGGAGTCCTGGAGCAAGTAGAGAATGTGGGAATGGGTGATCTGAGGGATCTTCTAGCCTGTGTCTGGCGAGGGCCTGAAGGAAGAAGAACTGACAAAATGGGAGAGGTAGCCTCTACACCCCTGTGCATCTGACACTGGTACTTTGAATGGGTCCTGTCTGCCAGGTTTCAGTCCTATTATTCAGATGGCTAAGAGGAGCCTGTGGGGCTTAAGATGGGAGATTGGAACCTGTCTCCCTAAGACATAGGAAGTGCTTCCCCAGGAGCAGTCAGAGTCCCAATTCCACATGGTGGCCCCTTCCCCTGCACACTATTATAAATCTGATGTCTAATCCTGACCGCAGAATGGGCTCAGTCAGGCGAGGATTTTGGCTCTTGGTGTCATTGCCTCTGATTAAATCTGGGAACTCGCGTTCACTTCATGGGGTTATTCTCTGGGTTCTTCTGCAGTGTGCAGTGTTGTTAGGAGTGGGTGGCTGAGGGAGAGCAAGTAAGAGAGTAAATGACCTTCAGAATAAGATTCTGGGTGTCTGCTCCTATTCAGTGGTATCTCAGGCCATCCCACCTGGACATTCCTTGTCCCTCCCTGCCTGCAGTTATGACCAATCAGCATCATGTCCCCATATGTGTAGAAGATAGGCAACACTCTGCCATGACACACTTCAGGTGAGTGGTCCTTGTTGATGCCCCTGAATTGTGAGTGACAGGTGATTCAAAACTGGCTTAAGGGTGGGGAAGAGAAGGTATGAGGTTCCTGTTATAGACACTCAGAACCCTAGAAACAGACTTTAACACCTGTTTGAATACAAACCCACAGGACATTTTGCCTCACAGTCTGGTCTGTGAGTCACATGTGGCAGAATCACTTATGTTCCTTGTTAGAAATATACTTGCCCAGGCCCCATCATAGATCTAATAAACCCAAATTTCTGGGAACCTGCATGCTTAACAGGTTCTCTAAGTATTTCAAAAGAATGCTGAAGTATGGGAAACACTTCTACAGATAAATAAAACTGAAATAAACTTTAAGTACTTTCTTACTTCTATTCCTTGTCTCCCATTGTTGCTGATAGGAAATCAGAACCCACAGAAAATTAGTGACTTGTCCAAGGTCACATAATCCATTAGAGACAAATCCAGAGAATTAATCTTGGTTGTTTTCTAGACCATGTCTACTCTCTTATCAACAGACAGTATCTATCTATCCATGTAGCCAAACCTTTGTTTGATCAAAGAGCAAAAGTATCTCAAACAAGGGTCATGTGTTACATTGCATGACAATTATGTATCTGGAACACACTATGCTTATTCTAGCCTCCAAGTTTTGCTCAATTTGTTCTCTTGCCTGGAGTACTCTCTTTTCCTCCTTCCCTGACTTTTACCTTTTCCATCTTCTTAAATCTAACCGTACTTCAAGGTTCAGCAACCCAGTTCACTCTGCCTTTCTGGAGTCTGAGTCCACTAATCTGAGTCCACTAATCTCTGAGTTCTTTAGCATATTTTGCATCAGAACCCAAGGGTTTGCTTTATCTTCCTAATTAGAAATGGCTAGCCTCTCAGCCTGTTGGTAGCTACCATAATTGCCTTGTCCAAAGGCTAGCCCCTAATTAGGGGCTTAGGAAATCCAGATCAAAATGCAGTTGATAAGCAGTGAATGCAGTACAGGCCAAACACCTAACCACATAGCTCTAGCAGTATATTTTTGCTATAATCACATTAACATCACACATGACATATAGCACCTTTCTTATGCCCAGTCCGAGGTCTCCTAGGTTTTCCAAACCACACCAACTTCTCCCCTAGCAACCCATGGGACCATTTGGGAGGACCTATGTGTCCCTATTCCGGTCACTTTAAGCATTACAAAACAAGAAATTATTACTAGAATTTCTGCTCTAACTTCCATATGGAAACAGTATTTGCAGTCAGCAGACACTGTTGTCTTTTTCTAGCCCAGGCGTGACACGTATTTATACTCAATGTAGCCTTCATTACATCAGTCCCTCAGTCTGGTGGGTGCATCAATTTCTCCCTTCCTTCCTCCTTCAGGGCCTCCATCTCAAACCTTCATCAGCAGATGCCAGCAGTAAGGGGTTCTAAGAAACCAAGTGGGAATTTTCAAGATACTTCATATTCTTCTTGCTGTTAAAATAATTTGTTTTGCTTCCCTGAAGTAATTCAAGTCCTTTTGCCCTCAGTAAGGCTGGATGCATGAGGTACTTTTCCTAAAAAGACCAAAGGGGGTCTACAGCCTGGGCAAAATTTAGTTGCTCTTACCTCTGGAAACCTGGGTTTATATAAACTGTAATCTCCTCAGACACTTGCTACGGAGTAATGCAGGAAGTTTTTAGCTATGTGTGGTTATTTCCCTCCCTTTCTTCCTGGGAAGCAAAGTTGCTGGGCTTCTCTTTGACTCCTTGTCCTCCCCTCCCTCCTTTCCTTCCTTCCTTCCTTCCTTCCTACCTTCCTTCCTTCCTTCCTTCTTTCCTTCCTTCCTTCCTTCCTTCCTTCCTTCCTTCCTTCCTTCCTTCCTTCCTTCCTTCCTTCCTTCTTTCCTTCCTTCCTTCCTTCCTTCCTTCCTTTTCTCCTCCTCCTCCTCCTCCTTCTTTTCTCCCTCTCTCTCTCTCTCTCATTTTTTTCTCAGACTGCCCAGGTCCTCATTTGCTCCATTCCTTGTTCAGTTAGCAGAGACCTAAGGTTCCCCATGTAGAACCTTTTCCCAGTAATGTTGATTGATGTAGCCTGCTTACTTCTGTGCCTAAGGACTCTTCCAGCCATGTCCTGACCACCTCCTGACCTCTTACAGGGTAAGTGCCAGACAACCAGCAGACTTTGTGGTCCACGGCCAAAATGAAGGAAGCCATCTATTTACAGAACACAATTCTCACACATAGTCTAAGAGTTGTAGCTCCCTTGGGCCTGCAAGAGCCAACCTAGTGACTTTTTCCAGACTTTGGGGGAGGGGGTTCTGCTCACTATGAGTGTGAAGCTAAGCTAAACTGAACTTAAATTTCAGGTCTTGAACAATAATTTGGGATATTTTCTAAGGTTAGTTTTAGCATCTATTCTGTGCTGCTCAGGTAACAGAGCATTTACACATTTATTGTCTCACTGGATTCCCATGACTGTCTGGGGAGATTCTTATCCTTATTTTTATATGTGAAAATATTAAAGCACAATAATAACATTTATGACTAACATTCATCAAACACTCACAATGTACCAGTGTTCTAAGAACTAGGTATATATTAACTCATATTTCCTTGTAACAACCCATGACCTAGTTATTACAATTATACTAATTTTATTTTATTTTTAAATAGTCTTTTTGGGTGGGTGTTATAGCAGATTTAACCCAGGGGTGATTTACCACAGAGATGCATACCTGGCCCTTTTTATTTATTTATGTTTTATATTGAGACAGGGTCTCACCAAGTTGCTTAGGGCCTCACTAAATTTCTGAGGCTGGTCTCAAAATTGTAATCCTCCTGCCTCAGCCTTCTGACTCACTGGGATTACAGGCATGCACCACCATGCCTTGCAATTATCCTAATTTTAAAGGATAGGAAACTGAGACCCAGAAAAGATAAGACATGGACCAAGGTCACCCAGTCATTTAGTGGTAGTACCTTATTTTGAACAGTGGCAGCCTGGCCACGGAGCTCACATATGTAAATACTATACTATTTGGATATAAAAGGTCTAAAGGTAACTCACTCACTCAAATCCACAAAAATCATGAGATGGCAGATACTAGAATGGGCACTAGGATTTCTTTCTTCCTTTCCTTCATTTAATGAGTCTTAATTGGTACATTATAATTATACATATTAATGGAGTTAATTGTTACATATTCGTACATGCACACAATATAGTTTGGTCAATTTCATTCCTCAGTAACCCCCCTTCCTTCCCTTCCTCCCTCTCTCTGGCCCCCTTCCTCTACTCTACTTGTCTCCTTCCTAATTTTATGAGATCATCCATTTTTCTGTTTCCTCTTTAGTTTCCACATGAGAGAAAACATAGGACCCTTGAAATTCTGAGTTTGACTTATTTTGCTTAACGCAATGCTCTCAAGTTCCATCCATTTTTCTGCAAATAACATAATTTGTAGTATTTCTGACTCCAAATTCTGTGCTATTTATAATACATGTTCATTTATTCACAAACAATAACTATTTGTTAAACTCTACTGTGTTCCAAACACTATACTATGTATGCATTGGGCCTAAAATTACTGATCAAAAGGAGCTTGAACTCTAGAGGTGGAGATAGAGAAAAGAACAAAAAACAAGTTGTAGCCTGATGATTAAGAGCATGGATTTCATTCTCAGTTTATCTATGTTCAAATCCCAACATACATAAAATGGCCATGGTAATATCAGTTCATTCTTGATAAGATTATTATAAGGAGGACTGAGTTGGTTAATGGGTACTACGAACTTAGAACTGTGTCCAGTGATATAAGAAGTATTAGATGCTCTTATGATAGGTTTCTCTGGTCTATGACAGAGTGCCAATGGCTAAGGGAAGGTCCCAAAGCTAGTGTTTGAGGTAGAGCTAGAGGACACCCAGATGGAGGAAGAGATAGGCAGGGGTCAGAGCATTCAGGACCTGGAATGCCATGTATAACGCCACGTTATATAGCAGAAAGGGCTCGGATCAGAGTCTCTGAAGAGATCAAGAGATCACCTACATTTCTGCTACTTTAAAGGAAGAACAAGCTGGATGATCAACCTGTATAGACAGTCTAGTGCCCCTAGCATGCAGCAAATGTTTTCTCTCTACCTTAGGTTCACAAAATTGAGTAGCTGTGAGTGGCAATCTGAACTCCTGGTCTGTTTTGAAATAAACTGAACCTTCCCTCAGTTGTCAGCAACCTTCGGTTCCACCTGGAAACAGCTGCAGGCCATCATGTCCCCATGTAATCCCCATGGTCTCAGGCAGTGACCCAGGAGGAATGAAGCTATTGGACAATGACTTTTGGAGATGACTTCTGTAAGTTTGGATAAGAGGTGGGTGGAGAGAAAGGGGGTGAGGCATCGCATCAGACTGCTGGGTAGTCTGAGGCCAAGGGAGTCAGACACAGGGATCTGATGAAAATGCCTTTTAAACGGCTTGAGAAGTTTCAGTCTGCCTCCAGGGATTGTTTTCATAAAACTGTTTTCCAGCTTGAACCAGACAAGTCAGTGTCAGTTTTATAACCTCTGAAGGTTTGGGTTGGTTGTTCTCTATCTTCTTTTTTTCAAGGTCACCTGCTTTAATCACGAGGACCTGGGGAGTCCAGGAAGAAAACTAATGATCAATCCTCACATTGTTATAACAAGTTCTGATTTAAAAAGAACCCTCATATTCACTGGATTCTAAAGTATCCTTGGAAGGGAGGAAGGGCAAGCAATTGTATGGTCATCATTTCTGATTTTACAGATGAGCAGGTCAAGGCAAAGAGATGCAAAGTTCCATGCCCCAAAGTCACACATCTAGGGACTGGTGAAACTAGGACTTTGTATTAGTTTTTAATGTTGGATAACAAATCACCAAAAAATGAGTCATTTAAAACAGCACTTATTTATTATCTCATAGTTTCTTTAATCAGAAATCCAGACCTGACTGAGCTGAGTCTTCTGTGTAGGGTCTCCTGAAGTCAAAATCAAGATGTTAGCCAAGACTTGGATCGCATCTGGAGGCTAGAATAAGGGACAATCTGCTTCCTGGTTCGGGCAGCTGTTGGCAGTGTTCAGTTTCTAGTAGTCATGGGATCTATGGCAGTTTACTTCTTCTAAGTCAGCAAGGAGAGAGAGTTTGTTAGTAGGATGGTGTTTTATATAATAAAAGGTAATCACAAATGTGACCTCTCATTTTCTTTGTAATATTCTGTTGGTTAGAAGTAAGTCACAGGTCCCACTCACACTCATGGAGAAGGGACTACACAGGGGCATGAACACCAAAAGCTGGAGTTTAAGGTCGCCACCTTAAAGTTGGTTTGCCATGGATTCCAATCTAGTGTTGTCTGGTTCCAAATCCAGTAGTCTTTCCACTGGATCACTCTGTTGCCCCTGGGGATGTGTGGCATCCATTCCTGCTACTCTCAAAAGTACACATGCCATTCAAAGTTACATTTGTGGAGCATAGAGTGGAGTAAATCTAAGAAAACTTCTTTGATTTTAAACCTTAGGTCCTGGGTCACAAAGCCTTTGTTCCTAACCAAGTAACTTATGGACACACCCCCACTCTCTTAAATGATCAAAAACAATTCACCACTTCTTGAGATGGAATGTTGTTTTGGAATAGTTTCCTGCAAACCCCCCAAGCTTGTTATCTCCAAAAAAAAAAAAAAAAAAAAAAAAAAAATGCACATCTTTCCAGTTTAGGAGAGACTTCAGCTCTTAACCAAACAACTTCCAAATTACTTACAAAGGCAAAGGGAGTCATGCTGCGTTTTGCTTCTTTTGCCTTTGTGGTTAAGTCCCATTATTTCAATCCTATTAACAACTGTCAGAGAAGATGTGGCCTTAGAGGAAATGGGTTAAAGAGAACTCTTTACGTTTCCCAGCCAGGGCCAAAAAGCTCTCTATGACAGCTTCTGAAGTTTAGGCTTTCCTGCAAAGAAGCCCTGTAGCTCTTTGCAGAAGCCTGTTCTTCACTGACAATGGGGGCTACCTCAACTATTCATTTCATTCACTCATTTATTTAGTCAGTTGGTCAGATAACAAGTACTTATTGAGCACTTTTTGTGTAAGGGATCATTCTAGCTATTAGCCATACCGAGATCAACATCCCTATAGCAAGAGGCTCACAGTGAAGACTCAGACAAGAAAACAATCACAAGCTGCATAATTATGGTTTTTGTTATTTGGGGTTTCTTTTTTTGTTGTTGTCACAAAATAAATTTGTGATTGACACACAGTGGAAGTTGAGAGTAGAATTGTGGTCAGCAGAAAAAGGGAAGAATTGGGGCCAGAGGAATGGAGAGAGGTTGGTTCATAGAATTGTTTTAAAGAGGTACACTCTGAGCCTGGGTGACACTGTCTGATGGGATCAGGAAAGAGATGTGCTTGCTCAAGATTGCAAACCCAAAGCTTCTAGGACCAGGCAAATGAATCAAACAGGTGGATGCAAGGAACAGCAGAATTTGTACCAAACTGGAGGGCATTGTAATAAAGAAAAATGAAACACCATGTGGTCCTAATAAAACATGGCCTGCAAGCTGCCAATTTGTGACCCCAGCTTAGACAAAGGAGGTAGTGTTTGTGCTGAGATTGAAATGATAATAGCAAACGCTTGTATAAAGATTACTGTGTACCAGGTCCTCTTGTAAACAATTTAAATGTATTAACTCATTTAATTTCCATAACAAGCCTATTAGGTAGGTACATTTATTAGCACTATTTTATAGATGAGTAAACAGAGACCCAGAGAAGTTAGATAATTTGCCTGAGGTCACACAGCTTATAACCACAGATGGAATTTAAATTTAGGCAGCCTGGGTTCAGAGTCCATGCTCCAAACTACCATGTTCTCAGCCTCTGCTAAAAGATGAGTAAGTGTTTGAAAGGTGGTCAGATAGTGGAAAAATATACCATGCAGAGGTGTCAGCATGTGCAAAGGTAGAGACCTGAAAAGTCTGAGGGATACCAAGATTCCTAAACAATGCAGAATTTCTGAAAGTACAAGTGCATGTTTTAAAGTAAGGATTGGGGGTATGGGTGGAGCAAGATAAGGAGCTGGATGGAGAGAAATTAGTCCAGACATAAAAGCCAACAATACACTTATGTGCCATGCAAAGAATTTGTTCATTGAAGAGACATTTTTTAAGCACTTGCTATATGCCAGACATGTACAAGGCATTGTACTAGGGACAGAGAGAGACCTGGATGCAAGGGCTAGGGGTGTAACCCAGTTGTAGAGCATGTACTGAGCATGCTCAAGGCCTTGTGTTCTATACCTGGGAATGCAAAAAAAAAAAAAAAAAAAAAAAAAGGAAGAAAGAAAAAAGAAAAAAGACCTGGGCACAAAGTGTTTGGTTCAGAGAAGAGGCATTAAACTCCTCAGCATGAGGGAATCTGGGAACACTTCCCAGAAAGTGATAGGATTGGCCTAAGGGTTAAATGATGAGCAGGGGTTGGCTGTGCAAAGGAGGTAGGAGAGAGACCATTACAGAAAGATCAGGGCACACAAAGGCATTTCTGGACTCATGATAAAAATGGCCTTCCTTCTGGTCTCAAGTTTTCCTGTTCCTTTCACTTTCTTTCTTTCTTTCTCTCTCTCTCTTTCTTTACCTCTCTTTTCTTTTCTTTTCTTTTTTTTTTTTTTTTGAGATGGGGTCTTGCTATGCTGCTCAGTGGCTCTGAACTACTAGGCTCAAAAGATCCTCCTGCCTCAGCCTCCCTAGTAGCTGAACTGCAGGTGCACACCATCTTGCCTGGATTCTCCCTTCCTTTCTATCCTCTCACCTATTCACACATCACAGTGAGATATTGAAAACCAGAGAAGAATATGACCAAGAGTTGTTCCACAGGATTTCTACTTTTCTTATCAGTGGTAAAGGGACAGGGAGATAAAATTGGTGTTAGAATAACTGAGCTTAGGCTCAGGCACTTTATCAACATTAACTTTATTTAACTCAATTTATCACTTCATTCACTTCGACTTTGCCAAATTTTGCTTTTAGTCGCTTTATTTTATAGATGAGGAAATGGAGTCTCACAGAAGCAATATTTCCTGCTTGAAATACTGTTAATAGGTGGCATGTCATGGCATTTAAGCCCAGGACTATCTGGTCTAAAGCCTGTGTTCTTGTGTTCTCAGGCTCCAAGAAACTCCTTTCAACTGAGAGCATGCAAACTCTTAATGATAGCTAAAATTCACTTATTGCAACCTCAGTCTACAATTCTAAACTGCTTCCCTCAACATGTCATTTGACTGAGACTTGGGTTCCTCAGCTATGCAGCAAGACTGTGATGGAAATTACTACTTCACCAATATCCATTTCCTTTCTACTCTAAGTAATTCAGGGATCTTATACTTCTGTGCTCCCTTTTAGTTAGATGTGGCCTTAGGTCTTGATGCCATCTCCAATGAAATATGAGTGATAATTTTGTGTGTCATTTTAGGATGGTAGCATCTAAAAGATCATGCTATTCTCTATCTTTCTTTTCTATATTATTGGACCATATTGTAAATGGTAGTACCACCACTGGCCTGGGTTTCTGAATGCAGATGGCATGTACCAGAGTCAGCCACTGGCTAGCAATGGACATGTAGAATTAAAATACATATATGTGCTGGGCACGGTAGTGCATGCCTATAATCCCAACCACTCAGGAGGCTGAGGCAGGAGGATCACAATTCAAATTCAGCCTCAGCAATGTAGTGAGACCCTAAACAATTCAGTGAGACTCTATCTCTAAATAAAATATGAAAAGGGGCTGCTAATGTGGCTCAGTAGTTAAGTGCCCCTGAGTTCAACCCCCAGTATCAAAAATAAATTTTAAAAAATGCATATATATCTTCATTGTCTCTCCATTCTCTCTTTGTCTCTCTCTCTCTCTCTCTCTTTTTCACACACACATACATATTTTCATTGAAGTTGAAGTCATTGAAATTCTGAGGTTGTTACCTCAACATAAGCTATTATATTCTGACCAGTAGAGATGCTAATGCTCTATCCATCATGGATTTGTTGTGAGGATCAATGAAATAACAGAAGTGGAAGTGCTTTATAAATTCTAAGTCTGTGTGCCCATGTGATACAGTATTACTTGCCAAGTGGTATATCTGAATTCAGTTCCTCCTGAGCTACATGCTAATGGAATATCACTGTGCAAAAGGGATAATTTTAGAAATGTGTATTCTGTTACATCAAAGCAGATATTTACTTGTTTGCATAGGAGTCTTGTGTAGGAGTCTTCCCTTTTATGGAGAGGGAGGGAACCAACTCTGACAACTGAAGTTGCTTTCTCAGAGGTTATAGGGAGCTGACAATCAGCCACTCTGATCAAATCAGTTACTAGTTCTAATTTTTTTTTCTATCTAGGCTCATGAAGCAATTAGGGGAACCCAACTCTGCTCCTCCCAGATAGCAACTCTGGATTCTACCTCTTGGAGTAAAGGCTGCTGATCCTAGGCCTGATAATTTCAATCCAATAACCCCTCCAGAAGTTGACACAAGCATTGGCCTGCAAGGGCTAGTCATGACATTTATCATGTGAGATGGCTTGGATGGTTTATAACCATGGAAAAAATACCAACCCTTCCTCTGGCCAAGTAATTTCACTATTTGACCTGGTAAACCCACTCCTGAGAGTCAATCCTGAGGAAAAAAAGATCAATGCAAAAAGGAGGGCTATATCCATATGAATATTTTATAATAATTCAAATACAGAAACACCTAAAAATCAATAACAGGGTAAAGGCTATATAAATTTAAAGTATAAGGAAAACTGTGCAGAAATGTGAAATTAGAGATGAGAACACAGATGTGCTGGAAAGTCAAATCAGTAATCAAAGTTCACTTGATTCATAAGTAGTAAAACTGAGATTCAAGTCCAAGCAATGCAGCATCAGGATTTACAGTTGCTCTAGTCTTCTGAGGTTACCATTATAATATACCATTGATTTGGGGTGAAGCTTAAATAGCAGAAATTAATTTTCTCACAGTTTTGGAGGCTCAAAAGTCCAAGATGAGGGTTTTGGGAGGATTTGATTTCTGGTGAGACTCTTTTTTCAAAAATGTTTTCATTAGTACATTATAATTATACATAATAGTGGAATTCATTGGGACATATTCATACAAGCACATTATACACTTTGGTCAATTTTATTCTCCAGCACATCCCCTATTCCCTCCTCTCCTCCCTCTCCTGATCCTCTTCCTCTCAGAGAGACTCTTTTTGGATTGCAGATGAATGACTTCTTGCTGTGTCCTCACATAATGGGGAGAGTAAGAGATCTGGTGTCTCATTCTCTTAAAATGACACAGGTTCTCAGATTAGGGCTCTACCCTGATCATTTTATTCAACCCTAATCATCTCCTTAAAGGTTTGAACAGAGAACATGGGATTTAGGATTTTAACATACATTTTAGGGGGGCACAATTCATTATTTTGCCCCTGGGGCCCTAAAATTCATGTATTTATAGCATGAACAGTGTATTCATTCCATTTCAGCCACACTAAAACTCTTAACTCATTCAAGTATCTACAATAAATTCTAAGGTCCAAAGTCTCATCTAAATATCACTTAAATCAGAGATGGGTTAGACTTGAGATATGATTGATCCTGAGGCAAAATTCCCTCTCACTGGAAACCTGTCAAACCAGACAAGTTATGTACTTCCAAAATATATATCACAGTAATGTGATAGGTATTTCCATTTCAAAAGAAAGAAATAGTAAAGAAGAAAGGGAATAAAGAGTACCAAGTAAATCTTAAACCTAGCAAGGTAAATTTCATTATTTTTTAAAGCTCAAGAGTAATCCTCTTTGGGGCTGGAGGTAGAATTCAGTAGTAAAGCACTTCCTTAGCAAACATGAAGCCCTTGGTTAGAAAGAATGAGGGTGGGGGTGGGGTGAGGTTAAGAAAGAATGGGAGGGAGAGAGAGAGAAAAAGAAAATCCTCCTTTTTGAATTGATAACACTGGGGTGGTGGGTGCTTCTACCCCCATCATTCTGGTCAGAAGCTGTATGTACTGAAGCAATGACCCCACCCTTTGAAACCAAGGAGGCAGACCTGATTATCTCTGTATTGCTTTGGAGTCATTCTTCCCTATTCTTGAAGGACAGTGCACAATTATAGCCAAATAGCTCTATGGTCTGGTTCTGTATTATGTAAAACATTTGACCTTCAAGAATAGGTTCTAGGACTAGGGATGTGGCTCAGTGGTAGAGCACTTGCTTCATGTGTATGGGGCACTGGGTTCGATCATCAGCCCCACATAAACAAGTAAAATAAAGACATTGTATCCCTCTACAACTAAAAAAATTTATAAAAAAGTATAGGTTCTGTTCTGTTCAGTCTTAGGTGACAGTGATTCTGCTGGTATAATACCTTCTCTGATCCTGGTTTCTCCTAAAGTCATTGATTAAATCCATGAATTGTACCCATGTTCTCTATATCAAATGGTCATTCAGGCACACACTGTTTTCTTCAGAACAAGCTTTCTCATTTCTTGCAATATGGATAGGTAGAAAATTTTCTAAATCTCCAAGTTTTTGTGCCTCTCACCTAACAATTTCTTCTTCATCTCTATCCTCTCACATTTTACAATAAAGAATAAGAAGAACCCAAGATACACCTTCAAATACATTGCTTACAAATCTCTTCTCAATATCCAATTTCATCATTCACAATTTCTACCTTACACCAAACATTAGAACACAATTCAACTGCCAGGTGCACACCTATAACCCCAGCTACTCGAGAAACTGAGGCAGGAAGATCGCCATTTGAGGTCAGTCTCAGGAAATTATCCAGACCCTGTCTCAAATAAGAAGAAAAAAGGCTGAGATGTAGCTCAATGATAGATCACATCTGGGTTCTGGGCTCAGTCCTCAGTGCCTCATATACAATCAAACAACCTCCCACCTTCACTAATCAAACAAAAAAAAACCAAAAAACAATTCAGTCAAGTTCTTTGCCATTTTATAAGGATTAATTTTTGTGCACTTCCCAATAGTTTATTTCCATCTGGGACCTCAACAGAATCACCTTTAACATCCAGTTTACTAATGTGCATTTTAGAACTGCGTCAGCTTTTATCTATTACCCAGTTCCAAAGTTGCTTCCCTATTTTTAGATATTTATAACAGCAGCTCCCTAGTTTTTTGTTTGTTTGTTTGTTTGTTTTCGTTGCTGGGGATTGAGCCTAGGGCCTTGTGCATGACAGGCAAGCACTCTATGAACTGAGTTATATCTGCAGCCCGCTCCCTAGTTCTTGGTAAAGAAATCTTTAGAATTCTCTAGAGAAATAGAACCAACAGGAGATATATCTGTGTCTGTGTCTATGTCTATTTCTTTATCTATACCTATATCTATATCATCCATTTAGTTCATGTGATTATAGAGGCTAAGAAGTCTCATGCTCTGACATCTGCAAGCTGGAGACCCAGGAGAATCAGTAGTGCAGTCTGGTCTGTGTCCAGAGACCTGAGAACCAGGAGAGTTGATGATGTAAGTTCCAGTCCAAGAAATGGCAGACTCAAGATCCATGAAGAGCAGAAATTTAGTTTGAATCAAAAGTAAGGAAGGACAAGTGTCCCAGCTCAAGAAGGCAGGCAGAAGGAGTTCCCTGTAGCTCACAGACGGTCAGCTTTTTGGTTCTGTTCAAGGTCCTCAAATAATTGGATGAGGCAAACCGACATTAGTGAGGGAAACATTCTTTACTCAGTCTATTAATTCAAAAGTTAATCTCACCAGAAATTCCCTCACAGAAATACCCAGTATGTTTGACCAAATGTATGCACACCCTCTGGCCCAGTCAAGATAAATTAACCATCATGATGGATTTAACCATGGGGTTATTTTCTCATGTCTGCCTGCTTTGATCCTTATTAAATGAGCTTTTGTACAACTTTGTTAATTATATTACCTGTTTGCTCGTATTTTATTTTCTCAGACATCTATAAGTAATTATTAAATTTGCATTGGGAATGCTTTCCTTCAATCCAATCTCCACACTACAGCCAGGGAAGACTTTTTCAAGTACAAATAAAATCTATTGCTTTCATGATTAAAATATTTTGATGTTTTCCTAGATTCTTGGAAATATCTCAGCAGGGATACTAGGACTTTTATGATCATATCCCTGTCAAACTCCTTAGCTTCCTGACTCACTTCGGCTATACTGTAGTCATCTCTTATAACTTGCTTTTCTCCAAGCGCAGTGCATACCATCTCTGTCTCTTGTGATTTTCTCTCATGTTTATCCTTCTGCTTGGAAAACCCTCTTGATATTTCTGTACCAGATGGTCTCCTGCATTTATTGGAATCACCTTTTTTTGACATTCTCCTTAACTTATACTCTGGGTTGAGGGGTTGTCCCTCTGTGTAACACAGTTTATTGAATTTGTAGCTATCGCCATGCTTTTCTCCATAATTTTTATTATTTTCTTTTTGGTCATCTACCTTCCCTTTCAGACTGAATGCTTCTTTTTAAATATTTTTTAGTCATTGATGGACCTTTATTTTTTAATTTATTTATATGTGGTGCTGAGGATCAAACCCAGTGACTGACATGCTGGACAAGTACTCTACCACTGAGCTACAGTCCCAGCCCCGACTTAATGCTTCTTGAGAGAAGATTTATATAAACCCAGGGCCAAATATCCTATAATTGACTCAATGTATGGTTGTTGAAGAAATGAGTTGTTTTTGCAATAATAAATTATACAAAGAAATTATTGTCATTATTTGGGGGAGTGGTGATGAGAACCACACTTAGAATGATGACAGTGGAAATGGCAAAGGGGAAATAGGTTTAAGACACTTTTGAGAGATACAATCAACAGGATGAAGGCTAAAAGAGAAAGAGGAGTCAAGGATGACTGGGTGGAGCTGGGGAGATAGCTCAGTTGGTAGAGCACTTGCCTCACATGCACAAGGCCCTGGGTTCAATCCCCAGCACCAAAAAAAAAAAAAAAAAAAAAAAGGATGACTGGGTTCTTGACTGAGAAAGTGGGAGGGACAATAATGGAAGGGAATACAGGGTAGAGAATTTACTTGGGGAAATAGATATGTGTGGTTTGCATAGGAATAGAAGTGACACTAGTAAGTGCAGGTAGGAATGTCCAACTTGCATTTAGGAACACTAACCAGAGGTTGAGACTGAGCTAAGGAGATCCAAATTAGAGAGCATGGTCAATGATGGGAGGATGAGAATGGAAAGAAAATTCTGCAGAGAGAGAATTATTGGACAGAGAATCATGAGGAAAATCTGCACTGAGGGGGTCAGAGAGAAAATGGAGTCTTGAGAAGTGAAAAAGAAGCTGTTAGAATTGTACAGAGAGCCTGAAAAGTACTTGCTCATGGAAGCAGTAAGAGTCTCATTGGGAAAGAAATCTGCAACATTATAGAACCAAGGAAGCAAACAGAGATTTAGACCACATGTATGTCATTGAAACCTGTGAAATAATAGTATAGGTTGAATGGAAGGAGCAGGAGTCAGTGAACAAGTAATTACAATGCTAGACATTTGACAGTGAAAGGAAAGAAAAGATAAATATATCTCCAATGAGTGGAAATACTGAAAGAAAGCATGTTAGGATGGCTACTTAAAGAGTTCCTTAAATAAAAGGTTGAGCAATTTAAATATCATTCAATTTATGGCATGGTAAATATTATTTTCCTATCCTCCCAGCTCTACTCATACCATAAAATCCTTACCAATTCTATGAACAAGTCCATGTCATTCAATATAAACTCATGATCTTAGTATCTATCATATATGGCTAAGGCCATTGGACCTAACAACAAAAATCCCTCCCTTGACAAAGCAATAATTATAAATTCTGGTTTCAAATCTCACAAGTTAAGTGGTAAACCATACCCCTTTTCATGTAACACACCTTCTAGAGTTCCTTCTTCAGTCAATGACACCCTGCCTGTCACTTTCTCAATCTTAACATTCCTGTCCCTTTCTCCAGAGAGCACCCAGAGCTTCATAGTTTTTAAATAGTAGTTAGTCTGTATAACACTTTGATTTGATGGTGGGTGTAGGAGCAGGAAGGTAAGGAATGTGATTAGGTTGGGAAATTCCCCTTCTCCCTGCTTCCTGGTTGATTTGAGTGAGTAATTATCCTCCTGCACACCCCCATGCCAAGAAGTTCTAGCTCACCTTGTGCCCAGAGCAACAGAGTCAGCTGACTATGGATTGAATTTCTGAAACCATGATCCAAAATAAAGATTTCCTCCTTTAAGTTGTTCTTGTCAGGTTTTATGGTCACGGTGATAAAAAGCTAACACACCCAACTATATATCACCCTCCAAACTCAGCTTATCCATATAGAAGGTATGTAGACAACAGTTCCCAGCTGAAGTTGTTTGTCATCCATCCAGTGACCATTCTTGGTATGCATCCCATGTATAAGATTTAAGTACTTACCCAAACCCTTTCTGCATACCTCAAGCCTCAGAATTTCAAAATCCTTGTCCTTCCAGAAAGGATTCACCTAGCAGCACCCCACCATTTCCCACAACTTGGGGAAATTAATTAGCATTGATTGATTACATTCTCAGTGTCATGCATGTAATCCTAATATGGGTGAAGTTGACACTTTTAACTTCATTTTATAGACAGGGGAATTAACATCCAGTAAGGATTGTTTCCAAGGTAATGTAGCCAATAAGCCAGCAAAGGTTGAATTTGAATGAAGTGAGTTCAAGGTCCATATTCCTTCCATTACCCTTCAACAACTGTTATGGGATCTGATTATTTAAACAGGCCCATAATATTATTTATATTCTATGTTTTATCTCCTAACCAGTTCTCCAATTTCCTGTTTCCATGAAGAATTGATAAAACTGGCCAGTATAAGTTAGGTATGCTTACCAGATGACAGGGAGCAGAGTATCAGAGGAAAAGTATAATGAGATTTGACTTTTGTGTTTCCTATATCCTGTCGTGCTTGGCACAGTGGTGCACACCTTTAGTTCCAGCGACTCAGGAGGCTGAGGCAGGGGGATAACAAGTTCAAGGCCAACCTCAGCAACTTAGTGTGACCCTGTCTCAAAATAAAAAAGGGCTGAGGATGTAA
Organism: Sciurus vulgaris; assembly: GCF_902686455.1. Classification (NCBI taxonomy): domain Eukaryota; kingdom Metazoa; phylum Chordata; class Mammalia; order Rodentia; family Sciuridae; genus Sciurus; species Sciurus vulgaris. The sequence goes on along the minus strand of NC_136471.1, from coordinate 93,683,396 downwards.
CTCACTGGGAAAGTGCCCTGAGTTCAATCCCCAGTACCGCACAAAGAAAGAAAGAAAGAAAAACCCTGTCTCCCCTTGTAACACAGGCTCTTGTAGGAGAATGTGAGTCTTTTGACCTGAGTACCAGAATTCTAGAAAAACTAATCCTAGCCATCTCAGAAAAGCCCAGATGATTGAGTGAGTTAGACATCCTTCTTGGTAGACCTGAATATGGCCAGAGATGGAAGATTCTTTACTTGCTTACCAGGTTTGTGAAAATAGTGAGGCAGGCCTCTCCTTCTCCCTCTATAGAAACTGTGAAAATCCTGGGATTTTCTGAACTTGGCTTTGCTAGGGGATCTTAATCCACCTACCCATGTCCATGGTAAACTCAAAGGGCTGTCCTGGAAGTAACCTATCTCTGGAAATGACCTGATTCCTCCTCCTACATTCTAATTAGTTCTCTAACTTGGGCATCTGGGATAGGGAGTACAAGTGATTTTAATTGCTTTTCCCCCCCAAAACAGGGGATTAAAATGGCCCAAAGCATGTTTTAGGTACTAAATCACCAAGTATAGGGAAAACCTATACTTTATTATGTGTTAGATTGGCTTAATTTTGCTCCAGTGCTATCACATCATCAGTTATGAGCAAAATGGTACTTTTAGCTATTTCCCATCAACTATCTCCACCTCTAGTTTCTCTGTCCAGAACCTTCTTTCCTTTTTAGCACAAATCCATCCCTCAAAGACTTACAGTAACACCGAATCCTTTGCTTAGGAAAATGAAACCATCATGGGATAAGGTCCAGAGACAGGCTAACAGGAGCAATGATTCAATGAAGGAAGAAACTCAGATTCCCTGAAACCTCACCACTTAAATGTTTCCCAGTTTCCTAAATAAATATCTCATTCATCAACATGCACATTACCATGTGCATCACATTCACAAAAAAAGTGCCAATGAAACTGAGGCACACTCATTCATTCCTTACAGCAAATTTTTGTTGAGCATCTCAGCTGAAGGTATTTAAGCAAGACAAACAGCACAGAAACAGCTGGGGGAATTAAAGGACAACTTGGCAAGAGCAAAGTAGAGTTAGTACTTTCACTCCAATGGAGTGTAGGATGCAAATGTGGGTATGAACATGGATGAGGCCTGAGAAATAGTTATGGGTCACATCAGGAAGGGCTTTGTTTGCCATTTTGAGACATTTGGGACTTTATCTTGAAAGTGGTGGAGAACAATTGAAATACGTTAAGCAGAGCAGTGACATAATCAAATATGTGTTTTAGAAAGGTTACTCCAGTAGTCACACTGTGAACCATGTTAAGCAAAACTAAGGACAACATTAAGATAAGATTCAAATGAAATACAGGGTCTTAGAATTTTAAAGAAATGGGGAAAATCTTTTCCTTTAGAGGACCTTAGAGAAACTAATCTATAGTTTATTTAGAAGCAATTGGGAGTGGAAGCAATCAAGTTGACCCTGATCAGGGCACCTGAAAAGAATATGCCTTTTTGACTGTGGTGCTTTCTGTGTATGGTCTGACCTTGACTCATTTCTGGTTTTTGGAGCCTGAAAATTAAAGCTGGTACATAACATATTAACATTGACTCTTTTAAGTGGGTCCCACATTTTCCTTCCTCTAATACTTTATCTCTTTCTTTCCTTTATAACCACACTTCTTTTTTCATTTGTTCTAATTAGTTATACATGGCAGTAGAATGCACTTTGCCACATCATACATAAACAGAGTATAGCATCTCATTCTTCTGGGTGTACATGATGTAGAACCACACTTCTGAAAGGGATTTCCTAGCCTTATTTTTTTCCTTTGTCTCACCTCTTAATCATTCCCAAACTCAAAACAATCACATGAGTGATACTATGATGTCACCATCCCAATTCACACTAATATTATCAATGACCTTGATGCTATATCCAGTGGTCACTTGTTTAGTTCTCATTTTCTTTACTTCTGTGCATAATTCAATATGCTTCATCATTTCCTTCTTCTTGAAACATTGTATTTTTTTGGTTTCTGGGCTAACCACTCTCCTGGATTTCCTGCCTCTTGCCTGTATTCAATCTTAAGATATTATAATCATTTAGAGTTTCACTCTCAGTTCTTTCATTAACTCACTCTGTGCATTCTGTGAACTTGACTATTCCCACTGTTGAGTTGTATATGGTTGTATACACCAACAACTCCCAGCTATTTTTCTCTTCTGAGTTTTAAAATAGTATATATAATCACCTACTTGACATGCCCTTGACCCCAGAATATCCTAAATCAAAATCATCCTCTCCTATCCTCCCCAACCCTTCTCTTCTTCAGTGCTCTGAAACTCAGTATCAAGGACTACTTATACTCCAGTGGAGCATACCAAAATATGATCATTCCTGAGACTTTGTTTTTCATGGTTTGAGCATGGATTCTCCAGCTTTATCATATGTTCTGTGCTCATTCCAAACTTGCCTTCTTTCAATTCCTTTGGGATATCCCCCACCACGTGTATACTGTTACATCATCTTCCTGGAGTTTTCATTCTCCAAATCTTTACCTGGCGAATTCCTACCTAACCTTAGCTTAAATATCACTTTGTCGGGCAAACCTTTCTGGACTCATCTCACTAAATTGGGTCTTCCATATCACATTCGTCCCCTAATGGACGATGTTTTCATGGTGGCCTGTAATTCTCTTTCATAGCACTAATAACTGGTGTGTGGTGCTGGGAATGGAAGCAGGGCTTTGCACATACTAATCGAGAGCTCCAACAAAGAGCTACATGCCCAGCCTCTCTTTTAATTTTTTAAATATTAATGTATTCATTTATAGTTTAATTGACACATAACAAATAATTTTACACATTTATTTGTGATATTGCTTATAAATTTTCTGTCTCTTCTTGAATTCCACAAGGATAGGCAGACTGTACTGATCTTGAGAGTATCCTCAACACACAGAATTGACACAGAGCATACAGTTAATAAATATTCATTCAGTGAATATATGTAGGAATGTATGAGTACAAATTTTTCTCAAAAGGCATATAGTCCTCAATTAAAGAGGAAGGGCATTTTGCATCTGGGAGCCTATTACAGGATCTAATGAGTGGATACTCTGAAAAACTGAAAATTCCCTTGGAGAACTCAGTGAGGTTCTCAATAGCATTCCTAACCATTTTTACCCTCCAGGTTGGAGCTGAGTTAGTAGATTTCCTGTTTTTATTTATTTTTTATTTTTGCAGGGGGGCGTGTACTGGAGATTGAACCCGGGGCACTTAACCACTGAACCACATCCCCACCCCTTTTTATATTTTATTTAGAGATGAGGCCTCACTAAGTTGCTTAGAGCCCCCCTAAGTTACTGAAACTGGCTTTGAGCTTGTGATCCTCCTCCCTTAGCCTCCCAAACTGCTGGGATCACAAGCATGTGCCATAGCACCCAGCCTACTTTTATTTTTTGTGGTACTGGAGATTAAACCCATGGCTCTGTGCATACTATGCAAGTTCTCTGCCACTGAGCTACATCCCTGGAACACTTCTTATGGACAGTGAAAAAGAAACAACAATCTGTCCACTTATTCCAGGCAACGGAAGTAAAAAGTGAGAAAGAGGCATTTATGGTCTTATCTGACTCAGTAGGATATTGTCAAGGATTTGATTCGAGAGAAAAAGTGATTATTCTTTTTTTTTAAAAAAATTTCCATATACCACTCACTATTGGTCTCAAGTTTTGACTTAGGTCTAAGTTTTAGGTATTTTCCTTTTTAACATCAAACTGGATACTGGCTTTTGAGGGGAACACAGGGTTTACGGACCTAAAGAGCAGAACAGCTGCTGAGACCTTGCAGAAGACTTTTTTTTTTTTGTGGTATGCAGTGCTGGAAATGGTACCTGGGGCCTTCCACATACTAAACAAGTGCTCTACCACTGAGCTATCTCCCAGTCCTTCTTTTATTTTTTAATTTTTAAATTATCTTTAAGTTTTAAAAATACTTATTTTAAAATTTTAAAAAGATTTATTTCTAGTTTTAATTGACACATAATAAGTATACATATGTATGGGTCACAGGGTGATAATTAGGTACATGTGTAAAGATCAAATCAGGGTAATTACTGCTTCCATCTCCTTAAACATTAATCATTTTTTTGCGTTGAACTCCTCTCTTCTAGTTTTCTATAATATATTCTCAACATCTTTCTCTTCTGTCCCATGTATCCAAAATATCTTCCCTGTATTGAGTTGAGTTCTTCTGACCCAGGCTCCATTAATATTTAGCTATGCCGACTGCCTGGGAAGCTGACATATACTAGAACATGGAGTGGTATTTATGCATCCAAACTCTAGGATTTTTGCAGAAAGGCCATCCTCCCTATATCTAAGATAGGAGGTCAGTTATCCAGTCATTTCCTTTAGTATAAAAATTGAAAATGACATAAATGGTTACTGGGACAAGAGAATGAGAGTCTGGGGAATATGGTTAATTGTTTACTAATGATTTGATTATTCAGAGATAACCCAAAACTCCAATGGCTACACAAACTAATGCTGTCCATGAAAAGGTCAAAAGGCTCTTCAGAGAGTATCATGCTTAGTTCCTGTTTGCTTACTTAGCTAAATGTAGACAAGCTCTTCTGGTTGCCCTGGGAGTAATTATGGTTTCTAAGCAATGATGAGAGTTAAAATGTCAGACTCTCATACTAAGGTTTACATGTTTCTATTCCCAGATCACTGTTTCCAGAGATTCTCCAGGGCAGGGATCCCAGGAATGCCATTGGGAGCTTTGGTAGGGACTGTTTGGATAAAAAATTCTCTATTATCACATAGAAAACTAAATTCTGGAGACCCAGGATGGAAAGCCAAGCCTAGAGAATACTGTAGAACACAAGCAAAGACTCCTCCAAGGTATGACAAAAGCCCTGGACTTGGAGTCAGGAGACCTGAGTGCACAAATGCCTTCCATTATAGCTGTTTGACTCAGTTTAAATCAGTTAACTAATTTTAACCCCAGTTCTCCTTTCTGCAAAATAGCAATACCAATAACTACTTGACAGTTGTAATTAATAATGTGTGCAAAGGATCCAGTATAGAGTAGACAATAGGACTGAGTTGTTGTATCTGAATTTGCTCCTTAGAACTGCTGCCCAACTCTCCAAGAGTCCCAGGACTTTGGAGAACCTTTCAAGATCTCTTCAATCCATCTTTATATATTTTAGGATGTAGAGCATCTGCCTAGCATGTATGAGGCCCTGGGTTTAATCCCCAGCACCGCAAAAATAAATAATTAATTAATTCAGGGCAATATTTGAAATTGTTTGAATGGAACCATTAATGGCATATCATCCTTTTTCCACCAATCAAAATTCTACTCATAATTGAGAACCCAATTCAATGTAAATTTTATCGCAAATCTTCCACAAATGTTCTTTAGATCTAACCTGGGGACTTAGGGAAGGCTTCCTGCAGGAAGTGATGCTTGAGCTGAGATAGAAAAGCTGAGTGGGAATATCCTGCAGAAAAGGAGGGGAGAGTATATTTGGGGTAGAAGAGACACTATATATAAATTTCATGATATTACATTATACATACATATCTACAATACCTTTTTTGTCATTCAAGCTACTTGGAGGGCTGAGGCAGGAGAATTGTAAGTTCAAGGCCAGCCTGCGCAACTTAGACCCTATCTGAAAAAAAAAAAAAATAGGGTTCAGGATATAGTTCAGTGATAGATTGCCCATGGGTTCAATCCCTAGTACAAAAACCAAAACCAAAACAAACAAACAAAACAACCCCCACAAAAGCAAACAGGAAATGTAGTTTATTAGAAAAACTTAAGGAAAACCAGAAAGCCAGTACGATTAAAGCAGAGAAGGACAAAAACTTTACAAATAGGGCAGTAGCAAATAGCTATACTATTGTGCAGTTGGTACACTACACAAAGATGCTTTGTCTAGGGGCCAGCCTGTGTTCTGCTTGATAAACCACATATACATGGAGCTGTGTCCGCTCATAAGTGGTACTTTTTTTCTAATTTGTCCACCTTGTTTAACTTTCAGAAAGAGCCAAAAGGTTAACGCATTCTTTACAAGGCCATGTACGTTCTAGCTCCTACTTACCATACCGTCTTATTTGAAACTCTTCTCCCACTCTCTTCTTTGTGCTCCAGCCACACAGTTCTTCTGTATCTTCAGGACCTTTGATCCTGTTTACTTGTTATATTGGGCTTCACTATCAAAAATCCAAAACAATATTTGGCATACCATGGAGGCTTCTTGAGTTTGTTTTAATGCCCTGCTTAATGAGCTAAGACTGATTTCACTTCATTTAAGTCTTCACCTGAACCAATTGTAATTGGGTTAGGCCCGCCCTAGTCTTCAGGGAGGGAAGCTGGTACAATGCCCATTTTCAAGTGCTGGGAGCAGTGACCCTTGTTAACTATGCATGGCAGAGGGGACACTTTCTTTCTCTGGACCTCTAGAATCTATAGGGATTGAAAGACTTTAAAATATAGGAAATATTGATAGTGTTATAAAAAGAGTTGAAAGCAGAGAGGAATGTGATTGTTTCAGATTTTCCTCTACCTCAAAATCCAGGAGAGCTTTCTCTGAGGCCATATCACAACATCTTCAACAAGAGTTAGCCCATCAGCCTAAATTTCTGCAAACACGAAAGTTCCTATTGCAACCACTTGTTTTACAGATATGTATTGAACACTTACAAAAATGAATAAATAGGAATGATATTGGGTCCCATAAAGCTTATGTTTAAGTGCCACATTTAGATATCTTTTTGGTATCATCTTATGGGGGAACCATGTCTTTTTTTTTTTCAGGGCTGAGGACTGAACTCAGGGCCTTGTGTGTGCTAGGCAAGCACTCTGCCACTGAGCTAAATTCCCAACCCCAAACTGTGTCTTCTTAAGGGACTAAATTCTCATTGGCAGCTTCTATAGCAACCTCCAAAGTCCAAGGAGAGGAACTCTGAGGTCAGTTTGACATGGGTCCAAATTTCAGTGTAGTCCACCATTCCAGAGCTGTGTAACCTTGGGCTGGTTACCTTTTCTGATTTTCAATTTTCTCACCTGTAAATAAAAATAACAATACTTACAGATTTGATATGAACATTAATTGAGATCTAATATATAAGAGGATATAGCCCAGTGCCAAATCAATAAATATTTTCATAAAATACACACTACAATTTTAGTCACCGTTTTTTGGTGCTGTGACCAAAAGATCTGGCAAGAAAAATTTTAGGAGGAAATGTTTATTTGTGGGCTCCCAGTTTCAGAGTTCTGAGTCAATAGATGTCTGACTCCATTCCTTAGGGCCCACAGTAAAGCAGGGGGCATCATGGTGGAAGAGTGTGATGGAGGAATGCCACTCAGGACATTGCACCAGAAGGGAGAAGGACGGAGAGGGGAGAAGTAGAGCTCCCCTCACCATGGACAAAATATAAACCCCAAAGGCATGCCCCCAATGACCCATCTCTTCCAGCCACACCCTTTTTGTCTATAGTTACTAACCGTATCAGAGGATTAATGCACTGATAATGTTAAGACTCTCATAACCCTCTGACTACACCTCTAAACTCTCTTGCTCTGTTTCATGCATGAGCTTTAGGGGAACACCTCATGTATAAACCATAACACCTACCCTTTTGTTTTAAGGAAAAGGAATTTTTAAAAATAAAACATGACTAAGAAATAGGCCCATTTGTCAGGAACTCAGTACAGTAATCAGAGGAAATGTCATGGTTATGGTAAATGTTTCCTATCTATTATGTCCTTATTCAGGTTTGTTATCTTCTTGAGATAGAGACTGTTTTATCTTGGTGTCCCCCAACTGACCCCAGTGACTAGTATAATGCCTTGGAGTGTTGCAGACAGAGAAATTGTCTTATTAATTTCCATACAACCAGGGGTTGGGCAGGGTACCTAGAACTCAGCATTTTTTACTACATGCATTAACTCATTTTATCCTCACAAGAGCCCTCCAACTTGGTGCTATTATTATCCTTGATATTAGATGTGGAAGCTGAGGCACAGAGATTAAGCCAATTACCCCAAATTGCCAAGTTAGTTAAGTGGTAGAGCGAGTATCTAACCCCAGGCAGTCCAGATCAGGGCCTGCAGCCTTAACATCTGTTGAATGAATACAGTTGCAAGAAAATACAAATTATAACCATGTAAAAGAAGGATCCATTATACATGTGTACTTAATACGATAGCCACATTCTCCAAAATTGAATACAATCCTATTCTTTGTAAATTCAATGCATAGTTCCAGTTTACCCAGTACGCTGGGTTTGAAAAATTAACCCACACTGTGCATTAAAGGTTCTTGCTGCTCAGAGCATCTCGTGGTGACCCATTTTGTTGTGTCAGGAACACCTTTTTTGTGCCAATAACCACCTCCTAAGTTGTGATTTATACTGTTAGTTTTTTCACATACTGTTTTTTTCTAAAGCATGGAGGGCTGGTAAATATCCCTTAGTAGATCCTATTCTACTCACCTACAACTCACACCTCCACCTCCACCCCCAACCCCAACAACAAGGTCAGAAAGACAGTTGGTGCCCTCTTCTGGGGGCTTGGGGTAGGAGCATACTTTGGAGAGGACCAGGGGGCCATTTCCAGGAAATAATCATATCAAATCCTATCAATTCTGGTGATAAGACTGGGGTTGGTTTGGGGGTCTTTTTCCGAAAATAAGAAAGCTGACCTATTTATCCAGGGGAGTTTCCTAAAGGCTTGATATGTGAAGAGATAGAATAAAGTTTCTAGTGAACTTTAGAAGGGGGCTGAGCAGATATTTCCTTCATGCAGTTACATTTTACATACCATTTAGAATTGCAGGTTATTAATGATAAGAATTTGCCATTTGTTATGGTTTGTATCTGAAATGTTTCCTAAAAGCTCGTGTGTTGAAGGCTTGGACACCAATGCAGTGATGTCCAGAGGCGGAGTTTTTGGGAAGTGCTTACATCATGAGAGCTCTGATCTCATCAGTGGATTAATCCATTGATAGCTGAATTGCCTACTGTGAGATGGTAGAAACTGTATGCAGGTGGGCATGGTTGGAAAAGGAAGTCATTGGGGATGTACCCCTGGGGACTATATCTTGTCTCTTTCACCTTCCTCCCTCTGTTTTTCCTTCCTGGCTGCCAGGATCTGAACAGCTTTCCTCTATCACACCCTTCTGCCAAGATGTTCTGCCTCACTTTAGGCCAAGAGCAATGGAATTGGTCGAAATTTCTGAAACTGAGCCAAAATAAATCTCTTCTTTGAGTTGTTTTTGTCAGGTATTTTTGTTACAATGATGAAAAGCTAACACCATTCATTGGAGATTATCTAGGCGCTAGATATATTAAATACATTACCTCATTTGAATCTCATCATATTCCTGGAAAGTAAGGAATATACACAACTTACAGTTAAGAAAATTGAGATATAAAAAAGTTAAGCAACAGTCTCAAAATGGTAGAACCAGGAATGAAAACCCAAATCAACAGTCCCAAAATGGTAGTGAGGGTGGGTTAAAAGGAAAGTCAGTGTAGATAACAAATGATTGGGTCAGGAAGATGAGGGCTGATTCAAAGGAAATAAAATGCTAATATCTCCAGAGCACTTCCCCCTCCTCCACCTTGTTGCCGAGGTTACCTGCCTCCAGGGAATTGTTCCTCCCAGCAAGGAGTTGTTAATGAGCATCTCCTGGGTGGCTCCCTTCCTGCCAGTACCACTGGGCGGCTTCATTTCCACCCTTGGATCAATTCACTTTTTGGGTCACATAGGCAGGATGGGAGGAGGAGGCAGCATGAGAATAAAGGAAATCTAAAATTTATAAAAGGGGCAGGACACCCCCACTCCCTCAGGCACCAACTTGAACCCCCTCCTTTTTGTTTCTCTGTGTTCTATCTTTTAAATAAAACTTTTGGCTCTTGCCTCAGTGTATCTCTGGTGTGCAATCTTCAACACTGGGGGAATGGGAAACGGGACTCAGACCTGATTTTCAACACCAGTATCATCCCTGGTCTCAGTAGTACCAGGAATTAAAACCCAAATCCTGCTCTTTCCTGTGTAATATGTTTTATCTTTGTATTTGCTTTGATCCTGTATTAGAATCCTGCTACTAAAACAGATGGCAGGGAAATATTCCTGACAGATGCAACCTCTACTCAGTACTACTGAAATGGACAAAAACCATGCTCAAAACCCTACAGACCCCTCATTAGTTGTCCTGGACGACCTATTCTTTTATTATTTATGCTGAATAGAAAGATAGGATGCTTAAGTTGGTAAAAGGCAGAGGTCAAATGACAAAGAAAATGTCAGGAAGAAAGAGAAGGTGTTAAGAGGTAAGGGAGGAATGGTGTGGATATTGAGGACAGAAGAGCTTCTTAGCTGCCTCTCCATAGCTTATGAGGCTGGAACTAGTGTATCAGGCTGAGACTTAGCTTTCTAGGGCATATGGCTTGGATCAAATGTAATCAAAACTAACCTACATCTAGTTTTTGATTAGTGCCAGGCACTCTTGTGAATGCTTCATATGAATCAACTTAGTCAATCCCAACACAAATCTCATTTTACCTGTTAGAAAATTGAAGCAGAGTCAGGCTATGATTTCTGCTTTACTGATGAGGAAACTGGGACATAACGAAATTGACTGAATTGCCCAAGGTCAAACTAACAAATGGTGGAGCTGGAAACTAAACTTAGGATTCTAGCTCCAGAGCTGTATTTTAACCCATAATGATATATTGTCTCTCCTAATATGTTGTATTTTTTCAGGAAACATTTTCTTTAGGTATATATGTGTGTGCATGTGCTTGTTAGTTCTGAGATACAATGTAACATGTATTCTATTTTGCAAGTCACAAAGATGCCTAAGAACTCTCTACTGTACAGATAGCATTGCTGAATTAAATACTTTCAACTTTACTAGAGATAATGCCAAAATTGCTCTTTATCACAATTGTAGCAAATCACATTCCTGCCAACAGTATAATTACATACATTCTACATTCTCAAATTAATTTAGTAGTGTCAGACTTTTATTATACTGTCAATCCAGTGGGTGTGGAATCATGTCATTTTAAATTGCATTTTTTTCTGATTTTTATTATATATTTTCATAGGATTTTGCTATTCAGGTTTTGCCCACTATGAATCATCTGATCATATTCCTTACTGGTGTGTGTGCATGTACACACACACGATTTTATATAATACTAACGTATATAATACAATCCTCACAACAACTCTCTGAAGGAGCCAGCTATATAGATGAAGAAAGTTGGGAGAACCCTTGCTTAAAGTCACCCAGCTAATGTTGAGCTAGTATTTGAGTCCAGATCTAGGGGCCCCCCCTAAACCCATGGCTTTTGTTTTACGATGCATGTCCGGGCTCAAGATCAGGTTAGGAAAAAAGGGAAAAGTAGTTTTGAACATGTAACCATAAGTCATGTGCCTAATTAGGCTTTAAACAATTAGCATAGAGTATTTCCTTATATCCTCACAACTACCTGTGAGGTAAAATGTATTGTGAGGAGAATAGGTGATTTGATAGGTGAGGAGAATCACTCCAAGAAGGGAAGAAAATTGCCTTGGAAAGGTTAAATTACTGCTAATTAGAGATAAGCTTACAACCAAAAACAAATCTGATTACAAAGATTATGGTTGGCTTCCATTGTGCCAGAACTGCCATCTTGCAGTAATCAGCCAAAATGATTCAGGCAAAGGGGAAGAGGAGAGGCACCTAATGGATGTGTGCTCGCTAGACCTTTTAGATAATGTAGACTTGTTCCTTTGGCTACATACATGCAACTCTACAAGAAAAGTGATATGTAAACATCAATAGAATTGGTACTGTTTAAAAAGGGATGCCCCATAAATGTTAACAATGCAGAACTGGAATTCTAAAATGTTACCCAGAATGCTGTTGGCATTGTTGCAAACAAACAAAGGCAAGATTCCTCTCAGAATTAACGTGTGTATTGAATGTAGGCTCAGGGGCATGGTTAGCAGCCAAATAAAATCGGACAGAAAGCGGCAGAAGCAAGCTTTATTGGAACTTGGCTCTCAGGCAAAATTCCCAGCCCCCTCCCCAAGGTACAGGTCAGGTAGGGAGCCAGAGAAAATCTCATGTGGTCCTGGCTGCCCTGGGACTTTATAGACTGGAATGGGCGGGGGTCCTGCTGAATGACAGGTGGAGTTAAGGGTCCGCAGAGTTAAGGGTCTGAAGTTTTCTGGTCCATTTGATCACCGTTTGATGCGCTACCCTTTGTCTCAGTTGCTCCGCTCTCCCTCCTACAGTCGCCCAAATTCCGACCTAACATTCCAACCTTTTTGGTGATATAGGGCGCTGAAGTCCATCTGGCTACTTCCTGCATGTTAGGGGACATCGTGAGGAGAAAAAGATTTGGGTTCTAGGTCGGTGGGCAGGTGGCTATAAGAGTGTAGGAGCATCTGGTTGTATGTCACCCTGGCCACCTCACCCGTGCGTTTCCAGGCAAACCTGAGAAAACAGGGAGCAATTGTTAGCAGAAATACTATCAAAAATAGGGGAGTAAGGATAGGGGTCAGCCAGGTGACAAGAGTGGAGTTCAGCCATCCTGGCCAGGGGTCATTTGATTGCTGTGGCTTCAGCCTTTCACTCAGATGTCTGAGAGTTTCGATGTTCTTTTCGAACAGTCCAGTTTCATTGATGTAATAGCAGCATTTTTCCCTTAAGAATAGACATGCTTCCCCTTTGTCTGCTGTCAGAAGATCTAGCAGTCGACAGTTCTGTAAAGAAACTTGAGCAATAGATGTTATTTGTCTTTGTAAGGATGCCAGGGAGGCAGCAGATGCCTCTGCTGCCTCTTGGAGTTACTGTTCTAGCTTTTGGTGGTGCTGACTGCATAACCAAGTCCTCCTGCTCCCAACCCAGAGGCCAAAAGTGAGGAGGCTAGGGAGAGTCCAACCATCACTGGTAGAAAAATGGCCCATTCTACTCTAGGGATGGGATTTTGAGAAAGCCAGATTAGTTCAGCTTCACTATATAGTGTCAATTGAGGAACTAAAATAGAGGGCACACAGAAAGCAAAGGGCATATTGGAACCTAATTCTTTCGTCAGAGTGCCATTACACCAGAAAAAGAATCCTGGAGGATCAAATATTGGAGAAGAGACTTGTATGGTTCAGTTACAAGGCACTGAGTTAGAGGAAGCATAACAGTAAACAAAGTCTTCTGAGGAATTATGATAAAGGGGAACTCCCTCCAAAGGTGAAGAGGGGGTTCCTTGAGGTTTTGAGGAAGAGTGTTAAGGAGGGTATTCATAGGAACAGCTGTTGGGGGGGTCCGGTCCAAACCTGCACAGAGAAAGCAATCTGAAATGTTATTGACTCTGGAGAGACTGAGAAGTTGAAGACCTTGACGTATCAGAGTAAGCCATGAGAAAGGGTTAGTATGAGGCTGTGTAGCTGCATTGAGCTGGCGTTGGATCTCCTTTTCCTGAATGGTTAGGTGTGTAAGGTATAAAGCCACCCGCCTCTCCCGTTACAGGAATTTCCCGCCTCCCAACCACTTGTCAATCTGCGCTCCACCCGCCTCTTCCGATTCAGGAATTTCCGGCTTATGCAGCTGCCATCTTCCTGCCTCCCATATTACGTCCTAATATGCTATTGGTTCATCAGCCAGCCTGCAAGAATTCTCCTCCACAATTGGTTCCTCCCAGCCCGCGAGATTCCAATATCTGGGAGAAGTCATATGGCATCTTCTCTTTTTTTTCCTTTTTCCGCCCCAAGCGGACGCCTTAGCTGTCTGCATAAATAAAGTCTCTTCAGTGAGATCTTGTGTCTGTGAAGCATTTTTTCTGGGAGCTATCGGAGAGCCACAACTGAGCCAGCGATTCCTAACATCTGGTGTCTTTCCCCTGGCAAGCGGAATCCCATCCGATAGCCCCAGCACCTGCAGATAGAGGCTCACCTTCCGTTTACCTGAACCCCCAGTTTTCTGCATGTAACACCGGACTCCAAATTGGTGAGTTCCCCTTAGGCAGGTCCCCTGACCACTTAAACACATCTCGGCTGATCTGAGAAGCAGCCCTTGAATATCCAGGGCTCTCAAGGCTGCCGAGGTGTGGGGGTGCCTCCAACCACAACCTTCATAGTTACGGTCGGTCCCTATAGTTGGTCCTAATGCTGGGTGGATTCCTGATTTTATGGTGCTGAGATTCTTTCTCAGGGTTTGAGGCTCATTTTATATTTTTTCATCTCGCTCAAAATTCTGGCCAGGTCCTCAAACTCTTGGCTAATGCCCGGTAGGCACCGGTACTGTGTGATGACCAGACCTGTGTACTAACCTTCTCATTGCCTAGCACATGGTCATAGGATGCCATCGATTACTAATTAGGTGGGCCTCAGTCTTCACCATGGGATCTAGGACTTCCACCCCAGCAAACTCGCCCCTGAGATGTTTATTAAACCATCTCAAACACCTTCACCTGTTCCCTGAATTAGAGCTAAACTGTCCTTTAGATAGTAAGTCAGAATGGTCTATTTATGACACCCTAAATTCTAGCTTTATACTAGGTATAATTATATGCCTAATTATGCTAGTTATAATTAAGTACATATGTGGGCAACCTGGTGAATGGAAAGACTTTTCCCTTTCATGTTTTTCCTTTCTTTCAGGCTAAACCTAATCTCCGCTGTCCTCCAAAACCTGAACACGTTCTCTTGGCTTCTCCTCCCCCTTTTAACCCTCCTTTCTCTTCTGAGTTTGATCCAGCTGATGAGTCATCTCCTTACAGGCCTCCTACTGCAGAAGCCCCTGTCCATTCCTCTTCTTTGCCTCATTCTGTTTCTCCTTCGGCTCCTCCATTCAACCCACCAAGTCCCCCCACCATGCGGTCTCATGCACATGTTCTAGCTCCTTTACGGGAGGTGGCTGGCGCGGAGGGAATAATCAGAGTCCATGTCCCCTTTTCACTGTCCGATCTGTCTCAAATAGAGAAGCGGCTAGGTTCCTTCACCTCCAACCCTGCAACCTTCATTAAGGAATTTCAGTACCTTACACAGTCTTTTAACCTTACCTGGCATGACATTTACATGATCATGTCCAACACCCCAACCCCTGAGGAGCCCAGGAGAGTCTGGGAACAGGCACGCAATTATGCAGATGAGATTCATCAATCGACCCCAACCCACCCCACTGGGGCTGAAGCTGTACCAGATAGGGAGCCCCTATGGAACTATAATACCGAGGCTGGGTGTCTACAGCGGGATAGGTTTCAAACCTGCATCCTTGCAGGTCTACGAAAGGCTGCTATTAAACCCATTGACTATGATAAACTTCAGGAAGTAATACAGGACAGAGATGAAAACCCGTCAGCATCTCTAACCTACCTTACAGAGGCCATGCTCAGGTACACTAACCAGGATCCCGAAACCCCAGAGGGACGGCAGCTACTTATGACTTATTACTTTTCCCAAAGTTACCCTGACAAAGGTTGAATTGAGGCAGTTGGATAGGGGGTCCCTTACCCCATAGCCACAGGTTCTAGCAGTGGCATTCAAGGTTTATAACGGAAGGGAAGAAAAAAAGCAAAAATTAAAATACCAAATGCTGGCCAAAGCCTTTCAGCCAGCTAGACCTGCCCAACTATCCACTGCTAGGGGTGCCCAAGCTCCCAGAAGACCTCCAAGCTCATGCCTCAAGTGCGGGCAAGAGGGCCACTGGGCACGAGCCTGCCCCAACCCCCGGCAGCCCCCAAGTCCTTGTCCAAGATGCCACCAACTGGGACATTGAGCAATGGATTGCCCTGGTGCTCAGACAAGTGCCAGGTCATCCTTGGCCCCTCCCTCTGGCGACTTGCTGGGATTGGCAATGGATGAATGAAGGGGCCCGGGACTTCTGCACCCGATGACCATCACTACTCAGGAGCCCCGGATGACCCTTACGGTGGCAGGCAGGCAGATCCCTTTCCTTATAGACACTGGAGCCACCTTCTCAGTGCTGTGAGAGTTTTGGGGACCCACTTCCCCTGCCAAATCCTCTATTGTCGGGGTAGAGGGAAAACCATATAACCCCTTAGAAACCCCTCCAATAAGCTGCCATATAGGACAAATTGGCTTTACTCATTCCTTTTTAATAATTCCTTCATGTTGCATTCCCCTTCTGGGAAGGGACATCCTAACCAAATTGGGTGCCTCTATTTCCTTCTCATCCACCATGCGCCTTAGCCAAGACTCCTCTGCTATTCCTCCCCTTATGACTCTACAGGAATATACAGCTCAAACAGAGTCCTCATATCCCCTTCCTCCTTCCCTGGTTGACCCCAAGGTCTGGGACACTCATACACCCTCTGTAGCTAAATGCTCACCTGTACTCATTCATCTAAAGGACCCAACATCCTACCCAGCCCAGGCCCAATGTCCCCTTCCCCAAAGGAGCCTTATAGGACTTCAACCAATCATGCAGGATTTAAGGCAGAAAGGCTTCCTGCGCCCTGCCAACTCACCTTATAACACTCCCATCCTGGCCATTAGGAAGCCTAATGGATCTTACCGTCTAGTGCAAGACCTCCGCATTATTAACTCAGCAGTGGTCCCCATCTTTCCCATTGTATCCAATTCTTACACCCTGCTTTCTTCTATCCCTTCTTCCACCACATACTTTTCAGTGCTAGATTTGAAGGATGCACTTTTTACTGTCCCACTTCACCCTGATTCACAGGATCTCTTTGCTTTTACTTGGACTGACCCTTTCACTCGAGTTTCTTCTCAGCTGACCTGGACAGTTCTCCCACAGGGATTCCGAGACAGTCCCCATCTCTTTGGCCAAACGTTATCTCAGGATCTTGCCTCTCTCACATTCATTTCCTCCTTTCTCTTACAGTATGTTGATGATCTTCTATGTAGTCCCTCTCCTGAGGACTCCCAAAGGGACACAATTAAGCTTTTAAACTTTCTGGCTGACAGGGGTTATAGGGTTTCTCCAGCAAAAGTGCAACTTTCCCAGCCTCGGGTTGTTTACTTAGGCATCAGCCTCTCACCTGGATTTAAGGCCATCACTGTAGAAAGAAAAGCATTAATACAGGGCATGTCCACTCCATCCACCAAGGAAGAAATCCTTTCCTTTTTGGGATTAGCAGGATATTAACAATCCTGGGTCCCCAATTTTTCCATCCTGGCAGCTCAGTTCCCCTATATGAGGCTTCAAGGGCACTCCCACTGAACCTCTCCTCAACACAGTGAAAGCCACTTTCCAGAACTTAAGGAAAGCCCTTCTTCAAGCCCCAGCCCTATACCTCCCTGACTTAACCAGACTATTCTACCTGTTTGTCTCTGAGAAAAGTGGGTTCGCCCTGGGGGTCTTAGGACACATGTTTGGTCCCACTTTTGGACAATAGCATACCTGTCAAAGAGGTTAGACCCCACTATAAGGGGCTGGGCGCCATGTCTTAGAGTATTAGCAGCAGCATTTGTCTTGATTCAGGAACCAAAGAAACTCTCTTTTGGGGCTCCCACTGAAGTGCTCTCACCTCATCATCTGTCTAAGCTTCTTACTTAAGAAGAAACGCTAGCCTTACAAACCACTCTTATTGAGGACTCTTCCATTTCCTTTAAAACATGCTCTCCTTTAAATCCAGCCACGCTCTTACCCCTGCCTTCCAACATACATGCTTCTGCAACCCATAGCTGCCTTGAGACTCTGGAGGAGTTACTCCCCTGCCCCTCTAACGTCCAGGAAGGGGCTCTACACAACCCTACTTTCATATGGTTCACTGATGGAAGCTCATTTCTCCATAAAGGGATCCGACGAGCTGGATATGCCATTGTCTCTCTTAAAAAAGTGATAGAGTCAGGACCACTACCCAACAACACCACCAACCAACAGGCAGAACTAATTGCCCTTACCTGCGCATTCACCCTGGCAAAGGGAAAATCCCTCACAGTCTACACTGACTCCAAATATGCTTTTCACATTATCCTCTCTCATGCTGCTATCTGGAAAGAGAGAGGCCTTCTTACTACAAAAGAAAACTCCATTGCCAACTCTAGTTACATTCTAAAACTCCTTGAGGCTGTTCGCCTCCCAGCAACTATAGGCCTTGTACATTGCAGAGCCCATCAGACACATCGATCATCCATCTCTTCAGGTAATAACAAGGCAGATGAGGAGGCTAAAAGGGCTGCCCTCTCGCCCAGGCCAGCCCCTATTATGGCTCTCCATGATCCTTTGCCTCCACCACCCCCAACAGGGAAACACTTTCCTACCTCCATCGTCTGTTTCACCCCAACCTTTCTTCACTCTTACAATTTGCTAAAACTCACCTGCAACTGTCCTCCTCTGATATCTCATTTCTGAAGGAACTCTCCTCCTCATGTGAAGTCTGCCTGAGAACAAATCCTACAGCTGTCAGGCCCCACACTTTTCCGACTCACCAAGCCCATGGCACCATTCCAGGGGTAGACTGGCAACTTGATTTCACTCACATGCCCACAGTAAGAAAATCTAAATACCTATTGGTTATGATAGACACCTTCTCGGGATGGATTGAAGCCATCCCCACCTCCAACAAAAGGGCAATAACTGTCTCTACCTTCATCCTTCATGAAATCATTCCTCGCTTTGGAGTACCTACTTCCTTCCAGTCAGATAATGGACCTGAATTCATTTCCCAAGTCACCCAACAACTTGCCAAGGCTCTCGGGGTCCCTTGGCATTTCCACATTCCCTTTCACCCAAAGTCATCAGGCAAAGTAGAAAGAGCAAATCGAACTCTTAAAAATGTTTTAACCAAGCTCTCTTTAGAACTTCACCTTGACTGGGTTAAACTCCTGCCCCTTGCTCTTCTGCATCTTCGCTCACTCCCAAAGAAACCAACTAATATTTCCCCTTTTGAGCTAATGTACGGTCGTCCCATACTGCCCCCTGGGATAGTGCCCCTTTCTTCCCTTCTTCCTTCTCAAATATCCATTCCTCTCCTGAATCGCATTCGAGCATTTCTATGGGGTTATGCTGACTCCACCCTACTCAAACCTTTATCTGGCCTCCTTACCCAACCTCTTCAAATAGGAGACCAAGTTCTTATTTCTCCTCCATAGGAAGCTGCAATCCCTCTATCTCCCAAGTGGCAGGGACCCCATACAGTGATCCTGGCCACTCCAACAGCTGTCAAGGTACAAAATCTACCAGGATGGCTGCACATTTCTCGGGTTAAGCTCTATTCTTGGTCCACTAACCCCCTCTCCAGCTCCTAATCCACAGGCTTCTTCCAACCAATACTCGGCCACTCCTGTGGGACCCCTTCATCTCAGACTGAAGATCATGGAGCCCTCCACCCTTTCTCTCATTCCAGAAATTGGGATCCAGACGATTGAAACACCAGACAACCATGCCCAGCCATGAGGACTGGATTCCTGTTTGTAATTTTCCTAACCACTGAATTTTTCCAATAGAATGCCAGCCAAAAAGGGGAGCCCCCCATCTTTTACTTCCATGTCAACTAATCAGCTTGTATTACAGAAAATATCAGGATCTCACAAAAATTGGAGCCTGGCTACAGACGTGCCCCCAGAGGAACTATCAAGTCCCCAACTCCTCCTGCCACAATGATATCTCTCCCTTGAATCAGCTCTACGTCCACACTCAGCAGGAAGTAATTACAGAAGACTGACCTTCATCCATGTACCCAAAAAATATTTTATAAAAAAGGAAATGGGGGAGTGTAAGGTATAAAGCCGCCCGCCTCTCCCAGTACAGGAATTTCTTGCTTCCCAGCCACTTGTCAATGTGCGCTCCGCCCGCCTCTTCCGTTACAGGAATTTCCAGCCTCCCCACCACTTGTCAATCTGCACTCCACCCACCTCTTCTGTTACAGGAATTTCCGGCCTTCCCACCACCTGTCAATCTGCACTCTGCCCGCCTCTTACGTTACAGGAATTTCCGGCTTACGCTGCTGCCGTCTTCTTGCCTCCCACGTTACGTCCTAATATGCTATTGGTTCATCAGCCAGCCTGCAAGAATTCTCCTCCATGATTGGTTCCTCCCAGCCCGCGAGATTCCAATATCTGGGAGAAGCCATATGCCATCTTCTCTTTTTTTCCTTTTTCCGCCCCGAGTGGATGCCTTAGCCATCTGCGTAAATAAAGTCTCTTGCATGAGATCTCGCGTCTGCAAAGCATTTTTTCTGGGAGCTATCAGCAAGCCACAACTGAGCCAGCGACCCTTAATGAGGTGGACCTGAGAAATTATCTGAGTAATTTCACTCCAGATTCTAAGTGAAGCCATGAGAAGGCTAGCTGTTGGCCCTGTGTAAACATTACCATCAACCCCTGAGGCCCATCTTGGGGTCCAGAGGTCTTTGATGTTGATTCTTCTTGCATTCCCCCAAGCAGGGCTCTGGGAAATATCTTTTACAGGCATTGTAGGGGCACCCTCCATATATGGCGGGCTCCGTCTTGCAGTATGGCTAGCATTGTTCAAATAGGAAGCAAACCATACAGACATAGCAAAAAGACAGATATAGTTTTAAAATCCTTGAGATTGAGAGTGATTTCCTGGTCATATCCTGTGGGGGAACAGTCCTTTTCTGCCATGATCTTGGAGAAGGAGTCTCCACCCATCTGCCACATTTCCTGGGCATAGAAATACCACCTGTAGGCTTGGACAAAGGCTTGAGAGAAAATGAGTAGTAACAGTAATAGGGGGCTGGCAAGAGATTTCAAGTTTGATGGATCCCAGCGCAGTGGAAGTCCAGGACTGGGTATCCTGGAAGGACGCTCTTTTAAGGCAGGAGACATGGTACCAAGGGGAGCGGCCTAGAATTTTGGCTGCTGTTGGGGTGGTAAGTATAACTGTGTGAGGTCCAGTTCAGGGAGGTTGTAGCAATTGAGGATGTAATTCTCAGTTGGAGAGGAATGATGGCCGATTCGGTTTACTGTCCAGCTGGAGACGAGGCTGTGGATGGCACTGGAAGGTAGCAGTCTGCGTGCTCCCTTTGGAGTTTATGCAAGAGTGTGACGTAGGGTAGATAAAATGCTAAAGGAGGAGAGGTGATTGGGAAGTTCTGGTTAATTAGGAAAGGGCACACAGAGTGGTTCAAAGGGGCTGATCCCTGAGGGGGCTCTAGGGGCTGCCTGGATTCGGGTAAGGGCCAACAGAAGGAGACTGAGCCAAGAAAGTCTAAGTTCAACAGCAAGTTTAGTGAGATGGTCCTTAAGAATTCCATTAGCCCTTTCCACCTTACCCAAGGATTGGTGTTGATAGGGAATGTGGAGTCTCCAGGTGATGTTGAGGCTTTTGGAGACTAATTGAGCAACCTGAGAGATGAAGGCTGGACCATTGTCTGTCTGGATGGATGCAGGAAATCCAAATCTGGGAATAATCTGCTCAATGAGGATGGAGACAACGACATCTGCAGTTTCCTTGGGGGTGGGGAAGGCTTCTAGTCAGCCTGAAAAAGTATCAACCAGGGTAAGTAAATAATGGAGCTTTTTGCATCTGGGAATGTGGGTGAGGTCGATTTGCCAGTCTTTGCCTGGCTGAAGACCTCTCAACTGATGTGTTGCGAGTTTGGGTTTGATGCCCCCTTGTGAGGATACTGTGGAGCAGACTGGGCAAGTGGAGTGGATTTGCTCCAGAATGGCTCTCATTCCCGGAAGATAAAAGGGGTTGGAGAAACCACAGAAGAGGCTTGGTGCCAATATGAAGAGAGTTATGAATGTCCACCAATAAGCTATAAGCTTGCTGCTTGGGAAGGGCAATCTGGTCCCCCAGGAAAATCCAGCCATCATCCCCAAAATGGCTGCCCCAGGTCATTAGGTCCTCCTTCCTGTGGAAAATGTTTAGTTTTAATTATAGTGGATAGGAATAAAAGGGGGACTGTTGAGGATTTTGATGCTAGCTCCCATGCTACAGAGTCCACCCTGTTATTACCCACGGTTATAGGATCTGAAGGTCTTTGGTGCCCTCTGCAGTGTATGATGGCAACTTGTCTGGGCAGCTGAGGTGCCTCCAAGGAGTTTAGAAATTAGGGAGGCATCGACCACTGGTGACCTTCATGGTGAGAAATCCGTGCTCCTTCCAAATAGCTGAATGTGAGTGTGCGATCAAGAAGGCATATTTGGAATCTGTGTAGATGTTGACCTGTTTACCTTTGTACAAAACTAGAGCCCTGATCAGAGCCAAGAGTTTGGCCTTTTGGGAAGTGGTCCCTTCTGGAAGGCAATTGACTTCCAGAACTGAGGCGGTGGTGACAACTGCGTAAGTGGCTCTATGGCGTCCATCTGTACCCAGCACAGAACTGCCATCTATAAAGATGGTTAGGTCAGGTGAGGGGAGTGGGTAATCAAAGAGGTCTTCACGAGGTGAATGTAGGGCTTCCAGCACCTGTGGGCAGGAGTGACTGACGATTGAGGGAGGAGGGGACAGTGAGAGAAGTAGAGCAGGGTTGAGAGAAGAGCAGAATAATGGTGGGGTTTTCTATAAAAAGGAGATGAAATTCTTGAATCTGATGGCTCAGGAGTGGAAGGGATTTACGGCTGAAGAGGTCCTGTAGTCGATGAGTTGAAAACAGTTATTGGTTGGAGTAGGGTGAGTTTTAGAGCTTCCTTAGTTAATTCAGCTGCTGCCACCAGTGCTCAGAGACATGGTGGCCACCCACAATCCGTGGAATCAAGCTGCTTGGAGAGATATGCCACCAGTCTGCAAGAAGGTCCAGTTGGTTGCATGAGGCGGCCAGTGGAAATGCCCTGTTTTTCATCCATGAAGAGGTGGAAAGGATGGTTAGAGTTGGGAAGAGAGCAGGGGAGGACATGAGAGCTCCTTGAGCTTGTAAAAAGGGTTAGCTATCATCTTGGGGGAGGGAAGGGGCTCAAGTGGAGTCTTCTTGGTAAGAAGTGCAAAATTAGGGACCCAGTGTCTGGGGAAAAAAAAAAACAGCCAAACCTAGGAAGGAGAGAATGTAATCTGCCCTTTCTGGCAGCTGTAAGTCACACAGGGCTTGGATTCTGTCTGTTGTGAGACTCTTAGAGGTAGGAGTGAAGAGTATGCCAAAATATGTGACTAAAGGGGTGGTGAGCTGGGCTTTGGCTGGAGAGACTTGATAGCCTCAAGATCCTAGGCAGTTAAGGAACTGGGCAGTGTGTGACTGGGAGGCCTTGAGAGATGGGCTGCATAGGAGGAGATCATCCATATCGTAGGAGCGTGCAATCTCCCAAGTCATAAGTAGCCAAATCCTGATCTAAGGCTTGCCCAAAAAGGTGAGGACTGTCCTGGAAGCCTTGGGGTAAAACTGTCCATGTCAGCAGTTGGGACCTAAAAGATGTAGGATCCTATGTGAAGACAAAGATAATAGGAGTCAGAGTGAAGGGGAACTGTAAAAAACTGCTGCTCCTGTGGGTAAAGGTTATGTCCCTTAAATGGGCTTGGTCAGCATGGTCCTGTGCTGCCTGTTGGATACTGGCTCATTCGTCTGGAGTGAGTGGAAGAAAGAATAACATGAAAATCATGCCAGGTGAGACTAAGTTTGGGAAAGATATTTAAATTCCTTAATATAAGTAGAGGAATCAGCAGAGAAAGATCCTTAACACTTCCTAATCTGGGAAAGATCCTAGAGTGAGAATGGAACATGAGCTCACACAATGCCTTTTGCACCAGCCACCTCCGGAGGAGAAAGAGCTCTGGGTTAGGTGGTGGGAGAGTCTGAGGAGGATGAACTGCATCTTCAGGAGGAAGGGGTGGACTTTCAGCTGGAGGAGGAGAACAGGAATAGGAGGCAGAATTCTGGCCAGAGCATGGAGAGGGTGGGGTTTGGGACCGGCCAGGAGAGAGAACTTGGGTGGTGGAACAGGTAGAGAAAGGGGTGGGGCGAGTGCCAAATTCCAAAATGAAAAGCTTGCAAATGGTCGTGAGTGCCCTTTGGTGGCCATCTTGAGCCATTATCTAAAACATACTGAGGCCAGGCCACAGTCGAATGCTTACGTCTTAAGTTTTGGGGGAGTCCTAGTTAGTAAAATTACAGCAGAGACAGCCCAAAGGAGTTTTGGGGTTCAATGAGCTACCAGTATTTCCCATTAGCTGTCCAACTTTACCCAGAGAGGTATGCAGAAGCAAAAAAGGCGTCCCAATTTCAGCTTGTGCGCACTGGAAAAAATGACGGACAGGCCAACAGCCAAAACGCCTTTTGACTTTTGGGGGTCTGGAACAGAATAAACGGGGGGCTAGCTGGAGGCCAGGACATCTCCACGGCTACCAGAGCCCAAACAGAATGGGTGGGGGGGGGGGGGGTCTGTGGCACACACGCAACGGACAGACCCCTTGTGGAATGGAGTGCAAAGATTGGAATGGCAAATGGGAAAAACCCTAGGGAACTTACCCCGTTTGATGCTGGATAAAGAAAAAGGATGGAGCAGAACAAGGCAGAGCTGAGCAGAACCGAACGGAATCTCCTGGTTCTTCTGAGGGAGGGGTGGGCCAAAAATCCTCCTGGGTTTCGACACCAAACGTAAGCTCGGGGACACAGCTAGCAGACAAATAAAATCGGATAGAAAGCGGCCAAAGCAAGCTTTATTGGAATTTGGCTCTTGGGCAAAATTCCCAGCCCCCCAGGGTACAGGTCAGATAGGGAGCCGGAAAAAATCGTGCATGGCCCTGGCTGCCCAGGGTCTTTATAGGCCAGAATGGGCGGGGGGTCCTGCTGAGTGACAGATGGAGTTAAGGGTCAGCAGGTGGAGTTAAGGGTCAGTGGAGGTAAGGGTCAGCAGGTGGAGTTAAGGGTCAGTGGAGTTAAGGGTCAGCAGGTGGAGTTAAGGGTCAGTGGCGTTAAGGGTCAACAGGTGGAGTTAAGGGTCAGTGGAATTAAGGGTAATCAGGTGGAGTTAAGGGTCAGTGGCGTTAAGGGTCAACAGGTGGAGTTAAGGGTCAGTGAAGTTTTCTTGTCAGTTTGATTGATCACTGTTTGGCGCGGGGCCCTTTGTCTCAGTTGCTCTGCTCTCCCTCCTACAGTCGCCCAAATTCTGACCTAACATTGAGCACTTCTGAAAGCTGAGATACCTTCCTGAAAGGCATCAAGGAAAATGATGAGGAAAACAAGGAAGCCAAAAAGTACCCAAGTTTCACTGAAATGCCAGTATGCTCAACCCAGAGTAGCACACTTTGGGAGAAATAATAGAAAAGAGTCTGAACTTCTGAAACATATTCTCATATATATTCATGGCATAACAGGTGTAAAAAAAAAAAGACCTCTGATCTATAAAAACAAAACAAGACCACCATGTGCAGTGATGCACGCCTGTAATCCCAGCAGCTCAGGAGGCTGAGGCAGAAGGATTCCAAATTCAAATCCAGCCTCAGCAATTTAGCAAGGCCCTGAGCAACTTACTGAGACCTGTCTCTAAATAAAATATCAAAAAGGCTGGGTGTGGTTCAGTGCTTAAACACCCCTGGGTTCATCCCCAGTACCAAAACAATAACAACAACCAACCATTGGACCACCACCAGTTTAACTAGAAGAATTCCCACAGGTTCATCTTTCACTCCCTCAGGCTTCTCTGATGAAACCCATTCAACACTTTTCTTGGTAAACCAGAAAATTTGAAGTTGGAGTTCCTCAAATCACCTGCAAATTTAGAAAATAATTGTAAATCACTGGTAACATCCCATGCCTATTACATCACAATTTATGGGGATGATACACAGGCATCCAGAATAGTTGAAGCTTCCCTGGTGATTCCAGTTTATAGTCAGGATTAAGAACCACTGGCAAGTCATCTTCTTTAAGCTCCAAAAGCCATACTCACTATGACACATTTCCATAGAAAGTTCTCAGGAAAACTCACTAAGACCCTACAACCCCTAGAGTGTCCAAATTTGAGTCTGGACCCAGGAGTCAGCATTCTTAACAATCATCTCAAATTGTTTCACTGGGAGTCAGTAGCAGGTCATATTTGGAAAACACTGCATTTAGAAGCATGGGAGAGAGATGGAAGCAGGAGGACTCTGGCCCTTTAAGGTCTGATTAAGTGATGGCCTTTAAAGCGGTGAGGAAGCGCAGGCTACTGCTACTTTCTTTCTTCATTCTGGATGCGGTGAGGAATGTGGTCCTTCTAGTTTACTTCGGCCTCCTGAAGAAGAGAGCGGGAAGGTCATGTGGCCTTTTCCCACCTCCTTTTTCTGTTCGTTTTGATGCTGAGAGGTCAAGTTAGGAGACCTGCTTTGGCCTAGGAGGTCGCCCCACAGGAAGCAATATAGGGCCTGCATTTCTTTTATTTCTTCTCCCATCCTTGTTCCTGGAACCTGCATGAAATGAAGGGATCAGAGTGACATCATTTGGGCTTGGGTTGGAACTCTTGGCTGAACACCAAGCCTTTCAAGATGGTCCTCCTTAACATTCTCAGAATACTTCTTTGGGGACTGCTTTTAATGCAACATGGGGTCCAAATGGCAAAGGTAGAGCAGCCCTCTGACACCCTCCTGGCTGAATCCCCTACCTTGCCGCTGATTCAGGAGCTGATGGAAGAAGCCCCTGGCAAGCAGCAGAGGAAGCCACAGCTCCAAGGGCATCCCCTGCGGTACATGCTGGAGTTGTACCAGCGTTCAGCTGACCCCCATGGACATCCTAGGGAGAACCGCACTATTGGGGCCACCATGGTAAGGCTGGTGAGACCTTCAGCCAATATAGCAAGGACTGTCAAAGGTGAGTTCTTGTGTCCCCATTCTACCCTAGAGTAGGGAGAAGTGAAGAGTGTAGAGAACAAGGAATCTGCGGGTTTGCCATCAGGCCTCATTGCCTGGTGCGTGGATTGTTTCTCAGGCATGGTTTCATATCCTTTCTTTCTTTCTTTTTTTTTTTTTTTTTTTTTTTTTTTTTTTTGGTGCTGGAGATTGAACCCAAGAGTACTCTACAACAAAATCACACTTCCCAGCCCTTTAATTTTATTTTTGGTACATGGGATTGAACCCATGGGGGCTTAAACACTGAACCACATCCCCAGTCCTTTTTAATATTTTATTTAGAGACAGGGTCTCAATGAGTGGCTTAAAGCCTAGCTAGGTTGCTGAGACTGGCTTTGGACTCACGGTCTTCCAGTCCCAGCCTCCAGAGCCACTGGGATTATAGGCATGTGCCATTGCACCTAATATTTTAAATTTTGAGACAGGGTTTCACTAATTTTTCTGGGGGCCTTGCTGAGTTGCTAAGGCTGTCCTGGAACTGTGATCCTCCTGCCTCTGCCTCCTGAGTCACTGGTATTATAGATATGTATGACCATGCCCTGGTTTTCAAAGGGTGACAAGCTCAGGAAAGTTGGCTCCAAGCCTATTTTCCTTTAGGGACCCAGCTAAGAACAGATTAGCTTGGGGCCTACTGAAAAATCTTTTCCAGTCAGTCCCCAGGACAACTGAGTAATGTGTTAGCCACTTTCTTTCATAAAAATCTTATTGCTTGTTATATCTCTTAAAACTGTAATTGAGAAATACCCAATTGCATTTTTGTAGAGAGTTGTTTGTGATGTTTGCTCTTAGAAGACAAATAGCATAAGATGCTGTGTTGGGGAAACTTGTAAGGCCTCGGGAAGGATGAGAAAAGCTAACCTCTCAGGATGTAAGAGCATTTGTTACAATACTTAACCAATTACAACTACTACCACTTGTAGTTATGGGGCAATTGGCAATTTTAGAGACAAGAAAAGTAAGGCAGGGAGACATAAAGCAACTATCAAATGTCACACAGTGGGTGACAGAGCTGGGATTTGAGTTCATCTGATTCTAAAATCTAACTTCTCAAACTTGAAATGTTGTATCCCAACATGCCAAGAAGTTTTCTATTTGGGCCATGCCACTACTTTGAGATTTTGGTACCAAGTGTGCTTTGAGATATCCTTTGTCCCCATCATGCTCAGTTCTGCTTTGAACATCTGCATTACACACTCTTCTAGGACAGCAGCAGGCATGCAGGGTTCCCAAGGGAGTGTAGACAGCCATCAACTTGAAGGAATTCTTGAGAATCTGATGATCAATCTGGGGCTTTCACTAGTCTGAGAACGGAAAGGACTCACACTCCCCTTCCAAGTAAAATGACCAGTACTCTCCTAGCTATTACTTGTTGTGGGCTTATTGTGTGTCAGGCATTGTACAAGATGCTTTAGAAAATTATCACCCTTAATCCTTGCCATTACTGGATGAGGTTGGTACTTATTAACAAACATTTTGTAGATGAAAAAACAAAATACTCAGAGTAGCTTCACCAATGTTAAACAGCTAGTACTTGTTAGTCAGGAGTCAAACCTGGGCACTTAGGCTCCAGAGCATGTGCTTTTAATCACTATACTGTACTGAATTCCCAACAGATTTTAATTGAGCTCCAGGCACTATATCTGTGAGTATATATGGGCAAATAAGTACTTCCTGATTTCTAGGAGCTTCTAGTATAATAGGATGGGTAGATAAATAATCACATAATGTTACAAGTACTTAGAAGAGGATAAGTAATTGGTACTCCAGGACTCCAGAGAATTGGCTCACTGTTGGGAGCAGGGAAAGGGAGAATGATGGAAGGCTTCACTAAGAAGGTAGTATTCGAGCTGGAACTTGGGAAAGGAGGAGTAAGGAGACGATTACATTGGCAGAGAAGTGCCTTCTGATTTAGGAAAGAGAAATGACTTGGTGTGGTTGGAGATTGATTCAACAAATATTTATTCAGCACCTACTGAGATTTAAGCATGCAAGTGTGATTAAGACAGGCAAAACTACTTACTTGGAGCACGTGTTCTAGTGGGGAGATAAATATGCAAACAGTTAAATTGCAAATTGTGGCAAATGCTATCAAAGGATGAAATAGATTGTTATGACTGAGAATAGCAATGAAGTCATCTCTTTCCATGAGGTTATAAGGAAAGGTATCTTTGAAGAGGTAAACTTGATCAGAGGCCTATTAAGGGAGGCATGAGAAGAGTGGAGAGACACCTGATTTAGGTTTAAGGAACAACATGTGCAAAGGCCTAGAGGGTGGAAGGACGATCACACTGGCTGGAGTCTTGAACATTGTAGAGAATGGCAGGATATGAGGTTGGTGGGAAGTGGGGTCTTGGAGGCCCTAAGGGCCCCAGATTCCATCCTGACTGCAGCACAAAACAGACCAAATCAAGTCTGTACAGATATGAGACTGAAAAGGAGGATATCTACAATTAGGCACATATCCTGGACTGACTCTGGAGCATACTGGTATCTTAGGGACTCTGGAAAGGATCCAGAAGCAGATGACAGGTTCAGTTCCACAGGATGTGTGAGTCATCCCTTTTTCTGATGAGTTCTGAGCAGACCCTTCCTGGCTCTGAGCCTCAGCCACCCCACCCTATTTCAGGAAACATGTGATGTCAAGGTCTGAAAGGAAAGGGCAGTTCCTTATAGACAGCCTGCTAGAGGTTTGGGTTGGGTTCCTTTGCAGGCAGGGTGGAGCAGGTGTATGGGTGGGCCTCTTGGAAAGATTATTGTAAGATGGGAGTGTGGAATAACTTAAGAAAGCAAATATGGGCCTGGCTTGGGACTCATATGAATGATGGCTAGTGCCCCAATCCTAAGGGTGTGTTAAGCATGAGTTAGAATACACTTTTAAAAATGTTCTGGAACACCAAAACATTAAAGCATTATGTTGAAATCCCCAGTACTATTACAATCACAGACTTGTGGATTCAGTGGAGAAGGAAGGTTAGATGAATAATATATAAATTAACATGGAAATACTAAGATGTTTGTAAATGAGAAGGCCTTTCCATGAGATGACTGGCTTTTGTAGTCTTTGTTCTTGACCTTTACCAGGAGGGGGAGCACAAGTTGGGAACTCTGCAGGCCCAGCCTTCCAACCCTTTGGCCACTGGGTGTCAGCACTATAGTTTGGATTAAAGCTCTTAATTTCTAAGGGGCAGGTAGTTTTTAGTAGACTTGCCAGCAAACAAAATATTTGTGGTCAAGGCCTTGTCGAGATGGTATTTAGGCAAGTGGTGATAAAATGAATGGGGCAAATGGAGAGCCATTTCTAGAAAGGAATGGAAAAGGGAGAGATGGGGAGTTAGAGAAATGGCCAAAGGATAATCAAGAAGCAATCCTTGAAGTTGGAAGACAAATGGCAAAAACAGCTGTCCCTATTAGTGCTGGATATAATTTTGTGGTGCCTTGGTCCTGTATCTAAAACAAGGATGGGTATAGCACCCAATATTGAACTGTTGCCCCAAAGCTACATCTACATAGTGATGTGAATTAAGGACTCTTAATAAATGTATGTTTCAACATTTCTTTTAGTCGCCTTTAGTAGTCAATTAATAAAACTAATCTCCGAAACTGTTTTTCCCTGAGTCTAGAACTGTAATCTAAAAGTGAGACAAAATTCTTGCTTTTAGTGTTTTCTTTTTCAATTTTTATTGACACATTTTAATTATACAGATTCATCATGACATAGTTGTACATGTACGTAATATAATTTGATCAATTTTGTTCTATAGTACTTCCCTTTTCCCTTACCACCTCTCGCCCTGACATCCTTCCTCTTCTCTACTGGTATAATTTCATTTCTTAATGAAAACAGACTTGAATTCAATTATTAACTTTACCACATACTGGCTACGTGCCCTTTATGGTTTTGGTTTTTATGGTGTTGGGGATTGAACCCAGGGCCATACATATGCTAGACAAAAGTGCTATAAGCACAAAGATAAACAGCCCATGGGTGTGTGTCCTTTGACAGCTTCTGTGAGCCTCGATTTCCTTTTCTGTAAAATGGGAATAATAAGTATCTTAGACTTTTGAGGATTCAAGAGTTTATACATATAAAGCTTCTTGTACATTACTAAATGTTCAATTAATAGATATTATCTTGAGTCAATTTCAGGGCTAATTACAACTGTTTATCTTGAAGAGTTTTGTAAAGGATTTTCTGGCTCAATATTCAGGTAAGATACTAATCCCCTGACCCTGTTCTGTCTTATGTGTGCAGGTCCCTGGCATATGCAGACCCTGGACTTTCCTCTTAGACCAAACCGGGTAGTGTACCAACTAGTCAGAGCCACTGTGGTTTATCGTCATCAACTCCACCTAGCTCACTTCTATTTCTCTTGCCATGTGGAGCCCTGGGCCCCACAAAGCCCAACCAACCATTTTCCATCAAGAAGAAATTCCTCAAAGCCTTCTCTGATGTCTAAAGCCTGGACAGAGATGGATATCACACAACACATTCAGCAGAGACTCTGGAATCACAAGGGTCACAGGGTCCTAAGACTCCGCTTCATGTGTCGGCAGCAAAAAGGTAGCAAGGTTCCTGGGCTCCGGTGGCATGGCACTTCATCTTTGGATATTGCCTTTGTGCTACTGTATTTCAATGACACTCATAAAAGTGTTCAGAAGGCTAAACTTCATCCCAGTGGGCTAGAGAAATTTATAGAAGTGGAATCTCTTCTTTTGCGGAGGGCCCGGCAAGCAGGCAACATCGTGTCTGAGGTTTCTGGCTCTTCCCAGGAACATTATGGATCTGCAAATAATCAGTGTTCCCTTCATCCCTTCAAAGTCAGCTTCCAGCAACTGGGCTGGGATCACTGGATCCTTGCTCCTCGTCACTATACCCCAAACTATTGTAAGGGATCCTGTCCTCGGGTGCTACGCTATGGTCTCAATTCCCCCAATCATGCCATCATTCAGAACCTTGTCAATGAGCTAGTGGACAAGAATGTCCCTCAGCCCTCCTGTGTCCCTTATAAGTATGTTCCTATTAGTATCCTTCTGATTGAGGAAAATGGGAATATTCTTTACAAGGAGTTTGAGGATATGATTGCCCAGTCCTGCACGTGTAGATAATAACCAAAGAACAGCTAGCTCAGGTTGCCCATGTAATTGGAGAAAGGTTAAAAATATCAATGTGAAAGATGTAAATGATCTTAAATCTATAGGTCCTATCTCTTGCCCTAAGCATTGTTACTTTTATTCTCTCCCCCACTTGTGAGCTACTGGGTTTCTAAGAACCATTCTAATACCAACCTCCTAGTGTGGATCAATACTATTTGACCACTACTCAGAGCCCTTAATGCTTGGGAAAGATGGTTTTTTGGAGATGTGCTCTCTATTTTGTCTTTTTTATTGTGACTTGATAAAGTCACTGACCCATGCTGGCAGAACTTTATAAAGTATCCCACCAAAGCCTGGGAATGGTGGACTTTTCCTAGTGTTCAGCTTCTAAGGCTCTAGAAGATTTGGAGTGGTAAAAGTAGCTTGAGATTATTGTATTCTTCTTCCCCTCCTGTCTCCTAGAAATTAATGTCTCCTATTCATACTTCCTGCTTCTATGCTCTTGCCACCTTCTAATTTCTTTTTCTTGGACTAGAAAACTTTTTGGTGACTGTCTATAGGAATCTTAATAAAAACATGTAGGGCTTTTCCTCTCAGCCTTGGAATCTGGGAAAAGTACCCCAGATTCCTTCCCTAGGATAGGACAGCAGCCTTTGAGGCCCATAGGGAATCATGAGTATGGAGCTGTCTGAGATGACAAATGCTTCAAAACCACTAGCATTTGTGGTAAAGAAAAGAACTGTCATTGCTGATTAGGGTGAGGGAGATATTTTAAACTTTCTATGGAGCAGTAGATTTCACAGAATGTTTTATTCTATATAATATTTAAACCCTGTAATTGCCACACAAAGTTCCTTGGTGGCTCAGACTGGAAGGCCTGACTGGGGAAGGAGAGGAGAGGGCTGTGGGGGGAGAGTGAAACATGCAGAGGCCTCAAGCAGACTTCATTCTGGGCTTCCTGTTTTGTGTATCCATTTGGGCTCTGGACATGAGTTTCTGGGAGGTGGGGATGAATGGAACTCTGCCATGGGCTGAATGATGCTTGTACTGTGACTCCCTTCTATATTCCTATGCTGTACTTAAGTAATGGGACTGGGATGTTGCAAATTATTTTTGAGGGAAATTTGAAATACCAGAGGATGAAATTGTTAAAAAAAAATATATTGTTATATTGTATACACATACAAATATATATCAATGTAAATTATAATGCATTAATAATTTGGAAAAATAAATGATTTTTTTGCTAAAGATTATGAATATTTGGGGAATTGGGAGAGTAGGAATTTGTTTCCTTTTTTCATATTTAGCTATGATTATGACCTCAAGTCTATTCCCTATGGGGCAGGTCTGAAGGCTCCTCAGAATTCTCTTGAAACAGTACTTCTGGTGAACAGGACTTGCCAACTTGCCAGCATGCCCTGTTGAGGAAGCCCAGTAAGTCTTTCTCCCTGACCAACTGCTCCTTGATTAGGTTAGTACCATTCTTGGTGGGATGGGATTAAGTGTGGGTACATGCTTGCCAAATGTTCATTCCTATCTTATCCATCATAAATTATCTCATTTTTACTACTCCCTTCTCAACAGTTAAGTCTAGACTAAATACACTACAAGTGAATATCTTGAAAATTTCTATGTACTTTTTCCCTTTAAGGAATTATTCCTTAACATCCCTTTGTCCATCTATCTACTGAATCTTTAGGAATCACCTAAGGTTTTTCTCTTCATCTTGGTACCTCCCATGCCACTTAAGACTCGGGTAGGTGTCCACTTTGTGTTCACATAGCATTACATGCTCTCCCTTAATACACACTAGCGTAACTGTTGTAAAAAAGATGGAGCACATTTTGAGGGGTTTCACATATCATACCCCTGTTCTCTATTGCTGGTTATTAACACAAACACAGGATAGTAACAATACTTAGAGCTGAGAATCAAACCCATACATGCTAGACAAGTGTCTACCCCTGAACTTCATATACTGTGCAACAGTGACATTTTTGTGGGGGATGTATTCCTCCTGACAGAATACTTCAATATTGACATATCTCATTAATTTATACATTGGAATAAATGTAATTTATGCATATGCTTTGTACATAAACTAGGATGATTAATATTTGTGGCCTATTTCAAAAGCATGGTACAAATCAAAAAAATGTGACAACTATGTTAGAGTAAGGCAGTCTGTGAAATAAGTACATCAATTTGAACTGGGAGAGGAAATATGGGCTTCCAGTCCAGTCATTTTCCCTGTCATCCTAGGTTAGGAACAAACACATTACAGACCTGAAGACAAATCCTGATTATAGGACCAATCCTGAGTTCAGTCTCTTGGCTCTTTGGGATTTTTCAGAAAGTCATGATCTCCTAGCCTTGAGTCCTGAATACCTATGAAACAATGTTTATGGAGTGCTCAGTTAATTGACCCTATTAGCCATTAATCCCAGACTCGCCAAAATACCCAAATCACTGGTTGTTAGAGTTTAGTTGTGAGGTATACCCCAAAATTTCATGTGTGAAACAGTGCAAGAAGGTTTAGACGAGAAATGATTGGGTTATGAGCCTTAACCCAATCGGTGAGTTAATCCCCTATAGGGATTAACTGAATGGTAATCGTAGGCTGGTAGGGTGTGCCTAGATGAGGTGGGTCCCTGGGGGCATGCCAAAAAAGGGTCCTTGATGAGCAGAACTCTTTGTTGTGATGTCTTGAGCTACTTCCTTCTGCAAATGGTCCTCTTTCATGGTGATGTTTACCTCTCCTTGAGCTCTGAAGAATACAGCCAGCTATCTATAGACTGAGGCCTCCAAAACTGTAAGCCCCCAAATAGTTTTCCTCTTCCAGAATTGTTCTTATCAGATCTTTTGGTGCAAAAACTCAGTAAAACACTGGCAGAATGGGATAAGTTGTGATTGATGTGATGGATTCTCTTTTCTTTCGAAATACAGTTTTAGCTTGGCACAGTTTCTCAAATCCGAAGATATCTCTACTTCAAACCTTCCTCTAAGAAGGGGACATACATGGTGGTGGAGAGAGAGAGTGTGTGTGTGTGTGTGTGTGTGTATGCATAGATGGAGGATTGGTCTGTCCAGAAAGATATTTACTTAGCCTGGAGAAGAAACAGAAGGAAAATTCACTTTGTTCTGACAAACCAAGTGAATAGGCCAGAAAGTCATTCAATGTATGGAAGCAAAAGGAGGAGGCATTTAAAATTGCTTCTCACCCTGGAACCTTGGGACAAATTAAGGAATCAGGCAAAATTCATCTTCGTTTCCACCAAATACTTGGGTACTTATGAAACAAGATTTCATGTCTTCAGTTAATTCTCCTAATAGTATCATGGAATAGGAGATATTAGCCCCACTTAGAAATGTTTTGCTGAGCTAAAATTTATAAACCATAAGTTGCCACATTAGGTATACAGTTCATTTTTTAGAATATTGTACAAATATAATCACAGCTGGGATTGTAATAGTGGTTCACTTTATGCTTTGAATATAGCACTTGCTGCTCTGCCACTGTGATATTTTTTGGGAGGTGGGAAGTACCAGGAATTGAACTTGAGGGCATTTGACCATTGAGCAGCATCCCTAGTGTAAGACCCCCGAAAAGGAGACCCCAACTCTGTCCCACGAATCGATGGCAACCCCAATCAACCGCAGGAGGCGTCACTTGATGCAAACCACAAGAGGCTTTTATTCCAGCGCGCTGGGACCCAACTCATGACTCACGCAGGAGTCAAGGAGTCGAGTCCCTAGCAGAAAATCTTACAAGTTTATAAAGGCAGATACCACACATCGGGAGGAGTCGCACACGGAAGGGAAAAGGGGAACAAAGCTGCTGGGAAATTCCAAAGGGGGTCTGGGTTTGCTGATAACATACAACATGTTTCACAATGTTTTACAACAGGGCGTAGATTCTGATCAACAGTTTCTGGTAATCTTATATCCTATATATCTTAACTGTCTGAACACTATCTTGCTCAATTTACCCTTTTACTCTGTTTGGGGCTCTTTCCTGGAACAGCTTTAAGGGCTTTGTTCCCATCACTGGGAGGGAGACCTTAGGGAGTTGAAATAAAACAGCTTAAAAAAAATGTCCATTCTTTCATTCCCCCATTTTCTTTTTGTTAAGTTCTAATCATGGAACTTCTGTCTCTATATACTCTTCTCCAAAGCTATTTCCTTGGTGGAGGGACTGGTATTGTTGCCTGAGCATTAGTACCTGTACAGCACTTACCCTCTCCCTGATGAAGGTGACTAGGCGATTTAGGATGCAGGGCCCAAAAGTGAGGAGTAAAAGCAGTATAACAAGGGGACCCATCAGGGTGGACATGAGGGTTGGGACTACTTATCGGCAGGAGGTGTGTCAACAGGAGCAGGAACACGGTGGATGCAGAGCTTGAGGGGGTTGTCCAATTTTTCCACTTTCCACGTTGGGTCTGGTGGTGGTGCAGGCTTGACATGCGAAGCGTGAATCCAGGTGGCAATGCCATCGACTTTTACTGCAGTTGGAGTAGTGAGCAGCGCTATATATGGTCCTTTCCACCTTGGTTCCAGACTGGCCACACGGTGATGCCGGATGTACACTGAGTCTCTGACCTGGAACTGATGAGGTACCTGAAGGTCTCCAGGCTTGTAGGCCTCAGTCAACCGATTCCACACCTCCCTCTGCACAGTCTCAAGGGCTTTTAATCTGTTGTACAGAGATTGAGAGGGGTAAGATTCTGGGGAAGGAAGGTGTTGTATGGTAATAAGTTGGGGGTGAGTCCCATAAAGGATTTCAAAAGGAGTTAGCTTGAGGGAGCCAGGGGTATTGCACACCTGAAACGAAGCAAAGGGAAGGAGGACTGTCCAGTCTGTTATGTCAGTCTCTAAGGATAATTTAGTCATGACCTCTTTTAAAGTTCTATTCATTCTTTCTACCTGCCCTGAGTTTTGGGGCCTCTAAGCACAATGTAATTTCCAATTAAGCCCCAGGATTTTGGCCAGTCCCTGACTTACCTGGGCAACAAACACAGGGCCGTTGTCTGACCCGATTACCTTGGGCACCCCGAACCTCGGGAAGATGTCTTCTAGTATTGTTTTGGCCACCACCTGAGCAGTCTCCTTCTTGGTAGGAAAGGCTTCAACCCATCCTGAAAATGTATCTATGAATACTAATAAGTATCTGTATCCACATCTGGCTGGTTTTACCTCAGTAAAGTCCACTTCCCAGTAACTCCCAGGACGGTCTCCTTGGAGCCATTTGCCATGAGGTAGCTTGCTGGGCTGGGCATTTACCAACTGGCAAGTCTTGCATTCTTTTACAGTTGTATCTGCAAGATCCCCGAGTTTCATGATGTAATACGGTGAAGACTGGACAAGAGTTTTTAAATGTTTTGGGCCCAGATGAGTTAACTTGTGAAGGTGTCTGAGAAATATGATCGCCTGTTTTTCAGGGAGAATTCTTTTTCCTTCTAAGGTTTCCCGGATCCCCTCTGGATTCTCCAGGTGAAATCCTAATCTGTCCATTTCCTCAAGGTCTAGTTCTGAATATTCAAAGTTCCTAATAGAGGGGTATACCACATCCTTAGGGTGAGACATCCGTTTTTTCCCCCCGACAAAGATAGGATGTTAAGTCTTTGAGCCTCCCGCTTGGCTTCCCTGTCAGCCCTTTGGTTCCCTCCGGCAACTCTTGACCCCCCTTTTTGGTGTCCGGGGCAGTGAATAATTGCTACTTTCTTAGGAAGGTGAACGGCCTCTAACAGGCTTAGAATTTCTTCTTTATTTTTGATTTCCTTCCCTGCCGAGGTCAGCAGCCCCCGCTGCCGGTAGATGGCCCCGTGGACACAGGCAGTGGCGAAGGCATACCTGCTGTCAGTGTAGATGTTAATTTTTCTCCCTTCTGCCAACTGCAGAGCCTGAGTCAGAGCTAATAACTTGGCCTTCTGAGTTGACGTCCCCTCGGGTAGGCTGCTTGCCCAGATAGTTTGTTCATCATCCACTACTGTCGCCCCGGCTACCCTTTTACCTTCTATTATGTAGCTGCTTCCATCAGTGAACCAGGTCAGCTGAGCGTCTGGTAAGGGCTGGTCTTGGAGGTCCCTGCGGGTCCCCGTTTCTTCTGCTAGTATCTCTTGACAGGTATGCAGCACACTCTCCTGGGTGGACGTGACAGGTAGTAGGGTAGCTGGGTTGAGGATGGCAGGCGGCCTGAACTGGATCCTGTCTCCATTCAGTAGGAGACTCTGGTAATGTGTCATGCGGGCGTTGGACAGCCACCGGTCAGGGGGCTGTCTGATGATGCTCTCCAGGGAGTGAGGGGCAATGACCGTTAGCTTTTGTCCCATAGTTAATTTGTCAGCATCTTTCACCAATACTGCCACTGTTGCCACAGACCTCAGACAGGCAGGCCAGCCACTAGCAACAGGGTCTAGCTTCTTGGAGAGGTAGGCTACTGGCCTCTTCCATGGCCCTAGAAGCTGGGTCAGCACCCCTTGGGCTACTCCCTTCCTCTCATCCACAAATAGGACAAAGGGCTTTGCTACATCCGGCAATGCCAGGGCTGGGGCAGACAGTAATGCCTTCTTGATGTCATCAAAGTCCTGCTGCTGGTCGTTACCCCACTCAAATGAGGCACCCTCTCTAGTCAGAGGATAGACGGGAGCTACCAGGGTAGCGAACCCGGGGATCCACAGGCGGCAAAACCCCGCAGTCCCTAAAAATTCTCGCACCTGGCGGGGTGAGCGAGGAATGGGTATCTGAGTCACAGTTTGTTTTCTGGCCTCCGTTAGCCATCTCTGCCCCCCTTTGAGGGCATACCCCAGGTACGTTACCTCCTTTTGGCAGATCTGGGCCTTCTTGGCGGAGGCCCGATATCCTAAGTGGGCAAGTTCTTCTAGCAGTAGTCCCATGCTCTGTTGGCATTCCTCCTCTGTGGCCCCCGCCAGTAGTAAGTCATCTACATACTGCAGAAGTGTTACCTGGGGATGGCTGGCACGGAAGTGGGCTAAATCTTGGTGGAGAGCTTCATCAAAGAGGGTCGGGGAATTCTTGAACCCCTGGGGTAATCGGGTCCAAGTCAATTGTCCTGTTGTCCCAGAGTCAGGGTCCCTCCACTCGAATGTGAAGATGTTTTGGCTGGAAGGGTGTAGTCGCAGGCAGAAGAAAGCGTCCTTTAAGTCCAAGACAGTGTACCAAATATGATCCGGGGGAAGAGAGCTCAGCAAGTTGTAAGGGTTAGGTACAGTGGGGTGGATGTCCTGCACTCGATTGTTTACTTCTCAAGTCCTGTACCGGGCAATAGTCTCCTGTGCCAGGTTTTTTAACAGGTAACAGGGGAGTGTTCCATGGTGACTGACACTTCACTAGGATACCTTGCTGAAGGAGGCACTGGATATGGGGCCTAATTCCTTCCCGGGCCTCTTTAGTCATAGGGTATTGAGATGTGGCCTTAAGCTCTATAACTATGGGTGGTCTTTCTGCAGCTAGTCCTGTTCCAGCCATTTCGGCCCACGCCCCTGGATACCTGTTCAGCCAGTTATTTATGTGACATATTTTTGCTCCCTGTCTCTCAAAAAGTCTATGTTCATCATCTAGGCACATAGTCAGGGAAGTAG
Source organism: Sciurus vulgaris (assembly GCF_902686455.1). NCBI lineage: Eukaryota > Metazoa > Chordata > Mammalia > Rodentia > Sciuridae > Sciurus > Sciurus vulgaris. The sequence goes on along the minus strand of NC_136471.1, from coordinate 93,643,988 downwards.
TTATTCTCTTGCTTCGGGTCACTTCTGGGCCATCAGGGGTGAAGGTAATCTGAGCTCCCATTTTGGGTAGGAGATTTCTCCCAAGTAGAGGCACAGGGCACTCGGGGATGACTAGAAACGAGTGGGTTACCCATCCCGTTCCTAAGTCTACCGTTCTTCGGGTGGTCCATGAGTACTGCTGGTGTCCTGTAGCTCCTATGACCCACGATTTCTTGTGGGAGATGGGCCCAGATGGTTCGCGCAGGACCGAGTGTTGAGCCCCAGTATCTACTAAGAACTCAACTGGCTTCCCCTCCACCTCTAGTGTTACCCTAGGCTTGGGGAGGGGTTCTGAGCCCCGTCCCCACTAATCTTCTTCTTCTTCTAGGGCTAATACTTTCTTGGAGGGCCTGGTCTTCTTAGGACACTCTCTAGCCCAGTGACCTCTCTCCTTGCAGTAGGCACACTGATCCTTGTCTAATGGAGTGCGGTTGCCCAGGTTGCCTGACCCTTTTTTAGCCCTGCCTTGTGTTTGTTCCTGGCCTTTCTCACCTACTACTGCGGCCAAAATCTGTGTTAGGTTCTTCTCCTGCTTACGATCCCTTTGGTTTTCTCTTTCCTCTCTCTCCTTTTCTTTCCTTTGCTCCTTCTCTTCCTCAGTTTCCCTCTTATGATACACTTTCTCTGCCTCCTTAACTAAATCCTGTAGGGTATAATCTTATAACCCTTCTATTCTCTGCAACTTTCTCTTAATATCTATTGCTGACTGCCCTATAAAAGCCATGGCCATGGAAGCCCTTTGCCCCTCAGAGGTAGGGTCAAACGGGGTGTAGCGCCTGAAAGCTTCCATTAGGCGCTCAAGAAATACTGACGGGGGTTCCGTGGCCCCCTGGGTAGCCTCTCTTACCTTAGCCAAATTAGTGGGGCATCTCGCTGCCCCATGGAAGCCGGCCACTAGAGTCTGGCGATAGACTGTCAGTCGCTCCCTACCTTCTGCCATGTTGAAATCCCAGTCAGGCCTGGAGAGGGGGAAGGCAGTCTCAATGATGTTGGGGAGCTGGGTGGGTCGTCCATCTGCTCCTGGTACATTCTTCCTTGCCTCCAATAAAATCCTCTCCCTCTCCTCAGTAGTGAAAAGGGTCTGCAGTAGCTGCTGGCAATCATCCCATGTGGGCTGATGAGAGAACATTAAAGACTCCACCAGCCCGGTTAAGTGCTGGGGGTCCTCTGAAAAGGGAGGACGATTAGTTTTCCAGTTATACAAGTCTGCAGAGGAAAAAGGCCAGTACTGGAGGGGCTGAAGAGGAGCCGGTCCACCATCCGTTGCCACTGGCGGGGGCCCATAAGCCCTTAGGGGAAGGGCAACGGTGGTGTCGGGAGTTATTCCGCGGTGGCTCCTGGTACCCTGTGCAGGCCCCGTGGTGCCCTGCGTGGGCCCCGGCAGAGACTCGTTAGGGGGAGCAGAGGGGGCAACTGTGGGGGCCGGCGGTTCTTCTGGCTCTTCCTAACCCCCTACGGGGACCGAGGCGGGAGGGTATGGGGGAGGTGAGTCAAGGAGAAGGTGGTCAGCCTGGATTTCGGAATAGATCTTCTTGGGGGGTTCTAAGTGACTGGATTTCCCCCCAGAACCGGGAGATTGGGTGGCTAGGATCTGTGCGGCTGGCCGGGGCTTGGGTTTTGCAACCCAAGGTCGAATCCAGGGGGGTGGATTTTGCACCAGATCCTGCCAGACCACGATGTAGGGCTCCTGATTCGGATGGGCTCCAGGTTCCTTCTGAAAAACAATCTCTTTAACAGCAAGAATGACAGATAGATTAAAGGTCCCTTCTGCTGGCCATCCTACATTAAAAGCAGGCCATTCTGAGGAGCAGAAGGTCCGCCGTGGGCCTTTCTTGATCTCAACTGATAGGTCGCGACCTCTTCCCTTAACTTCAGCCCAATGGTCTAATGTCAGAGGGGTTGTCACAATCTGTCCCATTGTCAGTTCGCCCGTTGTTAGAAAGACCAACAACAAAAATGCTACAGACACGAGGACCCACCTACTCCACCTTGTCCGCCACAAACATGCAACAGAATCAGACGGGCTTGATCTTGACAATCTCTGATCCAACAATTGAACCCAATCAGCACCCTTACCATAGGAGACTACCAGGCGTCCCTGGCTCTCCTCCACCCTTGGGGCATCCCCCAGGGCTGCAACCTGTGGCCCTCCAGGCACATCTACCGACCACTGTTCAGCCACTCTCACGAGTCACTGAACGGCTACGAAACTGAAACCAAAAGCGCGCTCACAGGACCAGACCAACTAACAAAACACAAGACAAGGACAGACAACCTCGGGGTACCCCTTCTTACCTCCAAGGTCAACTCCGTGGATGAGGGGGGCCATCAGATCCTGGACGAGCCCCCAAATGTAAGACCCCCAAAAAGGAGACCCCAACTCTGTCCCACGGATTGACAGCAACCCCAATCAACCGCAGGAGGCATCACTTGATGCAAACCACAAGAGGCTTTTATTCCAGCACACTGGGACCCAACTCATGACTCATGCAGGAGTCAAGGAGTCGAGTCCCTAGCAGAAAATCTTACAAGTTTATAAAGGCAGAAACCACACATCGGGAGGGGTCCCACACAAAAGGGAAAAGGGGAACAAAGCCGCCGGGAAATTCCAAAGGGGGTCTGGGTTTGCTGATAACATACAACATGTTTCACGATGTTTTACAACAGGGCGTAGATTCTGGTCAACAGTTTCTGGTAATCTTATATCCTATATATCTTAACTGTCTGAACACTATCTTGCTCAATTTACCCTTTTATTCTCTGTTTGGGGCTGTTTCCTGGAACAGCTTTAAGGGCTTTGTTCCCATCATGGGAGGGAGACCTTAGGGAGTTGAGATAAAACAGACAGCTTAAAAAAATGTCCATTCTTTCACTAGCCCTATTTTGTATTTTATTTAGAGACAGGTATATCCCAAAGCTCTTCCTCATCCCTAGTGGCAATCCAATAGTGACAGTTTTTGTGAAAAAGGAAAAAGTTTATTGCTTTTCTAGCAAAGGAGAAACACAGGGAACTCCTGTCCCAGAGAGCCCATCTTGGGGAGCAGGGGGATTTTAAGAGGTTATTCAGAGAAAATGAGATTAGAGAGGAGAAACTTAAGGAAAAGAAGATCAGGGACAGGATTGGGGAAAAAAATGTAAGTTTCAAAACCATAAGGGATATAGTCAAAGCATGAAGTGAATCCCTGTTAAACAGGATCTCACTGAATTGCTTTTGTGTCTCACTTTTGCGGAGGCTGGTTTGAACTCTCCATCCTCCTGTCTCGGCCTCCCAAGCTGCTGAGATTACAGGTATGTGCCATCTCACCCAGAACTGCGATTTATTTTTAAAATGGATATGTTTCCTTCTCTTTCTCCCTATTCTCTCCCCATTCCTAATCTCAGGAGAAAGAGGATTTATCTCTCCTTGAGTACACACCCACCATAGGAATGAAGTGATCCAGACTTTGAGGATGGCACAGAAGATCTCAGAAATGACTCTCTCTCAAATTAACAAGCAAATTACAACTCCACCAGAGAAAACAAATGTAGCCTTTGAGTCACCTCTTTAAAAGTCCCCTGTTCTTGCTGATGGGCAGAATCAGACTTTGGGACAGGAGTCCCCTGTGTTTCTCCTTTGCTAGCAAAGCAGTAAATCTTTCTGAAAACCATATCCACATTATTAGACTGGCATCAGGGACAAGGACCAAGATTTGGCAACAGGATTACAGGCTTGTGTCGTCATGCCTGTCATCCCATTGGTGCTTAAATCTGTTGAATAATCTTTTTTGCTGCACAGAAGCTTTTTTAATGTAAGCTGATTTATTTTTGTCATCTGTGTTTTGGAGATCATATCCAAAAATTAATTGTTCACATTATCATGGAGCTTTACCCCTAGAATTTCTTAGTTTTAGTTTCAGGTATTAGCATTTTAGTACAGTATGAGATGAGAGTCTAATCTTTGTCTCGTGTGGGGTTATCTGCTTGTTCTGACACCATTTGAGACTATCCTTTTCTCTTTGGTTGTTTTTGGCAATTTGTCAAAAATCAATTGTCTGTAAACATGTGGATTTATTTATAGGCTCTCTATTCTGTAGCATTGATCTGTGTGTCTGTTTTTATGCCAGTGCCACACTATTCTGATTACTATAGCTTTGTAGTATATTTCAAAGAAGTATGATGCCCTTAGCTTTGTTGTTTTTGTTCAACATCTATTTAGAGTCTTTGGTTCCATAAAATTTTTTAAAATTTTATTTTTAAAAATTGCATTTCTGTGAAATAGCACCATTGGAATTTTGACAAATATTGCATTGAATCTATATTTTTTGGGTAGTATGGATGTTGCCAAAAGCTTTGTCCTTGTCCAAATTGAATAACAAGGACACTGTTGAGAAAAAGGGAAAGGCAGTTTTATTGCTTTTTTAGCAAAGAAAAAACACAGGGGACTCCCTTCCCAGAGGCTGTGATTCTGCCCAGCAGCAGGAACAGGGTGATTTTAAAGAGGTGATTAAAAGGCTACATTTTAGGTGTTCTCTGTTGGAGTTGTAATTCACTTGTTGATTTGGAAGATAGTCATTTCTGAGATCTTCTGGTACCCTCCCAAAAGTCTGGATTACTTCATTCCTATGATGGGTGTGTACAAAAAGATAACTCCGCCTAGGATGGGAAAGAAGGGTACTACAGTTTCCCCTGACATTAGAGAGTGGGGTGATTAGGGAGGAGCAGGGAGAGGGAGAAAAAGAAACCTGTCCATTTTGGGATTTTTTTTTTTTTTGGTACCTAGGATTGAACTAAGGGGTGCTTATCCACGAGCCACATCCCCAGCCCAATTCATTTTTTGAGAGTCTCACTAAGTTGGTTAGGCTTTGTTAAGTTGCTGAGGCTGGCTTTGAACTTGTGATTCTCCAGCCTATCTCCCAAACTACTGGAATTACAGGTGTGTACCAGCACATCAATATTTTATAGAGTTCTTTTACCTTCTTGGTTAAATTTATTCTATTTTTTGTTACCTATTGTAAATGGGATTATTTCCTTGATTCCTTTTTCTGATAGTACATTGTTAAGGACTTTTGCAACTATATTCATCCAGAATATTGGCTTGTAGCTGTTTGCTTCCTTCCTCCATTCTTTATCTGGATTTGACATCAGGTTAATGCTGGTCTTCTAAAAAGAGTTTGAAAAAATTCCCTCTTCAATTTTTTTGGATAAGTTTGAGAAGCATTGGTATTATTTCTTTAAATTTTTGAAATTGTGATGCCTCCAGCATCTAGGAATGATAGGCATATGGGACAGCAAACTGAAGTGGAGACCCTCCCTAAGTGTCAGCAGCACTGTTCAATAGGATGGTGGCTTGGATGGAATAAATGTTGGAAGAACAAGGAAGCAGTAGCAGGAGCAAATTCAATTCTTCTTGAATGGTTGATTGCTGCTGCAATCTAGCTTCTTCACTCTTCCAAAGTGGACTCTGCCAATGATTCTCCAGGGAGTTTCCAGAAACCTTTGGTCTCAGACTAGGGTAGTGCCATTGATCCCTCTTGTTCTGAGGCTTTAGCCTCTTGAACTGCAGAGCTACTGGTTCTTCCCGCTCTCCAGCCTGCAGACAGTCATTGTGGACTATCCAGCTTCTGGTCATGTAAGTCAATCTAATAAATCCCCTTTCTATAATCAAACTTCCTGTTGATTCTGTTCCTCTAGAGAACCCTGACTAATACAAGCACTGTGGCAGGTTGGAAGATACAATTTATTGGGCTTTTGTCAGGATCTCTTCAATGTGAGCTGCTGCTGACCATGCCCTTTCCATCTCTGCCTGGTACAACATCCTTTACCAGTCAAAAGGAATTTTACTACTACTTTGGGGAATATCTTCAAACCCCAAAGGGATCCCAGAATATCTGAGAAATAAGTACAGAATGGCAAACTATTCAGATGCCTGCATGCCTGTTAATGGAATGCTTGGACTTGTGAGGAATATTCCTAAGAAATAAGTGATAAGCCACAGTGACTCATTGCTTCTGAGAATGTAAAAAACAAGCCAGAATTAAATTTTATAGGCTGGGTAATACCATTTTTAATGCATGGAACCCAGAGAAAAAATAGTCCCAAAGAGGTCCATAATGAATTGACCTCTGGTCATTTGGAGTTTAAGGTCCTGGTATATTATCTGGTTAAAGGTGTTTTTGATGGTTAAAATACCAATGTAGGATGCAGAAGAGAAGTTAACACTATAAATGAAGCTATAGGGAGTAGATAAAACCATAATTAAAGAGTTATATAAGAAGACTCCATATGGAGCATTAGGGGATGGCCTACATTTAAGACGGAAGTAGGTTAACAATGATGAATGATACTGAGGGATCATGGGAGGAAGACTGAAGAATGTTAGCTTTCTAAAAGTTTTAAAAGAGTGAAAATGGGATCCATATTGCATCACATTGAAGAGTGAGACATGGATGATTCATTCCCCTTTCTGTAATTTTCTTGCTAAGGGTTGTCCATAACTTCTATTAATGATTTGAGTTCCACTGGTGACTAAGCTCTACAAAGGCAGGCAAATTTTGTTTTGTTCATAAATGTATCCCCTATATCTATAATATTTCCTGGCAAAATAGGTAGCATGCAGTAGACATCTGAATAAATGTAGTAAATTTGGATGATATTCACCATTGTTTTCCATTTCTTAACTAAATGTGTTACAAAGAACACAGGGTCACTTTCTGCCAGTGAACGATTTATTTTGTGGTGCTAGGTTAGAACCCAGGACCTTGAGCATTCTAGGCTAGTACTCTACCACTGAACTATATTCCCAGCCCACTTTTAAATTTGATTGAGACAGTGTCTCACCAAGTTACCTGGAATGGCCTTGAGCTTGCAATCCTGCATCAGCCCCCTATGTAGCAGGCATATAGACATATACCACCAAAATTTTTTATTAAAATATGAACATTTTTAAGTTCACAAAAAGTTGAAACACTAATAAATGGAATACTATAAGATCACCACATGTTTTACAACCAACATTTTACTATGTTTTACATATCCACCCATCTATCTTTACATTCATTCATCAATTTATTTTAATTTATATCTAAGTTGTAAATCATCCTATTTCACCAGTAAGCACTTCCTTATTCCTGTAATTAACAAAAGATAAAATGTATATGTGCTTCATTTTTTGGTGAGGGGAGTACCGGAGATTGAACTCAGGGGCACTTGACCACTGAACCACATCCCCAGCCCTATTTTGTGTTTTATTTAGAGACAGTGTCTCACTGAGTTGCTTAGCATCTCGCTTTTGCTGAAGCTAGCTTTGAACTCACTATCCTCCTGCCTCAGCCTACCTAGCCTCTGGGATTACAGGCGTGTGCCTCCCCACCCAGCTGTGCTTCATTTTTGTTGAGGTAAAATCTATACACAGTGAAATGCACAACTCCCAATTGTACCATTTGGTGAGGGAGTTTTATTTTGTTTGTGGGTACTAAGGACTGAACCCAGGGGCACTCTGCCACTGAGCTATATCTCTAGCCCCTTTTTACCTTGTTTTAAAAAAATGTTGAGCCAGGGTCTTACTAAGTTGTCTAGGCTGGCCTTGAACTCATGATCCTTCTGCCTTGGCCTCCATTTGGTGACTTTTGCCAAATAGACCTCTTTAACTCAAATCCCTATTAACATAGAATATTCTATCATAGAGGGGTATTTTTAGGTTCTTATTTTGAGATCTATGGGTTTTAAAATTTACCCATTTAAAATGTAAAATTCACCAACTCTTAGTATATTCAAAGAGTTGTGCAACCATAACCATTATTTCCACAACATTCTCATGACACTGAGAATTCACATTAGCAGTCAATCCCCATTTCCCCTTCCTCCAACCTTTAGCAACCACTAATATGCTTTGTCTCCATGAATTTACCTATTTTGATTATTTAATAAAAATCATAAAATGTGTGTGTGACCTATCTTTTCTCACTTAGCATAATGTTTTAAGGCTCATTTATGAAGTATATATTAGTACTTCATTTTTATTACCAAATAATATTCTGTTGTATGGATATATGATGTTGATCTATTCATCAACCAATAGACATTTGGCTTTATTTTTATAGGCAACTTCATGTTTTATAAAACATTTTAGGTGTCGATGGATCTTTTTTATGCATTTATTTATATGCAGTGCTATGAATCGAACCCAGTGCCTCATACATGCTAGGTAAGCACTCTGAGCCACAACCCCAGCCCCCTATTTCTATATTTTGCCTGAGAATGCCACTATGAAAATTGATGTACCATTATTGGTGTGGACATATGTTTCAATTTTTCTTGGGTATATGCCTAGGAGTGGTATATGGGGTTGTATAGGATCTCGATGCTTAAACCGAGGAACTGCCACACTGTATCCCAAAGACTTTGCATCATTATGTTTCCACCAGAAATGTGTTAGGATTGTAATCTCTCTACATTCTCACCAAGTTTATTACTGTTTTTATTTTAGCTATGCTAGTGGAGGTGAAGTACAATATTTTGGTGAGCATCATTTTCTGTGCTTACTGGTCATTTATATGTTTTTAAAAACATCTATTCAGATATTTTGTCCATTTTAAAATTGGGTTTTCTACTTTTGTTAAGAGTTCTTTATATATTTTGTACACTGGATCTTTATCAATGTGATTTACAAATATTCCATTTCATAGGTTATTTTTGTCTTATACACCTTCATCGCATGTAAACATTTTTGTCAGACCAATTTATCTGTTTTTTCTTGTTTATACTTTTAAGTTTTTTTAATTTTATACTTTAAATTTGGACCTTTATTTATGTGGCGCTAAGAATTGGACCCAGTGCCTCATGTGCCAGGCAAGTGCTCTACCACTGAACCAAACCCCAGTCCTCTTGCTTGTTATATTTAATGTGACATCTAAAACACAATTGTCTAATCCAGTGTTTCAGATATTTATCACTATTTTATTCTAAATTTTATACTCTTATGTTTAGGTTTATTTTTTTGTTTGTTTTGCTTTTGAACTGGGGATAGAACCCAGGGGCATATAACCACAGAGCCACATCCCCAGCCCTTTTTTTATTTTATTTAGAGACAGGGTCTCACTTAGTTTGCTTAGAGCCTAGCTAAGTTGCTGAGACTGGCTTTCAAATCATGATCCTCCTGCTTCAGTCTCCTGAGTTCCTGGGATTACAGGCACGCACCACCAAACCCAGCTATATTTAGCTTTTTAATCCATTTTTAGTCAATTTTTACACTATTTTTACACAATTTTTACACAATTTTTAGACTATGAGGTAGGGATCCAAATCTATTCTTTCCAAGTTGATATCTAATTGTCCCAACACCATTTTTGGAACAGACTATTTTTTAAACTGATTAAATAGCCTTGGTACCCTGAATGAAAATCAATTGAATGTATGAATATATGGATTTGTTTCTGTACTTCCAGTTTCATTCATTGATCTGTTTATACATATGCCATTAATACAGTCTTCATCACAATTCACGATAGCTAACAAAATGTGCACACATATATACACTATGGAGTTTTTCAGTCAAAAAATAGAATTGTCACTTGTGTACAAGTGAATGGGTTGGAGAACATCATGCTAACTGAAATAAGCTAGACTCAAAGTTAAGAGACAAATGTTTTCTCATATTTAGAAGCTAGAGTAGGGGGAAATAATGAAAGAAAAGGGGGGACCTCATGAAAATAGAAGACTCATAGAGTACAAGAAGGGAACTGAGAGAAAGGGAGAAGGGGAGAGCATGGAGAAACACTGGGGAATTAAATTATGCTATGTTCATGTATAACTAGACCACAATGAATTCTGTACATATGTATTAAGCACTATCTAAAATAATGATAGAAGGAAGATCAGTAAAGTTAACAGATGAAGGAGGGGAGGAAAGGGATGGCACTGGGGAATGAGATTGTTTAAATTGTTATTTGCATATAAAAATATGGCAGCATGAATCCAACTAATGTATAATTGTACCAATAAAAATACACAGTTCTGATATTTATAGTGAGTTTTGAAATTAAGAAGTATGTGTCTTCAACTTTATTCCCTTTCAAGATAATTATTTTGGGGTACTAGGGATTGAACTCAAACACTCGACCACTTGAGCCACATCCCCAGTCCTATTTTGTATTTTAGAGACAAGGTCTCACTGAGTTGCTTAGTGCCTCACTGTTGCTGAGGCTGACTTTGAACTCACAGTCCTCCTGCCTCAGCCTCCTAAGATGCTGGGATTACAGGTATATGCTGGTAACCAGCCCCCTTTCAAGATAATTTTGACAATTCTTGTTCCGTTGCATTCCAAGTGAGTTTTAGAAATGGTTGAAAATTTCTGCCAAAAAATTGTGGCTGCTACTTTGAAAGAAATTATATTGAATGTATAGATCAATTTGATTCATGAAAATAGGATGTCTTTTCATGTATTTGTATCTTTAAGTTATTTCAGTTGTGGGGTTTTTTGTAGTTATTAATGTTAAAGTCGTGCACTTTTATTAAATATTTCTAAGGGCTTCATTCTTTTTGAAATGGAATTTAAAATATCTTCAGGTTTCATTGCTTGTGTATAGATACAATTAAGGGTGTTTGTTTTCACTTTAATGTATCTGCAACCTTATTAAACTCAGATATTCAGTCTAAATTTTGTGAATTTCTTAAGGTTTTCTATATAAAATTTCACCTCTAATTTTACTCCTTCCTTTCTGATCTGGGTGCCTTTTAATTTCTCCTTTTCACCTAATTGCTCTGACTAGAACCTCCAATACAATATTAAATGGAAAGTGATGAAAGCTGACATTCTTGTCTTTTTCCTGTCTTTCACTAAGTATTATGTTAACTCTGGGTTTCTTATGGATGCCCTTTATCAGGGTGAGGAAGTTTCCTTCTATCCCTGTTAGATAAGCTTACTTGTTTTAATCATAAATAGGGTGATAGATTTTGTCAAAATATTTTCTGTGTTGAACTGCTCATGTTCTGTCATTTATCTTATTGCTATGGTGTATTATATTGACACTTGTTTTGCCAGATGCCCCATCTGATGTTAGCCATTCTGGAGGGCAAAAAGTCAACCAGATCACAACTTTCCTTTTAGTTTCTGCTTCTGCTTCTAAGTGGGAGGGAAAAGAGTCCAAACATTTTCAAAGGTGAGCTTTTGGTGGGCCAAAAATGTTTAACAGTTTGCATTTCTCTGTCCTTCAAGTGGGAGGTCAAAAATTTAAATCAGTTCAAGGGCTTGAGCAAAGCTTTAGATAAGCCTGGCAGAAAAAATGGGGAAAAATAACAAACTGCAATTGGATCAGCTCCCACCCACCTTGCATTCCAGCAAGGACCTCCAGGGAACTGTAATGTTAACCCTCTACATGCCGAATTTTTGCTAGGGGGTTGCAATGAGAAATTTTTTCAATGCTCTGCATTTTGGACTATTATACTTGGGTGTGTGTTAGTCCAAACATACCAAAGGACAGTGGGTGACTTAAATGACAAGCATTTAACTCTTCACAGTTAAAAGGTCCAAGATTGAAGGGCAAGCAGATTCATACAGTATCTGAAGAGGTCTGCTTCCTGCTTTGGGGACAGTCACCTTCATGCTGTTTCTTTAGAAGGTGGAGAGAGTGCCCTTCTCTTCATCCAAGGGTATTCCATCATGGGGGCTGTATCTGTAAGACCTCATCTGTACCTGTTAACTTCCCAAAGACTGCACTTGGAAATGCTATCCACATTGGGATGGGGGGATTAGTCACAAACATTCAGTCTATAGCAAGATATGGTAAAATTCTTATTTCATAAATTCCAGAGGGAACATACCAACCTGGGAAAGGAAAAAAAATGTTAGTGAGGCATAATTTGGTTTTCTTTTTGCATTAGACTTTAAACCCTTTGAATATTACAAGCAGAATCTGTAGTTAGCTATGATTTTTACATATAGGAGCCTCTGAAAAAAGGATAAAAATACTAAATGAGAGACAACCTACAGACTGAGATTTACTTTTGGAGTTTTAAAAAGCAACTTTTAATTTGCTAATGAGCTCAGAATCTGACCCTTGCAGGCTAATTTTCCAGCTTGAAGTGCATATTTTTGAGTGGGTCAATTGGGTTCTAGAACTGACAAGGGCTTTTAGAAATCCTTGCTTGTCACTTGGATTTGAACCATGAATTTCTGGCTCTGCAACATCTTGGTTTTGTTGAAGAAGAGTGGCTGGTTTGTTTTCAAATTCTTAATTCATAGATTTTAATTACCTTGACCTCACTCTAAGCTGTTATTACCTGCTGTGGGTTGTTTCAGCCTGAGCAAGAACTGTGCAAAACTGAAAGCAGGTTCAGACTCAATCAACAGAACATTTACTTGGAGACTCCATTGCATATTTAGAATAACTCTCTGTGGGGTCCTCATTTACAAAAACATTATCCAGATAGCTGGGCTGTCTGGATCACTTGCAGATGCCCATGAGGAAGAACTTGTTCTCTGAAGAAACCATTTACACACACACGCACATGTTTTTTCTATGTTGCTAAAGTGATCCTCCTTCCCTAGCCTCCTGAGTAGCTGGGACTACAGTTGAACACCACTGTGTCCGCTACTACTCAAAATCCAATTTTAGATGTAGAAGCTAGTTCTATTTTTTGATATATTTGTACAGAGTTATAAAGTACATTGATATTTTAACTCATTTTAACTAAGGGGAATTAGCATACCTGTTGCTGAAAGCTCAGTCCTTGTCCCCAAAGCCAATCTAATAATGAGGACTTGGTTTTGAGAAAAAGGAAAAACAGGTTTGTTTTGCTAGCAAAGGAGAAACACAGGGAGATCCTGTCCCAGAGGCTGTTATTCAGCCCATTAGCAGGAACAGGGGGCTTTTAAAGAAGTGATTCAAAGGCTACATTCCAGGTGTTCTCTGTTGCAGTTGTAATTCACTTGTTAATTTGGGAGATAGTCATTTCTGAGATCTTCTGGTACCATCCCAAAAGTCTGGATTACTTCAGTCCTATGGTGGGTGTGTACTAAAGGACAGATAACTCTGTCTAGGATGGGGAAGGGTAATCCTGTTTCCCCTGAGATTAGGGAGGGGGAGAGAAACATGTCTATTTTAAAAATAAGTTTCAGTGCAGAGCAGCAAGGGCTATATACATTCAAAGCCTAAGGTGGACCACTGTTACAATTTCCCACTGTCAATTTCTATATTTCTATGGAAAAATGGGCACCATCTCAAATTTGCTTCCTGTGAAGGGGGAAGTTGAGGGAAGTAACCCAAAGTCTTTCCTTGTTCTATATCAGGTGGGGCATGGACCATTAAAGGCAGTCAGCATTAGAGCAGTCCAGAGCTCCACAGTGGCAGATCACAGGTGCTGGACTGCCAGGGTCCAGCCCTAGCAGGGGTCGAGGGTCCTCAGTGGATGGGAGGCGTCAGCATGGTGGAGAAACAGTACACAGAGACACCAAGTGTTCTGAGCGTGAATCTGTCTTTATTTTTTCTGCTAGCCTTTTTATAGATATTTTTCTTTAGTAATGATTATATCATTTTTGGTTAGTTTAAAACAAGAAAAACTTCAAAAGTATAATCTATGCTTCTTCTCAAAGTACACATTCTTTCTGTAGTCAGTCCAGACCAAAACAATCTTATTTCCCAGCTAGATTAAAACAACCTTGTCCCCCAGCTAAACCAAAGGCACCATGATGTGGCAGCCTTCTACATTCAGAACAAACATGTTACTTGATTTTCTGAGAAACCACCCCCACCATGAACTCCAGTGTTTAACAGTGAAAAGTTTTTACTATTATTAAAGGGCAAAGAAATCAACTTATAGCTAATAGTCTATTTTAATTTCACACAATGACAGACCACAATCTTATTCTGATTTTTAAAGAATTAGACTAAACCTAGGAAAAGCACAAATTATATTTATGACTAACCTAAATGTTTTTATTATGCAAAGTATCTCTAGAATCAACTATTGAAACTAAGAAAGCAACAAAGGCTAAACACCACATCCAAGCTCAGAGGAATGCCTCTTTATCCACCTATTATTATAGTAAAGCAATCACAGCCTCCTTTAAAAGCACAGCCACAATTGTTTATTTTCATATATTTTATCTATGTACTACTGCCAAATTTTTATTGTGCACTATTTTGTGTCCCAATACAGTAAAACTTTCCCAATGTTTTTCCAATAAGTTTCTAAATGATATATTGATTATTAATATTAAAAAGCAATTATACCTGGAGACATGCCACGCCTATGGCCCCCAAGAGGGAGGACAATCAACAGAACTGTGTCCAGTGTTGAGTCCTTATTCCAACAGACCATGTCAAGTGTAGGAGTGGCAGGAAATAGACGCAGCACTGGACAAGGCATACGTAGGGCAGGGATCATGCTAAGACAAATGAGACAGCAAAGCATTTCCTTTTTTGTAAATAATTAGCACAAAAGCAATTAGTATTTCAGTCAGTCTCTGAAAATGTTGAAGACAGTAACATAATCATATCAGTGAAAAACAGATCAAGTTTATCAATGTAGGAAGTTAGGAAGATTTGTAAGTCTGAGATCAGGCTCAAATTAGGATAGACTGGTGACTGTGGAGTCCTTTGTGATTGATATTAGTGGGCACTCCCACATAGGAACACTTCCTCTATAGCCTCTAGCTTTACTTTCTTTTGGTAGGGTTAACACAAGTGTACATATTAAGTTGCATTTAAAAATATTTTTATTTTAAATGTCCATGTAGGACTGTGCTCGGGCTATACTCTCCTGCCAGGTGTTGAAGACCAAGCTGGTCAAAATTGCCCTTGTTCCTATCTATTCTTAAGAGTCACCTGAGATTCCTCAGAGATCACTCTTGGGGACATGTGTGAAGCCTCTTGGCTCTTTTAGCTTTTCTCTACCAGTGGTGCCACCTGCCAGGATGGGTTGGTGTCTGGCTGACCATATGTGGCTTCTCTTGGAAGCATCAGGGGCACTTCTGTCTCCAGTGAACCTCCTCTTTGCAGAATGCAAGGCTTCCTGTTCTCTAGGGTCCTCTCCATCTCACTGAGCAGCAGATCGGGTGACTCACTGGAGTTGCAGGGCCCAGAGAGGGGTCCTGTTGTTCTCTGGGTCCTGGCTGACCTTAGAGGGAAAGTGCCAAAATGTTGGCTGCTTTTCCCTTGGCCCTTTTACTTCCTTGACTTTGGTCTCCAAGTTTTTTTATTTTAAACACCCAGCAAGCCAATTTTACCAGTCCTAAAGAGGGAGTAACAGGTTATAACTTCAATATCTATCATTTTATAGTTACCCCTGTCATTTAATTGGGGTTAGTATTAGTACTGGAAGTCAGCAATTATATACTATCTGTCCTGTAGGTGAGGGCTTATCCTGAATTAACCCTCATTTTTTTGGTTTTTGTTTTTAGAAACAATACCTCTGCAAAACACTAACAGGCAATATTTATAAAGTTTACAAGGAAAATACAAAATGAAATTAACAGAGAAAAACCTATTTTGTTTGTGTAGAAGTTATGAAAAAAGAAAAATGTTCTTTTAGATTCTTGAAACTTTACTAAGTTATATATTATGTCCCCTGTTTGAGATCCCAGTAATCTTTACAACAAAAATCAGTCTTTTGGACACAATTTTAAATGAACTGAGGTCTAGTCTATTTTGGAGCCATTCTAACATGGAGTAAGGTAGGAGGCAGAGCCTTATCTCAGGTAAGGTGGGGCTTTTCACAAATAACAATACAACTTTACACCTGAAACATGAATCAAAGAAAGGCTAAGAGAGTTTTTAATTTTGTTTTTCTGGAAAAAGTGGCAGAATGTTTCCATGTTTTACAATGTCACCATTAAACAGATCAGGATCTCTTTCTTACCTTCCAAATATACATTTAAATTCCAATTCCAGTGTGAAGAATAACATAAAATTTTATATATAATTTATTGAGAACAGGTCACTTTATTCAGTTATAAAACATCAAATACATAAGTAAATATCAACCAAATTTGTTATTTCTACAGAAATCCAAGACTAGTGCTAGAGATAATTTTAGTTTAAAGAACACCAACTTGGTAAAGTGCTTTCCCCTAAGCTTTACATTTAACTAAGTTTAACTTTCAAAGTACAATTTAGAATCCGAAGTGTGCCATAACAATAATCACAGGTTTACTGTGTTAGCCATACTAGCAAAAATCAATGGATAGCCTTAAATCCCTTATACATTTCGGAAATACTGTTAATTATAAGAAATAGACTTAGTCAAAGCAAACAGATAAAAGACAGGTCTTCAAATGATAGTGTGGCCCTTCTATGTCAGATACAATGTATAAAAGAAAGACTTATCGGTTATCTTGCCAGTAAACTTACATAGACTTTTATAAACTTTCACACAACACTGTCTAAGGCTTATACAGATACAGTTTTCAGATGCATACTTATGCCTAGTTACATATATTTAGGTCATCAACTGTATTGTTAAAACCCAAATAATAGTTCTTTGTTTAACCAGTTAAACAAAGTTAAGACTTTAAAATAGGTACAAACCCAAATTTCTTTAGACTTAGTTTCCCCAAGTAGTAAAACCTAACAAATACAAGAAAATTATCTTGATAGTTAAGAGCAGATCAATGTTTCAGACTTTGCTTCATCTCAGTACATTAAAGTTCAAATAACTGATTGTGCTGATTATAGTCAATTTAATCACAGACTTTTGAGATTTATCTTCTGTAAACCTTCTGCAGCTTACTTAAGTATTCACAACTTGTTTGCATCCTTATTTTTTATCTCCTTTATCTTGGATATTAGCCCAAGAATTATCACTTTACCAGACAGAATACTTTCTCATCCAGAAACATTTATTTTATCTTCTAATTTTCCATACTACAATATTTTCATTCCTGTAACTTTCTTTTATCTTTTTTTAATTTCAGAACCTTTTCTTAAATTCATATTCTGGAACAATCTTTATGAACGTTATCTGTGCATTTAAATTACACAACAAATTTCATCCCAGGAGAGAGTTGGACAACCCAGCATATACAAAATCTGCCTTTATCTTTTTTCTCCTAGGCTGTGTTTAAGTGGATGGATTTTGAGCCTGACTTCTTTGCCTTATCATTATCACAATGCCATCTACTTTAAGTGAGTTCCCCGGTCAATTGTACCCAGAGGCTCCTTTTGGACCTTTTCCTTATAGTAGGTATATTGATAATGCAGTACTGGACATGTCTTAAAAGGTGTGGTAGCAGATACAAACAAAACACAATCAGATGGAATCTCCAAGTCCAAGGTCAACAATCATGTGAAAACCTAGAACAGATCAAAGGGAGTAAATAGCTGTAGGTTCTCATGTCACGTTTAACCATGACTCCTACACCAGTGGTGCTACAAATGTCCCCAGAATGAGGGACCAGACATGTGGAATCAAGGATCTCTGCATGCACACTGGGGAACTTACCAAATGACCAATGGTCTTGCAACTTTACTGAATTCAGTTTCCTTTTTCTCAAAGTAGACCATAGTGGAGCAACCTGTACCATTCAGCAAGAGAAGGCAGGAGTTCCCTGAAGAACAAGGAGATTTGGCAGTGGGTGGGAAGGTCCCTCAATCCTTCTCTTTACTCAGGAACAGCTCCGCTGGTTCCACCCAAGGCAAACTCACTTGTCTCCCAACTCTCCTGTAGTTGGCTTTCAACAAATTTGCCAGCACCTTGTATCCTCAGCATGGAAGTGGGGTTCCCTGAAGAGCCAGGCCTGCCCAAAGAAGCTGGAGTAGGGGCTACTCTTGGGTCCCATGTGGGCCACAAAATTTGTTGTCAAAAGCTTGGTCCTCACCCCTGAAGCCAATGCAGTAACAAGAATATGGTTTTGAGAAAAATAGAAAATGGTTTATTGCTTTGCTAGCGAAGGAAAAACACAGGGAGATCCTGTTGCAGAGGCCCATCAGCAAGAACAGGGGACTTTTAAAGAGGCGGCTCAAAGGCTACATTCCACATTTTCTCTGGCAGAGTTGTAATTTACTTGTTAATTTGGGAGATGTTATTTCCGAGATCTTCCGGTGCCATCCCCAAAGTCTGGATCACTTCATTCCTATGGTGGGGACAGATAAATCTGCCTAAAATGGGAAAGAAAGGAAATCCTGTTTTCCCTGAGATTTGGGAGGCAGGAAGAGAAAATTTAAAAGTCAGCTGCAGTGGCAGAGCAGCAAGGACTATATTGAAAGCATAATGTGGACCACTATTACATACCCATCACTTAAACTTTTATCATTTCTTTATAGTGAGTACATTCAAATTATTCTCTCCTAAATATTTTGAGATGGCTAACACATTGTTAATTATATTCATCCTGCTGTGCCATGGAACATCAAAACTTATTCCTTCTATCAAACAATACTGAGAAAATTGGTTATTTACATAGGGAAGAATGAAACAAAGCCTAACTCTCATCAGTTACAAATATCAACTGAAAATAGTTAAAGATTTAAACTTAAGACCCAAAGCTAATTGTTTTTTAACTTGATTCCTGCCCAAAACTACATGTTAGGAATGGACATATCACAAGAAGTATGAATCCTCCACCCACTTGGGACAGACTGAACTTTTGACCCATTCCCAGGGGTATCTCACTATTCTTAATTACTGTGTTCTTCTACTTTGATTGCAGGCTTCGAAAAATGACTGTTAGCCTGGCTCTGTCTACCTAATTTTTCCCCTAGTACACACCCTAATAAGGCAGTTTATTTAATGCAAATATTCCCAGAAAGGGATATAACTTTTTCAATACTGCTTACTTAGAGAAGTGTTCAGGACAAAAGAGGAGGGAGGTTATGAAAAACTATTTTGAAAAATTTTGAAAACTCCAAACATTATCATGGATGTGTGTCTTTCTGGTTGTGTTGTTTGTTTTTTTTTTTTTTTTTCTATGAAAATACTTTATCCTGCCCACAATGTATGTAAACAAAAGTGTCTGGGAGAAAAATTTTAAAAAATTACTTGAGGCGAATGTTAAGTATTGATTTTGTAAAAATGAAAAATTCAATCCTGCCACCTATGGAGGCTCAGGTGCAGGCCAGGGGCATGAGAGACATTCATGATCATTGTGGGTTTTTTGTTTGTTTGTTTTTGTTATTTTTAGATATACATGTAAGTATATTTTGACATACATATATGGAGTATAACTTCCCATTCTTGTGGTTGTACATGATGTGTGAAAGCACCCAGAAACCACTCTGGATGTGGGAACTCACGCAAGAGATTTTATTAAGCAGATAGGCCGAGTGTCTGTCCACAGAGTGAGAAAGAGAGAATTGCAGTGGAGCTATTCTTAAGTAGTGGAATTTCACAGGCTAATAACAATGGACCAATGACTGACTAGGAAGTCCACAGACTAACAATCTGGGTTGTAACATAGTGTGGGGGGACAGAATACTGGTAGCAGCAAAATGGCAGATCTGATACCAATAATGTGGAGTTTCCCTGGTCGTGTATTCATATACTAGCATAGGAAAGTTATGTTGGATTCATTCTACTGCCTTTCCTATTCCATTCCCCCTCACTTCATTTCAATCCCCTTTGTCTAATCCACTGAATTTCTATTCTTCCCTCCCTACACCCTTTATTGTGAGCTAGCATCCTCACATCAGAGAGAACATTAGGCCTTCAGCGTATAACCAAAGGACTTAAAGTCAGCATACTACAGTGACACAGCCACATCAATGATCATTGTTTTTAAAAACTGTTTCTAGAAACTTTCTTCTGTACTTGAAGGAAAGCTTCCTATGTGGCCTTTCAAAATGGCTCCAAGTGCTTTGAATTCAAAATTCTCAGCCTGTGTTCATACCTGTTAGCATTCTGACTATGAAACAAGGGAATGGCTCCAGATGTTGTATTTTCCATGTTGAATAACTCCAGACTCAGGACATGAGGCCGATAAACTGATGTTTTTTGATGTCTTTGGAACCGACTGCCTTATTCAATTTCTCTAGAACCAAGACAAATTTAGATTATTTTTAGACTAGACTGGGAAGCCTATGGCAGGGGTTCCCATGATGAAGGCTACATTTGGGTCCCTAGTAAGATGTATCATGTGACAAAAGTATGTCCCACTTGGTGGTGCCTAACAATTTTAAACTTTTGTTTATTTATTTATCTATTTTCCGAGTACTGTGGATGGAACCGGGGACTGCCTGCATGCCTATCAAGCACTCTATCACTGAGCTATATCCCCAGCCCATACTTGTAAACTTTTTTATTGCTAGGGGTAGCACAGTATGTGCTTCCTGGGATTGTATTTTTTGTGTGTTCTCTGACTAGCATGACAATACCTCATTCCTAGAAGGATTTCAGGCCAATTTAAACTTACTAATCAGAGTTGTGCTATGCTTGAATGGGTTAAAATAAAAAGATAAATACAGAAACTTAAGTAGAAAATCACATGAATTTCTAAACTAGACCTCTGTACTTAACACAACTTATTTTAAATTGGCTAAATCTAGGACCCCTATGGGGCATAACTGAGATCAATACTGAAGATTGGTGTTACCCTGCTACATGGGGTTCTGATAATAGTTTTGCTAGCTAAAGGTTGTCAAATTTCTTGATTTTTATCAAAGAACTAACTTTTGGTTTCATTGATTTTTCTCTAATGCTTTTTTTTATCTCTCTCTCATTTATTTCCACTCTATATTATTTCCTTTCTTCTGCTTTGAGTTTAGTTGGCTCCTCTTTGTCTAATTTCTTAAGATGAAACATAGTTATTGATTTAAGATATTTCTTCTTTTTAAATATAAATGTTCATAGTGATAAATTTCCCTCTAAATTGTATTTTAGCTGCATCCCATTAATTTTGACATGTTGTTCTTCCATTTTTGTTTATTTATCTTAAAGTATTTAAAAATTTCCCTGATGCTTGCTTTATTTATTTATTTATTTATTTATTTTTTGTACCAGGAATTGAACCCAGGGGTAATTAACCACTGAGTCACACATTTTTATATTTTATTTAGAGACAGGGTCTCACCAAGTTGCTTAGGACCTCACTAAGTTTCTGAGACTGGTCTTGAATCATGCTTTCTTCTTGATTGTTTTTTAGGAGTACTGTTTTACTTACATGTATTTGTAAATGTCCCAAGGTCTAAATCTACTCTTCATTTTTTATTTCATTCCATTGTGGTTGGAAACTTACTCCAATACCTAAATCCAATGGATTATTTTCTCTCCTGCTTATTGAATTAATTAGCAGCATTAGTCTTGGTGATCATGCCCTATTTCTTGACCTTATCCCCAGCTTCTTTTCTTTTATGATACTACTCTCTTGATTCTTATTTCCCTGACACAATTTTTTTTCTCTTACAGGGCTCTGCTTTCTCCATCCCCTAATTAGTTATTTGTGTTTGACACTTTGTTTTTGTTTCTTTCTCTATTGTGGTGAGATTATTGATAGATTGGTTCAAACATGTTGTAAAGTTTCTTTACATACATGTCAAGGAGATGCTGCCAATTTATCATAGCTATTACAATGATTAGAACTTTTAATTAGGTGTCTGATATAAAAATTATTTTTCCCAAATTACATAGATTGGTGTTTTTCATCAGTTCTGGAATATTCTCAGTAATAACCTGTTCAAATACTGTCTATAAACATTTCTTTGTCTTTCCTTCCTAGATATGATTAAACATATTTTAGTCTTACTGGATTCTTTGATGTCTTTTACTATCTTATATGTATTTTTCATCTTTTGTTTCTCTATCCTTCATTCAAGATAATATTTTAACTTACTTTCCAACTAATTCCCTCTTCACTTGTATCTAGTCTCCTGTGAATGTTTCAAATGTCAGTTCTATGCTTTTAATTTCTTTAAGTTCTAATTGGTTGTTCTGCAAATCTGTTACCTCTACTTGTTATGGTTGTGTCTGTTCTGGGCAGAAATTTTCAAGCTTAAAATTTTTTTCAAACAAATTAAGAATGCATTTTGTGTTTAAATTCTTATAACCCCAACCTTTAAATAACTCTTTGTATATCTGTTTCTATTGTCTGGTTTTTTTGCTTACTCTTGATTGTGGCATCTCCTTTCCTACTTCTTGGTTATCTGTGCCCATGACCTAGTCATTGTGCTCAAAAATTATTTGTAGAAATAATTTGAGTCCTTGAATAAAACCATCTTTTCTAAAAAAGAATTCACCAATGTCTCTGTTAGATGCCTATTTTACTACCAGTTCAGAACTGCCTTAACCAAGGTGATTTGAAAATAAAATTTGTTTTCCCCAGATAGACCACTCAAATTTTGGGTGCAACTTCAAATGAGGAAAAAAATTCAAATGAGGGCTGACCCATTTCCAGCTCATTGTGACCTAGTTGTTGTAGCCCTTTGAAATCCCAGATTGCTCTTCTCTCAAATTCCTACCTTAAGTGGTGTCTGGATTTTCATTTATTTTACCTGCATTTTCTTTTTTGTAACTTATTTATTTTTGAGACAAGGATATAAGGAACCCTCAATTCAAAAATGGCATCCTCTCCTGTCAACTATGGCTGGTTAACAGATTGATGAATGACAGATCAATACAAAGAAGAAAATGAGTCTCTTCTAAATCTGTGTGATCAGAAGTTGAATTGAAGTACATATATCTACTATTTGACAGATAACAGCTGGCTGGATTTCTGAAAGGTAGCCATAGATCCAAGCTTATCACATTGACTGGCCATGTGAATGGTAATTATCAGGGATGTTTCTGAAGGTGGGTTTTGGTAAAGTAGGCTTTTTTATATTAAAGTCAATATTTTTATATTTATTTAGTTTTTTAGGGTTTATTATTTATTTTTTAAATTTTTTACAGACTGCATTTTGATTCATAGTATACAAATTGGGTATAATGTTTCATTTCCATGGTTGTATACAGTGTAGATTCATACCATTCATGTACTCATAGATGTACATAGGATAATAATGTCTATCTCAATCCACCATTTTTCATACCCCCCCCCTCATTTCCCTCTACATAATCTAAAGTACCTCCATTCTTCTCTCACTCCCCACACCCCCACCACCATTATATATCATCCTCCAATTATCAGGGAAAACTTTTGGCCTTTTGTTTTTTGTGATTGTCTTATTTCACTTAGCATGATATTCTCCAATTTCATCTATTTATTTGCAAATGCCATACTATTTTTTAATTTATTTTTATTGTAAACAAATGGGATACATGTTGTTTCTGTTTGTACATGGAGTAACAGCATACCATTCGTGTAATCACACATTTACATAGGGTAATGATGTTTGAATTATTCTGTGATTTTTTTTCCTTCCCCCACAACCCCTCCCACCCCTCTTTACCCTCTATACAGTCCCTCCTTCCTCCATTCTTGTACCCCTCCCACCCCCCATTATGTGTCATCATCCACTTATCAGTGAGATCATTCGTCCTTTGGATTTTTGAGATTGGCTCATCTCACTTAGCATGATATTCTCCAATTTCATCCATTTACCTGCAAATGCCATAATTTTATTATTCTTTATAGCTGAGTAATATTCCATTGTGTGTGTGTGTGTGTGTGTGTGTGTATATATATATATATATATATATATATATATATATATATCACAGTTTCTTTATCCATTCATCAATTGAAGGACATCTAGGTTGGTTCCACAGTCTGGCTATTGTGAATTGAGCAGCTATGAATAGTGATGTGGCTGTATCTCTGAAGTATGCTGATTTTAAGTCCTTTGGGTATAGGCAAATTCCATACTATTATTGTTCTTTATGGCTGAATAATATTCCATTGTGTATATATACCACAGTTGCTTTATCCATTCATCTGTTGAAGGGCATCTAGGTTGGTTCCACAATCTAGCTATTGTGAACTGAGCTGCTATGAACAATGATGTGGCTGCATCACTGTAGTATGCTGATTTTAAGTCCCTTGGGTATAAACTGAAGAGTGGGATAACTGGGTCAAAAGGTGGTTCCATTCCAAGTTTTCTGAGGATTCTCCACATTGCTTTCCAGAGTTGCTGCACCAATTTGCAACTCCCCCAGCAATGTAAAAGTGTGCCTCTTCCTCCACGTCCACGCCAACATCAATTATTGTTTGTGTTCTTGATAATAGTCATTCTAATTGGAGTAAGATGAAATCTTAGAGTTTTAATTTGCATTTCTTTAATTACTAGAGATGAACACTTTTTCATACATTTATTAATCACCTGTATGTCTTCTTCTGTAAAGTGTCTGTCCAGTTCCTGGGCCCATTTATTGATTGGGTTCTTTGTATTTTTGGTGTAAAATTTTGTAAGTTCTTTATAAATTTTGGAGATAAGTGCTCTATCTGAAGTGTGTATGGAAAAGATTTTTTCCCACTCTGTAGGCTCTCTCTTCACATTCTTGATTGTATCCTTTGCTGACAAAAAGCTTTTCAGTTTGAATCCATCCCATTTATCGATTCTTGCTTTGATTTCTTTTTTTTTTAAATTTTATTTATGTATACGTGGGCTGAAAATCGAACCCAGTGTCTCACACATGATAGGCAGGCACTTTACCATTGAGCCACAACCCCAGCCCCCTCTTGCTTTGATTTCTTGTGCTTTGGGAGTCTTGTTGAGGAAGTTTGATCCTAAGCCAACATGATGAAGATTCAGGCCTACTTTGTCTTCTATTAAGTGCAGGGTCTCTGGTCTAATTCCTAAGTTCTTTTATTTTTTTTTCTTTCTCGGTGCTGGGGATTGAACCCAGGGCCTTAGTGCTTGCAAGGCAAGCACTCTAACAACTGAGCTATATCCCCAGCCCTAATTCCTAAGTTCTTGATCCAGTTTGAGTTTTGTTCAGGATGAGAGATGGAGGTTTTATTTCATTTTACTGCGTATGGATTTCCAGTTTTGCCAGCACCATTTGTTGAACAGGCTATCTTTTCTCCATTGTATGTTTTTGACTCCTTTGTCTAGTATGAGGTGACTGTATTTATGTGGTTTTGTCTCTGTGTCTTCTATTCTGCACCATTGATCTGCCTGTCTATTTTGGTGCCAATACCATGCCATTTTTTGTTACTATTACTCTGTAGTATAGTTTAAGGTCTGGTATTGTAATACCTCCTGCTTCAGTTTTTCTACTCAGGATTGTTTTGGCTATTCGAGGTCTCTTGTTCTTCCAGATGAAGTTCATGATAGCTTTCTCTATTTCTATGAGGAATGTCATGGGGATTTTAATTGGAATTGCATTGGATCTGTATAGAACCTTTGGTAGAATAGCCATTTTGACAATGTTTATTCTGCCTATCCAAGAACATAGGAGATCTTTCCATCTTCTAAGGTTTTCTTCAATTTCTTTCTTAATTTTTCTGTAGTTTTTATTGTAGAGGTCTTTCACCTCTTTTGTTAGATTATTTAACAAGTATTTCATTTTATTTTTTTTGAGGCTATTGTGAATGGAGTGATTTTCCTAATTTCTCTTTCAGAGGATTCATCAGTTATGAATTGAAATGTATTAGATTTATGTGTATTGATTTTATATTCTGCTACTTTGCTGAATTCACTTATTAGTTCTAGAGGTTTTCTAGTGGAATTTTTTGGATGTTCTAAATATAGGATCATGTCATCAGCAAATAGCAACAGCTTAAGTTCTTCTTTTCCTATTTGTATCCCTTTAATTTCCTTGGTCTCTCTAACACTTGCTCTGGCAAGTGTTTCAAGGACGATGTTGAATAGAAGTGGTGAAAGAGGGCATCCCTGTCTTGTTCCAGTTTTTAGAGGGAATGCTTTCAGTTTTTCTCCATTAAGAATGATGTTGGCAATGGGATTAGCATAGATAGCCTTTGCAATGTTGAGGTATGTTCCTACTATTCCTATTTTTTCTAGTGTTTTAAGTATGAAGGGGTGCTGTATTTTATCAAACGCTTTCTCAGCATCTATTGAAATAATTATGATTCTTAACTAAGTCTACTGATGTGATTAATTACATTTATTGATTTCCGGATGTTGAACCAACCTTGCATCCCTGGGATAAACCCTACTTGATCATGGGGCATGATCTTTTTAATAGATTTTTTGTGAAATTTGCCAGTATTTTGTTAAGGATTTTTGCATCTATGTTCATCAGGGATTTTGTCTAAAGTTTTCTTTTCTTGATGAGTCTTTGTCTGGTTTTGGTATCAGAGTGATACTAGCCTCATAGAATGCATTGGAAGGGGTCCTTCCTTTTCTAGTTCCTGGAATATTTTGAAGTCTTGTAGAATTTGACTGAGAATCCATCTGTTCCTGGGCTTTTCTTGGCTTCTTCTATTTCAGTGCTTGAAATTGATCTGTTTAAAGTGTACCTCTTCCTGATTCAGTTTGCGAGGCTCATATGCCTCTAAAAATTTGTCAATGTCTTCTATATTTTCTATTTTGTTGGAGTATAGATTTTCAAAGTAGCTTCTAATTATGTTATGTATTTCAATGGTGTCTGTCATGATCTTTCCTTTTTTATCCCAAATTCTAGTAATTTGAGTTTTCTCTCTCCTTCTCTTCGTTAGTGTGGCTAGGGGTTCATCAATATTGTTTATTTTTTCAAAGAACAAACTTTTTGTTTTGTCAATTTTTTGAATTGTTTCTCTTGTTTCAATTTCATTGATTTCAGCTCTGATTTTAATTATTTCCTCTCTTTTCCTTTTGGTGTTGATCTGTTCTTCTTTCTCTAGGGTTCTGAGATGTAATGTTAGGTCATTTAGTTGTTGACTTTTTATTTTTTTAATGTATGAGCTCAATGCAATGAACTTTCCTCTTAGTACTGCTTTCAGAGTGTCCCAGATATTTTGATATGTTGTGTCGTTATTCTCATTTACATCTAAGAATTTTTTTTCTTTGTTCCCTGATGTCTTCTATTATCATTGCATCATTCAATAGCATATTATTTAGTATCCAGGAGCAGGAGTAGTTTTTGTTTGTTAATTTATCATTGATTTCTAATTGCATCCCATTATGATCCGATAGGATACAAGGTAGTATCTCTATTTGTTTGTATTTACTAATGGCTTCTTTGTGGCATAGCATATGATCTATTTTGGAGAAAGATCCATGAGCTGCTGAGAAGAAAGTATATTCACTCGATGATGGATGAAATACTCTGTAAATGTCCATTAAGTCTGTATCATTGATTGTATTATTTAATTTTATAGTTTCTTTCTTCAGTTTTTGTTTGGAGGATCTATCCAGTGGTGAGAGCAGTGTGTTAAAGTCCCCCACTATTATTGTGGTTTGGTCTATTTGATTTTTAAATTTGAGAAGGGTTTGTTTGATGTACATAGATGCTCCATTTTGGGGGACATAAATATTTAAAATTGTTATGTCTTTCTGTTTTATGCTTCCCTTAAGCAGTATGAAATGTCCTTCTTTATCCCTTCTGACTAACTTAGGTTTGAAGTCCACTTTATCTGATATGAGGGTGGAGACCCCTCCTTTTTTACTGGGTCCATGTACATGGTATATTTTTCCCCATCCTTTCACCTTTAGTCTGTGGATGTCTTTTTCTAAAAGATGAGTCTCTTGAAGGCAGCATATTGTTGGGTCTTTCTTTTTAATCCAATTTGCCAGTCTATGTCTTTCAATTATTGAGTTTAGGCTGTTTACATTCAGGGTTATTATTGTGATATGGTTTTGTATTCCCGGTCTTTTTGGTTATTTTTGGTTTTTAAGTTGACTTGTTTTCTCCTTTGATTGGCTTCTCCTTTAGGGTCGTTTCTCCCTTTGTTAACTTGTATTGTTCTTTTTCACTTCCTCCTCATGAAATATTTTGCTGAGAATGTTCTGTAGTGCAGGCTTTCTATTTGTATGCAATGAACCTTCAAAAAAGTTTTCATATAAATTTACCTCTCTGGATACTTAATTTCCCTTCAGTTTGACTATTAATTTTTCCTGTTTTATCAGCTCATTGGTGTACAACAATGAAAACAGCTATTATATATTTCATTGAAATAACTTAGCCCATCATAACTGGAAATGGGA
Source organism: Sciurus vulgaris (assembly GCF_902686455.1). Lineage (NCBI taxonomy): Eukaryota > Metazoa > Chordata > Mammalia > Rodentia > Sciuridae > Sciurus > Sciurus vulgaris. Next base: position 93,616,020 of record NC_136471.1, on the reverse strand, counting down.
TATGTGGCCTTTCAGTCTAATAGCCTCTCATTCTGGATTATATTGGACTTCTTTTTATAAATCTCCATCCTATATGCCAGCAATGCAACAAGATGTATCAGTCAGACTTCTTGATAGCAAACAACAGAATCCAAGTCTGTCTATTTTGAATTTTAAAAAGTTATAAAAAGATATCCTGAATACCTTACAGAATATCAAGAAATTCTATAAAAATGGAATTGAGAAAAGTGCCTGGACAAAATAAATTCACAGATGATTAAAGCCAAAAATCATTCCACAGATCTAATTCTTTGAGTATACTTTCACTATCTTCACTGCTAAACACAAAGGGTCAAGATTTCACTGCCAAAACCTTTGGCCTCGGCTGAAGATATTCTTGCAATTAAATGTTACTATCATCTGTGATATTGCATCCTGAAAGAAAATGTCCTTTCTTCCTTGTGTCACTGTTTTCTCATTCAGCCTCTATGATGTGTGCAAATGATCTAGACCTGGTCTGGATCATATGTCTACACCCTGGAATGGGAAATGGTAAATGAATGTCTCCTATTTATAATTTCCATGATGGGAGAGAATTTTTTCTTTCTACCCAGATTCAAAAGGTAGAAATTTTTCATGTATTAATTAGGTCTACTACATTAGTGCTCTTTTGACTATAATTATCTATTGGTAAAATTGTGCAATGCATGGTATTTTCCTGGTCCAGCCCCAGAGTATACACAGATTGGAAGAGTCAGTGAATATTATCTCAACAGCAACAGAACTTGGATCACCTGCAGACATTGGAATCTTCTAGTTTAGGCCCAGTCATTATTTCCACTGTCTTCATTGCCCTGTTTGCCACACATTTTAGATCTTCAATAGTCTCTGGATTCTTAGCAAGTGTGACTAGAGAGACTGGTGCCAATAGGTACCATAGGGCATAGAAAATGTTTAATGATCATAGTCAATAAGAAAGTTATTATTCCTCTGTTTCCCCACCACTTTAACATAGAACAGAGTCTGCTATACTTGAGAGACCACTTTTCTAGGTTTTTGGCTCAAATGGACTGGTTTAATTAGTATATTGTACCTGTCTTATATTCTTGCTACTTGATCCCAAACGCATCACCATATATAAACATTATGCTTTTACAGTTTTTCACTAAAGTCTGCTTCTTCAGTTAGAGTTCCATTGCCAGAAATTCAATGAAGTAGGATATAGATTACTCACAGGAATTGTAGACCAGTTTTAAATTCTACTTCTGTCATAGAGCTCTGTGAATGAAGTATCTGAAGGCATCAGACAGGTCTTGAATAAGGAAAGCCTAACCTAACACAGTGGCTATCAATTATATCTGTGTAACTCCCTATTGTATGTTCATAGCCCTGACATTCTCCTGAACTTCAGACTTAGACATCCAAGTGGAAATATCAACTAGACAGATGGAGGTATAATAGACATCAAATACATAGGATGTCCAAAGAAGAACTCTGGTGATGTTATCCAAAAGACCTATTTTTTGCAAGTCTTTCCTTTCACATTGAAGGATGCCAAGTTAAATGTCTCAGTCACCTATGATCTCATTGAGGTTCCTTGAATAAATATTCTTCTGATTGTTCCAAACTTCTTGTTAATTTCAAGAGTTTGGAAAAAGTTGATTTTCATGATTTGGAATGTTTTCACTGCTTTGCTAGAAAAACAGATTTATAGAGATTCCATCATTACAGAAGTTCTGTCAAGTTTAGTTATACTTAGCACAAGAAATAAGGAGTAATGAACCTGTCAAATTATTGTCTGTCTTGAACCAAAATCTTATTAAAGTTGTGTTTTCTTTTTAATTTGAGGTTTAAATTTTCTAAAAGGTCATTTAGAAAAAAAATACGCATGTTCATGAACCACTTTTCTGAAAGTTTCTATTCTTCTGTTGTTGTTGTTATTGTTTGTTTCTATTCTTATAATATCCTTTACTTACCAGGGTAATGCTGGCTTCATAAAATTAGTTAAAAAGTATTCCCTCCTCTGTTATCTGCAAACTTAATATGTGCAGAATTAATATATATTTATTCTTTATACATTGAAGTGAATTTGGCTGAGACTTTTGTTTTTACACTCTTAATCAGGTGTTCAATTTTGAAAACAGACTTTTATACTTATTTATTTAGCCTTTGGGGAGTTTCTATTGTTTGTGGTTTTTGAGGAATTGTCTAATTGCATCTAAGTTGTCAAATTCATGTGTGTATATTTGTGCATAGTATTCCATTATTGTTCTTTCAATATCTGTATGATCTGCATCAATTTTCCCTCTTTCATTCTTGATGCTGATAATTTGTGTTTTCTTTTAAATTCTTGGTAGAGGTTATATAATTTTATTTATCTTCTCAGAGCTGGCTCTTGTTTAATTGATTCTTTTTCTGTTATATATTTTATTAATTTCTATTCTTATCATTGTTTTTTCCATATTGTTTACTTTGGTCTTATTTATTATCTGTCATTTAAGGGGAAGACTTAGGTTACTATTTACAGATTTTTCTTATTTTTTAATATAAGGAATTATGCTACAACTTTCCATCTAGCTGCATTACACATATTTTTATATGTTATACTTTTATTTTTATTCAATGGAAAATATTTTCAAATCTTATTTGAAACCCCCCCTTTGACCCATGGAAGTGTATCACTGAATTTTCATGTTTGAAGATTTCCCTGTTGTCTTTCTATCATTGATTTTAAGTTAAATTATGCTATGATCTGAGAGCATGCTTCATATATTTCAATTGTATTACATTTATTAAATTCAGACTTATTGCCTAGAATATGGTCTATCTTGGTAAGTGTGGCACATACTAGAACAATTTTATTGTTATTGTCATGTGAAAGGTTCTGCAAATGTTTGGTGCATCATTAACTACTGTATCCTTGCTGATTTTCTATCTATTGTATGTATTACTAAGAGGGGCATGTTGAAGATTCCAAGAATAATTGTAGATTTTTCTATTTTCCTTTTTAGTTCTGTTAGATTTTACTTCATGTCTTATAAAGTTCTATTGTTAATAGCATATGCATTTGAGTTTGTCATGTCTTCTCAGTGAAAAGCCCTTTCATCATTAAGCAATATACCTCTTTACTCTTGAAATTTTATTCATTTTGCTGTCTACTTTGACATTAATGTGTCATTTTAGCTTTCTCAAAAATTTTCATAGTGTATCTTTTTTCCATCACTTTGTATTTAATTATATTTGTAATAAGTATCTTATACATGGCATATAGTACAGTCATTTAAAAAACAATCTGTCTTAATTTTTGATGGAAAAAGGTGACTGAAATCTGGTAAAAGAGCACTGTGGCATTTTCACTTAACTCTTGTCTGATCCCACTTTCCCATGCTCAGTGGCAATCTGACAGTTGTAATCCTACATTACTTTTGTGATTTTCTGATGCCAGAGGGAACAAATAGGATTTGTCAATGAATTTGGCTTTTCTGTTTTTGTCAACAGTGGTCCACATTATGCTTTGACTATAACCCTCGCTGCTCTGCCACTGAAAGTTATTTTTTAAACAGAAATGTTTCTTTCTCTTCCTCTCTCCCTGGTCCTCAGTAATTTCTTCCCCTCCCTAATCTCAGGGGAAACAGGATTCCCTTTCTTCCCCTTCCTAGGCAGAGTATCTGTCATTAAACACATACCTACTATAAGAATGAAGTAATCCAGACATTGGGGATGGCACCAGAAGATCTCAGAAATGACTATCTCCCAAATTAACAAGTGAGTTACAACTGCAACAGAGAACACGTGGAATGCAGTCTTTGAATCACCTCTTTAAAGACCCCTTTTCCTTCTGATGGGCAGAATCACAGCCTCTGTGTTCTCCTTTGTTACCAAAGCAATAAACCATCTTTTTACTTTTTCTCAAATCCACGTCCTCATTATTGAATTGGCATCATGGACAAGGATCCAGCATTTGGTAACATTTTGATCTGTTGGCAGGTTCTGTGAAGGGGTAACAAAAAGTGATGGCCTTGATTTCACCTTTCTAGGAATTCCTTGTGAGGAAAGGCAGGATACCAAAGGGACTTGTAGAAAACATTTAAAAGTGAACGAAGTGAGTGGCTGCTAGTACCTAGGGGAAACAAAAATCAACTGGGGGAAATAATAAACAGATCAAAAATCCAGTGAGGAAACTCTGGAGGAGGGAAATATTTGGAAATTGAATACTTTTGAAACTGAAAGCTCAGTCCTCATCCTTGATGCCAATCCAGTAATGAAGACAAAGTCTTGAGAAAAAGGAAAATGTTTTCTCTGCTAGCAAAGGAGAAACACAGGGGACTTCTGTCCTAGTGCTTATGATTCTACCCATCATGGGGAACAGGGATTTTTTAAAGAGGTGATTCAGAGAAAATGAGATTAGGGAGGAGAGATCAGGAAGAAGACTATCAGGGAGGAGAAGTTAAGGGACAGGAAGATCAGGGAGGACAAGTTTGGGGAAAAAAAAAACATGTAAGTTTCAAAGCAACAAGTTATATTGTCAAAGCATCAAGTGAACCCCTGTATACTTTGAAAAATATCAACATATGTCTCAGAATTTAGAAGGGGTATGCTTTCCCAGAGCACACTGCATGCTTAGGAAAAAATTAAACCTAAAAAGGTACTAAGCTTTCACCTCTGCATGATATTCAAGTTCTACGCAAGCAGGAGGTGAAGGTGAGGTTTGTAAAGTACCTGGTTGAGGGTTGAAAGCATGTTCTACGATACTCAGTGTCTACCTTCAAGACTGGGAAAATTGTTTTTGGCTCCAGGAATTTAAGGCAATCTCTTTAAATCATTAGCACACCTCTAAGTTAACAACAGAGATTTTGGTGATCACATATGACAAACACTGCAGTATTTATAAAGAGTTTAGAAAATTCACTAAACAACTAGAACCCTCAAAAGTCAGCAACAGCGATAAGCCCTTGTACAGGGAGGAGAACATCAGCAAAGTTAATTCCATGGGTATTATGTTCTTTATTTCTGCATATGGCTACAAGTTACTATCTAGTGTCCTTTAGGATTTCCAAAGTTACCATGTAATAATGTTAAAAATGTCCATTTCATAATAAAAAGTTGCAAGTCATGCAAAGAAATATGAAAGGATAGTCTGTTCATAGTAAAAAAGAATGAAATAGAAACTGCTCATGAGGAGGCTCAGATATTGTATTTACAAGATGTATTGAGTAAAACATCTTAAATAAACTCAAAGAGTTAAATGAAACCAGGAGAATGATGTCTCCCCAGAGAATCTTAATACAGGGATAGATAATCTATTAAAATGTGAGAAATTCTCAGCCAGTTATAGTGGTGCATGCCTGTCATACTAGCAACTTGGGAGGCTGAGGCAGGAGGATCACAAGTTTAAAGCTAGCCTTCAGTGAGTCCCTGACTCTAAATAAAATATTTATAAAGGGCTTGGGGACTGGGGTTATCGCTCAGTGGTTGAGTGCTGGCCTAGCATATGTGAGGCACTGGGTTTGAGTCTAAGTACCACATATAAATAAATAAAGGTCCATTGACAATAAAAAATATTTTAAGGAAAGGACTAGGGATGTAGCTCTGTGGTAAAGCACCCCTGGGTTCAATTCCTGATACCAATCAATTCTGTTCCTGGAACAGAAAAGTATAGGATATAAATGATGTAAAAAAGAGAAATTGTGGTCACTACGTAACTCATGTTTCAAGCAGAGGATATCTGTTTCTCAGTGAGGCGATTTTTGCAGCTTATTGATCCCCTGATGTTTACTGCATTTGTCTACTGTGATCACCTGCAGTCTGCCAGCATATCAACTACTTTTTGAGTACAGATTGCTCACTGAATGTTGCCTATCATCTGTCATTTGCCTGACGCTTGCCTGCCCATCGCCTGCCTTTCACCTACCCATCACCCACCATGCAAGGTCCACCTGCCGATCATCTGACAGCAGCCAGCAGAATGACCACAGACCACCAATGGATCACCAGCTGCCTGCTGTTGCCTGGAAGATCACTGTCACAGTACCTGCAGATTTGGTTACACGCTGCCACCATTTTGAGACAACAGCCAGGACCTGTAGGACACCTGGCCAGACTGACTAAGCCCTGTTTCCAGGACACCTCAGCCCGACCAACCACTCCCTGCCTCTGGGACCCCCAAACCTACTGACTGTGCCTTGCTTCCAGGATCCTTCAACCAGACCAACCACACCACGACTCCAGGACCCCTACCCAACCAACTGCCTACCACTTCCAGGACCTCCAGCTGACCATGCCCACACCGGAGCTACAGCTCCCCATTTGCCAACACATTTGGAAGCCAGAGTGGCCATCTTGGATAATCCTGGAAGCAGTCGCTCCCATCTTTGGGTTGGGCAAATCTCATCCTGAGATGCCTGCTGGAGACTGGAGTTCATTGTCAGGTACCACTCATGCATCAGGGTACTGAAGACTGGGAGGTTTGAATAGTATATTACTAGTTTTTTAAAATTAAAATATTTTTTTATTTTTACAGACATTTTGATTCATTGTACACAAATTAGTTTTGTATAGGGTGAGAAATAGGGGTTCAATTTTATTTCACTGCATATGGATTTCCAGTTTTCCCAGCACTATTTGTTGAAGAGGCTATCTTTTCTCCATTGTATGTTTTTGGCACCTTTGTCTAGTATGAGAAAACTGTATTTATTTGGGTTCATCTCTGTGTCCTCTATTCTGTACCATTAATCTACCTGTCTATTATGATGCCAATACCATGCCATTTTTGTTACAGTTGCTCTGTAGTATAGTTGGAGGTCTCGTATTGTGATACCCCCTGCTTCACTCTTCCTGCTCAGGATTGCTTTAGCTATTCTGGGACCCCCAAACCGACTGACTGTGCCCTACCATCAGGACCCCCAGACTGACTTCACCTCACCTCCAGGATCCTGCAACCAGACCTAACACACCCCACCTCCAAGACCCTTGCCCGACCAACTGCACCCTGCCTCCAGGACCTCCAGCTGACCATGCTCACACCCCAAGCTGCAGCCCCCCATTTGCCAACACATTTGGAAGCCAGAGCAGCCATCTTGGATAATTCTAGAAGCTGTATCTCCCATCTTTAGGTGGGGGAAATACCATCCTGAGAAGCCTGCTGGAGACTGGAAGCTCATTGTTAGGTATCTTTCATACATCAGGCTACTAAAGTCTGGGAGGTTTAAATACTATATGACTGTAATAGTATAGATATTTTTTCTCCTTACTAAAAAATTTTGTTTTTATTTCTTTACTTTTTTCACTCTATTTTCCTTTTGTTTACCTGTTCCCTCAGAGTCTCTTTCTCCCTTTTCCCATGCTAACAGCTGACTTCTTTTGATTACACTCTCACTCTTTCTATTATCTAGAACTTCTATATATTCTTTTCTTATCCCATTAACACCTACATCCTACATCCCTCCTCATCCTCTTTTTCCTGCATTAGAAATTGTAGACCTTACTGCAAAGCTAAATGTTATCCTGAAGATAAGAATTGATCTCATTCTACTTATTATGACAATATTGTTAATGTCCTCATAGGGGCTATTTGGTTTCAGGTTGCATACTGTCTGAACTGGGCACTGCTAATATTGATCTCCCCCATAAAGAAAAGGTTTCTGAAACCTATAGGGTCACAATAAGCCTATGGGTGGAAACTGCAATACCCCACATCTGCACTGCTAGAGGGGAAGAGACATGAACAACATGAAAAAACAAGGGAAGAAAATGATTCAAACAAATCTAGATTCTATAAATTAAAAGAATTTACAAATAGAAATCTGTGCTACAGAATATTCTAAACAAAATATTCCATGAGGAAGAAATGAAAAACAACAATATAGGTCAGCAAAGGGAGGAACTACCTTAAAGGAAAATCCATTCAAAGGAGAAACCAAGTCAAATTAAAAACCAAAAATAAGCCCAAATTACCGGGAATACAAATCATATCTCAATAATAATCCTGAATGTTAATAGCCTAAACTCATCAATCAAAGACATAGACTGGCAGAATAGATTAAAAAGAAAGACCCAACAATATTCTGCCTTCAAGAGACTCATCTCGCAGATAAGGACATCCATACACTAAAGGTGAAAGGATGGGGGAAAATATACCATGCACATGGACCCAGTAAAAAAGCAGGGGTCTCCACCCTCATATCAGATAAAGTGGACTTCAAACCTAAGTTCTTTATGCCTAAGAAGGCATAAAGAAGGACATTTCATACTGCTTAAGAGAACCATAAATCAGGAAGACATAATGATCATAAGTACTAATGCCCCAAACAACAGTGTATCAATGTACATCAAACAAATTTTTCTCAATTCCAGGAATCAAGTAGATCACAACACAATAATGGGTGACTTTAACACACCACTGTCACCACTGGATAGATCTTCCAAACGAAAACTAAACAAAGAAACCATAGAACTTAAAAACACAATAAATTAGACTTAACAGACATATGTAGAATATTCCATCCATCAATAAGTGAATACACTTTCTTCTCAGCAGCACATGGAAAATTCTTGAAAATAGACCATGTGTTATGCCACAAAGCAGCCCTTAGTAAATGCAAAAAAAGTAGAGACCGTGTGCTCTATCAGATCATAATGGAATGAAATTAGAAATCAATGACAAAATAAAAAACAGAAATTACTCCAACTCCTGGAGACTAAATAATGTGCTATTGAATGAAACATGGATAACAGAAACCATCAGGGAGGAGATAAAAAAAATTCTTAGAGGTAAATAAGAACAAGGATACAACATATCAAAATCTCTGGGACACTATGAAAGCGGTACTAAGAGGAAAATTCATTGCATGGAGTGCATTCCAGAAAAGAATAAAAAGTCAACAACTAAATGACCTAACATTACAACTCAAAGTCCTAGAAAAAGAAGAAAGGAACAACACCAAATGTCGTAGAAGACAGGAAATAATTAAAATCAGAGCTGAAATCAATGAAATTGAAACAAAAGAACTATTCAAAAAATTGACAAAATGAAAAGTTGGTTCTTTGAAAAAATAAACAAAATAGACAAACCCTTAGCCATACTAACAAGGAGAAGGAGAGAGAAAACTCAAATTACTAAAATTAGTGATGAAAAAGGAAATATCATGACAGACACCACTAAGATACATAACATAATGAGAAGCTACTTTGAAAATCTGTATTCCAACAAAATAGAAACTACCGAAGACATTGACAAATTTCTAGAGACATATGCTCCTCCCAAACTGAACCAGGAGGACATACACGATTTAAACAGATCAATATCAAACAATGAAATAGAAGAAGCCATTAAAAACCTACCATCCAAGAAAAGCCCAGGACCAGACAGATTCTCAGCCGAGTTCTACAAGACTTCAAAGAAGAACTCATTCCAATACTTCTCAAAGTATTCCAGGAAATAGAAAAGGAGGGTACACTACCAAAATCATTCTATGAAGCTAATATCACCCTCATAACCAAACCAGGAAAAGACACATCAAGGAAAGAAAATTTTAGACCAATATCCTTGATGAATATAGATGCAAAGATCCTTAACAAAATATTGGCAAACCATATCCAAAAACATATTAAGAAAATCATGCACCACGATCAAGTGGGGTTCATCCCTATAATGCAAGGATGGTTTAACATCCATAAATCAATAAACGTAATCCATCATGTCAATAGACTTAAGCATAAGAATCATGGTTATTTCAATTGACGTAGAAAAAGTGTTCAACAAAATACAACACCCCTTCATGCTCAAAACACTAGAAAAAATAGGGATAGTAGGAACATACCTGAACATTGTAAAGGCTATTTATGCTAAGCCCATGGCCAACATCATTCTTAATGGAGAAAAACTGAAACCATTCCCTTTAAAAATGGGAACAATACAGGGATGTCCTCTTTCACCACTTCTATTCAACATTGTCCTAGAAACTCTAGCCAGAGCAATTAGACAGACTAAAGAAATTAAAGGGATACAAATAGGAAAAGAGGAACTTAAGCTGCCACTATTTACTGATGACATGATTCTGTATTTAGAGGATCCAAAAAACTCCTCCAGAAAACTTCTAGACCTCATCAATGAATTCAGCAAAATTGCAGGTTATAAAATCAACATGCATAAATCTAAAGCATTTTTATATGCAAGCAACAAAACAGCTGAAAGGGAAATGAGGAAAACAACTCCATTTGCAATAGCCTCAAAAAAAAATAAAATACTTGGGAATCAATCTAACCAAAGAGGTAAAAGATCTCTACAATGAAAACTTCAAAACATTGAAGAAAGAAATTGAGGAAGACCTTAGAAGATGGAAAGATCTCCCATGTTCTTGGATAGGCAGAATTAATATTGTCAAAATTGCCATTGTTCCAAAGGTGTGATACAGATTTAACGCAATTCCAATTAAAATCCCTGACATTTCTCATGGAAACAGAAAAAGTCATCATGAAATTCATCTGGAAGAACAAAAGACCCAGAATAGCCAAAACAATCCTGGGCAGGAAGAGTGATGCAGGAGGTATCACAATACCAGACATTAAACTATACTATAGGGCAATAGTAACAAATAAGGCATGGTATTGGCACCAAAATAGACAGGTAGACTAATGGTACAGGATTGAAGACATGGAGACATACCCACATAATTACTGTTATCTCATACTAGACAAAGGTGCCAAAAACATACAATGGAGAAAAGATAGTCTCTTCAACAAATGGTGCTGGGAAAACTGGAAATCTATACGCAGTAAAATGAAATTAAACCCCCATCTCTCACCCTGTACAAAACTCAACTCAAAATGAATCAAGGATCTAGGCATTAGGCCCAAGACCCTTCACCAGAAAAAAAAGTAGGCCTGAATCACCATCACGTTGGCTTAGGACCAGACCTTAACAAGACTCCCATAGTGCAAGAAATACAAGCAAGAATCAATAAATGGGTTAGATTCAAACTAAAAAGTTTTTTCTCAGCACAGGAAACAATCAATAATGTGAAAAGAGAGCCTACAGAGTGGGAGAAAAACTTTTCCACACACACTTCAGACAAAGCACTCATCTCCAAAGTTTATAAAGAACTTAAAAAAATTTACACCCAAAATACAAAGAACCCAATCAATAAATGGGCTAAGGTAATGGGCATACACTTCATGGAAGAAGATATACAGGTGATCAACAAGTATATGAAAAAGTGCTCATCATCTCTAGTAATTAGAGAAATGCAAATTAAAACCTCCCTAAGATTTCATCTCACCCCAATTAGAATTGCGATTATCAAGAATACAACAATAATAAGTGTTGGCGTGGATATGGGAAGAAAGGCATACTCATACATTGCTGGTGGAGTTGCAAATTGGTGCAGCCACTCTGGAAAGCAGTATGGAAATTCCTCAGAAGGCTTGGAATGGACCCACCATTTGACCCAGCTATCCCACTCCACAGTTTATACCCAAAGGACTTAAAGTCAGCATACTACAGTGATGCAGCCCCATCAATGTTCATAGCAGCTCAATTCACAATAGCTAGATTGTGGAACCAACCTCAATGCCCTTTAATAGATGAATGGAATGGATAAAGAAACTGTGGTATGTATACAAAATGGAATATTACTCAGTCCTAAAGAAGAATAAATTATGGCATTTGCTGGAAAATGGATGAAGTTGGAAAATATGCTAAGTGAAGTTGGGAAAGCCCAAAAAACCAAAGGCCAAATGTTTTCTCTGATAAGCACATGACAATATATAACAAGGGAGTTGGCAGGGGGAAGAGAAGAATGAAGGAACTTTGGATGGTATACAGGAAAATTGGGTGGGAGGGCATGGGGGACAGAAAGATAGTAGAATGAAACAGTATTACCCTATGTATATGTATGATTACATGAATGGTGTGAATCTACATTGTGTACAACCATAGAAATGAAAAGTTGTACCACGTTTATGTACAATGAATCATAATGCAGTCTGTAAAAATAAAAATGATTTTAATAAAAAATAAATTGTGGGACAAAAAGGTATAACAACTATAAAATGAAAAATTCAGTAGATGAGTTCAATGGTTGATTTTTAACATTCAGATGAAACAAATGGTGAATGTAAAGATATGTCACTTGAAATTATCCACTCTGGAAAGCAGAGAAGAAATGAATAAAAGTGAACAGTGCTGAGGAAAACTGAAAGACAACATAAAGCATGCCAACATATGGGTTATGAGAGTAACAGGAGAGAAAGGACACAAAAGAATAGAAGAGTAATTGAAGAAAGTATCTGAAAACTTCTTAAATTTGATAAAATAACTGAATCTATACATCCAAAAAAGATAACGAGCTCCAAGTGCAAGAAACTTAAGGAGGTACACACCATTGTACTGCAATTATTGAAATCCATGACAAAGAATCTTGAGACAAACCAAGAGAGAAGTAGCCCTCACACACAAAGTATCCTCTGTAATTTTAACAGGTGGTTTCTTTTTACTGAAGGGGCAAGAAAGCCCTGGGATAATACATTAAAGTATTGAGAGAAAAAAACAAGTCTGTCAATCAAGTATTGTACAACCAGCAAAAACATGCTTCAAAAATGAAGAAATAAGACATTCAAAGATTTTTCAAAAGTAGAATTTGTGACTAGTAGACTTTCCTTATAAGAAATGGTAATGGGAATCCTTCAGTTTGAATTAAAAGTACACTAGACAGGAACTTGAAGCCATATGAACAAATAAAGTACACCAGTAAAAGTAGCTTCATAGGTATTATAGGTTGAACTGTGTTCACCCAAAAGTTATTTTGCAGTCCTACCTCCTGGTGATACTGGTGTTAAGAAGCAGGGCTGAGTCCTGTTGCCCCAGTGTTGAAGATTGCATACCCCCAAAATGCTGAGGCAAGCATAGAAAGCAAGTTTTATTTAAAGGATAGAACAGAAATAGGCTTCTCCAAAAAGGAGAAGCCCCAGAGCTGGGTGTCGGAGGAAGTGGAAGTGTCCTGCCCCTTTTATAGATTTAACATTTCCTTTATTCTCATGCCCCCTTCTCCTCTTATCTTCCCTAAGTGTCCAGTGACCAAAAGCTAGAGTGACCCAAGGGTAAGAACGAAGCAGCCCAGATGTATAGGCAGAGAGGGAGTGGCCCAGGGGACATTTATTAACAACTCCTTGTTGGAAGGAACAATTGCCTAGAGGCAGGTAACACCTTGGCAACAGGTGAGGAGGAGGGAAAGTGTCCTGAAGGTATTAGCATTTTATTTCCTTTCCTTTCAATCCAGCCCTCATCTTCCCAATCCCACTGGATCATTCATTACCTACACTGACTATCCTTTTGCCCTTCCAGCTTCATGGTTATAAAAAAATGTTAACTAATTTAAAAAGAGTCATTGCAGTCATAATTATTTAAGATAAGGTCATATTGCTACTGGTTGGCTTTTAATATAATATGACTAATGTTGTAGGAAGAGGCTATTGAAACACATAGAGTGATATAACATAGAATAATTTATGTACAAACCAAGGAAGCTAAAGATTGCAAGCTATCACCAAAAGCTAGAAGAGAGGTATCAGTTTCCTCTTCAGAAACAGCAGAAGGAATCAACATGGTTTGCACCTACATTTCTGACTTCCAGCCTCCAGAAATATTAGAGAATACATGAGTCATATTTTAAGCCACCAGTCTCTGTTAATTTGTTATGACCATCCAGTTTGTGGCAATTTGCTACAGTAAACTGTATTTAATGTAATATAATGTAATATAATATAAATATAAAAGTCAGTAATATTACATTGTTGGTATTTAACTCTTCTTTTCCTATATTATCTTAAAAGCAAACATATAAAACAATAACTATAAATCTATTTTGATAGGATCAAAATGTATAAAAGATGTAATTTGTGACAGTAAATAAGGAAGAGGGATGGAGTTGTATAGGAGCAGAGAGCTTATGTAGTAGTGAAAGGAAATTGGTAATAATTCAAACTGGATTGTTTTAAACTTAAGATGGTAATTGCAACCCCCAGGGTAGCTTAAAAATGTAGAGAAAAGGAAATGTAAAAATAATAAAAATGATAATGTATAAAAATAAATTAGACACAAAATAATGGTAATGGAGAAAATAACAAAAAGTATAAAAATACAGAAATCAAATTGCAAATGGTAGAAGTAAACATCTCCTTACAAATAATTACTTTAAATATAAATGCATTGCTGTCATTATCACTATGTAACTGTAGTACATTTTATCACTTCAAAGAGAAACCCTATACCTGTTAGTACTTACTCTCTAAATCCTGAAAATGATCAGTCTGTCTTCTTTTTGTATGGATTGGTTTGTTCTGGACTTTAAAATAAATCAATTTTTCCAAAGGGAAAAAATATAAATGCATTGCATTCTTAAAGACAAAGTTTGGCAGAATGGATAAATGAAATATTATCCAATTTTATATTGTCTGCAAGAGATGCACTTTACTTTTTTGTGGCATTATATTTTTATTTTCAGCAGACAATTTTTAAAATTTTATGTGTTCTTTTTAGTTATATATGACAGCAGAATGCATTTGACATATACATACATGGAGTATAACTTTAAATATAAAGACAAATATAGGTCAAAGTGAAAGGACTGAAATACGTGTTTCATGCAGATAGTAATCAAGATATAACTAGGATGGCTACAACAATATCAGATAAAACTGTCTTTGAGTTAAAAATTTCTAAAAGAGACGAGGAGATTATTGATAAGAATCAATCCATCAAAAAGTTATGATAATTATATACTCACAAACAGATAGTTCTGCAATGTGGAGACTTTGATCCTATGCTTTTTATTAATGAAAGAACAACTAGAAAGAAAGCAAATAAGAAAACAGAGAATTTCAACACTATAAACTACCAAGACCTAACAAACATATACAGAAAATTCCACCCAACAACAGCTAAATACTTATTCTTCTCAAGCACACATGGAACATTCTCCAGAATAGACCATATTTTAGGCCATAAAATTAGTGTTGGTAAATTTAAAATGATTAAAATCATACATAATATCTTTTCCAACCACAAAGGAATGAAAATAAAAATCAACAGAAGGGAAATTTCCCAAATACATTGACATTAACACTTTTTTTGGTGGTATTGGAGATTGAACCCAGGGATGCTCTAGTAGTGAGCTATATCCCCTGCTCTTTTTTATTTTTTTAATTTTGAATTAGGATTTGAGTAAGTTCTGATGGCCATGCAAGTTGCTGAGGTGACCTGGAACTTGCTATCCTCCTGCCTTGGCCTCCTGAGTGACTGGGATTACACTGTACTCATCTGAAATTAACACATATCTAAACAACTAATGGGTCAAAGACATACCAAGACAAACTGGATAATATCTGATAAATGAAAGTAAAATGACAACACACCAAAACTTAAGGGACTCTACAAAAGCATTTTTAATTTAGGATCTTTAAGATGAAGAGCACCCCTTCAATGATTAGGAGATATAAAAGATGGAAATAAAGACTGTAGTATTTACAGTTCCTATGGAAATACATAGCATGCCTAGTGGCCAATCACTGAGTGGCCATGGAATGAGAAAGAGAGAGAGATCAAGAGATCCATGGTCCAATGCGTTCATTGGGATCCTGGGCATTATTCAAACAGGTTTCTTCAATAAACTTTTAATTGCCAGTTTAAAGCAAACAGGCATGAGTTTCAGGAGGTCACACTATGGTTATGTGGTGGTTGCTGTGGTATATTTGCACAGTCCACACAGAGTATGGGCATAAGAAAGGTGGTTCAAGTAGATTATATATAGCTTTCCCATATGGAAGTGATCATTAGCAGGCAGTTGTATAAGAAATATTTTGATTGACCACATAGAGGAGGGGATGTAGGATTGGAAACTGCATCAAGGGTGGTTGAACACTGCTTCTGTTATGAGAAAGGTAAACATATTTAACATAAATGCCCTGATATCATAAAATTATAAGAATACAGTCAGGTGTGTTGGCACCCACCTCTATTTCCAGTGGCTTGGGAGGCTGAGGCCGTAGGATCACAAGTTTAAAATCAGTTTCAGCAATTCAGCAAGGCCTTAGCAACTCAATGATAACTGTGTCAAATAGTGCTAGGGGTATGGTTCAGTGGTAAAGTGCCCCTTTACCACTGAGAGAGAGAGAGAGAGAGAGAGAGAGAGAGAGAGAGAGAGAACCCAAACTGACCTATAACAAGTAAATGTATGTAATCACTTGCTAAAAATTTCCCACTAGGGAAAAGCCCAGGACTAAATGTTTTCATTGGTAACTTCTATCAAACATTTAAAGAAAAATTAATGTCAGTAATTCCCCAACTTTTCCTAAAATAAAAGTTTCTAACTCATTCCTGAGGTCAGCATTAAGCTAAAACTAAAGCCAGGCAAAGAACATATAAGAAAAAAAGAAAACAAACAAAAAATCCTGGCCAGTGACTCCCAAATGAATGTAGACTCAAAACTCCTCCAAATTGCTAGCAAACCAAATCCAGCACCAGCACCACATTTAAAGTATTATAAACAGGACCAAGTGTGGTATATTCCAGCAATTCAATGGTAGTTCAACATATAAAAATCAGTGTAACCACATTCATAAAATAAGAGAAAAACATGATCATTTCAGTTGATGCAGAAAATGTATTTGACAAAATCCAGAACCCTTCATGATAAACACACAAACATTCAAAAACAGAGGAATAGAAGGGAACTTCCTCAGCATAACATTACACATTTAGGAAAAACTTACAACTAATATCAAATTCAGTGGTGAAATCGTGAAAGTATATCATACCAGAAGTTCCAGCCTGGAAATTTAGGCAAGACCAAAAACAGGCATTGAAATTCAGAAGAAAAAGAATCTGAACTATCTTATTCGCAAATGACATGATTATTTTTCTAGAGTAGAACTTTTTAAATTTTCATTCATTGTACACAAATGGGGTGTAACTATTGTTTTTCTAGTTGTACATAAAGTAGAGTCACACCATTTGCGTAATCATACATGTACATAGGGTAATGAAGTCTGTCTCATTCTATTTTCCTTCCCCATCCCCTCCCCACCCCTCATTTTCCTCTATACAATCCATCCTTCCTTCATTCTTGCCTCCCTCCCACCCCTCTTATGTATCATCATCCTCTTATCAGAGAAATCATTGGATGGAGTTGGAGAACATCATGCTAAGTGAAATAAGCCAATCCTAAAAAAACAAAGGCTGAATGATTTCTCTGGTAAGAGGATGACATGATCTTATATTTGAAAAATCTTTATGAGTCCTCAATAAACATATTTGTGGAAATGCTATAGTATTTCTATAGTCTAACATTGAAAAATTCAAATAGGAAAGTATGAAAACAATTCAATTTGCAGTGACAAGATAAGGAATGAAATACTCAGGAATAAATTTAATAAAAGATTTATAAGATTTATACACTGAAAATGATAAATATTGATAAAAAATTAATACTTAAACATGGGACACAATCAAATATTAATGGATTGGAAGACTTACTATTGTTAAGATTGCAGTACTCACCAAAGTGATCAATAGGTACAAGATAATTCTATCAAAGTCCTATGTCTTCTTTTGTAGAAATATAAAATATTATCTTCAAGTTCATATGTAATTGTAAATGACTCCAAATAGTGAAAACAATCTTGAAAAGGATGAACAAAATAAGAAGATTCACAATTCCCAATCTTAAAGCTTACCCAAAGCTAGAATATTCAAAACAGCATGATAATGGCATAAGGATAGATATATAGAATAATAGAAAATTATTGAGTTCAAAAATTAAACCCATACAACTATGAGTAATTGATTCTTGAGAAGGGTATTAAGATTGTTCACATGGAAAAGAATAATCTTCTTAACAAATAGTGCTGAGACCACTGGCTATCCATATACAAAAGAATAAAGTTGGACCCTTCCTCATTCCATATACAAATATTAACTCAAAATGAATCTAATTGCTATGAGACCCAAAACTATAAAACACTTAGAATACATAGCATTACAATTTCATGACTTTATATTTGGCAATGATTTTTTAGGTATTTCAGCAGAAGTACAAGAAACAAAAAAATAATAGATACATTAAATCTCATCCAAATTAAAAACTTTTGTGCATTAAAGGATACTATCAAAAGAGTGAAAAGACAACTCTCAGAATGCGAAAAATGCTTGCAAATCATGTATATGTTAAGGTTCTACTATCCAGAATAAAGAACTTTCACAACTAAAAATAAGATAATCCCAATTAAATGGGGCAAAAAGCTGAATAGACATTTCTCCAAAGTAGACCATGACACAATTTTATGTGTCAACTTCACTGGATCATGAAATGTGCATATATCTGATTGAACATTATTTTTGGAAGTGTATGATGGTGATGCAAGAAGAAATGTTTTAGTCAGTTTTTTCATCACTGTGACCAAAAGGCCTGACAAGAACAACATAAAGGAGGGAAAGTTAATTTGGTGCTCATGGTTTCAGAGGTCTCAGTCTATAGCTGGCCAGTTAAATAGCTTTGGGCCTGAGGTGAGGAAGAACACCATGGGGCAAGTATGGGGTGGAAGAAAGTCACTCAGGACATGGCAGCCAGGAAGCAGAGGTGGTTTTGTTCTCCAGGGACAAAAAATAAACCACACAGGCATGCTCCCAGTGACGTACCTCCTGTAGCCACACACTTCCTGCCTACAGTTACCACCCAACTAATCCATATCAGTGGATTAATCCCCTGATTAGGTTAAAGCTCTCATAATCTCATCCTTTCTCCTGTGAACCACCTTGCACTGTCTCACACATGAGCTTTAGGAGTATACCTCATATCTAAACCATAACAGAGATTAGTTTTTGAATTGGTGGACTGAGAAAAACAGATGACTCTCCCCAGTGTATGTGTCATCATGTAATCTGTTCTGGGCCTTAATAGAACAAAAAGGAGGAAGAAAGTTGAGTTTGTGTTTCCTTTGCCTGACTACTTGAGATAGGATTGTCAATCATCTCCTGCCTTTGGCACTCTTGGTTTTCATGCCTTTAGACTTGAACTTCAATCACACCATCAGCCCTCTGACTCTCAGACTTTCAAACTACATCAGCCTTCCTGGGTCTCCAGCTTTCAGAAAGAAGATTGTGCAATTTACCAGCCTCCTTAAACATGTGAGCCAATGTCTTACTTTATATCTATATACCTATCTATTTATATATATATTTCCTCTTCTGTATCTCTGGAGAATTCTAGGCATAGGTATACAAATGATCAACAAGCTCATGAGGAGCTGGGGTTGTGGCTCAGTGGAAGAGCACTTGCCTAGCCTGTGTGAGGCACTGGATTTGGTCCTCAACACCACATAAAAATAAATAAAATTAAGGTGTTGTGTCCATCTACAACTAAAAGTATTTTAAAAAATAAGCTCATGAAAAGATAGCATCTGTCATCAGGGAAGTCAAATCAAAACCACAATGAGATATTACTTCATATCATCTAGGACAGCTATATTTTAAAAGGAGAAATATTAAAATTTGGAGGGGATGTAAGGAATTCAGAACATTTGTACATTACTGATAAGAATATAAAATAGTTCCACTGATGTGGAAAACAGTTCATTTTTCTCAGTGTAGTCATCATAAAATCATAACTGAAGAATTTCACTCCTGGTGTTAGACTTGTGCACATATATCCATAGGAGCACTAAGTATAATTGATAAAAGGTGAAAATAACCCCAATATACATCAACTGGTAAGTAGAAAAACAGAATGTGATATAACCATAAATGGGATATTATGCAACCAAAAAATGTAATATGGGTATGTTTGCAGCATGGATAAATCTCGAAAACATCACTGATTGAAAAAATCCAGACAAAAAAGGCCACATATGATCCTGTTTGAATAAAATATCTGGAATGGGTGCATATAGTAACACAAAGACTAATAGTTTTCTTTTATGCACACAACACTCTCAGTACTTCACTTCTGATACCAGATGTGTGGGTTTTTTCCCATTGCCAAGCAATTCTACAGTAAGCACCAACTAGTTGTCCTGCAATTGAATTCTGATACTATCTGGAGTCAAGAGTGAGGTACCGTATATTAAAAGCTCAGTCCCACAAAACTGCCAGTTGTCAATATTATGGGTGGCATCTGGAACTTCTGACCAAATAGCTATGAATTGGGAGTTCCTACAATCCCCACTTCAGATTCTATTATTTGCTGGAATGGCTCACAGAGATCAGAGAAACACTTTACTTACTAGTGCCAGTTTATTAAAGAATATTTTATTATTTTTTATTGTCTCTTTTTAGTTTTGTATGACAGCAGAATCCATTTTGATATACAAGCATGAAATATATCTCATCTAGTTAGAGTTCCATTCTTATGTATGTACATGGTGGTGGAATTCACTGTGTTGTTTTCATATATGTACATGGGAAAACTATGTCAGTTTCATTCCACTGTCTTTTCTTTGTTTATCCCCCTCCCTTCCCTACATTCCCCATTGTCTAATCTACAGCACTTCCATTCTTGAACCACCTCAACCCTGTTATTGTGGGTTAGCTTTCACCTACCAGAGAAAACATTCAACCTTTGGTTTTCTGGGCCTGGCTTATTTCACATAGCATGATAATCTCCATAGCCATCCATTTTCTGGCAAATGTCATAAAGTCGTTCTTCTTTATGACTGACTAATAGTCCATTTTGTGTTTGTACCACATTTTCTTTATCCATTGATTTGTTGAAGGGCACTTAGGTTGGTTCCATAGCTTAGCTATTGTGAATTGAGCTGCTATAAACTTGATGTGGCTGTGCCACTGTAGTATGCTGATTTTAACTCTACAAAGGATATTTCAAAAAATACAAATGAACACCCAGATGAAGAGATACATAGGGCAAAGTTCAGAAGGCTCCTGAGCACAAGAACTTCTGTCCACCCATGTTATGCTCTTGGCACATGTATGAGTTTAACAACTCAGAAGCTCCCTGAACTCCACCCTTTTGGGTCTCTACAAAGGCTTCATTATGCAAGCATGACTGATTAAAGCATTAAACATTGGTGATCAGCTCAATCTTCAGACCCTCTGTTCTCCCTGGAGGTTACTTTGGAAATTCCATAGATTTAGGAGCAGTGTGCCTGGAAATAGGGCTGAAGACTAAACATATATTTCTTACTACAAATCAAAATATCACAATAAATTCAGAGACAGAATGCATATTAATGATTGCCAGAAACAGGACTGGAATAAAGGGAGAACAGTGAATGACTAATTATTGTGGAGCTCCCTTTTGGGGGCGATGAAAATGCTCTGGAATGAAATAGTGGTAATGTTGGTACAATATTAGGGATATACTAAATATCAATGAATCATATACTTTAAAATGGTTAAAATGGTAAATTTTTGTCATGTGAAGTTTACTGCAATAAGAAAAATACCCAATGGGTCGTTCTGACCTTCAGACCCAAGCTTGATAACCCTTGCTCTAGAAATTTAAAAATTCATAACATTTACAGTCTGGCCAGAAGCAGTATTTTTCCACTGTATTTGAAGTGTGAAAACTTATTAGTATAGTCACCATGCCCTTTTAGTGTTACAGTTATCATATATCATATCCACACACATGGAAAACTCATCGGAAATTTTATATTTTTTTGCCATCAGATAATGCTTTCATAAAATTCAAAAGGAGAATAGTAGGTTATCATGTTTACCTAATTATGTACTATTTCCTTTCCTCTTCCATCATTCCCAAAGTTCCACATGTTGTTCAGGTACCATTAGCTTCCTGTCTGAAAAAAAACCCATGCAGTTCTCTTAAAGCATTCTATTCTGGCTATAAATGCCCTTTTATGGGAATGTCTTTATTTCACCTGGTTTTCATGAATATTATTTTCACTAGAAATAAATCTGGAATTGATAGATCTTTTTTTTTTTGCATTTGAAAAACAGTGTACAACTTCTTTCTGACCTCCATGTTTCTGATAAGAAATCCAATGTCATTTGAATCATTTTTCCCATAAATGTATTGGTCCATATTTTTCTGTAGATATTTTCAAGTTTTATTATTATCCTTAGATTTTAGAATTTGATTAGGATGCTTCCTGTCATGAATTTTTTTTCTTCTTTTTTTTTCTTGTAAACAAATGGGATACATGTTGTTTCTCTGTTTGTACATGGAGTCAAGGCATACCATTTGTGTAATCATAAATTTACACAGGGTAATGTTGTTTGATATATTCCGTTATTTTTTTCCTTCCACCCCACCCCTCCCACCCCTCTTTTCCCTCTATACAGTCCTTCCTTTGTCCATTCTTGCCCCCCTCCTTAACCCTAACCCTAAACCTAACCCTAACCCTAACGCTAACCCCTCCCACCCCCCCATTATATGTCATCATCCGCTTATCAGTGAGATCAATCATCCTTTAGTTTTTTGAGATTGGCTTGTCTCACTTAGCATGATATTCTCCAATTTCATCCATTTGCCTGCAAATGCCATAATTTTATCATTCTTTTTGGCTCAGTGATATTCCATTGTATATATATGCCATAGTTTCTTTATCCATTCATCAATTGAAGGACATCTAGGTTGATTCCACAATCTGGCTATGGTGATTTGAGCAGCAATGAACATTGATGTGGCTGTATCTCTGTAGTATGCTGATTTTAAGTCCTTTGCGTATAGGCCAAGGAGTGGGATAGCTGGGTCCAATGGTGGTTCCATTCCAAGCTTTCTGAGGAATCTCCATACTGCTTTCCAGAGTGGCTGCACTAATTTGCAACCCCACCAGCAATGTATGAGTGTACCTTTTTCCCCACATCCTCGCCAACACCTATTGTTGCTTGTGTTCTTGATAATCGCCATTCTAATTGGGGTGAGATGAAATCTTAGGGTAGTTTTGATTTGCATTTCTCTTATTACTAGAGATGTTGAACATTTTTTCATACATCTGTTGATTGCTTGTACATCTTCTTCTGTGAAGTGTCTGTTCATTTCCTTAGCCCATTTGTTGATTGGGTTATTTGTATTCTTGGTGTAGAGTTGTTTGAGTTCTTATAGATTCTGGAAATTAGCACTCTATCTGAAGTATGAGTGGAAAAGATATTCTTCCACTCTGTAGGCTCTCTCTTCACATTACTGACAGTTTCCTTTGCTGAGAGAAAGCTTTCTAGTTTGAATCTATCCCAGTTGTTGATTCTTGCTTTTATTTCTTGGGCTATGGGAGTCCTGTTAAGGAAGTCTGATCCTAAGCCAACATGTTGAAGGTTTGGACCTACTTTTTCTTCTATAAGATGCAGGGTCTCTGATCTGATTCCCAGGTCCTTGATCCATTTTGAGTTGAGTTTCGTGCAGGGTAAGAGAGAGGTGTTTAATTTCATGTTGTTGCATATGGTTTTCCAGATTTCCCAGCACCATTTGTTGAAGAGGCTATCTTTTCTCCATTGCATGTTTTTGGAACCTTTGTCTAGTATGAGAAAATTGTATTTATTTGGGTTTGTGTCCATGTCCTCTATTCTGTACCATTGATCAACCTGTCTATTTTGGTACCAATACCATGCCGTTTTTGTTACTATTGCTTTGTAGTACAGTTGAAAATCTGGTATTGCAATAACCCCTGCTTCACTCTTTCTACTGAGAATTGCTTTAGCTATTCTAGATTTCTTATTCTTCCAGATGAATTTCATAATTGCTTGCTCTATTTCTGTAAGGTACATCATTGGGATTTTAATTGGAATTGCATTGAATCTGTATAGCACTTTAGGATGTATATCCATTTGACAATATTAATTCAGCCTATCCAAGAAAATGGGAGATCTTTCCATCTTCTAAGGTTTTCTTTAATTTCTTTCTTTAGTGTTCTGTAGTTCTCATTGTAGAGGTCTTTCACCTCTTTTGTGAGATTAATTCCCAAGTACTTTATTTTTTTCGATGCTTTTGCGAATGGGGTAGTTTTCCTAATTTCTCTTTCTGAAGATTCATCACTTATTTATAAAAATGCATTGGATTTATGAGCATTGATCTTGTAACCTGCTACTTTACTGAATTCACTTATGAGTTCTAAGAGTTTTCTGGTGGAATTTCCTGGTTCCTCTAAATATATAATCATGTCATCAGCGAAGAGGGATAGTTTGAGTTCTTATTTTCCAATTCATATCCCTTTAATTTCCTTGGTTTGTCTAATTGCTCTGGCTAGAGTCTCAAGAACGATGTTGAATAGAAGTGGTGAAAGAGGGCATCCCTGCCTTATTCCAGTTTTTAGGGGGAATGCTTTCAGTTTTTCACCATTTAGAATGATATTGGCCATGGGCTTAGCGTAGATGGCCTTTACAATGTTAAGGAATGTTCCCAGTATCCCAATTTTTTCCAGTGTTTAGAGCATGAAGGGATGCTGTATTTTATCGAATGCTTTTTCTGCATATATTGAAATAATCTCCAGGTATTGGAGAAATTTCTGTTTTTTATTCTGTCATTTATTTCTAATTTCAATCCATTATGATCTGATAGAGTGCAAGGTAGTATCTCTATCTTCTTGTATTTGTTAACAATAGCTTTGTGGCATAAAACATGGTCTATTTTAGAGAAGGATCCATGTGCTGCTGAGAAGAAAGTGTATTCGTTCTTTGTTGGATGGTATATTCTATATATGTCAGTTAAGTCTAAATTGTTGATTGTATTATTGAGATCTATGGTTTCTTTATTCAATTTGTGTTTGGAAGATCTATCCAGTGGTGAGAGAGGTGTGTTAAAATCACCTAGTATTATTGTGTTGTGGTCTATTTGATTTCTGGAATTGAGAAGGATTTGTTTGACGTACATGGATGAGCCAATGTTCGGGGCATAGATATTTATGATTGTTATGTCTTGCTGATTTATGCTTCCCTTAAGCAGTATGTAATGTCCTTCTTTCTCCCTTCTGACTAGTTTTGGCTCGAAGTCCACATTATCTGAAATAAGGATGGATACTCCAGCTTTTTTGCTGTGTCCATGTGCATGGCATGTTTTTTCCCATCCTTTCCCCTTTAGTCTATGGATATTTCTTTCTATGAGATGAGTCTCTTGCAGGGTGCATATTGTTGGATTTTTCTTTTTAATCCAATCTGCCAGTCTATGTCTTTTGATTGATGAGTTCAGGCCATTAACATTCAGGGTTATTATTGTGATCTGATTTGTATTCCCAGTCATTTGACTCATTTTTTTTTTTTTGACATGATTTGTTTTCTCCTTTATTTGGCTATTCCTTTAGGCTAGTTCCTCCCATTGCTGATTTGCATCGTTGTTTTTCATCTCTTCCTCATGGAATATTTTGCTGAGAATGTTCTGTAATGCCAGCTTTCTTTTTGTGAATTCCTTTAGCTTTTGTTTATTATGGAAGGATCTTATTTTGTCGTCAAATCTGAAAGTAAGTTTTGCTGGGTATCAGATTCTTGGTTGGCATCCGTTTTGTTTCAGGGCTTGGTGGATGTTTTTCCAGGCCCTTCTAGCTTTTAGGGTCTGGATTGAAAAATCTGCTGATATTCTTATTGGTTTCCCCCTGAATGTAATTTGATTCTTTTCTCTCATGGCCTTTAAAATTCTGTCTTTATTTTGTATGTTAGATATTTTCATAATAATGTGCCTTGGTGTGGGTCTGTTGTAATTTTGTATATTTGGAGTCCTATAAGCCTTGTACTTGGTTTTCCATTTCATTCTTCAGATTTGGGAAATTTTCTGATATTATTTCATTGAATAGATTGTTCATTCCTTTGGTTGTTTCTCTAAACCTTCCTCAATCCCAATAATTCTTAAATTTGGCCTTTTCATGATATCCCATAATTCTTGTAGATTCTGTTCATGATTTCTTACCATCTTCTCTGTTTGTTCAACTTTGTTTTCAAGGTTAAAAATTTTGTCTTCAATGTCTGAAGTTCTATCTTCCAGGTGTTCTATCCTATTGGTTATGCTTTCTATGGAGTTTTTAACTGGATTTAATGTTTCCTTCATTTCAAGGATATCTGTTTTTTTTTTTCAGTATCTCTAACTCTTTATTGAAATGATCTCTTGCTTCCCGTATTTGCTCCTTTAACTGTTGATTGGTGCGATCATTTAATGCCTGCATTTGTTCTTTCATCTCCTCCTTCAATGCCTGCATTTGCTCTTTCATCTCCTCATTTGCTTCCCTAATTGTTTTAATTATGTACATTCTGAACTCCCTTTCTGACATTTCTTCTGCTGTGCTGTCATTGAGTTTTATTGATATAGTATCTAGGTTTGTTTGGGACATTTTCTTCCCTTGTTTTCTCATATTGGTCAGATGTCAGTGGGACTCTGAGATATTGCAGATTTCATCTTTTGCTTATAGTGTCTCTGTAGATTTCCAGTGTATCACCTCCCAGCCTTCAGTAGCCTGAAGTCTTGGAGGAACTTGATAATGCAGTACTTCCAAAGAAAGTTGCCCCTAGCCCGCTACTGGTTCCAGGACTCAGAGCTGGCTCTGTTTGGAAATGCTCTCACTGGGCTGTCTGCTCGGAGAAGCTGGCCGTGGAATGAGCCTGCCACCGGAGGGAGCAGGGCTGCTTGGAGAAGTCTCTGGCTGCCCTGCCCTGGTCCCAGAGGCTTCCTGCAGGCCGGAGCTCACACTGGCTCTGGGACTTGGAGCTGGTTCTGTGCAGAAAGGCTCTCACTGGGCGGCCTGCTCTGAGAAGCTGGCCATGGAAGGAGCCCGCCACAGGAGGGAGCAGGGCTGCCTGGGGAGGACTATAGCTGCCCTGCCCTGCTCTGAGGAGCCGCCCCTGTCCGGGCCTGCTGCCCAGGCTGAGCTTCACCTGGTGGGGGAGACTCACCCCATGGCTCTATGTTAGTCCGAATCTCTCAATGCCTCCCCTTCTTGAATCCTGGGTTCTGGAGTGACAGCAGATGCAGTCACCCTCTAGTCCGCCATCCTGGATCGCCCCATGGAAGGAGCCTGCTGCCTGTGGGAGCAGGGCTTCTTGAAGAAGATTCTGGCTGCCCTGCCCTGCTCTCAGAGGCTGGCTGTGGGCTGGAGCTCACCACTGGCTCCGGGACTTGGAGCTGGCTCTGTGCAGAAAGGCTCTCACTAGTGGCCTGCTCCGAGAAGCTGGCCGTGGAAGTAGCCTGCCGCCAGAGAGAGCAGGGCTGCTTGGGGAAGTCCCTGGCTGCCCTACCCTGGTCCTTGAAGCTGCCTGTGGGCCAGAGCTCACCTCTGTCTCCAGGACTTGGAGCTGGCTCTGTGCAGAAAGGCTCTCACTGGGCGGCCTGCTCCGAGAAGCTGGCTGTGGTAGGCTCCCGCCGCCAGAGGGTGCAGGGCTGCCTGGGAAGACTCTAGCTGCCCTGCCCTGCTCTGAGAAGCCACCCCTGTCTGGGCCTGCCACCTGGGCGGATCTTCACCCCATGAATTTCTTTTGAATTCTCTTACTGGGAGTTTGCTTAGCATTTTTGAATGGTTACAGTTTATGTGTTTGTCAAACGTGGGAGATGTCTTCTTTCTTCAAATATTCTTTCCAGAAGCACACTCTCCTAAGACTCAAATAATGCAAATGTTTGACCATTGTTATTGACCCATGGATCCCTAGAAACCATGTTATATTTCAGGATTTTTCTCTTTGTTGTTTAGAAATTATAAGGTCTACTAATTGATCTTTTTAAGTTTTTATCAGTGTGTTATAATGATACACAATAGTGGGATTCATTGTGATATAGTCATACATGCACATAACAAATTTAATCAACTCCATTCCCCAGTGCCTCCCCTTTCCCTCCCCTTTACCAATATACCTTAAAGTTCCCTGACCCTCTCCTCAGTCACATTCATTGTTCTATTGCATCCATTAGTGATGTTAAATATTCAGAAGTGAAATTATTATGTTATGAGAGCTGTGGATTAATCCATTTGACAGATTAAAAATTTGAATGGTGGTAACAAGATGGACACAGCTAGAGGGAGTAGTTCACTGGGTGCATGACTTTGGGGTCTATATCTTGCCCCTGGCTTGTTTTCTCTCTCTCCTTCATACCCCTCCTGTCCTTCCCCCCACCTTCTCCCTCTCCCACTCCTTCACTCTCTCACCTTACCCACTGCCATATACTGGTGGCATTATTTTCTTCCCCACCAGACCCAAAGCAATAGAGTTGGAGAAACATTGGCTGAGACCTCTGAAACAGTGATAAAAAGCTGACTTGCACAAGTGAAGTTTCTAAAATGTTAGTTTTCATAAATTTCAGTTCTAATATGTACGACTTCTATATCTTTGCTGAGTTTATTATTTATTGTCATATAACCAATTACTAAATGTGTTAATGACTTAAAATATGCATTAGACAGTTTTCTTTTACAGTCTCAAATACCTGAGATAATCAACTTATAAGAGATAAGGCTTATTTTGGTTCATGGTTTTAGAGATTTCAGTTAATTATCAATTGGCCCTGTTGCTTTGGGACTGTAGTTAGGAAGCATATCGTGGTGAGAGCTTGCGATGGAGAAAAACTGTTCACTTCATGGCCAAGAGCAAAAAAAATGAAAAGAGCAAAAAAAAGGGGGGGGGGCCCATTATCCCCTTCGAAGGCATGCCCCCAATGACTGGAAGACATCCCACTAAACCCCAGTTCTTGAAATTCCCACCACTTCCCCTAGTACAATATTAGGGAGTAAATTTAACACATTCGTCTTTGGGGGACATTACAGATCCAAATATAGCAACACACATTTTCTATCTCACATATTTCATCAGAGATCTGATGACTTGGCTTCAAAGTTTTGAGCCAGGGCTCTGTTTTCCTTTGGAGGCTTAATTGGTGATAGATATACTTGTGCATTCACTCAGGTTGTTACAATTTATTTCTTTGTGTCTGTTTGATGACCCAGATTCTAACTCATTGTCAGTTAGAGGATATGCTCAGCTTCTAGAGGATGCCTGAAGTTCCTTACCACACCACCTTTTGCATAGGCTTTCTTACAAGGTGTTAACTTGTTTCTTCAAAGCCAGCAAGCAAGAAAGCAAGTCTTTTAGCAACATAGGCCTTGTATAATTTAGTATCATCTTGGAAGTATATCCTATCACCTTTTCTGTATAGCATAATCATGGGAGTGACATTCCATTATCTTTTACCATATTCTACTAATTAGAAGAAAGTCACAGGTCTTTCCCACATTTAAGAGAAGGATCTTATACAGAAAGCATGAATAAGGGTTTGAGGTTGTGACTCAGTGGTAGAGCACTTGCCTAACCTGCGTGAGGTCCTAGGTTCAATCTTTAGCACTGCATAAAAAATAAACACATAAAATAAAGGTATTGTGTCCATCTACAACTAAAAAATCATAATAAAAAGATTAAACAAAAATTGAGACACGTAAAAAAAGCATGACTAAGAAGAGGTGGAGATCATTTGAGGCCACCTGAAAGTCCACCCTAAACATTGAAAACTTGTTTTTTATAACATTTGTTGCAAGAATATTCAAGATTGCTTATTTGAGCATTTTTTGTACTAGCTGTATTTGTCACATAAGTAAAAAAATCTGTGTCATCCTTGTTTTCATGTCTATTTCCTATGGTACTTGGCATTTCCATGATTTTTAATGTGCCTAGTAAATTTAAATTTATCATTTTGAAAATTATGTTATGAAACTCTGGGTCTCTTCTTTAAACTCTTCGGAGAATATTGATGTTTGTTATGGTAGGCAATCAACCTGATTAAATTCTGGCCCCATGTTCCAACTCACTCTCTGTTGTTTACATTTCCAGTGCCAATGAAATTTCCATAAAACTTTTGTAGTGCTATTCAAGTCTGTCCTATAATTGTCCCACTCAGTGACTAGGAAGTGGTATATAAGTTGCTTTCATTCTCAAAATATTTGGCATGTTGAGGATCAGAGCTGCTTATGTATAGCTCCAGAGCCCTAGAGTTCATTAAAAATAAATAAATAACAAAAACAACATAAAATAACAAATTAAGGGTGGTTTTCCCAAACTTCCTCTTTCTGGGTGCTTCTGTTCCACTGGGTGTTTGTTGTTGTTGTTGTTTTCTTTCCCTCCTTCAGATACTCAATATTCAATTACCTTGACCTGTCATTCTCTGTCATTCACTTTTGTGTTTGAGTCCATTCCCTGACCCAGGAGAGAAGGACAGAAAGAAAACGTTAACAAAGTCTTACTCTACTCTCTTGAAACTACAGCTCCATCCAATGTACAGGATGGATTCCTCTCCTCTGAATTTTGGTTATTGACATTTTTCCATTTTCTTCCATAGAATTTCTTCAGATCTGGGACATACAAGAATGAGAAAGGGAGAGGAGGGGGAAAATGAGTGTTTTACACTTCTTCTGAGCATTAAGAGTTACACTTTCTAACCCTCAAGATTATACTAGCTGACTTCTTCTGAGCTCTCTTAACTATAGTGCCCACTTTGTCTTTGTGATATGTTGAGCTTAGACTACAGAGTGCTAACAGGTTTAAAAGGTAAAAAATGCAATTCGATTACATAAAAAATAAAAGTAAACATACTGCTGATACTATGACAATTCTTTTGTCCTTTCTTTCTGTCTTGCAGCTGTTTAACTCTCAGAGACCTCAAACAGCTGCTCATATATTCTGTCCTGGTTTGAGAGTTGTATCAAGTGGGACAGATGGGATGATACTTGTTCACTCTATCTTAACCAGGACCAGAACTCCTGCAATACATTCTTTTTTATTTTCATTTTTTGTACCAGTTATTGAACTGAGGGGTACTTAACCAGTGAGTCACATCCCCAGTTCTTTTATTTTTATTTTCATTTAATTTTGAGACAGGGCCTTGCTATGTTGCTGAGGTTGGCTTTGAGTTCTCAATCCTCCTGCCTCAATCTCCAAGCCACTGGGATTACAGGTGTTCACCACTGCACCTGGTTCCTGCAATACACTCTTTACTACTTTCTTTGATTCTCCTCCAGCCCTTTTGGAAAAACATTCTCCATACAGCAACTGGCACAGTCATTAAAAGATTATATCACTCCCTTGCTTAAAAAACCTCAAGTGATCTTTCCATTTTTCTTAAGAAAAAGAAAAAAAAAAAGGGTGTAGAAAACCCTACAGGATGTGATCGGTCTCTCTCTCCAAGGTAATAGCATACTCTGAACACTCACTCATTTTATCCTAGCCCCACGCATCTTCTTCTTTCAGATGATTTGTGTGTATGTGTGTGTGTGTGTGTGTGTGTGTGTGTGTGTGTGTGGTGCTGGGAATTGAACCCAGGACTTTGATGCTTGCAAGGTAAGCACTCTACCCACTGTACTATATCCCCAGCCCCTATATCTTCTTTCAGTTCATGGTGCCTTGCAAACTCAATTCTCCCTTAGATATTTGCATTTATTATGCTGTCCTTCTGGGATGCTCTTCTTCAATATCTGTGCCTGGATGACCACATTCATATATGTATGTCTCAAGCTCCAAAGTCATCCTCTCAGATAGTTCTTTTCCAACCTCTTAAAGTAACAAAACCCTTTTCATCACTTCATTCTATTACCTTTAGAGCACTTAGCACTTCCTAAAATTATCTAATCCATATATTTGTTTACTTAATTATTTTCCTTTTACCATTGAAATTGCAGTTCTTTGAGAGCAGGGTCCTTGTCTTTCTGTTTACTGCTATATTCTCAGGGTAATTAGAATAGAATTGTATATGCAGCAGATGCTAAAAACATTTGTTCAGTAAACAAATATGTTTTCAATCTTATTTCTATGTGCATGTTGTAAAATGATAAAATAAGTTTTACAAAAATTCATGTTTAATAGCAATTTATATTCTATTTTATTAAATGTACTTCAATAACTTTCCTCAAGAGGTATTTCATTGCACTGGGTGTTTTTGTGTGAAGTAGAACAATTTACTTTTACCAGTTCCTCTGTCATCTGATTTGTGCTGAAATTATAGTTTTGCCTTTATTCGCCTTGCCATTTTCTCTTTCTTTTGTTTCTAATATTATTATATATTATTTTCATAAAGCACTTCTTCACTACAATCATCTTGTTTATCAGATTACTTGATTATTTTCATCCTTTCCCCTAAAGAATGCAAGCTCCAGAATTGCTGTTTTATTTCCGGTATATCCTCAATTTCGAGGACAGGCACTCTGTGAATGTTTGTTAAATGAATACATCACATTTAATTTCTTCAATTGCCTCATTAGTAACACAGGGGTGGTGATACTTATGTCATTTGGGGGAGAACAGTAGAGTTATATCATGGTGTGGATGCTAAAGGGCAAATGAGATATCCTGACTATCTATGAATCTGGGGACAGCACACTGGCTTCCACAGTGATGTTAATTCAAATCTGTGTTCCAGCAAAATTGCAAAATATAACCCGAAGTAGAACATTGGCATTGTACTTATACAGTCAAAACTGCAAATTTTGAATCTAAAAGTGTTAAGTTTCAACTTCATAGGAAGATAATGAATTCCCTAAAGAGATTTTTTTCAGATAGGAAATAGGACTGGAAAAGATCATGAAACATTTCATTACCAAAGTTGAGGAATTGTAGAACTTAGACTTGATTTAACAGGCAAAGAGAGCAATTTTAAGTTTATGAGCAGGAAGAGAATATGAAAAAATGGTGTTTGCACATGAATGTATTTTTCACTGCAAAGGGAGACACCCAACTCTTCAATGCTGTTGTTTTAGATGGTGCTTTTGATCTGGTAAGTGGGAAGAATAATATTATGAACTGAATATTTTGTTGTTCCCAAATTCATATGTTGAAGCCCTAACCCCCTATATGATGGTATTTGGTGATGGGGCCTTTGGTGAGAAGTGCTTAAGGTTATATTAGGTCATGAGGGTAGAGAATTCATGATGGAATTTGTGGTTTTATAAGAAGAAGGGGGGTCAGAAGGACAGAGACAGAAAATGCAGAAGACAGTCCATCTCCAAGCCAAAAATTGAGTCCTCACAAGGAGCTACCATCTAGACATTCTGATCTCAGATTTCCAGCCTCTGGAACTATGAGAAAATAGACTTCTGTTGTTTTATCTCCCAGTCTGTTATTTTGTTATGGCAGTCAGAAGTGACTAAGACAAGTAGGTAGGTTCTTTGTGGAACCTTCAGTATTGTCAAAGACTCCCCAAGAAGCTGTGTTTGAGGAAGGCGATGAAGGGTAGTTTCAAGACACTTTTTAATAACTGTATTTGCAGTCACTGAATTAAAATTTTTGTTATGTTTCTTGATCTGTAAAATATTCGCAATTTGACAGTAGTATGTGTCCTAAACCCCTCCCTTTTAGACACATTCCTTGAGGCTACCTCTGCTTGGGTGGCTCTTTGCTTTTCACTCAATAATTTCGTTTTTCAGTATGCTGCAGAGCTTGGAAAGGTCTGATGTCTCATTCAGTGATTCATCCTATTTATTGCCTAATTTAGAAGGACAGTGAAAGCACTTGTAATTGCTTTGTGATTTTCTACATTGACAGCTTAGCTAAGATATGACAAGCCCCAAAGTAATCCAAATGCTTTTAAGTTCTTTGCAGGCTGGCAGAGTGCATGCCTGGAAAAAGAGAACATAACAGAACCAAGCTTGACACTGGGCTCTCTAGCAGTAGTCTCTGCTACCTAGTCTCTAGTCTCTGCTACCATATGAGTTGGTTTGTCATTAAGATTACCACCTTAAATCTAAGGCCTAGACTTTGTATAATGGCATCCTCCTGGGGAATCCCTAAAAGACCTCCTGCTTCCAAATCTCTTCCCCAGTGCCTTACCACACTGCCAAAACATTCCACCTTTATGAATCAATTTCTCTATGATGTTACCCAAGAACATATGCTAAAATTGTTTATGATAAAGATGAGGACAAGTGTTAAATTCTCGAAGGCATCCTTTTTGTCAGTTTCTTATATCTATCTTCATCATGATTCTTTCCATATCCTCAACAAATCACAATTTAATGAAAAGGAATCCTTTTCTTTAGAGTCATGCTTTTTGCATCCACGTGATTTCCCTTTTGAAATGCAAATTCTTTATAAGAGACAAGTTAGACCATTTGAAACTGTGAGCATGTTAGGATGAGTTCACAGGGTACAGTGGATGGAATGTGAGCTCAGAATCCCGTATATCAGAGTTAAAGTCCCTGCTCTTCCTTTATTAGCTATGTGTCTTTGGGCAAATCTCTAACTCTCTGGGCCTCCATTTTCTGAGGATAGTGTTAATCACAGGGTTTTCATGAGAAGAGAACCTGTTTATGTGAGTAATGTAGAGACATTGGGTGGCCAGCTTTAGAGAGTCCAGACTGTATAACAGGCTTGTGAATGTGGTGGAAGGAGCGAGGGAAACAGGAAGATGCTAGGGAACATTCTTGTGCTGTTTTAATGTGGCCACCACACTGATTTCATCATGCTGATATACTTACCAGTGGTGGTTGATGCTGATATGACAGAGTGGAGCTAAGTCACTCCAAGTTGTCTGTACCACTGGAGCTCATGAACCAGGCCAATATCAAAAGAGGTCCTTGAGTACAAACTTGCGGAGTTCATACTTTTGCAGAGAGCTCAGCCTAGGATGCTGCTACAGATAACAATGATATTGACAACAATACAAACCAGCCTATATTTAAATAGTGTTTGCTATGATTTGGATATAAGCTCCTGTTAATGCAGAAATATTGACAGGTAAAATGAGTAGGCTATGAGTACTGTAACCAAATCAGTTCATCCTAGTTTGAATGGACTGCCTGGGTGATAACTATAGACCTGTGTGTTGTGGCTGGAGGAAGTATATCATTGGAGGTGTGGACTAGACAGTTTGTTCTTTCTGCACCCCTTCCCTTCCTTCATTGCTGCCATGATGAGGAAAGCAGCTTTCCTCTGCCATGCCCTGCCCGATGAGGTGCTGCCTCACCTTGGGCTCAGAGCAATGGAGTCAGTCATTTGTAGACTGAGACATCTGAAACTGTGAGCCTGACATAAATTTTCCCTCCTCTAAGTTTTATTTTCAGGTATTTTGGTCACAGCAATGGCAAAGCTGAATAAGGCAGTGTTCATTTTGTGCAAATTACTGCTCTAAGCATTTTGCATCTATTAATTTGATTTCATTCTTACAAAACACCACAGCAATAGATATAATTATTATCTACATTTTATAAATGAGGAAACAGATGACAGATATGATGTAGGTAATAAACTGTATATTTACTACAGTTATTTAGAAAGAGAACTCTAATATCTCTTTGCCTTAACCTCAGTAGTTACCCTTCTGGTAATGGTATGCAATCCAGTTAATAGCCACTGTATTTTTTTCTATTTTTATTGGTTCTTCTTAGTTATATATAACAGTGGAATCCATTTTCACATAATTATATAAGCATGGAATATATCTTGTTCTAATTCAGACCCCAGTACCTCTCCTTCCCCTTTCTTCTCCCTACCCCTGCTCCCATCCCATTATTGATATTTGTACCATTTACCCATAGTTATTTTTTATTTTTAATTTATTTTTATTGTAAACAAATGGGATACATGTTGTTTCTGTTTGTACATGGAGTAACAGCATACCATTTGCATAATCATACATTTACATAGGGTAATGATGTTTGATTCATTCTGTTATTTTTTTCTCCCCCCCACCCCTCCCATCCCTCTTTTCCCTCTATACAGTCCCTCCTTCCTCCATTCATGCCCCCCTACCACCCCCCATTATGTGTCATCATCCGCTTATCAGTGAGATCATTCATCTTTTGGATTTCTGAGATTGGCTTATCTCACTTAGCATGATATTCTCCAATTTCATCCATTTGCCTGCAAATGCCATAATTTTATCATTCTTTATGGTGGAGTAATATTCCATTGTATATATATACCACAGTTTCTTTATCCATTCATCAATCGAAGGACATCCAGTTTGATTCCACAGTCTGGCTATTGTGAATTGAGCAGCTATAAACATTGATGTGGCTGTATCTCTGTAGTATGCTGATTTTAAGTCCTTTTACCCATAGTTATTTTTTAAATTTATTTCTTCTGGATGTACATGATGGTGAGATTGACTGTGGTATATTCATATATGTACATAGGAAAGTTATGTCAAATATCTGGCTAAGTCACCAAGTCTGGAAATTACAGTCATGGGAAGAAGAGGGAGAAAAGTCTAAGATAAATAGGGACAGAGCTAGCAGTTTGATTGTGGTGGTGGTAGGGTAGAACACTTTGCCTCTGAGGCTCAAATGTAAGCTTCCCCCTAAAAATCCACTCCCCAAACACCCTGTGATTATTAATTTTATGTATCAGCTTGGCTATGCTAAGATGCCCAGTTGTTTGTTAAAATTATTAGTTGAGATATTGCTATGAAGGTTTTCTGTAGATGAGATTTATATTTAAAATCAGTTGACTTTAAGAATGGGAAATTTGCTGGGTGCTGTGGTGTACAACTGTAATCCCAGCAGCCTAGGGGGCTAAGGCAGGAGGATCGCCGAGTTCAAAGCCAGCCTCAGCAACGGTGAGGTGCTAAGTAACTGAGTGAGACCCTGTTTCTAAATAAAATACAAAATAAAGGTCTGCGAATGTATCTTAGTAGTCAAGAATCCCTGAGTCCAATCCTGGGTACCAAAAAAAATAAAATAAAAGGAAATTACCCTTGGTAATGTACATGGGGCTGATCCATTCATTTGAAGACCTTAAGAACAAAAACTGAGGTCTTTAAAAAGAAGGAAATCAGCCTCAAGAATCTAATATTGAAATTCTAATATTGAGTTTCCAGCCCACCCTCTGAATTTTGGATTTGCTAGCTTCCACAATCACATAAGCCAGTTGCTAAAAGTAAATGTCCTTTTTTCCCAGTTTCTCTTATTTTTAAAAATATTTATAGTTGTAGATGGACACAATACCTTTATTTATTTTTTTAATGTGGTGCTAAGGATGAAAGCCAGTGCCCCCCACATGTGCTATGTAAGTACTCTACTACTGAGCTACAACCCCAGCCCTTCTCTTTTAATTTGTTCTTTTTAGATATACATGACTGTAGAGTGCATTTTGACATATTATACAACAGGGAGTGTAACATATTCTAATTAGTATACCATTCTTGCAATCATACTTGATGTGGAGTTTCACTGGTCATGTATTCATATATGAACATGGGAAGGTTCTGTCTGGTTCATTCTACTGTCTTTCCTATATCCATCCCCCCTCCCTTCCCTTCATTCCCCTTTGTCTAATACAATGAACTTCTACTCTTCTCTCCACACCCCTTATTTTGTGTTAGCATCCGCATATCAGAGAGAACATTTGACCTTTTGGGGGGGACAGGATTGGCTTATGTCACTTAGCATGATAGTCTCCAGTTCCATCCATTTACCAGCAAATGTCATAATTTCATTCTTCTTTATGGAATATTCCATTTCACATTTTCTTTATCCATTCATCTATTGAAGAACATTTAGGGTGGTTCCATATTTTAGCTATTGTGAATTGAGCAGCTATAAATTTGATGTGACTGCACTGCTATAGTATGATGATTTTAAGTCCTTTGGGTATATGTTGATGAATGGGGTAACTGGGTCAAATGATGGTGCCATATTTTCTCAGGAATCTCTGTACTGCTTTCCAAAGTGATTGCACTAATTTGTAGTCCCACCAGCAATATATGAGTGAAACTTTCCCCACATCCTTGATAACATTTATTGTTAATTATATTATTGATAATTTTTATTCTGACTGGCATGAGCTGAAATCTCAGTATAGTTTCAATTTGCATTTCTCTAATTCCTAGAGAAGTTGAACATTTTTTCATACATTTCTTGGCCATTCATATTTCTTCTTCTATGAAGTGCCTGTTCAGTTCTTCTGTTTTTTTATTGATTGGGTTTAAATCTCTTCATTTATGTATTTCCTATTGGTTCTGTTTCTCTGGAGAACTCTGACAGATAACATATCCCATGGCCTGTTCTCTTTGGCAATGACCACTTATTGTGGTTATAGGAAAATGAGAACCACCTGTTTAATATCTGTGTATCATGGGGCAGGCTCTTGAGCATCTCTGGACCTTAGTTCCTCTTCTGTCAAAAGGGTATATTTGATCACTACCTTACTTGTTGGTATTCAGAATAGTTTCCAACTGGTGTGATGGCATGGGTTTCAATGAATCAGAATGCACACAGGTCAAAACCAACTGTTCAACCACACTGTTAAAGAATCAGCCCTAGAACATTGTGAAGCTCCACTGTGTGTGAGCACTTATTTCATATTCTTATTCAAAATTTGTGCTTCTCAATAAATTGCAGGAATCTGTGCTTTTAACAAGTTCTCCAGAGATTTTGATTATCAAAAAATAACTGGGAAAAGAAGAAATCATGTCCAGGGTCTAATACATGGTGGATTCTTACTGTACATTAGTCATCACTTCTTCCCATCAAAATCCTGCAGAAAAGGTGTGAGTTAATGAGTTATGCCATCCCTGGAACAAGAACAAGCAACTAACTAATGGCATAGTCAGATTGAGAGAAAAATATGCAAGGGTTTCAAATCGTACTGTATTGTGTAGACATTTATTAATGTGAACTGTAGTTTATGGGGCTGGGGGATTCCCATAATGAGAATAAATAGAAAGAGAGTGGTATGATATTGGCCAGGTGGTCTCTGAAGCTCCATTCTAGTTCAAAAACATAGGTTCAATCTAATTTTCTCAGAACCTAACTATGTGATTATGCATAAAACATAAACCTCCTTAAACTCCCATTTGTTTATGTATAAAAGAGATAATAACATTTGTTCAATTACTTTCACAGTATGTTTTGATAATCAGCTGGGATCAGATACAAAAAAGGTCACTAAGTGATCAGCTAGTCCAACTCCCTCATGGTATAGATGGGAAACTGAGGCCCCAAGAGAAAAAAGATATTGCTCATAGTCTCTAAACTACAATTGCCATGGTCTCTGATTACTACATAGGAAAAGGACAGCTTTGAAGTCAGTCAAACCTGGATTTCAATTTCTGTTCTCCTACTTACTCCGTGGTGTTAGACAATTAACTTTACCTCCCTGTCCTCAGTTTCTTTTTCTTCAAAATGGTACAAGAACAGCAGCTCTCCCATAGGGTCCTGTTGAGCACTAAGTGGCATGGCACACAGGATGGCTCAGTCATAGCAGTGCATTTCTTTTCTTCTCTAATCCCACTGTCACCTCAAGACAGTTTCCTGATCTCACAGAGTTCCTGCATTTTCATGACAACATGGCAAGTGTTAGAGAGGGATTGTATTGTGTGGGAGGAGGCTGTGTCCTTCTGTAGATAAATCACCATCTTCCTCCAAAGAAGAGAGCTATGCTCAATGCCCAAGTAGGTGCTAAGGTCCACTTCTCCATGAAAATCTACCAAGTCCAAATGAGTCGTCAGTCCCCCAAATAATTGGAATAATAATACTTGTAATACCTGTAACTTATTCTGGGGCCACTCCCATGAAAAAGAAGTTCTGTTTTCTAAAGATGGCTTTCAAAGAACCTATGATACATCTCTTCTCAGCCTGGCCTTAGTTCAAACTTTCATGTTAAATGGAGAAACAGTTCTTTTGGGGGGGGGATGGGTGGTACTGGGGATTGAACTCAGGGGCACTGAGCCACATCCCCAGTGCATTTTGTATTTTATTTAGAGATAGGGTCTCACTGAGTTGTTTAGTGCCTCACTTTTGCTGAGTTTGGCTTTGAACTCTCTATCCTCCTGTCTCAGCCTCGCTGGCCAGAGAAACAGTTCTTCCTTTCTGTAACTAGGCAATTTTATCTTGGGCATTACATAGGAACTAGGGTGCTGAATGTGGGTCACAGGGGTGTTGGTGAAAGACCCAAGTAGTACCTCCAGAATCATGTGATACTGATTCTAGTTGAAGGTCCATTTGGTCACTATAGAGGTGGAAAAAGTCCTGTTATAATATCTTGCTCAGAAAACCATGTTTATGCCCTTAGACCCACTGCTAGGAATTGACTATAACAGAATAATGTAAAATTTATTTCTTTGAAAAATATTTATTGGCTATTCAGATACATAGGTTGTGATAAGAGCTTTGGGAAAAAAAGTAAAGCAGATTCCTAAATGTAGGCATTTCCACATTGTAGTTATTGCATAATTACATTAATTGTCTTACACTCAGGGATCAAGTGCATTTTTGGTATATGAACTAGGGGAAATTTATATATCCATTAAAACAATAAGCACAAAGACTATGGAACAACCATATTTATGAAATAATATTGAAGAAAAAAGTGTATACACTATGATTACAGCTATGTAAAGAAGTATGTGTGCATATGAGTGAAGATTGAAAAATAAAATCAGGGGATTATGGGTAGACCTATTGGAATTGGGTGTTTGGTTTATTTATAGAATATCCTTTAATCCTATGGTAATTATGCATTATTTAAATTGAAAGCCAAAAGTATTCCCCACTAGGATAAGAGGAATAAAAGATGAGAAGCACAATGGTTGCCTGAATGCTGAGTTAAAGAGCTGTATAGGGAAAATTATTCTCTCTGCCACTTATTTGAAAACTAGCTTCCTTTTGTGTTTGGGAGAATGGATATTGATAATCCATAATGATAAACCTTAGGATTTTTCTAAGAACCAACTGAAGCTTAAGGCCATGCACATTATTTGCTGCACAACTTTAAGAGGATGCCATTCACATTGTGGCCCGTAAAATGGTGTTTCCTGAAGTTGTAGAGCACACAATTAAAAAACTAATACTTTGCAGCCCTGCCAAGAGCAAGTATTACTAACCATGAGTGGTTTGGGGCATGCCTTGTTCATCTAGCATATTGCCGATTATAAAAGCTATATTGAGATATAATGCAAATACCATAAAAACACCCATTTAAAGTAAAGAATGTACAACCATCAGGATAATCAATTTTAGACCATGTTTTTAACTCCATAAAGAAATCTTGTATCCTTAACTATAACTCCAAGTCCCCGCCCGCTCTGATCCTAGGTCATTACAATTAGTTTCTGCCTCTATAGATTTTCCTTTACTGAACATTTCATGTAAGTGAACTATAGCAATATCTGTTATTTTGTTCTTTCACTTGTCATAATGTATTGATATATTCTACAAAATGGATGGAACCTTGAAAACATAATACAACTTTTTGAGGGACATGCACTTTTGTTTCTCTTGGGTATTTACATAGGAGTGTAATTGTTGGGTTAAATAGTAACTTTGGGTTTAATTTTTGAGAGACTACCAGACTGTTTTGCAAAGTGGCTGTACTAGTTTACATTTCTACCAGAAGTTTATAAGGGTTTGATTTTTCTACCTCATTAACAACACTTATAAAAGCTCACTGTGGTTTGCATTTGTATTTCCCAGTGATTAATATCAAATATCTTTTCATGTACCTATACATGATCTATAAATCTTCTTTAGAGAAATATCTATGCAAATATTCTGCCCACTTTTCAGTTGGGTGATTTGTCTTTTTGTCATTAAGTTGTAAGAATCCTCTCTATATGTTTAGCTATAAGTCTCTCATGAGATGTATGGTTTGTATATAGCTTCCCTCACTCCTTGAATTTGTTTGTAGTTGTAGATGGACACAATACCTTTCCTTTTTTAAATTTTTATGTGGTGCTGAGGATCAAACCTAGTGTCTTACATGTGCTAGGTAAGTGCTCTACCACTGAGTCACAACCCCAGCCCTCACTCCTTGGATTATATTTTCACTTTCTTAATAGCTTCTCATGAAACATAAAATTATCTTAATTTTGATGAAATCCGATTTATCAATTTTTTTCTTTTGATCTGGTTGCTTTTGGTTTTATATCTAAGAAACTGTTTTCTTCTAATATTTTATAATGTTAGTGCTTACATTTGAGTTTTTTTTCCATTTTGAGTTAGTATTTGTATACAGTGTGAGAAAGGCATCCAACTTCATTTGTTCCCATGTAGATATCCAGCTGTTCCTGCACTTTTTGTTGAAAAGACTATACTTTTCCTATCACTGCATCCTGTGTGGACAAGGGAAAGGGTTCCTGTCTGAGGGATGGGCTGGCTGTGAACTAATCACTAAGAAATTTATTTATCATCAAGAAAGAGAGAAGACAGACTTATCTCTAGAATGGGGAAATGATGGGTTGAATTATTCAGAAGGGTCTGGCTCTAACAATCTGGGGGAATTGGGTGTTTGGTTTATTTATAGCAATACAGATCAAAAGGGACGGGTGGGAGCATCTTCTGTGAGAAAGAGGATGGGGTGGAGTTAAGCAAGTCATTTTGCTCTAGTGGGTCATTGGCACATCCAGGGCCTGCAAACTCCAGTGGTGAACCACTGCATGGAAACCACATACTCCAGGCAATCTTGAACAATATTTCATAATTTCCTAATTTCATTGTCAGTTCCTGAGAGCCAGATTTCCATGTCTAGTGGTTCAACCAAGCCATATTTTATTTACTGGCCATGGATGGCACCCCACATTTCCCATCGAATTGTTTTAGCACCCTTGTCAAAAATCAATTTACTGTAAATATGAGTTCATTTATTTATATTCAATTTTATTACATCGATTTACATGTT
Source organism: Sciurus vulgaris (assembly GCF_902686455.1). NCBI lineage: Eukaryota > Metazoa > Chordata > Mammalia > Rodentia > Sciuridae > Sciurus > Sciurus vulgaris. The sequence goes on along the minus strand of NC_136471.1, from coordinate 93,573,521 downwards.
TATCATTATACCACTACCACAGTGTCCTTTGTTCTTCTTAATCAAGACTATTTGGGTTATTTTAGATCCCTTAATTTCCATATGAGCTTAAGAATTCCCTTCTCAATTTCTGCAAGGAAACAAGCTGGAATTTTGGTAGGATTTCTGTTGAATCTGTAGGTTACTTTGGAAGGTATTACCTTCTAAACATAGTAAGTTTTCTCATTCATGAGCATGGAATGACTTCCCATTAATTCAGGTGTTCCTTAATTTCTTTCAACAGTGTTTTTTAGTTTTTAATGTACAAAGTCTTATAATTTTATTTGGACCTTTGAAGTTTCAGAATACTGTAATGTGGACAATATAGCACTTTATCAGATCAACACAATGCATGATGAGATGACAAGTTGATTATTCCATGAAGATGTAACTGTTATCCTAGATAAACCACAATCTTTTTGCTGCATCATGCTATGTGACCTTGGAAAGTTACTTATTCTCCTCATTTTCATAAAGAATATGATAGAGCCTAATAGGGTTGTTGAGAAATTTTGATATGAAAATGCAATCAAAATACCTAGTAGAGTTCTGGTCCAGAGTAAAACAACAAAAATATTGATTTCCATTTCTAGTCATTACCCTTAGAAGTTGTTGTTTGATGAATATTTTGGACAGTTCAAGATATAAAACTTCCATTTCTATCCTAACTTTGCTGAAGACACAATACATATATATGCAGTTTCTCTTACACTGCATATATCATTTCAGTTTTGCAAATCTGGCATCCAAAATCTCCTAAGACAGCAGAACAATGTTCAAAAATCTATTGAGTTTTTATACATTTGTAATTGATTTTTTAAATAAAATCAAGGGATTGTTCCATTTACAGTAGCATCAAAGAGAAAACAAACATTTAGGAATACATTTAACCAAGATAGTATAAAACTTGTAAACTAAAAACTGCAACACATTATTGAAAAAAAAATTGAAGAGCTATATGTTGTAAATGGGAAAACATCCTATGTTCGTGAATATGATGATTTAATATTATTAAGACAGCAATGCTCTCCAAAGTGATTTACAGATTCAATGCAGTCCTCATCAAAGTACAACTTGTTTTGTTGTAGGATTTGCCAAGATGATGCTAAAATTCATAGGGAGACTCAAGGGGCTCATAGTAGCCAAAATAATCTCAATAAGGAAGAACAAATTTGGAGGGCTCATACTTCCTGATTTCAAATTACTATAAAGCAAGAATAATCAAGAGATTGTGGTACCAGCATAAGAATAGTCATAAAGATAAATAGAATTAAATTGAATGTTCAAAAATAAACTCTCATATTTACAGTCAACTGATTTTTTATAGGAGTGCCAAAGCAATTAAATGGGGAAAATAGTAGACTTTTCAACAAATAGTATAGGAACAACTAAATATATCTACATACGAAATAAAGAAGACACACTGTATCTCACATCATATACAATAATTAGTACAAAATGGATCAAAGACCTTAATGGAAGAGCTAAAACTAAAAAATTGTTAGAAGGAAACAGGGGTGAATCTTTGTGGCCTTAAATTTGGCAAGAGTTTCTTAGATGTGACATCAAAGGCACCAGCAATGAAGGAAAAAAATAGATAAATTATCTGTTTTCAAATTTGTGAATTCTTGTTTTATAAAGGACACTGTGATGAAAAGTGAAACTACAACCCACACAATGGGAGAGGTTTACAAATTAATATTTGGTAATGGTGTAACATCAGAATGTATAAAATACAAGTCAATAATAAAAGGACAAAACTGGACAAAGGATGTGAATCACCAATTTTCCTAAGAAGAGGCACAAAAATCATCAATAGGCACAAGAAAAGATATCTAATGTCATTATCATTAGGGCAATACAAATCAAACCACAATGAGATACAATTTTACACCCACTAGAATGGCTATAAATAAAACAAACAGATTCAAACAAGCATTGTTGAGGACATGGAGAAATCTGAACCCTAATATATTGCTGGTAAGAATATAAAATGGTTCAGCTACATTAGAAGACAGTCTGGAAGTTCCTCAAAAAGTTGTACTTAGAATGATCATATAGTCCAACAGCAATTCTAGTGCTAGGTGTATACCCAAGGAAAATGAAAGTTTATGTCTGCAAAACAACTTGTACTTAAATGTTTATAGCAGCATTATTCATAATATCTAAAGATAGAAACAACCCATTTAACAACTGGTGAATGAATAAAGTTTGGTATAACCATACAATCAAATATTGTTCATTCATAAAAAGAAATGACGTACTGACATATTATGCAACATGAATGAACCTTGAAAACATTATGCTATATGAATGAAACTGGTCACAAATGATCACATATATGATCCCTTTCATATGAAATGCCTAGAATAGGCCAAATTACAGAGACAAAGCAGATTATAGTCACTGCTGATGACTGGTGGGCAAGGGGAATGAATAATGACTGCTAAGGCATGTGAGATTTCTTTATAGATTGTTGAAAATGTTATAAAATTGATTGAATATTTGTAAAACTCTGTAGATATGCTATAAAACATTGAAATTCAGACTGTAAATAGGGGAATTGTAATGGTATATGAATCATATCTCAAAGCCCAAGTTCTAATAAAAAGTTATAAAGATTGAAAAACAAAGTCCCCTGCTGCAGAGCTCACCTGGAAAGGTAGCAATTGAAGCAGGTAAATGTAATTTGTTATACTCTAAATTCTGGAAAAAGGATTGTGTCCTTTATGCTTCAGCACTGCATGAGCTATGTAGCCAATGTTAAAAGTAATCATAGTAAAAATGATGCAAACTCTTAGAACCAAATCATTCATTGATTTTTAACTAGGTTGTATACTCATGATAAAGAAATGTCAAAAAAAATTTAATGTTAGTTTTGTATTATCAAAAAATAAATAAAAAACTTCAGGAAAAATAAATCATGTAAGTCTCCAAGAACCTATATATATGGGAGGCCTATCAATTGAATAACGCAGGTTGCTTTGAAAAGGTGAGAAAATCGCTTACTTCTGAGATTCCCTGGGGTTCTGACAGCTGAAAACTAGGCCTGGAGAAGTTAAGTCTGCTCTAAATACCCCAGAAATGGTAGCATGCTTGAAACAACTTCAGAGCTTACGATCTAACTAGAGAATCACAGAACTTCCAACTTTCCCTAAGGACTGTAGAACTACTGAGAAGGGCACAAGAATTGGATTCTGTTTTTGAGACTAAAGATCTCGAACTCTGTTTCTTATTGAAATACAAAGCGATATTTTTCAGTGATTTTTCTCCCAACAAGATCCCAATATCCGATTTGAACCCAAATCAGTGGGGTATATTCAGAAGCAAATGTGGAAAGTCATGATCCCCACTGACTTCTATTATGAAATCATAGATGGGTTTCTGTAAGGACAAGTTCTAAGTGACTGTTAAAAACTTTTGCAAAGAAAGATGCAAATGTAGTGGTCATTTCTACGACCTGTTGACTGCTGTAAAGAACACTGCTGGACCTCCAGTGCTACCAACTCTCAGCTCTTAGCTATATGCCCTTTCTAAGAACTCTATTAGGGCAAGTCAATCCAATGTGGGTCTCTTCAAGTATTCTTATACACATTGATAATAAAAGAACTGATTCCTTAATTAGGAAGGTCCTACATAGTTTTCCTGAAGTTAAATATTAGCAAGAAAGTCTTAAACACCATTTTTATTAGAAAGAACCTATATCAGGCTACTAAAATGACAAAGCAGTTGTCCTCAAATTTCAAAGGGTACATTCAAAATGCAGATTGTGCTGGGTGTGGTGGTGCATGCCTGTAGCTCAGGTGGATGAGGCACAAGGATTGCGAGTTCAAAGCCAGCCTCAGCAACTTAGTGAGGCCCCAAGGAACTCAATGAGACCCTGTCTCTAAATAAAACAAAAAAGGGGCTGGGGATGTGGCTCAGTGGTTAAGCGCCCCTGGGTTCAATCCCTGGTACCAAAAAAAAAAAAAAAAAGAAAGAAAGAAAGAAAGAAAGGAAAGAAAAAAGAAAAGAAAATACAGACTTGCAGATTACAGACTTGCAGATTATTTGGCCAAATGCTCAGAGGTTCTAATTTGATAGATCTGGAAGTATGGGCCCAGAAATATGTATTGTTCAGTAATTTTCCATAAGGATTCTGATGTAAGAATTCCAAGAACAACATCTTGAGAACCATTACTATCTCTGAAAGAAAGAAGTTTCTAAAGGTAGAATTTGGGGACTATTTTAATGATAGACTCAATGCTGGAGCTCATGCATGGTCTTATAATAGCTGACATTTTCTGTGTCTTTTACTATAAGTCAAGCCATTCCAGAGCATATTTATGCATTCTCATTTGTTCCTTGTAGTACTATGATAGAAGTGCTATTATGTTCACTTTGCAGATGAAGAAACTGAGGCACAGAGAGATGTAAGTCACTTGCCCTAAGGCCTACAGTTAGTTAGTACCAGATGGTCTGGCACATGAACTTATACATAACCACCTCACCACGCTACTGTAGCTGGTGTTCTTTTGTACTGATAACTTCTCTTGGGGTTTGGCAAATAGTGGGATAAGGGGGAAATGGGCAAAGAGTGTTGAAGCCAAAAGGGATTATTCCAGGTCCCTCATTGTAGAGCTGTGAAAACTGAGGCCCTTCTGACCATCTAAATATATGACCCAAAGACACCTTGCCTTTTCATTTCTCATGTGTTCTTTTTGATGGCAGACTTTTTCACTCTTCAACCAATAAAGACAACGGGACAGCTTTGGTGTAATGGAAAATACATAGGTATTGAAATAAGACCTTGTTTCAAATTCTGGCTGTGTTAAACCAGATGTGTAACCAAGGGCAGATAACTTTTTTTCAGCTCAGATTCCTCACCTATCAAATTAAAATGGCAATAACATACCCCTGCCTGGTAGATAATTGACATAAGGAGTCTAGCATATTTAGGCAAATAGTAGAAGCCCATAGATGATAAGTATTTACTGTTTCTCACTTCTTTTCTTCTTCTGTAACATGTTGAATAAGAATCTGCTTAGAAATGGAGAGGCTGTCTAGTGCCCCAGTGTGCTTGCTATGCTTGACATTGTTCTCTTTCCCCTTTTGAGAAAAGAGGTGTCACCCTTTTGGACATTGTTTGTGAGGTAGAGATTCCAGGTCTCGTATGAAACATTTTCCATCAAAATCCTAACATCAAATGTAGCTCCCTTAGGAACCTTAAACACTAAAATCTCTGACCCTGAAATGCTTATCTAGAATAATCCCATTACTCTATAAGTTAGAATTTCTATCCCAAGAAAACAGAAGAACAAGTATGATGGATAGTTCTATCCTTGGATAGACTCTCAATGGAACATCCCATTTTTCTAAGCAATCAGATAACCATTGTAGAAAATTTAGGAAGAACATAAAGCCAGATTTCATGGTAACTAGTAGACGATTGGCTTGGAACTACTTCAGTAAGGTTCCCTGGAATTATACCTTGCAGAGGAATCCTAATTCTGTTACTGAGGTGTTTTGTTTGTTTGCAGTGCTGGGGATTAAATGCAGAGCCTTGTGCATGCTAGCCAAGTGCTTTACCACTGAGCTATACCACCAACCCATGGTTGATTACTTACACCTCCGTACATCTAGAAAGTGTTCAAGGGGGTATTCAGGTTGTGTGGAATTTGCACACTTTTCCGTTGCCATAAGAACTAGGAAGGAGTTAGCTGGGGCTAAGATTGGAATTTTCTCCAGTGGTGCTTGTAGAAAGGAAGAAACTATCTATAAGTAAAAATAACCTGTACCTTCCAGATCCATAATAACACATAGCTTACCAGGGACTTCATTGTGGCAAAAAGTAAGGCATTTGCTTCATTTTTCAACCATGACCTTCAGCTTGTCATATACTAGGCAGTTATACAAACATTAGCCACAGAAGCAGATAATTCTAAAGCAAAGGGCATCTAGGACTCTGCAGATTCCTTGGATACATAATCCAGTACCTAGATTCCTTTGGAATGTGACAAAATGAAATTCCTCATGTAAATGTAGAATTCAAGTCTTATGAAGTACTGCATGCTGGGCACTATTCTATACATATTACATTTATTGTTTAATCTTCACAGCACAACTTCCAAGGAAATACTATTTTTTCATCCCTGTTTTATAGATGAGGAAACTGAAGCAGACAAAGTTGCTTAGGATCATGCTGCTAATAAAATAACAGTATTCAAAATTGTAGAAAAGCATCATTGATTACAGCAGTATGCTCTAACTCAGTCTTTGGTTTTCATAGGTCGTTCTCTTTTCTAGTTGAACAAGAATTTTTAAAAATTGGCAGTGCTGAGTGGGTCAGCAAGATCAATCTTTGTTAAGAATCAGATGAATGAATACTTTCTGCACTGACTAGGATGTAATAATTTCTCTCTGCTGTTGTTTGGGCCCTCAGCAAAGCAGATATGGTCTGTTATTTGTATTCTTCCAGAAAGTATTCACGAAGATGATATGGGTATCTATTCTCATTTGGACAGTTTTATGTAGTCAATATAATCTATGTACCCAAAGGCAAGCATAGCATTGGTCAAGCTGCCCCCAAAAGCTTCCTGCCATTCCTAATGGTGATTGATGGAAATGTTTCCTCTGAGGACAGCTATGGGGTTTCTAAAAGCAAATCCCAGGCCAGGGACTTCAGGAAGTATATCCTAGTCTCAATAACTTCCTATGGGAGATATATGAGGAAATATCTACTTGTATCTGCAATATAAGTGTCAGTGTTCATTTATTTGATCATTTATCATATCTAATAAGTGCCTACTACATGGGAACCATAGGGATATAGCCCAGAGAGAAGACAGACACTCTGGCCTTGAGAGTTGTTCACTTAATGTTCAGCATGTTTTTTACTTCTATTCTATTTAGAATTATAATCTCCTTTGAAGTATGATCTTCAAAATTGCATCAGTTTCCCCACAAGTAACACAAAGTTGTATTAGTTTCCCCAGGGAAGCTGACTCTGAGACAGAGCTTAAAGATTATTGGGTATGCTCCCTGAACCACCTGTGAGGAAAGGAAAGAAGAGTAGACAGGGTAGAGTGAGAAGCTGAACTGTGATACAGCCTCAACAAAGGCTTCAGGTGACACCATTGGGAACTCTGAAATAAGGATGGCCCTCCTATATTGAAGCCAAAGAGGCAGGCTTGTATAATCTCCTATAAAGCAGTCATTGAATACATGAATCCTTGGTGTTATGGTTTAGATTTGGAATGTCCTCTGAAATCTCCTATTTTGAAAGCAAGATCCCTAATGCAGTGAGGTGGAGTTTTGGGGCAGTGATTAGAGCTTTGACTTCACCAGTGGATTAATCCACTTGCTGAGCGGACAATTGGGTGGTAACTATAGGAAGGTGGAATGTGGCTGGAGGAAGGTCACTGGGGGTATGGCCTTGGACTCTATATATCCTGCAACCCCCTCCTTCTTGGCTGTACTGAGTTGAGCAGCTTTCCTCCACCAGGCCCTTCAACCATGATATTCTGCCTCACCTTGAACCCAGAACAACAGAGTCAGTCAATCATGGACTGGGACCTCTGAAACCATGAGGTAAAATTAGCTTTTCCTCCTCTAAGTTGTTCTTGTTAGGCATTTTGGTCACAGTGATGAAAGCTGACAAGACACTTGGGAATGCGGACTTGAGCAATGCAGCTCTCTTAGATGAATGTAAATTCCCAAAGAGCTGTCTATAGCCATCTCTTCCAGCAGCTAGAAGGATATGTCCTTTAGTCCTCAGGGAAGACTTGGACCATGTATGACAGCATCCACTAGAGAAAGACTGTACTCCAATCTATGAGACCTTGTCCAGATTCACATTCTATGATCCTATGGCTATAGAAGACTGGTAATGCCACTGCTGCCTGCTGTGTTAACCAGACACCATAAATATAGTGAATGCCCCAGTGGTAATGGTGCCCAAGGATACTGTTTCCTGTGTGGCTACCCAATGCTCCAAATACACAAAAGACTTTGACTGAAAGGCTCAACTACTCTCTTAGTTTACTTCAAGCTTCCACTTGCATCCCATGGGCTCTATGGGCTCTTCCAGCCTAGGGACCTTCAGAGTCTATGTTGGTGCTTCAAGTACTATCACAATCTTCAGTCTTCTGTAGAAATAATATGGATACAACTATGTCCTGCACAATCTTGGAGATCAGGACTTTGCAAATATTCTGGAGAGCTGAACCTGGTCCTTGTGTATTAATCAAGTGGTTCCTGATTTATGAGAGAGCTGTAGGCAAAGGAATGCAGTCTCTGAGATAAGCAATTTCTAAGTTAGTGCTGCCACCTGGTGGTCATATGTCAGACATGCAAACTAGAACCCTGGACTTTGGTTAATACTCAGGAAAAGGTATCTTTAATGTGGGCTCCTGTCTTACCCCTGGCAATGAAGAAAACATTTCAAAGTTTGAATTTAGGCTAGATCAAAACCTGCCTCTATGAGTTATTCCTTCCTTGGAAAGTCTATCAGTCTTTCAAGCCCCAAATCAGGTATTTTCTAAGAAGCTTTCCCACCCAACCCAGCAGTCAGCCCTTCCTTCCTCTGATCTGCCTTGAAACAGCATAGTCTGGGTCGCACTAGGGTGCATTGCTTTGTGGTACATCTGGTGAGGCTGAGCTCCTGTGATACAAATTCTTGGTTTATGCTTTGCTTTTCTTGCTTCATATGTAGAGTTTTCCCAAAGAGTATCGTGGGCCAACTCTACCCATTCATGTTACTCTACTCCCTGCCCTTCAAATGTTTCAGAGTCTCACACAAATGCATGTTGGGAGTGAGGATAAAACCATCAGCATAGTTGGCATTTTGAACTATTGTCTTCTGTCTTCTCTCATTCTAACTTCCGTCTCACACTCAGTTTTCACAGTGCCTCTACCTGTCAGAGGCAGGCTTTCCCTGTCCAGTGGGCCCCATGATTCATGATCCATTTTAGACATCCCTCTTATACCTTCATTGTCCCTGCTAGTTTGAATAATAAACTAGTTTGGGCTTGCCTCCAAACTCTTTGCCTCTTACTTTATATAAAATCATTATTTAGGAATATCAAAAGCATATTTTGTGGGGAACCCAAGAAAGTAATTCTCTCCATTTTCGTACCCAACAACTTACTGCTTGGGATCATCCAGGTCTCTTAAGTGCGTTAAGTAACATGCACAAAGAATATGGTGTTTCCGATTGACCTAGCTTGACCCATGAAACTCACTTTTTCACTCACAACTCTGTTCTATTCAGAAATTCATCTTTTCCTGTAATTAAGGCTATTGATCTCATTCCTTCCTCTTAGCACCTGGCAACACTGCCACTCCAGCAGTTCAGTAGTACTTGGAGAAACTATGAACCATCAAAGAGGCTCCTCAGCACATCTTCAACTATGGGGAAGAATATCAAAGTGTGACCTATCATCTGGCTCTTTCCTCTTTTTTTCTTATTGATCCTTAGTGCTGAACCTGGCCCTTATCAAGTGCTCAATATATGTCAAATAAATGAGTCTGCTGAGTGAGGAACTTGAGGGTCAATACCTGGGATGCTCAGAGATCACTGACCTTTTGGCTTCAGTTGTTCACCTGAATACATAGTAGCTCCATTTTTTTTATTGACTACTAGGTAAGAGCCAGACATACCATAATCATTTTGTCCTTACCATCAGAGCTTATATTTATTGAGTATATTTTTGGTATCAAGTGTTTTTGCATGATTCAGTAGTTGAAGCCTAATAAATGTCCTGCAACCTAGGTGTTATTATTATCATTACTATTTTATGGTCATGGAAACAGAAAGTTTCCTCAAAAAACATCACAAGGGTTGAGTGAATGCTTGTAAGTGAGAGGGCAGGATTCAAACATAGGTAGGGAGCGGGGCTCCAGAGATTCTGCTCCTAATCACTAGACATTCCTACCAATGACTACCATGTAATTGCTATTGGCTTCCAGCTCCATGCTCCAGTAATTTTCTTCAGTTACTCTTTTTTAAAATATATATTTTTAGTTGTAGGTGGACACCTTTATTTTTATTTATTTATTTTTATGTGATGCTGAGGATCAAACCCTGTGCCTCACACACGATAGGCAAGCGCTCTACTGCTGAGATACAACCCCAGCCCCATCAGTTACTCTTATAAGTTCAACATTTTATATCTATATGAACACTTACCCAAGTCCCTGAAAAAAAATTTCTTTTTTGGTACCAGGGATTGAACCCAGGGGTGCACAACCACTGAGCCACATCCCCAGCCCGTTTTATATTTTATTTTTATTTTGAGATAGGGTCTTGCTAAGTTGCTGATGATAGCTTTGAACTTGTGATCCTCCTGCCTCTGCTTCCTAAATCATTGGGATTATAGGCATGTGCCATCCTACCCAGCTAAGACCCCCAATTTCTGCACATTATGGCACAGATGGTTTGACTTGGAACTTTTTAAAACTAGATATTAGTAGTCATCTTAGACAATTCTCCAGTCATCTTTGAAAGACTCCATGGTGCTTTCAGGGAATAATTGATTTATGTTATTTCCATATGATTCCACCAGGACAAAACAGTTGCAAAATATACCCAGAAAAATGAAAATATGTGGTGTGTGATATCATTGAAGATGAAGTAGTTATATTTTAGAAAACACGTGCTCTTAAAATATTAGTTTTTGTTTTAGAAGTGTTCAACAATATTTTTTTTTATTGTAAACAAATGGGATACATGTTGTTTCTCTGTTTGTACATGGCGTAAAGGCATACCATTTGTGTAATCATAAATTTACATAGAGCAATGTTGTTTGATTCATTCTGTTATTTTTTCCCTTCCCCCCACCCCTCCCACCCCTCTTTACCCTCTATACAGTAGTTCCTTCCTCCATACTTGCCCCCCTCCCTAACCCTAACTCTAACCCTTCCCTCCCCCCCATTATGTGTCATCCTCCACTTATTAGCGATATCATTCGTCCTTTGGCTTTTTGAGATTGGCTTATCTCACTTAGCATGATATTCTCCAATTTCATCCATTTGCCTGCAAATGTCATAATTTTATCATTCTTTATGGCTGAGTAATATTCCATAGTATATATATACCACAGTTTCTTTATCCACTCATCAATTGAAGGGCATCTAGGTTGGTTCCACAGTCTGGCTATTGTGAATTGAGCAGCTATGAACATTGATGTGGCTGTATTTCTGTAGTATGCAGATTTTAAGTCCTTTGGGTATAGGCCAAGGAGTGGGATAGCTGGGTCAAATGGAGGGTCCATTCCAAGTTTTCTAAGGAATCTCCACACTGCTTTCCAGAGTGGCTGCACTAATTTGCAGCCCCACCAGCAATGTATGAGTGTACCTTTCTCCCCACATCCTTGCCAAAACCTGTTGTTGCTCGTATTCTTGATAATCGCCATTCTAATTGGGGTGAGATGGAATCTTAGGGTGGTTTTGATTTGCATTTCTCTTATTACTAGAGATGTTGAACATTTTTCCATATGTTTGTTGATTGCTTGTAGATCTTCTTCTGTGAAGTGTCTATTCATTTCCTTAGCCCATTTGTTGACAGGACTATTTGAATTCTTGGAGTAGAGTTTTTTGAGTTCTTTATAGATTCTGGAGATTAGTGCTCTATCTGAAGTATGATTGGCAAAGATATTCTCCCACTCTGTAGGCTCTTTCTTCGCATTGCTAATAGTTTCCTTTGCTGAGAGAAAGTTTTTTAGTTTGAATCTATCCCAGTGGTTGATTCTAGCTTTTATTTCTTGTGCTATGGGAGTCCTGTTAAGGAAGTCTGGTCCTAGACCAACAAGGTGAAGATTTGGACCTACTTTTTCTTCTATAATCTGCAGGGTCTCTGGTCTGATTCCGAGGTCCTTAATCCATTTTGAGTTTAGTTTCGTGCATGGTGAGAGATATGGGTTTAGTTTCATTCTGTTGCATATGGATTTCCAATTCTCCCAGCACCATTTGTTGAAGAGGCTATGTTTTCTCCATTGCATATTTTTGGCACCTTTGTCTACTATGAGAAAATTGTATTTATTTGGGTTTGTGTCCGTGTCCTCTATTCTGTACCATTGATCTACCTTTCTATTTTGGTACCAATACCATGCCGTTTTTGTTACTATTGCTTTGTAGTAGAGTTGAAGATCTGGTATTGCAATACCCCCTGTTTCACTCTTCCTGCTAAGGATTGCTTTAGCTATTCTGGTTTTCTTATTCTTCCAGATGAATTTCATAATTGCTTGCTCTATTTCTGTAAGGTACACAATTGGGATTTTAATTGGAATTGCATTGAATTTGTATAGCACTTTAGGTAGTATGACCATTTTGACAATATTAATTCTTCCTATCCAAGAACATGGAAGATCTTTCCATCTTCTAAGGTGTTCTTTAATTTCTTTCTTTAGTGTTGTATAGTTCTCATTGTAGAGGTCTTTCACCTCTTTTGTGAGATTGATTCCCAAGTATTTTATTTTTTTCGAGGCTATTGTGAATGGGGTAGTTTTCCTAATTTCTCTTTCTGAAGATTCATCACTTATGTATAAAAATGCGTTGGATTTATGGGCATTGATCTTGTAACCTGCTACTTTACTGAAATCACTTATGAGTTCTAAGAGTTTTCTGGTGGAATTTCCAGGTTCCTCTAAATATATAATCATGTCATCAGCGAACAGGGATAGTTTGAGTTCTTCTTTTCCAATTCGTATCCCTTTAATTTCTTTGGTTTGTCTAATTGCTCTGGCCAGAGTCTCAAGAACGATGTTGAATAGAAGTGGTGAAAGAGGGCATCCCTGCCTTGTTCCAGATTTTAGGGGGAATGCTTTCAGTTTTTCACCATTTAGAATGATATTAGCCATGGGCTTAGCATAAATGGCCTTTACAATGTTAAGGAATGTTCCCACTATCCCTATTTTTTCTAGTGTTTTGAGCATGAAGGGGTGCTGTATTTTATCAAATGCTTTTTCTGCATCTATTGAAATAATCATGTGATTCTTGACTTTAAGTCTATTAATATGGTGAATTACGTTTATTGATTTCCTGATGTTGAACCAACCTTGCATCCCTGGGATGAAACCCACTTGATCATGGTGCACTATCTTTTTAATATGTTTTTGTATGCGATTTGCTAAAATTTTGTTGAGAATTTTTGCGTCGATGTTCATTAAGGATATTGGTCTGAAATTTTCTTTCCTTGATGAGTCTCTGTCTGGTTTAGGTATCAGTGTGATATTGGCTTCATAGAATGAGTTTGGGAGGGTTCCCTCCTCTTCTATTTTATGGAATACTTTGAGAAGTATTGGAATGAGCTCTTCCTTAAAAGTTTTGTAGAACTCGGCTGAGAACCCATCTGGTCCCGGACTTTTCTTTGTTGGTAGGCTTTTGATGACTTCTTCTGTTTCAGTACTTGAAATTGGTCTATTTAAATTGTTTGTGTCCTCCTCATTCAGTTTAGGCAATTCATATGTCTCTAGAAACCTGTTGATGTCTTCGAAATTTTCTATTTTGTTGGAGTATAGATTTTCAAAATAGCTTGTAATTATGTTTTGTATTTCCATCCTGTCTGTTGTGATATTTCCTTGTTCATTCCGAATTTTAGTGATTTGGGTTTTCTCTCGTCTTCTCTTTGTTAGTGTGGCTAAAGGTTTATCAATTTTGTTTATTTTTTCGAAGAACCAACTATTTATTTTGTCAATTTTTTGTATTGTTTCTTTTGTTTCAATTTCATTGATTTCAGCTCTGAGTTTAACTATTTCCTGTCTTCTACTACTTTTGGTGCTGTTCTGTTCTTCTTTTTCTAAGGCTTTGAGCTGTAGTGTTAGGTTGTTTATTTGTTGAGTTTTACTTCTTTTATTAAATGCGCTCCATGAAATAAATTTCCCTCTAAGTACTGCTTTCATAGTGTCCCAGAGATTTTGATATGATGTTTCTTTGTTCTCATTTACCTCTAAGAATTTTTTAATTTCCTTCCTAATATCTTCTGTTATCCATTCATCATATAATAGCATATTGTTTAATCTCCAGATGTTGGAATAGTTTCTGTGTTTTACTCTTTCATTTATTTCTAACTTCAATCCATTATGATCTGATAGAATACATGCTAGTGTCTCTATCTTCTTGTATTTGCTAACATTAGCTTTGTGGCATAATATATGGTCTATTTTAGAGAAGGATCCATGTGCTGCTGAGAAGAAAGTGTATTCACTCTTGGTTGGATGGAATATTCTATAAATGTCCGTTAAGTCTAAATTATTGATTGTGTTGTTGAGATCTATGGTTTCTTTGTTCAATTTTTGTCTGGAAGATCTGTCCAGTGGTGAGAGCGGCGTGTTAAAATCACCTAGTATTATTGTGTTGTGGTCTATTTGGTTTCTGAAATTGAGAAGGATTTGTTTGACATACATAGATGAACCACTGTTTGGGGCATAGATGTTTATGATTGTTATATCTTGCTGATTTATGCTTCCCTTAAGCAGTATGAAATGACCTTCTTTATCCCTTCTGACTAACTTTGGCTTGAAGTCCACATTATCGGAAATGAGGATGGATACTCCAGCTTTTTTGCTGAGTCCATGTGCATGGTATGTTTTTCCCCATCCTTTCACCTTTAATCTATGGGTATCTTTTTCTATGAGGTGAGTCTCTTGCAGGCAACATATTGTTGGATCTTTCTTTTTAATCCAGTCTGCCAGTCTATGTCTTTTGATTGATGAATTCAGGCCATTAACATTCAGGGTTATTATAGAGAAATGATTTGGTTTCCCGGTCATTTGGTTCATTTTTAAAATTTTGTTTATTTATTTGTTTGACACAACTTGTTTCCTCCTTTATTTGACAATTCCTTTAGGATAATTCCTCCCTTTGCTGATTTGCTTCTTTGTTTTTCATCTCTTCCTCATGGAATATTTTGTTGAGAATGTTCTGTAATGCTGGCTTTCTTTTGTAAATTCTTTTAGCTTTTGTTTATCATGGAAGGATTTTATTTCATCGTCAAATTTGAAGGTAAGTTTTGCTGGGTATAAGATTCTTGGTTGGCATCCATTTTCTTTCAGGGCTTGAAAAATGTTGTTCCAGGACCTTCTAGCTTTTAGGGTCTGGATTGAAAAATCTGCTGATATGCGTATTGGTTTCCCCCTGAATGTAATTTGGTTCTTTTCTCTCACAGCCTTTAAAATTCTGTCTTTATTTTGTATGTTAGATATTTTCATTATAATGTGCCTTGGTGTGGGTCTGTTGTAATTTTGTGTATTTGGAGTCCTGTAAGCCTCTTGAACTTGATTTTCCATTTCATTCTTCAGATTTGGGAAATTTTCTGATATTATTTCATTGAATAGGTTGTTCATTCCTTTGGCTTGTTTCTCTAGGCCTTCCTCAATCCCAATAATTCTTAAATTTGGCCTTTTCATGATATCCCATAGTTCTTGTAGATTCTGTTCATGGTTTCTTACCATCTTCTCTGTTTGTTCAACTTTGTTTTCAAGGTTAAATATTTTGTCTTCAATGTCTGAGGTTCTGTCTTCCAGGTGTTCTATCCTATTGGATATGCTTTCTATGGAGTTCTTAATTTGGTTTATTGTTTCCTTCATGTCAAGGATTTCTGTTTGTTTTTTTTTCAATATCTCTAACTCTTTATTGAAATGATCTTTTGCTTCCTGTATTTGCTCTTTTAACTGTCGATTGGTGCGATCATTCAATGCTTGCATTTGCTCTTTCATCTCATCGTTTGCTTCTCTGATCATTTTAATTATGTACATTCTGAACTCCTTTTCTGTCATTTCTTCTGCCATGCTGTCATTGGGTTTTATTGATGTAACATCTAGATTTGTTTGCAGCATTTTCTTTCCTTGTTTTCTCATATTGTTCAGGTATCAGTGGACCGCTGAGATATTGCAGATTTCCTCTATTGACTTACAATGTCCCTGAAGATTTCTATATGTATTCCCCCTTATCCTTCAGTAGGCTGAAGTCTTGGAGGAGGTTGATAATGTGGTGCTCCACAAGGAAGCTGCCTCTCTAGGAGTGGTGGCCTTCAGGTGGGGTATATTCCCTGCTAGTGGGCAGAGGTGCCTCCACTTGTTGACCAATGGTCATCCAAAGGGGATCTAGGCTGTGGGCTGAGGCAAGGCCTGTTTGGGCCTGTGTCTCTGGTTTTACCGTCCTTGTGGGGAAACCTCACCAGGCAGGGAAGACTCACCCAGTGGGGAGGTCTCGCTGGTCAGTTTCCTCCTAGAGGTTCCCCTCAATTTACAGCTACTGCCTGGGCTGGGCTGCCTTCCTCTGCAAAGTTTCCAGGGGCCCGGCCCTACCTCCTGGGCCTGGGAGCCTCACCTTTCGCAGATGAATCTCCTTAGGCTGCCCCTCCTCAGAGAATTTGCCCATAGGCCTGGAACCTTCGCTCCGCCCTAAGCCTGTCTCTGTGCGGCTCTTCCACCCAGAAGCCTCCTAGATCCTGGGACCCTGTTCTGCACCTAATCGCCTGGCTGCGTGGCCCCTCCTCTGAGCAGCGACCTGTGGCCCCGAACAATCGCTCTGAGTCCCAGAGACCCGCCACAGGCCTCTTCCTCCAGACAGCTGCCCAGTATGCTGGTGCGGTCACTAAGAGTCCAAGAAACTCACTTCGTGCCTCCTCCTCCCACCAACCACCCGTAGCCCGGGGCAATCAATCACTCCGAGTCGAAGTGACCCTCCCCGTTCCTCCTCCTTCTCCAGATAACCCCCCGGGTGTTCAGGAGCAGTCCCTCTGAGTGGCTCTGAATCCACGTGACCCGCTGCACGGGTCCTCTGGGCACCGCCCGGAGCTCTGGTGCGGCCACTCAAGACCAAGCGTCCCACCACGCTTCTCCTCCAGGCAGCCCCCCTGTGTTCAGGAGCTGTCACTTTAAGACCAAACAACTCACCACTCGCCTTCTCCTCTGAGCAGCCGCCTGGAGCGCTAATGCAGTCACTGCGAGTCCAAAGGACCCGCCGCGCTCCTTCTCCTCCTTCTCCTACTCCTTCGGGCAGGCCCCAGGGTTCAGAAGTGGTCAGAGTGCAAACAGCTCGCCACGCAGCCCCTTCTCTGGCAACTGCCTGTAGCTCCCGTGTGGTCACCCGAATCCAAGCGGCCGCTCCTCTTCCTCCTCGTCCTCAGGGCAGGCCCCGGTGTTCAGAAGCGTCGTTCTGATTCCAAACAGCTCGCCGCGCGGCTTCTCCTCTGGCAACCGCCTGCAGCTCTGGCGCAGTCTCTCCGAATCCAAGTGGCCACGCTCCTCTCCTCCTCCTCAGGGCAGGCCCCGGTGTCCTGAGTCCACACAGTTCTCCCCGCCACTCCTCCCCCGGGCAGCCGCCGGAGCCCCAGTGGCTGCTCCGAGTCCCAGCGCTGTGCCGAGCGGCCTCCTCTACGGCGCTCCCAGCTATCCGAGTTCACTGCTCCAGCGGGGGGAGGGGCGTCTCGCCGGCAGTTCTACTTCACAAAGTTTCCTGCGTTCCGGGACCCCCGTCCCATCCGGGATGCCCCCCCAGGGGGTGAGAGTCACCCGGCTACTTTGAGTTGGTCCCAAGCATCCCAATATCTCCTCTCTTGAATCCTGAGTCCTGGAGCAACACGGAATGCAGCCACCCTCTAGGCCGCCATCTTGAAAACCCCAACAATATTTAAATAGGTTACTTTATCCAGACTCAGTGCTAGATGCTGTAGATTTGGATGTGCAGCAGATTCTGCCCTAGTCTTCAAGGACTTCATATAAATTGCCAATTTAACTTCCTGAAATAAAGGAGATATTTACCAAGCACACAGATTGATCTGAGAAAGTCAAGGGAAACTCCAGAAGAGCCAATGGGTGAGTCAAATATGACAACAAAAAGGGCATTTTACTAGGTGGACAAAGGACAAGGAGGAAAGAATTGTAGGAATAGGAATTGGAGCTGCACATAAGTGTAAGAAAACATGATATCTTTCTTCTACCTGGTGTTTTCAGGGGAATATGAGTAGTTCAGGTTTCCTGCAGAGTGAGGTTTAAAGTGATAAGTCAGGGGGATTGCTTAGAGAACTGTCCTGGTAGAATTGTGATATGGTAAAAGAACAAACGAATGAATGAATAAATATCATTCATTCCTTAAAAACACACACATACTTGTCCCCAAATTTACAATAAAATCCAAATTTCTTATCAAGGCTTATAAGACCCTGTATGATCTAGCCCCTGCCTCCCTCTCTGACTTCATCTCCCTCTAGCTACTCCCCTTCTCATTCTGCTCCAGTCACACAGGCATCCCTGTAAGTGAACCAACTTCCTGAAACGCAGGGAACCTTCTTCAGTCTTTAGCAGCCTTGCCAAGGATTAGCTATTTCTGTAACCATCAATGCCTGCCTTCCCAGCACCCCTTTTCCTTTCTTCCCTGTACTCTGTTCATCTCCAGAGCACATGTCCTACCACTTTCTTTCCTCCTTTTCCAGATACCAATCCTGGATGACTGACAGCTCACTAGTAATTTCCCCATAAAACTTTTTCTCAGCAAAGTTTGTGGAAGGGGAACATTCACTGGGTGGGATAACATAGAGGACCTCTGAGGTCCTTTGTCTCTTAAAATTTTAAATATTTAAGGAGATTGATATGCTATTTATATTTATTATTTTATAATTACATATTGTATACATGTATCAAATTATTACACTGTACCACATAAATATGTGCAATTATGACACGTTGATTAAATTTTTTTGAAAGATATTTTTCTAACTGCACAAAAACACATATACACATTTTCAATTTTACTAAAAGAATGTAAAGCAGGAAGCGCATGATTAACCAAAATAATATAAAATATGAATTTTTTCAAATAAATAAATAAATTGTAAGGGGCTGTGTTGTGTAAAAGGGGTCAACTTGGGATTACCTTAACTAGAATCCCAAAATATTAGTGTTAAAAAGGGTCTTAGTCTACTTCACTCTCAAGACAAGAATCCTTTCTAAGTAAACTTTTTTAGCACAATTACATGTGCTTAGAATACTTTCTGATACAAAATAGGAGATAAATAAGTATTTGTTGAATGAATGTATAACTAAAGGAATAGGTGTTATTTATATAACATTCAAGAATATATACATTGAGGCAGGCATGATGAAGAACATCTGTAGTTCCAGCTACTCAGAAGACTGAGGCAGGAAGATCACAAGTCCCAGGCCTAGCTGGGCAACTCAGCAAGACCCTGTCTCAAAATTAAAAGCTGGTGAGGGACGGTGATCCAAGATGGTGGACTAGAGGGTGACTGCATCTCCATTCACTCCAGAACCCAGGATTCAAAAAGGGGAGGCATTGAAAGACTTGGGTTAAAATAGAGCCACAGGGTGAGTCTCCCCCACCAGGTGAAGCTCAGACTGGGTGGCAGACCCTGATAGGGGCGGCTTATCAGAGTAGGGCAGGGCAGCTAGAGTCTTCCCCAGGCAGCCCTGCGCATTCCGGCGGAGGGCTCCTCCCACATGGCCAGCTTCTCCAGCTTCTCGGAGCAGGCGCCCCAGGGAGAGCCTTTCTGCACAGAACCAACTCCAAGTCCCGGAGCCAGCGCAGCAAGCTCCGGCCCGCAGGTAGCTTCAGGAACCAGGACAGGGTAGCCAGGGACTTCCCCAAACAGCCTGGCTCCCTCTGGCGGAAAACACATTTCTAGGCTAGCTTCTTGGAGCAGACCGCCCAGTGAGAGCCTTTCTACACAGAGCCAGCCACAAGTCCCCAAGCCAGTGGAGACCTCAGACCCACAAGCAGCCTCTGGGACCAGGCAGCGCAGCCAGAGACTTCTCCAGGTGGACTTGCCCCCTCTGCCGCAGGCTCTTTTCACAGGGCGATCCAAGATGGCGGACTAGAGGGTGACTGCATCTCCATTCTCTCCAGAACCCAGGATTCAAGAAAGGGAGGCATTGAGAGACTCGGACTAAAATAAAGACATGGGGTGAGTCTGCCCCACCGGGTGAAGCTCGGCCTGGGTGGCAGACCCAGACAGGGGTGGCTTACCAGAGTAGGGAAGGGCAGCTAGAGTCTTCTCCAAGCAGCCCTGCACACTCCGGCACTGGGCTCCTCCCACACGGCCAGCTTCCCAGAGCAGGACCCCAGTGAGAGCCTTTCCACACAGAGCCAGCTCCAAGTCCTGGAACCAGTAGCGGGCTAGGGGCAGCGTTCCTTGGAAGCACTGCATTATGAAGTTACTCCAAGACTTCAGGCTACTGAAGGCTGGGAGGTGATACACTGGAAATCTACAGGGACACTATAAGCCAATAGAGGAAATTTGCAATATCTCAGAGTCCCACTGACATCTGACTAATATGAGAAAACAAGGGAAGAAAATGTCCCAAACAAACCTAGATACTATATCAATAAAACCCAATGACAGCATGGCAGAAGAAATGTCAGAAAGGGAGTTCAGAATGTACATAATTAAAACAATCAGGGAAGAAAATGAGGAGATGAAAGAGCAAATGCAGGCATTGAAGGAGGAGATGAAAGAGCAAATGTAGATATTAAATGATCGCACCAATCAACAGTTAAAAGACCAAATACAGGAAGCAAGAAATCATTTCAATAAAGAGTTAGAGATACTGAAAAAAAAACAAACAGAAATCCTTGAAATAAAGGAAACAATAAACCAAGTTAAAAACTCCATAGAAAGCATAACCAATAGGATAGAACACCTGGAAGATAGAACTTCAGACATTGAAGACAAAATATATAATCTTGAAAACAAAGTTGACCAAACAGAGAAGATGGTAAAAAAATTGTGAACAGAATCTACAAGAATTATGGGATATCATGAAAAGGCCAAATTTAAGAATTATTGGGAATGAGAAAGTCTTAGAGAAACAAACCAAAGGAATGAACAATCTATTCAATGAAATAATATCAGAAAATTTCCCAAATTTGAAGAATGAAATGGAAAACCAAGTACAAGAGGCTTATAGGACTCCAAATATACAAAATGACAACAGACCCACACCAAGGCACATTATTATGAAAATACCTAACATACAAAATAAAGACAGAATTTTAAAGGCCGTGAGAGAAAAGAATCAAATTACATTCAGGGGGAACCAATAAGAATATCAGCAGATTTTTCAATCCAGACCCTAAAAGCTAGAAGGGCCTGGAAAAACATTCACCAAGTCCTGAAACAAAACGGATGCCAACCAAGAATCTTATACCCAGCAAATTTACTTTCAGATTTAATGACGAAATAAGATCCTTCCATGATAAACAAAAGCTAAAGGAATTTACAAAAAGAAAGCTGGCATTACAGAACATTCTCAGCAAAATATTCCATGAGAAAGAGATGAAAAACAATGATGCAAATCAGCAATGGGAGGAACTAGCCTAAAGGAACAGCCAAATAAAGGAGAAAACAAATCATGTCAAAAAAAAATGAGTCAAATGACTGGGAATACAAATCATATCACAATCATAACCCTGAATGTTAATGGCCTGAACTCATCAATCAAAAGACATAGACTGGCAGATTGGATTAAAAAGAAAACTCCAACAATATGCAGCCTGCAAGAGACTCATCTCATAGAAAGAGAAACCCATAGACTAAAGGTGAAAAGATGGGAAAAAACATACCATGCACACGGACATAGCAAAAAAGCCGGAGTATCCATCCTTATTTCAGATAATGTGGACTTCAAGCCAAAACTAGTCAGAAGGGATAAAGAAGGACATTACATACAGCTTAAGGGAAGCATAAATCAGCAAGACATAACAATCATAAATATCTATGCCCCGAACATTGGTTCATCCATGTACTTCAAACAAATCCTACTCAATTCCAGAAATCAAATAGACCACAACACAATAATACTAGGCGATTTTAACACACCTCTCTCACCACTGGATAGATCGTCCAAACACAAATTGAATAAAGAAACCATAGATCTCAATAACACAATCAACAATTTAGACTTAACTGACATATGTAGAATATACCATCCAACAAAGAACGAACACACTTTCTTCTCAGCAGCACATGGATCCTTCTCAAAAATAGACCATGTTTTATGCCACAAAGCTATTGTTAGCAAATACAAGAAGATAGAGATACTACCTTGCACTCTATCAGATCATAATGGATTGAAATTAGAAATAGATGACAGAATAAAAAAAAGTAACTTCTCCAATATCTGGAGATTAAATAATACACTATTATATGATGAATGAATAACAGAAGACATCAGGAGGGAAATAAAAAAATTCTTAGCAGTAAATGAGAACAAAGACACATCATATCAAAATCTCTGGGACACTATGAAAGCAGTATTTAGAGGAAGATTTATTTCATGGGGCCCATTCAACAAAAGAAGTAGAAATCAACAAATAAACGACTTAACACTACAGCCTAAAGCCCTAGAAAAAGAAGAACAGACCAACACCCAAAGTAGTAGAAGACAGGAAATAGTTAAAATCAGAGCCGAAATCAACGAAATACAAACAAGAGAAACAATCGGAAAAATTAACAAAATAAATAGTTGGTTCTTTGAAAAAATAAACAAAATTGATAAAACCTTAGCCACACTAACAAAGAGAAAGAGGGAGAAAACTCAAATTACTAAAATTCAGAATGAACAAGGAAATATCACAACAGACACAAGTGAAATACAAAACATAATTAGAAGCTATTTTGAAAATCTATACTCCAACAAAACAGAAAACCTCGAAGACATCAACAAGTTTCTAGAGACATATGAATTACCTAAACTGAACGAGGAGGACATACACAACTTAAATAAATCAATTTCAAGCAATGAAATAGAAGAGGTCATCAAAAGCCTACCAACAAAGAAAAGTCCGGGACCAGATGGGTTCTCAGCCGACTTCTACAAAACCTTTAAAGAAGAGCTCATTCCAATACTCCTCAAAGTATTCCATGAAATAGAAGAGGAGGGAACCCTCCCAAACTCATTCTATGAAGCCAATATCACCCTGATACCTAAACCAGACAGAAACACATCGAGGAAAGAAAATTTCAGACCAATGTCCTTAATGAACTTCGACGCAAAAATTCTCAACAAAAATTTTAGCAAATCACATAGAAAAACATATTAAAAAGATAGTGCACCACGATCAAGTGGGTTTTATCCCAGGGATGCAAGGTTGGTTCAACATCTGGAAATCAATAAATGTCATTCACCATATCAACAGACTTAAAGTTAAGAATCACATGATTATTTCAATAGATGCATAAAAAGATTTCGATAAAATACAGCATAACTTCATTCTGAAAAGACTAGAAAAAATTGGGGTAGTGGGAACATTCCTTAACATTTTAAAGGCCATCTATGCTAAGCCCATGGACAATATCATTCTAAATGGTGAAAAACTGAAAGCATTCCCCCTAAAATCTGGAACAAGGCAGGGATGCCCTCTTTCACCACTTCTATTCAACATTGTTCTTGAGACTCTAGCCAGAGCAATTAGACAAACCAAAGAAATTAAAGGGATACGAATTGGAAAAGAAGAACTCAAACTATCCCTGTTCACTGACGACATGATTATATATTTAGAGGTACCTGGAAATTCCACCAGAAAACTCTTAAACTCATGAGTGAATTCAGTAAAGTAACAGGTTACAAGCTCAATGCTCATAAATACAATGCATTTTTATACATAAGTGATGACTCTTCAGAAAGAGAAATTAGGAAAACTACCCCATTTACAATAGCCTCGAAAAAAATAAAATACTTGGGAATCAATCTCACAAAAGAGGTGAAAGACCTCTACAATGAGAACTACAGAACACTAAAGAAAGAAAATAAAGAAAACCTTAGAAGATGGAAAGATCTTCCATGTTCTTGGATAGGCAGAATTAATATTGTCAACATGGCCATACTACCTAAATTGCAATACAGATTCAATGCAATTCCAATTAAAACCCCAATGATGTACCTTACAGAAATAGAGCAAGCAATTATGAAATTCTTCTGGAAGAATAAAAAACCCAGAATAGCTAAAGCAATCCTCAGTAGAAAGAGCGAAGCAGGGGGTATCGCAATACCAGATCTTCAACTCTACTACAAAGCAATAGTAACAAAAACGGCATGGTATTGGTACCAAAATAGACAGGTAGATCAATGGCACAGAATAGAGGACACGGACACAAACCCAAATAAATACAATTTTCTCATACTAGACAAAGGGGCCAAAAATATTCAATGGAGAAAAGATAGCCTCTTCAACAAATGGTGCTGGGAAAACTGGAAATCCATATGCAACAGAATGAAACTAAACCCCTATCTCTCACCCTGCACAAAACTCGACTCAAAATGGATCAAGGACCTCAGAATCAGACCAGAGACCCTGCATCTTATAGAAGAAAAAGTAGGTCCAAACCTTCAACTTGTTGGCTTAGGATCAGACTTCCTTAACAGGACTCCCATAACCCAAGAAATAAAAGCAAGAATCAACAACTGGGATAGATTCAAACTAAAAAGCTTTCTCTCAGCAAAGGAAACTATCAGTAATGTGAAGAGAGAGCCTACAGAGTGGGAGAATATCTTTGCCACTCATACTTCAGATAGAGTGCTAATTTCCAGAATCTATAAAGAAAAAAAAAACTATACACCAAGTATACAAATAATCCAATCAACAAATGGGCTAAGGAAATGAATAGACACTTCACAGAAGAAGATGTATAAGCAATCAACAGATATATGAAAAAATGTTCAACATCTCTAGTAGTAAGAGAAATGCAAATCAAAACTACCCTAAGATTTCATCTCACCCCAATTAGAATGGCGATTATCAAGAACACAAGCAACAATAGGTGTTGGCAAGGATGTGGGGAAAAAGGTACACTCATACATTGTTGGTGGGGTTGCAAATTAGTGCAGCCACTCTGGAAAGCAGTATGGAGATTCCTCAGAATACTTGGAATGGAACCACCATTTGACCCAGCTATCCCACTCCTTGGCCTATACCCAAAGAACTTAAAATCAGCATACTACAGAGATACAGCCACATCAATGTTCATAGCTGCTCAATTCACCATAGCTAGATTGTGGAACCAACCTAGATGCCGTTCAGTTGATGAGTGGATAAAGAAATTGTGGCGCATATATATATATATATATATATATATATATATATATATATATATATAATGGAATATTACTCTGCCATGAAGAATGATAAAATTATGGCATTTGCAGGCAAATGGATGAAATTGGAGAATATCATGCTAAGTGATCTAAGCCAATCTCAAAAAACTAAAGTACGAATGATCTCGCTGATAAGCGGATGAGGACATATAATGGGGGATAGGAGGGGTTAGCGATAGGGTTAGGGTTAGGGATAAGTAGGGTGGTAAGAATGGAGGAAAGAAGGACTGTATAGGGGGAAAAGAGGGGTGGGAATGGGTGGGGCAGAAGGGAAAAATAACAGAATGAATCAAACAACATTACCCTATGTAAATTTATGATTACACAAATGGTATGCCTTGACTCCATGTACAAATAGAGAAACAACATGTATCCCATTTGTTTAAATAAAAAAAAAAACTGGTGAGATAGTTCAGTGCTAGAGTGCCCCTGGGTTCAATTCCCAGTACCAGAAACAACAACAAAACAAACAAACAAACAAATGAGAAATTGTTCCTACAAAAGTTCAATGATCCAATTTAGGCTGGGAGGACACACTTTGAGAGATTGCTATTGGCTGCAGATTACAATAGTGGGAGGTGTTTTGTTTAAGTTTGGTTTTGCTTTTGAGTAATTCATGGGGAGAATAAGGCAAAAAAATATTTTCTAGTGACAGTTATTCCCATTTTAGATCAGCAGAAAAATGAAAGCTTATTCCTGTCGCTGGCTCTTTGCAGTACCAAATCTGCGGATATTTGTCACCGCCTGCAGCAACAACTTGCGCGGGTCTTTTATGGGTGGTAGACTGGAAACTGAGCTACTTCTATCTCTGGGCTGCTTCCTTGCTTGCTTGCTTGTAGAGGATAGAGAAAATGAGGCTTACTTGCTTTGAGAGGAGAGAGAGAGGCTTTGCTTAAGAGAGAGAGACTACACTTTCAGAGATCTTATCTATATCTTCTTAGTTCTGCTGCTTCTTCTTAAAGGTGCGTCCTGCATCCTGTGAACTAAGGGTGTGTCTACCTAAGGTGCTTTAGTGATGTGTCCCGCGTACTGTGATCTGCCTATCTGTGATCTGCAACCTAACTGTGTGTTCTCAGTTCTCCACTCTGCGATCTGCCTTCTGCCACTGCCCCTACTCGCTGCTTCTATCTGCTTGCTGCTTCTTCTTCTTCCTTTCTGTTAATGACTTCTCTGCACTTCTTTCTGCTAACTGCCACTCTTTACTAGCTGCTGCTTTGCTGTCTTTTCTTTCTGCTTGCCGCTTCTCTCTGCTAGCTGCTGCCCCTTACTTTCTGCTAGTGGCTTCTTGCCGCTTCTTTCTGCTAGCTGCTGCTCTTTACTGTCGTGCTCTCCTATGGCCCACTTATATCACCTCCAGGAGGCGGAGAGCAGGGCCACACCTCTTATGCAAAGATTAAGCAAGACGCTAGATGTCCGAGCAGGCATGGTTAGGAGTGCTGGAGAACACATGCGCATGTGTGCTTGGACGATAAATCACCTGAGTGTGCTTATGTCAATTAACCTCCTCGCTGCCGACAACCACTGGCTGACTGCCAGGCGCCATCCTGGCGCCGTCTGCATGGCACAGCCCCCAACGTATTCCCACAGCCTTAAGCCATGCAACTTTTCAGACAGGTGTTTAGGGCAACACATATGCATTAGTCAGCTTTCCATTACTGTGACAAAATACCTGTGATAATCAACTTAAATGAGTCAATATTCGTTTGGCTTATGGTTTCAGAGGTTTCAGTCCATGGTCACTGGGTCCTGTCCCTTAGGGTCTGTGGTAAGACAGAACATTGTGGCAGGGAAAGTGCAGAGTAAAGCTGTTCACCTCATGGCAGAAAGGAAGAAAAGGGAGTGGGTGGAGAGACTGATGTACCACAATGCCCTTCATGGGCACATCCCTGGTGACCTATCTTCTTTTTACTCTGCCTCCTAATGATTCCACTACTTCCTGATATCATCACAGGCTGGTGACCAAGCTTTTAACACATGAGCTTTTGGGGGACAGTCCAGATTCAAAATATAACAACATATTTTCTGACAGTTGCCTTATTCAGTATATTTTTGTCCCCCTTAAACATTTGATTCATGCCCCTTATCACACTCCAAGACTGTGGTCCTCCTCATCTTCTTGTAGGTAGAGAACATGCAAGGCAAGGTAATTATAATCCTCACAGGAAAAGCCTAGACAATAAATGAAAGATATATTGGGGGTCCAGGGATCAGATTATGACATTTCTACCCCCTCAACACCTTGTTGACCAGCCTTTAACAGAAAGAGGAGAGGTTATCAAATGGATTCTTCAGGCAGTTTTTAGAGTCCCATAGAGATACTTGCCTGTGGCTTCATCTTATCCTGTCTAAGCTGTGTATCATAGAAATTGATGCCTCCAATACTGAGATGGGGGTCTATATTTTTAACAAGGAGCGCCTCTTATACCTACTTATTAAATAAAGTTGATTCTATCTAATATCAGCTATTTGGAAAGAAATACTGGTCTTTCATCAAATAAGCCATTCTCGTTGCCTGGCACCTTACCTTGTCAAGTTCCACATGTCACAAACCAGAATAACTCTAGAGAATTACACAGTATGTTAACATATTGATACCAGGAGCAATGGGTCATATTACTTCAGCAATTTGAAATCTAGATTTCATAAGACTAGATAGCAAAGGACCTAGAGTAATGCTCAATGAGAACCAAACAAAAGTAGCCTCTTAGCATATTTAATGTTTTTAAGGACTACAAATGTAATCTATACATATGATTGTAAAATACCAAGTGCATAAAAATTAAATAAGAATTATCCATAATCTTTGATTTTATTACTGTCTTCTGGGTATCTGTATTTTGCATTTTTCTGTAATGTACATGTGTTTAAAATAATAATGATAAGCAATTTAAAACAAAGTACTTTTTGAACTTAATATTCATTTTAATTTAATGTTACTTTATTAGCAAATATTTCATTACCTCTCAATACTATTGTATTATGGGATTGAACATTAACATATGAATTTAGGGAGGACACAAATATTCAGCCTATAATGCCCCTCTACCTGGAACCCAAACCCAAGATCACCCAGTTCCTGGCATACTAGGATTCTAGGAATCTAGGGAAAATATATCTTTTGTCTCTTCTGGGATACCAGGGATTAAAGCTATTTACTGCTGGAAGAGCTTGGCATTTTTCCCTTGTATACACTAGCTCTCCTCTTCTGGGGTTGGAGGTATGTGGTAGTAGGGTGGTGAGTAATGGTAGACAGTTGAGAAATGCCATGAGTAGCTAGGAGCAGTGGAAGGAGGCATACAGCTGATAAAGATAATTAGCAGGGGAATAATATGCAACTCACAATTTCAGTGACTCTGCAAGGTAAAGTACTGGAAGATGGGCATGTGTTAAGATATGAAGATGCAAATCACATCCCAAGATTATTTTGGCTTGCATGGTTCCCCCATTCCTATTGGAATAGGCTTCATGTGGATTGTTGACACAGTACAGGGTATTCAGGAGATCATTTTGGGTAGCTCACAGATTTTGATGTTATAGAGCAGTTGTTGCAGTGAAGGCCACCACGCACCAAAACTGCTATGGAAATTTGTTGTAGTGGCAAAGAGCAATGAATTATTTATGAATAGGGAATTCTATAGAAGCCACATAAGTCAGATATCATGTTTGTTATAGGAAGGTTGGTAGTCAATATTTGCTTTTAGAATCTGGATGTTGCTTTCTTACAGGCTGTGAATCAATGATTCATGTGAAAATATCAAATATGGATTATGAACGGTGATACATAAACATGAACTGAAGGCCTCAGACAGAGTCCAGTTTCTGGGGGATCTGATGTGACTGGAGTAGATTAGGAATCCAATACTGGAGCTATATCAAAGACCCTCCTAATAAGTTGTAATGTAATACTTGTCATTCATCCCAAAGGTGGAAAGTAAGAAGTCAGTGAGTAGTTTGCAGCAGAGGAAAAAAATATTCTGCCTTCTGGATAGGTCTTTCTAGTGTTTGCTTAGAGGATAAAATGTAGGGAAGTGTTCCTGGAGGTGAGAAGTCTTGAAAGGGGGTCACTGAAAAAATCCAAGCACCTAAGAGTGAGAAACAAAAACAAATAAAAGAACCAATGTGAATTGATGTGTCCCTGGACTCAAAGTGCAGTAATGGAGATGAATGGAGGAGTGGAGTTAGAGTTGAGAGTGTTTTAGATTTAGGAGTGAACCAGAGTTGGTAACAAGATGGAAGGAAGAAAGACAAGTGTAAAATATCCCCAGGTTTGTGGGAATCTTGTTACACAACAGTATTATGAGCACAAAAGTGGAAGTAGGAAATTTTGAGTAGAACATAGAGCAAGATTGGAGTTAGACAACAAGGTCACAGACTTTGATATGTACTCTCAGCCTTCCAAGTTCATATTTCTCGGGACACTCAAACACATGGACTCAGAAAACTGGAGAGAGGTCTGGACAGGGATTAGGTAGAAGAGTCATTCATAGTGGGAACCTGAAGTCATGACTATGTTTGAACACTGAAGAAGTATAAGATAAAGAAAGGGGAAATGGAGGGGAGATTAGTGAAGAAGAGCAAAGGAAATATAGCAGGAAAAAGGACATGGGGGACAAGGAATGGCATTTGAGTAACATCATCATGGATGTATCAGGGTCAACCAGTTAAAACAACCTTCTATGGTTTGAATGTGGTTTATCTTTCCAGGATTCATGTGCTGGAGACTTGACTCCACAATGTGGCAATATAAAGAGGTGATGAAACTTTTAAGAAGTAGGGCCTAGTAGAAGGTGGCTAGATCATTGGAGGAATCACGCAAGGATTGGGGTAAGGCTGATCTCATAAAAGCAGTTCTCTTGAGAGTGGGTTGTTATAAAAAGAGCAAGGGACTGATCCTTGAATCCCTCTCTGTCTTTCTGTCTCACCATGTGACCCCTCCTTCTCATACACATTCCTTCCATGATATTATCTGCCATGTTGTGAACAGACAAGTTTAACCTCTCCAGAGGCCAGACAGATGGAGCCACACAGTCTTGAACTTTCAGCCTCTAAAACTATGAGCTAAATGAATTTCTTTTCATTAAAGAGTACACAACCACAGGTATTTTTTCACAGCAACAAAAAAAAATAGAAAATAATACACATCCTTTAAACAATTCCCATATAACAGATCCTATAGGAGATTCTGATAATTTTGGTCCACAAAACAGCAACATAGAATTTAGTGCTTCAGAATTAAGGCATTAAACATATCTGACAATTAAACAAATTGTTACAAAATGTTGAACTAGTAATTCTAAGTGGGGAAAGTATTGTCAAGGAAAATATAGGTGCTGTGGAACTATATAAAAATAGGGACCTACCAAATTTGCAAGTGAGGAAGTGGTGGGAAGAAGTTCAAAGCCTTCTCTGAGAAAGAAACATGCATGTTGAAAACTGGAAAAAAAATAACTTTTGATAAGGCAAATGGCAGGGGGAGAACTTTTTACAGGAGGAAGAAAAGAAGCCAGTGGAGGAAACTTAGAAGGAGAAGACAAAGTGGTAGGAGGACATGATAAGGTAGCGTTAGAAAAGCCAATGAGGAGAGAGAACCTGGCATTCCAAACACAGATGTCATCAGTCATTGAACCACCTTCTGCTGACAAGGTCAACTATGACAACGAGTATGTCAATATCCTGCCACATGAATTTTGGTTTCAGCAGAACTACTTCTTGGCCAAGAACTTGTCTTTGGAGCAGCCATTTTGCTAGGAGCTGGTGGTGGGGATAGGCTTTGTCCACAGAAGGGCATCTTTCCTATGGAGGAAATTTGGGGGTGGAACTGTTCGATTTCCTAATTGTGGTAATTCTGCTATACACATTTGTCAGAACTTATCGAACTATATACAAAAAGAGTGAAGTTTATTGGTTTAAAATTATACCTTAATAAATATAACCAATAAAATCAAAATAATCTCAAATTAAAACATGCACTTGTTTATAAAATTAATAAAATATATAAATCATCTTTTTGTAGAAAGTAATAAAATGTTACTGAAATCAAATAAAACAGGACAAATAAATATAGACATGTTCCATGTAATGGACTGGAATAATCTATATTTTAAAGATACCTATTCTCTTAAATTGATGACTATTTTCAACACAACCCAATTATAATTCCATTTTGTCTGTGTATGTGTGTGGAAATCGATAAACCAACTCTAAAATTTTTATAAAATCCAAATATCCAAGCAAAAGAAGATTCATTTGGAAAAGAGCAAGGTATGAAGTTAATGTGGTGCTGACACAGACTAATTTGCATATGAAACACTTGATTTATGATTATTGTAGCACCACAGACCATGGGAAATCTTTCCCATAGTCAGTCTTGGAAAAACTGGGCTCTACTGTTACATCATAAACAAATTCATTCTGGGTGGACCGAAACTTGAAAGAAAAAGCATAGATCCTTTGAAGTATGCTATGAACTCTCTATGCCTATTTTATATGCATATTTATATTTTATTTACATTTTGTATATGTGTCATACATCACAATGATGAAAGAAAATGAGAAGAAATGCAACATTTTGTGATAATGTATTTGAAAGTTAAATGAATTAGCAAATATTTGAAAAATATAGCTTCAACTTCACTGAAGAAAATACAGAAATTGCTATTTTGGGATTGAGAAATT
Organism: Sciurus vulgaris; assembly: GCF_902686455.1. NCBI lineage: Eukaryota > Metazoa > Chordata > Mammalia > Rodentia > Sciuridae > Sciurus > Sciurus vulgaris. Next base: position 93,541,740 of record NC_136471.1, on the reverse strand, counting down.
GTTCCTCTTGACAATTCTATTATACATCTTAATTCACTCAGTAAGACAAGACTAATAAAAGTGTAAAGATTATAAATGAAGAAACAAATCTGTCATTACTCACAGGCAATTTGATTATGGGATAGAAAACTCAAAATAATCTATATGTAAATTATTAAAGCATGACTACTGGAGCTTGGCATGTAGCTCAGCTTGTCTAGCATGTGTAAGACTTTGGGTTCCATTCCCAGCATTGTCTAAAAATATCCAGCTACTGGATAATATATATGATACACATATTTATATAAAATTTGTAAACTTATGTATCTGAAAAAGTGTAATAAACAATGAATATCCTAACAATAATATCAGAAATCATTGTGGGTCCTATCACAAAATATAAACTATGTAGCAGGTTCTACACAGTAAGTTTAATACAGATACTGACTAAGCTGTGATACAAAGTAATTTTAAGATCTGAGAAAATATTCTATGATACTCTAGGCCTGGGAAGAATAACTAAGGAAGGAAACACTTGGAAGGAGTTTAGCTCTCCTTGTGGCATAAACTATAGTTCAGTCCACTAGGAGAGTAGAGAAATTGACAAGTGTGGACAGTCCAGAGCTGATCTTAAGTCTCTGGACAAGCAGAAGTCAGTTCTCCAGAGTACAGACAGGGAGCAGATGATCAGAAACTGGAGGCATGGATGTACATGTAAGATGTGGGCAGAGTGTTTGGGAAACCTCTAGGCAGGGGGTGCAGAGGGCTTGCAGAGGGAGTAGCAGCTCAGTCTCCACCTTTCAGGCCACAAGAGGCTTGTGCACTAGAGCCTGCAGAGGGAATTGGACTCTAATGTGGGGAGAGGGCTTGGGGCATGCATGTTGGTAGGAGATATTCTAGCGCTGGCACCAAGTAGGAAGCCTTCAGATCCCCCTTTTCTCTGTTGAGAAGGCTGTAGATTATTACCGGACAGAGGCTGCATTGTTGTGCTGAGGGACCCTGAGTTCTGTCGCAGTGTTCCACCAGATGGCCTCACACCTACACCACTGACTCACTCTAACATTGCTGGAAATAGAAGGAAAGCCTCTTCCTCCTTCAGTGTCCCTCCACTGCCCTCTACTGAGAAAGCATAGCATTCTGCTCACTCGAAAAGAGAAATGCTTAATAGAATGACATGGCAAATCAAAGAGCATATCTGGAAGGATGCTGTCAGAACTGGGGGCAATAAAGTGATAATTGATGCAAGAATTGTGGAATAAATCTGACAAAGACCTACAGGGAAAAATGTAAAACATTATTTAGAGATTCTCTAGTTTGCATTGTGTCTGCTACTCCTGTCCAATTCACATGATAATGTTCTTATTCTGGTACCTCTGAATGTGACCTTATTTGGAAATATGGTCATTGTAGGTATAATTAAAATGAGACAGTTAGGCTGGACCCATATCTAATCTGACTAGATTCCTAATAGAAAGGGAAAATTTGGACATAGAAACAGACACATATTGAGGAAAGACAGAGGGAGAAGTCAGCCATCTCCAAAACAAGGAGAAAGATCTGGAATTGATCCTTTTCTCACAGACTCCCAAAGGAAACAACACTGCTGGCACCCTGATTTTGGCTTTCTAGCCTCCAGAGCTGGTGATACAATGGATTTCTATGGTTTCATCCACCCAGTTGTACTTTATGTAGCCCAAGTAAATAATACTGATTTTGGTGCTGAGAAGTGGGGAGCTGCTGTAAAATGGATTGAAAAAATGCGTATGCATCTTTGGAATTAGGTAAAACTAGAGCAGGATGGGCTCCTAAGCTAGCATAACTATTGTCCTTATAAAACTGGAAAATTTGGTATGAATTTTCCTGACTGGCATGAATACAAGGAGGATGTCATATGGCAAAGGGAGTTATGGTGCCACGAGGCAAGGAACTACAAGAACCTAGGATAGAGGCATGGCAAAGACTCTCCTTCACAGCTCTCAGAAGGAGCAAACTCCAGACACTTGATCTTGTACTTGTAGCCTCTTGGACCGTGAATTTTGTTTAAGGCATGCAGTGAGTAGAATTTTGTCATGGCAGCCCTTGCAAACAGATGATAACTTCAGTAAGTAGAGAGATATGCTCACTGACAGAGAAACTTAATATTGTAAGAATGTCAGTTTTCTCTGAATTATTTTAAGTATTCAACAAAATCACAAAAAATCCCAATAATTATTTTACATGGAATTCAACGAAATGATGCTAAATATTATAATCCTTTATCTATAGTTTTACTTTCTGTGGTTTCAGTTACCTGTGATCAACTGTAGGCTAAAAATATTAAATGGAAAATTCCATAAATAAACAACTCCTAAATCTTAAGGTTTGTGTCATTCTGAGTAGCATGATGAAATCTTTCATTGTCCCATTGCATTCCACTCAGGATGTGAATCATCCCTTTGTCTAGTGTATCCACATTATATATGTCAACTACTTGGTCATCTGATTGCTTATCACAGTAGTGAAGGATTAGGAAAATTACTGTGCATGCTAAAACCATATAAAGTGATCTTAATCAATAGGAAAAAATCATGATTGTTTTGTGGCCTGTATGTTTTGTCAAAAAATTAAAAGAATCTTATTTTAAGTATACATGTACAGGACAATTTAAAAAGTAAATACTACTCAGAGTTCCTTTAATGTGAAGTTTTCCACTATGTACATAGCATCATCGTTCATGATATTTTGAAGCTGAAAATAGATGTTTCTCATTAACGGAATGGGTGAATATAATATGGAATATTCATAGAATTGAATTTTGGAACAATAAAAATTAAGAAATTATAGCTACTAGCATCAAGATAAATGATTTTCATTAAAGTGAGCCAAAGTAGCAAGTCAAAAGTAGACAGGGTAAGCTGTGTGCACAGTGGATATCACACTATGATTCCTGATATTTCCGATGAACACAGATACAAAAATCCATAATAAAATATTCGCAAGCCACATTCAAAAGCTCATTAAGAATATTGTGTCATCATCAAACAGAGATCTCAGGGATGCAAGATCATTCTGACATAGGCAAACCAATAAATGTAATTCACCACATAAATAGAATAAAGGACAAGAATCATATGATCATCTAAATAGATACAGGAAAGCATTTGACAATGTTCAATACCCTTTCATGTTTAAAATGCTTAAGAAACTTGGATAAAATGAACTTACCTCAACACGTAAAGCCTATATATTATAAACCCAAAGCCAACATCATACTAAATAGGAAAAAGCTATAGCATTTCCTCTCAAAACAGAAACAAGACAAGGATGCTCACTTTCACCATACCTATTCATAATAATCCTTACAAATTTAGCCAGAGCAACCAGGAAAGAGAAGGAAATTAAAGGGATACAAATAGAAAAAGAAGAGCTTGGGCTGGGGAGATAGCTCAGTTGGTAAAGTGCTTGCCTTGTAAGCACAAGGCCCTGAGTTCAATTCCCAGCACCACCAAAAAAAAAAGAAGAGCTCAAATTATCTCTGTTTGTTGATGACATGATCCTATATTTAGAAGACCCAAAAAAATCCACCCAAAGACTTCTAGAGCTGCTAAACAAATTTAGCAAAGTAACAAGATATATGATTAACATACATAAATCAATAGCTTACCTGTACTTCAGCAGTGAATCTGCTGAAAAGTAAATTATGAAAACTATTTCACTTACAATAACCTCAAAAGAATATTTGGGAACAAACCTAACCAAGGAGGTAAAAGACCTCTACAATGAAAACTACTGAAAACTGAAGAACAAAATTGAAGATCTTAGAAGATGGAAATGCCTCCCATGTTCTTGGATAGGTAGAATTAATATTGTCAAATTGAGCATACTACCAAAAGTGTTATATAAATTCAATACAATTCTTATCAAAATACCAACGACATTCTTCACAGAACTATAAAAATGCAGTTCTAAAATTCATTTGGAAGAAGAAAAGACCCACAATAGCCAAAGCATTCCTGAGCAAGAAGAGTGACTCTGGAGGCATCACAATGCCAGAACTCAAATTATACTACAGAGCTATAGTAACAAAAGCAGCATGGTATTGGCACCAAAACAGACATGAAGACCAATGGAATAGAACAGAAGGCACAGAGACAAATCCACATAAAAAGTCATCTGCTACTCCACAAAGTTGCCAAAAACATATGCTGAAGAAAAGATAGCCTTTTAACAAATTGTGCTGGGAAAACCAGCTATCCATATGTAGAAGAATGAAAATTTACCCCTATGTCACCCTGCAAAATAGTCAAATTAAAGTGGATCAAAGACCTAGGGATTAGACCAGAAATTCTGCAATAGCTTAAAGAAAATGTAGGCCCAACACTCCAACTTACAGGCACAGGAACTGAATTCCTTAATAAGACTTCTAAAGTGTAAGAAATAAAATGGAAAAATCAATAAGTTGGATGGCATCAAATTAAAAAGCTTCTGCACAGCAAAGGAAATAAGAGTGAGAAGAGAGTCTACACAGTGGAAGAAGTTCTTTACCACCTGCTTCTCAGAGAGGACATTAATATCCAGAATACATAAAGAACTCAAAAACCTTAACATGAAAAAACCCAAATAATCAATAAATGGGCAAAAGAAGTAAACAGATACTTCTCAAAAGAAGAAACACAAATGGTCAACAAATATGTAAAAAATGTTCAATATCCCTAGCAACCAGGGAAATGTAAATAAAGATTACATTGGGATTTCATCTCACTCCAGTTAGAATGACAATATCAAGAATACAAATAATAACAGATGCTGGAGAGGAGGTTGGGGGGGAAGGTACACTCATGCATTGTTGGTGGGACTGCAAATTAGTGGAACCACTCTGGAAGCACTATGGAGATTCCTTAAAAAAAAAAAAAAAGGAATAGAATCACCATATGACTCAGCTATACCACTCCTCAGTATATATTCAAGAGACCTAAAATCAATATATTATAGCGATACAGCCACATCAATATTTATAGCAGCATAATTCACAATAGCCAAGTTAAAGAACCAGCCTAGATACCCATCAACAAATGAATGAATAAAGAAAATGTAGTACATATACACAATGTAATATTACTCAGTCTTAAAGAAGAATGAAATTATGGTATTTGCAGGTAAATGGATGGAACTAGAGAGTGAAATGTGAAATAAGTCATGCTATGTGAAATAAGTCAATCCCCCCCAAAAAACAAAGGCCAAATGTTTTCTCTACTAAGCGGATGCTGATCCATAGTGGGGCATGGATAGGGAAGAATGAAGGAACTTTGGATTGTACAGAGAGAGGAGTGAGGGGAGAGGTGGGGTGGGTGGAGAGGAGAAGGATAGTAGATTGTGAGACAGACATTATTACCCTATATACATGTATGAAAATAAAATAAATAAATAAATAAATAAATAAGAAAGAAAAAAAGAATGTGGTATATATACACAATGGAGTTTTACTCTGCCCTAAAGAAGAATGAAATTATGGCATTTGCTGATGGATGGATGGAACTAGAGAACATTATGCTATGTGAAATAAACCAGACCCAGAAAGACAATGATCAGATGTCATGTCTCATATGTGGAAGCTAGAGCAAAATTAGTAGGAAAAAGGGGAGGAGGAATCCTATGAAAGTAGAAGAGACATCAGTGGAGTAGAGAAAGGGGATTGAGGGAAAGGGACAAGGGATGGGAAAAGGGAGGAACAATGGGATGAAACTGACCAAACTATCTCATGTACCTGAATGAATATACTGCAGTGGATTTCTGTTTATTTGTATCTGTAATGCACTAATTTAAAAATCTATAATTAATAGATGAAAGACCAGTAGAGTAGAGGAAAGAGAACAGGGGGAGGGAGGAGAAAAGGGAAAGGGGAAGTACTGGGGACTGAATTGGAGCAAATTAAGTTTTGCACTTGTATAATTATATCACAATGAACCCCAGTGCTATTTATATCTATAAAAAATTTTAAAATTAAAGAAGTAGAGTATGATTGCATATGAAAAACTTTATGTACAGGCAAAACTATAGAGTTTAGGGGTGTAAATGAAGATAGTCTAAGTATACATAAAACAAGGTGAAGGTTTTTATAAAAGTCAGCAGACATACTAAATGTTTGCAAATTACACAAAGTGTTCTGTTCTTTAAGTTATGTAGTAGCTGTGGAAGTGTATACTTCATAATTACTGTTTTAAGTGTGTATATGTCTTCTATAATATATTAAAATTGCTGATATATGATTAATAATATCCTTTAAAGTGAAATCTTAGATGGAACAGAAAGTGGGTGGGGAATACAGGAAGTTTCTAGAAGGCTGTAATGTTTTATTTCTTGACATGTATTCATACACACATTCTTGTGCATATGTGTTATATATATGCAGCATATATGTATAATATAGTCATTTATATTACACAATAAAAATATTTATATAAAATGTTTGCTTTTTATATGTTTCTTCCACAAATCAAAAGAAGCTGCTAAATGTTTGAAAAAACAATGTAGGCTTTAGTCCAATAAAATGAATTGAAATAATTTGCACTATCATTTGTTCAGTCTGGGGTGCCTTTGTCATTTTTGTTGTTACTCCTGTTCAACTCACCAAACAGAAACATGGTATTGAGTTTGAAGCTTGCACATAAGGCTTTGAGGCTCAGCAAAAAGGAAAACTAGAGAAAGAGAGATAAGGATGAAGTTACACAAGCAAAAATACAGGCATGGCTACACATCAGAAATACATTAACTTTTTGCCCCGGGGATGGGACACAGGGCCTTGCATATGCTAAATACATATTCTAGTACTAAGTTATCCCCTTGGCCAAGAAATACTTTAACTTTTGATTGAGGCTTCCATGTACTCCAAGAGTGGGCCAAGGGAGATAGAGAAAAAGCCTGGATTGCTCACTACCTTGCAAGACCTCAACTTGCAGCAGCTAGGTCTTTCTGGTTTTCTTATTCATCACATCTTCCTGGAAGAATGGCCTCTGTGACCTTGGTGATGAGACTGCTTCTCTCTTATAGAGTAAGTCTAATTTCCTAGATGCCCCCAGTGAAGGATAGGAAGAAAGTGTCTGTTTTCTTTTATTTTGGAGGATGAAGTCATCTCACCTAATTATTCTAAGTTGCATGGTATGCTCCATGGAGAATTCACCATTTTGGGAGTTTTGTTAGGTGAGCATGTAGCATCCATCTTTGTCTTATGTGACCACTATTCCAGAAATTACTGATATGTTTCACCAAGTGCTTGAGGTAACAGCTTTGCCTGATCACTCACCTCTCCTTGTTATAGCATGGACACACCCAGACCTTTTCACTTCAAGGTCTTCTTGGGCCAAGTCACCCTCAGCTTTGGGATATGACCTGCTGTATTCAATGCTGAGATTGGGCAGCAGTAAAACAGAGATACTCAAAGGGGAATAAATCCATCTTACCCAATCCACTGCCCTGGAGTTTTCTTTTTGTATGTATCCAAAGTGAATGCTTCAATAATTAATGTTTTTGTCTCCACATATTTTACTGAGCATTTCAGAAGGATATGCGCTTAAGATTGAGTGGGTGTGGCCTGGGGGTCTGGAGGCGTGGAGGTTGTGGGTGGAGGGGCCTAAGAATGTACTTGTCCCTGTCATACTGTGATCTTAAGGTCCAGGGCTGTACTTTTTATTTCTGGTTTGCTTTCTGGACAAGGCTGAGATGAATGCAGAATGATTTTACCCAGTGGGCTTCTGTGACTGGAATGATTTAATATAGAAATGAGTGGGGAGTGTGGATGTGGGGGTGGAAGGAAATATGAATTCAATTTTCCATATGAATCTGCATCCTTCATGCAACAGAGCTATACTTATATCTGAGCAGTTGTCTCAACAAGGCTGGAATGAATGTAGAATGATTTAAGAAAGAGACTGCTGTGATCATGGGGTTAATTTAGAAACTTGGAAGTAATAAACTCAGTGTTACAGCAGCTGGGCTGTGCAGATAGGGAGGGGCTGTTGTTCCTAGGGAAACACACATTCAATTGCAACCTCCTCACTTCAACCAAGAACGTCAATATCACATGCTCCATTCCACAGGCCTTCCCACTCACCTTGGCTCTCATGTTTCACAGTGAAGGTATTTTTTTCCTCCTTAGCTGTATCACACACGTTTTCCATATTTCCCAGATCATCAGGAAGAAATATCAAGGGGCTTTGAAGACAACTTGCTATGTGGATTCAAAAAGCAAGTGACCCAATACACCTATGGAGTCCAACTGAGGGTCAATGTCAGGTGGAGAAGAACTTCATGACCTCTCCCCATGGCCCTTTGCCTTCTCCCCTGCGATGGAGCAAGCAGTATAATTAGAACAGCAAAGCTGCTGAGACCAGGGCTGAGGGGCCTGCCAAAGGCTGGGAGATGCTACTAAGCCTCTGTCCATGGCCACAGACAAGGGAAGACACAAAACCGAGGGACAGAATGATGCCATGGTCCCTGTCTGCCACAATACAAGCAACAAAGCATGTGTTACATATACACAATAGAGTAGTATTCAGACCTTAAACAGAGGAAATCCTTTCACATGTGGCAGCATGAATGGAATTAGAATTGGAGGACACTTATTAAGAGAAATAAGTCAGGTACATTAAGAAAAGCACATGTTCTCACTCATCTGTGGAAGTTAAAAAGGCTGATTATGTAGAAGTACAAGGTAGAATAGAGGTCACTGGAGGTTAAGAAGGCAAGGGGGAGGGAGGGGGAGTGGAAGTGGGGAAAATAGGTACCAAAAAACAGTTATGGGGGAATAGTTCTATTATTCTGTAGCACAATAGAATAGCTATAAACTACAAGAATTAATTATAATATTCAAAACAACCAGAGAAGAGTTTGAAGGTTCCCAACACAAATTATAGTATTTGAGCAGATGAAAATGCCAATAATCCTGATTTGATTATTACACATTATATACATGTATTGAACTAGAATACTGTGCCCCATAAGTATGAATATTATAGACCTATAATAAAATTAAAAATTTTCATATGGTAAAAATGAATGTAAAATTCATATTCTCCTGACCCTCGATACTACTCTAAGAGGTGATTGCTATGAATAGTCCATGTTTCTTACAAAGATAGATATTTATATAAACATGTTTTTTCTTTTAATTTTTTATATGAAGTTATATTCTACTCTATTTCTAAGGGAAGGCCTGTAGTAGGCATCTTCCATAAAAGGATCAGTCAGTGTCTCTGCAAAAGTCTGCCCCATACAGATAGATCCTTCCTGCCCCAAACAGAGGCCTCCTGTGTGGCCTCTGTTCTCAGTAGCAGCCATCAATAGTCCTGAATGTTTTGCAGACCTCTGCTCCCCCTACACTGCTGAACACCTAACATCAAGGGATAGTTCACTCTGTTAACTCCAGGAGGTTCCTAATAGAACATAGACTCTCCTTCTTCCATAGGGAATACTCAATTCAATCACATCCCTGGTCATTGAGAAGAATATGGGAAGGATGACTTCATTCCCTGAAAAGGTGACTTATTCTGATCTCTCATGAGAGAACAGGAAGGACTTAGAATACTGGATTCTGAGAAATAGTAGTCCCTAGTCCAGAAAAGACCAGCATATGACTGGGTTTTCTCTTCTCTTTCTCTAGTTAGACCTGAGAGTCACCATGGAAGGAGGTTTACTAACCTGTTAACCAAGCATTTAATACCTGTGAGCTAATCTTCCTGCTCTCCCCAAAAGAAAATGAAAAATCTGGGCTTTCCTGAGACTTTCAAACTTTACTTATTTTGGAGACAGGGTTTTAATATGCTGCCCTAACTGGTCTTAAGCTTGTGGGCTTAAGCAATTGTCCTACCTCAACCTCCAAAGTACATGGAAATACAGGCATGTGTATCATCATACCCAGCTGACTCTCTACTCTCTCTCTGTCTCTCTTTCTCTCTGTGTATGTATATATATGTGTGTGTATATATATATATATATATATATACACTGCAGATGGAACCCAGTGCTGCAGATTGAACCCGCTACCTCACACATGCTGTTTTAGTCAGCTTATTTGTTCTGTGACTAAAAGGACTGACCAGAAAAACTGTAGAGGAGGAAAGGTTTTATTTGAGAGCTCACAATTTCAGAGATCTTAGTCCATGGATAGCAGTCTCCATTCCTCGGGGCTCAAGGTGAGGCTGAACATCGTGGTGGAAGAGTATGGCAGAGGGAAGCAACTCATATGGTGGTCAGAAAGCAGACAGAGAGAGACTCCACTCACCAGATACAAAGCCACCACCACCTTCTCCAGCCACACCCTACCACTTCAGTTACCACTCAGTTAATCCCTATCAGGGGATTAATTCACTGACTGGGTTAAGATTCTCACAACCCAATCATTTTTTCTCTGAACATTCTTGCATTGTCTCACACATGAGTTTTTGAGGGACACCTCACATCCAAACCATAACACATGCTAAGTACACACTGTGCCACTTCACTATATTCCCAGACTAGAATTGAACTTCTTTCTTTTCTTTTCTTTCGTTTTTTCAGTGCTGAGGATGGAGCCCAGAGCCTCAAATGTGCTACGTGCTCTCTACCACTGAGCTACACCCTTAGCCTCTACTTGTCTTCATAGGGCTATGGTAGAAATGATCTTCTGGAAAAGGCTTGAAAAACTCAAATTGTGTAACTGCTGCAAAGGCTCAGTATACTATCTTTGGCATTTGGGGTGGATGGAGTGACACACAGATTCCCACATAGGCTTCAATTCACAAAAATGAATTTTAACATTTCCCAGATTATGAAAGTATGGGAAGCAGTTGGATAATCTTAAGCAAGAAAGTGACAGGATGGGATAACATATTCTCTAATTGCAAAGTCACCAGGTGTCTACAGAAGTTCCACCTGTGTCACCAAACACTAATCTGTAATAGAGAGCCAGGGCTCTTACCCAAGTGCACTCTATTTCCCTGTGGAATAAATACCTATTTTTTCTGATTATAATTAGAAAATGTGAATCATTCTTAAAATTCAAATAACTCAGGAAATGTCTGTGAATAAAAGTAAAGATCATTTCAAATTTCTCCACCTTGAGGTGACTGAAATTAATATTTTTTTCTGACTGTTGCAGGCAGAATTTTGACTCCCATGATCCTTACTCCCTGATGTATACCTGTGAATATGTAATGTGACTTTGCAGATGTAATTAAGTTTACCAATCAGTTATCTTAAAATAGGGCCCTTACTTTGGATTATGTAAGTGGACCTGATATAATCACACTTTAGTGTGATCAGAGTGTGGAAGAGAAAAGAAGTCAGAGATCTGAAGCATGAAGACTCAACATCTCACTGCTGGTCTGAAGATGTGAATGCCATGTGAGGAGGAATGCAAGCAGTCTGAAGTTCCAGAGAGAAAGAACCCTAGCTGACATTCAGTGAGAAATAGAAACCTCAGTCCTACACTCACAAGAAAATCAATTCTACCAACAATCTCTGTTATCTTGGAAGTAGATTCTTCCCTAGGGCCTGTAGAGAGGAAGACTTTCCCACCTCCCCTTATGGAAAGGATTTCAGTTTCATGAGACCATAAAGAGAATCCAGTTAGGATACAGCATTTATGGATTTGTGGACCATGAAAACAGAGAAACTAAATGGGTTTTTGTTTTAATATATCAAGTTTGTGGTAATATGGCAACGATAACAAACACAGTGACAATCCTTTAATACAGCTTTCTTTTTAAAATTTTTTTTAGTTGTCAATGAACTTTTATTTTACTTATTTATATGTGGTGCTGAGGATCAAACCCAGTGCCTCAAACGTGCTAGGCAAGTGCTCTACCACTGAGCTACAACCCCAGTCCTTTCTTTTTAAATTTTTATAATTATGCTTAATAGTGAGATTCATGCCAGGCACCATGACACATGCCTGTAATCCCAGTGGCTCAGGAGGCTGAGGCAGAAGGATTGCAAGTCGGAGGCCAGCCTCAGCAACTTAGCAAGGCTCTAAGCAACTCAGTCAGATCCCGTCTCTAAATAAATACAAAATAGGGCTGGGGATGTGGCTCACTGGTGAGTGCCCCTGAGTTCAATCCCTGGTAGTCCCCCCAAAATAGTGGGATCCATTATGCCATGTTTATATGCACACATAACATTATTTGATTGATCTCATTCCCCAGTGCCTTCCTTTTCCCTCTCCTCCTCCTCCCTCCCCCAATCTGCTTGCTCTACTCAGCCTATCTCACGATCTCACTTCTATTATTATTTTAATGAATGCATTATAATTATGTATAAGAATTCATTGTGTATTGTATATTGTACATGGACACAGAATATTTTGGTAGATTTCATTCCCCTGTACTTTTCCAAGCCTTTCCCTCCTCCCTTCCTCTTGATTCCCTTTCTATATTCTGTTGGTCTCCATTTTAATGCATCTCTTCATCCATATATACCTACATTAACACTAATACACATAATATATACATGGAATTAATTTTTACACTTGGGTTTTTGTGAAAAATTAAAACAATTTGTCTTACTTCCTCTTAATTTCTTCCTATAATATCCCCTTTCATTTTCTCCAAACAATATTAGTAATTTGAGGTTTGTAACTTCTTACCTTTGTTTTTGGTGATTTATTACCTTATACTTCTGTGCTCTTGTGATATAATGAGAAATATTTATTTCTTCTCTGCCCCAAGTCCTTGACACAGAGCTCCTAAAACCCTTGTAACTTCCTGAGTGAGGGGATGCTAGGAGCATCTTTTGTTCTGCTATTTGGTCTTTGGCCCAGTTTCTCACACAGAGCTCCTAATCTCAGAATGTCCTGGGTGATAAAAGTGTCTTTTGTCCCAATGAGGCAACTGTTAGTGGGCTCCTGCATGGGGGTCAGCCACCAGAAAGATCAAACCGTCATTAGAAACTTGGAACTTTCGGTTCAACCTCCTGTCAGCCAGGAAGAGGTGAGGGACTGTAAAATGAGTCAATAATTAATCACGTTTACATGATTAAGCCTCCATAAAAAGCCCTGAACTGTGGGGTTCAGAGAGCTTCCAGACTGGAGAATATATCTATGTCCATAGGGACAGACTTGTTGGGACTGTTCCCTTAACCCATGGGGTCTATGCTAACTCCAGTTAGGTACAGAATTGCATTGAATTGTAGGACGCCTAACTGGTGTCTGCCAACAATCAGAAAATTAGTCAATTTTGAAAACCTCCACATATGGTGGTGAGAAGTGTTCTGTATTGAGGGTGTGGAGGTTTAGGGAGAAACATTTTTTTTCTACCATACAAACTTCAACAGTTAGCAAATCAACATACACACAGCAGGTGTTCAATCTGTGTTTGACAAATCTATTTACAAAGGGCATTATATGTGTTTATCAGGTGTTTCTTTTCTCTACATTATTGAATAATTAAGAAATTCATGTGTATATTTATCGATTTCATAGAATAATAGACTGAAAAGGAAGGAGGAAAGCCAGGATATAACCATATTTATATCCCCCATTTTTGGATTGCAAATATTTATTGGTGACTTTTTTGTACATTTTGAATAAGCAGCATATTCTAACACCATGTAACCTTTTCCAGATCACAAACTGACATAGAAAGTTTTGGAAGATAGTAAAACTCATATTCCATACCTGGGAGAAAAAAATAAAATGTTTTACCTATGCCATGCATAAATTCTTAAGCCAATTGAACTTTCTATTAAATCAAGAAATATTCTGAAATATTGAAAAAAAAACCAGATAAATCAGTATCCAAATGAAATAAGACCACCATTACTCTGTTCAGACTGTCATGACAAAATGTTATGGACTGGGTGGCTTAAACAAGAGAAATTTACTTTCTTACAGTTTGGAGGCTATATGTCTAAGATCAAAGTACCAGCATGGCCAGTTCTTGCTGAAGGTTTCCTGCCACGTAGATGGCAACCTTCTCATTGTATCCTTACTTGGCCTTTCCTGGGCACATTCACATGAGGAGAGAAAACATTCTCCGAATTCTCTTCTTAAAAGAGCACTAATTATATTGCATTGGGCCCCATGCTTATTACCTCATTTAACCTTAATTATCTCCTTATAGGCCCTATCTTTAAATTATAATGGAGGTTAGAACTTCAACACTTGAATTTTAGGGAGACTCAGTGAAGTCCATAGCAAGCTCCCCTATGGAATATATCTTGTGTCCCCCTCACACATTCAGTCATTCACTACTTCTCACTATAGGATATTCGACTGCCTATTTCAAACATAAAGTGAAGAATCCACTGTTGCCTCACTTGTGTCTGCTGCTGGTCATAGCACTAGCATTAGTTGTACCACTGGCAGTGACCATGTCCCCCAGCACCATACACAGCATTAATAGCTATATAACCTGAAATTCTGGCTTAGATTCTGTGCTCATCTTCTCTTAAAACCTATTAATAGCTGGGCACAGTGGTGTACACCTGTAATCCCAGCAGCTCGGGAGGCTGAGGCAGGAAGAGTGCAAATTCAAAGCCAGCCACAGCACATTGGTGAGACCCTGTCTCAAAAAATAAATAAATAAATAAGGGTTGGGGATATGCCTCAGTGGTTAAGCACCCCAGGGTTCAATCTCTGGTACCAAAAACACCTCTTAATATAGTGACCTATAGGAACAGAGGTAAACATTATTAATCTTGTGCACAAACTCCAAAACTTTTGTCTTTCTGGTATAAGTGTAGACTTGAGGGCCCCTTAGGAATTCATATTGCATAAGATCACAGTTAGGTAGCTGACTTAAATTTAGATATTGTGGCTGCACAAAGTCTTTGATGGTAAGTGTTCTCTACATGCATATGTACAAATGTGCTTCATCTCAGCATCTTCAGTTTGTTCAGTATATTCCAGATGTCCTCTTCAAGTACAAAATTGCACTTCACAAAAATCTCATCCAGGATGTACAACAGTATACCAGTTTTGGAGGGTTGGGGATGTAGCTCAGTGTAGCACTTTGACTGATACGTATGAGGCCCTGGATTTAGCCTCCAAGCACTGCAAAAAAAAAAAAAAGTACCAGTTTTGGGCAAGCTCCAATCTATACTCAATCCATTGGCAGAGGAGAGCCCCATTTTGTTGATGAGGATGTAACATTTTTCCATGATATCCATGTTCACTTCCTTCAACTCAAGGTCAGAGATTAACTCTAGACTTGAAAGTCTCCTGAAGACCTCCAGGTTTCTCCTGAGTGATCCTTTTACTGTTGGAAAATAGGTTTGGCAGAGAGAGCAGAAGATGGTGTGGCATTCATTCCACATTCAGGGGTCCTGGAAGGACCTGTCCTCCTCAACATGAGGATGCCCCCATTCAAACCATCGCCTTCTCTACGCCCCACAAGGAAAGCTCAAGTCTACCCTTTAAACCCGAAGTTTATGTAGTTTCAGTCAAATTAGAAATTAAAACCATTTCTCTCAATTTCCTGTAGAGGTGTGGAAGTATCTAGGAGAATTGGGATGAATTTAGCTTTCCAGGGCAATGCCTCAGTTCCGTGGGTTGGTCCTACCTATGTTCCTCATACTCCTGGTCACCAAGATTGTATTCAACAGGGTCAGTGAAAAGTCTGGAGTCTGAAGGTGTTCACAGCCAGAACTCTTCCATTCACTTTTTAACCTATCTCCCAAGAGCACAAGGAGGAGGTGGGGGGCCACATCAGACTCTAGGAAGCAATTCCCAGTGATGTTACTCTAAGGGGCCTAATGTATTATGGGGTAGTTTTCATTTTCACTCAGGATCTTCAACTGACTCCAGCTGCTGACCAGATACACCCTCTGCCAACTGCTGACCCAAGGACTTCCCACTTAGACCAATGAACTCACTTCCTGGATATCTCTGAAGATGATGTAAGTGTAGAAGACTCCCAGGGTGAAAAACAGGAGCCGGACCATGCTAGAACTTCTCTTACCTGGGCTAGTCTTATCTTAAATCAAAATAGAGCATGAGCCCTATCTAGCCTACAAAATATAATTAAATCCCTCAAACCAAAGTCTCAAATCTATGATAAGTCAGAAAAGGAAGTGAGGGAAGTCTCTGCTGAACACCCCTGTCCAGCACTCCCCAGAGCTGAAGCAAGGGTAGGGTTTTATGGAACCTCTTCTGGTTAGACATAGATGGTCCCCTTAGTCCTTCTAAGGGTTCTATGTTACAAAGAATTGCATTGCCCAAGGAAAGGTCTAAATAATCAATTCTCCCCAAAGAGTTGTCTGATATTTGCCTTAAACCCTTGAATATTATGTTTGGTAATAGTGTCCTTGTTTATCTAGAGGCTTTGGACTAAGCCAAATAGTCAAAACTAACAATGATTTATGATGGAAGCTTGGAGTTGCTTAGATCAAACTGCAGAGAACTAAAACTAAGGTTAGCCACATGGGCGGTCAACAGTGTCTTCATGAATTAACACCAACCCAAACTGAAATTCAAGGTACAAGTAAGCTTCTTTGGTTAGCCATACTTCATGTGTATTGTCACACATGGTTTGCAAAAGTTAGCACTCTCTGTGACTCCATAAGGAAAGGACAACTGGAAGCTCTGTGCATGGAATTCCTATGCACCTATTCTCTTAGCTGATTTTAATCTGTATCTTTTCACTGCAATGATCCATAACCATGAATATATTGACTTTCAGTGAATTCTGTGAGTCCTCCTAGCAGATTTTCAATCTTGGTCTTGGGAACTCCTGAGCTTATAGATAGTGAGGATGGTCTTGGGGACTACCAAACTTTTCAGGTCTTTACTTTGACTGCTGGCAAGATCTGGAATTCTTTCCTCTGTTGACCTTCCTCTGTGGAACTTTCTTTTTAGACTTCACAAAGACACTGAGGAAGTAATCATACATGTCTACCTAGGTCTTCTAAAAGCATACAGCAGGGCTGAGGATCTGAGCACCTTCTGATCTGGATATGAGGATAAGAAAGTCTCCTGCAGAAATTAATTCTACTAGCTGGGATTACAGGTATTTGGGAAACTGAGACAGGAAGATTCCAAGTTTGGGCAACTAGGTTAGATCCTGTCTCAATCTTCCTGTCAAGCTTTTTACCTAAACTCCTGGCAGGACATGGGACTCATCCCTCTGCTGAATGGAGGTCAATCCCCAGACCAAGCTCAATTCTCACAGATCCTCCTGAGGAGAAAGTTAGAAGAGGACTCCACAACACAACCCTACTTGGGGCCTCCCATGGTTGAGAGCAAAGTTCAGATTCTATGGGACTCCTCTGTTCAGGAGTGGGCTGTCCCTTTCATCTTGCCTCAGGATTTCCATCTTGACTTCTGTCAGGAAATTGGTTCCCATCCCCACCTGATATGCTGAATTTCCTCCACCCCTACTCTACACAAGGCCTCACCATCCTGAGACCTCCGAAAGGAAATGAGGAAATATTTCATCCTGCTACTACTGGGATGAGACTCTGTGGCATCCTAACTGTTCCAGAGTGGATGGTACTCTAAATACTAACTCAGGGTCCTTATCTTGACTCCTGGAATGAAATGAACTTCCTGTTTCCTGCAGATCTGAGTACTGCCCCCTTGGGCCATGGCTCTCAGGAAGAAGTGCAAGAGCTTCATTCTGCCCAAGGGGTGATGGCAGGGGCCAGCCAGACATTCTGGGGTCCACTATAACTGGTGCTAATGTTGCCTCTGCCCTCATGAAGAAGTTAACCATTCCACTGCACTCAGGATCTAGGGCCCTTTCCTAATCCAAGGCCTCCCACCTAAAAACCCATGCCCTCACCTCCCAGTGTCCTGAGGAAGAACTAAAAAGCAAGAACACGCTAGATTGGTTGGTCATTCCTCCCTGGTGTCTTACAGGGCTAATAGCAGTGATAGGGGTGACTGGGATTTATAAAACCTCATCTATTCTGAAGGTAAGAAAGTTTCCTGCAGAAATTAACACTCTAGCAGGGTACGGGGTTGTGCACCTGCAATCCCAGCTACTCAGGGGACTTAGACAGAAGGGCTGCAAACCTGCACCACTTAGTGAGATCCTGTCTCAAAATACAAAATGGCTGGGGATATAGCTCAGTGGTAGAGCACTTGTCTAGCATGCATAAGGCCCTGGGTTCCATCCTGAGTACTGAAAAATGAAAGAGATGAAGAACAGAATGAATGAATTAGAATTAAGTCAGACTCTTTCCATCTCTTCCTTACTCTATATCATATTACACTCTATAGCATAAATCATTTTCATTGATTCTCTACCTGTTATTCTTTTCCCTTGATTAATTTATTAATCCCTATTCCAGAACAACACTGTTTAATTGGTGCTATCACTTAGGGTAATTTCCCCTTCATCATTTTATTTGCTTCATTACTATCTTACTTATATATTTGTTCTATAGCTTTGTATTTATCACTTCAGATCACCTTTAAGTTCAATTATCATACTAAAATTTTTCTCATGTCTCTATCTGAATATGTATGAATACCATATTCTAAATATGCATATGTATTCAAATTTTTCATGAGTTTCATTAAGCTTTTCCATTTTGTTTGAAAATGAGTTCATTTTTATAAGTTTATTTCTAGATATCTCAAAAATCCTATCATTGCTACTTTGTTCTCTTTTACAATTTTTAAATTTGTGATTATTTACATAAAAACATAAAGTATTATATATCTATTTCGTATAATCCCAACAAAATCAACTTCTTTTAACTTCTGATACTATTTTTCCATTGAATTCCCTGTGTTTTTCTTCTCTTGGTGTGTAATCATACTTTCTGAATATTGTCATACAAGTTTGCACTTCTGTTCTATATATCTATTTTTGTTCCTTCTTTAGTGAATGGGTAGGACTTGGGATGCTTCACCTTAGTTGGAATTGTCCTAGTATTTCACCATCTTACATACTCTTGCTTTTTTTGCTTATGTGGCTAGCCAGTTGAAGATACTTTTATTTGTTTCTGGTTTACTGAAAGATTGCATTGGAATGTTGAATTTTTTGAACTTTTCATTATTGTTTAATCATTGACAGGTTCAGTGTGCATTAATGCCACAATTATATTCAGTGATGATGTTGGTTATGTACATTTAACTTAAAATATTTTGTCCAAGCAGGATACAGTGGCACATGCACACAATCCCAGAGGCTAAGGAGGCTGAGGCAAGAGGATCTCAAGTTCAAAGCCAGCCTCAGCAATTTAGCAAGGCCCTAAGCAACTTTTAGAGACCCTGTCCCAAATTTAAAAAAAAATTTAAAAGGCTGGGGATGTGACACAGTGGTTGATTGCCCCTGGGTTCAATCCTTTGTACCCAAAAAATGTCCAAAGTATGTAAAATTCTCCAAAACTAAGGATACAAGTTTTATTTTAAATAAAACACAAAGTTTGAGTGAACACTTCATTCACAAAGTAGGGAAGTCAAAAAACACATGAAACAGAAGAAGTACTGGTAAATAACTGGCACATAATATTTTCAGATATGAACTATCAGAATGATGAATTTTTTTGTTTTTTTTAGAATGATGAATTTTTAAATGATGTTTTTTCAGTGATTCAAATAACAGTTGTGTACTCATTCGGTGTGGACCTGGTATCTCTTTTGTGAAGCAGCAGCTGAAGAGACTCCAGTGCTTGCCATGGCAGACAAAAAGCTCAAGGAAGGATTCAAGACTGAGAACAACAATCATATTAACTTGAAGGTGGCAGGGCAGGATGGTATTGTGGAGCAGTTTAAGATTAAGAGACACACACCACTTAGTAAACTAATGAAAGCCTATTGTGAAGACAGGGTTTGTTGATGAGGCAGATCAGATTCCAATTTGACAGGCAACCAATTAATGAAACAGACACTCCTGCAAGGTTGGAAATGGAGGGTGAAGATCCAATTGATGTGCTCCAGCAGCAGACAGTAGGTATCTACTAAAAAGGGAACCTGTTACTTTACTCCATAACTCTGTTTTATAGACCAAGAATACATTCTTAAATAGAAAACTGCAATTTGGTTCCACTACATCTTGACTACTACAGTATAGTTTTCTCTATTCTTTCATTTTCCCCTTCCCCATTCCTTTATTGTACATAAAGTAACTGGTGTATGTGCACAAGTACATTACATTTTTTAACTAAGTGACCAATAATATGTTTTGATTGACATCAAATGGAGATGGGATGGGAGAAAATACTGGTTCTGAGAAATTATCCCCTTTCTCCATTAGTGGCATGCTCATTCAGTCTTATCTTTATAATCCAGTAAGTTATTTTGCTCTCAGTGTTTTAACAAAAGAGAAAACAAACAAACCAAAAAAATCCCTAAACAACATAAAAATCCTTGTATACCTTGTTCAACTGGAGAATTTTAATGTTTTTCATTTATCACTGTAAAACCAAGGACAATTGTATAACTTTTTTTGTATGTAGCTGTTACATGTAGAGCAATCTGTCTTTAAGTAGGGGTACATTACTCTTAAAGATTGCTAGATAGTTTTACCATCAAGTCAAATGTCTTATTTGAATAAACTTCTTGTTAAAAAAATGACATCTCCCCCACTCCCCGGGAAGGTGGTTCCACTTGCAAATAAGGTAACAAAACTCAGGAACCAGGAAGGAAATGATGAACTATTCAAGATAATTTTCCATGGGTCAGGTGTTTTGGCACATCTGAGCACAGGGCATTTACAGCTTTGTTCAAGGATGTTTGCAAAGCTGTTACAGGTCAGGGAGCATATTTGCTTATAATTCAAGGTAATCTCCCTGCTCTCCCCAAAGACATCCCCAGGAGATGAAGTTAATATCTCTCTCTGGATTAGAGAAAAGGTTCATTTCCTAACCATGATAGTAACAATGTTTTTCTCTGGGGCAATCATTGGTCAGGTTTGCTTGCAGTACCCTTTAAAGACTTGGGGGTTCATATGCTCAGAGTGTTTCAACTGTGATATAAGGTAGGACTTGGGAAACAAGGGGAACCCATGTAAACCCGAGGTTCAGGCTGCCAGCTGTGTTATTGGTAATAAACTATCTAAATCCATTCAAGCTCATCTCCTTGCTGGTCAAATCTATGGAAGTGTAGTAAAGCTATCCAGCAGCTAAAGTAGTCACTATTGCTTAGGAACTGCTTGAACATTTGATCCA
Source organism: Sciurus vulgaris (assembly GCF_902686455.1). Taxonomy (NCBI): domain Eukaryota; kingdom Metazoa; phylum Chordata; class Mammalia; order Rodentia; family Sciuridae; genus Sciurus; species Sciurus vulgaris. The sequence goes on along the minus strand of NC_136471.1, from coordinate 93,520,695 downwards.
AACGTTTAAAGATGTCAGGATTTTGTAGAAATCATAAATGATAAATCACTTGGGAAAGGCAAGAAAAAAGAGTTATTTGAAAACCAGAATTTAGTAGTTTTTGGTTTTTGGGAATTGAGATCAATTGTTGAGGCACAATGAACATATTTAGTAATAAAATCAAAATTTGAAATTCCTGCAAATCAGTGAAAGGATTAAAAGTAGTTCAACAGCAACTTCATATGAATTGCAAAAGTGATGGACATCTTGGGAGGTGGGGGAAAAATTGGAGGGCTGACTCCAATGAAAGGGCCAACTCAGGTTATGATACTAGTCCTGGTTCACTTATTTTCCATGTTTCAGGGCAGGAAACTTCCAATATATTTTCACCTCTAATTTCCAACTCTAAGTCCAGTTCAGTTCCTAGGTGGAGGAAGATTTCCAAAAATTAGAGGATAACAACCTCCCAGGGGCAGTTGTACCTACTCTCCCCTCTATGGAATTTGTTCATATTTATACCCTTCTTCCATTTTCAGATAACAGCTGACATTGGCAAGGAAAGTCTATCTCAGCTTCTCAGTTCATAGCCCTTACAGAGTAAATTTTGATCCATACTACACAGTGTTCTTCTCCAAAAGCAGGGTTACAAATTTGTTTGGTTAGGTAGGAGTTCAGGGACATCAAGAAAGAGGAGACAGGGCATTAGAAAGAAGTTGCTGGTATGGAGATTCCTTAGAAAACTTGGAATGGAACCACCATTTGAACCAACTATCCCACTCCTTGGCCTATACCCAAAGGACTTAAAATCGGCATACTACAGTGACACAGCTACATCAATGTTTATAGCAGCTCAACTCACAATAGCTAGATTGTAGAACCAACCAAGATTCTCTTCAATAGATGAATGGGTATAGAAATTATGGTATATATACACAATGGAATATTATTCAGCCATAAAAAAGAATAAAATTATGGCATTTGCAGGTAAATGGATGGAGTTGGAGAATATCATGCTAAGTGAAATAAGCCAATTCCAAAAACCAAAGGCCAAAATGATTTCTCTAATAAGTGAATGATGATACATAATTGAGGGTGGGAGGGAGGCAAGAACAGAGGAAGGATGGATTGTTTAGAGGAAAAGTGGGGTGGGGAGGAGACAGGAGAAGGAAAGATAATAGAATGAGACAAACATCATTACCTTATGTACATGTATGATTGCACAAATGGTATGACTCTACTTCATGTACAACAAGAGAAATGATCAATGTACACCATTTGTGTACAATGAATCAAAATAAAATTAAAATAATACCTTGAGATGAAAAAGAAGAAAAAAGAAAGAAACTGCTGGAGGACAAGACAAGGAGATGACTCCTCACCCTGTTTACAATAAATCCCATAGCCAATGACAACTCTCACCACAAAAGACTTATCACCATGACAAATCCCACCACAGGTTCAGATTTTAACATGAGCAATGGAAGTAAAGTATGCAGTATTCTGATTAGGTTTGCTAAAGTAACCAATGGGGGAAATTGAAAAATATTCTAACATATAATAAGATAACCAATGGGAGAAAATGGGGTAAGATCTTCAATCAGGTTTGTATAGGGAAGAGAACACCCCACAGTTCAGGATATAAAACCCTAATATCTAGACACTGGGGCCATGAGCCTCTCTGTGTGTGAGTGTGTGTGTGTGTGTGTGTGTGTGTGTGTGTGTGTCTCTCTCTCTCTCGCTAGGCCCACTCCACTCTACCTAACAGAGTGTTATCTTCACCTTCAATAAATCTGTACTCTGTGTCAGAGGACAGTTGCATGCCTGATCTATTAAGAGGTACAGAATACATAGGAATGTCTCTGGCAGCCCAGAGTTAACCTCAAAGAAATCTCAGACTCACAGTATCCTTACAATAGATAATTCTGAATATTTAGGGTCCAGCACACTGAAAATGAGTGAGTCACTAATATGAAGGATGACAGGATGTATTGAAGTTCCCATGTGTATGTAAAACAAGTGAAGTCACAAGAAAAGTCCTTCAGGCAGGCTAGTAAGAGAGGAGGATGTGTTCAGGAAAAGGAATTTCTAATTAGAAACTTCACAGATCACATCCTTTCTAGTGAATGAACTTGAGACAGCTTTAGAAGATGGAAGAGGAATAAGGGATTATCTGAGACCCATGAGGGCAATTTTGAAGGCAGAGAGTTTTGACACAAAACCATGAGATGTACTGAGCCACATGACTTGGAAAGACCAAATGTTCCAAGGACCTTGTACAGAGTGACAGAACCTTGCCTTCAGTAGAAATAACAAGTATAGGGCTTATTTGACTCTCTTTTTTGTTTCAGTATTAATTTAAGGAAATACAAATTTAATTTTGGAAAACTAACAAAATTTAGTTAAGTCTTAACCAAGTGATTTTTTTGATGAGAAGAGCTGCAAAAGTTGCTCAACGTGTCAGTGATGTGGTTTATTTATTCATTCCACTGTTGACAAGGATTTGAGTTGTGTTTATTATAAATTTTTTTATTATAAATTATTATACATTGTGTTTATTATTATATAAATAATGCTGTTATGGACAGCCCCCTTCACAAGTCTTTTCCTGGACATACACACTCATTTCTGTTGGGTATATATTCAATTGTTGAATTGCCGATGTTACCATCTAGGGGTGTTGTCTCCATTCAGCAAAGAATTGAAGAACAGGACACGGTGACAGCAAGCAAGCAGCAGGTTTATTGCAAAAGTGATAGAGATAGACTTCTCAGAAGAGAAGTTGCCCCAGACCTGGGAATTCAGTGGGGGAATTTTGGCCTGTTCTTTTTATGGTCTCTGGAATTTCCTCCTTTCCTATCTCCTCCCCTGTCCACGAGCTCCTCACCTTTATTGACTGGTGCCCCTCTGTCTACACATCTTTTTTAGTTTTTCTATTAGATCTTCCACATAGGAGCACAAGTACAAAAGTGTCTGATTGGGTCTCCCACTTGTGTCTATGACCACTTTTGTCAACTGGGAAGAAGATCCTCTTCATACTCCTTTGGTCTGGACCTGCCCCTGACTTCCTCACTCACCATCTTGCCCTGGCTGAACGCAGGGTTTGCATTTGAGAAAGTACTGATCACTCTACATCTTCTTCAACACTAGGTATTTATTTAAATTTCATTTTAGACATCCCATTTTTGCATAAAGATGTCACATTGAAGTTTTATTTCACTAATGAATTAATAATCTTTTTATATGATGAACTGATGACAGTGTCTTTCCTCATCCCTAACAACTAATAATCAGTGTTTTTATGTTTATTGTCCATTTATTAAAATAGGACTTAATGTTATATTCACAATTTCCCTGAATTCTAAACATTTACTTGTACTATGAACCCTGAAACTGATACTAGATGATTATAGGCCACTCTGATTTGCTCAGAGATTATGGTCTAATGGTCTTTCTAAGAAATGATGCTGTAATTAAAGCGATTATATTGCCCAAATACAAATTCAGAAAACTGATTTGATAACCATACCTCTACTCCTTATAATTCACCTTTCCATAACTGTGGGACACCTCTCAGCCCCTTACCTATACCTCCAAAATAGGTGTTCTCCCATTTTCCCTTATTCACCATCCCACCCACCACATACACTAATGTTTCATTTTCTAGGTATCTTATTGTGTTTGCTCTATCCCTTTGCTGCATAAAGACAAGGCCTCCTACGTGGACTCCCCAGACCCCTTTAGGCCAAGGCTTTTCTGTCATGACTCTTAAAGTGTCTAAAATATTTCATGCCATCCTAATCAGAGAAGCAGTGGGTAAACTTGTGTTCATGGTTTCAAGAGAACAATGTTCTTTTTTGTTTTTTATAGGACAGTATTATATAAGATGGTAGGATGTTGCTCACATTTTTTTTTTTTTTTTGGTACCAGGGATTGAACCCAGGGTGCTTAACCACTGACCCACATCCCCAATCCATTTTTAATTTTTGAAATTTTGAAACAGGGTCTTCCTAAATTTCTTAGGTCTCACTAAGTTGCTCAGGCTAGCTTTAAAATTGTGATCCTCCTACCTCAGCCTGCTGAGTCAATGGGATTACAGGCATGCACCACTATACTTGTCTTGTTTGCAATTTTTTTTAAAAAAAATACTTCTTTAGTTGTTGTTGGACACGGTATCTTTATTTTATTTACTTATTTATTTTAGTGTGGTGCTGAGGATCAAACCCAGTGCCTCATACGTGTGAGACAAGTGCTCTACCACTGAGCTACAAACCCAGCCCATTTGCAAATTTTTATTAGCACAAAATTCATCTGAATTATTTCTCACAAAACGATAGCAGTCATTTCACTGTGTGTAATCCCAAGTTTATGAAGACAAGGATGGCAGAGAGTTGTAACTGAAGAAGAGACTGTGAGCCTGGGTACTAATCCACTTAGCACCTCTTCTTCCTTCTCAGCATAATAAGCTTGGACACTCACAGAATCCTAGAGTTCTCTATGAATTGTTTGAAAAGCCCTGAATTGGAAGAGCCTTCCTCAGATGCAGGCCTCCTGATCATGTTTCTACACAGGCTTCTGTCTATACAGGCTCCAATTCTTTTTTTTTAAATTTATTTTTATCGTAAACAAATGGGATACATGTTGATTCTGTTTGTACATGGAGTAACAGCATACCATTTGTGGAATCATACATTTACATAGGGTAATGATGTTTGATTCATTCTGTTATTTTTTCCTTCCCCCCACCCCTCCCACCCCTCTTATCCCTCTATACAGTCCCTCCTTCCTCCATTCTTGCCCGCCTCCAACCCCCCACTATGTGTCATCATCCACTTATCAGCAAGATCATTCGTCCTTTGGTTTTTTGAGATTGGCTTATCTCACTTAGCATGATATTCTCCAATTTCATCCATTTGCCTGCAAATGCCATAATTTTATTATTCTTTATGGCTGAGTATATTCCATTGTATATACATACACCACAGTTTCTTTATCCATTCATCAATTGAAGGACATCTAGGTTGGTTCCACAGTCTGGCTATTGTGAATTGAGCAGCTATGAACATTGATGTGGCTGTATCTCTGTAGTATGCTGATTTTAAGTTCTTTGGGTATAGGCCAAGGAGTGGGATAGCTGGGTCAAATGGTGGTTCCATTCCAAGCTTTCTGAGGAATCTCCACACTGCTTTCCAGAGTGGCTGCACTAATTTGCAACCCCACCAGCAATGTATGAGTGTACCTTTTTCCCCACATCCTCTCCAACACCTATTGTTGCTTGTATTCTTGATAATCATACAGGCTCCAATTCTGTGCCTGGCTTTCAAGCACTGTCAACAATTTGTGTCTTTCTTCCTGAATCACTGGTACAGCTCACTATCACTTTTCTCTTTTTTCATTTTTTTTTTTTTGGGTGCTGTGGATGGAATCCAGGGCCTTTCAAATGCTAAGCACATTCTGTACTGCTGAATTACAGCCCTAAGCCCTCTCTCATCAATTTTCCTACCTTTTAACCCTTGCTTCACATATCCAGATACATAGAATATCCCCTCATCTCTACCGTTATCTGTATTTGTGAATTTTGTACCCCCTGCTTTTCCCTTCAATCTGCCATTTCACTTAGAATTTTTCCCAGGCCCTGGCTTCCTGTTCTCCTCGAATGCTGTCACTTCTTTTCTGACCCAGCTTCAAATTCTCCTCTGAGAAAGAGACCCCTGCTATTGCCTTTACCTGGAAGCTTCTCTGAACCTCACCATTCAATGGGTTCTCTACCTTGACATCTCTATATTCCTTTCTTCTAAAGTGTTCTCAGCCTTCCATGAACATGGAGTTCATTCCTTCAGCAATGAGACTATCCACATAGGGAGGGGACTTGATGTCTCTTCCCTTCTTATTTTGCCTCCCTGACCTAATCTACAATTTCCAGTTTTTACTATGATTTACTTTCATTTGAACCCAGAGGAAGACAGAGTAGAAACACCTAGAACTTTTTCTCAAATCAGAATGAAGCCTGGTGACAGGGCCTTTTAAAGACACAGAGCTCAATTATCCTTCAGCATGTAAGCTGAAGTAGAAATAGTTAATGTTTCTGCTTCAAGCTGTCAGCAAAGAATGACGTGTGATTGCTGTTCAGAGTACTCCCTCTATTCCCACTGCCATTACACTGTAAATGGTGACTGCTTGCTTAAATGCTGGGCACAGGCTGGCTCCTGCAGTTACTCTCTAGTCACTAAGCACCCCAGGGAGTGTGCAATGTGTTCAGATACAAAGAAAATTCAAGTCTTTTCCTGGGCAGCTAAAACACACATAATTCTTTACTCTCAGTGGGGTAAGGGTCATAAGATATTAGCAACTGAAGTAGATCACAAGGTTACAGCAAACCACTTTGTGATAGAGAAAAGAGGTGAGAGGTGGGTTAGGAACCTGTGTATCACAAAAGACAGAACATCCACTTTCTGCAGTTCTCATAAATGAGGACATGCAGTCCATGATGTCATACAGAGGACAGGCTGAGTGTTCATGAACAGCCATAAGACCCTTGCACTCTGAATCACCAGGAGCATGGAAAATATGGAGTTTCTGAAGTCTGTGACAAGAGTTAAGGGAGTGAGGGCTCAGTGGTAGAGTGCTTGCCTCACACATATGAGGCACTGGGTTCAATCCTCAGCACCACATAAAATGAATAAATAAAATAAAGGCATGCTGTCCATTTACAACTGCAAAAAAAATTTTTTTAAAGAATTAAGGTGGTGATACCTGCTTCACAAGGTTGTTGGGCTTAGAATGCTATTTCACAGAGGAGACATGGTGTGATACCTTCTACTTGGCTGTGAATCTGTGCTCAGTGGGGAGTGTGAGTGTGTTTCTGGTCAGGGAAGTCTTGAAACATATGAGAAGCTAAGGTGAGGACCTTGTTCTAGAAGGAGATTTCTGTTGCTATTAGAGACTGAAAAGGGATGCCCAACAGGGACTGTTTTCTAGGTAATCCACAGAAGAGGATAATGCCAGTTCCAGTGCACAACCCCCATGAGGTCCTATCTCTTGGCAAGGGCGTGTCTTCATGAGCTGGTTGCTAAACTACAGTCTTTCAGCCTAGTCTCTCCCACATTTTGTACTGTCCTTGCTGGATGGTAAGGATGAGCTTTAGTAACAGATAATCTCTCATTGGGAAACTTTGAAATTCTCATCTTCTACTGTGCAATTTGTTTTTTGGTTGTTGTTGTTGTTGTGTGTGTGAGTGAGAGAGAGAGAGAGAGAGAGAGAGAGAGAGAGAGAGAGAGAGAGAGAGTTCTAGTGTGACAGACTATTCTCCATTTTCCATTTCCTCCTCCTAGATTCAAATTGTTGGGCCATAGGTCATATATATGTTTAACCTTAATAGATCACACTCAACAGTTTTCCAAAGTGGTTTTGCAAATACACCCTCTAACCAGTAATGTATAAGTCTTCAGGTATTCTCAAATCATTCTTAATATATGTTCTATGCCACCATTTTGGTGATGTGAACAGTGCTTTTAATTTGCATTTCCCTGGGGCTTAATAAGGTTGTGTGCTTCATACCAATACCATACTGTGTCAAATATAATAGCCCTGTAAAAGTTTAAAACATCTGCTAGTGTAAGTTTTCCAACTTTGTTCATCTTCAATATTGCTCTGCCTACTCTTTTTACTTTGAATTTCCATATCAGTTTTAGAAACTGTTGTCAAATTCTACCAAAAAGGCCTCAGATTATGTATGGGGTTGTGTTAAATTTGTAGATTGATGTAGGGAGAATTTATATTATAACAATAATGACACTTATAATCCATGATTATAGTACAAATTCATTTGTTTAGATTATTTGGTAGACCCTTATAATTAAACATATCGTAACTGGTACAGAATATTCCTGCAATGCACAAACTCTAGTAATGTCACTAGAATAGAATCAGAGTATTCTATGCATTTTTCATTGTATTAGCATTTGTTATTCATTCATCCGGATGCATGCTCTATGAGCAGAGCTTATTGAAACACAGATGGCAGGGCTGCAACACCACGCCCCCACCACTGAGTTCCTGATACAGTAGGTCAGGATGGAGCCCTGCATTTGTGACAAGTTCTGAGGTGATTTCAGTGTTGCTGGTCAGGGGACAACACTTGAAGAACCACTGCCTTAAAGAAAAACAAAGGAAATACATTGGTCCAGCCACCACCCTGAATGCTGAGAATTTAGAAGGGTGTAAACATGGTCTCTACTCCAGAGTCAGTTAGGCTCATATGGGAGGCAGGACCACAAGCAGATGATCATAACACATTATAGGAAGGACCTTGTGATTTTAACCCGTGAATCTTGGAGCTCAGGGGAAGCTTGCTTTTCCTTAGGCAAATAAAATCATCAAAGAATAGTGTTGAACTGGATGAATGAGTACCTGTTGAGTAAATATGAAGAGATTTTTAATGTATGGCTGTTCATACTGGGAAAATATGAATATGAGTGCAAATATATGGTGAGAAATTGCAAAATATGGTTTTGTCTTCCTTTTTTGTCTTCTTTAAGCAGATCAAAGCCACAAGAACATGTCAGCAGTCTTTCCAGACTCGTATTTTATTGACATGATAAAGAAACTTCATGGCTGTTTTGATACAAAATGTTATTAGGAACTGAATCTTCACTAAGGATAACTGTCTGTCTGCATATTTTGCAGAAATGGAGGCCACTCTCACTTTGATGTGGTATTGGGAGATGACGGAACACTTGCCATATTGTTTTGTATCACTTTAAAGAGGCTTCATCTTTATTAGATAATAATTCCCTTCATTTTGCATAAGTAACATTTTCTCACCCCCTGCAATATTTCAGGATGAGAAATGGAACAATCCATCACTGTTAATCCTGCCACCTGAGGCACAAAATTGGGCAGGTAGAAGCTGGAGCTTTGCTGGACCCCGGCTTGTCTGCACACTAGCAGAGGAGTCTTACCTCCGGGAATTTACAAGCGCTTGTGAACTAATCTCTCATGGGAATTTATTAGTTTTAAAACTCTTTTTATTAGTACATTACAGTTGTACATAACATTTGGTTCATTTTTGCATAATCATAAATGCATTCTTAATCCCCAATACTTCTCCTTTTGAATCCCCTCCCACCCCCTGATTCCTTTCCTCTACCCTACTCATCTTTATTCTATTTATTGTTTGTTCATTTGTTTGATTGTTTTGGTAGTACTGAGCACTCTACTACTAAGCCACATCTCTGGCCTTTATTATTTATTTGTTTGTTTGTTTATTTACTTATTTATTGAGGCAGGGTCTCACTAAGTTGCTGAGGCTGGCCACAAAATTGCACTCCTCCTGCTCAGTCTCCTGAATTGCTGGGATGACAGGTATGTGCCACCATGCAAGGTAATTTATTGTTTTTAGTTGTATATTATGGTTCCATATAAAAGTGAAATGTGTTGTGATGTATTCCTACATGCATACAGGACACATTGATCAATAATTTCATAGTTGCTTCCTTTTTCTGTCACTCATACATACCCTTCCTCTACTCCACTGCTCCCCCTTCTATTTTCATGATATCACTCCCTTTTACCCCTTATTTCTCTCTAGCTCGTACAAGTAAAGAAAACAGTCAGACCTAAATTTTCTGAGTCTGGATTATTTCACTTCGCATTATGTTCTTAAGTTTCCAGGAGAGGATTGTTTAAAATAGGATAAAACTCTGAGCTGCTGTGTAGAGCTCCAGAGATTACACAGTGAGGAAGGTGATCAATTAAAGCAATCATGCAACTGCAATTAGGTGTAAATTTTCCAAAGACAATTGAGTGTTGGCATTGGAATATTTTGTGAGTTAACATATTTAAAATCAATAGAAAGTTTAAATATGAAGATGGTGGGAATGATAAAATATTATATGTAAGTAATTACAATAAGATTTGTTTCCTTTTTTAGGGATTTAATTACCTACTCATGTTAATTTTGTTATTGAACATTAGTATTACCAGGATTTTATATGCTTTGTGGGTACAGACATTACAGAATGTAAAATGAGGCAGTCAGAAATAATGTATCGTCCATCATATGGATATTTGTATGTAAACTAAAATTGTACTTCTTAAGAAATATCAACAAAACGACACTAGGTAACTTCCTATTTTTGCCTTCATCAAAAAATATACTGAGATACAGAAGACTGTTTTAAATTAACATGTATTGGCTCTACATATTAATGGGGTTGAGTATGATATTTCCATATATGCATAGAGTATGCACTGCTCAAATTCAACCACTCTTTTTCTACCCTTCACTAACCAACCCTCTCTAATCCTTAGTAATCACTATTCTACTTTCAGATCAACTCGATTTAGTTTCTACAGTTGAAAAAGAACATGGGCTACTTGACTTTGTCTGACTGAGTTCGCTTCATGTCCTCCAGTTTCATCCATTTTGTGGTAAAATAACTGGATTTGATTCTTCTTTGTCACTGAATAATACACCATTTTGTCTGTAACACATTTTGTTCATCCATTCATCCATCAATTGGCACCAAGGTTGATTTCATATTTAGTCATTGAGAATAGTGCCTCAATAAAATGGGCATGCAGATCTCTTTAGTATGCTGATTTCATTTTCTGGGGATATATATTCAGAAGGAGGATAGCCCTATCATACGGTAGATCTATTTTTTGAGGGGAGGAAATTCCATAATATCATATTAATTTATATTCCCACCAACAGTGTATAAGAGACCCTTTTTCTCCACATCCTCACAAGATTTGGTTCTTTTAAAAAATATAATAGCCATTGTAACAGATTATTAGCAGTAAAATATCTCCATGTTGACTAATGAAATTCAGAACCTTTTCATATGTTGTGGCCCACTGTATGTCTTCTTCAGAGAATTGTCTATTCAGATCATTTGGACATTTTTAAGTTATATTACTTATTTCTTTATTATTAAGTTTGAATTCTTCATGCATTCTAGATATTAACCACCTATCAGATGAATAGTTAACAAATATTTTCTCCCATTCTGTTGTTCATCTCTACAGTCTGCTGATACAGTCAGTTGACTGTCTCCTTTGCCAGACAGAAGCAAAAACATATAATTGAGAATTCATTGTAATAGAGTCAGAGCAAGGTGATGGTGGACCATTCTGAGTTTTTGAACTAAATTGTTTGGTGTAATTTTTAGTTTGGATGTTAAATCACTATTGACGATATATATTACAATGATTATAATGCTTATTATTATTGTTTTATTTAGGAAACTATAGACCAGCATGGAAGAAGTTTCAGGTAAAATTACATGGGGATAAGAACTAAGATTACAGGTCCAAAGGAAAGTACTAAGAGGCCTTTAGGTCAAGGAATGTGAGTAAATACATTTTTTTTTTATTTTTACAGACTGCATTTTGATTCATTGTACACAAATGGGGTACAACTTTTTGTTTCTATGGTTGTACGTGATGCAGATTCACACCATTCGTGTAATCATACATGTTCATAGGGTAATGATGTCTGTCTCATTCCACCATCTTTCGCACTCCTGCCCCCTCCCTCTCTCATTTCCCTCTCATAATCCAAAGCTTCTCCACTCTTCTCTTATCCCCCGCCCCCATTATGTATCATCATCCACTTATCAGAGAAAACATTCAGCCTTTGGTTTTTTGGGATTGGTTTGTTTCTCTTAGCATGATATTTTCCAATTCCATCCATTTACATGCAAATGCCATAAATTTATTCTTCTTTATGGCTAAATAATATTCCATTGTATATATATACCACAGTTACTTTGAAGGGCATCTAAGTTAGTTCCACAATCTAACTATTGTGAATTGAGCTGCTATAAACATTGATGTGGCTGTAGTAAATACATTTTTTTAAGAAGTTTGACAACACAGAAGTAAATAAGGCAAGCAGGATTTCTGCCCTCATGAAACTCTTTTAGTCCAACAGAAAAGCAGACATATAATCAGTCATAGTGACTGGGTAAAACTGAGATTAACAATGTTTACAGCAGCTCAATTCACAATATCTAAGCTATGGAACCAATCAAGATGCCCTTCAACAGATGAATAGATAAAGAAAATGTGGTATATATATATATATATATACACACATACACACACATATATATATATATGTATATATATATATATACACACACACACAATGGAATATTACTCAGACATAAAGAAGAATGAAAGTATGATTTTTGCCAGTGAATGGATGGAACTGGAGACTATCATGCTAGGTGGAATAAGCCAATCCCAAAAAAAAACAAAGGCTGAGTGTTCTCTCTGATATGTGGATGCTGACACACAATAAGGGGGTATGAATAGAAATTCATTGGATTAGACAAAGGGGTATGAAGGGAAGGGAGAAAGATGGGAATGGGAAAGACGGTAGAATGAATTGGACATAATTTTCCTGTGTTCATATATGAACACACCAAGACTGAAACTCCACATCACATACAACCACAAGAATGGGATTCTAATTAGAATATGTTATACTCCATTTATGTATAATATGTCAAAATAAACTCTATGGTCATATATATCTAAAAAGAGTAAATCAAAAAAACTGAGATTAACATAAATAGTAAAAGTAAAGGGAGCTATGGAAGAATAGAGCAAGATCTTGACCTAGTGTAGCAGTTATCAGATCAAGCAGAACTTTCTTGAATGAGTGTTCATTAAATTAAAATTAGAAAGGCGAACTTGGGTTAGTCAGGGAAAGAACAAGGAGATAAATTTAGAGGTGTTATTTCAGCTGAGAGAATAGTTGTGTAGAAAGTTTCTAGCCAGAAATAATCTGGGTTCTGTTGGGATCAAATCAGAAAGCAGTACTTCCGGTGTGTGGAGAACATAGTGAGAAGAGGGAGAGTGGTGAAATCAATATGAAAGAAATAGGTCAAGCATGATCATTCATGAATGCACAGGCAGGCATGCACTAGATTGCCATGATTAGATTTGTTGTACACATTGTATATTCTGAAAGGAGCTAGGAACCTATGAGTGGAACTATACTGTAAAGGTGCCTGATAAGGGGGTCATAATTTAAAACCACATAAAGAAGAGCTTGTTGATTCAGGAGCACTCTCCTAAGATACAAGATTCAAAACACTGGTAGTGCTGCCAGTAGATTGTGCAAACCCATTATTAGTAAGGTGGTTCCTAAAAAGCATTGGAATTGTAATGGCCATGCTAAGTGAAACTTAAATACCAGAATTGTGGAATATGGTAAAGGAAGGGATTAAAGGGCTCAGGGACATAAGCATGTTGGAATAAAGTAGATATGAACAGAAGTTCCTCCAAATTATATTCCATGAAAAAGACTAGAGCACACATCATTTACCTAGTCATAAAGAATGAATTTACTGAGGGAAGTACTATAATCACTAAGACATTCGATAGTATTGTCCTCTACCATAGGGCTAGATTATAGGAGATGCTGCTAAATATTTTGACTCGTTGGTTACATTGGGAGTACTCTGAAACAATAGAAGTGTAGTGCCAGTTTCTAACTACCAGAAGCCAAGGGTTTACATAGTTGCAACCATAGGCAAGGAAACAAAGGCACTGAGGAGGTTGGACATGTAGAATGTTATGGAGATAATTAATAGAACATGGTGTCCGTATGGGAAAAAAGATGGAAAGCTAATGAGTATACCATTCTGCTTGTATCAACAGAAAAAAAATCAACTCTGGATACACAGGAAGCTGAGGGAAGTCACTCAAGTAAAAAGTAGGTGCAAACCCTTGCTCAATTGCTAGAACTAAGTCAGTTTCTAAACCCTTAAACCAACTATCTGTGGAGTTATAATCACACTGCAGATCTCCAGATGAACATGATATTCAAACTCTGTGTCCAATTGGAGTTAAGAAAATAGAAATAATGAATATAACAATCTTAATAGTTGCAGTGCATGTATTGAGACATTGAACATTTACTATTGATTAAACAAATAATGGAATAGAAGGAAATGTTCTTAACCAAAGGAAAACTGCGTGTACCAAAAGCTATAGCAATCACCATACTTAATATCCAAAACAATTGAAACCACAATTGACAATGCCATTCACTGGGATAATGGGGATCTTGGAAATTAATATGCCTAGAAATAAAAAGGTATGGATTTATTTTTCTACCTAGGCAATGCAAAGGACTCCAGTAAACTTTCAGAACTAATATGAAAATTTAAAAATCTAAGCAGACTTCTCCATTATCACACAAAATAACAAGTATTGTTCTATACACTGGCAAAAGTCCAAAACCATAAATTATCTTTATATAGACACATACATATATAGTAACACACACATATATAATAATTACAAGAAAAAAACATAAAATAAGTCATACAGAAAATGAGAGATACACCTTATTTCTTGATGAAATACCAATACAGGTATTTCAAAAGAATCCATATATTTGAAAGCTATTCCAAACAATATCCAAATATTTTTTAAAACAACTTTTAAAAATCTTTTTTAAACATGATGTGAACATTTGTCATTAAAAAGTACACATGAAAAGTATTTAAATTCTAATCATTTAAAGAAGAGGACAGCAATGGTACAGTAATACACAACTGCAAAAAAAGAGACTCTGGAAACAACCCATCAGATATAGGAATTTGTATTTAACAAACATGGAATTTTTAACTCAGTGGGGGAAAAGATGGAATATTTCATTTTATTGGTGTTAAGAACATAGGCTCTCATGGTTTTGGAAAAACCATGTGTCTCTTATATCAACCCCCAAAACAAATGTAAGATGGGTAAGTACCAAAGGTAAAAATCAAAGCTATACACATTCTAGAAAACAAAGGTGAGACTGATTTTATGACCAGGAGATAGAGAAAGATTTCTTAAAGAAGATAAAAATAATCTTAAAGTTGAAGACTAATTTTAGAACAATATACAGCAAGTAAAGACAATAGTGAAGAGACAAACTGGAAGAAAATATTTAAAATTTATATAAATATCAAAGATAGGCCTGAGGGTTTGCCTAGCATGTGTGAGGCCCTGGGTTCAATTCCAAGAACTGAAAAGAAAAGAATAAATAGGGGACTGGGGTTGTAGCTCAATGGTAGAGCACTTGCTTAGCACTTATGAGGCACTGGGTTCAATTCTCAGCACCACATAAAATAAATAAATAAAAATAAAGATATTGTGTAAAAATAAGAATAAATAGCAAAGATAAATGTAGTAGTCATATGTAATAATTTAGTGCAAACTATTTAGTGAATCTAATAAAACTGATACTTTTATAAAACCAATACATTTATTGCATTTACCTAGAGATAAATGCAGAATATTCTTTGAAGCATTAATTATAATTAATAATAAATGAGCATATAAACAGCAATAATAAGTTAGTTTTTCACTCATCAGATTGGTAAAATGAAGAAAAAGCACTAGCAATATTAAGTCTTGGTAAGAGAAAATATTTTACCATTACAGGTACTAATGTGTTATAGTATTGCATTTTTTTAAAAAAATGTTTTTTAATTTTGTATACTTGAGATTTATAACATGGTGTTATAGGATACCTATAGATAGTTAGATGTTATTATAGCAAAGTTGATTTTAAAATACCTATCACATCATCACAAAGATAATTTTTATGTGAAGGAGAATCTAAAATCTACTTGTTTAACAAAAATTCCTAAAACAATATAATCTTATGAACTTTAGTTGGCAAGTTGTATATTAGATCTCTAAATTGTTTATCCTAAATATCTATTTTATCTCCTTTAACTCATGTCTCATTTCCTCTCCCCTCCTCCCTCCCACCTATGGAAACTACTGTTTCTCTATTTTTGTTCAACTGAGTCTCTAAAAAAATATTTCACACGGTGAGATTTTATAATATTTTTCTTTATGTGTCTCTTATTTCACTCAGCATAATGTCCTCCCAGACTGTCCATGGTTTGGCAAATGGTAGGATTTCCTTCTTTTATAAGACTGAACTATAATATATAAACACTAATACATATTTACATGCATACATACATATATGAGGCTAAATTAAACATATATACATGTATATGTATACATATATGTATATATGTGTGTGTAACATATGCATATGTACATATATATGGCAAATATTTTTTTCTTCATACTTTGATGAGCATTTAGATTATTCCCATATCTTGAGCATTGTGAATAATGCTGTAAATAATACAGATATCTTTACATGGTGGTGTGCTTTCACCTCCTTTGGGTATAGCTCTATCAAAGATTACTGAGTCATATGATAGTTCTATTTTTAATTTTTTTAGGAACCTCCATACTGTTTTCCATAATGGATGTGGTAATCTATATACCCACCAACAGTGTACTAGCATTCCCTTGTCTCCATACCTTGACTGACATTTGTTATCTCTTCTCTTGTTTTTTTTTAAAGCATATTAAGCAGGTTTTATTTAAAGGTAATAATACAGACTTCTCCCAGCAGGAAAAAGGGGGCCATGGCTGATGTTCTAAAGTCCCAAGAAGTGAGCACACCCTACATTTTTTATAGGTTAAATTCTCTTTTGTTCTCCAGTTTCTTCTCTTATTGATAATAGCCATCCTTAAAATACGAGGTGATATCTCATATTTGAGGACAATATAGCAATATTATTAAATTTCTAATATTTTCTGGCCCAATAATTACATATCTTCCTATGTATCATAGAGAAAAATTTGCAAAAATGTACAAAGAGGCATATATACAGCATTGTTTATAAAAAGTAGAAATTTGGAAATATTCAAAGTGTCTATCTATCCGTTTGAGAAAAAGCAGTTGTGGAGTAGACAAAGGAGAGTGAAGGGAAGAGAGGGGAGACGGGAATGGGAAAGACAGTAGAATGAATCGGACATAACTTTCCTGTGTTCCTATGTGAATACACAACCAGTGTAGAAACTCCACATCATGTACAACCACAAGAATGGGGAGTTATACTCCATGTATGTATAATATGTCAAAATATACTGTCATGCGTATCTAAAAAGAATAAGTAAAAAAAAAACTTGATATCTCTATCTATTGTTTTGAATTATTCTTTAAGACATACTGTTCAGTGGAAAAATCAAATTTCTCTATAGTATGCTGTATTGGTCTGTGTGCTCTGACAAGTAATGCCAAGATTGGATTAAAGGTCAGTATGTTTCCTGTCAAGGGTCTGTGAGGCACAATCTGTGGCCACCAGAGCATCCCCATAATTATATTGCATAGGTATACTTCCTTATAGGTTTGGGAAGCAACTCCATCACAGTTTCTGTGGACCTCTCATCCTGAAGTGAAAATGAAAGGAGAGAAATTATGGCAGTAGTTACTGGGTTCACAACTGGTGTTCATCTTTTCTGTCCTTCACTATCCATTTAAATTCCCTTCATAAACAGCTATCATTTTGGCAGGGTTTGGTGGCTCAGCTGGTGGTATGACCGAACCTTCATTCCTGAAGGAACTGAACTCTTGATCATCATATCCCTCTCAGTTCAGGATCCCCACATTTTTGTTCAGTTACAGTGGACAAGAGAGTACTAGAAGGACCATGTGGGCTTCATATGTACTTCTGTTCCCTCATTGTATTGTCGCAGCCCTATCCCTTTCTCCCAAGCAGAGCTGATAGCTCTGTCAACCTGATGACTCATTTTCTCACCTGGTAGCCCCTAAGTACAAGTCCAAAATGCTGAGAGAAGAGGTGAGGCAGTTATAACTTGTAGATCTATCGGACACAGATTGTGTTCCCTGACAAAAGTGCACCAGGAGAACTCTTTGGAATTAAGATTTCCTGTCTAGTGTAGAGTCCAGAATTGAGTTTGAAATCTGTAGTAGGTGAACAAGAGTGATTGTAAGTGGGGTGACACTTGTCTCTGTCCCTAGGTTCCTAGACCCCTATATCCTCCCTACTGAGGACAAAGTGCCACATAGGGTTCTATGATTCAATATATACATCAAATCAGCTTCATTCATGTGATTATTGCTAATTATGCAGTGGTAAATGACAAAGGCTGCCTATGTCAACTAGCTGAATAATTTTATTTACTTGACTTTCATTTCTTCTTCTATGGTATATACTTTCTGATGGGTATTACTATAAGATACAAAAATCTTCACATTTTGTGCCCACTCCAATGTGTTAAAGCACATGCCTCTACCTCAGACCTCCTTGTCTGATTTTCCAATCACTGTCTTTCTAGCCAGACACCTAAGATATTAACTTCCCCCCAGGAATCTGTATACATCTTTACTTTGGTTTGTCTGCCTTTCAACACAAAGCAGATGGTCAGATGTACTGAAACACAGCTCATTGAGATTTTCCATTTCTACATTCTTTTACGGCCACTCCTAAATGTGACTATAATGCTGCTTCCATCTATTTTTGGCTTGCACCTACATTTTGGTTTAGGCCATCTGTAAACCAAAGTTTAACTTTTCCATTCATTTTAAACTGGTCATTTGGGATTCCCTATACAGCTGTGTGCCAACTTGGGCACAGGAATTGATGCAACTTTGGTGAATATCATAAAGGTTTGGACTATATACCATGTTTCTGTTTACACTTTCTCTTTTGAGGAAGAAGAAGAGAATTGTTACATCATACATTCACCATATTTTGGTACTCCTGTGGTGACCACCTCTTCAGTCAATGGTTTTCAGAGTTTAACATTGGTTGGAACTGGGAACTAACCAAGGAATCCTAACTTTATTGGCATGATATTACTCCAATGAAGCCTTCTGCTTCTCCATTTTTTTAAAAGATTTAAATGTTAAGAGCACACTTATGGCTTCATGTTTATTTTACCCTTTGGAATATCATTGCCTGTTAACCATCTCTACAGTCACCTGAAGATTGAGCCCTTTTGACAACTCTTTTGATGTTGGTGATCATTATGGTAATTGCCTTCAGTCTGTTAAGTGCTGCAAGCTGAATCTGTTAAATCAGTGGTCATATAATATCATGAATATTAATGAACATAGCTCAGTGACTATCTCCCACCATTATCCTTGGCCTACTGAGAAGAGCTACACCCAAACTTCTCAGTGATTCAGAAGTCCCTCTGATCAGTGCACTCCTTGGTGAATGTGTGTCCTCTGGACCCTTGAAAAGAATGCAATCCTCTCATATCTTCCAGTTTTACATAATCTGTCCATGCCAGCAATTACACTTTCTTAAGTTTCTTCTTTTCCTCACTCCCTCCTTTCCTTCTTTCCTTCCTTTCCTTCTTTCTTTTTATATTTTAGTCTCTTCTCTAGAGAGCTCTGGAACTCCAGAAAATACTGAACTGTAGACACAAAATTGGGAGAGATAGTCACAAAGTCAATTGAGCAAGATACTTTATGGAAACTGTACTGGGAATGAAAGGGCAATACCCACATTCAGAGGCAGAGAGAACTGTTTCCAAGTTTGGACTGGAATGGATGTAAGAACTAGCATGGCTCTTATTTCAAGTAGCCTGTCCCTATGGAATCTTCATTGTCCTCTTTCTTCACTTGTTCAGGTGAGCTCACACTTTAAGACTCAATAAAATGTCACATCTTGTTAGCTTCTTTATTATTTCAGATACTGTCCAGAGCAATTCATGTGTTTCTATTTTACTAAGATTTAGCCTTTTTTCCCTAGGCTTCCTAAAACCATCTAGTGATGAATCATTCCCTGGGACTCTTGCTGGAGCGTTAATCCCATATCCTGAATAAATTCCCTCGAGTCCAAGCATTTTTTGCCTATTTAGTTGTATGTTCTGATCTGCCCAATCATGCACCCTCAAAATGCACTCCTAAAGCCACTCCCTGGATTTCTACCAGAACATGGAATCTAGTCTTTGTAATTTGTAAGGTCCATGGATTCTTTCCTCCTTCCTCAGGACTAGATTGTTCCCATTTGCATTACAATGAGATTTAACTCTAATTTTCAACCTGGCACCCCAGAGAAGAGGTAGGGGTAGTTTATAAGTGGTCACCTGTTGCCTTTCATGCATAAAAATTTTGCAGCATCTTCCAGAAAGTGGAAGGTGGAAGTTCCAGTCCTTAATAGGAAAGGATGGGCCACTTCTACAGGCAAAAATAAGAACTATAAAGATAGAATTGACAACTGATTCAACAATATCACTTTTGGATATATAATAAAAGGAAATTAAATCAGGATGTTAAAGAAAAATCTGTATGCCTATGTTCATTGTAACATTATCCACTATGACTAAGATATGAAAACAGCATAAATGCCCATCAACAAAAGGACAAATGGACTCTTTTAAATGTAGTATATATTCAGCTTTCAAAGGAAAGCAAGTCTGTCATTTGTAAAAATATGGACATTATAAGGGAAATAATCCAGGCACAGAAAGGCAAATGACATACAATCATTTGTCAAATGTCATTCATACTAGAGTAGAATGATGGTTATAAAAGCCTTGGGAGAGGGATGTATGAAAAGAAGGAATGCTGGTTAAAGGTTATAAATTTCAGCAAGATTGGAGGAATATGCTCATGGAGATTTATTGTATTGGTGAGTGTAGTTAATAACAAGGTATTATATTTTTAAAAATCATTAAAAGAGGATTTTAAGTGTTGTCTCTTCAAAAAATGGTAAGTAGATAAGGTAAGGCATATGTTAGCTTGAGTGAGTCATTCCACAATGTGTACATATTTCAACATGTCATGTTGTATGTGATATATACAATTATTATCATCAAGCAAAATAAATACATGTAAGTGGATTGAACTCTCTAATAAAAATTATATAGGACTTGAATGAACATTTCTTCAAAGAAGAAATGACACATAAGCACTTCAGAAAATCTTAAGATAATTAATCATTATTGAAATGAAAGGCAAACCATACTGGTTATCTCTACTAGGATGGTAATATTTTTAAAATAGAAAATTAGTATTGGTGAGGTTTTTGAGAAATTGAGATGCTCACTCATTATTGGTGGGTATATAAAAGGATGCAACTGCTATGGCAAAATATTTGGTGGTTCCTCGAAAAGCTAAACATATAATTACCACATAACCCAATAATTCTACCCTAAGGTTATTACCCAAAATAATTGATAATAGTGGCTGGGGATATAGTTCAGTGGTAGAGTGTTTGCCCTGCATTTGTGCGTCTCTAGTTACAACCTCAGCACTGAAAAAGAAAGCACTGAAGATAGTGATTTAAACACTTGTTTGATAGTATGTATTGCAGCATTATTCACAGTATCCAAAAGGTAGAAACCCATGTTCATCAACAGATGAACTGATAAGCATAATGTGTTCTACCCATACAGTGAATTATAATTCAGGTATGAAAAGAATAAAGTTCTGATATATGCTACAACATGGATGAATCTTAAAAACAGTTAGCAAAATTAAATAAGCCAAACATAAAAAGGGCAAATGTTTTATGATTGCACATTTATGCAATATCTACAATGGTCAAATTCATAGAGAGCAAGTAAATTGTGGCAAGGAAAAAAAGACAATGGAGTGCTATTATTTAATATGATCCAAAAACATTTTATTTGTTGTTCATTTGCTTAAACATAAACTTCTTGGATCAATATGGTGAGTGAATGAATAACAAATAGATTTGTAAAACATTTTCCTATTTTAATATAAGTGTCCAGAAGATAAGTTTCAATGTACTCTCTGGCTACCTTATACCAAATTCTAAACTAGTAAATCCTGAATTTGTGATGTTTAACTGTTGGTTTAATGGTACAAGAAATAAGAAGTTATTTGCAAAACTCTTCTCACTTCTTTAATATTATTTTAATGTTAAAAACAGAATCATGTATTTATATTTCATGTATAACTCATTGTATAATTGATCAAAAGTTAGGATTTTATAATCATCATATTCTTTTGCCATTGAGATGTAAAATACAATTAAAATCCTCACCATTTCTTGCTAACATTTTAGGATATATTCCAGACATTATGACTGTGCACTTGACATGGGAAACATCCTTTAAAACTAGTTCAAAGATTGGTCATGCCTTTTCAAATAAAATAGTTACATTGCATTCTAAGGGGGAAAAATAAGTATGGAGTTTCTGTTTGGGGCAATGCAAATGTTTTGAAAATAGATAGCAGTGAAGTTTGCACAAATTGTGAATGTTATTAATGTTTAGGAATTGTGCGCCCCAAAGTGGTAGCCTAAATGCCATTCAAAAGCTTAGTGGATAACCAAACTGTGGTATAAACATAACATTGACTACTACTCAACAGTAACAGTAGCAAAATATTTGAGACATGCAACACTTAGATTAATGTCAAAGGCATTATGCTAAGTGAAAGAAGTCCATCTCAAAAAGTCACATCCTGTGTTATTCCATTCACACAATGATTTTGAATTAACAAAATTATAGTGATTATAAAAATATTAGTAACATCTAGAGGTTAGGGTTGTGGAGAGAGTTTGCTATAAAGGGGCAGCAGGAAGATATTTCTTTGTGGTGGTAAACAATTCTATATCATGATTTTGATGATGGTAACACAAATATATTATTTAATAATATTTCATAGAAATATACACCATAAAAAGTACAGATACGTCAGGAGCAGTAGTGCATGCCTGTAATCCCAGTGGATCAGAAGGCTGAGGCAGGAGGATAGTAAGTTCAAAGCCAACCTCAGCACCTTGACAAGGCCCTAAGCAACTCAGCGAGACCCTGTCTCTAAATAAAATGTTAAAAAGGGCTGGGGATTTGGCTCAGTGGTTAAGCACACCTGGGTTCAATCCCTGATACCACAAAAAGTACATATAAAACTGGTGAAATTAGAATAAGATCTTGAATCAAAAATATTAAACCAGTTTGGATCTTCTGATTATGATAATGTACCACAGTTATACATCATGGTTTTATTGCATTTAGGAGAAGCAAAGTGAACAGTACAGGTAAACTCTCTGCACTAATTTTAGAGTTTCTTGGGAGTTTTCAATTGTACCAAAATTAATCATATATAAAAATAAGAAGGAAAGAGAGATTACAAAGTATCTGATAAAATAAATCTTGATGGGAAGGCAGAACAAGAAGATGACTAAGTAGGATCCTCCAGTGATCTTCTCCCCATAATCACAACAACAGAAACAGTTATCCACACACCAAAATATCTTCACAAGGGCTAAGGAAGCCAGGTAAGAGACCATAGTGCCTGGTTTTAGTAAAATAAAAAGAGATCCATTGACGACAGTAGGAAACAGTTGCCGTGACACACCTCCTCCAACTGCATTACAGCATGCATCCCAATTGGGAACGGAGAGGAACTAAGTCTAGAACCAGCTTTGAGACCCAGTGCCAGGCCCCCCATGGTAAAAGCCAGTGCTGGCAAGATCTCCACAAACCCTGCCCCCAGACCTGGACCCATGGTCTGAGCCGCTGATACTTCACTATCCAGGTAGCCAAGGGACTGACTCCACCACCCCTCCTTCAACCTTGGGCAGTAGAGGAGGGGGAAAGACTCATCTGCTGGGGAGAAGGACACAAAAGCTAGCACAGGAATGTGCCTTGAATCACAGTGTTGGGCCTACCTCAGTAAAGCCAAGCACCAGGTAAAAGACACCTATACCCAGGCCAGAACTCTGGCCAGAGCCTTAAGTCCTGGCTCTGGCATTGGATACCTGCATCCCTATGAGACAGATATAAGTTTTGGTCTGCATCACTGTCAGCCATAGAGTGGGCCTGGGCATCTTCCCACAACTGTGTAGATTCCCAACAGCTGTGAAACTCAGGTGAAAAACAGCTTAGCATTAGCCCTTGGTGAGCAAGGTACTGTTTCCCCCACCTGTTCCCCATCCTCAGGCAGCACAACTATCCCTAAGTCAGTGCTCACAGATGGAGCCTGAAGACCTGCAGAAGCATCAGACAGAGACCTGTGCCCTGGTGGGATACACTCAATATTTCATCCTGCATCACTGACAGTTGTAGAATAGGCCTCGGTGTACCCCTGAGACTGTGCAGGTTTTTGTAGCTGTGAGACTCAGGTATGACCCAGTTTAGTGTCAGCCTTGATGGCCAAGATACTGCCTTCACCAAAACTACCTCCAACTTGAGCAGCATAATGTGGAGCAAGACTACATCCACTGGGGGTAGGACAGGGTAGTAAGCACTTGTTATGGTTTAGATATAAAGTGTCCCCCAGAAGCTCCTGTTAATGTGGGAATCTTCAGACGTGAAGTGATTGGATTGTGAGAACTGTAACCTAATAAGTCTAATCTAGCTTGAATGCACTGACTGGGTGGTAAGTGTAGGCAGGTGGGGTGTGGTGGGAGGATGTGGGTCACTAGAGGTATACCCTGGAAGGGGGCATCTTCCCTATGGCCCTTTTCCCCTCTGCTTTCTGATCCCCTCCATGAGCTTAGCAGCTTTCCTTCACTAGACCCTTTCCCCATGATATGGAGCCTCCGATCCAGGGACATTGAGTTGGCCATCTATGAACCAAGACCTCAGAAACCATGAGCTTCAAATAAACTTTCCCTTCTCCAAGTTGTTCTTGTGGAGTTTTTTGGTCACACAATGAAAAACTAACTGGCCTTTGCCTTGGAACTCGTACTGGGCAGGTGAAACCTAACACTGGGCAGGTCCTAATGATCCTAACCCCAGACTAGTACCCATGAACAGAGCCTCTGGGACAGTCCTGCTACTGGGTAGAGACATGCAGTTCAGTCTTACCCATTCCAATTAAAGTCACCTGTGGCTTCTGATGATCAGACCAGGAGTACACCTCAGCAGTAGGCAAATTGTATTAGTGTGAGTCTTGGTCCTAGCAACTGCTGTGCTGTTCTTGGCAGACTGTGGGCTCAGGGTGGAACACAACACTGTGCTATTTGTGGCAAAGGTGTGACCTGGAGTTAGTCCTTCTGTGGTGATTCTGCCCAGGGGTAGGCAGAATCCTACAGTGCTTGACCACAAGCTAGTGACTGTGGAGAAGGTAACCAGGTCTGACCTTCCGCCAGGAAGATCTTGGGGTGACAGACTACCCTTTTTATATATTTCCCTGGTTCATTCTGAACAGTGCATCAACAGTGAATTTGGGGCAAAACTCGGCTTGTATTGTCCTCTAGTGATGAGACAGTGACAGTACAACAGCAGCAGCCTCACCACAAACTGGAGTTGGGGCGCCATCTAGTGCTAATACGGTAAAAGTCACTACAGGTTCAGAAAATAAGCAACCAACTCAGAATTTCTGGAAAGATGGGCACAAAGTCAGATTTTGAAGACTAGTATCTAATCAGATGTGCAGAACTGCACATTGCAAACAAACAAGTATTAAAAGCTTTCAGTGAACCATAACCTTACCTAATGGTCTAAAGTTATCAGAATTCAGCCATGTAGTGATGAATGTAGCAAACCATCATGTACATCCATAAGAATGGGATCCTAACTAGAATAATATATACTCCATGCTTGTACGAGTATATCAAAATGAATTATTCTGTCATGTAAAACTACAAAGAACCAATAAATTAAAAAGAATGGATACATTAAAACAGCAAAATGTTTCACTAACTGAAAACAAAATAAAATAAAATGACAGTTTTTAGGAAACTCAATGCTCTTCAAGAAAAAAAATTATTCAATACTATAACAGAATCTTTACAGAGAAGTTGGGGCAATTAAAAAATCTAACAGAAATTCTTCAGCTAAATATACATGGAGATTAAAATCACAATAGCAGTATAGATCAAACACAAGAAAGAATTAATTGAACTTGAAGATAACCTGGTTGAAAATATTCAGTTGAAGGTGAAAAAAGAAAAAAAAATAAAGAGGAATGAAAAAGCTTATGGGATTACTGGCATGATTAAAAGCTTATTAACTCAGAGACAACATTCAGCCTTTGTTTTTTGGGGGATTGACTTATTTCACTTACCATGATGTTCTCTAGTTCCATCCATTTATTTGAAAATGCCATCATTTCATTCTTCTTTAAGACTGAGTAGGCCGGGCGCTGCGAGCGGGGCGCGCTCGGGCTGCCTGCGCCGGGCCGATGGCGCAGGGCTGAGCGGGCTTCTCCGAGGAGGAGCTGAGGAGGCTGAAGCAGAACAAAGATCCATTTAAACCACAACGCCGTCTCCCTGGGAAGAAAACTCGACAACAACTTCAGCGAGAAAAAGCCCTTCTAGAGCAAAGCCAGAAACTTGGACTTCAAGATGGACCAGGCTCATTACCTCCGGAGCAGCTACTTTCTGCTCCAAAACAGAGACTTATCACTCAAGAACCACATTCTCCCCCCCTACTCTTCCTAGTCCTCTTACAGTCCCCTCTCCTGCTGGTGATGGAAAACCACAGGGTATTAAAAGTCAGGGAAGGGAAGCAGGACTTAAGAATTCCCATGGTGGTCACAGGAAAGTCGAGCTCCTACCTCCAAAGCCAGATTGCAAATTGGAGAAAAAGAAAGTGGAATTGTTAGCAAGAAAAATCTCGTTGGGAAGTCCTCCAACAGGAACAGCGACTAATGGAAGAAAAAAATAAACGTAAGAAAGCTCTTTTGGCTAAAGCAATTGCAGAAAGTTTTACCTAGAGAACAAGAATCAATCAAGAAAAGTGGAGAAATGGGGCTTAAGACAATTAAAAACAAATAGATGTTAAAGAAGCGTTTAATGCAGGCATCTGTTCTTCATGTCAGATCTAAAAGAACTCAGGCAGAGACCATGAAATTAAAGCGGATCCAGAAGGAGTTGCAGGCTTTAGATGACATGGTATCTGCTGACATTGGAATCCTCAGGAACAGTATCGATCAGGCCAGCCTGGACTATTCATATGCACAGAAGCGATTTGACAGGGCCGAAGCTGAGTACATTACAGCAAAGCTAGATCTGCAGCGGAAGACTGAATTAAAGGAGCAACTCACTGAGCACCTTTGCACAATCATACAGCAGAACGAGCTTCGGAAAGCCAAGAAGTTGGAGGAGCTGATGAAGCAGCTGGATGTGCAAGCTGATGAGGAGACCTTGGAACTCGAGGTAGAGGTGGAAAGACTGCTTCGTGAACAGGAAGCAGAAGCAGGGAAGCATGAGGCCCTTGGAGAGAGGCCACGTCAGTCTGCTGAGGAGAGTGTCAAAGAGGACAAAAAGCCACAGGAGCAGTCTGCTTCCCTGGAGGTAGACAAACAGCGGGAAAGTTCTAGCAGCTTCCCCCATGTGAGTCCAGACTGACCAAACCAAGGGGTCAATGATGTGCCAGCTGCTCTGGCCACATGAAGGGCCAGTGTTCTTTTTAGCTAATATGATATTCAGTGAAGTATATTCTCTGCAATAGATTATGCCCTGGTCTCTTAAAAGGGCCTCTTTAAAACTTAATTTTTGAATCTGTGATTAATTTTAGTAGGGTAACATGTTTGGCCATTGCAGAGTCCCAAATGATGATCGTCTTATAGCAGGGGCATATTTCACCCTGATTTCAACCAGTTGTTCCTTTAACCCTTACTACTGGGTTAAATAAGTGTCTTAAAGGATGAAGAGCCTGAGACCCTTGACTCAAGCCCCAGCACCACAAAAAGAAGAAAAGGGTAGAAGAAAAAATACATGGTTAGAGTAATTTTAGACCAAGTAAATACAGAAAGTAAATTAAAAATGACACTTATTACCTAATGACACTCATTTAACTTCTCCTGGGAGAAGTGTTGAAAATGGAATGTAATCAATTAAAGACACAAAAATTAATGCGTAAAGAGTGGAAGATCAGGTCTTCCTGATCTTACTAGAGTTGTAAAATTCAACTTGGAAATAGTAGTTTATATACCAAACTACATAGTATGTGCTATAGTATAGTGTATGCTATGAAGAGTAGTTTTATATAAAGAACAAAACCACTTCAGGCAACATTACTTTTGTCTTTAATTGGCCTTTAAATGGTTTTAGTTTACCATCTGAATTTTTGTTAGTTGATACACACACATATATGTATATAAAAGTCCTATGTATGTGTAACTTTACTTTTAATGTATTCTCTTTTTAAATAACAAATTGATCAGGTTAATTTAGACAGTGAAAACATTTCTAACATAAGGCTGAAAATAATATGGATGATCTTATTGCTATTTTTGATTTTTCAAAAAATTGATGTATTTTCTTTCTAATGTTACTTGTAAATGTATGTTTTGTACGTTGAATATAAATTATCTGGCATAAAGCATTTTATTACTTTAATACTTTGTTAATTACCTGTTGCTAATACTTGACCACTACATTGTGCTATACGTGAAGATGTATATAAATATTGTAGCTTTGTCATGAAATCTGTGACTATTACATTAAATTATGATCTATTTATCAGAAATTCCCCAAAATAAAAATAATTTCATCTTAAGTTTTTAGAACAGGAACTACTTATAGTAGATAAGAAAGAATATGTTATCTATAATAGTTTCTTGAAAAGTTGGAACATACTATTTTTAAGTGGGTTTGGTTGAGGGTATTATCTTTTGGTAGTTTGGGTGATATTTGTACTTGCATGTAATTTATTTAATAGTATAATTTTCATTACTGACCTCTCTCAACAGAAGCATTTATATAGGACCTATGTTTTCATTTATGGATATCATACATAAAAACGGAAAGCTTCATTGCCCAAGACAGTCTTTTTTTTTAAGGAGTAAATCAGTCTGATGTATTTATAGTATGACTTTTCATTTACCCTAAAAACACGAGTTTCAAAAGATGACTGTTGGGGCGGGGTGTGTCAGTGATGCATTTGGGATCTCCTAGTAGATACAGTCATCCACTTTTGTATGAGAATTTATTAACAAATAAAGTTCTGTAATATTGTTTAAAAAAAAAAAAGACTGAGTAGTATTCCATTGTGTGTATATACCACATTTCTTAAGCCATTCATCTGTTGAATAGCATCTAGATTGGTTCCAGAGTTTAGTTATTGTGAATTGAGCTGCTATAAACATTGATGTAGCTGCATCACTCTAGTGTGATTTTAAGTGCTTTGGGTATAAACCGAGTAGTGGGATATCTGGGTCAAATTGTGGTTCTATTCCAAGTTTTCCAAGGAATGTCCATAGTGCTTTCCATAGTGGTTGCACCAATCTGCAGTCCCACCAGCAATGTATGAGAGTACCTTTTTCCCCACATCCTTGCTAACACTCAATATTCTTTGTCCTCTTGATAATTGCCATTCTGATTGGAGCAAGATGAAATCTTAGTTTTCATTTGTATTTCTCTAATTGCAAGAGATGATAAATATTTTTCTTCTGTGAAATGTCTGTTTCAGTTCCTTATCCCATTTATTGTTTGGGTTATTTGTGGTTTTGGTGTTAAGTTTTTTGAGTTCTTTGTATAACCTGGAGATTATTGCTGTATCTGAGGTACATGTGGTAAAGATTTTTCTCCCATTTTCTCTGCTCTCTTCATGTTGTTTCCTTTGCTGAGAAGAAGTTTTTAGTTTGAATCCATCCCATTTATTGATTCTTATTTTTTCTTCATCTGCTTTAGGAGTCTTGTTAAGGAAGTCAGGTCCTAAGCCATCATGATGAAGATTTGGGCCTACTTTTTCTTCAGGCACAGGGTTTCTGCTCTAGTGTCTAAGTCTTTGATCCACTTTGAGTTGAGTTTTGCGCAGGGTGAGAGATAGAGGTTTAATTTCACTTTATTGCAGATGGTTTTCCAGTTTTCCCAGCACCATTTGTTGAAGAAGCTATCTTTTCTCCAATGTATGTTTTTGGCACCTTTATCTAGTATGAGATAACTGTATTTACGTGGGTTTGTCTCTGTGTCTTCTATTCTGTACCATTGGTCTACCTGTCTATTTTGGTGCCAATACCATGTTGTTTCTGTTACTATTACTCTGTAGTATAGTTTAAGTTCTGGTATTGTGATGCCTCCTGCTTCAGTCTTGGTAAGGATTAGTTTGGTTATTCTGGGTCTCTTACTTTTCCAAATGAAATTCATGATTGCTTTTTCAAATAAGGCAATCCCAAAAAACCAAAGGCCAAATGTTTTCTTTGATAAGTGGATGCTGATCCACAGTGGGAGGTGGGTAGGGAAGAATGAAGGAAATTTGGATTATGTAGAGGGAAGGGGTAGGGTTGTGGGAATGAGAAGGACAGTGGGATGAGACAGACATTATTACCCTATATACATGTATGATTATACTACCAGTGTGATTCTGCACCATGTAGTGCCAGAGGAATGAAAAGTTGTGCTCTATTTGTGTACAATGGGTCAAAATGCATGTTTAACCAATGAGAAAAAATTTAATATTTTTTAAAAAAGGTTTATTGAAAGGACAAACAAGGATGGCAGATTAGAGGAAGGATGCACTTCCTGCAGTTCTTCAGCACTAGACTTACAAAGCAGGAAGACAGCTCCTCAGTGAGGTGGGTAACTATGGGAACTCACCAAAACTAGACTGTTAAAGAAGTCATAGAAACACAGAAAGTCAGAAACTTCAAATGTAACATAAGAAATAATATGTTAGAGATGCACTAGCTTGACCACCAGTGTGTCAGTAATAGTGGCAGCTGAGGGGAGGGGGAGCACAGGTGGAGAGAAAAGACTGCATAGCTGGCAGATTAAAAAAATCAAAAATAAAGAGAAATTGACTTGGAGAAACCTGTGGATTAGAGAGGAAGGTTGATTTTAATGGTCAGATAGTCTGTGGGGGGTCGTGATTCAGTGAAAGCTAACCAGAAATAGCTCACTCCAGGGGTGGACAGTTTGGAGGGAACCAGGATCCAGATTGCTAGAAATGGGTTGCTGCATGGCATGGGAACCATTTATAAGCACTGTACAGTAGCGAGCAGAGACAGGAGATTGTAAAATTACAAATAATGTTGCCAGCAGTCATCTAGAATGTGCCTAAACAAGAGAGACTGAAGAAGTCACAAAAAAATTGTACCAGGACCATACAGGCTCCTAATACCAAGGAAAAATTTCCCTTTGTTACTGGTGCACAATATGAGCTATTGGAAAGACATCTATAGCAGCCACACACGAACATCTGCCTTTCTGTGTGGTTACCTGGTATTTTATATTCATAATGCTGAAGGTAAAACCTGTGGAGGTTTGGTTTAAACACCCTAAAAGTGGATTTTACCTAGGAAACCAGACATCCTGTAGAGACCAGCATCTCCCCAGAAATAGGGGGCTGTGTGGATCTAATCTCAAATACCCACTAACAGTTTCAAAACTTGACCCCAACTACTAGAACTACCAATTTAGAATTCTGCACTTTCCCCACTACAGAAATATACAATTTGTCAACACACTCCCCCCCCCCAGTCTATCCCATCCTGTACCGGGAGACTGGAAGCTGAGATATGCTACAACCTGTCTTGGCTCGTAGACACAATGGCTGACAGCTAAATGCAGAACTTAAAGGCTTTGGATTTAAGAAACTCCAGCTCTCAAATTCAGGGTTACAAAGCCAAAAGTAAATACGAAGAATTAAAATTCACCCCTGCCAACGAATTTGACAACCTCAGTGGAAACAAGTCTTTTATTTCACATTAAGTTCCCTCCTTCCCTCCCTCCCTCCTTCCTTCCTTCCTTTTTTCTTATCTTTTTCTTTTGTTCTCCATATTCCACCAATTTTATAAAAATAAATTCTTATATTTGGACTCTTTTTAAATTTTTTTTCAAATATGATTTCATTTACTTTGTTTATATTCTGCAAGATTTGTGTGTGTGTGTGTGTGTGTGTGAGAGAGAGAGACTGGGTGCATGGGGGCACATGTGTGTTCTCATTGTGTGAATAGTTTCAAATACATATATATATATATATATATATACACATATATATATATAATTATACTTTAACTGCTTTCCTCTGCACCTGTTCATATTTAGCCTTGGTTTGACATAGCGAGGGTATAATTGTGCAACCATTTGAGTAGTTTTGATCTTACATTTTCTTGTTTGTTTGCACCTTGGTTTTTATCCTTATTACCCTTCCTTTAATCTCTTCCTAACAGCACAAATTTTCTGTTCCCTGTTCCTTTTTTCTTTCTTCCTCTCTTTTTTAGTTCTTTTAGTTAATATTTATTCCTTCTTTGCAGGTGACATCTGCTACCTATTTTATGCTCTCATGTGTTCACTTTTTAAAACTAAGTAAAACTTTATCTTGCCTTCCTAACCTATTTTCTCCTCATGTAAGAAGTTTTAATCCTGATCAATAATATAATTATATAGTTTGTGTAATTCTAATCCCACTCATGTTGGGATTATTAATACAGGAGATGACACAGTAGACTCCTGCTCTCAAATGCTTAATCTAGTTTACAGGTTTGTTTATTTGTTTGTTTTTAGTTACCAGGGATTGAACCCAGGGACATTCGACCACTGAGTCACATTCCAGCCCTATTTTATGTTTTACTTAGAGATAGGGTCTCACTGAGTTGTTTAGCGCCTCACTTAAGTTGCTGAGGCTGGCTTTGAACTTTTGATCCTCCTGCTTCAGTCTCCCGGGTCACTGGGATTACAGTTGTGCACCTTAGCTCCCAGATCATTTCTTGATCTATTACAATTTAATTAAGATGCCTGAAAACTCATCCAGTAATCAGAAAAATGATGGAATATATGAGATTGGGAAAAAAGTTAGGGACATGGAGAGCAAACTTGAGATTCTTCCATCTCATTGTATCACTAGCTCATCCCGTTTTACTTCTGAGCAGTAATCCACTGAATAACATACTACAATTTGTTCAGGTGTTCTTATTTTGATGAACATTTGCACTGTCTTCAGATTTTGGCTATTACAAATACAGCTGCTGAGAATATTTGGCTAACACTCTTTTTATAGACATAGACTTGTTTGTGGATAAGTGCGTAAGATTGGAATGACTGAGTAGCAGAATGAATGTGTATTTAACTTAAGAATCTACCAAACAACTTCCAAAGTGTCTGTACCATTTTACATTTTCACCAAGTAGTCTTTGAGTGTGCTGATATTTCCATAACCTCACAGACACTTAGAATGGCCAATATTAATTTTAGCAGTTTTAATAGGTGTACAGTAGTATCTAATTGTAGTTTTTAATTTACATTCCCCTAATGATTCATGGTATTGAGCATATTTTCAAGTGCATTTTGCCATCAGTATATCTTCTATGGTGGAGTGTCTGCTCAAAATTTTGCCCATTTTATATTAGGATCTTTATTTATTAATGAGTTTTGAGAATTGTTTTAGGTATTTGTAATACAAGTCCTTTATCAGACAACTGTTTTGAAGAGCTTTTCTCTCAATCGGCAGTTTGTCTTCACATTCCCTAAGCAGTGTGTTTCTGAGAGCAGAAGTTTTAAATATTTCAAGTACTATTTATCAAATTGTTCTTTTAAGAATTATGCTTTTGCATCTAAGGAAACTTTCTCTAACTCAAGTTCGCAATTATTTTCCCCTCTATTTTTGCTACTCTAGAAAGTTTAGCTTTATGCTTTAATTTTTCATTTCAGGTCTGTGATTCTTTTGGACTTTTTTACTTGTTGTGAATTACATTTTAAGTTCTATTTTTCTTCTTTTTTTTTTGGACTACAGGTATTCAATATTTTAGCACCATTCATTAAAAAGACTTTTCTTGAGTGAATTGGCTTTTGACATTTGCTGAAGATAATGTGTGTGCGCCCACGCGCGCACATTTCTAGATCCATTAATGTTCAATTGACCAATTTGTGCTTTTTCATGCTAAATCCTCACCACCTTGATGCTGTAGTTCTTTAAGTCTTGAAATAAGGTACTATCTACACTTCAACTTTATTCTTTACCAAAGTTTGACTATTTTAGATCCTTATTTTTATATACATTTTAAAACTGACTTGTCAACATTGAGAAAAGGCCCCTGAATTTTGATTGTGATTGTACTGAATTGTAGATCAACATGTGCAGTCTTGTCATCTTAGCAATATTAAGTCTTCCAACCCATGAATAATGTATAAACTTCCATTTATTTGGTTATTTTAACTTGTTTTACCAATATTTTGTATTTTTTCAGAGTACAGTTCTTACACGCTTTTTTAACTGATTTTCTCAAGTATGTCACATTTTAATACTATTTAAATATTTTTCAATTCCAAATTGCTCATTGCATACATATTGAAATAGGTTGACTTTTGATCACTGACCTGTTACCCTGCAGTCTTGCTAAAATCACATCAATTCCTCTTTGTTTTTTAGTTCCATTGGATTATCTACATGGAAAATCATGTCAATTGCGAATTAACAGTTTTAATTCTTGTTTTGTAATCTGAGTTTCTTTTCCTTTTTATGACCTCATTGCACTGGTTAGAACCTCTAGCACAACAGTTGGCGATAACCAATTTTTCTTTATTATTATGATTATTATTATTATTATTATTATTATTTATACTGAGGATTGAACCCAGGGATGCTTAACCACTAAGCCACATCACCAGCCCTTTTATGTATTTTTGTTTTTTAGAGACAGGATTGTACTAAGTTACTTAGGGCCTCACTAAATTGCTGAGGCTGGCTTTGAACTCATGATCCTTTTGCCTCAGCCCCCCTAGTTGCTGGGATTACTGGAGTCCCAGCTTTCTCTTCATTTTTTTTTTTTTTTTTTTTGTTTTGTTTTGTTTTATTTTGTGTTCTTCTTTACTTATGCTTACCTTCAGATTCAAATTTAATTTGTTCTTCCTTTTCTGTTTTCCAAAGTGGAAGCTTGTACACTATCTCAGATGCATCACACTCCTATTGATAGATTTTAAATTCATTTTAATTCAGTTCAAAACACATTTCAGTTTCTCTTGTTTTTCCTTGATTCATGAATTGTACAAAACTATGCAATTTGGTTTTTAAATATTTGAGTTTTTCTTGATTATTTTTCTCTTAATAAATTCTACTTTATTCCATTGTGTCCTGAGAATGTATTTCTAATCTTCAAATAAATTTAAGATTATTTGACATTTTTGGGGGGCAACAAATATGAATTATATTGATTAGTATTCTGTGAGTCCTTGAAAAGACTTTATTCTATCGTAGATAGAATGTTCTATAAATTTCAATACCTCATGTTGATTAATGGTGTTGTTAAAGTCTACTATATGCTCACCAATTTTCTGTTGCTGCCTACAGCAACGAGACCATGGGAATTTATCAGAGGCGGACTGGGAATGAACTACTTCTTTATCTTTTTTGGGCTGCTTCTTAGAGGTGTGCGTCTCTTAGAGGTGTGCGTAGTCTTAGAGGTGCGTCCTTCTCCCAGGCGAAGAGAATGTCTTATGTACACTAAGGCAGCCAATCAGCTTAGGATTAAGTAGCACGATTGGAGCACGTGCCCCGGTACCAGTCAAGAAAGAATGAGGAACATCTGTTGACCACTAGCACAGAGGAGACATTAACTAATCAGGCAAAAGTAGATCACGCCGTGTTAACACTAATTATGCGCCACCTCTTGGCCCAATGCCAACTGCCATCTTAGAGCTACTTAAACATGTCTCTACAATTTTCTACTTGTTTTTGTTGATTTTTAAATTGAGAGATGGTTGTTCAAATCTCTATAAATTGAATATTCCTGATGCACTTTTTAGTTTTATCAATTTTTATCTTATATATTTTGAAACTATGTTACCAAAGTATTTAAAAGTTTAGATTTGTGTTTTATTATACCATTGTGATTTTAAGATCTTTCATGCCTATTATATTTTATGATGGAATATTACATAACAGTATGCTATTTCACATTTTTTCTAAGTCTTCTTTTAGTAACATTGTGTTGATAGCTTAAAATCAGCCATGGTGAAAATATTTACACCACAAAAATGGGAAGGTATTGAAGTCAAGCATTTTGGTTTAGATAACCAAGTACACCATTGACTAAAGGTTTCCATTGCTACAGCCATCTTTATATATATAGTAAATTATATATATATTAGTTGTCAATGGATCTTTATATTTTAAT
This sequence comes from Sciurus vulgaris, assembly GCF_902686455.1. Lineage (NCBI taxonomy): Eukaryota > Metazoa > Chordata > Mammalia > Rodentia > Sciuridae > Sciurus > Sciurus vulgaris. Next base: position 93,484,886 of record NC_136471.1, on the reverse strand, counting down.
TATTTATATGCAGTGCTGAGAATCAAATCCAGTGCCTAACACATGCTAGGCAAGTGCTCTATCACTGAGCAACAACCCCAGCCCTGCTACAGCCATCTTTACCTTGGCCCTTACACTTACCTCCTATTGCAGGGGGCAAAACCATTACCAGTTTCACATACTATCCTGCATCTGGCCTGCTGTGAACACCTGCTGGCTATCTGCTCTCCTGTCTTAGATTCATCAGATGCCAAGCTATTCCTCCTTTCACTCTCACAGAGATGCCCTTGTGTTTCTGTGGTTGTTAGAAGTTTGCGTTGATCTGCTTATGTTTCAAGGTCTGTAAGAATAATTTGTTGTCCTGTTTATTATAAATATTATTGTTGGAGTTTTGGTTTTGCTACATAGTAGCTATCTGTTTTTACATGGTTATTAAGAAAGACTGATAAATCATGTTACCACAGCCACCATTTGTTTTGCAGCCACTTTACTTAGATTTCAGTAGTAATTTTAACATATTTGCTACACCTATTTTAAATATTTAAAAGTAATTAATTTAGACATACTTTCAATTTCCTCTGAAATATTTTACTATGTATGTCTTAAATAAAAGGATATTTTTTCAAAAAAAATTATCATACTGTTACCACACTTGAAAAATTAGTGATATTGCCATCCCATATTCAGTTCATATTCCCTTTTGTCCTCACAATAGTTTTTATAAGTGGGCATTTTCAAAGCAGTGTTCACATGTTCTATTGTCTTTTAAGTATCTCTTGATCCCAGGTGACTAATATCACAAACCTTTTTCTCCTTCAGTTTTAGACCATTGTATTTCCCCATGGATTTAAAAGGTAGTACCTTTTGTTTCATATAATTTCAGAAAATTGCTGTCCAGAAAAGATAATAATATTTTTTAAGTGTCTCCTATAATTGTATCCGATAATTCCATTCCACCCTTTAGAGGATATGTCCTCATATTTTTTATTAAAACATTTAAAAGAGAACTAGGGTAATATATAATGAAACCCTTTGTACCTCTTACTTAGTTTCAACAAGCATTGACTACTTTCCTTTGTGCTTTCACCAATTCCTCTATACTACTTTTAAACCAGTATAATTTTAAAAAAATATTGGATTATGTCTTTTTTGCTATCCTGAGCAGATATCACATTATAATGATGACACTATCCTAGGGAAACACTAGAGAATACACCTAGTATTCTAGTATCTATACCTGACTTGCACTAGAAACACAGTGGAGAATAAAAACAGAAAGAGGGTCATATCTGTTTCCAGTACTATCCTAGGAAGTGATGACATCTACCAGTTTTGAAAAGGTACTTTGGGGACCCTCTTGAACCTTTGCACATGGTTTAGGTTTGAGATGATACTAAGGGATCTTGTTAAATCATATTAGCCATTATAATACAGTAGTGGATTTCTAAGAAAGTACCTTTCAGTTTTCTTTCTTTTTTTTATTTATTTTAATTTTTTAATTTTTATTATTTTTTTATTGTAAATAAATGGGATACATGTTGTTTCTCTGTTTGTACATGGCGTAAAGGCATACCATTTGTGTAATCATAAATTTACATAGGGTAATGTTGTTTGATTAATTCTGTTATTTTTTCCCTTCCCCCCACCCCTCCCACCCCTTTTCCTTCTATACAGTCCTTCCTTCCTCCATTACCTTTCAGTTTTAAAGAGGTAACCCAAGTATTTGAATGGGAAACACCAGGAAACTTGGGGTCGGGCTTGCATTTTTTTGCTACCGGGGACCACACCCAGCATGGATTTGCTTTTAAAAGGGCTAAGTTCACCCTTTTCTCCCTTCTCTATCACTCTCAGAAGAACTTACAATTATGGCTTTTTTTCCTCCATAGGGCAATCCACCTCAAAGGTGATAGTAGAGGGGCTGGGGTCGTGCCTCAGTGGTAGAGCACTTGCCTAGCATGTGTGAGGCACTCGGTTCAATTCTCAGCACCACATAAAAATAAATCAATAAAATAAAGGTCTATCAATTTCTAAAAAAATATTTTTTAAAAAGGTGATGGTAGAGTTTATGGAAATGGTAGAAAATCTGCAACAATCTTCTTGTGCCTGAATTAGGCCTGGGTTTGTGGGTTGGGAACAGAGTGCTGAGCCAATCCTGAGCATTCAATCATTAGGAAATTATTCAGTTTTGGTTTTCATATTATGATTTAATTCTATGAAACAAAAATACCACATCATAATACAGAATTCAGGAACTTGGGTAAGATAAAAAGTGAATTTTTTCCCTAAACTTTTGTCTTCCATTCACCTTCCCCACAGACAGATGAGTGACAAAGATAATTTGACAATTTATGTATCTTCCCAGAGATATTTCACTTATACACAAGTATAAATATATGTATATATTTCTCTCCATTTTTTTATACTCAAGTTGCAGAAAGCAATGTAGGGCCTGTTGCCTGGGTAGAATTAGGCAGAGAGCACAGGACAGACACCACAAAAAATCCTATAAGTCTCAGGAAAACAAAATGCCCCCTGGAGGCAGTAGTATTCACTTATGATTAGTTTCTCAGCAAGTGCTTCCAGGCCCCAAAGTCATGCAATGCAGTTAGTGACTTCAAAACCCAAAGGCCTGTGCTCTATACTTCTGTGGATTCTTTGGGGGTTCTGTGGGCTTGGCCCTGGATAGATGCAGAGATAGAGATAGATACCCATTTCCTCTCTGAAAGAAATTGAAGGTCTCACCTAAAAATGAGCTGGGATGAACATTGTAAACCACTGGGTAATTTTTTAATAGATGAAGAGGAAGAATTTTCTTATATTTCTGTTTTTAAATTTAAGTAGTAAAATTGTAAAGACTCTCTCTTGTGGCTAGAACTGTGACTTACAGAAAGGACTGGGTGCTTGTGGTCTAGAGGTTCTTGTGGATTTGGCATCTGGGCTCAGGGATGGATGGGATGTTTTTTCCTCAAGTTTAGTCCCCCAGCCTTGTGCTGATGATCATGGAACCAGAGATCAAGAGGAATGTTTCTCAATTCATTGAAACCTGAAATCCTATGATGAGTGTAAATTAGAGAAGACAGTAGTAAAAATTCTCTAAGAGGACATATTCTCCTCTTCACTAGGGTGTTTGCAGGCTGCCATTGAACACACAAGAAGCTAGTGTGTTTTTCCTTTTGTCTAATGGGGCTAATGTCTTAGCCACAGATTAGTCATATTTCCTCCCAACACCCACCAGGGGCCTTAGGATGAGACTTCAGGGAGATTTCTATTAGTTTTTAACAACATTTAGAGTAAAATCCAGAAGGTTTCACCTTTGTTTACAAGGCCCTGTAGGATTTCCCTTCATGTCACCTCACAATCTATAACTCTCCACTTACTCATTGGATGTTCTTGCTATTCCTTGAAACACTTCCTGAATTTCTAGCTCAGGGTTTCCTCTCCCTCTGCTGTTCCCTCTACTTAGAAAAGTGTCCAAACCTTCCACTCTTTGAAAGTTGTGGATCTTACTCATTTTCCTTATTTGTCACCTAGAAAGATCTTTCTGTACTTAGAGAAGCACCTTTCAGCCTTTTACTCTGTCTCCGTGTGTCTTTTGTCTTTGTTTTTAAAGGTAAATTACCTCCTTCTCACATGATGTCAAACATAATGATTTGTTTCTCTGTTCACTGTTTTTATTCTCTCCCCCCTAACAGAAACTCATGATGGTCTTACACATCGTGACACAGCAGGCACTCAGTAATGCACATAAAACAAAAGCACCTACCCTATCACCACCTACTTTAGATGGCTGGCCATCTTCAGCTCCCTTTAGAGCAAAAAACTCAGATCTGCATGCAGATTGAGGACCAAGTTCAGGAATTTCAAAAACATGAGCTGAGACACCTCAGGTATTTGGATTATCATAAAGAGAAAGTCCTTGGCTTTGAAGATTTTCTGTGTCTTCATTTGTGTGGGCGGGATATTTGTTCAATGATTTGAAATGCCACATTGTGAGAAGGAATGGAGAGTGGAGTAGTTTATTTATTCAATGTCTCTCTCTTCTCTGGCCCAACAAAGCAGAAAGCCAAAGAGGATATGAGAGAGGTCCTTGCTCTCTGGGAGACCAAACAGAAGCAAATAGATGCATGCAAGAGGTATGAGAATACAGTGAAGTGCCTTGACATCTCTAAGCCCCAAATCCCCCTGTCCTTCCTAAACTCTGGGTTCCAGACACTCAAAATTTCTTGGCTCCCCAGAGCCCACTTGGGTACTCTACCACTTCTTTGGCCTCAACTTCTACTCTTCATCCCCCACCTACTTTGATAATTACAATACACTTGGAGAATACATACCCCATAAGGACTTTTATTATCTCTTCCTTATACCTGTAGTCCTCTTATGCATGATCCTCTAGATGCCTTCTATGGCCTTTCAGCTGTCAGCTCAAACCTCCCTGCTTACAAAGGCAGTATGTGCCCATCTAAAAAATAACACCTGCCCCCACCCACCCCACAACTCCCCATTCCTTTCTCTTTGCTTGAATTTTTTTTCATTAGAGCCCTTATCCCTACCTGACTTGATATAGTTACACCTTGGTTATCATATCTTCCCAATGCAGTTTAAGGTCTATATAAAACCAGGTTTATTCTGTACCATATTCACACTGTCTTTGTAAATTCCATTTCTTTGGCACTTATATGGAACATAGGTGCACATAGAAGAGAGGGTTGTTTCACAGTGACCTTTACTAAGGTGAAGAAGATGGAATAGAAGAAAGATACCCAGATCTTTCCCAGGGCTATGAAAGATTTTTCATGTGACATCAGACAAGTCTGTACCCTGAAATTGAAGTTATGGGAGCAGTTAATGTGTGGTACCTTGGGACTGAAAGTATCACTGTTCTATTTTTTTCCCAGTGAATGTAAAGCAGCTGTGGTTGAAGGAGATGTTGAGGAATAAGCAAGGTATTGAATAGCTGTGCTGTCTTTCTTTTTTCTTTTCTTTGGTACTGGGGATTGAATCCATGGGTCCTCTACCACTGAACTACATCCCTAGTCCTTTTAATTATTATTTTTTAAATCTTGAGACAGGATCTCACTAAGTCCATGAGGCTCACCTCGAAATTACAATTCTCCTGCTTCAGTCTCTGGAGTGACTGGGATTACAGGTGTGTGCCACCATACCAATCACATACTCTCTTTCCATACTTCCTCAGTAGACGCTACAAAGTTATGGTCCCCTTAGACATATGAATCTTGTTGAAATGTGAATTAAGTAACTTCCCTTCTATAATAAAGCCATTCTCTACTTCACTCATAGTAAACATAGATGTCTTGTCACTTGACATCAGTTTGCATCATAAATGATAATAACCCTTTTATCACTTCCTCAACTGAGTCATGCTAACCTCCTTACTCTGCCTAGACATTTGCTAGTCACATTTCAAAGCCTTTTGTATTTGTCATTGGCTGAAACACTCACTGTCATATTTTCATAAATAATTACAGTTACTTGTAATTAACTTAATATCCCTCCACCAGTCTATTGATTGCTTAATGACAATTACCATTCCTTGATTTTTCATTGAGTTTTTACCGACATAGCCCCAAAGTCTGATATCTAAAACAGGAATTAAATAAATGTTTATGTAATTAATTAATTAAATTCATTCCTAGCATAATTATTATTTTCACCCTAGGTTATCTGAGGAAAATAGCAAGAAGAAATAAAGATAAGAAACAGAGAAAAGGTTTAGGGATCCAGGCAGCTCAAAACCCGGCAGAAATTTAAAAGCAGCGTATATCAAAATTGTTTCTACTGTCCTGTATAACTAAAAAGAACCAATAAAAATAGATAAATAAATAAATAAATAGTGAAAGGGCTGGGGATATTGCTCTGTAGCTCAGTGGTTAAGTATTTCTGGGTTCAATTGCTGGTACCAAAAAGAGAAGTGATTTTCAATTGAAAAAAAAAAAAAAAAACCATCAGAATCCAATTCAGTTAACTACCTCTCCATACATTCAACCATGGAGGCATCTATCAACCATCCATGTAATATTCTATCTATGTAGTCCATTCAATGTATCCACTCTTCCATTCCTCCACTCTTTGCAACTATTTGTCAATCCAGCTATTGTTCATCCATCCATTCATGTAACCAATTGGCAACTATCTATCCATCCATCCTTTTCACCAGCATCCTATCTACCCACAGTCTATTAAGTCAGTCATTTACATAGTTGTTTTTCCATCCATCCATGCAAAAGTTCATATCATCATCAATTCAACCACTTATTTATTCATCCATACATCATTTCACTCATCCATTTATCCATCTATCCAACTGTATCACCATCCATCTGTTTGTCCAACCATGTGTTTATCATCTCTCCACATATACCTGCAACCATTTACTCATCCCCCTGTATATCCATGAATTCATTCACTATCCATCCACCATTTCCAGGAGGAAAGAAAAATCATCAATAAATATAGGAAAAGTACATGAGCCCACCTTTGCTGTGTTTCTGTATGTGTTGTGTGTAAAACCTGATGCCCCAGCATTCAGGGTAAATGATCACAGTACAAATGCTCATTTCTGATAGGCACTTAAAAAGTTCCTACTCTCTGCCAGCTTGTGGAGGAGAGCAACAGTAACAGGTATACACAGACTGTTTTGGTATCCAAGGATTCTGTTCACTTCATGCAAATATGTGGCAGCTGTGCCAAGCTCCTTTCTATGTTCCCAGGCCAACCAACAGTATGAATAAATGTAGATTTGTCCTCTAGGGGCCCAGTCTGTATAAGGGACTCTGGAGGTGAGCATAGAGGCAGAGAACCAGAATTCTTTCAATTTAGTTTAGAATCTCTCCCTTCATAAGTTGTTCAATTTCAATTCATCCTGAGCTCTCTCCAGGTCTCCTTGGCTCTTCTCCATACAGAGACACTGAGGATCTTCCTGAAGCAATTTAAGGGGAAGGAAAGTGAAACTCAGAGGTAAGAAGGCCTTACCCTGTCTTGTTTACTTCCACAGCAAAGTTGATGCAGGTGAAACAGGAGAGCTGAGGCAACTCCTCTATGGAAAGATCCACTTTGCACCCAGTGAAAGGCTCTTTTCCACATTACAGTGGAAAGAAGCTGAAGGGTGGAATTGGGGAAGGATGAACCCAAAACCTTGTGGCTGGCCCTCCAGGCAGTGTTTTGAGGAAGACAACAAGAAAGGGAAGGAGCACCCAGAAACTGCTTGTGACAGACTGTTGTCAGTCACTGTTACGCAAATGGAAAAAGTAGGCAGGGAGCACAGTCATAAAGGGCTTCTACTGGGGTGAGGGGTAAAAGGGAAGAGCTGGACCCAACCCCTCTCATGGGAAAACTGTTCCTGGTGGGGTCATGAACAGGGAACCTCAAACACGTAAGTCATCCCACACTTCCATCCACTCCTCCTCCCTCTCTCCTCTTTTCTTTTCCTTTCTTCCTCACATATCCTCTTCCCCTTTCCTGCTCCTAACACCAACTTCTCCCTCCTCTACACTAATTTCTCCCTCTATTCTTTCCCCTCTTCCATCACCTGGTCCTCCTCCTCTATCTCCTAATGCTCCCTCTTCTCTCCCTCAATCCTATTCCATGCTCCTTTCCTCCCTCCCTCTCCTTCTTGCTCTCCTGACCCTGTTCTTCAACTCCTCCCTTTCCTTTCCCACTTTCTCTTCCTTCTCCAGTTTTTCTTCCTTCTCCTTTCTTTTCTCTCCTTCTTTCTTCTCTGTTCTCACCCCTTCCCTCCCTTCCCCCTTCTTTCCTTTTTATGTAGCTTTCATCCTCCCTCCTCAATTCACTTATATCTAGAATGATGACAGAGATGGAGAAGTTGGACATTCAGTTCCCCTCAGAAACTTACATCATCTCAGAAGAAGAGGATATTAGCGAAAGAGGTAGGGTCAAGGGAAGATGATGAAGGTAGAAATAGAGAAATAGTTGGGGCAGGGAGTTTTGCTCTCACATGCATGGATTTCTGTGAAGGAGGAAACAAGGAAGCATTGGTCTCTATATTATAAGAGAAGCCCATGAAATTATTTCAGAGCAGGTCTTCTAGAAAGGGCATTTCCTGCATAGGGGCACAGCGGGTACACTGACACTGAGATGGTGGAAATACAGGGAGGTGCTGGACGGAAGGTAAGTGTGCTGGGGTGCAAGAGGTCTCCACAACCCAAAGCCCAAGACACCTGTCCCATAACCTTCTAACCTCTAAGTAGAATGCCTTCCTCCATTCAGGAGCTCTATCAAGGACCCAAGGAGGCCAACTCAGCGTCTGCCTCAGGAAGGACCACATAACCTTGTTTAAATGTAGTCAGGAAATGCATTCCAGAGGGAGCTAATAATCCTTTGATTTGAGATCTAATGTATATTTACAACATTTTTCATATTACTGGAAATACATGAATGTGTGGTCTTTCTCTTGCATATTTGACCACCTATTAATTTTCTTCTGAATAAATTCTTGAAAGAACATTATTGATCCAGTGTCCTGCATATTTAATCATTGGCACAACCTGACTTCATAAAAGACTGAATCACTCCACAGTACTAACAATAGTTTATGTTGACTGTTTTACCACATCTATACAACTAAACATTTTCATGTAGGTGCCACCATCAGTTCCTTTTTACAGGTAAAGAACCAGATGACTCAGCTGGTTTGTTGTTGGAACCATTCTTTTCACCATAGATATATGAAACTTCATATCCTGTGACCTTTGTTGAATTTCAGGGTATCATTAATCCTGACTACCATTGAGACCCTGGATCTACTATTTATTTAAATACCTTGTCTCTTCTTTCATGAGCTATCAACTACGTTTGTGATTAATAGCAAAAACAAAAGCTAAACTAAAAGGCTAAGCAGTTTTTTCTTTTGTACTTCTCCCCTTATTATAACACAAAAACAAGAAAACCCAAACCAACCTCTTGATCAGTGAGGTGGGTGTCATTTCAATAACTGGATTTGATGAATCTGGTTTTCTCTAGAAAGTTGAAGTGGTTCTGTTTCTGTGTTTCCTGTGATGTGACAGTTCCCTTCTGTCTTTCTGGACTTCTCATCCTGCTGTCATACCCACTCGACTTCTGCCACTGACCCTTTTGATATTTCTCCACAGGACACTTTGATTCCAGGCTGGAGACTGCCTCAGCCATTAGCACTCTCCCATCAGTGGAGGTGGTTCTGTTCTCTTACCTCTACCCCTTTATTCCAGGCATGAACTTGGGACTTCCCCTGATTTCCCACTATACCACAGAAATCATACAATAATATCTAATGAGAATTTATTAAAACTTCTTCTAATTTGGAAGAGAAGTATAACACAAACAATAAGACCTACAACCAAGCATAGACCTCAGAAACCCCAGCTATGCTAGTTCCTTGCCTGGCTCTCAGCCTGTCTCAAAATGACAAGGGGCAGCTCATCAACCCTACTACCAGAATTTTCTAAGAGTTTTCCTATGTTGAAATAAGCTACACTTATGACCAGTCCAAAAAGAAAGTGTTGGAAAAGTTTTCTCTCATCTCATTCAAAGAAGACAAAGGTCTACAGTGCTTTAATTTTAGGACCTAGGACCCAATTTTATCTAGAATGTTTGATAGGAGGTCATTCTTTTTCAAAGGAAACCCCCACCCAGACTCATAGGAGGAGGTATGAAAAGAGAGTTACAAAACTGACAGTCTGGCAGTCTGTATCCCACTGGTTAGGTTATTACTACTTTCAAGTAACATAAAAAGTGTCGTTTGTTCCTTTTTTCCCCCCACATACCTCATTTATCATGCATTGGGCATATATGTAAGTGCAAGGTGTTAAGTATATTTTCCTCTCATTTATACTCAGAAAAAAATCAGGGGGGTTTGAAGATGGCAGACTAGAGGGTAGCTGCATTTCATGTTGCTCCAGGACTCAGGATTCAAAAGAGGACATATTGAGAGACTTGGGACCAACTCAAAGCAGCCTGGTGAGTCTCTCCCGTTGGGGAGGCATCCTGGATGGGGCAGTAGTCCCGGAACGCAGGGAACTTTGTGAAGTAGAGCTGCCCGGCGAGACAGCCCTCACCCCCGCTGGAGCAGTGAACTTGGACAACTGGGAACATCGTAGAGGAGGCTGCTAAGCACAGTGCTTGGACTCGTAGCAACCACTGGGCTCTGGGCGGCTGCCCAGAGGAGTAGCTGCGAGGAGAGCTGTTTGGACTCGGAGCAACCATTCCACACCGGGGCCTGCCCGGAGTAGGAGGAATGTGGCAGGTTGCTTGGACTCAGAGTGACTGCACCAGAGCTACAGGTGGTTGCCAGAGGAGGAGCTGCGAGGAGAGCTGTTTGGATTCAGAGCAACCACTCCTGAACACTGGGGCCCGCCCGGAGGAGGAGGAGGAGGAGGAGCGCGGCGGGTCGCATGGACTCGGAGCGACTCAGGGCAACCGCTCTTGAACACCCGGGGGGCTACCCGGAGGAGGAGGAGGAGGAGCAGGGCGGGTCACTTGGATGCGGAGTGACTACCCAGGGCTACGGGCCATTGGTGGGAGGAGGAGGCACACAGTGAATTGCTTGGACTCCTAGTGACCGCTGCAGAACACCGGGCAGCTGTCCAGAGGAAGAGGCGTGCAGCGGGTCGCTGGGACTCGGAGCAATTGTACGGAGTTCCAGGTGGCTGCTCAGAGGAGGGGCCACATAGCCACGTGATTAGGTGCAGAGCAGGGTCCCAGGACGTAGGAGGCTTCTTGGTGGAAGAGCCGCACAGAGGCACGCTTAGGGGTGAAGTGAAGGTTCCAGGACTGCGGGCAGACTCTAGGAGAAGCAGCCTAAGGAGACTCGTCTGCAAAGGGTGAGGCTCCCAGTAGGTCCGAGCCCCTGGGAACATTGCAGAGGAAGGCAGCCCAGCCCAGGTGGTAGCTGTAGATTGAGGGGAACTTCTAGGAGGGGAACTGACCAGTGAGACCTCCCCACTGGGTGAGTCTTCACTGCCGGGTGAGGTTTTACCACAAGGACAGTAAAACCAGAGACACAGGCCCAAACAGGCCTTGCCTCAGCCTTCAGCCTAGTTCCCCTTTGGATGACCATTGGTCAACAAGTGGAGGCACCTCTGCCCACTAGCAGGGAATATACCCCAACTGAAGGCCACCACACCTAGAGAGGCAGCTTCCTTGTGGAGCACTGCACTATCCACTTCCTCCAAGACTTCAGCCTACTGAAGGCTAAGAGGGGATATACTAGAAATCTTCAGGGACATTATAAGTCAATAGAGGAAATCTGCAATATCTCAGCGGTCCACTGATCAATATGAACAATATGAGAAAACAAGGGTAGAAAATGCCCCAAACAAATCTAGATGTTACATCAATAAAACCCAATGACAGCATGGCAGAAGAAATGACAGAAAAGGAGTTCAGAATGTACATAATTAAAATGATCAGGGAAGCAAACAATGAGATGAAAGAGCAAATGCAGGCACTGAATGATGAGATGAAAGAGCAAATGCAGGCATTGAATGATCGCACCAATCGACAGTTAAAAGACCAAATACAGGAATCAAAAGGTCAACAAAGAGTTAGAGATATTGAAAAAAAAAAAACAAACAGAAATCCTTGAAATGAAGGAAACAATAAACCAAATTAAGAACTCCATAGAAAGCATATCCAATAGGATAGAACACCTAGAAGACAGAACCTCAGACGTTGAAGACAAAATATTTAACCTTGAAAACAAAGTTGAACAAACAGAGAAGACAGTAAGAAATCGTGAACAGAATCTACAAGAATTATGGGATATCATGAAAAGGCCAAATTTGAGAATTATTGGGATTGAGGAAGGCTTAGAGAAACAAACCAAAGGAATGAACAATCTCTTCAATGAAATAATATCAGAAAATATCCCAAATCTGAAGAATGAAATGGAAAACCAAGTTCAAGAGGCTTATAGGACTCCAAATACACAAAATTACAACAGACCCACACCAAGGCACATTATAATAAAAATAACTAACATACAAAATAAAGACAGAATTTTAAAGGCTGTGAGAGAAAAGAACCAAATTACATTCAGGGGGAAACCAATACGGATATCAGCAGATTTTTCAATCTAGACCCTAAAAGCTAGAAGGGCCTGGAATAACATTTTTCAAGCCCTGAAAGAAAAAGGATGCCAACCAAGAATCTTACACCCAGCAAAACTTACCTTCAAATTTTATGATCAAATAAAATCCTTCCATGATAAACAAAAGCTAAAAGAACTTACAAAAAGAAAGCCAGCATTACAGAACATTCTCAGCAAAATATTCCATGGGGAAGAGATGAAAAACAAAGAAGCAAATCAGAAAAGGGAGGAATTATCCTAAAGGAATTGTCAAATAAAGGAGGAACCAAGTCATGTCAAATAAATAAATAAAATTTAAAAAATGAACCAACTGACCAGGAATACAAATCATATCTCAATAATAACCCTGAATGTTAACGGCCTGAATTCTTCCATCAAAAGACATAGACTGGCAGAATGGATTAAAAAGAAAGATCCAACAATATGTTGCCTGCAAGAGACTCACCACATAGAAAAAGATACCCATAAACTAAAGGTGAAAGGATGGGGAAAAATATACCATGCACATGGACTCAGCAAAAAAGCTGGAATATCCATCCTCATTTCAGATAATGTGGACTTCAAGCCATAGTTAGTCAGAAGGGATAAAGAAGGACATTTCATACTGCTTAAGGGAAGCATAAATCAGCAAGATATAACAATCATAAACATCTATGCCCCAAACAGTGGCTCATCCATGTATGTCAAACAAATCCTTCTCAATTTCAGAAACCAAATAGACCATAACACAATAATACTAGGTGATTTTAACATGCCTCTCTCACCACTCGACAGATCTTCCAGACAAAAATTGAACAAAGAAACCATAGATCTCAATAACACAATCAAAAATTTAGACTTAACGGACATTTATAGAATATACCATTCAACCAAGAGTGAATACACTTTCATTTCAGCAGCACATGGATCCTTCTCTAAAATAGACCATGTATTATGCCACAAAGCTAATGTTAGCAAATACAAGAAGGTAGAGACACTACCTTCTATTCTATCAGATCATAATGGATTGAAGTTAGAAATAAATGAAAGAGTAAAACACAGAAACTATTCCAACATCTGGAGATTAAACAATATGCTATTATATGATGAATGGATAACAGAAGATATTAGGAAGGAAATTAAAAAATTCTTAGAGGTAAAGGAGAACAAAGGAACATCATATCAAAAATCTCTGGGACACTATGAAAGCAATACTTAGGGGGAAATTTATTTCATGGAGCACATTCAATAAAAGAAGGAAAACTCAATAAATAAACGACCTAACACTACAGCTCGAAGCCCTAGAAAAAGAAGAACAGACCAGCACCAAAAGTAGTAGAAGACAGGAAATAGTTAAACTCAGAGCTGAAATCAACGAAATTGAAACAAAAGAAACAATACAAAAAATTGACAAAATAAATAGTTGGTTCTTCGAAAAAATAAACAAAATTGATAAACCTTTAGCCACACTAACAAACAGAAGACGATAGAAAACTCAAATCACTAAAATTTGGAATGAACAAGGAAATATCACAACAGACATGATTGAAATACAAAACATAATTAGAAGCTATTTTGAAAATCTATACTCCAACAAAATAGAAAATTTCGAAGACATCAACAGGTTTCTGGAGACATATGAATTACCTAAACTGAACCAGGAGGGCATACACAATTTAAATAGACCAATTTCAAGTAATGAAATAGAAGAAGTCATCAAAAGCCTACCAACAAAGAAAAGTCCGGGACCAGATGGGTTCTCAGCCGAGTTCTACAAAACCTTTAAAGAAGAGCTCATTCCAATACTCCTCAAAGTATTCCATGAAATAGAAGAGGAGGGAACCCTCCCAAACTCATTCTATGAAGCTAATATCACACTGATACCTAAACCAGACAGAAACACATCGAGGAAAGAAAATTTCAGACTAATATCCTTAATGAACATCGATGCAAAAATTCTCAACAAAATTTTAGCAAATCGCATACAAAAACATATTAAAAAGATAGTGCACCACGACCAAGTGGGTTTTATCCCAGGGATGCAAGGTTGGTTCAACATCTGGAAATCAATAAATGTAATTCACCATATCAATAGACTTAAAGTCAAGGATCACATGATTATTTTGATAGATGCAGAAAAAGCATTTGATAAAATACAGCACCCCTTTATGCTCAAAACACTAGAAAAAATAGGGATAGTGGGAACATTCCTTAACATGGTAAAGGCCATCTATGCTAAGCCCATGGCTAATATCATTCTAAATGATGAAAAACTGAAAGCATTTCCCCTAAAAACTGGAGCAAGGCAGGGTTGCCCTCTTTCACCACTTCTACTCAATATCATCCTTGAAACGCTAGCCAGAACAATTAGACAGACCAAAGAAATTAAAGGGATACGAATAGGAAAAGAAGAACTCAAACTATCCCTATTTGCTGATGATATGATTATATACTTAGAGGAACCAGGAAATTCCACCAGAAAACTGTTAGAACTCATAAGTGAATTCAGTAAAGTAGCGGGATATAAGATCAATGCATATAAATCTAATGAATTTTTATACATAAGTGATGAATCTTTGGAAAGAATATGTAGGAAATCTACCCCATTCACAATAGCCTCAAAAAAAATAAAATACTTGGGAATCAACCTCACAAAAGAGGTGAAAGAACTCTACAATAAGAACTACAGAACACTAAAGAAAGAAATTAAAGAAAACCTTAGAAGTTGGAAAGATCTCCCATGTTCTTGGATAGGCAGAATTAATATTGTCAAAATGGCCATACTACTTAAAGTGCTATACAGATTCAATGGAATTCAATGGAATTCAATGGAATTTCCTCACAGAAATAGAGCAAGCAATCATGAAATTCATCTGGAAGAATAAAAAAACCAGAATAGCTAAAGCAATCCTTAGCAGAAAGAGTGAAGCAGGGGGTATCACAATACCACAACTTCAACTGTACTACAAAGTAATGATAACAAAAACGGCATGGTATTAGTACCAAAATAGAAAGGTAGATCAATGGTACAGAATAGAGGACACGGACACAAACCCAAATAAATACAATTTTTTCATACTAGACAAAGGGGCCAAAAATATGCAATGGAGAAAAGATAGCCTCTTCAACAAATGGTGCTGGGAGAATTGGAAATCCATATGCAACAGAATGAAACTAAACCCATATCTCTCACCATGCACGAAACTAAACTCAAAATGGATTAAGGACCTCGGAATCAGACCAGAGACCCTGCAGATTATAGAAGAAAATGTAGGTCCAGATCTTCAACATGTTGGCTTAGGACCAGACTTCCTCAACAGGACTCCCATAGCACAAGAAATAAAAGCTAGAATCAACCACTGGGATAGATTCAAACTAAAAAGCTGTCTCTCAGCAAAGGAAACTATCAGCAATGCGAAGAAAGAGCCTACAGAGTGGGAGAATATCTTTGCCACTCATACTTCAGATAGAGCACTAATCTCCAGAATCTTTAAAGAACTCAATAAACTCTACACCAAGAATACAAATAATCCAATCGACAAATGGGCTAAGGAAATGAATAGACACTTCACAGAAGAAGATCTACAAGCAATCAATAAACATATGGAAAAATGTTCAACATCTCTAGTAATAAGAGAAATGCAAATCAAAACCACCCTAAGATTCCATCTCACCCCAATTAGAATGGCAATTGTCAAGAATACAAGCAACAACAGGTGTTGGCGAAGATGTGGGGAGAAAGGTACACTCATACATTGCTGGTGGGGCTGCAAATTAGTGCAGCCACTCTGGAAAGCAGTATGGAGATTCCTTAGAAAACTTGGAATGGAACCACCATTTGACCCACCTATCCCACTCCTTGGCCTATACTCAAAGGACTTAAAATCAGCATACTACGGAGACACAGCCATATCAATATTCACAGCTGCTCAATTCACAATAGCCAGATTGTGGAACCAACCTAGATGTCCTTCAATTGATGAATGGATAAAGAAACTGTGGTATATATATACAATGGAATATTACTCAGCCATAAAGAATGATAAAATTATGGCATTTGCAGGCAAATGGATGAAATTGGAGAATATCATGCTAAATGAGATAAGCCAATCTCAAAAAACCAAAGGTTGAATGATATCACTAATAAGTGGATGATGACACATAATCGGGGGAGGGAGGGGTTAGTGTTAGGGTTAGAGTCAGGCAAGAATGGAGGAAGGAAGGACTGTATGGAGGGAAAAGAGGGCTGGGTGGGGTGGGGGGAAGGGAGAAAATAACAGAATGAATCAAACAACATTACCCTATGTAAATGTATGATTACACAAATATTATGCCTTTACGCCATGTACAGAGAAACAACATGTATCCCATTTGTTTACAATAAAAAAAATTAGAAAGTGCATTATTATTAACATTATCTATGCCCTTTGCACTGGATCACACCTGCTTCTCCAAAATAATACAAGAATATGTGCATATTCTGTCTTAGACATTGAATAGCAGCATTGTGTTACAGTAGTTATGAGACTGGGATCTGGAGGAAGACTTCCTGGGTAAGTCTTGCTTCCACTAAATGTGTGCTGAGTAACTATCAACACATCACTGGACCTCTTGGACCATCAGTATCTTTATTGATATACCTAAACTAACATGGATATTGCTTTGATAATTAAAAGAATTAGCCTGTAAAGCATTTAGGAAGTATTCAATAAATATTAGCTATCTGTGAACCACTCATGGGCTTGTCTTAATTTTCTGAGACTCAAGATTGAAACAGCATCTTCATATCTCTTGAGATTCATGTGATAAGTGACTACTAGTTTATTACCAGAACTACCCCCTGGAAAAACTTTCCTTGCATTGAACATGTACAGATGCAGAAGGGTGGAAGATATCTCCAGGATGAAAATGGTTTCCAGTTGTTGTTAATAAGAGGCAGAGGCACAACACAGAGACCCCCAAAAAGTTCATTTGTCCTCTTAAGTTTGAAATACAAAATCAGCGAAGACATTTTCAAAGTCTTTAAAGCTTGACAATAAAAAGCATGTCATAGTTACAGGAAAAAAAGATCAGTTGGAAGGTAAATATTTGGTAGGCCATAGAAACAGTCATAGTCAATGCACACCTGTCTCAAAAAATTTCCTTATCTTTGACTGATTTATGATTGCGTGTGTGCCCCAGTGCTGGGCATTGCTCCCTGAGGGGATGTCTGCTGAGGAGCTTCTTGGACATATTTGTTGTCTGTTAAAAAGAGATGCATGTAGAGACCAAATCTTCAAGGTTCTTTATATTTCCCTGCCTAGATTTGAGGGCTGGAAATGCTGCAGGAAGTTTCTAGTATCATGTAGCTCAATAGTACAAATGAAAAGCATCATAGGGCTGGGGAGATAGCTCAGTCGGTACATTGCTTGCCTTGCAAGCACATAGGCCCTGGGTTTGATCCCCAGCACCGCAAAAAAAAAAAAAAAAAAAAAAAAAAAAAAAAAAAGAAAAAGAAAAAAGGCATCATGGCAAGAGTCACAACTTGGAAACATTTCACTTGTGTATATCAGATGTCAATCTCATCATTGAGTGTATGAGCAATTTCCCCAGAACTATAAAACCTCAGACTTGAAATGCTCACTTATTTTTCATATGAAAAGACTGAGACCTTGTCAGTGTGCTTCACAAGAATTCACTGATTCTATGTTTGAGACGCTGTGCTAGGGTTTGAAAGACACAGAGATGATTCACACAAGGTCACTGCCACGAGGAGCTCAACAATAGAAATCAAGTAACCATCTCATTTTAGTTCTATTTTATATTGACTATCAATTCTATGCCCAACTTTACATTGTTATTTCCAAAAGACCTGAGAAATAGTTATTAGAATTCCCCTTTTACATTTGAAGAAATAGCCTGAGATGAATTCGATTATTTAGGTAGTTAGATGGTAGAATTTGGATTCACATCCAAGGCTTTTGGACTCTATAGGTGAGCCTTTTCCCATTTCCAATGGAAACACTGTTTATTGCTGTTGAGATGGAGATATCATGCCTGATGACAGTCACCTTCTCCCCAATTGTTATGGTTTAGATAGGAAGTGTTCCCCCAAAACTCCTATGCTAATGCAGAAATATTCAGAGGTGAAATGATTGGATTTTAAGAGCTATAACCTAATCAGTCCATTGTAGTTTAAATGAAGTAACTGGGTGGTAACTGTAGGCAGGTGAGGCATGGCTGGAGGAGATGGGTCACTGGGGGCTTTCCCTGGAAAGGTTCACCTACCATGCTCCCCATCACTTCTTCCTAGCCACCATGAGTAGAGCATGCCCTTCTGCCATAATGTTCTGCCTCACTTTGAGCCCAGAGCAATGGAGTTGGTTGACCTTGGACTGAACCTCTGAAACCATGAGTTCGAAATAAACTTTTCCTCCCCTAAATTATTCTTATCAGGGATTTTGATCACAGTGATGAAAATCTCACTAACACACCAACATAGGAGAACACTTGGGACATTGAGGAACTGACAAGGTTCTAGTATCCCTGAAATGACTAGTTCAGAGCTCAAAGGATCTATATGGAAACCAACTAATTAACTTGGGGTTAAAATACCTGACATGTTTAAATATCAAAACAGTGACAGCAGCTTTAGAACCCCTTTCCAAGTATGATGAAAACTTCACTCAATTTGAAATGGTTGGGAGTTACTATACCTTCTGTTATTGCCCTTTAGATTAATTCAATGACAAAGAGATAGCAGTTCCCACCAGGCATGGTGGTGCATTCCTGTAATCCCAGTGGCTTGGGAGAGTGAGGTAGGATGGTCACAAGTTCAACGCCAGCTTCAGCAACTTAGCGAGGCCCCCTGTCTCAAAATAAAACATAAAAGAGCAGAGATGTGGCCCAGGGCTTGAGCAACCCTGGTACCTGGGGTGGGGGAAGAGAGAGAGAGAGAGAGAGAGAGAGAGAGAGAGAGAGAGAGAGAGAGAACAGTTCCCTAAAACAATTGATAGCTGGAGAAAAGGAGGTGAAAGCCCTGCCTTGGAGCCCAGCCCTACTTTCAGATGAGAGGAGTGATATTTTCACAGTTGTCTGCTGAAGCATTAGGAAAATACAGAGACTTCCATCCATCTTACTCAGATGTTGCTTCTTGACCCAAGTCTACCAACTTATTATGCATAATTTAATAATTTGTGAGCAAGCAGAGTCAGGGGAAGGGAGGGAAGGAAGGAAGTTAAAATGGATACGAGCATTAAGAGGAAACTTGGGGTAAAACAATTGCATGGGACCATAGACTGGGCAGAAGTTGAATGGACAATTTACTACTACCCCTACTAGGGCTGTGACCTTAAATTTATAACTTATCCTCTAAGACCCATATGCTTATATTATTGCTTCTTGTACTGAGATGGATCTTTGAGAATTAGGACTTTACATACCCATTTCTCAGGAATCTTATTGAAACCTGGTAGGCATCAATGGATTGTTGAATTGAATAATTAATTTATTTATTTGTAGTAATAATACTGATTGGAGAATTAATCCTCTTTCCCATCAGAGCTAGTACAATATATCCTATCTGTGTGCTCACAATGTGGAAGAGCGCTGTGTATTAGGCACTGTGCAAAATCTTTTGCATTCCTGTTTGGTGTTGGCGAGATAGAATTCTCATACATTTTTCTACATGAACCTACACAGACACTGGCAGACTTATCCAGATACCCCATGATTTGAGAAGCATTTTTATACTTCAGTGCTTGTGTTAATTTGAGTTTCCATCATAGCTAAATAGCTCATTCTTCTATATGCCTAATCGTTTATGTATATAAGGATTCTGTGTCATGAAGATAGCAATAATTACAATGAAAAAAAAAAGCAAAGTCTGGAAAACTGATATTAACAGAAATACAAGAGATCTTAAATTTCATTGTGTCTAGTGTATGCTATTCCAATCTTCACATAGTTTCTTCAAATTTCTGCATTATTATTCCCTTAGATAGCTGTGATAAAGCCAGAATTTGAGCCTATAATTATTTTATCCTAAAGTTTCTGGGTACAAAATATAGAAAGTTCCCAACTTATGCTCTAGCAATTCCCACTCTCTTCTTTTCTGCCTTTTTTTAACAGGTGCTTACAATTTTTATCCCATCCCCTAACAATTCCAGGTGCTCCTCATTCCTGAGACTTTCCCCCATATTTAGTGGTTAAGTGCTGTGCATGCCCAAAACTGGCACCTTTTTTCTCCCATGTGCTATATATAATACTGTACTGGATTTTCTATCTGTTGGGAAAGGTAGTCTATCATAGGCCCCCTGTGTCTTTGCACATCCAAACTGCAGAACCTAACTGTTCCTTCATATTGAACTATTTTTATAGCTAGTCACACAGGCAATTAAATAGGCTAAGGTGACCTTAAATTAACCAGGATGATCACTTGCCCTCTGGGAAAGGGAACTAATTTGTTTATTTCTTGCTATAAAATGTACAGAGCCCTTGCTCTTTTGTTCTTTGGCTATTGCAGAACACACGTGTATGAAGTCAGTGTCTGGGCCCTGTGGGACATGAGGGCAGGAAATTCAGTGCACTCAGACTGATGTTCCTGCTTTTTGTTGTGCTGTAACAAACTGTCTTGATTCTATTAATTGAGTCTCATTATATACTTGCAGTGCTTACCTGCCTTGGGCAGGCCAACCTGCTTGCTTGCTTAGTTATCTCCTTTGGAATCTTGCTACTCCATGTCATCCGCTATAGGGTTAAGTTTCTTCCAGGAAACAACCTCAAACAATTTTTCTTTTAAGTATTTTTGAGATGAAAAAAATAGTTGTTACTTACATATTCCCACCATTTTATATAAATAGTGGTTTGTAAAGAGGGTTTTGAGTGTAAAGCTGGTGACTTAAAGAGTGTACAGAGGATCTGAGAAACAATAATAACAGCCTTATGAAGCAATATGAGGGATAATGACTAGTAGGCAGAGAATGAGATACAGGTAGAGTTACAGCAGATGTCTTACAGGTGATTAAAGCTTTGTACCCAGACTTTGGGTAATGAAGACCCAAGAGACAATATTGACTGACAAGAGAAAGTAAAGACTGATGGACCTGTTGATTTCTTTCTCTTTTTAAAATACTGTTTATGGCATTTTCCATATCTCAGTCACAGTTCTAAGAGCTTTCAGTCATTTAGTCCTTACTACAATCCAATGTGTAGTTATTATTATTATCTTCATCTTATAGGTGAGAAAACTGAGGTACATAGAGCTCAGTAAACTGAAAAGTATACATTTAGTAAGTGCTGTGATTTGGGACTCTGTGGGTGTGGGTTTGTGCCAGGTCATGGAGGATTTTGATCCATAACTTTTGCCTGACGAGAAACATTAAAGGCATGAGTCATGTTTAGAGAGGCTTTTATGGCATTTCCCCCCTTGGACTATGCTCTGGAAATGCTCTTGTTTGTTTCTCCAAAAAGCCTGAATAAGGATTAAATATTATGTTCAGAACAATAAACCAACATTATTATTGAAAACAACAACAATAACAACTTTGTCCGTGTGCCAGCAATAACCTTTTAGGTACCATCCATAGTTTGCATACCATATTTTAAGTAGCACTGTCATTGTAGAAAGACTATGGCTGGGCTGGAATTTCAAGTCTGCCATCTCATACTATCCATTTTTGTAATGTTTACCAAAAAATCTCACTCAAGCTAATGGTGAATACTTAGTGGATAAAATTTATGTTAATCAATTAGCATATTGCTCAATAAGCATTAAATATTTTGTCATTCTCTCTCTCTCTCTTTCTCTCTCTCTCTCTCTCACTCCCTCCCTCCCTCTCTCCCTCTCTCCCCCACTCTGTTTAGGTCAGAGGATACTATTCTCTTATTTTTGTACTTCATTCAAACCTCTCTCTTTTTCTCCCTTCATCCATACTGACCTGGTCTCTGCATCTTTGCAAATGCTGCTCCCTCTTTCTCAAAATCCATTCAGCTCTCCCTTCTTCACTTGTCAATATTCCATTCATTTCAAAGGCCCAATCTTTGTCTCCATTGAAACTTTTCCTGATTATTTGAATCAGGGTGACTCTCAACTGGGTGCTAAACCGTTTATTTCTCAGAAATATTTGCTACCCTGCAAAAAGACTCCTACCCTATTTATTTTACCCACCAAACTTGTCCAAACTTCCTTTCTAGATATAGGAATCAGTATCTGGGCTAGGGTACTAGAAACCACAGCAGAGTCTGTGAAGAATTATGTGGATTGTAGAGAGCATAATACTTAATGCAAAATATAAATATTGGGTGTAACTGAGGTGCAACATTCAATAACAATGCTATTTTGTTACCAAATAGTTTTGTCAATGATCAGTTTGAAGACTCAGGGCATAAAAGTGGGAGAACTGGAATTGAGGACTTTAGTACATTAAATAATGGACTCCCAAAGATATTCATGTCCTAATCCTCAGAACCTGTAAACATGTTTCCTTACATGGCAACAGGGACTCTGCAGGTGTGATTAAGGATCTTAAGATGAGGAGATTATCCTGGATTTCCAGGTAGATCCAATGCAATCACAGAGGGAGATCAAATTCCAATTCGAAGGAGGTCATGATAGCAGAGGGCAAAGGGATAAATTTGAAGATGCTACTCTTTTAGCTTTGAATATGGAGTTAGAATATATGAGCCAAGGAATAGAGGAAGCTTTTAGATGCTGGAAATAGTAAGGGAATTAATTCACTACAGAACATGCAGAAGGCATGCAGCCTTCTCTACCCCATAATATTTACCCAGTAAGTTCATTTCTTCGTTCTGACCTCCAGAAATGTAAGAAAATAAGCATGTGTTGCCATAATCCCTAAATTTGTGATTATCTGTTATAGAATCAATAGGATACTAGTACATGCTCAAGCAACAGAGGTTAAATGATGCTGTAACAAATAACTAAAATATGGAAGTGGCTTTAGAATTGGCAGAGGATGGAAGAATTTGGGGCACATTAGAGGGAAAAAAAACCTAGCTTGCCATAAGATTTTGGACTTTATTTAATGCTACAGTGGGTTCAGACTTTGGGGGCCCTTGGTATGGAGTAAATGTATTTGCATGTGGGACAAGTATGAATCTTTTTGGTAAACTGACTGTTAACCCAATAATGTGTCCAAATTTTTTGGTGGTAAATGGATAGAATTGGACAACATCATGCTAAGTGAAATAAGCTAGACTAAAAAAATCAAGGGTCAATTGTTTTCTCTCATATGTGGAAGCTAGAGCAAAATAAAGAAAAAGAGGGCAGGGTCAGATATCATAAATATATAGGGAAGATCATTATAGTGGAAAAAAGGAAATTAAAAGGAGAGAGAAGGGATGAGAAAGGGGAGGAAATGTGGTAATGAATTTTTTTAAAAAATTATGCTATGTACATATATAAATATATTACAGGGAATTTCACCTTCATGTATAAGCAGAAAGAACCAATCAAAAATAAATAAATAGATAAGAGAAAGGAAGACCAGTAGAGGAAGGAGAATGGGGGAATTGTGAATTGAAATTCCATGCATGTATGATTTTGTCAGAATGAACTCAACTACTATATATAATTAAAATGCTATAATAATATATCTGTATTTATTTTTTTAAAGTGTCCACATCCTAATCCATGGAATCTAAAACATGTTACTTCACATGACAAAAGGGAGTTTACATGTGTGATTAAGTTAAGGATCCTGAGATGGGAAAATTAGCCTGAATTATTCAGGTATGCCAAATAAAATCACACAGGCCCTTATAGGAGAGAGGGCTATAAATGGAGCAGATGTAGCAGACATAAAAGAAATAGATTGGAAAATGCTACTTACTTGCTTTGAATATAGAGAAGGAGCCAATAACAAAGGAATGCAAGAAGCTTCCTGCATTCCTTTGCAAGAAGATGAAAGCAAAATGTAATACCCTACTACGATCCTCAATTCTACTTCCCCCAATTCTATATGCCCTGTATCTAGAGGCAAGAGCCCCTAGAAAGAACATATTCCTGCTGATACATTGAATTTTTGCTCAGTAAGACCAATTCTGATTGGTGAACTGTGGAAATGAAAGATAATAAATGTGGTTTTTAAGCTACCAAATTTGTGGAAATCTGGTATAGTAGCAGCTGGATACTAATACAGAAAAATTGGGCATATATATAATGCAGGGTCTAAGGGTTGGAGGTGGAGTCTGAAATGTATTCCTGAAACACTATAGGTAGTGGAGTAGCTGTATCACTTTGTGTACTGCAGCATGAATAATTGCCCCACTCCATCCAGGGTCACTTGAATGAGGGAAATGTGGACACACACAGACACAGAACATATATAAACCATGGGGAAAATACAATTTTTCCTACAAGAAGAATATATACATTTCAAACCAAAATAAAATTTCACCACACATATGGAGTATTTTGTATATAGATATCTGTGGAGACCGTTTATGACAAGGTGTGATGTAGTAGAACTTACATAAAAAGAAACACACCTATGATAGAGATCGATGATGAAGTGGAATCATGAGACTGCATGTGATTAGTTAGTTGTGAGGAGTTAGTTGTGAGTAAGGATGACTGGAGGCATGCCTTATGAAAGAGAATGTCCATGGTAGACGTTCTCTACCATGGGTGGAGTATCCTGCATCAGATGATGATAAGACCCTAAGATATGTAAGTTTCTTGGTGGCGCTATAAAAAATACCTTAGACTGAATGATTTTTAAGCAATATAAATTTGTCATTCACAGTTCTGGAGGCTGGTAAGTCTAAGATCAAGGCATTAGGGATTAAATGTCTGGTGAAGGCCCATTCCTCAAAAGTAGCAAATCTTGCTGCAACCTGATGTGTTAGTAGGGAAAAATATCTCCCTTGTATCTATTTCATGATGACACCAGTCCCATTCAGGAGGTCTCTGCCCTCCTAACTTAATGAATTTCTAAAGGTCCTACCTCTAAAAACTATCATATGGGTAATTAAATGTCAACATATGAATTTTAGGGGGACATACATATTATGACCATAAGAGCAAGATTGAACAGATATCTGTAATTAATGGAGAGGATAATTTTAAACTTCATTATATGGTTGCATATGTTATTGGTAATGGTGGACATTGGGGAAAACTGTACATAGACGGTAGCTTAGAACAGCCACCATTTTATTTCCTCTTTATATTTTATGTTGTTTTGTTCTCTGCTCCACTTGATTTTGTTTGAGTCAACTGTCATCTGAGAGCTTAATTAATCTGGCAATTCAAACTCTAAGACCCACATCAGGGCCCTTGGAAAGGGAGAGCTAGAGAACAAGACTCATTTGGGACTGCTAGGTCTTCTTTCCATGTAGTCTCAAAGCCTCTTCCTCACCGCATGGATTTTCCAAAGACTATACAGTGAGGTAGTTGAATGTGTTACAAGGAAATTGGGGCTCCCAATAGTGTGAGATGGGAAGCTTCCAGGCTTTCTTAAGGCATAGATCCAGAAATAGCACATCATCACCTCCTCTTTATTCTATAGTTACAGGAAAGACTATGTTCAATGTGGAAAGTGACTTCACAAAGATGTGAAAATCAAAAGTCATCATTCATGGGAATTCATCATTGGAAAATAGCTAAGACAGTATAGGTGACTGAGAATCAAGGGAAATTTGGCCTATGGAAAGAAGATCATTCATTTATATTCTCACTGAGTTTGTGGTGCATCAAAGGAATTCTGGTGGTAAATCTATAATTCAGTTGGATACATGGGGTCAGAATTGATGAGAAGGTTTTAGATACTCGGTCTTCATCAAGGAATACCAAAAAATAGTGGCGTAAAAGGATTTATTTTTTAAAAAAGGAATGGAGACTATCACCAAGTGTCAATCATTGTAGAGATTTTAATTAAGATGAAATGAGGAATGATAAACATCTACTGTGTTATTTACATTGGAGGTCATTGGTGTTGACAAGACTTTTTGTTAACATAGTAGGTGAGAAATTATCTGATTATGGAGGGAGTACAGGGCAACTATCAGAGGGTAATCCCACTTTCTCAAGATAGGACAGCAGCTAGGGTGGGATATGAAGGGCAGGAGAGAATTTTTATATCAGATTATATTTCTTTCTTGTCTGTCCTCACTATTAAAATACCTCCACAATAGCAAGGTCTATGTTTTATTCCTTCTTTCTAGGGCATCTAGTAGTGACTGATTCATAGTAGGTGCTATCTAAACCTCTATCTGTTTATCTATCTACATATCATCTATCAATCATCATCTATCCATCTGCCAAATGTACTAGTACCATAGAAAGCAAAGCAATCCATTAAACTATGCCACACAGTGGAATGCTGTACTATTAAGGAATTAAACAGAATGAGGTATTTTTGTTTGTATTTGATAGCAATAAAGCCCTACACCTTACTATTGCGAAAAACAAGCAAACATGGAAGCATAAATGAAGTGTGATTTCTAAAAGAAATCTCTCATCTTATGTCCCTAACTTAAAAAAAAATATTCTTTTTAGTTATATACAACACCAGAATACACACATTATCACAAAAGCAAAGAACACAACCTGCTCCATTTCAGTCCCCAGCACTCCCCCACCCACTTCCCCACTCCCCTCTCTCCACTCTGCTGATCCCTCTTCAATCCATGCCTTAATTTTTAAGAGTTTTGTGTATATTAAGAATTTTAGCTTTTTCTCTGTTAACCAGGTAGCAAATATTTTCTCTCAGTTCCTCAGTAAAATTTTGATTTTTTTACCACACAGAAATCATCTTTCTGAAAAGTACTCACATTACTCAATCTTTTCTCTTTTTGTTGCATCTGTATCTGACAGTTTGTTTCCTACACCTAGGTTAAAGAAGAATTCACCCAATTCTAGGACTTTTGTGGTATAGTTTTTTTACATTTAGCTTCCTTATCTTTTTGTGAAAGGTACAAGATGTGTCTCTATTTTTCCCCCAAATGGCTATCCAAATGTCCAAACACCATTTATTTTAAAAGTCTATTGAGTTCTAATATTGAGATGCTATGTTGATCATATATCAAAGTTCCTTTGCATTTCTTTTTTTTAAACTGTTTTGTTTTTTTGATATTGAGTACTTAACCCAGGAACACTTTACCACTGAACCACATCCTCGGCCCTTTTTATTTATTTATTTGTTTTTGGAGACAGGATCTTGTTAAGTTGCTTAGGGCCTTGCTAAATTGCTAAGCCTGGACTTGAAATTGTAATCATCCTGCCTCAGCCTCCCAAGCTGCTGGGATTACAGGCATGTGCCACTGCACCTGGCTATTTATACGTTTCTGTTATGGTGAAAGCACTTAGCATTTGATCTATGCTGGGGAATGAACTCAGGTCCTTTCATATAATAGGCCATTGTTCTCCTACACACCTAGCCCCACAATATATATTAGCTCTAGGCACAGCCTTATACAGAAGATTTCTTTTTCTTGCTCTTGTAAATGGGGTTTTCTCTATTGTTGTGTACTCTGGTTATTATTTGTTAAACGAAGGCTATTGATTTCTTTGGGTATTTTGTAGCCTTCCCCTCTAATGAGTTGTTTTATTATTATTAAGTTATTTTAACCTTTAATTCCGTGGGGTTTTCCAGGTACACTTTCATATCATCTGTAAATAAAGATAATGTTTCTTCCTTTTTTCTATCCCTACGTCATTAGTGAGTTTCTCTTGTTTAATTGCACTGGCTAATCCTTCTGGTAAAATATTGAATCATAGTAGAGAGAGTATTTAACTGATTCCTGATCTTAGTGAAAATGCCTTTGGTGCTTCTTTCTTTAAAATTTATTAATTTCTCTTTATTGAAAATGAGTATAGACTAGGTGCATTGGTGCAGGACTGTAATCCCAGTGACTTGGGAGGCTGAGGCAGGAGGATTGCAAATTTGAGACCATCCTGAGCACTTAGGGAGGCCCTAAGCAATGCAGCAAGGTCCTGTCTCAAAATAAATAAATAAATAAATAAAATTTTTATTTCATAGGGCTAGCGATATGGCTCAGTGGTTAAAAAATCCTAGGTTCAAACCCCAGTACCCCCCAAAAAGTATAGAATTTTTTTCAAAGTCATTTTTTATCCATTATATAAACATGTTAGCATTATTAACATTATGTGTTTATGGAATTAATAATATGCAATTAACTTTGCACTCTGGATAAAATCCTCTTCACTGTGGTATAATATTTTCTTAGTTGTATTGGATCTGTTTACAAATACATTCATAAATTTTAATACTCTATAGTTCTTATTTTTCATACTATATTAGGCATAGATATCAAAGTTATAATTGCTTTATCATAAAGAAATTAAGAAGTTCTCCTTGCTTTTTAATACTCTAAAACTATTTCTGGATCATTGAGACAATACAATCTTAGAAAGTTTGATAGAATCCCTTTGTGAAACCATCTAGACCTTGAACTTCTTTGTGGACTAGATGATAACTTCCTCTTTCTTCTAGGGAAACTGATCTGTTTAAGTTTTCCATAGCTAGAGATGACAATTTTGGTAATATGTATTTCCTAGGAAATTATCCACCTCATAAATTTTTAAAATTTACTTTTATAGAAGTCTGCTAAGTATGCTCAGTGATTTTTAAACATTTCTTCTGATTCAACAGTTATTTTTCCCTTGTAATTTCTTATTCTATATTATTTGTTTTCTCCTCTTTTCATGAGTATGCTAGCTAGTGGTATGACTATTATTTTTAAAGAAACCAGAAAAAACAGTGTTTTTCTCTTTCTACATCATCACTATATACTACTTTCTTATATTTAGTATGTCCTTCCTTGTACTTACTTCCCTTTGATTTACCTTTCTTCTTTCACTAGTTTTTAGAGTTGAAAATCTAATTCATTGATATCATTCTTTAATTTATAGTGATGAAAGAGGGTAAGGGGCTGTTGCTCGACTGAAGGAACAAGATGATGGGAGCCGAAGTGGAGTCGGAGGTGTGGACCATGAAGACAGTAACAGTAAGGATTGTAACTTGGAGCCGCTTTCCCTGTCAGAAAGTCCAGGTGGCACCACCACTTCAGACAGTTCTTCATCTGTGCCTAGTATTTTCTGTGAAGAGCATTGTTCTGTGGCTGAACAAGACAAACTTTTGAAGCACATGATTATTGAGCATAAACTTGCAATTTCCCATGTTAAGCTGGTTGCTGATTTCCAAAGGTACATTTTATATTGGAGGAAAAGATTCACTGAACAGCCCATCACAGACTTTTGTAGTGTAATAAGAATCAATTCCACAGCTCCACTTGAAGAACAAGATAATTATTTTTTGTTGTGTGACATTTTGACAGAATAGAATTCATAGAGAAGAGCTTCGGAAACAGGACTGGACTCAGGATTAAAGAAGGTATTGAGAGACTCCAGATGAACTCAGAGCCACCAGGTGAGACTCTCCCACTGGGCAATTCTCCCCAGATGGGGCGGTAGTCCCAGAATGCAGGGAATTTCGTGGAGTAGAGTTGCCCAGTGAGCCTCCCTCGCTGGAACAGTGAGCGTGGACAGCCAGGAGCTTTGTAGAGGAGGGCCGCCCAGCGAGAGACTTCAGCGCAGAGCGAGGCTCCCAGGCCCAGGTGGCATGACCAGTCCCCAGGGAACGTCGCAGAGGAGAGCCACTTAGCGAGAGAGTCCTCACAGGGCCAGGCTCCCAGACCAGGTGATAGTTCCAGACCTAAGGGAACTTCTCAGAGGAGAGCTGACCAGGGAGACTTCCCCACAGGATGAATATTCCCCACTGGGCGAGGCCATCCCATCCCACCAGGTCAGTAGAACCAGAGACACAGGCCCAGACCAACCAGGACCCAGCCTGCAGTCTAGTCCCCCTTTGGCTGACCATCAGTCAACAAGTGGAGGTGCCTCTTCCCACTAGCAGGGAATATACCCCACTGGAAGGCCACCACCCATGGAGGGGTAGCTTCCTTGTGGATCACTGCATTATCAAGTTCCTCCAAGACTTCAGGCTACTGAAGGCTGAGAGGTGAGTTATTGGAAATCTACAGGGACACTGTATGTCAACAAGGAAATCTGCAATATCTCAGAGTTTCACTACTACAGGGGTAGATACCTGAACAATATGAGAAAACAAGGCAAGAAAATGTCCCAAACAAACCTAGATGCTACAGCAATAAAATTCAATGACAGCATGGCAGAAGAAATGTCAGAAAGGGAGTTCAAAATGTACATAATTAAAATGATCAGAGAAGCAAACAATGACATGAAAGAGCAATGCAGGCTTTGAATGATCATATCAATCAACAGATAAAAGAGCAAATGTGGAAAGCAAAAGATCATTTCAATAAAGAGTTAGAGATATTGAAAAAAAAAAACAGACAGAAATCCTTGAAATAAAGGAAACAATAAACCAAATTAAAAACTCCATAGGAAGCATAAACAATAGAATAGAACACCTGGAAGACAGAACCTCAGACATTGAAGACAAAATATTTAATCTTGTAAACAAAGTTGACCAAACAGAGAAGATGGTAAGAAATCATGAACAGAATCTCCAAGAATTATGGGATATCATGAAAAGGCCAAATTAAAGAATTATTCGGATTGAGGAAGGCACAGAGAAACAAACCAAAGGAATGAAAAATATAGCCAATGAAATAATATCAGAAAATTTCCCAAATCTGAAGAATGAAATGGAAAATCAAATACAAGAGCCCAAATATACAAAATTACAACAAACCCACACTAAGGTACATTATAATGAAACTACATAACATACTAAATAAAGACAGAATTTTAAAGACTGCGAGAGAAAAAAATCAAATTACATTCAGGGGGAAACCAATATGGATATCAGCAGATTTTTCAACCCAGACCCTAAAACTAGAAGGGCCTGGAATGACATTTTTCAAGTTCTGAAAAAAAAAAAAAAAAAAACAACAACAAAAAAAAAAACGGATGCCAACCAAGAATCTTATACCCAGCAAAACTTACTTTCAGATTTGACAACAAAATAAAATCCTTCCATGAAAAAGAAAAGCTAAAGAATTTACAAAAAGAAAGCCAGCAATACACAACATTCTCAGCAAAATATTCCATGAGGAAGTGATGAAAAACAATGATGTAAATCACCAAAGAAAGGAACTACCCTAAAGGAATAGCCAAATAAAGGAGAAACCAAGTCATGTTAAAAAACAAAAATGAACCAAATGACCGGGAATACAAATCATATCTCAATAATAACCCTGAATGTTAATGGCCTGAACTCATCAATCAAAAGACATAGACTGGCAGATTGGGTTAAAAAGAAAGATCCAACAATATGCTGCCTGCAAAAGACTCAACTCATAGAAAGAGATACCCACATACTAAAGGTGAAAGGATGGGAAAAAAAAAAAAAAAAACATGCACATGGAATCAGCAAAAAAACAAAAAAGCCAGAGTATCCATCCTCATATGAGATAATGTGGACTTCAAGCCAAAGTTAGTCAGAAGGGATAAAGAAGGACATTTCATACTGCTTAAGGGAAGCATAAATCAGCAAGACATAACAATCATAATTGTTATGTATGTCAAACAAATCCTTCTCAATTCCAGGAATCAAATAGACCACAACACAATAGTACTGAGCGACTTTAACACACCTCTCTCACCACTGGAGAGATCTTCCAAAAATATTGAACAAAGAAAACATAGATCTCAATAACACAATCAATAATTTAGACTTAACAGACATATATAGAATATACCATCCAACAAGGAGCAAATACACTTTCTTCTCAGCAGCACAAGGATCCTTCTCTAAAATAGACCATATATTATGCCACAAAGCTACTGTTAGCAAATACAAGAAGATAGAGATACTACCTTGTATTCTATCAGATCATAATGGATTGAAATTAGAAATAAATGACAGAATAAAAAACAGAAACTACTCCAATACCTGGAGATCAAATAATATGCTACTGAATGATGAATGGATAACAGAAGACATCAGGGAGGAAATTTAAAAATTCTTAGAGGTAAATGAGAACAAAGATACATCCTATCAAAATCTCTGGGACACTATGAAAGCAGTACTGAGAGGAAAATTTATTTCATGGAGCACATTCAATAAAAGAAGAAGAAATCAACAAATAAATGACCTAACACTACAGCTCAAAGGCCTAGAAAAAGAAGAACAGAGCAACACCAAAAGTAGTAGAAGACAGGAAATAGTTAAAATCAGAGCTGAAATCAACGAAATTCAAACAAAATAAACAATCAAAAAAATTGACAAAATAAATAGTTGGTTATTTGAAAAAATAAACAAAATTGATAAACCCTTAGGCACACTCACAAAGAGGAGAGAGAAAACTCGAATTACTAAAATTCGGAATGAACAAGGAAATATCACAACAGACAGGATTGAAATACAAAACATAACTAGAAGCTATTTTGAAGACATCAACAGGTTTCTAGAGTCATATGAATTACCTAAACTGAACCAGGAGGACATACACAATTTAAATAGATCAAATTCAAGTAATGAAATAGAAGAAGTCACCAAAAGCATACCAACCAAGAAAAGTCCAGGACCAGATGGGATCTCAGCTGAGTTCTACAAAACCTTTAAAGAAGAGCTCATTCCAATACTCCTCAAAGTAGTCCATGAAATAGAAGAGGAGGGAACCCTTCCAAACTCACTCTATGAAGCCAATATCACACTGATACCTAATCCAGACAGAGACACATCGAGGAAAGAAAATTTCAGACCAACATCCTTAATGGACATCAATGCAAAAATTCTCAACAAAATTTTAGCAAATCACATACAAAAACATATTAAAAAGATAGTGCACCACAACCAAGTGGGTTTTATCCCAAGGATGCAAGGTTGGTTCAACATCTGGAAATCAATAAATGTAATTCACCATATCAATAGACGTAAAGTCAAGAATCCCATGATTATTTCGATAGATGCAGAAAAAGCATTCGATAAAATACAGCACCCCTTCATGCTCAAAACACTAGAAAATAATCGGGATAGTGGGAACATTCCTTAACATTCCAAAGGCTATCTATGCTAAACCCATGGCCAATATCATTCTAAATGATGAAAAACTGAAAGCATTTCCCCTAAAAACTGAAACAAGGCAGGGATGTCCTCTTTCACCACTTCTATTCAACACTGTCCTTGAAACTCTAGCCAGAGCAATTAGACAAACCAAAGAAATTAAATGGATTCAAATTGGAAAAGAAGAACTCAAACTATCCCTATTTGCTGATGACATGTTTATATATTTAGAGGAACCAGGAAATTCCACCAGAAAACTTTTAGAACTCATAAGTGAATTCAGTAAAGTAGCAGGATATAAGATCAATGCTCAGAAATCTAATGAATTTTTATACATAAATGATGAATCCTCAGAAAGAGAAATTAGGAAAACTACCCCATTCACAATAGCCTCGAAAAAAATAAAATACTTGGGAATCAATCTCACAAAAGAGGTGAAAGACCTCTACAATGAGAAATACAGAAGACTAAAGAAAGAAATTAAAGAAAACCTTAGAAGTTGGAAAGATCTCCCATGTTCTTGGATAGGCAGAATTAATATTGTCAAAATGGCCATACTACCAAAAGTGCTATACAGATTCAATGCAATTCCAATTAAAATCCCAATGACATACCTTACAGAAATAGAGCAAGCAATTATGAAATTCATCTGGAAGAATAAGAAACCCAGAATAGCTAAAGCAATCCTTAGCAGAAAGAGTGAAGCAGGGGGTATCACAATACCAGATCTTCAATTCTACTACAAAGCAATAGTAACAAAAATGGCATGGTATTGGCACTAAAATAGACAGGTAGATCAATGGTACGGAATAGAGGACACAGAGACAAACCCACATAAATACAGTTTTCTCATACTAGAGAAAGGTTCCAAAAACATGCAATGGAGAAAAGATAGCCTCTTCAACAAATGATGCTGGGAAAACTGGAAATCCATATGCAGCAGAATGAAACTAAACCCCTATCTCTCGCCCTGCACAAAAATCAACTCAAAATGGATCAGGGGCCTTGGAATCAGACCAGAAACCCTGCATCTTATAGAAGAAAAAAAGTAAGTCCAAATCTTCAATATGTCAGCTTAGGATCAGACTTCCTTAACAGGACTCCCATAGCACAAGAAATAAAAGCAAGAATCAATAACTGGGATAGATTCAAACTAAATAGCTTTCTCTCAGCAAAGGAAACTATCAGCAATGTGAGGAGAGAGCCTACAGAGTGGGAGAATATCTTTGCCACTCATACTTCAGATAGAGCGCTAATTTCCAGAATCTATAAAGAACTCAAAAAACTCTACACCAAGAATACAAATAACCCAATCAACAAATGGGCTAAGGATATGAACAGACACTTCACAGAAGAAGATCTACAAGATAGATCAACAGATATATGAAAAAATGTTCAACATCTCTAGTAATAAGAGAAATGCAAATCAAAACTACCCTAAGATTCCATCTCACCCCAATTAGAATGGTGATTATCAAGAATACAAGCAACAATAGGTGTTGGAGAGGATGTGGGGAAAAAGGTATACTTATACAGTGCTGGTGGAGTTGCAAATTAGTGCAGGCACTCTGGAAAGCAGTGTGGAGATTCCTTAGAAAACTTGGAATGGAACCACCATTTGACCCAGCTATCCCACTCCTTGGCCTATACCAAAAGGACTTAAAATTAGCATACTACAGAGATACAGCCATATCAATGTTCATAGCTGCTCAATTCACAATAGCCAGATTGTGGTACCAACCTAGAAGCCCTACAGTAAATGAATGGATAAAGAAACTGTGGTATATATATGTACAATGGAATATTACTCAGCCATAATGAATAATAAAATCACGGCATTTGCAGGCAAATGGATGAAATTGGAGAATATCATGTTAAGTGAGATAAGCCAATCTCAAAACCCAAAGGATGAATGATCTCGCTGATAAGCGGATGATGACACATAATGGGGGTTGGGAGGGAGGCAAGAATGGAGGAAGGAGGGACTGTATAGAGGGAAAAGAGGGTTGAGAAGGGTGGGGGGAAGGAAAAAATAACAGAATGAATCAAACACCATTACCCTATGTAAATGTTTGATTACACAAACGGTATGCCTCTACTTCACGTACAAACACAGGAACAAGTTGTACCCCATGTGTTTACAATAAAAAAAGAGGGTATGGCTTTGTATTTTCCTCTGGCCATGCTTTCAATGTATGACAAAGATCTTGATTATATAATCATTTCATTGTCTGTTTTATAAATTCCATAATTTTATTTTCCAGTTCTCCTTTTACTCATGTGTTGTTTAATAGGTGGTCAGTTAAGTTTTAGAACGAGTATTATTAAGAAAACTGGCATCTCTGAGATAATACCAAAGGCTTAACACTTCTGTCATCAAGATCCCATACGAAAAAAAATATATAGTGTTGAAAAACTATTAGAGAAATTAATTGCTGAAGCTTTCCCTAAATTGGTATAAAGATGCCACTAATTTATTTATTAATTCTAAGAGTGTTTCGATTGATTTATTAGTTTTAACAATTTTTATGGAATATGTAGGGTTTTGTATATATAGAATCATGTCAGATGTAAACAAAAACATTACCTCTCCCTTTCCTTTTCTGAAGTTTTATTTTGAAAAATATTTTTAGTTGCACACTAAAAATTGACACAATACCTTTATTTTATTTATGTATTTTTATGTGGTGCTGAGTATCGAACTCAGCACCTCACACATGCTAGGCAAGTGCTCTACCACCACGTACTAAGGTTGTGATAATCCATAGTGAAGTGCCATTCAACCCCAGGCGTATTGTTGTCTTTTACTTCTTTTTACTTTATTGCTGTCTTTTACTTCTTTTTACTTTTTAATTGTTCTAGCTAGAACTTCCAGTACTCCACTGAATAGAAATGACACTAATGGACACCCATATATTGTCCCACATTGTAGAGGATGGTGTTAGTTGTGGGTTTGTTGTACATGTACATGGTTTGTTGTACATATTAATGCAATTTCCTTCTATATGTAATTTGTGGAGAATTTTTATTATGAAAATCTGTTGACTTTTGTTCAAATTCTTCATACATCTATTAGAATGATCTTATTTTTATCCCTCATTCTGTTCATGTAGTATATCCCATTTATTAATATGCATGTGTTAAACTATTCTTGCATCCCAGGGATAATCTCACTTAGTCATGGCGTATTATCCTTTTAAAATGATGTTGAATTCAGTTTGCTAGTATTCTCCTGAGAATTTTTGCACATATATTCATCATGGATACGCCTCTGTAATTTTTTTGTAGTATCCTTATCTGGCTTTGATATCAGGGAAATGTTAGTCTTGTAAAATGAGTTTGGCACTATTTCCCTCTCTCTCTTTTTCTTTTGCAGTACTGTGGATTGAACCCAGGGGGGCACTATACAACTGAGCATCCCTAGTCCCTCCCCACAAGTAATCATAATTTTAAATTTTTCATTGGCACACTATGATTGATTATACATATTAGTTGAATTTGTTTTGACATATTTGTACATGCACATAACAGAATTTGAGGAGTGATTTCATTTTTGTAATTTTATTTTGAGACAGAGTCTCATTAAACTGCCCATGTTAGCCTTGAACTTTTGATTCCAACTGCCTCAGTCTCTCAAGTACCTGGGGTTACAGGCATGCCCAGCCCTTTTATTTCTTCTTTGACCCTTTAGTTGTTGAGAAGTGTATTGCCGAATTTCCAAAATTCCTCCTGTTACTGGTATCTTGTTTTATAACATTGTGATCAGTAAAGGCAATTGAGATGATTTCCATCATCTTAAATTTGTCAAGATGTATGGTCTAACATATGGTCTATCCTGGTGAATGACCCACGTGCACTTTACAGGAAAGTGTATATGTACACACATATAAATGCACATTTCTGTGTATAAAGATGCATGTATATATGTACATAAATGTATATATGTGTATGCACATAAACTATATTTTACGATTTTTGCCTATATACACATATATTTTAGATTTTATAAACATATATACAAAAATTATTTGAGATGTCAAAGCTGTTTAGAGATCACATGAATAGCAGATAAATGTATATTATTTCTCTTTGGACGTGAAGGAAAACTGTTGCTGAGAAGTTATTCAAATAAGCACTGAGTAGAATGTTACCAAATACAACAACAAAATATTAACCAGTTGCTGATTGAATGAAGTCAATAATTTTAATAATATTAGTTATGGGGACCTTAATGAATGGAACCATGTATTAAGGTTGTGATAATCCATAGTGAAGTGCCATTCTTGTTTTCCAAGTTTAATAATAGGACAAATTTACATTTTTAAAATTTATTTATTTATTTAAAAAATGTAAATCTGCAAAGCAAAAGTAAAAATTTGTAGAAAACAACAGATGTTTTCATTTCTTCATGGCATTCCAAAATTCAAGTAAGTAAAAAAAAATGTAAAACCAAAAACAGAATAAAATAAAATAAAATAATAGGCCAGATTTGATTGTTAACTGAAGAAGTAGTGGCATAACTACATTTACTCAAATTTAGGACTTGTAAAATGATCTCATATTTTAACATGTATAGGGAAAATTCACTGTTTTACCAAGAGAAAGTTTCATGGGGCTCAATTTATTCAAGTGAAATCATTTAAGTGTCAAAGATTGGATTTAATTTTAATTTGTAACCCATTGTGTCAGTTCATCCATTTCTACTATGGAATATTTTTAGGCACTGTGTGATATTATGGGTAATTAAGGAAGGCAGTAGTTACAATTAGTAAGATAAAGCATAGCTAACTGCCCTTTAATTTATGTTCAGTAACTTTCCTGAGGCTATAGAGCATACCTGGTTTAAATTTAGAGGGGCTCCCAAGTATAATAGTAATTTGAGCCTCAGTATTAATTAGATCATGAAGATTTGCCAGTTGGTGCAAATCAGCAGGTGTTAGATATTAAATTTATTCAGAACCTATGTTGTAGAGGCACAGAAGTCAATAGCACCCTTATATCATTTTGTTCTATAAATGCATTTAATAAGTGTTTTATTTCCAATTTTGTCAAACTGAAACTTCTTTTTCAGGCTTTTCCCCTTCTCTATACCCAGTTTTCTTTTTCTTTTTTCTTTTTTTTTTTTTCTCTCCCCACCCTTTCCTTCCTTCTCTTCTCATTGCCCTCCTGTGTTGGGAGGGTGATATTCTCTCCTGTTCATATTTTTAAATTCCTTCTTCCAGAGAGCCTCACATCAATATTATCAGAGTTAATGGCCTCCCCAATGGCAATGGTTGATTTATAGGATTTAAAGTCCCAGGACTCAAGTCAGATTTGAATTAACCTCTTGGTGTGCCATAGAGTTGCCTTGGGTGTTTTTTTTTTTTTTTTTTTTTTTCCTATGATGATCAACATCATTGTTGTGCCAGAGGCATAGGCAGCAGTGACAGCAACGAAGACATTCTGAAAGATCCAAGTGAGTCACCTGCTTTTAGGAGCGTGGAACTCAGCATGTCACATATGACTGCATTCCAGCCCCCTCTAATAATTACTTTTTTACTGTAACAACTTCTCTTTGATGAGCTGCCATCCAAATAGGCTGAGAGATCACACAGAATACAAGTCTTTCTCCTGAACACTCTATACAGTGGAGACCAATGCCTATTTAAGATGATCAACCAATCTATCAAAGAGTCAAGGCCATTCATTCCCCTAAGACCAGCATCATTCCGAGTTTATGCTGAAATATCTCTAATATCAGGTAAGTCTGGGTCAAGACAAATACCACAAGACCACTTTATGGAGGATGCCATTCTTATTACTCCTGTGAATTATCTAATCTCCAAATTTAGGTGTGTTAAGTCTG
The DNA here is from genome assembly GCF_902686455.1 of Sciurus vulgaris. Classification (NCBI taxonomy): domain Eukaryota; kingdom Metazoa; phylum Chordata; class Mammalia; order Rodentia; family Sciuridae; genus Sciurus; species Sciurus vulgaris. Next base: position 93,445,969 of record NC_136471.1, on the reverse strand, counting down.
TAACAGAAGTTTCAGTACAACTCAGAAAATGCACTACCAAGAAGCTCAGCTCAAAGATCATAGGGTTTAAGGACCCTAGACTTAGCAAGAAATGCCTTCTTGCCATCAGACAAAAAAAAAAAAAAAAAAAGCTATCAGTAAAAAAAGTAAATAAAAGATAAACATCCCCAGGAATAGTATGTAGTTTCTCGTGTGCCGGGCTAGCTCATATGCGGGGTAAGGGCGAGGAGTCAAGACCCAGAGTCCTGGAGTTGGGTGGAAGCAGGCTTGTGGCGAGCAGCCTGCAAACTCATTTTTTGCGGGAACAGCTATACATTTTATAGGTTTCTTGCCCAATCGCAATGTGCCATGGGGAATCAGACCACCAGGTTCCTACACGGGTTCCCTGGGTAACACTAGGTCAACTTGGGGGAGTTGCATACTTTCCTAGGTGGCCGAGCAGAACGCTCCTCTCTGCAGGTTTTCCTGTCAGGCCTGAATGTGTGAATGTTTTCCTTACACACTTGAGACATTCACTGCTGCCAGCCAAGAACTAGGATTTCTCTCAACAGTAGTGGTCATGATCTAGACTATGCTCTTCACTGCATCAATTGTTGTAGCTCCTTGCAGAGGCAGATGATTCCACACTTAAATTTTGATCTGGTGAAGTTACGTTATCTACCAATAGGATATTTCACACCAAGAAGGTGTGAGAAGAATGATTATGCACATGAGGTTTTCTTGGCAAATCACTGTGACTCTCACGCAGGCTTGAAAATAGTTTGAGAGTTGTGGAGAAAGAAACTTATCTTCAGGTGATAAGGTCAAGGTGAGGATTCCCAGGCATGGTTTGAACTTCCCTCTTGTATTAGTCTGTTTTATGTTGCTAATAACACGATACCACAGAATGGGTGAGTTATAAATAAATTAAGTTTATTTTGGTTTACAATTCTTGTCCAAGTTAGAGAGGCCACATCCTGTGATGAGCTTTTTACTTGCGGAGTCCCAAGATAACACAGGTCATCATGTGGCAAGAGACAGGGCACATGTATGTATGTCTTAGTCTTTTTCCCTTTTCTAGAAAAAACCACCACTATTAAAATATGGGGCTCTCATTAGATGACCTTTATCTAATCCTAGTCTCTTCCCAATGGTCACCTATAAACACCATAGTTGGATTCAGTTTCCACCCTCTTAATACCTTACAATGGGGCTAAATTTCAAACCAAGTTTGTGTAGGGACAAAACATATTCATACCATAGCATTTCTGGTGTCACAGCAGGGAACATGTAGGCCTTCTCATCAACTTTCCCAGAATTGGGACAGAAGGGAAAGATTGAGGGGTTATGTTTCAAAGTTGTCAGCAGTGAAACATCAAAAATGGAATCAGTCTTTTAATACCATAAAATGAAATATTTTTTAAATTTTTTTATTTGCTCTAATTTATTGTATATGACAATAGAATGCATTTATACATTTTGATAGATCATATATAAATGAGTATAATCTCTCATTTATCTGAAATAGTTCTTAGCTATACAAAGGAATAAAATAATGATACATACTGCAATATAGATTGTCCTTTGAAACAATATGTTAAATAAGAGAAGTCAAACTCAAAGGCCACATATTTTGCAATTCCATTTATATGAAATGACCAGAATAAGAAAATACATAGAGAGGGATCCAAGATGGTGAACTAGAGGGAAGCTGCATTCCTTGTCGCTCCATGACTGGAGACTCAAGCAGAGGAAATACTGTTTTTCTGCAAGACTGCCCTCACTGCCCACTGATCTCCTATTTTTTGCCCCCCATTTGTCCACCATGATCATCAGCCCTTTGTCAGTATATCACTCATCTTTCATGTGCAGATCACTCACTGACTGCAGCTGACTGCCTGCCAGTTGCAATTTTGCCTGCCTTTTTCCTGCCCATCACCAGCCTTTAGCCTGTAATCACCTGCCAACTAGCCAACTGCCTGCTGTTTGTCTGCAGACCACCACAGACCATCTGCAGAGTGCCCACTACCGGTTGCTGCCTGGAAGTCCATTGTGTGGGTAACTACAGGTTTGATTACACATGGCTGCTGCCATCTTGGGACACTGGCCAGGGCCTAGGAGTCCAGAATGGAGGGGCCTACAGGTTTGCCACACCCACCCCTGCCATCTCGGGGCACAGTTACTTCAGTCTGGGGACACTGGCCAGGGCCTGGAGATCTATTGTCAGGGTACCTGCAGATCTGGTTGCACCTAAAGTCTTCCTGTGCTAGTGGCCACCATCTTGCTGCCTCTTTGCAGGGTCTCTCCTTTGTGTGAACCCATCCCTGATGGTATCTATGCAAGTTGAAATGGCATTGAGATCTTGGGACTGCAGCAAAGCAGAGCCCGAGGAAGCTGAAGCCCAGGTCCATCAGATAGCAGCTGGGTCTAACATAGGCCAGTCTGGGCCTGGCAAGCCTGTGAAAAGCTGGAGACTGGGGGCAGTTCCCCAGGGGCGGGGGGAACACAGGTTGAAGAAACTGGAGAAAGCCAGGCTGTTTCCAGCTCAGTGAGTCCTGAAGTGCACGGGGACAGAAGGGGCTGGTTAAAACAAGTGGGAATTCTGGAAGAGAGTATGAGGGCTTTTTGCTATCAGCTCATCCACCCAACCAGTCTGGCACCCACTGAACTGGAGCTACCATTAATCTTCAGACAACACCACCTGTCAGCAGAGAAGGGAAAATGACAAAATTTTGGAAAGCCAACAGAAGCAACTGGCAATTTTCCATTGAGACCTTCCTTTCCCCATGCCCACACATCTCTACCATCTTTAAATCCAAACATTTTTCATGCATCAGTTTATTGAAGAGTACGATGTCTGTATAGTATATTACAGTTTTGTTGTGTATTCTTATATACTTTTACATTTTAAAATCTGTATATATTTTTTCTCTCATCTGTATCCCTGGATTCTCTGTCTCACTTCTCTCATACTACCAGACAACTTGCATTAATTCCTCCTTCACTCTTACTATAACTTTTAACTTTATAAATTTCTATCTTCTCTCCTCCCTCATAAAACTCACATCTTACACTACTATTCCCTCTTTGTCCATCATTTGAAATGGTAAACCCTTTTAGCAAACTTACTGTTTATATTGTATACAATATTTGAACTTATTTCTGCTTATTGTGACAAAACTGTAGACACCTTAATAGGAGTTCTTCAGGTTAAGGTTGTATATTGTTTGCATTGGGTGCTGTTAATATTGGTCTCCCTCTTAAAGGTGAGGTACTGGAAGCCTTCAGGGACACTATAAGACTACAGGGTAGAAACTGTACTGCCTCATATCCACATCACTAGATGGGAAGACACACAAACAACAATGAAAAAACAAGGGAATAAAGCACCTCACACAAACCAAGTTGTTCCAACAATAGAATCCATAGACAACACAGGAGAAGAAATGTCAGAAAAGAAATTTAAAATGAAATAGTTAAACTGATCTGCAAATAAGGGGTAGTATAAGGAGGGAAATCAAAGAGAAAATATAGGAAGTGAAAAATCATGTCAGGAAAGAGAGATTGTGAAAAAAACAAGCATTAATTCTTGAAAAAGCAATCAATAAACCAAATTATAAATTTAATAGGAAGCATCACCAACAGAGTAGACTACTTGGAAGACAGAAGTTCAGGCAATGAAGACAAAATATATACTCTTCAAAATAAAGTCGATGGCATAGAGAAGATGGTAAGAAACCATGAACAGAACTTCCAAGAAATAAATGATAACATGAAAAGACCAAATTTAAGATTTAGCAGAATAAACTAAGGTATGGATATACAAAAAAAAAGGAATGTACAATCTTTTCAATGATATAATATCAGAAAAATTCCCAAATCTAAGACTGAAATGAAAATTCAACAAGAGGCTTACAGGATGCCAAAAGTACAAAATTTCAGCAGATCTACACCAAGACACATTATAATGAGAAAGACTAACATACACAATAAGGATAGAATTTTAAAGGCTCTGGGAGAAAAAAATCACACTACATACAGGGGGAAATCAATTTGGATTTCAGCTGATTTCTCAATTCAGATCCCTCAATGCCAGAAGGTCCTGGAATAATACATATCAAGCTCTGAAAGAAAATGTATGCCAACTGGAAATTTTATATCCAGTAAAATTAACTACAGATTTGAAGATGAAATAAAAACCTTCCACAATAAACAACATTGGGAAGAATTCACAACTTGAAAATTCTTCACATTTTCAGCAAAATATCCCATGAGGAGGAAATGAAAAATAAAATAAACAATGAAAACCAGCAAAGGGAGGAAAAAAAGGAAAAGTCAATCAAAGGAGAAACTAAGTCAAGTTAAAAACCAAAAATAAAACAAAATGACTGGGAATACAAATCATATCTCAATAATAACCCTGAATGTTAATAGCCTAAACTCATCAATCAAAAGACATAGACTGGCAAATTGGATTTAGAAAAAAAGACCCAACCATATGCTGCTGTTACCGACTCACCTCCCAGGAAAAGACATTCACAGACTGAAGGCAAGGGTGGGAAAAAGCATACTATTCATATGTACTGCATAAATAAGCAGCGGTTTCATCTTCATATCAGACAAAGTGGACATCAAACCAAAGTTAGAAGGGATAAAGAAGGACATTTCATACTGTTTAAGGGAATCATACATCAACAAGACATAACAATTGTAAATAAATGTATCCCAAACAATGGAGCATCTATATACATCAAACAAACACTTCTCAATTTCAAGAATCAAATAGACGACAACACAATGATACTGGGTGATTTTAACACACCTCTCTCATCACTGGATAGATTTTCCAAACAAAAACTTAACAAAGAAACTACAGAACAAAGTAATACAATCAATAATTTAGACTTAACGGACATATGCAGAGTATTTCATCCATCGTAAAGCAAATACACTTTCTTCTCAGCAGCACATGAATCCTTCTCTAAAATAGACCATAGGTTATGCCACAAATCAACTCTTAGCAAACACAAAAAATAGAAATACTGCCTTGCATTCTATCAGATCATAATGAAATGAAACTAGAAATCAATGATAAAATAAAAAATATAAGCTACTCCAACACCTGAAGACTAAATAGCATGCTACTGAATGACAAATTGATAGCAGTACAAATCAGGGAGGAAATAAAAAATACTTAGAGGTAAATGAGAACACCAAAACGGCATATCAAAATCCCTGGAACACTATGAAGGCAGTGGTAAGAGGAAAGTTCATTGCATTCAGCTTATTCACTAAATGATTAAAAAGTTAACAAATAAATTTCCTAACATTACCTCTTAAAGTGCTAGAAAAACAAGAACAGATCAACACCAAAAGCAGTAGAAGACAGGAAATAATTAAAATCAGAACTGAAATCAATGAAATTGAAACAAAAGAAATAATTCAAAGAATTGACAAAATGAAAAGTTGTTTCTTTGAAAAAATAAAATTGATTAACCCTTAGCTACACTAATGAAAAGAAAGAGAGAGAAAACCTAATTATTAAAATTTGTGACAAAAAAGGAAATGTCAAAATGGACACTACTGAAATACAGAAGATAATTAGAAAATATTTTGAAAATTTCTAGGGAGGAGGGAAGGTTCACCAGATTGGATGGGGGAGTGGGAGGAAGGGAGGGAATATGCGAAAGGGAAAGACAGTAGAATGAATCTGACATAACTTTCCTATGATCATACATGAATACATGACCAGTGTAATTCCACATCATGTACAATGACAAAAATGGGAAATTTTACTCCATGTATGGATGATATGTCAAAATACATTATATTGTCATGTATAATTAAAAAGAACAAATAAAAAAATTTAAAAAAGAAATGCATTCTTGCTGAGTGAGGTGGTGTATACCTGTAATCCTAGCTATTTGGGAGGCTGAAGCAGGAGGTTCACAAATTAGAGGCCAGCCTGAGCAACTTAGGTAGACCCTGTCTCAAAATGAAAAATAAAAACAATTTTAAAAAATCTGGGAATGTAACTCAGTGGCAGCACATCCCTGGACTCAGTCCCCCATACCACAAAATAAATTTAAATTTGAAAAGAAGTAGAATAAGAAAAAAAAAGAAAACTCTCAACCATTAATTCTATATCTCATGAAACAATGCAGCATAAATAAAACTAAAACTGTCTCAGATGACAGAAAACTAAATATATTTGTTGTAGAAAAACTAACCTTAAAATTGACTTTAAAAAGTTCTTCAGAATGATAGAAAATGATAAAAGAAAGACTTGTGGGGAAAGAGGAAGAAGGAACAGTAGAATGAGCACAGATATGAGCTGGCTGGGTGGGCTCATGCCTGTAATCCCAGAAGCTCATGAGACTGAGGCAAGTTCAAGGCCAATCTCAGAAACTTTGCAAGGCCCTAGTAACCTAGCGAGAACCTGTCTCAGAACCACAGAAGAAAATGGACTGGGGATATGGCTTAGTGGTTGAGTACCCCTGGGTTCAAACCCTGGTAAAAAAGAGAGAGAAAGAAAGAGAGAGAGAGAGAGAGATCCAATATGAATGCATAAAATAGTGTATCCTTTTAGTTTTGCTGATAATAAGGTGAAAACAAAAGCCATAACCCTCAAGATCTGTGAAGTACAGGGGCTTAAATGGTAGTGAGATTTACACATTTCACTCAAAGTGGACAGTGTCTATACTATTTGACTGGGGTAACACCCACTTGCATTTTAATACCCAGAGAAACCACTAAGAAAACTGTACCAGCTGATACAATCAAAATCAGTAAAAACAAATCAGGATGAAGTCCTAAACTCCTCAAATTATGTACATGAAGGCAAAATGGAAATATCAAAAAACAAGAGCAAGAGCCAATACACAGAAAAAAGCAATAAAATGATAGACTTGCTAACACTCCTTAAAATTTCTTTTATACCTTTAAGAATTTTATTCATTACATGTAAAGTATTAAATTTGTTTCCATAGAGTTCTTCATAGTATTCTTTAAACTTCATTTTAATGACCATGAGCTCAGTAGTTACTAACCCTCTTTTATTTCTGGTATTGGTAATTTATACATTTTCTACATTCTTGGTTGGTTGGGGTTTATCATTTTTATTTGTATTTTCAAAGAATGAGCTTTACATTTCATTTTTACTTCATTGTTTTCTTTTTTTGTTTTAAAGAATTCTGATCTATTGTTTATTTCATCATTTCTACTTTATTTGAAGCTTAAATTACTCCTTATTTTAAAAAGTTTTTCTAAGATTATGTCTAGGTTTTGAATTTAGATATCTATTTTTTTCTAATATATAGATAGTGTTCTAATTTTGATCTAGCTACTACTTTACCAGCATTCCACAACCTATAATAAAGTTTTATTTTTTAAAAGAGTATTTTAGATGAACTCTCAGTTTGCAGAGGAAAATGAGAAGGTATTTCAGTGATACCATATACCTTACATATATTTATATACTTTCCCTTATTTTTATTTATTTATTTTTTATTCATTTTACACAAATGGGGTACAACTTTCTTTTCTCTGGTTGTACATGAAGTAGAGTCACACCATTTCATAATCATACATGTGCATAGGGTGATGATGTTTGTCTCATTCTATTACCTTTCCTTTCCCCAACCCCTACCCACCTCTCATTTTCCTCTATACAATCCATCCATCCTCCATTCTTGCCTCCCTCCCACACCCTGTTATGTATCATCATCCACTTATCAGAGAAATCATTTGGCCTTTGGTTTTCTGGGATTGGCTTATCTCACTTATCATGATATTCTCTAACTCCATCCATTTGCCTGCAAATGCCATAATTTTATTCTTCTTTATGGCTGAATAATATTCCATTGTGTATATACACCACAGTTTCTTTATCTTTATGTTTTTTGTTTTTTCAGAATCTCTATCTCTATATTGCAATGATCTTTTGCTTCCTGCATTTGCTCTTTTAACTGTTTATTGGTGTGATCATTCATTATCTCGTCCTTTGCTTCTCGGATCATTTTAATTATGTGCATTCTGAACTCCATTTCTGACATTTCTTCTACCATGCTATCATTGGATTATATTGATATAGCATTGAGGTTTGTTTTTGATACTTTCTTCCCTTGTTTTTTCATGTTGTTCATGCATCTTCCCCTCTACCAGTGTGAATCTGAGATACTGCAATTTCCTCCCATAGACTTACAGTGTCCCTTCAGGTTTTCAATACCTCAACTTGAGCACACAATACAAACGATGTGTCCTTAACCCAAATAGTCCCTATTAAACTATTAACAGTATTGTCTTAATAAACAGAGATGATGAGTTCAATTATTGTCTAAAGCATAAACAATAGGTTTGCAATAATGACCACAACTTCTAATGGCAGATGAAGAGGTTGGGGAGGGGTGTAGGATGTAATGTTAATGAGATAAGAAGTGAGTCTATAGTGGTACTACATCAAAGGAATACTGAAAGCAGAATTAAAAGAAATTGGTTGTTAGCATGAGAAAAGGGAGAAAGAGTCTCCAAGGAAACAGAGAGATAAGAGGAAAATAGAGTGAGAAAAATTATAAGGAAAAAAGAAAAGTAGGAATAATAATAGGCATAATAGGAATAATTGTAATAATCCTACTAATAAAAAAACTTCTAAAATAAAACTATTCTGTACTGTTCAAACCTCTTAGTCTTCAGAAGCCTGGTGCCTGAAAGGTACTTGATAATGCAGTATCCCAAAAAAGGGAGCTGCCCAGTAGGAATGGTGGCCTCCAGGTCAGGAATTATCCATGGTAGTAGGCAGAGGCAACCCCACATGTTGATAGTCAGCTACAGTGTGGGCGCTAGACTGTGAAGGTAACATATTTTTTAAGCTAACATCCTTCTCCTGTTCCAGGATACCTCATTACTATATTTGATTGTCATGTTTCCTTAAGTTACCTTTGTCTGGGGCAGCTTCTCAGACTTTGCTTGTTTTAATGACCTTGATAGTTTAGAGGATTAATAGGTGTTTTGTATGATGTCTCCCAATTGGAGTTTGATTATTTTCACATGTCAATGCCAGGTTGTGTGTTATTGGGAGGAAACCCCAAAGGTAATTTGGCATATTATTCACATTATCTCAAGAACACATACTGGGTGCTGGGGTTGTGACTCAGTTGTCAAATACTTGCCTAGCACATGTGGGGCACGGTGTTTGATCCTCAGCACCACATAAAAACAAACGAATAAAATAAAGGCATTGAGTCCATCTAAAACTAAAAATAGTTTTAAGAAAGAATACATACTATTCATATAAATTATAATTGTTGATCTCAGCCTTGATAACCTTGCTGAGGTAGCATTCATCAGTTTTCTCCATGGTAAAACTCTCCCCGTCTACATTTTGCTTTTTGAAGGAAGTAACTGTTTACATCCCATATTTAGAGGGGATGCTATGACTTTCTTCATTGAAGGCTTCTGCAGAAATTTATCTCCACAAATTATTTGAAAATCTCTCTCCATTTATTAATTCAGTCATTTGTTTACATCAGTATGGACTTAGTATTTATTTTATACACTGGGTTATAATCAAATACTGTTTTATTTTGTTACTCAAATTGTTCCAGCTTTTACCATTATAAACTCTTCTGGCTGTCTCCAGGGCTTCCTTGACAAGGGTTTGGGTTTTTGTTTCTGTTCGTTTTTTATGTTTCACTTTTAGAACTTCCTTACTTTCTGGTGCTACAAGACTTCCATGCCCATCTTCTGTATTTCGTGCCCCAGTCTTCAGATCATCCTTTGCTCAAAGGAGCCTGACTCCTTTTGTTGGAAAAGAGTATTATAAAACAAGATCTGGGTACTAGGAGTGCTCTTTACTACTTGAGTGTCCTTTCTTTCAGTTTCAGCAAACAGAAAAAAATGTGTTTATACCAACTCATATATACACCAATATCTAAAAATATTTCATTACATAACCATTCATATTTTTATTAAGCCAAATGTGTTCACACTGATATCTTCAAACCTAATCCATTGTCACACAGATCATTCTAGTCTCTTCCCCTTGCTCATTTGTAAATTTACATTCCTACAATAAAAAAATGTGTTTTTTGCCTGTATGGATGTATAACAATATTAGAATTATTAATCTATATCCCTTATAGGATACAACTTTATCAAATAGAGTGCACTGCTATGGGCAGTTACATTTGTCTTTATTCTTACAGATTCCATTTATTTCCAGAGTTATTTAAGTTAGCACCATGTCTTACACTTCAGTGAAGTGTTTTCAAACATTTGTAATAGTTATACATTATTCTGTCCCAGTTTGTGTTCCTTTGGTGATTCCCTGACCTAAATAATTTAGTTTTAAATTTATATTCATGCAGGTTAACTCTTGAGGAAATAAAGTTCTATGACTTTTTTATAACTATGTATTGTCATATGTCCACCAATAGAGTATTATACAGAATATTTTTTGCAATCTTAAAAGCCCTCTGTTTATCACTCTTCTCTCACCTCTGAATCCATGGCAACCACTGACCATTTTACTGTCTCTATAGTTTTTCCTTTAGTCTAATGTAATATATTTCAAATCATATAATGTGCAGTCTTTTTAGACTGGCTTCTTAAACTTAGCAATATGCATTGAAGGTACTTCCATATCTTACAATGATTTGATAGTTCATTCTTTTTATCACTGGATAATATATTCTGTTATATGAATATACCAGTTTGCTTATCCATTCATCTATTGGATAACTTGTTGCTTCCAGTTTGGAACATTTTGAAATAAAGCTGTGATAAACATTTGTGTAGAGGTTTCTGTTTGAACATATGGTTTCAAATTAATTGCTAAATACCTAAAGGTACAATTTCTGTATCTTTAAGACTTTGTCTAGCTGTGTCAGAAACTTCCAAACTGTCATTCAAACTGAGTGATTGTACCATTTTATATTCCCATCAGCAAAAATTAGACTTCTTTTTCTCCATATCCTTGCAAACATATGCTATTGTCAATTTTTTGTGTGTGCTGGGGAATGAATCTAGGGCATCATGCATGCCAGACAAGTGCTCTAACACTGAGAGCTTTGTGTGTGTGTGTGTGTGTGTGTGTGTGTGTCTTAATCTTTCTAAGAACATACCTATGTATTTCATTGTAATTTTAATTTGCAATTCCCTCATGAAAAATTATATTGAGCATATTTTCATGTTTTTACCAACTGTATATCTTATAGCCTCTGATCTGACCTCAGAAGTTGACTTCATTTGCTGAAATCTTGTCAAACACAAAATGATTTATTTTATACCCTCAAACTTCTCTAATTTTTCTTCTTCTTTATCTTCACCTTCTATTTCCTTTCCCTTCTCCTCCCCCTCTTCCTCTACTCCTCATATTCCTCCTGCCCCTTCCTCTTGCACTTGGTTGAAGGAAGTCAAGAATAAATAAGTGTCTGATAAGCTTCGCGCAGGGGCACATGCATGTAATCCCAGAAGCTGTTCAGGTTGAAGCAGGAGGATCTCAAATATTCAAAGTCAGCCTCAGCAATTTAGTGAGACCCTGAGCAACTCAGTGAGACCCTGTCTCTAAATAAAAATTAAAAAAGAACTGGGGATGTTGCTCAGTGGTTAAGCACCCCTGGGTTCAATCCCCGGTACCTAAATTAATAAATAAAGTAAAATGCTTTAAAAATGGCTGATAATTCGATTACTTATTTTGCAAGGGAAAGATGCACTTCATTTGGGCTTACACTGACAGAATCATGGATGCAAACACAGAAGAACGTAATTGCTATGCACAGTGAACACTCTCATATTCACAAGAAAGAAACCTTTCTTCTACTTTTATCTTGTATCTTGAGACACTAATTCTCTGTCCATTTCTCTACTCTACTTCCCCTGTATCCCTTCTTTGGATTCCCACTGTAGTCTGAATAGATTTGTATTTCAAACTCTACAGTTCTTTTGTTGTTGTTTTCCACCTATGTTTCTCCTTCCAACACAAGATTATAAAATCCATAATTGTAATAGATCACGTTTCATTAGTCTTTATATATCCAGGGTACAGAACACTTCTGGAAATAGAGTGAGCATAACTATTTCATGTCATAAAAATTAATGTTTTATAGAGACCACAGATAGGAAAAATATATCCTTGCAATAGACTTGATATAATGGATACTATTTTTTCTTTTTTATTAGAGAATTATAATGATACATAGTAGTAGGCTTGATTGTGATATATTCATACCTTCACACTGTATAATGTGGTCTTTTTTTTACAGTTAGCTATCTTATTAACTATTAACAGCAATGAAAAAAATGAATATAAAAAATGCAGAAAAAGATATTTACATTCATGAGTAAAGGGAAATATCATTGACTCTTTTTTTCTATCTATTAGCATAATTTGTTCTTATTCATTCTCTCATACCTCTACTTTCTCTCCCCTCCCCCTTCCCCCTAATCTCTTCCTCGGTTCCGCCTCTTCTCCCTTCTCTTTTCATGAGATCCCTTTTTTATTCCTTTTTTTTTTTTTTTTGCAGTGCTGGGGATCAAACCCAGGGCCTTGTGCATGCAAGGCAAGCACTCTACCAACTGAGCTATCTCCCCAGTCCTCCTTTTGTTTTTCTTGAACTTCCACATATGAGAGAAAACACTCAACCCTTAACTTTCTGTGTCTGGCTTATTTCACTTCGCAGTGAACACTTCAGTTACATCCATTTACCAGGAAATGCCATAATTTCATTCTTCTTCATGGTTGAGTAAAATTCTATTGTGAATGTATACCACATTTTCCTTATAAATTCATCTGTTGACGGGCACCTGAGCTGGTTCCATAACTTAGTTATGGAGAATTGTGTTGCTATGAACATGGGTATGCATGGGATGCTATTTTTGTAGGCACCATTTGTGTGGCTTTGAGTATCATGTTCCAAGCAAACTACTAAGCAACTGTGAGGTTTTCTGGGGGAATCTTACTGACAACTTTTTTTATAGCAGCCACATGGTAACTGGCAAAGTTTTCATCAAAACCATTGCTTAGGCAGAATTTTCAGTAGCACCTCAGTCATTCATGTAATACAAGTTTAGTAATGATATGATATACACAAAATTAATTCTGATTTTTAACAATTTAATTTATATCATCTTTGACTCAAACTAACTTAAAAGGAAACTATATAGGCAATATGTGTTATGTGTTATAGCAAATAGTATAAAGTTTAATATACTGAAACATAATAAATATACAATTCCACATAGTAAAAATGAAATATAAATAATGAATTTAATTGGCTTTTCCTTTACTTAGGATTCTATAAATTGCTGTGCCACTTGATCTTCAAAATTGCTTTTTAAAAATTTGAGTTCCACTCAACTTTATTCACTTATCCCTTATCTGTAGAACACTCTAGAAAGCATAAATATAGAAAAAAGAACAAACTCTTTAAAATTATACAGACTTTTACTTTCAGTAAATTTTAAATATAAAATAATTAGTATTAATGTTTCTCACCATACTGTACCTTAGATTTGTAGTTTATTGATGAAAGCATGTACCCTAGGAAATATCTCCTATTTCTCTCTACTCCCCAGCCCCTGGAAACCACCAGTCTACTTTCTGTTACCAGAATTTCAAGTTCAGGTTTTCTTTTTTTTAAGATTACACATATAAATGAGATCACATAGCACTTGTTTTTCTATGTTTAGGTTATTTTATATACCACAGTGTCTTCCAGGTTCTTTAATGTGATCAAAAGTGGCAGTATTTCCTTCTTTTTAAAGACAAAATGATATATTTATTCCACATTTTCTTTTTTCAGTGCATCTTTTCTAGAATATTTAGATTGCTTCCATAATTCAGCTATTGTGAATAATGGTACAATGAGCACAGGCAGGCAGATATCTCTTCAAGATAGTGATAGTGTTTCCTATGCATATATACTCAGAAGAGGGATTGTTGGATAATATGTTAGTTCTATTTTTTTATTTTTGGAGGAAGTTGCATACTGTTATCCAAAATGGTTTTGCCAATATACATCCCCAATATTTATGTATTCCCTTTTCTTCGTGTTTTGACAAAACTTGTTATCTTTTGACGTTTTGATAATAGTCTATCAAGTGTGAGGGGATATTTCATTGCAGCTCTTATTTGCATGGTCCTAATAATTAGTGATATTGAATACCTTTTCATATACCTATTGTTCAATGTATGTCTTCTTTGGAAATAAAAAATTTGGTCAAGTACTTGGTCCATTTTTTAAAGTGGGCTATTTATTTTTTGCTACTGAGTTATAATATTTCCACTTGGAGATCAATTCTTTATCAAATATGTGACTTGAAAATATTTTCTTCCATTTCATAACTTGCCATTTCATTTTATTATTTTCTTTGTTGTGCAGAATTTATTAGTTTCCTGTAGTCCCACTTGTTCACCTTTGTTTTTTGTTGCCTGTATTTTTGGTGTTAAATCCAAATTATCACTTCTTCAAAGAGGTTTGCATTTTTAAGTCTCTATTTTATACTAAGAATGGTCTTTTGGTTAACAACAGGAAGTAGAGAAGGGAGGGGCTATGACAATTCTGGTTCCTGGGGCAGCATCCAGACACTCAGTGGATGCTTCTTAAAAGCTTAAGCATTTTATCCATTGAGTTTATTTTTGTCTGATTTATAAGATAAGAATCTAATTTCATTATTTTGCATGTAGATATCCGTATTTACTATGACTACCTATTGAAAAGACTATCTTTCCCCATTGTGTATTCTATTTTTGATGTCCTTATCAAAGATTAGTTAACAATATATGTATGGATTTATTTCTGAGCTCTCACTTCTCCATCCATCTGTGTGTCTGTTTTTATGCCAGTTTCATACTGGCTTGATTACTATAGCTTTGGAACATAGTTGAGATTAGGGAGTATAATGCCTTAGGCTTTGTTCTTTCTCAAGATTGCTTTGGTTATCAGTCTTTATGGTTATATACAAATTTTAGAATATTTTTTTCCTATTTCTGTGAAAAATACCATTGGAATTTTGATAGGGATTTCAATGAATCTGTGGATTGCTTTGGATATTATGGACATTTTAACAACATTTTCTCCAACATATGAACATGGCATATTCTTTCCATTTTTTGGATATTGTATTTCTTTCGTCAATGTCTTACAATTTTCAGTATACAAAGTTTAACTCCATTGGTTAAATTTATTCCTAAGTATGTCATTCCTTTTGACATACTTAAATTTGGTTAAATTCATTCCTAAGTATGTCATTCCTTTTATGTCATTTCTCTATTACAAGCAAAATTGTATTTTTAATTTCTTTTCTAGATAGTTCATTGTCAGTGTAATTTATATAGGTATTTTCTTTAAGTTTATCGTGGGGTTTACATAAATTATAATTATAATAGTCTATTTTAAGCTGTTTATATGTTCATTTTTGTGAAAGAACTTTACATTTTTACCTCTCTTCCCCCTACATTATATGCTTCTGATATCAAAATTTACATCTATCATCTTCCTTTTTATTTCTCCTCCACAAAATATTTCATGTACAGAAGGAAGTAGTAACTTTACATTGGAGTTGCATGGTATCTTAATCCTTTCATGCTACGATAACAAAATACCTGAGTCTGGGTAATTTATAAAGAACAAAAATTTATTTCTCACAGTTCTGGAGTTCAAGATAAAGGGCTCAAGACTGTGTGTTGTCCACTTTTAATCCCAGAATATCACAAGTTAGAAGCCAGCCTCAGCAACCTAGTAAACCCCATCTCAAAATAAAATATAAAAATAGGACTGGAGATGTAGGTCAGGCAAATAGATATGATGTTCTGGGTTCAGTCCCCAGTAAAAAAAAAATATAATAATAATAAATGGATTAGCAGGTTCAGTATCTTATAACAGCCTGATCCTTTCTTCTGAAATGGCTGCATTCTCTGGAGGTGACAAACACCCACATCCTCAAAGTAATGAAGGCAAAGAGGGTGAATTTTCTCCAGCAAGCCTTTTATATGGACATCTAATACTATTCATGAGAGCAGGGCCCTCTTGTCTCAATCACCACGTAACAGTCACACCTCTTAATACTGCAGCATTGAGGATTTGGCTTCAACTTGAATTTTGGAGTGGACACAAACATTCAAACCATATTACATAGTGAATACAACCTTAATCTAATGATCAAATTTGATATTACCATTTGGAATAAATAGATAATATGTGCCAACTAATATGATTCACTGAAAGTGTATTCCAGGCAAGACAACATAGGCTAAATGTAATCATGAAGAATAAGATTAACCCAGATTCACTCTAGTGAATTGCCTATTCTTTTTAAAAAATGTTAGGGCATGCAAGACCAAAAAAAAAAAAAAAAAAAAAATCTGAGGATTTGCTTCAGATTGAATGAAACTAAAATTGAAATAATTATGAAATACACTGTGTGATCCTGGACTAGATCATTGTCCAGAAAATTAGAAACATCTGTAAATGACATTTCTGGGATAATTGGCCACACTTGAATAAGATTTGCAAATGAGATAACTAATAGTACTGTATCACTGTCAATTTCATGCTATGGTAATTATACCATATTTATGAAAGAGGATATTCATATTTTCAGGAAATAATATGGAAGTAGTCAAGGATAAAATGACATGTTTGCAGCTTGTTTTCAAGTGGTTTAGAAAAATATATATGTAGATGTATATGTATGTGTATGAAGAATAGAGACAGAGAGAACGACAAAAATATGTAAAATGTCGATAATTGTGGCACTGAGATAAAATATAAAAGGGAGTACCTTGTAGTATTCTTGAAGCTCTTTTGTAAGTTTGAAATTATTTCAAAATAAAATAATTTCTCTTCCAAAAAGGAATGTGGACTCTGAATGCCAGTTGGGTTAAAGTCCTAGTTCCTCCATTTATCAGATGCATGATCACAGAAAAGTTACTTAATTTCTGAATTCAAGGCTTTTGACCTGTAAATGGGATAATCCATGAGTTGCTTTAGCTTTTAAAGCCATGGCAAAGATTAAATGAGATTACAAGCATTGTTTTGGACAAGGGGCCATTCAATAAAGGTTAACTTTTATTAATGTTTTGGATTTTTTATGCTTTTAATGAACATCATTAATTTAGACATTTCTGGCTCAAAAACTTGAATCTAACTATGCTACTGAGAGGTCAGATTGTTTTGGGGGACAAGTATTTTCTAAGTAAAAGGTAACCTTTATCCTGATTATGATTGTTTATCCTTATATTTCTGCCCATAAATATTTCTGACATAATGTCTAGCCTCTTATCCATTCAATTAATTGTCAAAGTCCATTTATGGGGCTAGAACAACATACTCTTACAGTAACATCTAATATGCACTGAGGTATACATGTTGTCTATGTTGTATAAATAGAATTTAATTGTTTTTGATCTTTGCACAATGTATCACTAATGGCATCTACCATTTGTTAAGATGCTACAGCATACCACACATAAAACCTTGGAGAATAAATTTTAAATCTATCTCTATTTAACAAAGGTAGGCTCGGAATGGTAGAAAGACTTTCTCAGTCACAAAACTACAAAGAGGTAGCACGTGAAATATCTCACTGCAATACGCATGGCCTTGCTGCTATCCTGAACTATATTTGGTTCTTGGAATGTATCATTATGTGTCATTTTCCCAACTAGACTATTCTCATTGAAGGTAGTGATCATGGTTCAGCCCTTGTGTGTATGGTGACACCTAGTTGACACTCAAGTACACCATAGGGACCCAAGTAATATTCGTTGTCTATTTAACCTGAGAAGAGGCTTTGCAGTGAAAATCCAGGAGCCTCTAGAAATAAGTTAAAAATTTTGTTCTTAAAGTATAAATGAAAAACTCAGAGGAAGATGTGATTCAATAACATTTTTTTAAAAAAGAAATACTTATGTATGATTGCACGAATTGTATGTATCTACATCATGTACAACCAAACAAAAAGTTGTACCCCACTTGTGTACAATGAATCAAAATGCAGTCTGTAAAGATATATATATATATATATATATATATATATATATGTATATATATATATATATGAAAAAAGTAAAAAGAAATAAACAAGGTATTTTAGGGTTGTTTACTAAGTGATAAAACTCTAAAGATCAACTGAGTAAAGATACTAAAAAATGATGGTAGATACCTATAGAGAGGGGATTTAGGGATGTGGTCAGTTAGTGGGGACATTGTGGGTCCTGGACTTTTAGTTATATTTGATTTCACTGTTTTGGGTACTGTTATCATAGATGTTCACTTTATAATTATTCATTATTAAACTCTTTCTATATATTTTATGCACTTGTATGTATGTATGTATTATTTCAAAACTGAAATAACTCGGGAGGCTAAGAAAAGAGGATCACAAGTTGAGGTCAGCCTCAGCAACTTAGCAAGGCCTTCAGCAACTTAGCAAGATCCTGTCTCAAAATAAAAAATGAAAAGTGATGGAGGATGTGGCTCAGTGGTAAAGCATCCCTGAGTTAAATCCCCAGTCACAAACGAACAAAAAAACTGAAATAAACAACACAATGATAAGAATAGGATTTTTAGTAGTTCAGAGACACACCAAGATTTGAATAAATGACAACTTGAAGAATTTATCAGTCAAAAGAGGGTTTCTTGGTCATGGTCATTCAAACACTGGTAACAGTCACCTAAGCATTGCGTGGCTAAAAGTTAAGTCTCTATCAAACGACTGAATATTTCTGGTCCTATTGTCAAATCATTACCTAGTGTGAGATGGAAATATTGGATGATGTTAGCTTCGTGCTATTAACAGAGTGTATGTAAGATGTTAGCTCTTCTTCCATTTCTGACTTTTTGATAATCATTATCTGTTTCTTTTCACTCTGCAATAATTTTGTACCAGAATCAGTCCCCTTTCAAGAATACACACAGAAAAACAAACATACAATTAATGCATTGATGTGTTTCAGGGGACATTGTGGTTGACTCCCCATTATCTATTCCATCCTCTGTTCGCCTAAACCAGTCATGGCAATTCCCATATCCTTGAGGTAGATGCTGATTTGTGATTGGTTATGTAACCAAATTCAGTTCCATATATTGAGATCTATGGTGAGGATGTATCCTGGAAAGTACTGTCACAGATCCTGCCTCCTTCAGAAGGGACTCTTGTAGACATCTTTGCTTTTAATCTGTTAAGGTTACCATGCTCAGATTGGAGGTCTGGAATTTCTACAGCTATCTTGGGACCAGTGTGATGAGGACTTGGCATTGAGAACAGCTAAGAAAAGACAAAGAAAGAATCTGAATTTTTTTCCATATCACTAAAGTATACACAATAAGATTTACTTAAAAATAAATCTGTATGTTATGGATGCATACAGATAGTTAAAAGGTTACTACGGTGAAGCAAATTAACATACCCATCATCTCACAGTTACCTCCCCTTTTTTATTTTTGTGGCGAGAGCATATAAATTCTACCCATTTAACGTGAATTTCATATATGCTGTAATTTTATTACCTACAGTCCTCATGTTGTATGTTATATCTCTAGACTTTTTCATCCTACATATCTGCTACTTTGCATCTTCTGACCTATATCTCCTAATTTCCTCCCCACTCCCTGCCCCTGGTAGCCACTGTTTGGTTCTCTATATCTACATAATTGATCTTTTTAAAAATTCCATGTGAATGTGATCATGAGATATGTTTCTTTCTGTGTCTGGCTTCTTTCATATAGTTTTTCCAAAAGAAGACATAAAAATGATCAAGAGGCATATGGAAAGGTACTCAGCACCATTAGTCATCAGGGAAATGCAAATCAAAAGCACTATTGGATACCACCCCACACCCATTAGGGTGGATATTATCAAAAACTCAAAAGACATGTACATGAGGATTTAGAGAAATGGAAAATTTTCTACATTGCTGGTGGGAATTTAGATTGGTACAGTCATTGTGGAAAATGGTATGGATGTCTCTAAAGATGTTAAAAATATAATTACCATGTGACCCAGCAATTCCTCTTGTGAACATACACACAAAGGAAATGAAATCATCAGTTCATAAAGATATCTGTGCACATGTATATGCACACACACCTGATGGAATATTATGAAGCCATCAATGAGAATAAGATCTTGCTTTTTGCTACAAAATGGAAAGACTAGAGGATATTAATACTAAGAAGCTGAACTTTTGATGATATAACTTAACTACAGAGCTCCCCACATATTGAAATCACCCTAACTTTGACTTTCAGTTCATTCATTCACCAACTATTTAATGAATCATAACTAATTTCTAGGTATTATTAATGGATCTACAGATACTATAGTAAATAGAACAGATAACTCTGTATTTTGAAGGAATTCACATTTTTGTGCAATTATATAAGCAATAAACAAATAAATTTTATTGTATGCTAGAATATTATAATGCTCTGGGAAATATGGAGAAATTTAATAAATACCCAGAATGCTAAGGGGAAACAGATAAAGAGGAAAGATAAATGGAGCTATAAGTAGAAGAATCATGAGATCAAGAGAATGTATTTTTCATTTAAAAACTTTTTTGTAGTTGTAAATGGACAATATGTCATTATTTTATTTATTTTTATGCAGTGCTAAGGATCGAACCCAGTGCCTCACACCTGCTAGGCAAGTGTTCTGCCACTGAGCTACAGCCCTAGCCCTGGTTTTTTGTTTGTTAAGACAGGAAAAATAACTCCAGTTTGTATGCTTAGAGTATTAATCTTGTAGAAGGAGGAAAAAGTGATTAGTTATTGCTCATGCTGTGAGGTTATGAATTTCCCTTTCAATTAAGCCAGTCTAGGTAGGGATATTCTGTTAATTGTAGCCAAGAAAATTCTCACTAAAAGAGTCAGCTATGTACTTGTATGTCTAAGTATTTTTTCCTTTATCCCTGTTGTTCAGGAACAATTTAATAATATTCTCTTTCATTCCAAAATACTCTTGATTTGGATGATAAAAGACAAACATTATATTTCATTTTTTTTAAATTTATTTTTATTGTACACAAATGGGATACATACTGTTTCTCTGTTTGTACATGAAGTAAGGACATACCATTTGTATAGCCATACTTTTACATAGGATAATAGTTTTTGATTCATTCCGTTATTTTTTCCTTCCCCCCAATTTTTTTTTTTTTTTTTTTGGTGTGCTGGGGGATTTGAACCCAGGGCCTCATGCATGCAAGGCAAGCACTTTACCACTGAGCCACATCACCAGCTGTATTTCATTATTTACTAACACTGCTAACCATAAAACAGATTACAGTCTTGGGCCTAGCATTCACAATATGTCATCTCAGACAAGTTTCTTAACTGCTGTGTTTCCATTGCTTCATATGAAAACTGGGCTTAAAAACAACACCCTTCTTGTGGTGTTTTGCTGAACAAATGATATAAACACATAAAGAGCTTACAGAAGGAACTTGTAATTAGGGTGGCTATTCTAATAATGTTTTTTAAAATTTTTTAGTTGTAGATGGACACAATATCTTTATTTATTGATTAAATTTTATGTAGTGCTAAGGATTGAACTCAGTACCTTACTCATACTAGGCAAGCATGCTACCACTGAGCTAAGGCGCCAGCCCTCTAATAATGTTTTAAAAACTAAAAATTACAAGTGTAGATGAGTCTGTGGAGAAAATTCTTGTGAATTGCTAGAAGGAGTATAAAATGGTGTGGTCGCTATGGAAAAAAATATTGTCATTCCTCAAATATCAAACACAGAATTACCATATGATCCACCAATTTCATTTCTAGGCATATGCCAAAAAATTGAAAGCAGGAACTCATATTGTTGTGCAAGTGTTCATAGAAGCATTATTCATATGAGCAAAAAAGATGAAATAATTCAAATTTCCATTGACTGATGAATGAATAAACTGATTTATACATACAGTGAGATATTACTCAGCCTTAAAGAGAATGAAATCATGATACATACTACAACATGGTTGAACCTCAAAACCATGTTAAGTGAAAGAAGTCAGATACAAAAAGACAGATATTATATGATTCCACTTATATGAAGTAAGTAGAATATTCAAATTAATTGAAACAGATGCAGAACTTTGATTATCAAGGATTGAGGCAGGAATTATCCTTTAATGAATTCAGAGTCAGTTTGTGATTATGGAACATTCTTAAGGTGGATAGTGGTGATGATATCACAATAATGTGAATGAACCTAATGTCGTTGACTGTACAATTGAAAGGTTAAAATGACATATTTTATGTCATGCACATTTTGTAGTAATTAAATACCAATTGAGATATTATAAACACTGACTAAATACTAGGTACTACATGACACTACATGCTACATGATGCAAAATTCATCTTTATAATGAAGGATGTAAACTGTGTAATTGCATGCTTTGTCAATTCATACATGCAACCTGAAAACTAATTAAATAACATGCAATTAACAAAGTGAAACTTTTCTTACATTCCTGGGGATCAGGCCCAGGACATTATGCATACTAGGCAAGTACTCTAACACTGAAGTACATGTCAGCAAGGAGAAACTATGGAAACACCATTTTATTGGTAAGGAAACAAGAAAACAGAACATCTAACTAAGGTATAAAGGGGACTAAAAATAAATGTTGATTTACAGACTATATTAAGATGCTTAGCAAGGTTACAAATCTTGCTGAAATACAAATATATGACATCATGATGTGACTCAGTAAAACATGGACACAATGTGGTCAGGAAACAGACAATTGGGATGATAAAACAGTCCTTTCATTAACAATTAATTGTTGTTTAATCCAATTGCTGTAGACAGTATTCTCCCACCGTTACCTAGCTTAATCTCCAAGACTGAATATGATGAGGTATCATATTCAGGATTATGTTACCTCACATAGCAAAAGGGATTTTGCAGATGTACTTAAGGTTACTAAGCAGTTGACCTTAAAATGAGGAGATTATCTTGGATTATCCAAAAGGGTCTTAACTAATTACAAGTGGAAAGGTTTTTCTGGACATCAGCAGGAGAAGTGAGACAAATCTGAAGCCCAAGAAAGACCAGGTACACCACTGCTTACTTGAAGTGAAGTAACCACATTATGAGATGTACGCAGCCTCTAGAAGTTTAAAGAAGCTCACAAACAGAGGCTTCAGGTACGTGGAATCAGTCACACAAGCACAAGTAATTGAATTCTACCAATAACCTGAAAGAGCTTGGAAGCAAATTCTTCTGCAGATCCTCCAGGTAAGACCCCAGACAGGCTGACAGCATGGTTTCAGCTTTGCAGAAAACTCCATTATCCATACTAGACATCTGAACCAAGGAAACTATGAAAAAATTATGTGTGCTGTTTTAAGACACTAAGTTTGTGGTGATATTTATTCAGGAGAGAAAACTAGTACATGGGTATTTAAGTTATTGTTGTATTAAATCTGTTGTGGTTAAAGTAATTTTCTATGTCATCCAACCTACTGGAGAGACTGAGGAATAATTTCTGACTCAGCCATAACCACATGCAGCTCTAAGGTACAAATTAAAATAAGCAGAGCCAAAGGCACAGTGCAGAGAATTCTAAATGTTGTATAATGAAGATTAATTGCAATATAAAGGAAAGAACAGACATTAAAGTGTGACAGCAACAACAAAGGATACTGCCAGGTAAGATGGGGCCATACTCCCTGGGAAGAGCTTCATGCTGAACTGTGCTTTCAGTCTCTGCCTTTTAAATGAGGTAGAATTTTCAGTTCCAGGATTTTCCTGTGGGGTAACAGCACAGAAGCAAAGTCAGGGGAATGGCAGGTAGTGAGGTAGTGACACTGAATTAAATTGAAATAACTTACTATATAAAAGGGTCTGGTGTCATAGGCATTGCTTAAGGCTGTAGAGTCAGACAGTCGGGTTCCAACAACATCCAGCTCTGTGCTCCAATCAGAGTTCCAGAATTCTAAATCATAAAATGTGTACGTGCATGCACGTGTGTGTGCTTTTGTAAAACATCACACTAATGACCAATTTTAACAAGCCTTTACAAACCACTGAGGTTAACATCTGCCTGATTATTTTCTTCACTAAGACAGCTGCATAACGCCTCAATGACCTCTCTAACCCTAGTACTTACCACAGTGCATCAAATATGAGGAATTGCTGACATTTATCCTAGCTCCCATTTTTCAATAGCTTCTAGGATCAGTGTATTGGTGGTGATGGTACATCTTTAATCACAGCTCTGTCACCTTCTATCTGTGTAGTTATGGGCAAGATATCTGAAGCTTCAGATTTCTGAGCTTTTGTTTCTTCATTGGTGAAAGTGACATGAAGATACTTAAATTAGTCAGGCATGGAGGTGCATGCCTGAAATTCTAGCAACTTGGGATGTGAAGAAACAGGATCAAAAGTTTGAGGCTGGCCTAGGAATTTGATACTCTCAGCAAATTAGCAAGACCCTGTCTCAAAATCAAAATCAAAAAAGAATGGGGATGTAGCTCAGTGATAAAGTGCCCCTGGGTTTAATCCCAAGTATAAAAAAAAAAAACCTAAATAATGCATATTTTGGACTAGGGGTTGTGGCTCAGTGGTGGAGTGGTGCTAGCCTGGCACATGAGAGGCACTGGGTTCAATTCTCAGCACCACATAAATAAATAAAATAAAGGTATTGTGTCTGTCTACAACTAAAAACAATTTTTAAAATAATGCATATTTTTACTATATGTATCAGTAAGATAAGAACCTGACACATGACTGGTCCACAAAGAGCTCTTATTTTATTTTTCGGTATGTAGTTAAGAGGAAAAATAAAGGCTGCTTTTATGAGAATTTTGTAAACTGAAGAAAACAAAGTCTGTCTCAGTCAAAAATCAAGATGGGTCCTTCTGAGATGTAGGCTGTTAGTAAAAGCTATTTGAACTAAAGTAAAGTTCACAAACTAGGAGTCTGATCACTATCCTCTCCTACAAAATCTAACATTGCATTTTGGAAAAACTGCAAAGGCAAATAGTGATTTTCAAGTTTGCCTGGAATTAAATAACCTTAAAGATAAAAAGGAAATCAGATAAGCTATTTTCCTCCCAGGCTCTGAATTCCCAGAGAATTATTCCAGCTTGAAGCCCATGATCACACCCATGCTGCCAAGGTGCCAATGGAGTAGCTTCTCCAAAACAGCCCATATTCTTTATGGCACTTGAAGCTTTTCTGTGGAAGTATTTTCACAATGAGAATTTGGATACAAAACATTGCTTGTATGTGCCTTGACATCATCAAATAAATCTCTAATATTTGAGAAGTCCTGGGTGATCCTGGGAAGCCCATTCTGATCTGAGGTAATGACCTCATTGTACATGGACCTGTGGAAATACAGCAGTGCCATGGACAAGACACCTGTCTTCCTAACTGGCCTGTTTGGACTTTGTTGAAAGAAAGGCACCCTGCAAAGTGTGATATTGCCACACACAGGAGAGGATTCAACCTCATCAAAACCACAGCTGGGCCAGGCATGGTGGCACATGCCTCTAGTCCCAGGGACTTGGGAGACTGCGGCAGGAGGATCTCAAGTTCAAAGACAGCCTCAGCAACTTAGCCAGGCTAGAAGCAACTTACCCAAAACCTGTCTCAAAATAAAAAATAGAAAAATGGCTTGGGATGTGACTCAGTGGTAAAGTGGGCTTCAATCCCCGGTACCAAAATAAATAACTAAATCCCAGAAAAGAATTACTGTAGTAAGTAATCTGTCTCTTCAAAGGAACACAAACCAGTCCCCGCTTCCCTGCTACAGCAGGAATCAGTGTGGAATTCACTATCATTTGGCCAAAGGAGCTAGAGAGAGCATTCCAGGATGAGGAGCTTCTGAAAGTATGTGGAGAGAGATGAAAAGGCTGCAGAGCCAGCAGTGAGAGGAGTGGAGGGAACAGGAGAGAGATGCAGGGGGCCAGCCCGGCTGGGATCTCCCTGTGCTGCAGGTTTCCAGGGGTGTCACCCCAAGAGCCCTGAATTTCACAACCCTTCTAGCTATCTAGACTTCTAAGATATGGGTCAAGTTCCACAATGCTTTGGATCTCAACATTCTCTATCAAAAAAAAAAAAATAGGAATGAGGATATTTCCCTTGAAGGGGTTTTCCTCAGGATAAAAGAGAAGATAAATGAAGTGCTGAAGACAGCATATAATATGTGTCCTGTCATTAAATAATCAGTCTCAAGGATATGTTCATCTATCTCATAACATTGCATTGCATCCACCATGCTTAATCATACAATTATGTGTTATTCTACAAGATATCAATCATCTTACTTAAGTAAAATATAATGGGCAAATTATATTACAAGCTCTGCACAGGTGAAGGAAAAACCATCACTTATAGTGGAGTGTGTGGTAAGAACTGCTGGCTCTGCCTACCAAGGTGCCACAGAAAATGAGGCCAACCTCCAGCCCTCAGACTCTTCATGGCTGACCACGGTTTTGGGAAACCTGGTTGCTCCCTCGGGCTGGCACAGATGGCAAATGATGGAGTGACGGCCGATTGGAAAGAGAATGCTTTCCCAATGAGTGCCACTGCAGAAGATTAATTGATTAAGCAAACAATCAATGGCACCTTTCTCATCTTCTCAGAGGCCATGCTGGATGGTAGACTTACAAGACCAATGAAACGTGGACCTGCCCCTCAAGGCCAATCTAGCAGGGGAGGCGAAACCATTCCTTATATGTCTAAAGGAACTTTCTTTCATTTTGGTTGAGAGGGGTACCAAGGATGAGAATTGGGGGCACCCTCTCACTGAGCTACATCACCTTCACTTCTCATACTATTTTGAGACAGGGTCTCCTAAGTTGCAAAGGCTGGCCTGGAACAGTGTGATCTTCCTGCATCAGCCCTCTGAGTAGTCCATTCCTGAGACACAGCAGGCATTTTCTTTCTCTTTTGTTCCTAAAGTTCTCGGGATGGAACACAGGGACTTGCAAATGCTAGGCAAGAGGTCCCTCACAAAGCTACCTCCTCAGCCCAGGAGGTGTCACCTTTCAATGTGGCACTGGGGATGGAACCCAGGTCCTTCCACACACTAGGTAAGGCACTCTGCCACAGAATTACATTCCCACCCCTCCCACAGGTAGTTTCTGGATGACTAAATCACATGTGCTGCAGCAAATTCAGGGTGTGTGAGATATACCAGTGGGCAAGAGACAGAGATCCTACATCAGTGGGGTGTGTGGTAAGAACTGCTGGTTCTGCCTACCAAGGTGCCACAGAAAATGAGGCACCTTGAGACTCTAGCTGGGTCCATGGTGACATAAAGGGAAAAGCAATAAACAACATAAGTAGGTGAATTTCAGCCCATCAGGTGATAAGAGCTGTGATACAATCAAAATTTGGGACATCATAAATGGTCAGGAACACCAGGGAAAGGGTTTCACAGATGGGTGCCCTTAACAATATGCAACACAGTGGTCTGGGGAGCTGAGGACTGTTCAAGTCATGGACAGAAGTGAGGCGTAGCCTGGTGGACAAAAGAAAGGCGCTTTCCAGGCAGAGGGAATGGCTAGAAGAGAGGACCTGAGGAGGACGCCTGCTGGAGAAAACCCAGAGTCTTAGAGTCCAGGCCAGGCCAAGGTGAGTGAGTGAAGGGGACACACTCATGGCAAAGTCAAAGAGGAAATGTGCCAGCCCTTCAAAGGGCCTCGTAGGATTGTGTAAGGATTTAGCATGACCCTCAGAGAGAGTGAGAGATGTGTGGTTACAAGGCTTGGTGCTGGCATAGCACTCAGCACACCCTGGAGCACCTGAGAAAGCAGGGCCACAGCCAAAGGGGTTGAGGCAGAGCTGGTGAGCAAAGATGGACAGTTCTAGGCGTGAGAGTGGAAGAGCTCACGTGGACTCAACAAGTCCACTGAACACCCTGTTGACCATCTGGTCCTGGGCACATCTCTGTTGTGAGTGCACAAATGCAATCCTGTCCACACCTGTAATTCAACTAGGACAAAACAAACAAACAAACAAACAAAACATGGGGGCATTTTGAATAACAATCATTTTAGTGAATTCACTACTAGAGACACATTCTAAAGGCACTTTCGTGTTTGAGGGAAAAAGTGTGTCCCTTGTACATACAGAAACAAATAATTGGGGAACTTAACACAGGTTGACAGGATAGACAAAGCCTGCATCTCCTCTCAGGATGAAAAGACACCTAGTGAGCTGCCCCAAGGTCACAAATATTACATTTCCGATTGGTAACACACAATGAACAGAAACAATAATAAATACATTTTCTGGTACTTTATCTTCTTTTACTTTATCTTCTGTCACAATGTTTCTTTCCAACCATTTTTCTGAGCCTTTGCAGGACATCAGGTCCTGACTCACATTGAAACGCTTATACTTCATTGAAACAGTCTCCCAATCTTCCCTTCTCACCAGGATGCCAATGGAATGTTCCAGAACTCTTGAATGGAGATATGGTACAATTAAAGCTGAAGAATGCCTGGAAAAGCAGATGCCAGTGGTTTAATCCCAGTGAAGGGGTGACTGAGCACATGGTCAGAAAAGTCCCTCTGAGAGAGATGGGGGTCATGAAGTAGGTACTCATGACTTCCTAAGTACCTATCACATTTTACAGATGAGAAATATTAAGGCAACAAGACATTAACATGCATAAGGATGCACAGCTACAGAGAGGGATAGATTTAAATTCTGGCTCATTTTCAGTACTCTGTGCCATGGTTTTCCTCATTGACCAATGCTGGAACCACTTCCTCTGGATTTGCTTCCCCTTTAAGTACCATGAAAGTCTGTCAGGTATGTCCTGGAAGTCCCTCTCCTGACAGCTGGGTCCACCTGGGAATACTGTCCAGTTCTGGGATGGTGACTCCCATTGTCTATCCCCAGGTTGTTTCCCCAGGGCTCCTCTCTCTCAGGCCAGGACTCCACTAAAACCAGCCACAGAGGAGATGGCTCCCGCTTCCTTGGCTTTCTCACTGGCAAAGCCCCCAACTTCCCATGAGCATGCTGCTACTGCTCCAGAATATGAGGCCCAGGCTTCTTGGTTTCAGAGCGCATCCTCTCAGCTTGGGTCCTGGGTGTCTAGAATTTACATGAAAGCTACATTCCCTTGGGTGCCTGGGTTTTCCAGGAAGAAACAAAATGTTGAGAGGAGGAAGACTTAACCAAAAGGAATGCCAGGCTTCTGTGTATCTCGGCAACTCCTAACATGACGGACATTTGCATAGTGTATGCCAGAAGGTTACCCAGAGAGTCCATGCATCTGAATCCCAACTCCAACACTTACTGGCTTCTTACATTCAGCTTTTTCAGCTCATTTATGAATCTATTGAGGGGGATTTTGATACCCACTTTTCAGACTCATTGGCAAATGAAGATTAAGTATGTAAAATTAGGCTGACCATCACTGGCCTAGAGTGATGACAAGATAGCATCTTCTTGTCTGTATCCCTGCATTCCATTCTATCTCACAGGGGAAACTGAAGCTTCAAATGGTTAGGCTCCATGGCAAGGTGACAAGGGCGTTCATTGCTGGGAATGGATGGGCACTTTCCACTTATTGTGCCCAACAACACCATGAAGGAAATTTTCTTTCACATAACTCGGTGATCTGGAGCAAATATCTTACCTAAGGGGTAACACTGAACATCATCACAGAAGGCCACAGCAAACCACAGCTTTGAAAGAATACTCCATCTGCCGAGACATGGTGATGTTGTGACAGTGCAGTCTACGGAAACATGGAACCTTGCTTTCATATACAAGCTCCACTCTAAGCCTCAGTGTTCTCTTTTATAAAATGGACACAGTAACTGCCTCCCTCCCTAAGAGTCCATGGGATGACAGTTAAATAACACCACAGGCTTACAGGGCGCTTGTCACACAGATGTAATCAGTAAAGATTAGGTGGCTTAACCTCATCCCTTTCCTTCTGACTCTAGCAAGGTTAAATGCCATCCACTTTAAGCAGAGGTTAGGTTTCTAGGAAATTAATTTCTCTGCTTTTGTTTGAACTTTGATCTCATTACATGGTTAATATTTGTATCAGCTAACTTTTAATGCATGACAAAGCACCCCAAAGATTAGCACTTTACAACAAGAATTACAACAATTATCAAGAATTCTGCAGGTTGATCATTTCAGCTGGGCTCATCTAAGTGATTTTTGCTCTCTCAATCAGGCTTACTTATGCATCTGGGACCTGTCAGCTAAGTGGCCCTGCTGGGGCTGAAGGGTCAGGATGGTCTCATCCATATGTTGGGCAACTGGTTCAGTGTCAGCTGGGTGAATGGGACGAAAGGGCCATAGGGCTCTCATCATCCAGCTAACCAAGGCTGCTTCACGTTGCTCTCACGGGGTTTCAAGAGCCCAAAGACAGAAGAGCCCTAATGCACAAGCAATTCTCAGCTCTATGTTTACTTCACATTTGCTGTTCACTGCTGGACAAAGCCAGTTCTAAGGTCAAGCCCAGCAACACAGAGCAAGGAGACACAGGCCAGCGTGAACACACTGCACTCATTACCCTAAAAGTCTAGTGCCACAGTGATTCAGAATTACAGTTCAGAAAAACATTTAAAGAAGAATAGACTATTCCCTGTGATGCTGGGCTCCTAAAAATGATTTTTATTCTTAAAGTTATTTTGTTTTATAAATCATGGCCATTCTCGCCCTATTCCTCTCAGAGGTGAACAAACAAAATTATTTTGT
The DNA here is from genome assembly GCF_902686455.1 of Sciurus vulgaris. Lineage (NCBI taxonomy): Eukaryota > Metazoa > Chordata > Mammalia > Rodentia > Sciuridae > Sciurus > Sciurus vulgaris. The sequence continues at coordinate 93,415,300 of NC_136471.1, read as the reverse complement.
GAAATTCTGGAAAATAAACCTACCCTGAAAATTTCCTTGTTGTTGTATCAGATGTGTAAGTTGTGGATCTCCCTATCCAGAATCATGCCATGACTTTGCCACCAGGAGTCCTGCCTGCCTCTCCTTCCATATTCAAATGTTCCTAGTCCTCTCACTTGCCATGGATATGTCCCCAGCAGAGAGATATTGCATAAGCAGAGTGTTCTGGGGAAGGAATGGAATAAACTAGAAAAGGGCACCTCTGGGGAGAAAGGGAGATGGGACCTGCAATGTGAAGTGGATTGGGACATGGCTGGGGCCTGGGTGGACCACTGCGCCCCAGACACCAGCCCAATCTGCTAGCTTTGCTGAGTGCCTCTTGCTTTACTCAGATCATCTTCCACTCCTTACTCCTCACCATAATGTTTAGGATCCCTTGCGATTTTACTTGTGTTTTGGTTGGTGACATTGCCAATTTGAATGTCATCATTTCTCCATGTTATTTTCTACACAATTACTGATATGCCTGAAAGCTCTAGATCTTCAAAAGATCAGCGTTTCATTTTTCTACTTACAGCAATTTGTACATTTTCCCTGAGGCATGTCCTAAGAATATATTCTTGTTGTCAGGAAATCATGATAACTTTGATTTCACCAATATGGACTTTTTCCTGTTTATAATCTCATTACACCACAAAGAACTTTAAAAACTATTTAATAATGTGGGTGATAATAGGCATATTTATGTTCATCCTGATTGTAATGGAATTTTTCTAATTGTTTAACATCAGGTGTGTAGTTGTGAGATATGGTAACACTGAGGAATATGACTTTAAAGCTTGTTTTCAATTACCAGCTTTTGTTTCCCTGAAAAGCTCTTTGATCACCCATCCATCTTGGACATATCAACAGTAGAAACAGTATCTCCATTTATTGAAGTCATTCTGTTTTCATTTCATCAGGTTCTTCACGTATGACCCAGTCCTTTTATGGGGGTGGGGGGCATACCAGGGATTGAACTCAGGGGCACCCAGCCAATGAGCCACATCCCCAGCCCTTTTTTGTATTTTATTTAGAGACAGGGTCTCACTGAGTTGCTTAGCCCTTTGCTTTTACTGAGGCTGGCTTTGAACTGGCGATCCCCCTGTCTCAACCTCCTTAGCCACTGGGATTACAGGTATGCGCCCTCGTGCCTGGGGGACCCAGTCATTTTTGTCACATCATGCCCTAGACAGTTCAGGCTTTTGTTGTCCTTGGGAAAGGACCATCATCTTCATTAGCAATTCTGGATATTTCAAAGAAAAAGTAGGTTTCCATGACCTCCCCTTCACACTTGGCTGATGCCAACAGCCTGTCAGTGAGAGAGACAAAGTTTCCAGTACCGCAGTATTAGGGGGTATCAGACTTCTCTATAAGACATTCACCTCTAAGAATGGGCCAGGGTAACACTGAGAAGAATCAAAGGGAGGAGGAAGGCTGTACATGGCTAACTCTGGGGCTTTGAGGTGCCAGTTTTCGTCCAAGTGGACAGGATGAGCAAACAGAGGAGAGAGAGCACCAAGTGGTGGTGCTGGAGTCACATGTCAGACTTTTTTGTAAGTCAAAATGTAAAACGTGGACTTCCATGGAGTGCCCTGCACACCTCTCCCCAAAGCGCTTGCAACAGTTACAGATAAGAAAGCAGGAGAAGCGTGGTGGGGGTGTGCAGATACTTGGGATTTGATACAAGACCACCCGGGTGGTTTTGTAGTTGTGAGGTGCCTGCGATTCAAAGTTCAAAGGGCTGCAACTAGGAGGCAAGGAGTTGACTGAGGAGGAAACTGAGGAAGAGAGAGGTTAGGGACGATGTAAATAGGGGTTTAAGAAATGCTTTAAGCGCGGGGTTGTGCCAAGATGCCTGGCAAGGTGGAGAACCTGTTGAAGAAAGAAAACTGCATGATGTGACTCAGCAAAGACGAGCCTGCCAAGAAGCGCGCTGGTCATCTTGCGGACAGGGGGCTCTTCCCACCAACAGGCAGTGCCTTTCATCCTGGGAGATGAGGATGAGGATGGCGTGGGCCCGCTGGTGTGTACAGACCCGCGTATGGGTGGGGTGGGGTGGGGAGGGTGAGGAGCACTGTCCAGCGGCGCCACAGCCACAGCCACAGCCACGCTGGGCAGAAAGACACACGTGGAGCGGTTCCCGGGCCAGGTGCCAATGCGGCGAATCTCGCTGCGTGGGCAGGAGGTTGCCGGCCCCAGAGGTGCGGGGCGCCTGCGCAGTGGGCCTTCAGCGTCGCGCGCTGCGGGAGCCAGGAGACCCCCGCCCCCGCCCCTCGCCCTCCGCCGTGGACGCGCACGCGGACCGGCCCGCGAGCGCGCACGCGAATGCGCCTCACCTCGCTCAACCCCTGCCAGGCTGCTGAGCGACGGAGGGCGGGAGCGGCGCACCGGCGGCGGCGGCGACGCGGTGGGCTGCGTGCGGAGTCGTGGGCTGCCGGTCCGGGGAGGCGGCGGAAGTGGCGCCTCCAATCAGTCGGCGGGTGGGGACCCTCCGCGCGCCCGGCCGGCGGCTGCCCGCCCCGCGGACTGACTGACGCGCCGGCTCGCCCCCGCCCCCGCGCCCGCCCCAGCGCCCGCCTAGTCTTCCCTCGGCCGCACTCGCCGCTCCGGCGACTCTCTCTGGAGCCGGAGCCCGAGCCCGAGCCCATCCCTCTCCCCAGCTCTCGCCCTCGCCCGGCCCTTTCTCTGCACGCCAGCTCCTGGGCTGCTCCGCGGCGGCTCTGGCCACTCTGGCGGCGGCCTCGAGGATGAAGTGCAAGCCGAACCAGACGCGGACCTACGACCCCGAGGGCTTCAAGAAGCGGGCGGCGTGCCTGTGCTTCCGCAGCGAGCGCGAGGACGAAGTGCTGCTGGTGAGCAGCAGCCGCTACCCGGACCGCTGGATCGTGCCCGGCGGGGGCATGGAGCCCGAGGAGGAGCCGGGCGGCGCGGCGGTGCGAGAGGTGTACGAAGAGGCGGGAGTCAAGGGGAAGTTGGGCCGGCTCCTGGGCGTTTTCGAACAGAACCAAGATCGCAAGCACAGGACGTACGTGTATGTACTGACTGTCACCGAGCTGCTGGAAGACTGGGAAGATTCCATTAGCATCGGGCGCAAGCGAGAGTGGTTCAAGATCGAAGATGCCATCAAGGTCCTGCAGTGCCACAAGCCCGTGCACGCCGAGTACCTGGAGAAACTGAAGCTGGGCGGCTCCCCGACCAATGGAAACTCCGTGGCCGCGTCCGCGTCGCAGAGCGATCCCTAGTATGTACCGCTCGCGCCCGGACTTCGGTCGTCGCCTGGCTTCAGATGAGCCCTGCCGGAGGGAGCACCTCTCCTGCCATGTGCGGTCGCACGGGCAGGAGAGAGGCCTCTTTTGTTTCCCTGGCAGACCTCTGAATCACGCTTGCAAACTGTCTCAGTTGCCAGGCACTGTTTTCAGACAATTTGCACGTTTTTCAGACGCTTTGAAAATCGCTTCTTGGCGACACTGTAAAATGTTTCCGTAAGCCAAAGCCGCGAGGGGTTTCCTTTAAAGGTGCCTTAAGTGTTAGCCCTGCTCTGCTCTTGGGGGTGGGTGTGTGCGCGCGCCTTGTGATGTTTTGGTTTGGGCATTTTTTTTTTTTTTTTTGCACTTCACATGTTCGTGCGTGAGTGTGCGTGCGCATTTTGGATAGCAGGCGTGTGATTTGTTTCCGAGTGGAGGCCTTTCAAGTGCGACCGGCTTGATCGTGTGGGCATCTTCTATTATTTTTTTTCCCCGAAGTTGATTTCGCCTTCACAGCTTCCTTCATCCTTGCCAGCAAGCCCATCCGTGGTGGGAGTTGGATGGGATCGTTTTAAATTTGAAAATTGGGAAAATTTAAAGCTTGTGCCCTTCCTGCAGTCAACAGTAATTTCGGCTTCAAAAATGGGATCTGTTATGCCTCTTTCAGAAATGCCTTTGTCTATTCATATGTAGATCATTTTGTTTATTTTCCTCACGGTTTTTCACTGCAGACAAGAAATGGCCATTTCCCATAGAGTTTATGAGGTGTTACCCCATAGAGTAGGTATTTCTGGGGAATTGCTAGCAAAATGCATGTGATGTTCATAACTTATCATGAAAACTGTCCTCATAGAATATGATTTAACCTGTTGAACTTCCATCGCCCATTACCCCTTTCTGGACACCCTGGAAGAACCGTGATTCTCTCAGTATGCATTCGTTTTTTATAGAAAATCATCTCCCATGTTTGAATTTAGTGATAACCTGGTTAAACTTTCCTCTGACTGGCAGTATCCACAGGAATGGATATCATCTTTAGGGTGATTGTATCTCAGTTGAAATAGTTCCATCTCTTTGCTATTCACTGTTACAGATTTTACAACCTGTTAGGACATCTGTACAATTTCCCTTTAAGCTGACAATAGGACTAACTTTTGGGGATGCCAAGTCATGAGCTCTTACTTTTTCCTTGATACTTGCTTGCAATCATGAATCCCATTTTTAATACATTAGTCTCTCTTCTGGAACTTCTGTGTTTCCCCAGCCTTGTCTGAAATTAGGTAGAAGAAAGTCTCCTTTATAAAGAGGGTATTGGGGCTGCCGAATTTTTAGGTCAGCCTGCAACAGGTTCATAGCTCCTTAACGTCGTTGATAGATATTTTGGGTCACTGTTATCCACTGTATATTAAGAAATTTTGGCTTTTGCTCTCTGAACTAAATTTCTCTCCTGTAACTCCTACGATGGTTGAGAAAACACCCATTTTTTAATGAGAGCATGCCTGGGGTTATCTTTCTTTAGATAATACTTAAGTCTTAAAAGTAATACAAACAGACCAATAATAAGTGTGATAAATAAAGGTGATAATAACTATTTTGTTATTATGCAAATTAGCTGTTGAAAGAGCACAGTCACTCAGAATTATCATTTTTTACATCTGTGTTTCCACTGTTTTTAATATAAGCTCTTCGTCGTATATGGATATGTCTTAAAGTACATGACATTAACAAAAAATAAGGTTGTCAAAGGAATAAGAAGACTAGAAGACAGTTTATAAAATGTTTTAAGAAAAGTATATAATTTCATATTTTAAATTTTAAAAAGCAATGAATATGGTTATCATTAATTATCCAGTAATATACATTGACTAATAGATATTCTCAGTAACCTGAGATTCTTTGAAGTATACAGTAACACCTGAGAAACTGGATTATTGCTTTATTACTTTATTTTGTTCATAAAACTACCTCCATCTGAAATGCTACAATTACGTGGGAGGTCATACCTTGCATTGTTAGAGATAATAATGCACAATATAATTTTTTTTATTTTTGAGGTATTTTTTGACAAATGTGAAAAGGACAGTGTTGATGGCAACCAATTTTAAGTGTTGTTAGCTAGTTAAGATTTGCTGATTTTTTACTCAGAAATGTTTGGATTGAGTACTACTACTTGCTAAGGTTTTCTTTAGCATCCAGATAGCTTCAGTTTATGCAATTTGTAAAACTTCCAAGATTTTCATTCCCAAATTGGAACAGAACATTTTACAGCTATCACACTTTAATCTTTCAAACTCTCATAGGTAGTTCTCGTTAAATATACTTCTGTAATTCAGTATAGAAAAAAATGGAAAGGACTCAAGTAGCCTTTCATTTCAAAGAGTAATCCAAAAATTTCAGGGTAAAACAATTGAATATAGACAAAGCAAATGGTTTCTTTTGTACCTCCATTCTCCGAAAGTTTGGTGCACAGGTAGAATTTTTCTCCTTACACCATCATTGTATAGCACCTATGTACTTTTTATGTGATGATTGCAGTAAAAATGTACAGCCGAATTTTTCAGTTCATACCACACCTCCCAGAATCTAGTGCACTGAACAAAGATAATTAATATTTTAATACACAAAGTAGAAATTTTTCTTCAGCATGTTTTTAAAGGGCTGATTCTTCCCCCCACCAACACACACACTGGAAAAGTGCCTCTTCTTATCCTAAAAAAAAAAAAAAAAAAAAAAAAAAAAAAAGGTTTGCAAACACTTCAGAATAAAGGGTATTTTGATATGCTTGACACAGATTAACATTATATTTTCTAAGAAACCAATGTTCTGTTTATCAGACCACTTGTAAGGAGTAAGAGGTTGAGAGTGGCTATGAATAATTATTTTGTGTGAAATCACTTGAGAGAATTGTAAAGAGTTCTTTTTGTATTTAGAAACATCAGTAGAACTTGAAGTATGGGTAATAGCAGGAACAGGCAGCTTGTAAAGTACCAGCATGTTAGTGGCCCTTCTGGGAAAGGCGATTTAAAGGGCTAAGAAGCTGGAGCTGCTCTTTCTCTCACTTCTTTTTAAATGGAGTTGAATTGTAAGAAAGCACAATTCTTCACTCAATAGTTGTTAACTGGGAAAGAGAAATAAAAATGCTATTTTAGAGCCTGTAATACTAACAGTTGGCTAGATCTTTCTTTTTCAGAGTTCCTTTTGTGGAAACACCAGGCAAAACAAATGTTTTCAGCATCATCTCTAATGTTGTAATCATCTTTCTGACTGATTGTTGACCCATTAGAATATGGACTCTTTGAGTACTAGGACCCAGCCTGAATCTTCCCCATATGTTCAGAGCCTAGAACAGTGACTGGAATTTGGAGACATTTGTCATTGATCCACAGATTAGAAAAGTCTACTACCTGTGTATTCCTGATTTCTCAGCTTCATAATGTACCTGGTACCTGGGACAATCTGTTATCTCCTCAGGCTCTCATCTGGCCTCACAGTGGAACTGTACTGCATAATTCACTGAAGTCTTTTCCAGTGGTTGATGAACCACAGTAGATCCTCAGTAAATATTTGTTGACGTAGAAGAACTGATAACCAAGAAAACCCTATTAATGAGATTGTTTTTTTTTAGGTGAATGGCATAGATGTTTTCAGATTTACTTTGAAAGAATCAAGTATGTGAACCCAATGGTGAATGGAATTGTGAAGCACAGGTGAGCTCTTTGACATCCCCAAGAACACAGCTCATCCTATGCTTTTGGACACTTTTCTGTTATAACAATGGCTCTTCTCCAGGTTGTTGCACTACCACTGTATCTGTACAGAATTCTATTTTGGCACCTGTGGCCTTCTTTTTGTGCTTTTTCAATTATGTGTCTGTATTTCCCACCAGATATGATATTGAATGCAAGGAACTTATTTCCTTTAGTCTTTTTATATATCTAGCATACAAGATATCACTTGAAATAAGGTAGACATCACTGAAGACGTCTTTAAATAACTTAATATTTTGTAATAATACTGAGTGGTAAAACATCTGCTTCTAATCTGCCTAGCATATATATGGCTTTTGTATATCAGGGGTCACAAAACTTTTAAGGAAGTTGTGACATATTAGCAAAAAAATTCTTGCTCCTATGTCTTAGTCATCCCAGACATTATGTACCTCTTGATGTGAGTATACTACACCTTCTTTGAAATATATTTGCCAAAATTTTGAACCTAAATTTAACCATGCTTCTAGACATTATTCCTCATGTATAGAAAATACAGGGGACTGAGAAACATACTACTTTACAGCACAGAGATAAGATCAACAGAATCCTGACTTCAGGAAACTCTTCGGGACAAATGACTCAGTCTCTTCAGTAAATATTGCAAGAATGAGAGAGAGAGAGAGATGGAGGATGAACCTATCAGTTGAAAAAGTCCTGTTAGCACTTGAATGGACCTTTTTTGGATCTTGATTTGACCAAATTGTAAAATGAATGCATTTATGAGACAATCAGGGTAATTTGAACATTGCCTGGATATGTGATATTAGTTGTGATAATGGTATTAAGGAAATAAGAATTCTTACCCACATTCAAATATTTACAGTTGAAACAATGTCTGGGATTTGCCTCAAATTAATAAATCTCGATAGTAAGTACCTTGGCCTTTAAGTAGATTGGCCTTTAAGATTGTTGAAGCTGGGTGATGGTTAAATGATAGCTTATTATATATGTTCTTCTCTAATTTTGTATGTTTGGCATTTTCCTTAATAAAAAGTTAATAAAATTATTGTTGGAGTCCTTTAAATTAAGATCGATGTATGAGATGGAGGTAAAACTGTAGATTTAAAAATTTTTAGTTCTGGGGTACCAGTTCTGGCTTAAGAGGTCAAATGCCCAAATAGAGAGGGGAGATATACCCTGGAATGTCTAATGGTCCCAGACCTCTAATGGTACAGACCAATGTTAGTTTTTCTTTTACTCTGGTCCATTGAAATAGGAAAGGTTAAATCCTTATTTATGCCTATTGGAAAATGGGAATGGATTCTCAGATGCAGCTGAGCAGGGCTTTTGACTGTACCTACAGTCCAGTTCATACTAATCTGACAAACTGAAAGGATCACCAAGAAACAAGTATATGGAATTTTATAAAATTCAATATAATGCTATTTTTAATAATTTTTTTGGGGGGAAACAATAGGTATGGATATTTTCATTACACAGTATTTAAAGTTCTATTTGAGGGCTGGGGTTGTGGCTCAGTAGTAGAACACCTGCCTAGCACATATGAGGCACTGGGTTCAATCTCAGCACCACATTAAAATAAATAAATGGATAAAATAAAGTTATTATGTCCATCTGCAGCCAAAAATATTAAAACAAAATTATAATTGAAAGTAGATGAAAGGAAAGTAAGCTCTTCACATTCTTAATTGCAGTGAGCCATTTGTATTTCACAGACTGCAGATATTCCTTAGAAATCTAACCATCTAGGTCAGAAATAGTGAAGCTATATTTACATCAACAGACCTAGGGGAAGTCCCAACTATTTTATGGGTCAAGAAAGCAGGAAGAAATTAAGGACAGTATTGGGGGCTCCTCTCTGGGAGGACAAATCCCTCCGTAGGTGTGAAAGTAAGCTGCCCTTCTTCTGCTATCTAAGTGTGTTCTAATGCCAAGAGTAGTAGTTTCCCAGAAACAACTGTTACCTGGGAAAGGGGAGGTGACAGGTTTACCTTAGGGCTCTTTCCCACTCATATCTGAACTGTTTTCAATTCCAAGGTTTCCCTGTGGGATGGCAAAATAATATATCAGAAAAACTTTCATGTCTTTTCCTGGATGTTGTTTTCTAATTTGAGTCTATTCTGATTTAGCAGATGTTTTAAAAAATGGAACCAAGCAGATAGCCAGGGCATCTATAGATGGTGGTGGTAAATTAAAACAAATAGTGGTTTGGAGTTCCAATAGGCCGTGGCTCAAAACTGGTCTCACCAGAGGTTGCATGACCTCTGCCAGGTTAATTTTCCTCTCTAATCCTCAGTTTTCCCATTTGCACAATGAGGATGTTCATAGCCCCTACCTATGCAAATCTTTGCTTTTGAGATGCCATTCTTGATCTCCCAGAGCGTGGTATACTTGTATATTCTTGGAACCCCATTGCTTTGCTATGTCAGTTCTTATCAAAATAATAATATACTGATTAGCCTGAATGTTTCTGGCTTCCAAACTCTGAGGTCCCATATATCAGAGACCCAACCTGGGTTGCCCCTATTCCCTGGAGTCTGACACAGAGCCTGAAACATGTCACCCATAATGCTTATGTTTATTATATAAATGACTGTCACACTCTTACTTGTCAAAAACACTCTGTTGTTAGTTTACAAGGTATTTGTTTGCTGGAAAATATGAAAAAATGAGACGCCAAATATGTGGTCTGTGCCAAGTTTCTTTTAATTTAGGAGAATATTTTGTGTATAAATGTTTTTTTTTTTTCAGAATCTTCCAGTACCAATATTGTCCTAACTTCTTAACTTCATAAAGTACTGTATGATATTCCAGCAGAGGTTAAATTGGCCCAACCGCTATATTAGATATTTCAGTGAAGGCTACTCAAATAGGAAATGATTAAAGAATATGATAAGCCCTCAGTAGTCAATGTAAGAACTATTGAATGAAATCAAGTTTGTTAATTACATTATTTTGGTTTGTGGGTAAAAGATAACAATCAGGATTATATGTTAACAAGTTCGTACATATCAAGGCAAAAGCCTGACTGATTGGTGTAGATACAGATGACCACTTTCTGATTTAGACAATTCAGTTTCAATACTTGTATTAACAGTGCAAAGAAGAATGAGACAAAGGGGAAAACTCCCCAGGTACTTGTCCTAAATACCCTAAAAAACAACAAAGAAACAAAAGGAGTTGGATGATTCTAATGCTAGTTGTAGGATGCACTTGCTGAACAGCCATGTCTAAACTGTCTATTCTGTAGATCTCTTGTGAAGGACGTAAGACAGGAAGCTCCATGTTTTATCGAAACAGATAGGTGATGAGAAATTAGTTCATGACAGTCTCCCAGGGGAGAAAGGGAAGTGAATGAGAGATGACCTTGTAGCCTCTCCTCTTACGAAACTGGAGGATCACAAGGCATCTAACCAACACTCGGATTGACTGCAGTGGGAACATAGGCCATCCATTGTGGCCACTCCCAAGACACAGAAATGGTCCCCACCATAAAATTTGGTTCAGATAACAAGGCTAATGACACCACAAACACAAAAACAGATGATCAAAAGTTTATTCCATAAAGAGGCTTTTTTGGGGGAGAGAGAGGCAGGCTTCTAAAGTAGATCTGAAAACATCTTGAAAGAGCAAGGAAAGGAAATTAGTTTGGAGTTTTTATGGTGGTTGGGATGTGGGACCAGATTAAGGGTTCCAGTTTGCATCTGGGGACCTGTATGGTATGAAAATTCCCTCAGGCATTAAAGGCGAGAGCACCCAGGGTTTTTATTAAGTTGTCTAGATGTAGGACTGAAAGAGAAGAGGGAGGGGTGAAGCTTAAATGCTGTCAACAAACATTAAAAAGGACTCTTTATTATAATTTACCCCTAATGTTTGACAACTAAAATGTACCATGTTTTTCTAATTGGATTTGAACAAGTTTAAATAAGTGATTATGGTACTCTGGTAGCCTGAGACATGTAAGGATGCTGAAAGTTCCATCCAATGTTTTGTACTAGAGCTCCCCATTTTGTATCAGAATAAGGAAGATGAAATCCTTGGTCTCAGTCAACGACATTTGGAACTCTAAAGACAATAAGTAGTGTCTTGATTAGGCTTTGTATTGTAGCCAGGGCATCCATTTCTAAGATGATAGCCTGAATTTTGGCCCATTTTATTGATCCTTAGGTTTAGTCCTTTAGTAGAGATAACCCTGGTTAAGTGAAAACAAGTAGCAATAATCCACTGAGCTCTACCATGTAAAATTGTGACAATGTGTACATAAAGTGTACAAACTCCCATTTTCTTCATTCAGTTTATCTTATGGGGCCCCTTGGTAGCTGACATATCTGGTAAAGGGGTGACCCTCCCAGCACCGTGGAATCTTGAAAAGGACTGAGGAAAAGGGATGCCATTCCGGACCTACAAGAGTGACATGCCAAAGGGCCCAGGTTTGAATCCAAACTAGCGAAGAGGAATTGGTGGCTGTGGTAAATTTGTAGGGTGTTGCTTTCAAGACCCCAGCTGGAAATGCAGAAGTACACTCAGAATGTCAATGAGACCCACTCTCAAGGAGACTCCAGTGTACATCCAGGAATTCCCACTCTAATGACCTATAGCTGAAGCCTAAGAGGGTAGTTGTTGAATCAGTAGGCAATGGTCAACTAATGGCCATCATGGGTGTTCCAGAGATTCCAAGAGATGAGATATGAAAGGAGGTAGCTAAAGCCTGCCAGGGAAGGGGTACATTACTCAGAGTGTCCATTGTAGTATAATTTTTAAAAATTCTAGGAACCTTTTTTGGGAGGGGGCTCCATTCAAGGTGAGTTTGTTTGCAAATAATGGCATACATGGGTGAAAGTAAAATTTCTAAGTGAGGTATATGTTACCTCCAAAAACCAAAAAAGCCTAAAAGATGTTGAAATATTTTAATGTTGTGGGTAAGAAGGTCAGTAGATATTTTTGACAGTATCAGGGATAGAAGAGCTCTCAGTTTACCAAATAATTTTCAAGAATTTAAACAAGGTTGTGAGGACTTATGCAATGTGTAGGACAATGGTCAACCCACCAACCATTTGTGGTACTGGGAATTGAACTCAGGGGTGCTCTTTTAGCTTTTTCACTGCTTTGACCAAAAATCCTGGCAAGAACACTTAGAGGAGGAAAAGTTTACATTAGGGCTCATGATTTCAGAGGTATCAGTCCATAGATGGCCGACTCCATTCTTCAGGGCCTGAGTGAGATGAGGTAGAACATCATGGCAGAAATGTGTCCAGAGGAAAGCACCTGGGGACATAGCACCAGAAAGCAGAGTTTCATTATACCAAAGGCATAACCCCAGGGACCCCCCTCCTCCAGCCACAGCCTACTTACCTGCAGTTACCATCCAGTTAATCCTTATCAGGGGATTAATGCATTGACTATGTTAAAGCTTTCATAACCCAATCATGTCACTTCTAAAGTTTCTTACATTGTCTCACACATGAGCTTTTGTGGGGACACCTCTTATCTAAACCATATTGGGCACTCTACCACTGAGCTACATCCCTAGCCCAATTTAAATTTTTATTTTGAGGCAAGGTCTCACTAAATTGCTAAGGCTGGCCTTGAACTTGCAATACTCCTGACTCACCCTCCAGAATCACTGGGATTGCAGGCATGCCTCACTGTGCTTAGCTGTCATCCCCTTTTTGTGAGCTCTTTTTTTGAATATTTGCACATTAAGCCTTTGAATTAATAGGTTCTATATCCATGATTTTCATATCTGTGAATCAAATATATTTTTAAAAAACTGTATTGTATGTGCAGACTATTTTCTTGTCATTATTCCCTAAACAATATAATAACTATATATGTAGGATTTGCATTGTGTCATGTATTGTAAATATGCTTGAGATAAGATGATTTATTATATATGTGAGGATGTGTGTAGGTTATATTCAAATACCACACAATTTCACATAAAGGACTTGAAGATCTGAGGATTTTGGTACCTGGGTGTTGGCATACTAGAACCAATTCCCATGGCTACCAAGGGACAACTCTATGTACTGAGTGACAATTTCTAAGGAATCCCATTAGAAGAGGATGTCATCAATGTAATGTTATGTCTGTACCCCTGAAGAAAGTTAGATACAGTTAAGTTCTTGCCTGCAATGTTTTTGTGAGATGGCAAAGCTGTTGAAGTACTAAGTAGTCAGGTAAAGGTGTAGAATTTCCCTTTGGAGCAGGGAAGAAAACGGGCTGAGGCTGTTTAAATGGGCACTGAACAATGCAATACCCAAACCTATAATAGCAAAACATCTATCAGTTGCCAATTTGATGGAGTCAATAATTTCCATGATATTATAATATTAATCATAGTGGCATTAATGGATGGGTACATGGCATTAAGGCTGTGATAATCCATCAAGAAGTTCCATTTGTTATTACCACGTTTAAGAATAGGCTAAACTAGGCAGTTGAATGGAGAGACAGTGGGAATAATTACCTTAGTCTCTTAAGTAGGTCTTACATAATGATCATGTTTTGTTTTTTTTTTTTTTTTTTTTCAGTATAAGGGATTAAACCCAGGGCCTCATGCTAGGCAAGCACTCTACCATTGAGCCACATCCCCAGCCCTTTCTATAATGATTTTAATCATTAAAGGCCCTGTTTTAATTTACAAGGATGGGGGTTCTCCATGTGGACCCATTTCTTTAGGCCAGTTTGTAAATATCAAATATTTAATCTAATTTTGATGTATTATGTAAGTGGTCAATACATCTAAGGAGGGTATATTCAGGTTTCTTATCTGCTTGTCCAGATATGGACAGATGGGAAAAGGGAAGGGACAAGACTTAAAAACTTTCAATATCTAAAAATAATTTTTAAACAACAGAGTCAAGCTCTTTGGTACACTACACCATCAGATATCTCAACTAATTGTACTGATAGGGTCTTGTACCAAAACTGTTCTGTTGTGTTCTGTCTTAACACTGTATGAGATCATTGAGACTATAACTCTTTTTTTTTTTTTTTTTTTTTTTTTTTTTTTTGGTACTGGGGCACTTAACCACTGAGCAGCATCCCCAGCCCTTTTTGAGACAGGGTTTTGTTAATTTGCTGAGGCTGGCCTTGAACTTGTCAGTCTTGTGAGCCACTGGGATTATAGGCATGCACCACCACACCTGGCTACAACTATAACTCTTGGTAGGAGAGTTGAACCCATCTAGAAGATAGACCTCAGCTGCATGTAGTCAAGCCAGTACAGTATGTAAAAGCAAAGACTTTAGCAATAGCAAGATAAAACTAACCAGAATCATGTCAGTGTTGAGAATTTTAATCTTTTTCTTTGTTTCAAGTAGAGACTGTTCCTTTCTGTAGACAGCGGAAGTTGGAAGGTTTTTGAGAGTTCTTTAATTATGATTTTGTTGGTCAACCACTAAGCTGTGGATGGTGGCAAAAGTCTTTCCCTGTGAATGAGAGATGAAAGACAGATCATCACTTCTTTCTCCCCACCCTTGACCACCCAGGGTCAAAAGTGTTCTCTTCCCACCATCCAGAGTTTTTCTGTCTTTCCACAGCTACAATGATCAGTATGACTGGTTTATGCAGTAATCACTTTACCATTTTTAAGCCTCCTAATTTCATGTCCAAACCACATCTCCAGTCTCAACTCTGTTCAGAAATTTCATTCTTTATGGTCCTTCCCTCATTCCTTTTCTTTCAATACTGGGGATTAACCCAGGGCCTTATGCTTGCTAGGCAAGTACTCTACCAGAGTCACATCTCCAGCCCACTTTATCTTTCTTTTTTGGCACTGGGGATTGAACCCAGGGGCGCTTAAACACTGAGCTACATTCCCAGATATTTTTTTATATTTTATGTAGAGATAGGGTCTCATAAGTTGCTTAGGGCCTAGCTACATTTCTGAGACTGACTTTGAACTTGCCATCCTCCTGCCTCAGCCTCCCAAGGTACTGGAATTACAGGCATGTGTCACTGTGCCCGGCCACTTCATCTTTTTTAAACCATTCTAGATTTTTTTTCCTACTCTCTGATATGTGGACCATGCCAAGACCACTTTATGGATTATCACCTCATATATATGAACATTATCATTAATATCCACAATTGCCTAAATCCAGCGAGCATAGCCAGATAGCAAAAGAAGCATCAGGTTGTTCTTCCACCCCACTCTTCTTGCTTCCTGCAAGTTCTAGTCACCTGATTTTCCAGGAGTGTGTGTGGGAGTGAAAAAAACAGGGTGAGCAGAGTAAATCATGATTTGGATCTCCTTCCTGGCAACCTGAATCTTCTTCCCCACTCTGTAACCTCATCATTAAACATTTTATTGAAATGAGAGGTACCCTTCTAAGGAATCACCATATTTATAGCTCAAACAGCCTATCTTAAGTATTTACTTCACTGGTAGCTGAGTTTTAGCTGTCTAGTTATGTTCATTTTCTTCTTAGGAATCCATTCTATCCTTCAATGTCATTTGCTGCCTAGGGCTTATATGGGACAGAAAATGTCCACAGGATGTTTATAAGCCTGCCCAGTGTTTTGTTACTTTTTGTTATAAAGGCAGTACCAATATTCAGTCAGATGTGTTCAGGAAATCCAAATAATCTATCTAAGAGGCATTGAATAGTGTAGCCCTCTTTCTCTAAGTAGATGGGGATGGCAATGCCATATCTGAAAAATCCCCTGTAGATGTCAATGTGCACCAGAACTCCCAAGCAGAGGGTAGGGAATTTATGCCATGTCTGGCCAGGTCTGGTACCTCTGGCTATGTACCCCGAACTCACTTTTCTACTTGGCTATGTAGCTGTTGGAACACATTTTCCAAGCTTTTAGACCTCATGTCCTGGAACCATTAGTTTTCCCCCCAGTTTGGGGTCTAGTCCTGAATTGTGGATAAATTACCATACTTTGTGTGATGCTCTATCCAGGTGGATACTGTATTCATGTGTCTCTTTTAGGTAGTGCAAATTTTTTCAGCTTGCTATGTCCATTGATGCTCATCCTTAACAGGTTCTTTTTCATGAGGGCTCATGTGGATCATTCTGCCATATTATTTGTCTCTGCAGAGGCGGAGACTTGGTAATCCAGTTATCTTCCTACCAGGTGCTACACTGCTACCCTCTTGGCTTATGCCCATGAGTCAGTGAAAATGTATCAGGGTGCACTTTCCTAGGCAAAAACAATGGAAATATGCCATTAAACAGAGGTCCTGTTTCCATGCACAGCTGTGCACAGTTTTCTTGGAGCAGTACAGCAGCATTGACCTGGTACACCCTGTTGGCCTTGAAATTAACTGTTTTATCTGTGAACCAAATTCAAACATCCACAGGAACCTTAGTGTATTGAAGTCCCCAAGAAGCCCAAGGCACTGGCACAGACCCCCACTTCTGAGAAAGCCTCATCAGGAACATGACCATTCACTTTTCATGTAACTGTGAGATTCTACAATGCTTACCTTATTTTTTCCTGGATAGACCACTTCTGCTTAATAATAATAATTGCTTCTTGGGTGCATTACTTTTAATGCTTTGATGCCCTTCAAAATTCCTATTGAAACTTAATCCCGAAACAGTATTGAAGGTATGGCCTTTCGGTCCACCTCATGAATGGGATTAGGTGTCCTTATAAAAGGGCTTGATTGAGGAAGATCATCCCCCTTTTTGCCCTTCTGCTTTCTGCCATGTGAGGAAACATGGCATTTCTCCTCTCCATAGGATGCAACCCTTTACAACCAAACCTGCTGGTGCCTTGGATGTCCCTGCCTCCAGAACTATGATAAAATAAATTTGTTCTTTATAAATTACCCAGCCTATGGTATTTATTTATAGCAGCACAGGGGGACTAAGACATTAGGCAACCTCTACTTCGTTGGTGTTCTTATTTCTGACCCATCTCATGATAAGGATGTCAAAATATCAAAAACGCTTGCTATTACTTTTTTAGTTCCTGAGAATCCACCTGCTCCCACTAACTACCAGTAATAGTTTCTCAAATGGGACATACAATTGGTCATGTCAGGCAAGTTCCCTGTCCAGAAGCCCAGGGAACATCATCACTTAAATATTACAGTTTAAATCTGGAATGTCCCCCAAAGACTCATATGTTGAAATTTTGGTCCCCAGCTGATGGCATTATGAGAAGGTAGAGGAAAGTTAAGGATTGGGGGCTTAACAAAGGTGATCACCTTTGTTCTGTCATTTCCTCTCCACCCTACTGCTGTACGCAGGGGCCTAGAAACAATGGAACCAAGTGACCATTGTCTGAAACCACTGAAACTGAGACAAAATAAACATTTCCTTCTTTAAGTTGATTTTCTCAGGTGTTTTATCATCATGAGAGAAAGCTAATTTAACACACTTAGTGACAATACATTTTATAAAAGCTCTAATCTGCATAGTTTAGCTCCAAATGCTCTATAGAGCTGACTTGCCTGAATGGAAGTCTCCACAGCTCTGGGTAAGTCCTAGGGTCCACTGTTGAGTTATCTTATGTAATAGGCTAAGCAGGACTCTCATATATAAAGTACCTCAATACTGAATAAGTTTATAAGATACTGGGCCTCCTTTTTGTTTGCTGAAGATGTTTAAAGTCATCAGGTTTTCTTTATTATATTCAGGGATTATTCTTTTTTTTTGAGGTGCCTTCATATTGTTCTTTATTCTTTTTTAATTCATTTTTATTGTAAACTAATGGAATACATCTTGTTTCTCTGTTTGTACATGAAGTAGAGGCATACCATTTGTGTAATCATACATTTACCTAGGGTAATAGTTTTTGATTCATTCTGTTATTTTTTCTGCCCCCCCACCCGTCCCACCCCTCTTATCCCTCTATAGAGTCCCTCCTTCCTCCATTCTTGTCCCCTTCCTACCCCCAGGGATTATTCTTTAGGCACCCCAAGAACCTTATTTGGGTAACTGGCCACTGATTTCTTGATAAGAGTTAATCTTCCAGTCATGATGAATCATATATTGGACCCTATATCTAAGGAAGTATGCCATCCTTATCTCTTCAAAGCATAGGAGTTTTCAGTCTTTTCTAGGTCTCAGCCTATCCTTTGGTGAGAAATCATGGGAGAGTTTAGATTGCATTATTGGAGCCCAGTAAACATGTATTTTAATCTGAGCTATGTGAATGCAATTTGGCTTTGGTCATCTAAATGTAGTGGGATGCTGAAGAAGGCATCAGAAATATCCAACACTGCACATCAGAGTCCTGCACAATGCACTCTCTCATCATTACTATATCTGGAGTCGTAGGCATGAGGCTTATGGTAGTCCACATTATCACTGATAGTTTTCATCAGACACACTGGACTGGTATGAAATTGTATAGTTTCCTTAAGCACCTCTGCTTCCATTAGTCCTTGATTAGTATAATGACCTGCATTTCCCACTCTGATATCTTTATTCCTTTGCAGTTACCACATGACTGAGGAAGTCTGTCAAGCTTCTAATTGTGCACTGATGCCACTACCACTGCTCTAATTGTGTCATTTCCCCATAGGGAATATTCCTTCCAATCAAGAAAAATACATATAGAGTATGTATTGGCCACAAAAGACCCATATATAAAGTTTTATAAGTTTATTGTCTAATATGAGATTTATTTCCAATTCTAGTTAATTTGGGGGCTATATTAATTTTCTACTGCTGCTGCAATGAATTACTATAAACTCAGTGGTTCAAAACAATATACAGTGTATTGTTCTAGAGGTCAGAAGTCTAACATTAAGGAGTTAGGCAGGCTATATTCCTTCTGGAGACTTTAGGGGAGAATGCATTTCCTTGTCTTTTCCAGCTTCTAGAAGTCACCTGCATTTCTTGGCTTGTAGTCCCTGTTTCCACCTTCAAAGCCAGCAGCATAGCATCTTCTCTCCTCTCTTTCTGCACCCTTCTTATAAGGATTTTAATGACTCTTGATTACACTGGGCCCATGTGGATAATCCAGCATAATTTTTCCACATCAAAAATTGTTAATCACATCTGCTTAGTTCTTTTCTCCATGTAATATTATCATCATAGCTTCTGGGGATTAGGATATGAATACTTTTGGTGAAAGCATCATTTAGCCTGCCACACTGGCTCTGTCCACACATACTTCCCAGCATCAGATTGGTTTGTTTCCTAAAGTTCAAAAGAGTTGAAAATGTTTGGCAACCATGGTTGCTGTCAAGTGCTCAACACACCCAGATCAGTGCATAAGGCCTCTGGTACCTCTTAGAGAAGAAGGAACCTCCACCTCTGCCTTAGTCCTATATTTTCTTGAAGAGGGTGAAGTCTAGGTAAAGAAGTGGGATTGAAGATATTGAATCAACATTAATTCAAAAAGCACAAACTTCAGGAAAGAAGCTAAATCCTCCTGGGCCTTCTCCTATTTGTCCATAGTAAATGCTAAAGTCGGCCAGGGATACTGTCCTACTACACTATCTTGTGGTCTTCTTATGGCCTGATAGTGACAGAATTTCCCTCAGGGGAAAATTAACAATTCCCTCTTTGAGGCCCATCAGCATATTAGCCAGAGTCATAGGTCCTGTGGTCTAGACCTTGAATTGGTTTTGTTTTCTTCTCCTTAGCCTGAAGGACCTCTTCCTATTTTTGTGTCCATTCTTTATTCTACCAGTTTGTTTCCCAGGAGCTAAGTACTTTTCTCAAGGCAATCTCTGGGACACAAGATAAGATTTTATCATCCTTAATAGCCTAATGGTGCCAACTGAACAAACCAGTGGATCTGACCCTGGTTGAGTATCTGATCATCTGAGAGCACATGTTCTCCATTATAAATCCGAACTGCAGTTACATTAGTCTTAAGGGAAATTAAAGCATCATCTTACCTCATCCATGGGTATTTATTAAATGACAGAAACTAATCTCAGGTAAGTTATAGTTTCATTATGAATATAAAGATTCACTGTGGCAAACCCTGGTGTATTTGTTCTTCTGCCATGATAATTTCATCCACCAAAGTGAATTTGACCAGGCTGGCTTGGAGCATGGGGTCAGACTTTAGGTAACTAAATGATTCCCATTCCTTTTCATTCATTGAAGCTGGCATGGCTCCCTCATTTACTAGTCAGAGGAGCCAAGCCTCTGTTATCTCAGTGGGAATTTTTTTCTCATTTTTAAGTTTATTTTAAGAGCAGATCTCAGCACATCTCTGAGATCTAACTCCCCTCGATTACCAAGGTATATTTTATTTGTGGGTATGTCTGCTGATCAGAGAAAACTTGTGTTTTTGTTTTGTTTTGAGTTGGGGTCTTGCTAAGTTGCCCAGTCTGGCCTCAAACTGAAGATTCTCTTGCCTCAGCCTCCCACATAGCTGGAATTACAGGCTTGCAACACCATGCCCAGCTAAGGAAAAGTTTTGCTTTCCTAATGGCACATAAGAAAACAACTATGGAGTATTTCTTTTTTAGGTTTATAGGTCCCCACCTATTATCTCTAACAATGTGACTCACAGGAGGTTAAGGAACAACTGTCTCCTCATCAGCAAACACTTCAATAACCAGATCTGTTACTGCCCACCATGGTTATCTGTCTTGCTAGTCAGCCTGTTCAGCCTCAACTGCTTTTATTTATTTATTTTTCCAGAAAGGGCATTGTGATCTTATAGGCCTCCAGGAGAAGGGGGTTAAATAATGGCATAGTCAATATGTCAGGAACAGGGGAAGGCAAAATCTCCTGTAATGTGGCTTCTTTTGTAGCAGTTATAATTTTTCTATCAGGAACACATGAATTTTTTGTTTGCAAAAGACGGTTTTTCTTTGACTATCAGAGGGATTCAGTGTTGTGAAGTTGCCTACATTGTTTCAAGAAAATATTTAGCAAGCAGGCCTTGAATTTTGGGGGAGCTTATCAGTTGCTTCCACAGGCAGGCAGCCAAGGCCAATGAGACCTTTAATTTGTCAACCAACAAGGCATCATTACACAGTGAAAACTTTGGACATCAGAAGAATTTTCTAGTAATCTATAAATGCTCAAAATTTGAACATGTATCCCATTTCAAACCAATCACACATTTTTACAACCATACATACAATGAGTTATCTTAAGCCTCACTCACAAGTTATTTTAACCTTTTTTCTGTCTCCATTGAAAGTTTTAGACAACCTCTACCAGGCACTGTTTTTTGATTTTTTATTTCTTTTTAACCAGAAACAAAGAACAAGAGTTGTAATGTAGGCACCTATGCAGTTGAAAGCTGGAAATTCAGGGAATGGGAGAAGATGGTGGTACAGATGAAACAACTTGTACCAAATAAGTGCAACTTTCATTTTGTAGTAGTTTTTGTTTCATTTTGTTTGTTTGTTTGTTTGTTTTTTTTGGTACCACGGATTCAGCCCAGGGGTGCCTAACCATTGAGCCACAACCCCAGCCCTTTTATTTTTAGTTTATGTCAAGGTCTCACTAAGTTGCTTATGACCTTGCTAAGTTGCTGAGGCTGGCTTTGAACTTGCAATCCTCCTGCCTCAATACCTGAGCCACTGGGATTACAGGCGTGTGTCACTGCACTTGGAAGAAGCAAGCATTTCTTAAATGCCTCCTGAGTGGCCAGGATTAGAGGGGTGTGCCATCATGCTTGTATTTTTATATTTTTAAGTGGCCATTCCCTGGGTATGAACAAAAGCACTTTTATTGTGTTTAAATTTTTTTGGTTCATTTTACTTATACATGAAAATAGAGTACATTTTGACATAATTTTAAAAGATATAATATAATTTGATCTAATTCAGTCCCCAGTACTTCCCCTTCCCCTCCTGTTCCCTTCCCCATTCCCTTCACTATAATCTACTGATCATTCTGCTATTTATAGTTTTTTTTTCATTAGTGTCTCATGGATGATCATGATGATGTATTCATATATGTACATAGGAAAGATAGGTCAGATTCATTCCACTGTCTTTCCTTATTCCATCCCTCCTTCCTTTCCTTCATCCCCCTTTGTCTACTCCACTGATCATACTTCTATTCTTTTGTTTGACCCTCCCCCCATTTTGGATTAGTTTCTACATATCAGAGAAAATATTAGGTCTCTTACTTTTGGGGAGTGACTTATTTGACTGAGCACTGTAAGAAAATTGCAGCTCAGCTTGGGTTCCAAAGCAGCTCAGACCCTTAAATCCAGGGGAGCAGGCACTCTGGGGTGCCCAGTCTGAGTCATGGCCCAGGGACAGCACCCAGAAAGCCACTCCAGACACAGGAACTCACACCAGAGATTTTATTAGGCGGACGACTAGAGCATCCACTCGGGGCTGGAAAGAAAGGAAAAGAGAAAGAATGGTGCAGGAGCTTCTAAATATTGGAATTCTGCAGACTAACAAGGGCCAATAACTGAGAAGGAGACTTACAGGCTGACTGATGAACCAATAGCTCGCTAGGATGTTCACAGACTGACAAGCTAGATTGGAGAAATGGCTGCAGCATAAAGGGCAGAGGAGCAACTTTATATTATATTCCCCCTTTTTTGTTTTTATAAGAAGATCTCTTTTGGGTACATGGACGAAGGTCCATCTTCAGTAACTGCTTCCTGCTGGGTGTGGACGTAGAGCTGATTCAGGGGAGAGAGATGTCATTGTGGCAGGCTGGAGTTTGGGACCTGATAGTTCCTCTGGGGAGTGCACTTGTAGCCAGGCTCCAATTCTTTTCCTGTGAGATCCTGATATTTCTGTCATACAAGCTGATTAATAGTCTGGTTAGAAATATTTTGAATTTAATTTTATACAAATCTTAATGTACAGGGGGTAGAGGTCAATATGGCAATTACAAGGAGTGGGGATATAAATGAGAGAATAAGCTGCTATAATTGGCCAGAAATGGTCCATGAGAATCCTCAGGTAAGTTTGTTCCTTCTCCTCTCCAAGTCCTCCTGTCGCTGTTTGATCTTATCCTGAACAATACCTGATTGGTTGACATAGAAGCAGTACTGTTCCTGTAGGAAAAGACAGAGGCTCCCCTTTTCAGCTGGCATTTGAACAGGTCTATTGAGAAAAAAATCCAATGGTTAGGAAAATAGCAAACAGGGCGAATGGCAGGGGAGGCAAGAATGTAGCTAGCAATCCAGTCTTCATGGCTGGGTGTGGTTGTCTGTGCTTTAGTTGTCTGGTCCTCAGTCTCTGGAATGGGAGAAAGGGTGGAGGGTTTGATGTCCTTTAACCTTAAATGAAGAGGTCCCACAGGGGTGGCCGAGCATTGGTTAGAAGAAGTCTGTGGGTTAGAAGCTGGAGAGGCATTTGTGGATTGAGAGTAGAGCATAATCCAAGAAATGTGTAGCCATCCTCGTAAATCTTGCACCTTGACAGTCATTGGCATAGCCAGGATCACCGTATGGGGTCCCTGCCATTTGCGAGACAGAGGGGCTGGAGCCTCCTGAGGAGAAGAGATAAGAACTTGGTCTCCAATTTGAAGAGGTTGAGCAAGGGGGCAAGACAAAGGTTTAAGCAGGGAGGAGTCGGCATACCCCATAGAAATGCTTGAATATGGTTTAGGAGAGGAACAGATATACGAGAAGGAAGAAGGGAAGGAAGGAGCATTATCCCAGGGGGAAGGATGGGATGACCATACATCAGCTCAAAAGGGGAAATATTAGCAGTTTCTTTGGGAGTGAACGAAGATGCAGAAGAGCAAGGGGCAGAAGTTTAACCCAGTCAAGGTGAAGTTCTAAAAAGAGCTTGGTTAAGACATGTTTAAGAGTTTGGTTTGCTCTTTCTACTTTGCCTGATGACTTTGGGTGAAAGGGAATGTGAAAATGCCAAGGGATCCCAAGGGCCTTGGCAAGTTTTTGGGAAACTTGGGAAATGAATTCAGGTCCATTATCTGACTGGAAGGAAGTAGGTACTCCAAAGTGAGGAATGATTTCACGAAGGATGAAGGTAGAGACAGCTATTGCCCTCTTGTTGGAGGTGGGGATGGCTTCAACCCATTCTGAGAAGGTATCTACCATAACCAAAAAGTATTTACACTTTCTTACTGTGGGCATGTGAGTGAAATCAAGTTGCCAGTCTACCCTTGGAATGGTGCCACAGGCTTGGTGAGTTGGAAAAGTGGGAGATCTGATAGCTGTAGGATTAGTTCATAGGCAAACTTCACATGTGGAGAAGAGTTCCTTCAGAAACGAGATGTCAGAGGAGGATAGTTCCAGATGAGTCTTAACGAATTGTAAGAGTGAAGAAAGGTTGGGGTGGAGGTAGGAAAGTATCATCTCCCTGTTGGGGGGTGGTGGAGGTAAGGGATCATGGAAAGTCATAATGGGGGCTGCTGTGGATGACAGGGCAGCCCTTTTAGCCTCCTCATCTGTCTTGCTATTGCCTGAAGAGATGAATGATTGGTCTGTCTGATGGGCTCTGCAATGTACAAGGCCTATAGTTGCTGGGAGGCAAACAGACTCAAGGAGATTTAGGATGTAGCTAGAGTTGGCGATGGAGTTCCCTTTTGTAGTAAGAAGGCCCCTCTCTTTCCAAATAGCAGCATGGGAAAGGATAATGTGAAAAGCATATTTGGAGTCAGTGTAGATTGTGAGGGCTTCTCCCTTTGAATGTGTGAATGAGGTGAATGTGTGAATGAGGACGACTATTTCTGCCTGTTGGTTGGTGGTGTTGTTGAGTAGTGGTCCTGACTCTACAACCTTTTTCAGAGAGACAATGGCATATCTAGCCCTTCGGATCCCTTCTTGTAGAAAAGAGCTCCCATCAGTGAACCATATGAAAGCAGGGTTGTGTAAGGCCCCCTCCTGAACATTGGAGGGACAGGTGAGTAACTCCTCCAGGGTCTCAAGGCAGCTATGGGATATTGAAGCATGTATGTTGGAAGGCAGAGGTAAGAGAGTGGCTGGATTTAAAGGAGAGCATATCTTAAAGGAAATGGAAGAGTCCGCAATAAGAGCAGCTTGCAAGGCTAACCCCCGACAGGGTGGTAGAGTTTGCAGACCCTTATAAGTAAGAAGCTGGGACAGATGATGAGGTGAGAGCACTTCAGTGGGAGCCCCAAAGGAAAGTTTCTTTGATTCCTGGATTAAGACAAAAGCTGCAGCTAATACTCTTTAAGACATGGTGCCCAGCCTCTTATGGTGGGGTCTAGCCTCGTTGATAGGTATGCCACTGGGCCAAAGATGAGACCGAACATGTGTCCTAAGACCCCCAGAGCAAACCCACTTTTCTTAGAGACAAACAGAATGGTCTGGTTATGTCAAGGAGGTGTAGGGCTGGGGCTTAAAGGATTTTCCTTATTCTGGAAAGGGGTTTTCACTGTGTTGAGGAGAGGTTCAGTGGGAGTGCCCTTTGAAGCCTCATATAAGGGAGCTGCCAGGAATGGAAAAATTTGGGATCCAGGATCATAAATATCCTGCTAACCCTAAAAAAGGAAAGGATTTCTTCCTTGGTGGATGGAGTGGGCATGTCCTGCAGTAATGCTTTTCTCTCTACAGTGATGGCCTTAAATCCAGGTGAGAGGCTAACTCCTAAGTAAACCTGAGACTGGGGAAGCTGCACCTTTGCTGGAGAGACCCTACAAACCCTGTCAGCCAGAAAATTTAGAAGCTTAACTGTGTCTCTGGGAGTCCTTCAGAGTGGGACTACATAGAAGATTATCAACATACTGTAAGAGGGAGGGAAGGAAAGTGAGAGAGGTGAGATCATGAGACAGTGTTTGGCCAAAGAGATGGGGACTGTCTCGGAATCCCTGTGGGAGAACTGTCCAGGTCAGCTGAGAAGAAACTTGAGTGAAAGGGTCAGTCCAGGTAAAAGCAAAGAGATCCTGTGAATCCGGGTGAAGTGGGACAGTGAAAAATGCATCCTTCAAATCTAGCACTGAAAAGTATGTGGTGGAAGAAGGGATAGAGGAAAGCAGGTGTAAGGATTGGACACAATGGGAAAGATGGGGACCACTGCTGAGTTGATGATTCGGAGGTCTTGCACTAAATGGTAAGATCCATTAGGCTTCCTAATGGCCAGGATGGGAGTGTTATAAAGTGAGTTGGTGGGGTGCAGGAATTCTTTCTGCCTTAAATCCTGGATGACTGGTTAAAGTCCTAAGAGGCTCCTTTGGTGAAGGAGATATTGGGCTTGGGCTGGGTAGGATGTTGGGTCCTTCATGTGAATGAGTACAGGTGAGCATTTGGCTATAGTGGGTGTGTGGGTGTCCCAGACCTTGGGGTCAACAAGGGAGGGAGGAAGGGGATATGAAGACTCAGTTTCAGTTGTATATTCCTGCAGAGTCATAAGGAAAGGAATAGCAGAGGAGTCTTGGCTGAGGCACATGGTGAGTGAGAAGGAAATAGAGGCACCCAATTTGGTTAGGATGTCCCTTCCCAGGAGGGAAATGGGACACGCAGGAATTATCAAAAAGGAATGAATGGAGCAGATTTGCCCTATATGGCAACTTATTGGAGGGGTTTGTAGGGGATTATATAGTTTTTCCCTCTACCCTGACAATGGAGGATTTGGCAAGGGAAGTGGGCCCCCAAAACTCTCACAGCACTGAGAATGTGGCTCCAGTGTCTATAAGGAAAGGGATCTGCCTGCCTGCCACCATAAGGGTCACCCGGGGCTCCTGAGCAGTGACGGTCGTTGGGTGTAAAATTCCTGGACCCCTTCAGTCATCCATTGCCAATCCCAGCAAGTCACTGGGGTGAGGGAGTGAGTGTGACCTGGCACTTCTCTGAGCACCAGGGCAAGCCACTGCCCAATGTCCCGGGTGATGGCATTTTGGACAAGGACCTGGGGGCTGCCAGGGGTTGGGGCAGGCTCATGCCCAGTGGCCCTCTTTTCCACACTTGAAGCATCGGCCTGGAGGTCTTCTGGGAGCTAGGGTGACCTCAGCAGTGGCCAGTTGTGCAGGTCTAGCTGGATGAAAAGCTTTGGTCAGCATTTGGTATTTTCATTTTTGTTTTTTTTCTTCCCATCTGTTATAAACCTTGAATGCCACTGCTAGAACCTCTGGCTGTGGGGTAAGGGGACCCCTATCCAACCACCTCAATTTAGCCTTTATGTCAGGGTAGCTTTGGGAAAAATAGTCATAAGTAGCTGCCATCCCTCTGGAGTTTTAGGGTCCTGGTTAGTATATTTGAACATGGCCTCTGTGAGGTGACTCAGAAATGAGGATGGGTTTTCAGTTTTGTCCTGTATTACTTCCTGAAGTTTATCATCATTAATGGGTTTAATGGCAGCTTTTCAGAGACCTGCGAGGACACAGGTTTGAAACTGGTCTTGCTGCTGCTGCCTGGCCCCCATGTTATAGTCCCACTGGGGCTCCATATCTGGTACTGCTTCAGCCCCAATGGGGTGGGCTGGGGTTGATTGGTGAACCTCATCTGCATAATTGTACGCTTGTTCCCAGACTCTCCTGTGCTCCTCAGGGGTCAAGGTGTTGGACATAATCATGTAAATGTCATGCCAGATAAGATCATAAGACCAAGATATTGAAATTCCTTAATGAAGGTCACGGAGTCAGAGGTGAAGGAGCCTAGCCACTTCTCTATCTGGGAAAGATTGGAGAGTGAAAAAGGAACATGGACTCATCACTCCTTCTACACCAGCCACCTCCCGTAGGGGGGCTAGAACATGTGCTTGGGACCGTGTGGTGGGTGGACTGGGTGGAGAGGCAGAAGTAGAAGCAGAGTGGAGCAAAGGAGATGGAGGAGCAGGGGCTGGAGGAGGCCGGTATGGGAGTGGTTAGGCTTGCAAGAAAAGATCAATTTTAGTGTGTAGAAAAGAAAAAGAAAGAACATAAGGAATCTCTTTCCACTTGCCTGATCGCTCACAAAAGTTGTATAAAACCCATAAAATATCGGGGTCCAGGGAGCCATTTACTGGCCATTTGGATTGATTATCAGATGGGGTTCCACGTGCCTAAGAGGCAGTGAAAGAGCCCATTCAAATCATGGCACCAATGTAAGAAAAATGCGGCTCAGCTTGGGTCCCAAGGCAACTCAGACCCTTAAATCCAGGGGAGCAGGCACTCTGGGGTGCCCGGTCAGAGTCACGGTCCAGCGACAGCACCCAGAAAGCCACTCCAGACACAGGAACTCGCACCAGAAATTTTATTAGGCGGATGACTAGAGCATTCACTCGAGGCTGGAAAGAAAGGAAAAGAGAAAGAATGGCACAGGAGCTTCTCCTAAATATTGGAATTCTGCAGACTAACAAGGGCCAATAACTGAGAAGGAGACTTACAGGCTAACTGATGAACCAATAGCTCGCTAGGATGTTCACAGACTGACAAGCTAGACTGTAAGATGGGAGGCGGAGAAATGGCTGCAGCTTAAAGGGCAGGGGAGCAGCTTTATATTATAAGCACAAGTCTCCAGTTCATCCATTTACTGGAAAATGCCCTAAAGTCATTCTTCTTTATGGCTGGGTAATGCTCCATTGTGTGTATATACTACATTTGCTTTATCCATTCATCTGCTGAAGGGCTCTTAGGTTGGTTCCATAGTTTAGCTATTGTGAATCGAGCTGCTATGAACATTGATGTGGCTACATCACCATAGTATGCTGATTTTAAATCCTTTGGATATATATGAAGGAGTGGAATAGCTGGATCATATGGTGATTCCATTCCTAGTTTTTGAGGAATATCCATACTGCTTTCCAGAATGGTTATACCAATTTGCAGTCCCACCAGTAATGTATGAGTATACCCCTTTCCCTACATCCTCACCAGCATTTACTGTTACTTGTATTCTTGATAATTGCCATTCTAACTGGAGTGAGATGAAATCCTAGTGGATTTGTAATTTGCATTTCTCTAATTGCTATGGATATTGAACATTTTTACATATATTTGTTGACCATTTGTATTTATTCGAGAAGTGTCTATTAAATTGTTTTGCCCATTTATTGACTGGATTATTTCTTTTTTTGGTGTTAAGTTTTTTGAGTTCTTTATATATCCTGGAGATTAATGCTCTGAGTTGCAGGTGACAAAAATTTTCTTCCATTCTATAGGCTCTCTTCACAATCTTGATCATTTCCTTTGGTGTTAAGAAACTTTTAATTTGATGCCACCCTATTTATTTATTTATTTATTTATTTATTTATTTATTTAATTTTATTTTATTTCTTGAGATTTAGGAGTCTTGTTAAAGAAGTCATTTCCTGAGCTGACATGTTGGAGTGTTGGGTCTATGTTTTCTTCTAGCATGTGCAGGGTTCCTGTTCTAATTCCAAGGTCTTTCATTCCCTTTGAGTTGAGTTTTGATGCACTTTTAATTAGGACAAAATGCTACTTGAACAACTGGTTTTTATTTTATTTTTAGCCACTTGACTTCCAAATGTTTACTTGCAGGTAATCCTACAGGATTCCTGGGAGTCCTAGCCCCTAGCAGAGTTCCCATATCTGCTATAGGAAGACTCTTACTTCTTCCTGACCCACCTTCTAGGTTAAGGCTGTACCAAAAACTGGTGGTTTTGTCCTTCCTAATGTGGCCTATGTAATGCCTCAACAGGAGTACCCTACTCCCTCTTTTGTACCACATAGGTAAGAACATATGCTACTGGATGTCAAGGAGTCTATCTATTCTCCTAAACTGGCCCAAATGGCCTGAGGTTTTAAAAATGGTGTCACCAATTTGCTGGCCTCAACTGGGCACCAAATGTGTAAAAGTCACACATAACAAAGCAAGGGCAAGCCAACGTCTGGTTGATTTGACTGTCAATAACACAATGAACTGCTTTTAGGTTTAAGCAGTTTGTTACTTACATAGACAATAAAAGGAAGAGTACCCAAAGGTGCCAGCTCCTTGTGATTCTAGTTTCACAAAATAAATGAGCCAGGAGACTATGATACAAATTGTGGTATGTTTTGTCACTGAGGAGAGAAATCTAGGAATCAGTTAAGTGATCTGATACTTAATAGTTCTATTCTGATGTGCTTGGGACAGAAGGTCTTCTAATTTATCAGAACCAGGAAGGATATTTGAAACCTTCTTATGACACCCTTCCAGGGGAGATAAGGAGTTGAGTAGGAGATGGCCTTACTGCAATTTCTTGTAGACCTCCCATTCTCTTGTGTTCTGGGAGGAAGGCATGGTGTTGTAGGACTCTGATTAGCTGTAGTACAAGGTTTTTCCTACGTGGATACACACAAGGGCACCAGAATACCAGGACGGAGCCATTCTCCTGTGGGAAAAAAATCAAAGATATAAAAACAGTGATCCCCAAGAATTACTAAGACTATTTAAATCTTCCTCATTTATACTGAGATGCTTCTCCTCATTTTCCTCCTTCTTTTATGGCCTCTCCTTTTCAATCTATTTCACTGTCTCCTCTTTTTCTCCCTGCTTACTACTTTACTCTGTGCAGACTTCGAATTTAGCACTCATGTCCCTTTTGGTGCCCTTCTGTTTGTTTGCTTCTTTGCTAGATTGTGAGATCATTCAGGGGGAATGACCCCATTTCATTGTCCTTTTCATATCCAGTGGGTATCATACTGAATGAAATATAGTGGACTTATCTTTTGAATTAAAATTAATCTTGGCATTGACACTGAAAAGAAAAACAAATATCTTCCAATCTGTAATAGATATAATAGTTTTTCCCCGTGTCTTATTTGTGGCCATAGTACATCAGGTACTAATATAAATTCTATGAGGCAACTCTGATGTATTTGAGGACTAGAATTGGACTCATTTTTCTTTGTTCATTTTCATACTGAATAGCTGAGTTCTCAATGCATGGTATGATGTTAGGCATCATTTCTACTGCTTTAGTAACTCATGGCATCTCCTTGGCTTTTTTTCCCTCATATACACATGACCTATAAGTTATTAATTATTTATTTTTTGGTGCTACTAGGGTTAGAACCCAGAGGTGCTCTACTACTGAGCTACATCTCCAGCCCTGTTTAGTTTTAAACAGTGTCTCACTAAGTTGCCGAGGCTGGCCTTGAACTTGGGATCCTACTTCCTCAGCCTTCCAAGTGGCTGGGACTGCAGGTGTGCACCACTGCACGAGGTCTGTATTTAATATTGTTAAAACCAAATCAAGATAACTCTAAAAATAAAGTATATGGAAACTGAACAATATTATTGAATAAAAATAAACTTAAAATATTTATATAATCATAACTACTACCCTTAGTGCTGGAACCACTTCACAAAAGTTATCCTCTAATCTCATGGGCATTTCAAGGTTTCAACCACCAGTTCCAGGGATCAGTATTCCCAGTCCTAAGACCTTCTGAAAGAAGGAAATGTTCCGGATCTAGGGTCACCAGAGAAACAAGAGAGAACTGATCCTGAAGCTAGAAAAAATGTACCCACAATGTGAATCCAGGACTTTGTACTTCTGTTTTCACTCAGATTTTATTCTGAGCCTGGTGAGGCAAGGCAGATGGAAGACAAGGAAGAAAAAAAAATAAGCTCATCTTGGCTTACTCTGCTTCAGAGTGAAGACATTAAGCTCCATGTCTCTGAGGTTCCAGGAGAGATCAGCATTAGCTGCTCCTAAAAAAAGGGACATCTGCATATCACAACTCACAACTCAGAGGATAACCTCCAAATTCCAAGCTCCAGCTCCTCCCACATACCTTCCCCAGAAAAACTCCCAAACCAAGCCCTTAAGAACAGAGTAGTGATGCCAAAAGGACACATAACAGAAGAAAGATAGATGCAGTATTCCTTTTTAGGTTCTAAGACAAAATGATCTCTAAAATCTTAGCATTTACAGGAGGAAGAACAGAAGACAGAGAAGAAATCTTAAGGGTAGGTGGAACATGATTCAGATAATAAGGCCTTTTCTTTGTCTTTTTAAAATATGAAAGTAGGGCTTTAATGTCTTCAAAAAGCAGAAGCATCTACAGACACATAGCATAGACACTTGTCCACAACATGACATACCACTTTACACATTCACAAGATGAACAGCAAATCTGTCTTTAACACACAACTTATTTTATGATTAAATATCACAAGGAAAAGAGAAAATTTTCTCTGGTAAAATAAAGTATGGCTTTTACTAAAAAAGATACACAAACAGATATAAAGAGAATGAATCCAATAACTTATAATATACTAAGCACTTATATACGTAATTTTATTCCTTACAGAAAACTTCAAAGGAAATGTTATTGTTCCAATTTTACAAATGAGGAAATTAAGAACCATACAAGTTAAATGACTGGACCCAGGTAAATCCAGAAATATTTTATTACAGAATCCTAAGAACTGCATTATAGGCAGGCTCTAATTTTATTATGCTCACTATTTCCCCTGGTTTCTTTTCCTTTTTAAACTAATATGGTTCCCCCTCCTTTTTCCTGCCATTTCCTAATCTTTTTCAGTCAGTTCTTCATCCTAGGCCTATCCTGAGCCTCAGAAGTTATATATTTATATGTACATATATATTTATATATTAAATATATACAAAATATATGTATATATTATTTTAAACATATAATTAAACTAAATTTGGCTTGATGATGCCTTTGTACCTTGAGTCCATATGCAATGAACTGCAGCCTAAATTATTAGATAAATTAACTGAAAGCCTAACTTAGGAATATACATTTGTAACAAATAGTTGCATCTCAGCCAATCACAGAAGTTGAGCTTCAGTCAGTCACATGTAGCTAAGTGATCAGACCATGTTCAAATGAGACAAAAGCCAAGTTATAAAGAATCATGATCTTTCTGTCCTCATTTCCATTTTCTGTCCATAAATATGCCAGCCCACGTTCCCTCTGAAAGTATTTCTTGGTCAGAGGGCTGCCCCATTAGCAAATCATTCTTTTCTTCAAATATGTTAAATTATAATTTGTCTCAAGTTTTTCCTATGACATAGGTAATAGGGAAAATAATAACTATTTTTATAATGTCATATATTTTAATGGAGTGGAGACAGAAGAAGGAACTTCAGTGAAATTTGTCTGCAATTGTAGAACTTCAGCTCCATGCTGAATGACACTATGACAGGATGGAAAGCAGAGTGCCAACTACCTCCATCTTTCACTGCCTCACTTTGTTTCTTTAAGTGCAGGATGCACATTATTTACCCACTTCACAAAAATCAAGTCTTAAACTCAGAGTTTCATAAAGATGTCCACATTCTTTCAAAATATTTTAGTGACAGAGCAGAATTCCATCCCAGTTTAGTCAGAGCAGGATAACATTGATCTTTCTGGATTCTGGGCTTTTCCTTCAAGTGTCTACTGAACAAGAATGATGTTGTCTTGAGTCAAGCACAGAAGCTTTGTCATCTGGAAAATATGTCCACAACTACTCTTGCAACCAAATTATTTATTCAATCATTACTTAACAATAATTTCTTATGAACTAGATGCTAGGAAAATCACAAAGAACAAAAATGCACAGCTTCTTCCCTCATCAAAAAAGTCTTGAAGGGAACTGGAGAGAAATGTACTTTATCTATGATAGTACATTTCTCATCAGAAATCATGAAGCCAAGAAGGAATGGCAAGCTGGTGATGTAGCTCAGTGGTAAAAGCCCTGGGTTGTTCCTCAGCATCACTATCCACACTGGTTTCCCCAGGCCCCCCAAAATTAAGTAATGGCACAGCATATTTCAGAAGTGTCAACCAAGAATTCTAAGTGCAACAAAAATATCCTTCTGAGATACATATGAAAACAAGACATTTTCTGATGAAAGGAAGCTAAGAGAAATTGTTGCAAGCAGGTCTGCCCTATCAGAAAATCTAAAGGAAGTTCTTCAAATAGAAAATAAGTGATGAAACAAAGAAATCTGAAACATAAAGAATAAATAGAGTGGCTGGGGAGATAGCTCAGTTGGTAGAGTACTTGCCTTACAAGCACAAGGCCCTGGGTTCGGATCCCCAGCACTGCAAAAAAGAAAAAAAAGAATGAATAGACAATAGAGTTGAAATGTGTGTAAATATAACATCTACTTATAAGTTTTCTAAATTATATCGAAACAAAGATGATTGAAGCAAAACGTAAAAATTAATGGGCATGGATCTTAATGTATTATAGGACATACTAGTTTCCTGCATGATTTTCTCTTTATCTATATGTTCTTCAGTTTAAATATGATATACCTAGGATAAATATTTCTTGTCTCTAATAATTTTGTGTCTTTAGTTTAATATCTCTCATTAATTTTAGAAAATCTTGCAGGAAGCTAGTTGAAAGAAAATGCCTTTCCTATTGAGGACCAAAGGTAAGAATTACCTTGAAATTTTCACCAGAACCCATGAGAGCAAAAAGAGAGTAGAGTGAGATATTTAAAATTTTGGAAAATATCTACTGATTTACAATTCTATGCCCAGATAAATTATTCTTCAAAAGTAAAGAAGAAGGGCTGGGGATATAGCTCAGCTGGTAGAGTGCTTGCCTTGCAAGCACAAAGCCCTGAATTCAATACCCAGCACCACAAAAAAAAAGTGAAGAAGAAATAAAGACATTTTAAGACAAAACAAAAACTGAGGGAATTGGTTGGCTGTAGATCTGCACTAAAATTGATTAAAAATTTCTTCACAGAAGGAAAATTATATAGATCAGAAACATGAATATAAATAAAGAAAGGATGATAACTAGAGTAGATGAAGCAAAATAGAATATATTGGATGTCTTCTTAACTGTTCTAACACAAGTGTTCGAAGTATTAATAATAGCGTATTGGTTGATTCTAGCACATAGATAAATTAAATGAATGACTGCAGTATCTTAAGGGATAAGAAAGAGGAATCAAGGATATTCTTAGGTACTTATACCTGAACCATTGAAGTGGTAGAAATTATTTGAAATTAGACTTATAAAAATTGTAAATATATATTGTAGACTCTAAGAAAGTCACTAGAAAAAATATTTTAATGCTTTTATTAGTGCACTACAGTTATACATAATAGTGGGGTTCATTTTGACATGATCATACATGCATGGAATATAATTTGCTCCATTTCAGTCCCCAGTACTTCCTCTTTCCTCCCCCTCCTCTTGTCCTGTATTCCTCCTTTTACTTTACTTGTCTTCTATTTTTTATTGTTTTTAAAAATTGGTAAGTTATAGATAAATATAAAGGTAAAAGTCACTGTGGTATATTCATACATTTACATAGCATTATTTGGTCAAATTCATTACATGCTTCCTTCTTCTTCCCATTCCTCCTCATTCCCCCAAAACTCCCTTGTACTCCACTGATCTCCCTTCTATTGTGGAATCCACCCACTTTTTTCCCTTATATTACTCTAGTTTCCACATTTGAGAGAGAATACTTGGCCCTTGTCTTCCTGATTCTTTCTTATTTCACCTAATAAGATGTTCTCTAGTTTCATCCATCTACCAGCAAATGTTATAATTTTGTTTTTTATGGCTGAGTAAAATCTCCATTGTGTGTTTATATATATGTGTGTGGGCACCTGGGCTGCTTCCATAATTTAGCTATTGTGAATTGTGCTGCTATAGCCATTGGAATGACTGTATCACTATAGTATGCTGATTTTTGTTCTTTTGAATAAATATCAAGGAATGGGCTAGCTGGGTCATATTATGGTTTCATTCCTAGATTTTGAGGAATCTCCATACTACTTTCCAGAGCGGCTATACTAATTTGCAGTCCCACCAACATGTATGCACGTACCTTTTTCCTCACATCCTCACCAGCATTTAGTATTATTTGTATTCTTGATAATAGCAATTCTGAGTGCTGTGAGAGGACATCTTAGTGTAATTTTTATTGATGTTTCTCTGATTCCTAGAGATGTTGAACATTTTTTCATGTATTTGTAGGCCATTTGTATTTCTTCTTTTGAGACTTTTTAGTTTTTGCCCATTTATTGATTGTGGGTTTTTTTTTTTTTTGGCATTTAAGTTTTTTGAGTTCTTCATGTATTTTAAAAGAGAACTGACATCCTACAAAGGGAAAGAAAATTTAATAATAAAAGATGCTCAATTAAAACTGGAAATGGAAGTCAGGTGTGGTGGTACACACCTGCAATTCCAGCAGCTGAGGCAGGAGGATCACAAGTTCAAGGCAGCCTCAGCAACTTAGCAGGGCCCTAAGCAATTTAGCCAGACCCTGACTCAAAATTAAAAAATAAAAAGGGTTGGGGATGTGGCTCAGCGGATCAAATCCCAGTAACAAAAATGAAAACAAAGAAAAAGAAAGAAAAGGAAAATAACTGGAGACGACTGGCACATGCCCGAAATCCCAGTGACTCAGGAAGCTGAGGCAGGAGGATTACAAGTCCAAGGCCAGCCTCAAGAACTTGGCAAGGCCCTAAGCAACTTATCAAGACTGTTTCAAAATTAAAAAGTGAAAAGGGCTGGGGTGTAGCTCAGTGGTAAAATGCCTTTGGATTCTGTTCCCAGTACAAAAACAAGCAAAAAGTTAGAAAGGGCTGCAAAAGAGGGAAAGATCAAAAAAAAAAAAAAAAAGAACAAGTACAATGAAAAGCAGTTTTTAAATGTGCTAGTTCAATTATATCAACAATATCTTTAAATATGAATGATTTAAATAAACTGATGAAAAGACAGAGTCTGTCAGTATGGGATGAAAAAAACAATACTCAAGATATCAACTTCAGACATGACAGCATAAACAAATGTATAGATCTTCCAAATTAAACTGGTGAAATTATTTTTAAAAATCATATAAAGCCTCTATAAATGGCCTTAAAATCATTCAGCATATGAAAAAATATCTATTTAAAAATCTATGAAAATTCTGTAATAAAAGAGAGTCTGTGGTATTCGACCCAGATCACTCCTTTCCTAACCCTCCTAGCTCAGCAAAGCAAAGATTCCACTATGGTCAGGTATAGCCCCAAACATAATCCCCAGCTTCCAGTTTGATCTTTTTGTCCCAGGAGGAGAAGGATGTAGGCATTTCTCATCCTGTCCCCAGCTGTCCCTTGCTAAATCTAAAACTCCAGGTGATTGTGCTTGCAAGGTAGGGACTACTTTTTCCCCCAGCCCCTTCTTAGAGAAGAGAGGCTCTGACCATTCTAGCCCTGGCTCATAAATCAATGATTCCTTATGCCAAGAAAGGCAAGTGAAGAAGACTTTAGGCAATTGCCTCCACTGAGCACTCAGCTCCTAATGCAGGCTTGTCACATAGAAATGTGGCTTTGACTCCAGCTCCAGCTCCAGATTGCTGACTCAGAGACTTTCTAAGGGAGAGAATTAGGACATAAAACATAGTTTCCAGACTTCTTCCCAAAGACATTGATATCATTTACAACAGAGTGTGAAAATTTTCAGGCCTAAGGACATTTTCAACACAGTAGTTGTGTTAAGTCAGAAAGGGATTTATACATTCATTGAGAATACAGGATAGATTGTAGGCTATGCATTTTATAGGTGAGGTTCAGGGAAAAAGATATCTGGGTCAAACACTGACTTTCAAATTCATTCCTTTCAAGAAATTTTATTGGACTAGTCTGCAGACTAATTGATGCCTGGAAGCATTGTCAAAAACAATAGAGAAATCAGCAAGTGATTAGATTAGTGGATCTTAACAAGTAGGTGTGGTCAGAGTAACTGCCTAAGAACACTGCCAGAACCACTGTCATTCAGGGGTGACTGTGTGCATAACCCAAAGTTGGGTCTCCCTGAGGAGGAAAATCAAAGGCTTCACACCATAGGGTGGAAATACACTTTATTAAATTAATTTGGTCAGTCACTGTACAAACAAATAGCAATAACAAAGTCCAGTACTTCAGGGGAACCAGTACTCAGTTACTATAATGTGTAAAATATCACTTCTGAACAACAACAAAGACATGGAGAAAAATGAAAGTATGATGCATACATTGAGAGAAAAAACAGTTCATATAAACTGTAAAGAGTGGCTGGCAGCCACATCAATGTTTGTAGCTGCTTAATTCACAACAGCTAGATTGTGGAACCAACTTAGATACCCTTCTATTGATGAATGGATAAAGAAACTGATATATATATATATACACAATGGGATATTACTCAGCCATAAAGAAGAATAAAATTATGGCATTTGCAGGCAAATGGATGGAGCTGGAGAATGTCATGCTAAGTGAAATAAACCAAGCCCCCAAAAATCAAAGGCCAAATGTTTCCTCTGATAAGTAGATGATGATACATAACAGAGGGGGTGGGTAGGGGGGCAAGGAAAGAATGGAGGAACCTTGGATTGTGTAGAGGGAAATGGGGTGGGAGAGGGTGGGGGAAGGAAAGATAGTAGACTGAGACAGACAGTATTACCCTATGTATATGTATAATTACATGAATGTTGTGAATCCACATTGTGTACAACCATAGAAATGAAAAGTTGTACCCCATTTGTGTACAATGAATCAAAATGCAGTCTGTAAAAATTAAAATAAAAAGAGTGGCTGGCAAAGATTTCCTCTCATTCTGCAGGCTCCCTCTTTACACTCATAATTCCTTTGCCATGCAGAAGATTTTTAATTTGACGCCATCCCCCAGATTCTTGGTTTCATTTCCTGAGCTTTAGAAGTCTTAATGAGGAAGTGTTTTTTTGTGACTACATGCTGGAGATATTTTTTGGTTTTTTGTTTTGTACCAGGGATGGAACACAAAGGTTCTTAACTACTGAACCACATCTCCAGCCCTTTTTAATATTGTATTTAGATTCAGGGTCTCCCTGAGTTACCTTTGGGCCTCGCTAAGTTGCTGAGGCTGACCTTGAACTCACAATCCTCCTGCTTCAGTGTCCTGAGCCTTTGGGATTTCAGGCTTGCACCACCGTGGCCATGCTAGGGTTTTGACTCTATGATTATGTTTAGCGATTGCAATGTTGCTGGTGTAATTTCTAGGTCTTTATGAGTTGACTTTTGTGCAGGATGAGAGATAGGAAACTAGATTCTTCTCCATATGACTATTTAGTTTTCCCAGCAGCATTTGTTTAAAAGGCTGCCTTTTCTGCAATGCATGCTTTTGGTAACTTTGTCAAGGATCAGCCAACTGTATCTGTGTGGCTCTGCCTCTGTGGCTTCTATTCTATTCCATTGGTCTAAATGTCTATTTTTATGCCAGTACTATCCTGTTTTTGTTACTATAGCTCTGTAATATAATTTGAAGTGTGGTGTTGTGATACCTCCAGCTTTGCTATTATTGCAAAGAAGTAAGTTGGTTACCCTGGGTCTTTTATTCTTCCATACAAATTTTAGGGCCATTTTTTCTAGTTTTGTTAAGAATGTCATTGGCATTTTGTTGCGGAGTGCATTGAACCTGTAGGTAACTTTTTGTAATATGGCCATTTTAACAATATTAATTCTGCCTATAAAAGAACATGGGAGATTTTTCTATCTTCTAATTTTTCTTCAATTTCTTTCTTCAGTGTTCTATAATATTCATTGTAGAGGTCTTTCACCTCCTTGATTAGACTTATTCCTAGGGATTGTTTTTGAGGCTTTATGAATGGAATTATATTCCTGCTTTCTTTTTCAGTGGATTCATTATTGGTGTATAGAAAAGCTATTGATTTTTGTATGTTTTTGTATCCTGATACTTTGCTGAATTTTTTGTCAGCTCTATAAGTCTTCTAGTTGAGTTTTTGAGTCTTCCAACAGTGATAATTGGACTTTTTTCTTTCCTATTATTTCACTTATATTCCCTTCTCTTGAATAATTGCTCTGAATAAAATTTCAAGTACTGTATTAAATAGAAGTGGTGAGAGTGGACATCCTTGATGGGTCAAAATACACTCTACTGTCATGTGTATCTAAAAAGTACAAATAAAAAATAATAAAAAATAAGTAAAAGAACAAATTTTTAAAACCTACTGGAAAAATAATTTAAATTATCTCGTCAATAACTTTATATTTCTGGACTTCTGTGATTTTGGTGATTTGGGAGGCTGAGGAGAGGGAGTCACAAGTTTAAGGCCAGCCTTAGCAACTTAGTGAGAGCCTATCTCAAAAAAAAGGACTGGGGATGTAGTTCAGTGATAGAGCATCCCTGGGTTCAATCCCCAGCATCAATCAATAAATAGATGAATAAGTAAGTAACATATATTTATTACAAATTGAAATGATTTTTGATATGTTGAGTTAAATACAATGTATTGCTAAAGCTTAAAAAAACACCTAGGAATTAGACCAGAAACCCACTACAAGAAAATGTAGGTACAACACTCCAACATATTAGTACAGGCACTGATTTTCTTGATAAGACCACTAAAGTACAGAAAATAAAACAAGAATCAATAAGTGGAATGGTATTGAATTAAAAGGCACAGCAAAGGAAATAATGGCATAAAGAAGAAAAAAGAGAGAACCTACAGAATGGGAGAAAATCTTTGCCACTTGCTCCTCAGATAATATCCGGGATATATAAGAAATACAAATATCTTAACACCAAAAAAACAAATAACCAAATTAATAAATGGGCAAAGTAACTAAAGAGATACCTCTTGAAAAAAGAAATACATGTGGCCAACAAATATATGAAAAACTGTTCAACATCTTTCGCAATCAGAGAAATGCAAATGAAAACTACACTGAGATTTCATCTCACCCTAGTCAGAATGGCATGATCAAGAATATAATAATACGTGCTGCCAAGAATGTGGAGGAAAAGACACATTCATATATTTTTTGGTGGAATTGTAGACTAGTACAACAATTCTGGAAAGCACTATGCATATTCTTAAAAGAAATATTTTGAAAAAGCTAGAAATTGAAGTACCATATGACCTAGGTGTTCTATGCCTTGGTATATATCCAAAAGATATAAAATTGTCATACAATAGGAATACAGCCACATCCATGATTATAGCAGTACAATTCATAATAGCTAAGCTATGGAACCAACCTGAATGCCCATCAACAGACAGATAAAGAAAATGCAGTATATGAACATAATGGAGTTTCACTCAGCCACAAGGAATGAAAACAGGGCATTTGCTGATAAATGGATGGAACAGGAGAATATTATGGTAAGTGAAATGAGTTAGATTCAGAAATTCAAGTGTGGAATGTGCAGAAGCTACATGAAAATGAGGGGAATAGGGGGAAAGAAATTCCATGAAAATAGAAGATAAATCAGTGGACTGGAAGAAAGGGATTGAAGGGGAAGAAAGAGGGATGGCAAAAGGAAGGAATTGTGGAACAAATCTGACAACACTTTTTATGTACATATTTTAATATACCACAGTGAATTTTGCTTTTATGTATATCCATAATGCATTAGTTAAAAATACCTGCACCACAAGATGGGGGAAAAAGGCAAAAATACCTATAAATAAATAGAAGAAAGATTTAGTAGAGAAGAAAGGGAACAGGGAGAAGGAGAAGGGAAGGGAAAGAAGAAGTACTGGGGACTGAACTGGAGCAAACTATATCCCATGCTTGTATACTGATGTCAGAATGAACCCCAATAGTATGTATAATTATAATTCGCTAATAAAATAAAGAAGTAAAGGAAGGTATGATGGGAGTGCCACATCAAATTGTGAATATGAATCATGGAATAGAAAGTAACCAAATGGAAATTCTAAAATTGAAAAGTAAAATAACTGGAGTGAAGAATTCACTGGCAGGGCTCAACAGTAAATTTGAACAAGGAAAAGAACGAATTAGTGAGCTTGAAGGCAGATGGGTAGAAGTTATGAATTTTTTTGTACCAGGGGTGCTTAACCACTGAACCACCTCCCCAGCCCATTTTTGTATTTGATCTAGAGACAGGGACTCACTGAGTTGCTTAGGGCCTCACTAAGTTGCTGAAGCTGGCTTTGAACTCAGGATCCTCCTGCCTCAGCCTCCTGAGCTTCTGGGCTTACAGGCATTTGCAACTGCACCCAGCAGAAATTATGAACTTTAAAGAACAGAGAAAAACAAGAATGAAGTTAAATTATCAGAGCCTTAGAGAAATGTTTCAAAACATGAAATGTTTAAACATATGTGTAATAGAAGTGTCAAAGGAGAGATGAGAGAGACAAGAACAGAAAAAAATATGCAAAGAAATAATGGTTAAAATTATTCAAAATTTATTGACCAAATTGAGGAAGCTAAACTACTTTCAAGTAGAATAATCCTAGAAAGTTGGTTGGCTGGTGAAAGAGGATCACAAGTTTGAGGCTAGTCTCAGCAATTTAGCAAGATACTGTCTCAAAAATTTTTAAAAATAATAATAATTAAAAGGGCTGGGGATGTAGCTCAGTGCTAAAGTATCCCTGGGTTTCATCATATTACAAATAAATAAATAAGTCAATAAATAAATGCATACATAAATAAATATACTCACAGATAAACAGACTGAGAGAACTTGTTGCTAACAGACACATAAGAAATACTAAAGGAAGTACTCAGACCGCACCAGTGAAACTAGATGGTAATTCAAATCTATAAGAATAAATAAAGAGTACCTGGATGATGGATAATTTAATATGTCAAATTGACTGGGATATGGGGCACCCAGATAAACATTATTTCTGGATGAGATTAGTATTTGAAGTGGTGGACCAAATAAAGCAGACTCTCCTCCTTAATATGAGTGTATGTTATCCACTCAGCTGAGGGACTGAACATAACAAAATGTAGAGGAAGTGAGAATTCTCTCTCTTTCTTGACTACTGAACTTGGACAACTCTTCTACCCTTCACAGGAAAACAGCCCACCCACCCTTTAGTTCTCAGAACTATATCACCAACTTTCCTCAGTCTCTAGCTTACAGCTGATAAATTGTAGGATTTTT
Source organism: Sciurus vulgaris (assembly GCF_902686455.1). Classification (NCBI taxonomy): domain Eukaryota; kingdom Metazoa; phylum Chordata; class Mammalia; order Rodentia; family Sciuridae; genus Sciurus; species Sciurus vulgaris. The sequence goes on along the minus strand of NC_136471.1, from coordinate 93,372,717 downwards.
CATCCTCTATAATAAATATGAGCTAATTCCTTATAATAAATCAGATATGTTTTCTATTGTATCTGTTTCTAGGGAGAACCTTGATTAATACAGATTTTGGTACTGAAAGTGATTCTAGATAAACAGATCACTAAGGATTAATTTTCTCAACTGGTTGGTTCTAGGGCTTCCATAATACAATTAAACTTAAAAAACTAATGAATATAGTGAGGTTGACTAGTTATTCCTCATGTCACTGGACAAAGTGGCACAAGAAAACAATGAACTCAAGGATTTAAATTCCCAGCTGAAATATTACACAAATGATCTAAGAGCTTCTGTGTGTGCCCTGAAAGAGACCCTTATCATCTCTGGCCAAAAGGCTGAGATTGCTGACAAAAGCAATATCTCATCCTGCAACTGGCTGAATAACAATGGCAGTTGATATTCCAGACTCTCTGAGTGTTTATTGTTAAAGTGAGAGCATTGATTGGGAAATAATGTGCCAATGTAGGTTAAAATGGGGGCATATAGAAAGACACAGTTGAAGCTGAGGACGTTGTGCCCTTAAATCCTGATGAACCTGATTTACCGCTGAATGAAACTGTTTTCCCTATCTCCAGCATGAGTTGCCTCTCCAACTCACAGTGATATTTCTCTAACCAAATCAGAGAGAGTTAATCCTACATTGCTTGAGGAAATTGCAATGTTCTCTCTTGAGGTGATTGTCATGTAAGGCAATGCTGATTCTCCTTAACATTTACCAATCATCTCTTTGCTTCTAGACCTATAGCTGGACTCAAGTTCCAGCAGATTCCTTAAAGGTAAGCTACAAAATATGACCTAGGAGAAGGTACACAACACTCCAAAAGAACTAGGGGAATTTTCTAATTTATTCTGACATAAATCTGGGGAACGTGTGGAAATGGATATTAAGGGTGTACAATATTGGCACAAGGAACGTAAAGTTGGATCAGAATGAATTTATGGATAAGGGTTCATTAAGCATAGAATTTGCATATAATGTTGTAGATTCAAAGTGTTAGAAAGGGCTCTCCCAGTTTGTTTTTCTGTTAACTGAAACATGAGCCAAAAGGCAGCCCATAGCAAGCAAACTAGAAATGCCATATCTGCCTTGGTTTACTGTGGAGTAAGGCATGAAAAGGTTTAGGGAGACTGAAATGCTAGGGCAGATGTGTCTTTTAATACCTACTCACACTGAGTGGGTCCAGGAAACATACCTTTTACCAATACTATGAGAAATTATGAGCAGAACCTCAGTGTCCTTGAAAAACTCTGATCTTTCTTCTCTGTAAGCCAGATATTAGAGAGGGAACTGCATCAGTGAATTGGGAAATCTAAATGCAATGAGAGTAAGTGGACCCCAGGGTGGCAGCAGCCATGTGGCAGCCCTCAGCCACCAAAGACAAGATGGGCCAGGTTACTACAATGGATGGTATAGTCAAAGCACCAATCAGAATATTCTGACCCATGAAGATAGATAGTATTGACCATACCATCTGGCATTTGTTGGTATCATTTTATCTTAAAAGCCAAGCAGCTGAGGTCTGATCAGTACTTTGATGGGAGACCACCTGGAACTATTGGGAGCTCTCATCTGCCAAAGAAAAACCTGTACATGAATGTTTATAGTAGCACTATGTAATAGAAAAAAAAAAAAACTGTGAACAGCAGGGATTAGGACCATGTTACCAAGTTTGAGTCCAGACCCCATCTCATAGCAGTTATATGATCATAAGCTAATTATTTAACCTTTCTAACCCCTGCTATGCTGAACATCTCCAAATGGTCTGTAGGCTAGAGTCTTATTCTTAGGGTGGTGTATTGGGTGATAGTGGAGCCTTTAGTAAGCAGGATCTAGTGGAAGATCATTGTGAATTTGTGCTCAAAAGATAGTTCTCATGTTATCAAAACCTGAGCTTGGATTCACCCTCTCTCTGCTCCTGGTTTGAAATGTAATTACTTGCTATTGCTTGTGCTCTTGCTTTGCTATATACCACAGTGTGACATAGCTGGTAACTGGACTGATATCCATACCAAGCCCTTAGACCACCAAAACTGTGGACTGACTAAACATTTTCTGTTTATATAGCTAGCTACCTCAGATATTTTATTATAGTGATGAAAAACTAACTCATGCAACCTCAGTTTTTAGTCTCACACAAATATACAGTTTTGTGCAGATCTAAAGATTAAATTATTTTTTAAAATAAGCAGTACAGCCAACTTGTTGGTTATACTTGAATTTATCCTTAACAAATATTGAGTTCATTTTAGAGTTCTACCAATAGATCAGGTAAATTAATATTATTCAATATTACTGCCCCTACATACCCAGTGAATTAATAAGAAAGTTATCTTCAACACAGTCAATAGGTTCAGGCCAGTAAAATTTTTCTGAGGAAAAACTCAAGTTCCTTCTCAAATTATAATCTGATTCTCCTAATTATGATCTTACTTTAATGACTGCTTTGCTAGATTTTATTGTTTTCATTACCACCTTTCTAATATATTTATACCTTTCCTGCCAAGAAATTGTGATTATAGTCATGGAAAAAAAGATTGTAGAACAGAGAAAAGAAAACTTAGCAGTTGGTTTTATACAGTGGAAGAAAGAGTTGCTACATATTGCAGTTCTGTAAGTCCTACACTTATCATTATCTTACTGTGATAATACACCATTGAGATCTGCAGAGTTTCTAGCAGGGATCTTTGCTTTCATTTTCATGTCATGATTATCTATATACTGGTAAATTTATTCAAATATATGTGCTACTATTTAAAAATTTTATGTTTTCTACTCAAATAAACTTGAATTTTAAAAAATTGCTAGAAAAAGAAAGAAAGAAACTGAAAACAACTCAATTGTTCATCATTTGCTGAATGGATAATCCACATGGGTATGTCCATACAAAGGGATATTAGTGCCAATATATGCTGCAAAACAGATGGAGCTTAAAACATGCCAAGTGAAATAAACCAGGTAGCTGAAAAAGACAATACATTATATGATTCCATTCATATGAAATACCCAGAATATGATAATCTTTAGAGGCAGTAAGTACATTAGTAGTTATATAGGGCTGATAGGTTGAAAGAGGGATAACAGCAAAAGCATATAATTGTTTTACAGTTGATAAAAATACTCTAAATTGATTACACTGTTTCCACATGCCTGTTAATACAGCAAAAATAATTTCAGATGTTAAGTGGGTAAAATTCATATCAGTAAAGCTGATAAAAAACAAGACAACATTATCTTGTGTTCAAGAAATATACTGTGATAGAAAGGAACAACTAGGTTAAAAGTAATGTGATGAAAATATTCACCAATAGAAAAGGATAGAATGCTAAGAAATAGGGCTGGGGAGATAGCTCAGTTGGTAGAGTGCTTGCCTTGCATGCACAAGGCCCTGGGTTTGATCCCCAGCACTGTAAAAAAAAAAAAAAAATACTAAGAAATAGGGGAAGAGTCAGAGGGGCTAAGATTCTCTAGCAATTATTTTCCCACAGACATACCAATTTCAAGAGCTATTTGTGCACATAAGTGTCTTCCCAAGAGCTTAGGATCTAGGTGAGAGACCACAGTAAAATAATAATAAAAGACACTGAAAAAAGGAAGGAAAGAGTTGCCCGTGTCACCCCTGCATCAACTTGAGGCAGGGTAGGGAAGGATGTCTTCTTCTTTGGGAGAGAAAATTAAGTTAAGTCCAGGTCTTAGACTTGAAACCCAGTACCAGGACCACCATAGTGAAAGCCAGTGCTGGGCAGAGTCCCACAAACACTGCCCCCAGGCCTATAGTCATGGACTGAGCTGATAGAATTGCATTAGCCAGGCAGCCAAGGGCCACCTCCACCACTTTTCCTCTATTATTAGTGGCAGAACAAGACTCCACCTGCTGGAGAGCAAAGCACAAATGCTATCACAGGGCTTGGTCTTAGAACTTTGTGATAGGATCATCATGGTGAGACCCAGCACCAGTCAGAAACCAAAGGTCTCATGTATATGCCAGAACTCAAAGATGGCATCTCTGAATCAGGCAGAGACTTTCATGATGGTTTGACATACCCACTATTTGGCCTGCATCACTGCCAGCCCTGGCGTAGGCATGGGACACCTCCACACCAGACTTCTCAGGTCCCTGTAGCTATGAGAATCAGATGTAACCCATTTTAATTGGTGTCCAAGGGACTGTCCTGGTTACCTGTCTACTAACAGTAGGCAGCAAGTTATCCCCAGGCCAGTGCTCAGACATAGCTCTGGACCTGTCCAAGCACCAGGCAGAGGCCTGTGCCTCAGTAGGATAGACAAATGTTTCAATATGCATCACCACCATCTGCTGTGTGGGTCTCAGTGCACTCCTGAGACTGCAAAGGTTCTTTTAGCTGTGAAACTTGGGAGCAACCCAGCCTAGCATAAGTCTTGGTGGTCAAGGGACTGCCTTCATCAACACTATCCCAAACTCAGGTAGCTTAATTTGGAGCAAGATTCCTTTCATAAGGGGTAGCACAGGGTAGTAATTACAGGATTTTGCCCTGGAACTCAGTGCCAAGCAGGAACAACCTAACACTGAGGAGATACTCTCAGGATGAAGCCTCTGGAAGAGCCCCAGAGTCACAGCAAGACATGCAACCTGTCAATTGGCCTTCTATTCCAGCCAGCATCAACTGAGGCTGGGTATAGCAGTTTGGGGTCAGCAGTCCTTCTCAGCAGTAACCAGATTATAAAAGTGTGGACCTTGGCCTATAAAGTGCTGGGCTGGACTGGAGGGTTGTGGGCTCAACGTGTGACATAGCACTGAGGCATTCATGGCCATAGGCATGGATGGCTTAGGAAGCTAGGACCTGTCCTTCCACAGCGATTCTGTCCCAAGTCAGGAAGAACTCCACAGTCTTTTACCACAGGCCAGAGACTATGGACAGGAGTTTGGACCTATTGCAGCCACAGGGGATGTATAGATGATATCACACACCATCAAGCATCAAGAACTTCCAGGGATGGGCTGGAAGATAGCTCAGAGGCAGAGTACATGCTTGGCATGTATCAGGCCCTTGGTTCCATATCCAGAACAAGAAAGGAAAGGAAGAAAGAAAAAGAAAATTTAAAATGGCTGTTTTCAGGAAAATCAATGAGTTTCAAGAGGACACACAGAAACAATGAAATATGCTAAAAGATAAATTGAGGTGGAAGCAAATTTTAAAAATCAAAAGTCTTGAGCTAAACAACATACCATGCAATATTAAATTCACGAGAGCAGACATCAAGACCAGATCAAATAGAAGAGTGAATTAGTCAACTTGAAGACAGGCTATTTGAAAACACACAGGTGGTTTTCATCAGCACATAGAACACTCTCCAGAATAGATCATATGATAGGCCATTAAACAAATCTCAACAAATTTTTAAAAACTAAAATCATAGCCAAGTGCAGTGATGCATGCCTGAAATCCTAGCAATTTGGAAGGCTGAGGCAGGAGGATTGCAGGTTTGCAGTCAGCCTGGGCAACTCAGCAAGATCCTGTCTCAAAATAGAAAATAAAAAGATAAAAAGGGCTAGAGATACAGCTCAGTGGTAGAGAGCACCCTTGAGGTCAATCCCCAGTACTACAAAAAAAAAAAAAAAAAAAAAAAAAGCCGCCAAAAACAACAACAATAACAATCTCACATTGAGTTATCTTTTTCCAATGCAATAAAACTATAAAATCAGTACCAAGAAAATGCTCTGGAATCCATACATGGAAATTAAACAACTTTCTCTTGAATAACTAGTGGAATCAAGAAGAAATTAAGAAGTAAATTTAAAACTTTCTTCAAGCCAATGAAATTTAAACACAACATACCAGAAATTCTGGGATGCAGCAAAATCAGTATTAAGAGGTAACTTTATAGCAATAAAAAGTAGAAAGAGAACAAATAAATCTATCAGTGCATCTCAAGGAAGTAGAAAAACAAGAACAAACCAAGCCCCAAATTACTAGAAGTAAAATAATAATGAAGATAAGAGATGAATGAAATAGAGACTAAAAGGACAATACTAAAGATCAATGACTAACTAGGTCAATGACTAAGTTGCTCAGGCTGGCTGCAAAGTCAGACAAAAGGGAGATATTGCAACTGAAAGTGGAGAAACAAAAAGGATTGTTAGAGAATACTATGAACAAGGATATGCTAAGAAATTTGTTAATCTAGAACAGGACAACTTTCTGGACACATACACTTTGCCAAAATTTAAACATGAAGTAGAAACCTGAACAGACCAATGAAGAGTAACAAGATTAAATAAAAGCCTACAATCAAAGAAAATCCCAAAACCAGATGCCATCACCACTGAAATCTACCAAACATTTAAAGAAGAATTAATATCAACTCTGCTTAAATTATTCCAAAAAATGTGAGAGGAGCAAATTCTTCCAAACTCATTCTATGAGGCTAGGATTAGTCTGACACCAAAACCAGACAAGGATACAACTACAACAAATCTACAGGCAAATACCTTTGATGAATAGAGATGCAAAAATCCTCCACAAACTACTAGCACATGAATATAATAGCACATTTAGAAGGTTATTCACCACAATCAAGTGAGATTCATCCCAAGGACATAAAGGTAGTTCTACATATGCAAATCAGAAAATGTGATGCACTATCAACAGAATGAAGAAAAAGTCATATGATCATCTCTATAGATGCACAAAAGGTATTTGATAAAATTAACATCCCTTTATAATAAAAACAGTGAACACATAAGGTAGGCAAAAAGGGAACATATCTCAACATATTAAAGGCCATTTACAATAAGCCATCAGCTAACACTGTACTGATAAAGAAAAGCTGAAAGTTTTCAAAAATTTAGAACAATACAATGATGCTGAATTTTCTCAATTTTTTTATGTACCAGATATTTATTGTCTATCTATTAGGTAACAGATAGGGAGGCGAGGATACACCCTGTTGCAGGGCTAGCCATAATGCAGAACCTCTGTGGCAGTGGACCACGCTCAGGAAACCTGGGGAGAGCTGGCTCTACTGAGGTTGACGCTGAGTGGTTGTGCTGACCGGTGGTCCAAGGCATACCACTTTCACCACTTTTATTCAACCTAGTTCTGGAAGTCCTAGCCAGAAAAATCAGGGAAGAGAAAAAAAATAAAAGACATCCAAATTGGAAAGGAGGAAGTCAAATTGTCACTGCAGATGATATGATCCTATAAATAGAAAACTCCAAATACTCCACCAAAGATATATTGGAAGTGATAAATGAATTCAGCAAAGTTGCAGAATACAAAATCAACATACAAAAGTCCCTAGCCTTTTTTTGGGGGGGTGGAGTACTAGAGATTGAACGAGGGGTACTTTACCACTGAACAATATCTCCAGTCTTTTTCTATTTTTTTTTTTTTTGAGACAGGTTCTCAATAAGTTCCTGAGGCTGGCCTCAAACTTGAGATTCTCCTGCCTTTGCCTCTAAGTTGCTGGCATTACTGACATATGCTACCATGCCTGGAAATCCATAACTTTTTTTATACACAAATAGTGAATTATCTGAACTAGAAATCAAGAGTAATACAATTTATAATAACTACAAAGAAACCAAATACCTAAGAATAATTTAACCAAATAAGTTAAAGATCTCTACAATGAATCTTATAAAACTTTGATGGAAAAAATTGAAGACGACACACAAAAATGGAAAGATAGTCTGTGTTCATGAATTAGAAGAACTGATATTGTTAAAAAGTCCACATTGGGGCTGTGGTTGTGACTCAGTGGTGGAGCACTTGCCTAGCATGTGTGAGGCACTGGGTTAGATTATCAGTACCACATGAAAATAAATAAATAAATACAAGTATTGTGTCTATCTACAACTAAAAAAACATTTTTTAAAAAAGTCCACATTGGGCTGGGGATATAGCTCATTTGGTAGAGTGCTTGCCTTGAAAGCATGAGGCCCTGGGTTCAATCCCCAGCACCGCTAAAAAAAATAAAATAAAAAGTTCACATTACATGAAACAATTTACAAATTCAATGTAATTCCTATCAAAACACCAATGACATCTTTTACAGAACTAGGAAAAATCCTATAATTTGTAGAGAATCATAAATAAACTACATATAGGCAAATCATATTGAGCAAAAAGAACAAAGCAGGAAGCATTATATACCTGACTTCAAAGCAGTACAAAGCTGTTGTCATCAAAAAGTATGGTATTGACAAACAGACTTGGAGACCAGTGAAATAGAATAGAGAGCCCAGACGCAAACCCATGCATCTACAGCCAACTGATTTTTTTTTTTTATCAAGATGCTATGAACAAATGGAGGAAGGAGGGACTGTACAGAGGGAAAAGATGGGTGGGAGGGGTGGGGGGGGAAGGAAAAAGTAACAGAATGAATCAAACATCGTTACTCTATGTAAATGTATGATTGCGGAAATGGTATGCTGTTACTCCATGTACAAACAGAAACAACATGTATCCCATTTGTTTACGATAAAAATAAATTAAAAAAAAAGATGCTATGAACATGTAGAAAAGAAAGGACAGTGTGTTCAATAAATGGTGCTGGGATAGTCACATACAGAAAAATAAAGCTACAACCTTATATCTCACCAGTTACAAAAATCTATTAAAAATGAATTAAAGATTTAAACATGAGACCTGAAGCCATGAAAATCTTTGAAGGAAACACACGGAAATATTTTAGGACCTTGGAATTAGCAAGGATTTGCAGGGAGGCAAAATCCCACAAACACAGTGAACAGAAACAAAAACAGGCAAATGGAATAATGTAAACCTAAAATACCTCTCCACAGCAAAGGAAACAACAGAGTATAGAGGTAACCTATAGAATGGGGGAAAATATTTCTAAACTCTTTTCTGACAAGAGGATATTATTATCTGGAATATATAATGAACTTCCAACACTCAATAGCAAAAACCCAAATACTCTATTTAAAAATGTGCATAGAGGGCTGGGGAGATAGCTCAGTTGGTAGAGTGCTTGCCTTGCATGCCCAAGGCCCTGGGTTCGATCCCCAGCACTGCAAGCAAAAAAAAAAAAAAAAAGTGCATAGGTCCAAATAGACATTTCTCCAAAGGAGACATACAAATGGCAAACAGGTGCATGAAAAAAATTCTCAGTATCACTAATAATCAGGGACATGCCACAATGAGTTATTACCTTACACCAGTAAGAATGGCTATTATCATAAAGACAACAAGTGCTGGCGAGGATGTATGGAAAAGGAAAATCTTGTATACTGTTGGTGATAATGTAAATTAGTACATCCATTATGGAAAATAGTTTGGAGGTTCCTCAAAAACTTAAAAATAGAACTACCATCTGATATAGCTATCCCACTATTGTGCATATGTCCAAAGGAAATGAAATCAGTATGTTGAAGAGACATCTGCACTCCAATGTTCCTTGTGCCACTATTCACAATAGTCATGAAACAGAAACAACGTAAGTATCCATAAACTGATGAATGAATAAATAAAATGTAATACACATACACGATGGAATACCATTCAGCCATAAAAACAATGAAATCCTGTCATTTGTGACAACTTGGATGCAACTACTGATCATTACGTTAAACAAAATCAGCCAGATACTGAAGGACAAATACCACATGATCTCACTCATATATGTAACCAAAAAGTTAATCTAATAGGAATTGAGAAAAAAAAATGGTAGTTACCAGAGCCTGGGGACAAGAGGAGAGAGAGAAATAGGTAAAGACATAAATGGTACTAAGTCACAGTTATATAGGAGTAAGTTCATGGGTGATATTGCACAGTAGGATGATTATAGATAATGTATTGTAGATTTCAGAAAACTAGAGGAAAGGAATTTGAATATTTTCACCATAAACAAATCAAGCTTTTTTTTTTTTTTTGGTACTGGGGGGTTAAACCCAGGGGTGCTTAATCACTGGCTATATCCTGAGTCCTTTCATATTTTATTTAGAGACAGGGTCTTGTTGAGTTGCTTAGGTCCTTGCTAAGTTGCTAAGGCTGGCTTTGAACTCACCACCCTCCTGCCTTGGCCTCTTGAGGCACTGAGAAATCAAACATTTTTGATGTATACTATTGATGGGAATGTGAATCAGTAAAGTCATTTTGGAAAAAAAGTATGGAAATTCCTATAAAAACTAAAAGTAGAATTACCATCCAATCCCACATTCCCATTTCTGGCATATATCCAAAAAAATAGAAATCAGTGTGTCAAAGTGATATGTTATACACTCTCATTTTCATTGCAGCATTATTTGTAATAGCCAAAATATGGAAGCAATTTAAACTGTTCATTGATGGATGAATAAATGAGTGAATGAATGAAGAAAATGTGGCATACATAACAATGGAATACTACACAGGTTTTACAAATAAGGGAATTAATTATATGGTTCATGACAATGTAGATAGAACTAGACAACATTGTAAGTGAATTTTACTAGAAACTACAAAATAGAAAGACAAATGCTCTATGATGTCACTTACATGTGGAATCTAAAAAGTCAACCTCAAAAATAGAGAGGAGAAAGATGGTTAAAGTCTGTGGTGGGGAAGGAATGGAGAAAGGGGAAATGTTAATCAAAGGGTACAAAATTTTTCATGTAGACTGGATGAATAAGTTTCCATGATCTACATGATGACCGCAGTTAAATAAAAAATATATTACAGATTTCAAATTTACTTAGAAAATAGATTTTCCACATCCTTATCTCAGGAAAAAATATCTTGATGAGGTGATGGATGTGTTCATTAGCTGAACTGAATCTTTCTACAATGTATACATAGGTCACATTTTGTATGTATACATACAAAACTCACATTCTGTGCTCAATAAATATGAACAATTATTATTTGTTAATTAAAAAAATAAAATGAAATAATATTAACAGAAAGATATACCATGATACTATCAATAAAAAGAAAGCTGAAATATCTAGAATAGTTCCAGACAAACCCAAAGGAAAATTATGAAGGATAATGAGCAGCATTAAAAAATAATGAAGGAAGATTGTTGGAATGCTATTTTTGCAATTGTTCATTCTTTCATTTATCATATGGTACACAGCAATGGATGTACTTTACTGTTTTTTAACACTTTTTATTTTGTAAATAAAAAATATGTACAAAAAATGAAGGAAATTTGTCCAGGAAGATTCTTTCTGTGCAAGTACCTAACAAAAGAGCATGAAAATATGTGACATATAAACTGATAGAAATACAAGGAGAAATAAACATATGCACTGTAATAGAGAGTTGAAGACTTTTCTAATAGGCAGAAAATTAGGAAGGGTAGAATTAAATGGAACAATACCATTAATCAAGTGGATCTAATAGACAATTATAAAATATGTCATCCAAAAACAATACAATAAACATTCTTTCTAAGCTCCTTTGTAACTTTCCCTAAGATATACTATTTATGGGTTGACAGAAAAAAACCCTAGAAATTCAAAAAAACAGAAATCATGCCAATGTGCTCTCAGATCACAACTAAAATAAAGTAGGAATTGGGGCTGGGGTGTGACTCAGTGGCACAGGGCTTGCCTAGTATGTGTGAGGCACTGGGTTTGATTCTCAGCACCACACAAAAATAAAGATATCATGTCCATCTACAACTAAAAAATTTTAAAATAAAAAGTATCATATAAAAAATAAAGTAGGAATTAATAACAGAAAGACAGCTAGAAAACCTTACAATATATTGTTGAACATATTTTCAAATAACACATGAGTCAAAGAAGCCTCAAGGGAAATTTAGAAAATAGTTTGAACTAAATGAAAACACAACTTATCAAAATTTAAGTAAAGTAGAAAAAAAGTGTCTAAAGGGCACTCAAAAGGTTAAATATATATGTTAGAAAAGCAGGATCTAAAACCAATAATTTAATCTTCAGTAGATAACTAGAGAAATATGAGTTATATAAGCCTTAAACAAGAGAAAGAAATTATTAAAATTAGAGCAGAGATAAATGAAATTAAAAACATGAATCAACAGAGAAAATGGATTCTTTGAAAGATCAACACTTGATAAACCCATAGCTAGGCTAAGCAAGAAGAGAAAGAAAGGAAAGAGAAAAAGAAAGAAAGAGAAAAGGAAGGAAGGAAGGAAGGAAGGAAGAAGAGACAACTATCAGAACTGAAAAAGTGGTTGTAGAAACTAAACCAGTGGGCATTAAAGCATAATTAAGGAATATTTTAAACTATTCTGTTCTCACAGTCACAGAGATGACATAGCCCAATTCCTTGAAGGATACAAAGAACAAAAGCTCACACAAGTAGAAATAGATAATATGAACAGGCTAATACCTATTGTAAAAATAAGACAATACCTAATAACTTCTAAGAATAAAGCAACCCAGCCTAGATGGTTTTACTTGTCAATTCTACTACATTTAAGGAAGAAACAATACTCATTCTCAGGAATCTCAGAAAACAGAAACAAAGGGAACATCTTTTAAAACATTGTTTGAGGATGGCATTATCTTAATGTTACAAGACAAAAACATTATAAGAAAGCCAAAAATAGTGCTCACAATCAAGTAGAATAAGTTCTAATATTCTATTGTACATCAGGATGTTCTAATAGAACAATATTGTATCATATTAATCAAAATAACTAGAAGACAGGATTTGGATTTTGTTTTGTATTGTTTTGCATTTTTTGCACTGCTGGGGATCAAACCCAGGGACTTGAGCATGCTAGGCAAGTGCTCTACCCCTGAACTATATCCCCAGCCCCAGAAGTGAGAATTTTTATTGTTCTCATCATGAATACATGATCTATATTTGAGATAACATAAATATCCTGAATTGATCAATACACAATATATAAATGCACCAAAACATCATATAATACCCCATAATGATATACAATTATTGTGTCAATTAAAAAGAAAAACTGAAGCCAAAACAATAGAAAATTTCATGGCACGTTGTTAATCTTTGACTTACCTCATTCTGCAGCACAGAATGAAAAGTAGGAAACTCCCAGCTTCTTTCTCAGGATGAAAGTAAAAACTGGAACTTGTTTGAAATGTTCTAGCTTGTCTGGGCACTACCTGAGGGACTGGTTTCTGTTTCACCTGATCCTGAATACTGATGGGAATGATGACATAGTTTGCATACCAGGTTAGAGGTCACTGAAAGCCATGACTGGCGCAGGGATCATTAGAAGTGAAAGGAGTTTGCAGTCCGACAGGTACATGGGTATAAGTGATTATAGACAGAACAATACAATAGAAACCACAGGCTTCGCAGAAGCAATGCCAAGTCTCTTATGGAAATAAGGCATTTAAAATCAGCTGTGTATATCAGGAACTGGAATAAAATCACAGACCTAGGGAAGATGAATCTCCAGAAAAAGTTTGAGAGAATCTAGAGTCTCTGCAGACTGCACAAAGACAGTCTGTCCAAACTAGAAGAGGTGGCCATTTTTTTAATTGTCTAAGTCTCTACAAAAGATTACAAAAGCATGCCACCAAACAGGCAAGTAGAGCCCATTTGAATGAACAAAATAAATCTCAATAAGTCACCTGTAAGGAAATGTAGCTCTCTGAGTCACTTGACCAAAAAATTTAAAACAACTCTTTTAAAGATACTCATTGAATTAAAAAAAGGTTGTAAATTAGTATGACCACTATGGAGAGCAGTACAGTGGTTGCTCAAAAGATTAGGAATGGAACCACTATATGACCCAACTATCTCACTTTTCAGTATTTATCCAAAATAATTAAAGGCAGCATATTATAACAATAAAACATTCTCATGTTTATAGCAGCACAATTCACAATAGTCAAGTTATGGAATCAGCCTGGGTACCTATCAACAGATGAATGTCTATATACACAATGAAGTTCTACTCACCATAAAGGAGAATAAAATTATGTCATTTGCTGGTAAATGGATAAAAATTGGATATATATGGTAAGTAGAATAAGCCACATAGAAACACAAGGGTCAGGGCTGGGGAGATAGCTCAATTGGTAGAGTGCTTGCCTTGCAAGCACAAGCTCTTCGGTTTGATCCCCAGCACCGCAGAAAAAAAAGAAAAAGAAACAAGGGTCAGATATTTTCTCTCATATACATAAGCTATAACATAAAAAAAGATTTTTAAAAAAGGAGAAATATCACAAAAACAGGAGGGAGATCAGTAGAGTAGAGGTGGGGGACCAAGTTGGAGAGAAGAAAAGGGAAGAACAGGAAATTAAAATCAACCAAATTATGCTATATGCACATGTGAATACATCACAATGAATTCCACTTTTATATAAAATTATAATTCACCAGTGGAAAAAGTGTGTGTAGCTAAATATGTAGAAGGCCAAAAGAGTAAAGGAAGGAGAACAGGGAAAGAGAGGAGAGGAGGAAAAAGGGAAGCACTAAATAATGTTTTAGAGCAAGGTTTTTTTATGTGCATATACGAATGTCACAATGAACCCTACTACTATGCAAAAGTTCAATGTAATAATATAAAACTAAAATCTACAGAATATACATGAAATAAATTAGAAGGGAATTACGTATGTTACCAGAATAAAAATCTACGCACAAAGGAAGGCATTAGGGCTAGAATTGTAGCTCAGTGGTAGAGCACTTAGCTAGCATGTTTGAGGCACTGGGTTCTCAGCACTGCATATAAATAAATAAAATAAAGGTCCATTGACAGCTAAAAAAATTTAAGAAATTAAAAAGTAAGACATTAAGGGAGGAAATGAGGCACCAAAAAAGCTAAAATACAAATAGAAAACAATAATAAAATGTCAATAGTAAGTCCTCTGTATCATTAATTTCTTTCAACGTAAATGGATTACATCCCCCAATAAAGACATACATTGCCTGAATGGATTTTTTAAAAAACAGAATGCAACCATATGATGTTTAGAAAAAACTCACTTTAGATCTAAGGACACACATATTCTGAAAGTGAAAGGATGGAAAAAGATAATCCATGCAAACATTAACCAAAAGAAAGCAGGAACAGCTGTATTCATATTAGACAAAACAGACTTAAAGTCAGTAACTGTTACAAAACATTAAGAAGGGCATTACATAATATTAGACGTGTCAAAGCACAAAGAAAAGATAACACTTATAGGTGCACCAGACATCAGAACTCAGAAACATAAAGGAAACATTGATAGAACTGAAGAGAGAAATACACACATCTACAAAAATAATGAGACTTTAATAACCCTTTTTATGGTACCAGGGATTGAACTCAGGGACACTCGACCATTGAGCTACATCCCAGCCCTTTTTTGTATTTTATTTAGAGACAGCATCTTGCTGAGTTGCTTAGGACCTTGCTAAGTTGCTGAGACTGGCTTTGAACTTGCGATCCTCCTGCCTCAACCTCACCTGCCACTGGGATTACAGGTGTGTGCCACCATGCCCCAGCTAGTATCCCACTTTTAATAATGAATGAAAGAGCAAGTCAGTTGAGCAAAAAGGAAGCAAAGGCCTTAAATAAAATGATAGATCCAATGGAATTAACAGATATATATGGAACACTGTGCAATGACAAAATAATATATTTTCTTGTCAATTGTACATGGAATAGTCTTCAGGATAGAACATTTCAAAAAATGTTTTAATAAATTTAGTAATTTTGAAATCATACCAACATCTTTTCTGATCATAATGGAATGAAGATAGAAATGAATAGCAGATGAAAAACTGGAAGATATAAACATATGCAAAAATTGACAAACTCAAACAATCTATGAGTCAGAGAAAGATCCCAAGGGAAATGAGAAAATATGAGATAATTTAAAATGGCAGCAAAACATACTCAAACTTAAGGGATTCAGAAAAGGCAGTGAGTGCTAAGAGGAAAACTATATCTATAAATGCTTATGTTAAAAATAAAGAGCTCTAATATACAATCTAATTTGCACCTTATAGAATTAGAGAAAAAATAAATTTAAATCAAAGCTAGCAGAAAGGAAATAATAAAGATGGAAGCAGAGAAAAAAATAAAGAATATTAAAAATAGAGAAATCAATGAAAACAAGTGTTGGATCTTTGAAAACATTGACAAAACTGACAAATATTTAGCTAGATGATTTTATAGAATTAAAAGGATTCTTAAGACTATGAGCAATTTATACCATAAATATAATAACATAGATAAAATGGACATAGTTCTAGAAACATACAACCTACCAATACTGAAACATGACACAGAAAATCTGAACAGCTGCGCATAGTGGCACACACCTGTAATCACAGTGGCTCAGGAGGCTGAGGCAGGAGGATCACAATTTCAAAGCTAGCCTCAGCAACTTAGTGAGATCCTGTCTCGAAATTAAATAAATAAATAAATAAATAAATGAATAAACAAGGGCTGCAGATGTTGCTCTGTAGTTAAGTACGCCTTGGTTCAATTCCTGGTACCAAAAAGAATTAAAATTTAAAATCTGAACAGAAATGTAACTAATAAGAGATTAATACAGTAATAATTACCCTCCCAACTAAGAAAAACCCTGGACCAAATTTTGCCATGGGTAAATTTTACCAAATATTTAAAGAAGAATAACATTAATTCTTCTCAAACTCTTCCATAAAAATTGAAGAAACATTTCCATAATCATTCTGTAAGTCCAGCATTATCCTGACACCAAAACCAGAAAAACACGTTACAAAAGAAAAAAAAATAATAGCAATATCCCTGATGAATATTAATGCTAAAATTCTTAACTACATACTAGCAAAGGGACTGCATCAGGATATTATAAGGGTTACAGACCATGACTAAATGGAATATTTTTTTTTGGAATGCAAACATAGTTCAACCCAGGAAAATCAAAGTAATATATCATATTAACAGATTGAAGGAAAAAACTCACATGATTATTTCAATTAATATAGAATAAACATCTGACAAAATTCAAAACCCTCTCATGTACACTTTTGGTTCCTACCAAAAGTGAATTAGTGGAGGTGCTGTGGAAAACATTAAGGCAATTAATTTAAAAATTAAAAATAGAATCACCATATTTACCTCAATTCCTTTTCTGGGTATAAAATTAAAAAAAAAAATAAAGCAGCGTGATGATCTCCCTTATATGTGGAATCTTAAAAAATATATTGAATATATAGAAATAGTAGAAATGCTGTTACCAGATGTTGGGGTGGGGGGAGATGGAAGAGATAATTCAAAAGGTATGAAGTTGTAGTTATATAGGATAAGTCTAGAGACCTAATGTACAACATGATGACTACAGTTAGTAATATTGCATTGTATACTGGAAATTTGCTATGAGGTGATCTTAACACACACACAGAGTGACCATAAGAGATGACAGATGTCTTAACTGGCTTGAGGGGATTAATCATTTAACAATGTATGTGTGTATCAAAACATCATGCTGTATACCTTAAATAGAATTGTTTTTTTGTTGTTGTTGTTGTAGATGGATACACCCTTTTATTTTATTTATTAGTTTTATGTGTTGCCGAGGATCGAACCCAGTCCCTAATATGTGCTCAGCAGGTGCTGTAACACTGAGCCACAACCCCAGCCCCTGATACATTTCTTAAAAGGGAAATTAAAGCAGGGCCTTGAAAATGTATTTTTATATCCATGTTCATAGCAACATTATCCATGATAGCCAAGAAGTTAAAACAACCCAAGTAAACTTTGACAGATGAATGAATAAATAAACTTTGGTACATATATACAATGGAATATTATTCAACCTTTGTAAGGCCAGAAACTCTGACATATTACACCATGGATGAATCTTGAGGACATTATGCCTATGAAATGCACCAGTCACAAAAAGACAAATACTGTATGAATCAATTTATATGAGTTATCCAGATAGTTAAATTCATAGAAACAGAAAATAGAATAGTGTTTGTCAGGGGCTTGGGGCCTAGAGGAAAATGGGGATGTTTTTGTTCAATGGGCAGAGTTGCTATTTTGAAAGATGAAATACTTCTGGGGATCGGTTATACAATAATGGAAATACACTTAACACTACTGAATGTACAATTCAAAATTTTAAACTGTTAAATTTTATGTCATGTGTATTTTAACACTATTTTAAAAGTTTTAAAATGTGACCCTTTATTGAATGCCTGTCAGATGGCAACCATTATGCTCTGCTCTTTAATGACATTATTATTTTTAAAACAACTTCCATATGTGGGAAGTTCTATATTTATGCCTATTTTCCAGACACTGAAGTTGAAACTCTGAGTAATTTTGTGATTTTTATGTTCTCAGAGCTAGCAGAGTTTGACCCGAGTGTTAGCAATTTCCCAGAATTGCTGTGACTTGTTGTGTGGTGCTGAACTAATTACTGTACCTGGGATCTTACATGTCCTCATTTGTTGACTGGGTACAATAAGATCACATGATTTCTAGATTTTTGTGAAGATTAAAATAGATGGCATATGTGAAATGCTTCCAATAACCTCTGGCAAATAATGAGTGCCCAGTAAACAAGGAAATTTTTGATTAGTGTTACTTCATGTACTCATATATTTCTGACGCCAGGAGCTAAACTTTTAACACTTCACATGATACCAGAATCTGTGTTTCTTAGGGTTAGATAATCATATCCTCAAGTAAAGATCCAATCTACATAAAGAACACAACAATTCTGTATATTATCTATAACAACAGAATATATTATTTTTGTATGTTTCCTCATGAAAAATAAAATGCAGGGAAATTGTAACTTTTTCCATTTATTGACAGAATACTGTGTACCTGAACTATGATAATCCCACATGTTCAAATAGTAGTGAATATTAACTGAAAGCAGACTGTCAAGCTGACAGATTTGGCCAGAAGCAAATTCTTTTAGATTCACAGTTTAGGACTTACATAGACAACGCAGGCAATTCCAATATGGTGTCACTTTCCACTACCCATGTCTCGCAGGATGATATCAAAACAAACTAGGCCAGATGGTAGGTATCATCAGCAGTGGGGACCTTGTTGCTGAGGAGCCATGTCCACACTGCAGTTAAGCAGTAAGCAGATCCACAGCCTGCAGCTGTATTCTGGAGGTGGGACAGACAAGTTGAAAATTCCTATACCTCTACTGGAGCCAGGGAGGTAATAAGAAAGTGCCTAACGGCAGCCTTTTTCAAAATAGGGAGAAGATAAATGGCTTTGCAGCATCATTTTAAAAATAAGCCTATCTGCCATGTTCCTGGAGGATCACAGGGCATTTCCACACAGCCTTGGGCCAAACTACAGTTCAATCTTGCCTTCATGGCCCATATACAAGTCTGTCAATGTGCTAACAAAGAATAGTTCATCTGCATATATTATATATACCAGAAATTATCCAATACTTGCTTGGGATAGCAATTGGAGGTATATTTTATCAACCCTGAAGATGAATAAACAGGATCAGAAGAGTAAGGGATTTTACTTCAAGTCCCAAAGTAATACAAGGTGTATGTGTATGTGTGTGTGTGTGTGTGTGTGTGTGTGTGTGTGTGCATGATTCAAGGGCCCATTCCTTTTGTCCAATACCAAACTGCCTTCAGTTTTACCAGTGTACAAGATCAATAGGAACTCACATTCCACCTGGACAATAAGAACTTTGAATACAGGAAGCAAAAACTAACCTTCCCTTATACTGCTGGGTCCCTATTCGATGCATAGCTAAGTAAATATTCATGGAAGAGTTGTTCACTCATTCATTGGGGATTCATTTTGTACTTAACACATAGCCTACATGATTGAGCTTAATCACCTATAATCACATATAGCAAGTTGTTATGTAACCTCTGTTCACAGGAATTTTTTTTGGGGGAGGGGCTACCAGAGATTGAATTCGGGGATGTTCAATCACTGAGTCACATCCCTAGCTTGTTTTTGTATTTTATTTAGAGACAGGGTCTCTCTAAGTTGCTTAGGGCCTCGCTAAGTTGCTGAGGCTGGTTTTGAATTTGTGATCCTCCTGCCTCGGCCTCCCAAGTCTCTGGGACTACAGGTGTGTGCCACCATGCCCAGCTCATATAGGGATTTTTTATGTTGTTGCTAACTGAGCAACAGAACAACCTCTTTTCTTTATAATTTACCCAACTATGAAATTGTTATTAGCAACAGAAAACAGTCTAAGATACTTTATATCTCTGATTTCCATTTTCTAAAATGTGGAGAAGACTAATGTTTCCTTTGAAGATTAAATTGTGTGTGTGTGTGTGTGTGTGTGTGTGTGTGTATGTGTGTGTGTATTACAGTGACAGGCATGTGATAATTGTTCAGTAAACATAAGTATAAGTAACAGAAGTTATTGTGTCTCAAAAACTGTCTTTTCAAAACATCCAAAATTGAAGCAGTTATCAGAATTGGTGAGATGTCTCTCCCAAATGTATCTTTCCTCATTCAATCTTATTTGAGACCTAACATCAAACCTATCTTGGTAAAAGAGAATATTTTTAATTATTTATTTATTTTTTATTTTTTACAGACTGCATTTTGATTCATTGTACACAAATGGGGTACATCCTTTTGTTTCTATGGTTGTACACAATGTAGATTCATACCATTTGTGTAATCATACATGAACATACGGTAATGATGTCTGTCTCATTCCATGATTTTTATACCCGCCTCCCTCTCATTTCCTTCTCCATAATCTAAAGTTCCTATATTCTGAAAGAGAATATGTTTAAAAAACTCTGTGTTTACAAGGGTTGTGGACTGGATTGTAGCACCCTGAATTTTATATATTTAAACCCTAATCCTAGCACCCCAGGATGTAACTGTAAAAGGAGGTCATCAGGGTAGGCTTTAGTCTAATCTGACTGATGCCCTTTTAGGAAGAGGAGATTTAGACACACTAAGAGACACCCACAGTGAGGGTGCAAGCCACGGAGAGAAAAAAAACCAACCCTAGGTCTGGGGGTATAGCACAGTTGGTAGAGTGCTTGCCTCTCATGCTCAGGGCCATGAGTTCATTCCCCAGCACCACGGGAAAAAAAAAAGATCATGTCATCTACAAACATAGCCTGAAATGGGGATACAGCTCAGTAGGTAGAATGCCTGTCAATCCCCAGCACGGCAAAAAAAAAAAAAAAAAAAAAAAAAAAAAAAAATCCTACCAACACCTTGATCTTGGACTTTCAGCCTCCAAATCTGTGAGAAAATCAATTTCTGTTGTTTAAGCCACCAAATTGTAGTATTTTTTTATGATAGTCCTAACACACTAATATACTCTTCTTTCTCTCTTTCAAGACAAGATCAGGGAATGTGGCTATGAGTGACTGTCTCCTACTCAGTGCACATAGTCTGGTATACAGTAGGTACATAATCAATATCTGTTCAATGTTCAGTGTTAGTGAAGAGGAGTAGGAGAAGGAGCTGTAATTAACTGAGAACTGAGTGTGGCAGAAGAATAACATGATCAGGTGGTTGGATAAGAATTAAAGGAATTTGGCAGACACAGTGGCACACACCTGTAATCCCAGTGACTCACAAGGCTAAGGCAAGTGGATCACAAGTTTGAGGTTAGCCTCAACAATTTGGTGAGATCTGCATCTGAATCTGGGATATAGATTAGTAGTAGATCACCCCAGGGTTCAATTCCCAGTACCAAAATAAATAAATAAATAAAATAAAAGTAGGGGAATTTGGAGTAATGCAGACCTGGATTTGAATCTCCACCCCAAAATTCAAAGTGAGAGCATTGGTTTCTTTCATATAAATAGTTGAGTCACGGGGCACACTCTGGGGTCAGGCTTCCTGATTCGTATGTTTCATTACCAACTTTTAATGGTACCACGGGAAACTCTATGAACCTCTCTCTTTTTGATTCATTCTTTTCAATGTACAAATGAGATAATACTAGATGCCTTATTTTAGGGCATGTGAGGATTAAATGAAACAATGACATACTTAAGTGCTCAGAACTATGCCTGGCTTGGTACAAATAGTAAAAAAGTTAGCTCTTAAAATAAAGATACCTCTGGATTACTATAAGCAAATGTATAAACTCAATAAACATTGGTAATTAATATTAGTCTATGGCAACTCCTACTAACATTATTTCTTTTGATCCAACAATTCTTCAGTGTAGGTGATAATATTGGCCTCATATAGAAACTGAGCTGCGGTAATTAGGTATTCCAACAAAGTGTCCCCTGAAAGGAAGGATTAGTCCAATGGAAAAAGGATACATATTTGTAGATGGTGTTATTAAAATATAAATTCCATTTGTGGTGCTGTGGATGGAACCCAGGACCTCACACTTGCTAGGCAAGTGCTCTACCACTGAGCTACATTCCCAGGCCTCTATCCTAAGATTATACAACAGGAAAAAACTAACTCCAATTCTGCTGCATTTTTGTCTTCATGGAAAAAAAATAAAACATAAAAGGAGGATTAATATTATACATCCATACATGAAGCAGAATTTACACTGACTTTAGAGAATGATAGCACACTGCTGGACATAAAGACTCAGTTTCCTCATTCGTAAAATGAAGATGACAATAACTTTTTCCAAAGGTTGCTGGGAGTTTTAAATTGGGTTATGTAGGTAAATCAGCTAACAGTATTTTGTTTATCTTTGTATTGCAATAAGTCACAGGACCTGACAGATGATATTCTTAGTAATTTTTAAAAATGAATGAACTAGAGCAATGACCTAAATATTTTGGTCTCAGAAACCCTTGATACTCTTAAAATGTTAAAGTGATTATGTTCATGTGTGTAATATCAATTGATATTTAGCAAATTAGAAATTAAAATAGAAAATTTCCAAACACAACTATAAACAAACACATTCCATTAGATTGCAGAGCAATAATATCATAGGTCCTGTAATCTCTGTAAAACTCTGCTTTTCATTAAAGAGTAAATAAAAGTGGAAAACTCAACTAACTTTTGGTAAGAGCATAAAATTATGTGACCTTATCAACCCCTTGAAATGGCCTTGTGAAACCATGATCAATGTTGCAAATTGTGGGGAACTATAAGTTCTGGGAAATCCACATGGAAAACAGCTTTGACTTATAAATTACCTCTGGATTCACTGCTCTCCACTACAATATTTACCCTGTGTTCAGAAGCATTACTAACTCCTGAAAGAAACTTGAGGCTATGATAATTGAGGAGAGAGGTGGTGCAAAGAATCATAAATGTTTATCCAGTTAGGTTGATAACTCAGGAAAATGAAAAAAAGTGTGTGTGGGAGATGTGGGAAAATGACTAGATCTCTTAGATCTAGCCCACAACCAACTAATGAAAGTCTGATAGTCTTGTTTATTTCCCCGAATGATACAAGTTAATGTTGCTGTGCTCTGAACATAATATTACACACTTACATTAAGAAATCCATAATTTTCCAGGCATGGTGGCATAGGCTTGTAATCCCAGCATCTCAGGAGGCTGAGGTAGGAGGCTCACGAGTTCAAAGCCAGCCTCAGCAATGGTGAGGCACTAAGCAACTCAGTGAGACCCTGTCTCTAAATAAAATACAAAATAGGGCTAGAGATGTGGCTCAGTGGTCAAGTGCCTCTGAGTTCAATCCCTGGTACCCGCCCCCACCAAAAAAAAAAAAAAAAAAAGAGAGAGAGAAATCCATAATTTTCCATGGATTTGACAAGACACTAGATGATCAACAAATGTACAAAATCACCCTAGTTGGTATTCTGAGATTTCTGGATACATGCACAAATCATGATTAAAATTAATGTTCAATAGTTCAATTTGATAGTTAATAGTTCAATTTGAGATGATGTCTTTTCCTAAAATAAAACAATTTACCTACTTATTTAGAAACACATATTGTCTTTTTTAAATATATTTTTAGTTGTGGATAGACACAACATATTTATTCACTTTTTATGTGATGCTCAAAATTGAACCCAGTGCCTTACACATGTGAGGCAAGTGCTCTATCACTGAGCTATAGCTCCAGCCAGAAATTTCAATTTCATTTTCAATACTAAAATTGTAAATAATTCCCCTTTTGAATTGAGCATTAATATCTGTGTATGTGCAGGTTACATGGAACATATATGAGGCTTTTTAAAAGTCTGTTCTCTGTCCTGCCTTGGTACGTATTGTAGCTCTAAAACTGCTTACAACAATTTCCAAGTCCAAACATAATATTTCGAAAACTAGTAGATAATTGGTTTCTATGTTTGCTGGAATATACCTTATGCTATAGTTAAATATCTACCTCCAATTTTTAATTTTGAAAAATTTCAAATCTATAGAAAATTTGAGAGAATTAAAAGAAGACTAAAATGAGTATCCAAAGATACATGTCAATATTCTTCCATATTTTTGCATACATGCATTGTATTTTATTATTCATATCTATCCATCTATTATCTATCAGTTATCTATCTAAACATTATTCTAAACTATTTGAAGGAAAAATGCAGATATTATGAAACTTCACTCCTAAACACATCAACATTCAGCTGTTTAAAAAGAATATTCTGGCTAGCGGCCTGCCAGCGCTAGGAAGAGGGAGGACCAGGCGCCGGGTGGCGCGTGGCCAGGCCTGCAGGGGACCTTCCTGTTCCCTGGGGCTCGGCCCCTTTTGGTAACTACGGGAATAGCTGTAGCTCAGTAAAAGATAAACTTTGAGTGTGAGTGTGGATTTGAGTGTGGAAAGTCCAAGTAAATTTAAATTAAGAAGGACTGCGGAGAGGTTTTCAAGATGGCGGCCTAGAGGGTGGCTGCATTACGTGTTGCTCCAGAACTCAGGATTCAAGAGAGGAGATATTGAGACGCTTGGGACCAACTCAAAGTAGCCGGGTGACTCTCACCCCCTGGGGGGGCATCCCGGATGGGACGGGGGTCCCGGAACGCAGGAAACTTTGTGAAGTAGAACTGCCGGCGAGACGCCCCTCCCCCCGCTGGAGCGCCATAGAGGAGGCCACTCGGCACAGCGCTGGGACTCGGAGCAGCCACTGGGGCTCCGGCGGCTGCCCGGGGGAGGAGAGGCGGGGAGAACTGTGTGGACTCAGGACACCAGGGCCTGCCCTGAGGAGGAGGAGAGGAGCGTGGCCACTTGGATTCGGAGAGACTGCGCCAGAGCTGCAGGCGGTTGCCAGAGGAGAAGCCGCGCGGCGAGCTGTTTGGAATCAGAACAACGCTTCTGAACCCCGGGGCCTGCCCGGAGGAGTAGGAGAAGGAGGAGAAGGAGCGCGGCGGGTCCTTTGGACTCGCAGTGACTGCATTAGCGCTCCAGGCGGCTGCTCAGAGGAGAAGGCGAGTGGTGAGTTATTTGGTCTTAAAGTGACAGCTCCTGAACACAGGGGGGCTGCCTGGAGGAGAAGCGTGGTGGGACGCTTGGTCTTGAGGGACCACACCAGAGCTCCGGGCGGTGGCCCAGAGGACCCGTGCAGCGGGTCACGTGGATTCAGAGCCACTCAGAGGGACTGCTCCTGAACACCCGGAGGGTTATCTGGAGAAGGAGGAGGAACGGGCAGGGTCACTTCGACTCGGAGTGATTGATTGCCCCGGGCTACGGGTGGTTGGTGGGAGGAGGAGGCACGAAGTGAGTTTCTTGGACTCCTAGTGACCGCACCGGCATACTGGGCGGCTGTCTGGAGGAAGAGGCCTGTGGCGGGTCTCTGGGACTCAGAGCGATTGTTCGGGGCCACAGGTGGCTGCTCAGAGGAGGGGCCACGCAGCCAGGCGATTAGGTGCAGAACAGGGTCCCAGGATCTAGGAGGCTTCTGGGTGGAAGAGCCGCACAGAGACAGGCTTAGGGCGGAGCGAAGGTTCCAGGCCTATGGGCAAATTCTCTGAGGAGGGGCAGCCTAAGGAGATTCATCTGCGAAGGGTGAGGCTCCCAGGCCCAGGAGGTAGGGCCGGGCCCCTGGAAACTTTGCAGAGGAAGGCAGCCCAGCCCAGGCAGTAGATGTAAATTGAGGGGAACCTCTAGGAGGAAACTGACCAGCGAGACCTCCCCACCGGGTGAGTCTTCCCTGCTGGGTGAGGTTTCCCACAAGGACGGTAAAACCAGAGGCTCAGGCCCAAACAGGCCTTGCCTCAGCCCACAGCCTAGGTCCCCTTTGGATGACCATTGGTCAACAAGTGGAGGCACCTCTGCCCACTAGCAGGGAATATACCCCACCTGAAGGCCACCACTCCTAGAGAGGCAGCTTCCTTGTGGAGCACCGCATTATCAACCTCCTCCAAGACTTCAGCCTACTGAAGGCTAAGAGGGGATATATATAGAAATCTTCAGGGTCATTGTAAATCAACAGAGGAAATCTGCAATATCTCAGCGGTCCACTGATATCTGAACAACATGAGAAAACAAGGAAAGAAAATGCTGCAAACAAATCTAGATGTTACATCAATAAAACCCAATGACAGCATGGCAGAAGAAATGACAGAAAAGGAGTTCAGAATGTACATAATTAAAATGATCAGAGAAGCAAACGAGGAGATGAAAGAGCAAATGCAAGCATTGAATGATGAGATGAAAGAGCAAATGCAAGCATTGATTGATCGCACCAATCGACAGTTAAAAGAGCAAATACAGGAAGCAAAAGATCATTTCAATAAAGAGTTAGAGATATTGAAAAAAAAACCAAACAGAAATCCTTGACATGAAGGAAACAATAAACCAAATTAAGAAGTCCATAGAAAGCATATCCAATAGGATAGAACACCTGGAAGACAGAACCTCAGACATTGAAGACAAAATATTTAACCTTGAAAACAAAGCTGAACAAACAGAGAAGATGGTAAGAAATCATGAACAGAATCTACAAGAACTATGGGATATCATGAAAAGGCCAAATTTAAGAATTATTGGGATTGAGGAAGGCCTAGAGAAACAAGCCAAAGGAATGAACAACCTATTCAATGAAATAATATCAGAAAATTTCCCAAATCTGAAGAATGAAATGGAAAATCAAGTTCAAGAGGCTTACAGGACTCCAAATACACAAAATTACAACAGACCCACACCAAGGCACATTATAATGAAAATACCTAACATACAAAATAAAGACAGAATTTTAAAGGCTGTGAGAGAAAAGAACCAAATTACATTCAGGGGGAAACCAATACGC
This sequence comes from Sciurus vulgaris, assembly GCF_902686455.1. Lineage (NCBI taxonomy): Eukaryota > Metazoa > Chordata > Mammalia > Rodentia > Sciuridae > Sciurus > Sciurus vulgaris. The sequence goes on along the minus strand of NC_136471.1, from coordinate 93,345,678 downwards.
ATATCAGCAGATTTTTCAATCCAGACCCTAAAAGCTAGAAGGTCCTGGAACAACATTTTTCAAGCCCTGAAAGAAAATGGATGCCAACCAAGAATCTTATACCCAGCAAAACTTACCTTCAAATTTGACGATGAAATAAAATCCTTCCATGATAAACAAAAAGCTAAAAGAATTTACAAAAAGAAAGCCAGCATTACAGAACATTCTCAACAAAATATTCCATGAGGAAGAGATGAAAAACAAAGAAGCAAATCAGCAAAGGGAGGAATTATCCTAAAGGAATTGTCAAATAAAGGAGGAAACAAGTTGTGTCAAACAAATAAATAAACAAAATTTTAAAAATGAACCAAATGACCGGGAAACCAAATCATTTCTCTATAATAACCCTGAACGTCAATGGCCTGAATTCATCAATCAAAAGACATAGACTGGCAGACTGGATTAAAAAGAAAGATCCAACAATATGTTGCCTGCAAGAGACTCACCTCATAGAAAAAGATACCCATAGATTAAAGGTGAAAGGATGGGGAAAAACATACCATGCACATGGACTCAGCAAAAAAGCTGGAGTATCCATCCTCATTTCCGATAATGTGGACTTCAAGCCAAAGTTAGTCAGAAGGGATAAAGAAGGTTATTTCATACTGCTTAAGGGAAGCATAAATCAGCAAGATATAACAATCATCAACATCTATGCCCCAAACAGTGGCTCATCTATGTATGTCAAACAAATCCTTCTCAATTTCAGAAACCAAATAGACCACAACACAATAATACTAGGTGATTTTAACACGCCGCTCTCACCACTGGACAGATCTTCCAGACAAAAATTGAGCAAAGAAACCATAGATCTCAACAACACAATCAATAATTTAGACTTAACGGACATTTATAGAATATTCCATCCAACCAAGAGTGAATACACTTTCTTCTCAGCAGCACATGGATCCTTCTCTAAAATAGACCATATATTATGCCACAAAGCTAATGTTAGCAAATACAAGAAGATAGAGACACTAGCATGTATTCTATCAGATCATAATGGATTGAAGTTAGAAATAAATGAAAGAGTAAAACACAGAAACTATTCCAACATCTGGAGGTTAAACAATATGCTATTATATGATGAATGGATAACAGAAGATATTAAGAAGGAAATTAAAAAATTCTTAGAGGTAAATGAGAACAAAGAAACATCATATCAAAACCTCTGGGACACTATGAAAGCAGTACTTAGAGGGAAATTTATTTCATGGAGCGCATTTAATAAAAGAAGTAAAACTCAACAAATAAACAACCTAACACTACAGCTCAAAGCCTTAGAAAAAGAAGAACAGAACAGCACCAAAAGTAGTAGAAGACAGGAAATTGTTAAACTCAGAGCTGAAATCAATGAAATTGAAACAAAAGAAACAATACAAAAAATTGACAAAATAAATAGTTGGTTCTTCGAAAAAATAAACAAAATTGATAAACCTTTAGCCACACTAACAAAGAGAAGACGAGAGAAAACCCAAATCACTAAAATTCGGAATGAACAAGGAAATATCACTACAGACAGGATGGAAATACAAAACATAATTAGAAGCTATTTTGAAAATCTATACTCCAACAAAATAGAAAATTTCGAAGACATCAACAGGTTTCTAGAGACATATGAATTGCCTAAACTGAATGAGGAGGACATAAACAATTTAAATAGACCAATTTCAAGTACTGAAATAGAAGAAGTCATCAAAAGCCTACCAACAAAGAAAAGTCCGGGACCAGATGGGTTCTCAGCCGAGTTCTACAAAACCTTTAAGGAAGAGCTCATTCCAATACTTCTCAAAGTATTCCATAAAATAGAAGAGGAGGGAACCCTCCCAAACTCATTCTATGAAGCCAATATCACACTGATACCTAAACCAGACAGAGACTCATCAAGGAAAGAAAATTTCAGACCAATATCCTTAATGAACATCGACGCAAAAATTCTCAACAAAATTTTAGCAAATCGCATACAAAAACATATTAAAAAGATAGTGCACCATGATCAAGTGGGTTTCATCCCAGGGATGCAAGGTTGGTTCAACATCAGGAAATCAATAAACGTAATTCACCATATTAATAGACTTAAAGTCAAGAATCACATGATTATTTCAATAGACGCAGAAAAAGCATTTGATAAAATACAGCACCCCTTCATGCTCAAAACACTAGAACAAATAGGGATAGTGGGAACATTCCTTAATATTGTAAAGGCCATTTATGCTAAGCCCATGGCTAATATCATTCTAAATGGTGAAAAGCTGAAAGCATTCCCCCTAAAAACTGGAACAAGGCAGGGATGCCCTCTTTCACCACTTCTATTCAACATCGTTCTTGAGACTCTAGCCAGAGCAATTAGACAAACCAAAGAAATTAAAGGGATACGAATTGGAAAAGAAGAACTCAAACTATCCCTGTTCGCTGATGACATGATTATATATTTAGAGGAACCTGGAAATTCCACCAGAAAACTCTTAGAACTCATAAGTGATTTCAGTAAAGTAGCAGGTTACAAGATCAATGCCCATAAATCCAACGCATTTTTTATACATAAGTGATGAATCTTCAGAAAGAGAAATTAGGAAAACTACCCCATTCACAATAGCCTCGAAAAAAATAAAATACTTGGGAATCAATCTCACAAAAGAGGTGAAAGACCTCTACAATGAGAACTATACAACACTAAAGAAAGAAATTAAAGAACACCTTAGAAGATGGAAAGATCTTCCATGTTCTTGGATAGGAAGAATTAATATTGTCAAAATGGCCATACTACCTAAAGTGCTATACAAATTCAATGCAATTCCAATTAAAATCCCAATGACGTACCTTACAGAAATAGAGCAGGCAATTATGAAATTCATCTGGAAGAATAAGAAACCCAGAATAGCTAAAGCAATCCTTAGCAGGAAGAGTGAAACAGGGGGTATTGCAATACCAGATCTTCAACTCTACTACAAAGCAATAGTAACAAAAAACGGCATGGTATTGGTACCAAAATAGAAAGGTAGATCAATGGTACAGAATAGAGGACACGGACACAAACCCAAATAAATACAATTTTCTCATACTAGACAAAGGGGCCAAAAATATGCAATGGAGAAAAGATAGCCTCTTCAACAAATGGTGCTGGGAGAATTGGAAATCCATATGCAACAGAATGAAACTAAACCCATATCTCTCACCATGCACGAAACTAAACTCAAAATGGATTAAGGACCTCGGAATCAGACCAGAGACCCTGCAGATTATAGAAGAAAAAGTAGGTCCAAATCTTCATCTTGTTGGTCTAGGACCAGACTTCCTTAACAGGACTCCCATAGCACAAGAAATAAAAGCTAGAATCAACCACTGGGATAGATTCAAACTAAAAAGCTTTCTCTCAGCAAAGGAAACTATCAGCAATGCGAAGAAAGAGCCTACAGAGTGGGAGAATATCTTTGCCAATCATACTTCAGATAGAGCACTAATCTCCAGAATCTATAAAGAACTCAAAAAACTCTACTCCAAGAATTCAAACAGTCCAGTCAACAAATGGGCTAAGGAAATGAATAGACACTTCACAGAAGAAGATCTACAAGCAATCAACAAACATATGGAAAAATGTTCAACATCTCTAGTAATAAGAGAAATGCAAATCAAAACCACCCTAAGGTTCCATCTCACCCCAATTAGAATGGCGATTATCAAGAATACGAGCAACAACAGGTGTTGGCGAGGATGTGGGGAGAAAGGTACACTCATACACTGCTGGTGGGGCTGCAAATTAGTGCAGCCGCTATGGAAAGCAGTGTGGAGATTCCTTAGAAAACTTGGAATGGAACCACCATTTGACCCAGCTATCCCACTCCTTGGCCTATACCCAAAGGACTTAAAATCTGCATACTACAGAAATACAGCCACATCAATGTTCATAGCTGCTCAATTCACAATAGCCAGACTGTGGAACCAACCTAGATGCCCTTCAATTGATGAGTGGATAAAGAAACTGTGGTATATATATACTATGGAATATTACTCAGCCATAAAGAATGATAAAATTATGACATTTGCAGGCAAATGGATGAAATTGGAGAATATCATGCTAAGTGAGATAAGCCAATCTCAAAAAGCCAAAGGACGAATGATATCGCTAATAAGTGGAGGTTGACACATAATGGGGGGGAGGGAAGGGTTAGAGTTAGGGTTAGGGAGGGGGGCAAGTATAGAGGAAGGAACTACTGTATAGAGGGTAAAGAGGGGTGGGAGGGGTGGGGGGAAGGGAAAAAAATAACACAATGAATCAAACAACATTGCTCTATGTAAATTTATGATTACACAAATGGTATGCCTTTACGCCATGTACAAACAGAGAAACAACATGTATCCCATTTGTTTACAATAAAAAAAAAAAGAAAGTGAAAAAAAAAAAAAAAAAAAGAATATTCTACATTAGTTGTTAGCAAACTTAAGAAAATCAATAACATTATGTAAAAATCCATTTTTAATTTTCTCAAATGTTCTTTAAACGTCTTTAATAGATTTTATTTTTGTGTGTAGGTGGTTCTGGGCAGGGGTTTGTGTTTGGTAGACAAACACTCTAGCTAGTGGTACCTCCCCTGCCATATAATAGACTTTTAAAAATCCCAACATGAGATTGAATCACTTACTCTCTTTTTTCCTTTATTAAAAATCTGGAGCAAATTTCCAACCTGTTTTGTTTTTCCTAACAATGAATTTTTGAACATTTCAACCTAGTTTTCCTTAAAATTGTCCCATAAACTAGATTTTTCATTTTCCTCATAATTAGATTCAGTTTAAATATTTTACAAAGAATAAAACACTTAATATTTTACATTAAAAGGTATTAAATGTGTTTTTCCTACTATGGGTTAAAAGTAGTAATCGCCTCTATTCAATATAGTTAGTTCTCAAAACTCTAGCCAGAGCAGTCAGGCAAGAGAAGGAAATTAAAAGCATGTAAATAGGAGAAGAAGAAGTCTAATTACCACTGTTTGATGATAACATGATCTTATATCTAAAAGCCCTCAGCAAGTTAGTGAGACCCTGTCTCAAATGGGCAGGGGATGTGGCTCAATGGTTGAACATCCCTGAGTTCAATCCCCAGTAGGGAAAAGAGAAGAAGAAGAAGAAGAAAAATACTACTAATAATAAATGCTGGCAAGGATGTGGGGGGAAAGGTACACTCATACATAGTCGGTAGGACCACAAATTAGTGCAACCACTTTGAAAAGTAGAATGCATATTCCTCAAGAGACTAGTCATGGAACCACCATATCACCTAGCTATCCCACTGCCTGATATTTATCCAAAATAACTAAAATTAGCATACTATAGTGATACAGGCACATCAATCAATATTCACAGCAGCACAATTCACAATAGCCAAGCTATGGAACCAGCCCAGGTGCCTCTCAACAGACAAATGAATAAAGATAATGTGGTGTATACACACAGTGGAGTTTTACTCAGCCAAAAAGAAGAACAAAATTATGTCATTTGCTGGTACATGGATAGAAATGGAGAACATCATGTTAAATGCAGTAAGGCACACTCAGAAAGACAAGGGTTGAATGTTTTCTCTCATACGAAGAAACTAGAACAAAATAAGGAAAAGAAGAGGGATACCATGAAAATAGAAGGGAGATCAGTGGAATAGAGGAAGGGGGTTAAGTTTTGAGGGGGAGGGAGGAAGGATGGGAAAAGGGAGAAACTGGAATCAAACTGACCAAATGATACATATATTAGTATATGTACATAATATAGATGTGGAATGAAAGCACCAATTTAAATAAATAAATGAAAGACCAGTGTAGTAGAAGAAGGGGAACAGGGGGTGGGAGGAACAGCTTGAAAGAGGAAGCCATAGGGACTTAAATAGAGCAAATTATATTCTATGTATATATGATTTTGTCTAAATGAACTCCACTATTTCATATTAATATAATACACTAATAAAACATACTTTGAAAAGAAAAAAAAAAGAAAAGATAGTGAGCACTTTTCTGGTCAAATGCATATTTTCCCTTAGTAATTAGTAATCTGTGAGTTAATAACTTTGATCAAAATCAGATAAATTCAAGTTGGTATGGCTACAGTCTGGGTTAATAACTTCAATATCCTATTCCCTAATAATATTTCACTCAACGTTTTGTGATTCATTGAGTATCTTGACCTAAATCAATTCTTACATCAAGTTTGCATTAACTACTAGTTTTTCTCTTTCTTTTCTTCCTTCCTTCTTCGCTCGCTCCCTCCCTCCCTCCCTCCCTCCCTCCCTTCCTTCCTTCCTTCTTTCCTTTTGTCCTTCCTTCCTTCTTTTTTTCTTTATTGCAGCAGTGCTGGGCATTTTAAGCAGTAATTCTACCACTGAGTTACATCTCCCACCCTTTAACTAGTATTCGTAATTTGAAGCAGAACTACATCCCCACTTTTCTTCTCATTCTTAGCTTTAAAAGCCCTCTCTTGTGATGACCAGCCTATCAACTTTTTCGAAACATACTCCTATTCCTTATCTCCCTGGAGTTTTTTTGTATCATACTGTGTGCCTGACACACACTAAAATGTATTAACTGCATTGAAAGACATGAAGTAGAGAAATTGTGACTTTGATTTCATGTTACTAACAAAATTTAGTGATAACAATCAGAGATTTCATTACCAAGAACTTACCATATGCCTGACAGTGCCTTGAACATTTTAAATGTTCTATACTTTTATGTTATGAAAACAGTTCTACAAAGTAGGCATTATTCTTAACTCTGGCTTACATAGAGTATGACTGAGGCCTAGAGAGAATTTAATTATTTCAGAGAAGGTTACTTAACAAGGAATTGTTTATGATCACATCAACTCCTTAAATCAGGGAGTCTATATTCTGACCATGGGCTAAAATGTAAGAAGAAAATAAAAATTATTCCAAGTGGAACAGCATATTTAGGGTTCTGTAAAATTAAATGATATGAGGACTCAACAACAAACATATCTGGAAAATGTTAAAGGCTATACCTTTTTTTTTTTTTTTTTGGTACCGGGGATTAAACCCAGGGGCACTTAACCACTGAGCACCATCCCCAAACTTTTTCATTTATTTATTTTATTTTGAGACAGGGTCTCACTAAGATGCTCAGGCCCTTGCTGAGGATGGCTTTGAATTTGCAATCCTCCTGTCTCAGCCTCCCAAGTCGCTGGGGTTCCAGATGTGCACCACCACCCCCAACTTAAAGGTGAATTGGTCTGCTTTTTTCTAATAGTATATGGTAAATAATTAAGGTCTGTCCTATGAACTATGGTCAAAATATTTATCAGGTGTTTCCCATACAATATCTCTTTTAATTTCCATATGACACCTAAAGTAAATTTCTTTCAACTTCATGGAAACAGAAACAAGAACATGGATCTAAATATCCAAAGTTTTAACAGTACTTCCAGACTGTCTTCCAAAGTGGCCATAACAATTTGCACACCCAAGAGCAATGAATGGAAATGGAAGTTCCTATTTCTCCACATCCTTAGCAGTTGTGTTGTTAGTGTTTTGGATTTTACCATTGTAACAGATGCATAATAGTATTCCACTGTTTCAATTTGCAATTCCCTGAAGCCATGCTGAGCATTTTGTTCTTATGCTTATTCGCCACCTGTATTTTTTTTTTTTTTTTTTTTTTGGTGGGTTGAGGTATCTATTCAGATATTTTCCTATTTTTAACTAGGTTTGGTATGTTTGTTTTACTTTGGTTTGTTTTTTGTGGAGTAGGGTACTGGTGATCAAACCCAGCGCTTTGCAAGTGCAAGGCATGCACTCGACCACTGAGCTATACCCCCACTTGGGTTGTTTTATTGTCAAGCTTTAAGAGATTCTTGTATATTTTGGATACTAATTCCTTAAAAGATATTTATTTTGCAAACATTTTCTTGTAGTCTGTAGATCTGCCTCCACTTTCTTAAGTCTTTATCAAAGAGTAGAATTTTTCATTTTAATGAGTTCTAACTTACCATGTTTGTCTTTCAGATTGTACTTGTTGATGTTTTATTTATTAAGTCATCACAAAACCTAAGCTCACCTAGATTTTTTCCTTCATTATCTTCTAGAAGTTTTATATTTTTGTATTTTATATTTTTGTCTATGATTCATTTTGAAGGACTTTTTGTGAAAGTTTTAAAGTCTCTGTCTAGATTCTTTTTCTTTTTTGTATGTTCATGTCTAGATGTCCCAGTACAATTTTTTGGAAATGCTGTCCTTTCTTCACATTTTAGTGTGGGACCCACCATAAATATAAACTATACTTGTGGGTGTATGTTCTTCACTACTTATCTATTTGTCTATTATTTCATTAATACTATATTGTCTTGGTTACTGTAGCTTTATAGTAAGTGCTAAAGTTTGTTTTTAATGGTTGTTGTTCTTCAGTATTGTGTTGCCTATTCTAGTTTTGTTTTTTTTTTTTTTTTTGTCATTCTACATAATCTTTAAATTAACCAATACTAGTTATCCACAAAACAACTTACTACAATTGTGGCTGGGAGTACATTGAATTGGCAGACTGAGTTAGGAGAATGGAAGAAAACTGATATCATTTATTCTTTAAATCTTTGGTAGAATCGACCAGTGAAACTACCTGATCCTGGTCCTTCCCATTTTGAACATTTACTATTGATCCAATGTCTTTGATAGAGGCCTATTCACATTATATACTTCTTGTTTTGTTAGATTATATCTTTCAAGAAATTGGTGTCTTTCAGCTACATTCTCACATTTGTGGACACAGAGTTGTAATGTCCTTGGGATCACACTGATGGTCCATCCTTAATCTCTGATATTTGTAATCTGTGTCTTCTTTGTTTTTGTTTAGCCTAGTTAGAGATTTATCAGTTCCATTGATTTTTTTCAATGAACCAACTTTGTTTTCATTGATTTTCTTTGTGAATTTCCTGCTTTCAGTTTCATTGATTTCTACTTTAATTTTTATTTTATTTTGCTTACTCTGGATTTGATTGTTCTTCTTTCTGTAGTTTCCTAAAGCAGAAGCTTGGATTACTGATTTTTAGCTCTGCCTTCTATTCTCATATATATACTCAATGCTATACATTTATTTCTGGTTTAATTAATTACAGCCTGAGAACATGCTTTGTATAATTTGTATTTTTTTAATTTGTTAGAGTGTGTTTTAAGGTTTGGAATATGATCTAGCCTAGTGATGTTCCATGTGAACTTGAGAAAAAAATGGGTGTCCTACTATTCTTAAATGGAGTACACTATATATGCCAATTCCATCCAGTTGATACAATGGATTACCTCTGTCTTTACTGATTTTCTGTGTGCCAGATGTGCCCTTTTTTGATAGAGGGATGCTCTATTCAACTATAATAATGGATTTGTCCATTTTTCTTTGCAGTTCTTTCAGTTTTTGCCTCATGTGTTTTGACACCCTTGTTAGGTACATACACACTAAGCATTGCTACATCTTCTTTGGGAATTTTCTCTTTATCATTAGACAATGCCCATCTTTACTCCAAAGAATTTCCCTTCCTCTTTGGTCTACTTTATTTGAAATTAATACAGCTACTCCAGCTTTCTTTTAATGGCAAAAGCAAGAATTTTCTAAGATTGCTTCATAAGTAATCATCTCTAGTTAATATTATAATATTCTGTCATAAAATTTGGAAAATTAAAAAAAAATAAACACATTCACCAAGTTTAGCTTCTGATATGGCTGAAATTTTCCTATCAGAACAACTCTCCCACTGGTACTATCTATGTATTGATCTATATATTGATCTATATGTCTATATATTCACATGCACACATACACACACACACACAAATAGGCACACACTTATGTGAAGGTCCACTGAGTGAACAAAAGCATCCAGAATTTGGAGAAGAGTGACATTTGTAAGAATGATAACCTCACCATTAATTTGTGAAATTTTTAGTTTGAGAGTAAGTTCCAGTCTTCATCTACAGCGTGGCTAAAAACGCTAATGGAAAATCTGTAGCGTTGGTGGATTAAAGAACTGGAGTACACTGTTTTGGGCAATCATAATAGGTGGGCAATTGAGACAGTATATCTTGGTAAAGAGAAACGTAAAGAGGAAGTGGCTAAATTCTTCATATAACCTTTGCCAAAATATTGGCTGATCTCTCAGTTTCAAATTTATGTATAGGGTAGACTCTGAGTGTCCCAGAAAGGGTGAAAAAATGAACTGACATTTGAGCTACTATTACACCACAGGGGAGATGGAATCTGCAGTTTGGTTTCAGTCAAGTAAACTGCCTGCTGAAATATAAATAGATAATAAATATAAAATTAAACAAATGTGCTGAAAATAAAACTATATCATAATTTTAAAATATATTTAAAATAAAAGTAATGGAGATTAGGAGTGTCATAGAGGAAATAGAGGCTGCTATGAGAACAATAGGTAGGCCACTAATACAGGACTCAGGTGGGGAACCAGGGAAGGTTTCCAAGAAAAAAACTCTGTGTAAGCTTAGACTTGAAAGACAGACAAGAGTCTAAAAGTGAATAGAGCACCCTAGAAAGGTGGCAGGAGCCCCCACACATTAGGAAGAGTTTTCCTCAGATCTTTCTCCTTTGTACTCTGCCTCCGATTGGGCAGCATTTGAAAATATCTGGATAGGAATAGCCTACCATCCTCAGACAAAACCCAGACATGCCAGCTTATTTGTCACACTGGGCCCTGTTTCTATGTTTTCTATCAGTCCCAAGCGGTCAGGGTTTGGCTGTGGGAAGTTGGGTAGGGGGAAGTTTGATCTCAAGAGGAGTATCTCAAAAGGGCCTTTGCAGATATGATTAAGTTAATGATCTCTTTTTAAATATCTTTATTTTGTTTTACTTTTATGTGGTGCTGAGGATCAAACCCAGTGCCTCACACTTGCTAGGCAAATGCTCTACCACTGAGCCACAACCCAGCCCCAAGTTAATGATCTTGACGTGAGGAAATGATCTTGGGTTATCCAGATGGGCAAAATGTATTATAAGTTACAGAGAGGCAGAAGGGTCAGTGAAGAAAAGGAAATGTGAAAATAGAAGGAGAGGGGGGAAAGAGAAAGAAAGAAGCTATGCAACTGGCCCTGAAGATGAAAGAATGGATCACAAGCCAAAGAATGTGTGCAGCCTTTACGAGCTAAAAAAAGGTAAGAAACAGATTCTCCCCTAGAGCCTCCAAAAGGAACTTGGCCTTTTGGACACATTCAGTCTTCTTAACTACACAGCTGTGAAATAATGTAGTTTGGTTTTTCAAAACACCAAGATTGTGGTGTTTTGTTACAGCAGCAACAGGAAACTAATATAGAATCACAGTGCCTTTGTTGACCACAGGGCCCAAATCAGCCTCTGGTGAATGTTATAAGATGTTATCAAAGACAAGACAAGATGTCTTCTCATGCTTTCTCTCCCCCTGACTCACTTTCTTTCTCTTCCTCGCTTTTCCACTCTTTCTAGCATGCACCCTTTCTCTTTCCTTTCATTTTCTCTCTTACCCTGCAGGGAGACACTCTGTTTGCTTAATGAACTCCCTTATGTAAAAAAAAAAAAAAAAAAAAAGACAAGACAAGATGGTTATCTGGAGAGGAAGTAATCTTATGAAAGTAGGCAGTTTTCTGTAGTTGTAGCTCAGTGGTGGAGCACTTCCTAGCATGTGTAAGGCACTGAGTTTGATCCCAGTATCACAAAAAGAGAAAGATAAAAAAAAAAGGAGGCAGAGTTCAAGTGCTACCCCTGACAAGCCCTTAAGAGAAGCATAGCAGTTCTGCCTGACCCACCTGTCTATAGGCACCTGATAGTTATCAACCTCAATGTTAGTAGTGGGTGTTAGATTAACAATGGTTTCTGTATTTCTCTCTACCTCCCTCTCTCCTTCTCCCCCACCTCTTCCTCTCTCACCAAGGCTTATATCCTCCTAAGCATATAGCTTCAGTTAGCCTTTGACAATTTATCTTATAACAACAGGATTGACTCTATAGGATATTTTATAATCATAAAATCTTTAGAAGAGCCATTTTGTGTCATAAGTGAGAACAATGGGAGAAAAACTGAAACTTGGTTAATAGCAATGCTTTTTGTCATTCCTAAACAAAGGATATGCAGGGAGCTTAATTAAAAGAGAAAAAGAACTACTATAGGCATGTCTTTAGCAAACTTTAAATTTTTATATTCAATCTAATCTTTTTAAATAAATAATTTATATTTAAATTTAAATTTAATAAATTTTACTAAATAAATAGGATTAAACAAATTTAATAAATTAATTAAATAAATTAAACATAAATTAAATTAAACAAATAATAAATACATTTGAATTAAATGAATTTAAATTAAATAATTTATATTTAACCTAAATTTTTATATTTAATTTAAAACTAAATGTTTATATTTGCCATTGATGAACACATAGCCAAAAAAAAATCAAAACAAAACAAAACTCCTCCTTTCAAATTACCCTCTACTGCAGTTATTTTTAAAATGGGATGTGGCCTCAAACTACTTACAACGTTCCTCCCTACTATTTGAGATTTTGAGAATGTGTAACACCCAAAAAAGGGCTTCTTATACCAGCATTCACAAAACTAGAAGCCAGAACAAAATCAGCAAGGTTTATGTTTCCAGAGAAGGTACATGGAGGACAAAACACAAGACACTCCAGGATAATTTAAAAGTAAGGGAAGGGAAGATCACCTTCTGAATTTTAACTATAAAATTAGCACAGAGCTGGCTCTGGCAGTACATGATGGTAGTCCTAGAAACTTGTGAGACTGAGGCAGGAGAATAACAAGTTTGAGACCAGCTTTGGCGACTTAAGAAGACTCTGTCTCAACATTTAAAAAAAAATAAATAAATAGGACTGGGGATATAACTTAGTGGTAAAGTGTCTATGGGTTCAATTTTCAGTACCAAAACAATAAAATAAAACAAAAAAATTAGCACAGAGATACTTTAAAGTCACTTTAACATATAAGGTTGATATAGGTAGTATAGCTCCTTACAATAAAGTGTAAACCCAGATAACTAAACTATAATATTTCAGGATCCATACATTGTGATCAGTGAGAGTGATATGATACAATTTGGGGATGCTTATATTGTTTAATCTCAGATAATGATTATGAGGATATTTACTTTATTTGTAAATAAAATTTGTTAAGCTGTAAACATTTTATATTCCTTTTTAATTCTAATTTTAATTGACATACAATATTTGTACTTATTTGACATACAGTGTGATAATTTGATACACATATACAATGTGTAATGATCAAATCAGGGTAATAAGCATTTCCACCTTCTCCAGTATTATCATTTCTACATATTGGGAACCTTCAAACACTTCTCTAGCTATTTAAAAATATATAATTAATTGTTGTGGACCACAGTTACCCTATTGTAACGTGAATTAGAAATACTTCCCAACTTCTGTGTTTTTGTACCATATCCGTCCTCTCTCTATTCCTCCTTCCCCTCCTTTCCTGCCCTCTGATAACCACTATTCCACTGTACTTCTTTGTTATTCTGTGTTTGGCTGAATTCATTTAACATAATGTTCTATAGTTCAATCCATGTTGCTGATAATGACAGGATTTCATCTTTTTCATGGCTGAATAATACTCAATCATGCATGTATACACATTTTTGACATCTTGGTTGATTCCATATCTTGGCTATTGTGAATAGTACTGCAATGAATGTGGGACTACAGATGTCACTTTGATATACCAATTTTAATTCTTCTGGATATATACCCACTAGTGGGAGGGCCAGATCACAGGGTATTTCGGCCTTCAATTTTTTGAGGAAACTTCATCCAGTTTTCTTTCATTCTTTCTTTTTTTCTTGGTACCAGGGATTAAACCCAGGAGTGCTTAACCACTGGGCCACATTTGTTGCTGGGATTACAGGTGTGTGTCACTGTACCCAGCTTCATATGGTTTTCAATTATAGCTCTACTAATTTATATGCCCCCCCAGCAATGCTTAAGTTAAAGCTGGGCCTGGTGGTGTACCCTTGTAATCCCAGTGACTCAAGAGGCTGAGGCAATAGGATTACAAGTTTGAGGTTTGCCTCAGCATCTTAGTGAGACTCTCAGCAACTTAGCAACATCTATCTCAAAATTTAAAAAAAAAAAAATCAAAACAGTCTGGGGATGTAGCTTGGTGGTTAAGTGCCCCTGGGATTAAAGCCCAGTATTACAAAAAAATGCATAAAAATTTCCCTTTCTGTGCATTCTCACAAGCATTTGTTATTTTTGTCTGATAACAGTCATTCTAAATGAGATTTTTTTGGTGGGGTTGGGGACTGAAACCAGGGCCTTGTGGATGCTAGTCAAGCACACTACCACTGACCTACAAAATAACCCAATCAATAAATGGGCAAAATAACTGAACAGACACTTCTCAACAAATATTTGAAAAAATGTTCAATATCTTTAGTGGTCAGAGGAATGCAAATCAAAACTACATTGAGATTTCATTTCACTCCTGTCAGAACAGCAATTATCAAGAATACAAATGGCGATATATTTGGGGATATAGCTCAGTTGGTAAAGAGCTTGCCTTACAAGCACAGGGCCCTGGGTTCGATCCCCACCACCAAAAAAAAAAAAAAAAATACAAATGACAATAAATGATGGTGAGGATGTGGGGAAAAGGCACACTCATACATTACTGGTGGGACTGCAAATCAGTGCAGCCACTCTGGAAATCACTATGGAGATTCCTCAGAAAACTTAGAATGGAACTACCATATGACTCAGCTACCCAACTCCTTGATGCATATCAGAAAGATTTAAAATCAGCATACTAAAAGGAAGCAGCCACATCAATATTTATGGCAGCAAAACTCACAATAGTCAACCTATTGAACAAACCTAGATCCTCATCAACAGATGAATGAATAAAGAAATTGTGATACATAGACACAATGGAGTATGAGTCATAAAGAAGATTTAAATTATGGCATTTGATGGTAAATGTATAGTACTGGAGACTATGATGGTAAGTGAAATAAGGTGAAATAAGTCAGTCCCACAAAGTCAAAGTTTGAATATTTTCTCTGACATGGAGAAGCTGGAGGGAATGGAATAAAAAGAGACAGAGAGAGAGAGAGAGAGAGAGAGAGAGAGAGAGAGAGAGAGAGAGAGAGAGAGAGAGAGAAAAGGAGAGCTAATTTTATAAAAATATAGGAAAGATCAGTATAGTAAATGAGGGGGATTTCGGAGGAGGAAGGAGGGGAAGGTAAAGGGAAGAACAGTGAAATGAATCTGACTGAACTTTGATATGTACATATATGAATGAAGCACAGTTATTCCCAACATCTAATATATCTACAAGACACTAATTAAAAAGAAAACCATAAATAAATTACACAAAGAGCAATAGAGTAGAGGTAGGGGAGCAGGAATAGAGAGGGGGAAGTGCTGGGGACTGAATTAGAGAACATTATAATCTATGCTTTTTTGATTATATCAAAATGTCCACTAATGCTATATATAAAACTAAAAGGAAGTTTTTTTATTGTAAACAAATGGGACACATGTTGTTTCTGTTTGTACATGAAGTAGAGGCATACCATTTGTGTAATCATACATTTACACAGGGTAATGTTGTTTGATTCATTCTGTTATTTTTTCCCTTCCCCCCCACTCCTCCCACCCCTCTTTTCCCTCTATACAGTCCTTCCTTCCTCCATTTAAAAAAGAAAAAAATAGCCATTCTAAGTACAGTAAGGTGATATCTCATTGTGGTTTTGATTTGCATTTCCCTGATGATTAGTGATGTGCACATATATTTTATGCACTTTTATATGTATGTACGTTTTACTTCATCATTTTAATAAAACAGCAATAATGGCTTCATTTTTAAAAGCTGAAAATTCAAATTATTGATTAAAAGGTAAAGGAACTGGAATTTTCAGATACTATGGATGAAGTGTAAACTGATGCAATCACTTTGGAGTACTTTTTGGTAGCGTCCACTGGAGCTGAACATGTATGTAACCTGTGACTCAAGGTTTCCACCTAATAGAAATATGTACATAACTACAAAAATATATGTGCAAAGATGTTTATAATAGCATTATTCGTAGCTGTCATTAACCTGAAATGATACATAGGACTATGTTGCTGCCTAGCAATTTATCCCAAAACTAAGTGGCTTAAAACAATAATCTTTTATTATTATTCAGATAGGGCACAACTGAGATGGCTATTTTGATGCCATGTTATCTGGGCCTCACCTGGAATATCAGAGGTCTTGCCTAGGAAATTCAAAGACTGGGGGTGAAATCATCTAAAAGATCGTTCACTCTCATGTCTGGCAACTGATGTTGGCTTCCACCTAGTTTATCCTTGGGGCTATAGGCTAAAACACCCACAGATGGTGGGTAGGCTCCAAGAGCTTACAAGCATCCCATGATAGACAGGCTACATTGCATTTTATGGCCTAGCCTTCAAAGTCACAGTGCCATTTCTACCACATTCTGTTGTAGAGGCAGTTAAAAGGTCTATCCAAGTTCAAGGAGATAAAACACTCCAACTTCTCCATGGAGGAATATGAATGTCATATCAGAAATAGATATATGGTATGAGAAATATGTTGGTATATCAGCAATAGTAGCACATGTCTGTGATCCCAGGTACTCAGGAGGCTGAGGCAGGAGGATTGCAATTTCAAAACCAGCCTCAGATATTTAGTGAGGTACTTAGCAACTTAGCAAGGCCCTGTCTTGAAATTAAAAAATTAAAAATAGCTGGGGACATAGCTTAATTGACAAAGTGCCCAGGGGTTCAATCCCCAGTTCCAGAAATGAAAAGGAAAGAGAAAAAAAAAAAAAAAACAGACAAAACTATGCTGTAGAGATTGTAAATCCAAGCAGAGTTTGTTTTAGGGGTTAATGATTGGGAAGAAGCAGGAGGGGAAGTTCTACAGTGCTAGTAATACTCCATTTCTTCAGGTACATTTTGGTTACATTAATGTATAAGCTTTGCAAAGTAAAAACATCAGTTTGTGCACTTAGGAGTTGCATAACGTTTGTTTATTAAAAAAAAAAAAAGACTAGGGCTGGGGTTGTGGCTCAGTGGTAGAGGACTTGCCTAGCATGTGTTAGGCACTGGGTTCAATCCTCAGCACCCCACATAAATAAATTAATTAAATAAAGGTATTTTTAAAAAGACTGGTTCCAGGATCAGAGGAAAATCAATACATTCTATATCTACTAAAATATGTGTAAGTCAAAAGGTAGTTGGTAGGTTAGGTAAGGAAGCATACATTTGCTATTCCTTTCTAAACACTGGTTTATAAGGCATGTTTGGGGGGTATCTTTAGTCTTAAGCTATTAATGGGGATAAAACAGATATAGAAATGTTAAATAGAAGTCAGCTGTCCCCCACCCTATCCTCTGGTTCCTATGTCACCAGAACCTCTCTTTTCTCTATATTTTAACCTGGTCTAGAAAGCAAACTCACTTCACATTCTTTCTGTCTCACTGACTCATACTACACATATACACACATGCGCACAAACACACCCCTTTCTCACTCACCAAATATGAAGCTTGGAACTTACAAAGCTACTGTGGGACTAGCTTAAAGAAAAATCCAGCACTGAGGATTTCAGGAAATTAATCTCTTTCTTAAATCTTTCTCTGACACACTAATACCAACCATTCTTTTAGCTAGCCCCTACCTGTGCCCACTCCTGCCTCTGGCTCATTCCTTCTAAATGCCCCCACCACATCCACTAGGAATCACACATATCAGCCTCTTAGACCCTGTTTTATCTCGTCTCAGGAAATTCTGAGATAGTGTGTTTGAAAGGAAGGTTATAGCACAGGTATCCTTAGCAATGCATTCAAAGCTCCTTATGTTTTTACTCTTGCTAACCTTCCTCCACCATTTATGTTCACATTTAACACGTGTGTGTGTGTGTGTG
This sequence comes from Sciurus vulgaris, assembly GCF_902686455.1. NCBI lineage: Eukaryota > Metazoa > Chordata > Mammalia > Rodentia > Sciuridae > Sciurus > Sciurus vulgaris. The sequence continues at coordinate 93,327,704 of NC_136471.1, read as the reverse complement.
TGTGTGTGTACCTCCCCTTCAGTCACACACTATTCTATCTACAAGCTCTTGGCTGTTGCTCATACAATTTTTTTTGGTCTGCATTATACCCTTACATCCCTTTCCCATATTTATCTCCTACTTATCTACTGACAGGTAAGGTGACAACTCTCCCAGAAAGTTTGACTTCATCATGATATCTACCATACTTGAATGAAATTACCTTTTTATGTTTGTCTCTCCCACTTTATGATAATCTTGAGGACAAAAGCTCTGTTTTCCTCTCCAGTCCCATTATACGTTACTGTTTAATAAATATCTGCTCACTTCCCAGTGTCAATAAAGTAGGGTAGAGGAGGACAATACCATTTAATAAGCACAAGAAAGTGAGAGGAAGAAGAGGATAGTGTGTGGGGATTTCAAATCATGCATACCTGGATTTGAATCTCTGCTACCAACTTCATAGCTGAGAAATTATGACCAAATTCGTTTTCCCCTCCATGTAGTAAATTGACTCACAGGACACATTCCAGGGTTAGGCCGGCTTGTTCACATGAGCTTCATTACTAGCATCCAGTGGGACCCTGGGAAATTCTCTGACCCTCTCTGTGCCTTGGTTCCCTCATCTGAAAAATAAGGGTAGTAAGTATTCTTCCCTTTTAGGACTTCTATGAGGAATAAATGGGCTGAAATCAGATAGAACAGCAAGCACTGTGCAAATGTTAAGCAGTAAAGTTAGCGATTATTATTATGCATAATAGGGATCACAGTACTGCTTATTTCAAAGGTATGTGAAGCACATATGTGCTGAATAAATGATATTTGTTACTATTAATCGGTATACTTCAAATAGAGAACCTTCATGCATTTTACAATGAAAATAAGTAGTGTGTCATTGAGGTAGGAAAAATAAATTCTGAGCACTAAAATATCATTCTAAATTGCGAGTGAAAATGAAAAATACACCTCCCGAATCCTGGTGAGTCCAGCCTTGCTGAAGAGAAAAGTGAAGGAAGTTTTAATATTAAGCATCCACACATGTACTGAAAATGACAGGAATGAAGTCAGACAGCACACACCTGTATTTCAATCCTGGTCCTGTTGTTTAAGTCCTTCTTTCCAATAAAGTTTAGTATTCAGTGATCTTTCTTTGGGAAATGTCCTTCAATAAGATTTTTCACTCTACTCAGCAAAAAATTTTTTAATAATTTCAAGGCAAGCAGAGCCTAGAAGCTGGTGGCTGGAAATAAAAACAAAGACGGTCATCAAGAGTGAACCCAAGGGCTGGGGAGATAGCTCAGCTGGTAAGAGTGCTTGCCTCAAAAGCACAAGGCCCTGAGTTCGATTCCCCAGTACTGCAGGGGGCGGGGGCGGGGGCGGGGTCCAAGATAATCCAAATGGCATGAGCACTGGAAATCAGTCCCACTTCTACCTGTTGGGAGACCTTGAACAAATCACATAACCTCTGACCATCAGTCCCCTCATTAATTGGAGGTAATAATAATATCTATTTCATAATCACTCCCTTTGAGAAGGGCCTGTCCTGATTCTGCCCACTCATCCCTCTGGCTGTGGTTAAGGGTGTTGGTCTGTGTTCTCAGACCCCCCTGTTCTTGCAAAGATGTATATAGGGTTATGCTGACAGAATAAAAAATGTGAACCCAAAGATTAGTGGGATTGTCAAATACAGATAAGCCCCACACTCACAAGGAGATAGCTTTCTCTCCTCTCTTGCTTCTTTGGCCACTCATCCCCAGTCCTTCCCTGTCTTCAGCTTCTTCATTTATCTTTCCTTTGCATTCACATGATACTCCAACACACTTCTAATTCTTCACGTTAAGTTCTTTTATGTAATTTGTGTACCACACCAGACTTGTGAGATGTTTAAGAAAAAGGATACAGTTACATTGGCTTTTTCCCCAGTCAGCGTCCAGAACATTTCCTGAATCTTGGCATAGAAGAAAGGTAAAAAGAAGTCCAACAAAAAAATTTAAAACTTAATAAATTGTTGGAAAATCAGTTGAGAAATAATATATAATAAATCTAGTTCCTTTTTGTTGTATTAAATAGTCCAAATATGCTCTTGAGCATATTTGGCTACATTTGAGTTATGTTATGCCCCTTTTATCATATGCACTTACACCAAGAACTAAAGAAGTTCAGGACTATTTCCATGACCATAGGCCTGGTATGTAGTAGAATGCACATGGAAACTCCAGGTATGCCATGTCAACCCACACAAGCATGTCAGTGCGGGTAACCTCTAGGTTTCCAAAAGTCTCTTAGAAGATGGGGCTGCAAGATACAGCACACCATGTTACACCAATAAAACTCTCATTTTAAGAGCATGGAAAGGGTGTTGGCCTAGTTTTCAACAAGCGGTCAATCTTGGTAGTGCAATGAAGCGGCCCAATAAGTTCTTAAAACTTGAACTCCTCCCCCCCAACCCCAAAACCGCCCCCTGCATCCCCCACTCCGCGCTTCTGCAGCAATGCAGGGCCACAACTTTGCCAGATTTGTGTTTATGACTGAAGATGCTATGTGCAGGATAAAGAAAGAAATGCCGCCAAACCGAGCAGTTGAGAGCAGCCCGGAATTCCCGCTCCCCACCCTCCAACCCCAGATACAGTGATTACCGACTCCAGCGGCATGAGGCGGCTAGCGGTCCATGTTGGGGTCAGGAGCTTAGAGGCGGCAAAGGGCACTACTGAAAAGAAGCTGGCAGGCTGGCGAGGCAAAGATTCACAGCCCTACGCGCCGCCCCAAACTCGCGGATGCCGGAGGTGTTTACCAATGAGCTGGACCTGGGCGCGCAGCGCGAGTGCTGGGAGGCGTTCTGCAAGCTGCGGGGCCTCAGCTGCCCGGGTGCCGCCAAGTTCCTGCTAGACACCTTGGAGCCTGGTGTACCACACCCAGGGCCGCCACTCTGGCGCGGCACGTTCAATTTGAGGGCTGAGCCCCTGCAGCCCCAGGAGTCCTGGATTACACTGCAGGCTATGCAGGAAGAAGCAGCGCCTGCACTTCCACTTGGCAACCTCCTGGCCTCTTGCTCCTCCAGGGTGTGGAGAGCATCATCATGCATCGACCCAACAAACGCCTTGCACTGCACGGTGTCTGCAGCAGGTGCGGGGTGCAGACTTGCCAGAAGGCTGTCTCTGACTCCCCTGGAGTACGGCGTCGACCTGCACTGCCTGGACAAAGGAACATTTTCCTGAAGGTAAAGCCCACGGAAACGTGGAGGCCCCTCACCCTCCTGCTAGTCCATATTCAGTCTTGGGTGATTTCTCAGATGTATTCTATGTATTCTGTGTTGATGGATTGTGTTAATTGTATGCTCATGGCTCTGGAGGCATCTGCTCCAGGTAAACAAATCTCGATTGTGACTCTGGATCTGTCTTTGAGAGTGGTGGTTTATCCTTCAACCTCAGTTCTCGAATGGGTTAAAAAGAAAAAGCCATTGATTCAGTTGGTCCGGCGTTTTATTGTTGTAATAAGGCTGTGTGTGTGTGTTTCCAACTTCTTTATATTAGAGAGCTTAAACCAGAAATCTCACTTGTGGCCATTTTTGCAGTATGTTATAATCAGTATATGCCTATGATTTGGAAATATGGTAATTACCTGAGAAACAAAAAAGTTGAAAGTCTCAGGAATTGGGGGGAGGATGTGCATTAGAATCAAATGATTTCTGGTTTCATTAGAGGTTAGCATTGCTATTTAAGTTTTGAGATGATGTATGTGTGCTAATAAGAGTAGAAAGGAATAGGTGATGCATTTTATATAAAAATAATCTGCGAAAATTCTAATAGAAAATATGCAGAAATACTAAGCTTAATTTAAAATTAAGTAAATGCTCAAACATACATACAATTCCTAAAACAGTTATTATCTCTTACTCATCAGTTGTGACAATTTGTAAGATAAAATGCATGTTTTACTGTTGGTCCTAGCAGGTTTGCATAATAATGTGAAAATTGCACTTTGCTAAATTGGGGGAAAACAATACAAATTCGAGGATTATATTCCCATTTCCCAGATGAAGAAACTAGGGTTCCAATGATTAACTGGCTGAAGTCATGCATTTAAGTAAATGCTGGAACTGGGACAGTCTCCGAAGTCCATTCAATATCACATTTCTATTATTTGCAGTATTCCTCTCTCCCTCTGTATATATTTGGATAGCCACACCTTTATCAGAAAATAGTGTCATTCTCCCACTAGGACTGGGTAGCAAAAATTACTGATAAAATTTCAAGGAGAGCTGAAAATAATCATTCAATTCTTTTAAGGAATCACAAATTCCTAAGCTAGTAACAAGTGATTTAGAAGCTATAAGCAAAGATAGAAATCTTCCAAATGCATTTAATGAATGGAGTGTAAAATCTGATTCCAAATATTACACCACACCCATAGATGTATGATCTCATTTATTAACATAGATTTAATTTGTTAACCTATAAAGTTGCAATAAAATTCAACAGACTAACAACAGCCAAATTCTTGTTATTTCTTAGGCATGAGAGCATTACATTATATTAGGAAATGTTTTAATTAATCCATTATATCCATAGGTCAAAAGAAAAAAAGGCATGATCATCTGACCATATAATTGAAAATATTCAATAAGTTCAATCAATCTGATAAACTCTCTGTGGTCTCATCTATTTGATGTGTCTCCAGCTGACACAATTAAGTTAAAATCTTCTACTACACATTTACAATCCTTTATCTGAAACTATTGGAACCAAATGCTTCATAGTGTTTATTCCATAAAATCCCAGACAAGGGGTAGAATAATACTGCTGAATCTAATTAAACAGTATTTCTGTAATTAAACATGTAAATACTCACTGCAAGATCTGAAGATTACCAATTGCTTAATGTCAATTCAGGTCAGATTTTATGTTCAAATGAGTCAAGAAAAGCAAGTTTCTTTTTTCATTTTTCATTTTGAACTTTAGGGACTGTGAGCCTAGAATATATTTCTGTCAATTCTTCTTGCCTTCCATAAGTTTTTTTGGTGGCTTTTTATTTTTCATTGATGTACAATATTCAAATATAGAGTGTGCAATTATTAAAACAACAAATTACTGACATTTTACAAAGTGAATATATGCATGGAACAACCACCAGGACTAAGGTTTGGAACATTATTGGCATCCCACAAACCTAGGTTATATCCTCATTTAGCTATTACCCCAGAAAATGATCTATATCACTATAGTTTATTTTTTTCTACTTTTTAAACCTTATACAAAGAGCATTATAAATCATGTATATTCTTATGTCTGGTTACTTTGGCTCAATATTAATGATTTTGAAACATATTCATTTTGTTGCATGTAGGGGTACGTGTGTGTTTTGTTGCTGTATAGTATTCCATTATATGAATATACCATAAGTTTTCATTCAAATGGTGATAGACATTTCGATTTTTTTCAAGTTTGTGATTATTTCCAATAGTATCACAATAATAACATCCTTACTCATGTCTTTTGGAGTACATGCATATCTCTTTGATATAGATTTTGTGTGTCAGGCAATATTCTCTGATGGTTCCCAGTGACCCTTGTCTTTGAATCATTACCTCCAATTAGGTTGAGATGGAACCCATGAATATGATGAGATATCATTCCTCTGATTATGTTACTTTTATGGCAAAAAGGATTTTTTCAGATGTAATTAAGATCACAGATCAGTTGCCTTTAAAAGAGGGGGTTTGGGGGTGGGCCAGACCTAATCAGGTGAGCACTCAGTCGGGCCTAAGTCCTTGTTGAAAGAGACTTAGTTTATGAGAGGATATTAGCAGGGGCCACATGGCAAGGAACTACAGGTGACCTCTACAAGAGACATGTCACCCCAGTTTACAGCCTACAAGAAAATGGGGACATCAGTCCTTAAGCTTTAGGGACCTGAATTCAGTTAAGAATGTGGAGTCTAGCAGAACTTCTTTCTGAGCCTCCAGAAAGGAACATAGCCAGTCCAATACCACCCCACTCCCTGCATTCCCAGGCAGAGTAGTAAAGGAGTCTGTGCACTGACATCTGACCTATGTGACTGTGTGCTGGTGAATGAGTGGCTGATTCAGCTGCTGAGGGCTGTAGTCTATTCCACACCAGTGGAAACCAGTGGAGATCCTGGTCCCTGGTTGTAGGGTGCTGCCGGGGTGGACACCTAGAAATGAGGGAGGGGAGGACTCTGAAACCAGGTATTGAGTGAAGCTTGGAAGAATTTTGAGGTACATGATAGAGAAAGACTGAATCACCTTGGGAAAACACCTCAGTTGCCTTGGATAGATTATTAGTTGGAATAAGTTGGATTTCCAAACTGTTTTGGAACTTTGAATTCCTTTCTGCCTTCCATTTACTCCCATATGAAACCAGAATGCTTATAGCTATTGTTCTGTGTCTGTCCCATCATTATATACTGGAGTGTCAGGGAAAAATGGCTTGACACTTTAGTGTCACTGGTACAAAATTGGAGAGGAATTGTGTCCCAGGAGTTATACTGGGTGAATCATAGCCAGAAATCTAATCCATGCCTGAGTTATAATGAATTTTTGTGGTAGTCAGTATTGAACCCAGGGCCTCATGCGTGCTAGACAAGAGCTCTGCCACTGAGCAACATCCCAGTTCAACATCCATGCCTGATTTAGAAGAGCTTTTGGAATACAGGTGATGATGTAATATGATGAGAACTTTGCAGTCTGTGGGGTAGAATGAACATTTTTATGTGGGACAGACTGATATAGGGAGAATTCTAAGATGAGTGAGAAAAGCCTGTGATTATGATGAGCTACTCCTACAATTATGTTGTGCTGTATGGGAAAAGAGATTTTTGTAGATGTATTAAGGTCCCAAATCAGTGGATGTTCCAATGAGGAGGTTATCTGCATGGGCCAAACCTAATCAGGTGAGGTATTACTCTGGCCCTTCCTGAGAGATTGGAAGTATAGGGAGGTACATGTGGCATGGAATTGCATGAGGCTTCTAGAGGTAAACAGGTCAACATGAAACTGAATTCTGCCTAAAACCTCAATGAGTTTAGAAATATTCTTTCTTAGTAGCCTCCAGAAGGAAATACAACCTGACTGATTCATTACAGGCTGATTTCACCCTGTGAAACACTGAACAGAGTACCTAGACATGCCAAGCATGGGGCTCTGAACTTACAGAACTCAGGAAACAAATTGACACTGTTTTAAGCCACTTAATTTGTGGTATTTTGTTATACAGTGTTAGATATGGAAAATGAAAAACCCCAAGAGAGTGTGGCCTGGGGAAAGGAGTGAAAAAGAAAGTCATACATTGATAACTTTCATCTATTCCAAGATAAATCCTCCCCAGGTGCTGGCCACAGACTCCCAACCCAAAACCCCAAATTCCTGAGTGCCCAAACTGCCATGCTCACTGAATTGCCTCCCAGTATAACCTAAATAAGCCCAACTCCTCCCTTGACCAGTGGCTCATTTTCCACCAGGAAGGTGGGTCCATCAAACCCATGACTCCATTCCTGAATAAAGGCTTTTGACTGATTCATGAAGTTTGCATCTGGCTTGATCCTTTTGTGCTAATATATAGGAATGGAAAGTTAACACAGATGTAATTGCTGGGATATAGAAAATGCATAAAATCAACTTAAACACATACTGCCAGTTTTCCAGTTTATAGTCCCACCATCAGTTAGATTTTTAGCTCCTTTATTCCCTTTCCAACTTTTTTATGTTGTTTTGGTTGTGTGTGTGTGTGTGTGTGTGTGTGTGTGTATTGCTGGGGATTGAACCCCAGGCCTCACACATGCCAGGCAAACGCTCTACCACTGAGCCACATCCTGTGCCCCTATTGTCTCAAACTCTAGCAATAGTCATTTTGGCTATCCTGGTAGATCTTTGCTGCTATTTCTTTGTGATTTTAATTTGTATATCCTTGGTGACTGAGTTTGAGCAGATTTTTGTTTATTTATTATTTTTATAATTGAGTATTTATAGTTGAATATCCTACTTTATGAAGTTCCAGTTGAAATATTGGTCTAGTTCTTATTTGAATTTACTTTGTTATTCTTGGTTTTATTCTGTATGTAAAAGGTTTGCTGGCGTGAGTGGGGAGGTCAAAGTTTTCCATTATCATTAGTGGTTTCTGTGTCCTGTTTCAGATAACATAATGTACTCCAAGATCATCAAGATATCCTCATACATTATTTTCTGGAAGCTTTATCTTGTGAAATTACTGTGTGTGGTAAAATTTAGAGTCCAAGGTTATTTTTTTCTATATGGTTTGATACCCAATTAGTCCAAGTTCCACTTCAATGATTATCCTTCTTCCTGAGCACTATATTAATGCCTTTGTTGTGAGGTGATGATACCTGTATGTTTGTGAACTCTTTTTGATTGGTCTATTTAGCTACCATAATCTAAATGGATGAAGATGGGTCTGTTTTTATCTATTCTATTTCTGCAAAACAAAATATTCTTTTAAAAAATATTTTCTTAGTTGTCAATGGATCTTTATAACTTTTATTTATTTATACATGGTGCTGAGGATCAAACCCAGGGCATCGCATGTGCCAGGCAGGCACTGTACCACTGAGCCACAACCCCAGCCCCAAAATATTCTTATACAAAAATCACACTATCTTTTTTTTTTTTTTTTTTTTTTTGCAGTGCTGGGGATTGGACCCAGAGGCCTTGTGCTTGCAAGGCAAGCACTTTAACAACTGAGCTACATCCCCAGCCCTACACTATCTTAATTATAATGGCTATAGTTTGTTAACTGTCTAAATTTCTTCTTGATGACTTTCTCTGTTCTTGCCTCTTTGATAAACATATTTTATAGTCAGCCAAATTCCACTTACAAACCATCTGCTGGGATTTTTATTGGGATTGCATTGGATCCATAGATCATTTTGAAGAGAATTCTATAATAAGATTAATTTTCACCATATTGTCTTGCAATCCATAAATACACTGCATATCTGATTAATACCGTTTTCCTTAATTTCTTTCAGAAATGTTAGAACTTTCTGGACAAGAGTCTTCTGAATTTTTGCTTTGTGAAGCTATAAGAAATTGCATTTAAAATTTTCCACTTTAACGGGGCACTGTGGCACATGCTTGTAATTCCAATAATCGCTTGTAATTGCTCCATAGCCTGAGGCAGGAGGATCTCGAGTTCAAAGCCAGCCTCAGCAATGGCGAGGCGCTAAGCAACTCAGTGAAACCCTGTCTCTAAATAAAATACAAAATAGGGCTGGGGATGTGGCTCAGTGGCCGAGTGCCCCTGAGTTCAATCACTGTTAGCCCCCCAAAATTTTTCCACTTTATAATTTTTGATGCTAATATATAGAAATGCAATTCAATTTTATAATATTGACCTTATATCCAGTGATCATGCTGTTTATTTATTCTAATATTCAATATGCATATTCTTTTAAGTTATTATGTAAACAATATCTTGTTTGCTTTAATTGTTTAAGAGCTGAGAAATCTTTCCCCAGATAACCCAAAGAATAACCATCCATCTCATTGGCCGGGAAATGACCATTTCCAAACTATCCACCAGAGTGGGCCTAAGATTATTGTTACATGGTTAGCCAACCATACTACTCTTTATAGATCAGATACATTGCACCGAGCCAAAGTTTTTTATTTTAAACCAATATATAAACATTGGGAAATGAATGTTTTGATTCAGAGTTTGAAAGTGAAGAGATAGATGTTGATGGATTGATATTTGTGGAATGAGCTAACATTACAGTTCTAAAGTTATAACTTCTTAAGCAATGAGTAGTATGCTTAATATGTGAAAAATATTTGGAGCTCGTTGAGGAAGAATGAAGTCTTTTTTAAAAAAATGCTCACTGGTATAGTTCCTGCTTAACATGCACAAAGCCCTTGGTTCAACCTGCAGCATTACAAAAGATGAATTTGTTTATTTGAAAAGTACCCCTTATGCTGATAATAAATTGTCAAATGATCATAGAAAAATGACCACGTAGATATGTCAAACTTTTAATGATAATTTTTGATTACTGGTAGGATTGCCTCTGATTTAGTTTCTTAAAATTTTCTGAGTTATCTAAATTTTCTTCTGCAGTATTCATCAAAGTTGATACTATTGGCATTTGGGGTCAGATAATCTTCTATTGTGGAGACTTTCCTGTGCATAGAAGGTGTTGAGCAGCATCCCTGACCTACACACCAGATGCCAGTAGCACTGCCCCCTCCCCAATTATAATTCTGCAGACATTTCTAAAATTCCTGAGGGGAAAAATGCCCCACATTGAGAACAACAGTACTATAGTGGATGAAATTTAAATGTATGTGCAAAAATGTAAAAATAGATATAAGTATGGATCTGTAGAAAATAGGGTATATGGTGTGCTTGTGCGTGTGTGTGTATGTGTGTTTTGTATAATATCATAACCATTTTCCCATGGCATTAAATGTTTTTGAAAAAAATCCTGTAAAAATTACATTAATTTATTCTGTGGGCATACTATTGGAAATTGAGGTTGCTTCAGATTTTTTAAAAGAAATGACATTCTACATATCTTTCGCCCATGTTGTAATCAGATAATTTGGGTGGTTTTGTTGTTTTTGGAATGCTGTTGTTTGTTCCTTGTTGAATGAAGTTTGCAAATATTTTCTCTCATTCTGCAGTTTGTCTCTTAATTCTGTGATTTTTCCTTTGTTGTGCAAAATAAGCTTTCAAGTTTGATACAACCCCATTGGTCTATTTTTGCTTCCATTGTCCAAGCTTTCGGGGTCATACCCCAAAATATATCTGCTTAGATCAGTGTTCCAAAGGATTTCCACTATGCTTTCTATTAGTACTTTCACACTTTCTGACCTTGCATTTTAAGTCTTTAATTTTTAATTGATTTTCAATGTGGCAAAAGGGTCAAGTGTCATTGTTATACATATGGATAGTCATCCTTCCCAGGACCATTTGTTGAACAAACTGTCCTTTCCCCAATATATGTTTTTGGCATCTTTGTTGAAAATCAGTTTGCTGTAATACCTGAATTTATTTCTGGCTCCTCTACTCTTTTTCTATTGGTTTATAAGTCTGTTTTTTTTTTTTTGTCAGTACTATGCTCTTTTGATTAATATAGCTTTGTAGCATATTTTGACTTCAGGTTGAATGATACTTCTAGCTTTACTCTTCTGCTCAGGACTTCTTTGGCTATTTATATTTTTGTGGGGGAGATTGTTTTTTGTTTTATTTTTTAGTTGCAGAGGAATTTAAGATTTTTTTCTATTTCATGAATAATGTCACTGATATTTTGATAGGGATTGCACATTTATCAAAAGAAAACATGAAAATGGCTAAATGGTATATGAAAATGTGAGCATCACTAATCATCAGGGAAATGCAAATGAAAAGCATGATAAGATATCATCTCACTTCTATTAGAATGGCTATCATCAAAAAGACAAAAAAATGCTGGTGAGGATGCAGAGAAAGCAAAACCTTATACACACTTGGTGGAAATATAAATTAGTACAGCTATTATGGAAAATGTAATAAGAGAGTCCTCAAAAAACCAAAAACAACCATTTGATGTAGCAATCCTACTACAATGTCTGTGTCTAAAAAAGGGAAATCAGTATATCATATCTGTACTCCCATGTTTGCTGCTGCATTATTCTCAGTCAAGGTATTGACTCCATCTAAGTGTCCATCAGCAGATGAACCCATAAAGATAATTTGTTGTTTACACAAAGTGGGGAGGGGAATGGGAGAGAGAGAGGAATATTACTTACCCATAAAAACAATGAAATACAGTCATTTGTGGCAATAAGAAAATCATACTAAGTGAAATAAGTCAGGCACAGAAAGAATAATATTGCTTCACTATAAAAGCTGAACTACATTCTTAGCTTTTAATCTATCAGAAACCTTTTAAGGAAAATAAATATAACATGCAAAGGAAAAAAAAAGAATAATATTGCATGTTTGCACTTACGTGGAAGCTAAAAGGGGCTAAAAATGTTGATCTTATAGAACAGTAATAGTGGTTACCAAAGGATGGAAAGGGGAAGGGGAAAGGTATACCTGGTTAATAGGTGTAAAAATTATCATTAGATAAGAATAAAATCTAGTGTTCTGTAGCAAAGTAGGGTGGCTAGAGTTAATAATTTACCATATATTTCAAAATGACTAAAAGAGAGGATTTCAAATGTTCCCAGCACAAAGAAATGATATATTTTTGAGGTGATGGATATGCTAAGTACCCTGAATTATTATATATTGTATGCACAGTTCAAAATACCACACTGTACCCCATAAATATGTATAATTACTATGTCAATTAAAACATAAAAATAAATAATAAATGACACTATAATAATCACCTTTGAACATATAACATTGTGAGCATATATAACCATTTTTTAAAGAATTTGTACTTGGAATAGGAATTATAGCATCACATGGATTTTATGTAAGAATTTTTTATGTATCTTCATATCATCAAATTTTCACCTGAGAAGGTGCTATAAATTTATAATCCCATCTAGTAGTATAAGAGAGCCTGTTTTCTTAAAAAAGCTTAAAAACTAATTAAACCTTTTTATGTTTGTTTTAACTGCATGTAGGTAATTGTTTTCAAAAATGCAAATAGGTATATATTTAGTACAAGAGTGATAGTGATAGAGGCTCATGGGAAAAATTCAGAAGATAATATATGAGAGAATGAAAATCACTTTTCCCAATTTTTCTATGAGCTTTAAATGGAAACCTGAAAATGATAAAGATCAGGATATTGAAGGCACAAGTGGAATTAAAGAAAAGAAGTTTCTTTAGAATAAACTTTGAGATCTTAGAGAACAGTCAGTCCATAAGTGGAAGAATATATAGATGAGGAGAGTCATTTTAGTTAATATTAAATCAGGATCATGGCTGAAGTCCACAGAAATTCCAAAAAGTTAAAAAAGTCTTAGATCAGAAAATGAAATGAGTCCCAGGAAGAAAAATGGATTCATGAAACTGGTGAAAGTTCACCCATAGAGCTATGAGAATAATTATGAGATGAATTGGGGCTCATACCCTTAAGTGACTAGGACAGTATAGAAGGTATAATGGTCAACATGGTCAGAAGAAAATTATGGATTCACACTGTCTCTTTGATTACCTCCAAAGGGCAAGTTTTCCCTCTTTCAGTGTCACCTCTATCCACCAAAATGCAGGAGTCCTCACTTACTGCTGTCCTTCCCCCTGTGACCCTACAGCAATTCAAGTTCCCCAGCTCAGGTCCCACACACTGTGGAACACAGACAAGCCATCACCATTATTCACTGTTTGACTTCTACCTCTACAAAATGAAATTAAATAAAATGGACATTGTTCTGTGACACTAAATTATGGAATGGTAGATGACCAGAACACATTTTATTCATTTACTGTTCATTTAATTCCATCCTGTATTTCATCATTCCTTCATTTTCCAACTTCCATTATTATAGAATTCCTATTCCATCCTTCATAAACTCAGATTCTGTATTTCATTCTAAATTTCATTCCATTCTTTTCTGGTATTTTAAAACCTATAAGTATATATTTCAGAGTCATTGATTTCAGTGAATTGTACTTTCTGTTCCATTTTATATTCCTTCATCCTTTGATTATTTTCTATTTTCTTTGATATATTATTTAATATTATACTGTTTCATCCACTTTTTCATAAAACATTTTATTTCATGACATTAAATATTTATTTCCATTTGTTTCATTCCATTTTCTCATTCTATTGTATAGTATTCTATGTCCAGTTCCTTCAATTTTCCATTCCATATCCTGTTCAGGTCTGTATTCCATTCCCAATTTCACTTCAGTCTCCATTTCATCCCATTCTGCATTCCATTTCAAATCCATTTTCCATTCCACATTAACACTCCACGTATCATTCCATTCTATTTTTGAGTTGTGTTGAAGTCCAGTTGTTCTTCATTCTCATGAATATCCTATTCTATCCTGCTAAAATTGTTATAACAGGAACTTTCAGAACAGTTCACCAGTATTTTTATCAAAGAATTACAAATGTGCATAGGCTGTACCATGAATTTCTTTTTCTGGGAATTTGTCTGCAAGAAAGACACAACTGAGGATAAGAATAGTTTTTAGTGAGAAGGACATGGCTCACATTGATGTAAAAATCTGGGAAACATAAATGTTGGTTAACACAGGAGTTATTTGAAAATATAAGCTTCCTCCTTAAAAGGGATTTTGTTTTACTTAAAATGGCCTTGTGGAAATTTATTCAGTGATTTGAGAGTGTTTCTGGACCCCAAAAGCAGGTTAAAAAACAGTATGTGAGCATAAATAGTTTAATTTTCATAAAACAAAACTATGAAACGTATGAGTGACCATTTTACCAAGATATATCGAAGTATTTCCAGTATTTGCCTGTGGGCGTTTGAGAATTTTGGTGATGCTTTTCTCATATTTATTGTTCTGTTTTGGGCACTGAAAGTGGCCAACCTTTTGAAATAATGACTAAAAATGAGTGTCCAAATAGGAAACTTCAAGTTTGTACATCACAGCACATTTAACAGAAACTAGAGCCTAGTCCAAATAAATTAATGCACATTTATCAGTGGATTCCTATGCAGCCCATAAAAATGCTGATGAATGTAAGGCCAGTATCACCCTTAATCCTAGGCAACCCTGGCCTGAAGGGAAAAGACAGCAAGAAGCATCTTACTGGAAAAATCCTAAATTGCTGTCGGGTGTTTGAGGGAGGCAGCAATCCCCCCCTGAACAGCCCAAGCCGACACAGTGTGGACCCCATCTCTTTTCTTGCCTTCAGGCCACTCACCAAACTTAAAATACACCAGATATCGTCTGGGGTTATCCGGGTAGTCTGGATGAGTTCCAGAATAATCCCCTATGGGGTCACACCCTGGCTTGGGGATATAGCCTGTCATCCAGCTTGGTATCTTTCAAGAGATTGATCGTTTGAGGTTGAGACCAGAGTGGTGCTAACAATCTGATTTGTGGCACCTCAAATGATTCACAGACTCCACACCCTAAACCCCTTCCCTGAAACATACTGTATTAGGGTCTGTGTTTGAGACTAGACATAACCCGGCAGGGAGTGGGGGAGCACCAGACTCCAGAGGCGGGAAATATATCTTAGAGTTCTGAGGGCGGGGGGGAGGGGCGGAAACACCCTCCTCACTGGCGCTAGAAAGATCTAGGTTGGGCTGCTTGGCTCCGGCTACAGGAAGGGGGGGGCATCACGTGACATCCAGCTAACCAATCAGAGGTGAAGATTCAGCTGGCTCCACCCATCCTCTTCCTTTACCGGCTCTGACTGGACCCAGGCGGCGGCCTAGCTGCCACGGCGTCTTGTCTCAAGAGCTTTCTGTTGTGTCTCTGAGATAGAACCCTGTAGAATGGCCACTCAGGGACCTGGAGAGAAGAAGCAGAAGCACCAGCAAGGTGAGATGCCCAGAGGGCAGAAAAATGACGCTGCCCTAGCCCCTGGTCATGTCTGTGGGACGGTCTATCAAGATCCTGTTGCCTTGGTCTCCACAGCCCCAAGCAATGAGGCGCTGTTTGGAGACGCTGGCCAGAGCGGCACAGCAGGTTCCTCCACCTCTGCCGTCGTTTCCACTGCCTGTGAAGACCCTGTGCTGCCCTTCATGGACATTGTGCCGGCAAAGCGGCGTGTTGACCTCCAGGGCAACCATGGCCCCCAGGCAAGCCTTAGACGTGAGGACGCCGAGACCGGCGGCCCGGAGCAACCCCAGGTCCAGACCAAGAGCCCTGGGAACAACCGTCGTAGGAAGCGGCCCAGCCGAGACCAGCCTGTAAAGCCTACAGAGCGCCACTTGCTTCCTGGGGCTTCTACTGCGCAGTCGCCAGTGCCTCCGCCGCCATCTTCTCCGAGGTCTCAGCCAGGCCGCCGCCGTCGCCATTCTGAAGCTTCTACGTGGAATCACGGAACTGGTCCAGGGCCTGCCCTCCGCAGCCAAGCCAGCAGGGCAGGCCCTGCCCTCTCCAGTGGTACCACCCTTCCAGGCCGTGCCCTCCGACGCCATGCATCTGCACCAGGTCCTGCTCAGCGCAGCCGCACCTCTCAGCCACGTCCTGATATTCAAGGTCGTGCCGCCCCATCAGGCCCTGTTCTTCGCAGCAGTTCATCCAGGCCTGGCCCTGCTCTGCGACGCCGTGCAGCCACACCAGGCCCAGTTCTCCGCAGGGGTGCATCTGGGCCCAGCCCTGATCAACAACGCCTTGCATCTGCACCAGGCCCTGTTCTTCGAAGTGCTTCATCCAGGCCAGGCCCTGATCACCGTCGCTCCAACCGGTCAGGCCGTGTTCTCCAGAATGGTGCCTCTCAGCTGGGCCCTGATCGCCGCAGCCGTGCCACCCAGCCAGGTCCTGTTCTCAGCAGTGCATCCAGGTCTGGCCCTGCTCTTCGACATCCAGTATCTGCACCAGGCACTACTCCTAGAAGCCGTGCCCGCCAACCAGGCCGTGATCTTCGCAGTGGCCGCACTTCAGTTCCTGTTCGCAGCCGTGCAACCCGGCCAGACCCTGCCCTCAGAAGTTCTGCAGCAAAGTCAGGCCCTACTTCTAGCCGCACGACCGCAACCACAGGCCTTGGTCAGCGAAGTCGCCCCACCCAGCGAAGGTCAACCCGAAGGTCGGCTGTTCTCAACCGCCACTCTCTGCCTGAGCCAGCTGGTCGGAAATCTTCATCCTCTAGGGCATCCTTACAAAAGATTATCTTTAAGAGTAGCTCAAGTTCTTCTGAACCTGAGCTTAGAAGCATGCCGTCCCAGTCTGTCTGGCATGCAGTCCGTATGCGTGCTTCCTCACCCTCACCCCCTGGTAGGTTCTTTCCTTTATATAGGCAGTGTGGTGAGAGCTTTTCTTCCTCCTCATCCTCTTCTTCCTCCTCCTCCTCCTCCCCCTCCCCCTCCCCACCTTCCTCTCCCACTACATCTCCTGGCTTAAGCCCCTCCTCCTCCCCCACCAAGTTTTCTGACCAGAGTTCCTCATCCTCTTCTCCTCCACGCTATGGTTTGGGCTCTATCTCTACTCCTAGCCCTTCCAGCCTTAGGCGTGCCTTGCTGCCTGAGCTGAATATCCTGAGCTCAGCCCTTGAGGAGAACAGGGAGATGTAGGGGGATCCCCTCATGCCCCTACAGCATCTGTACTATGACCCCTTCTGTGAGCATCCTCCAAGACTCACAGAAGGAATCAATATCCAACCATTATATGCACCGTGCATACCTGTGAGGTCTCCAAGAGTTCTAGCTATTAACCAATATCCTGAGCAGTTTTGAAGCATCCCCTCCCCATAACCCCACTGCTTAGCACTTAACCTGCCTGCTGTTGGTCCTTGATTCCATGCCCATTATTCCCCAAAAGGGCCTGCATTTGCCCCTGAGTTGAGAATTCTGTGTCCTAAGTTGCTTTTATGTAATGAAGTGCCTTAATAAAACTGTTGGTTTAATCTTTAAAAAATGTAGTTTTTTATTGTGGTCCTCACAATACTGTTTTCTGTGTTATATTTGGAGGGTTAAAGAAAGTTGTTAGCATGCTAGCTGATTCTTTGAATGCAAGAAATAATAAAATATTCCATAGTAATCATTTTATTGCCACAGCCAGAAATGGAGTTCTGCCCAGCAAGTTCCCCCACAAGGCACTGTGTATCTTCTTAGTATAGGTGATTTGCAGCTTGCACAACAAAAGGAGCACAGTTTAACACAAGGTGGCGGGGGAAACAGATGAAGATTTCCAGGATCAGAAAAGAGGTATGGGGGATGGGGTCGTGGCTCAGTGGTAGTGGTAGTGCTAGTAGTGCGCTCACCTAGCATGCATGAGGCCCTGGGTTTGATCCTCATCACCACATAAAAATAAAGGTATTTAAAAAAAGGTATGTCAGGGGCTGGAGAGATAGCTCAATTGGTAGAGTGCTCACCTCACAAGCACAAGGCCCTGGGTTCAATCCCCAGCACTGCCAAAAAAAAAAAAAAAAAAAAAAAAGGTATGTCCTGAACAAGTGAACAAGTGGGGGGTGGATAATGGGGGGGGGTATGGCATGAACAAGGGGGGGTGGATAATGGAGGGGTATGGCATGAACAAGGGGGGGTGGATAATGGGGGGGTCTGGGTCATGACCCAGATGAGAGTAGGGGACTGGGAGAAAAACCCAGGATCAGGAAGGGAGAAAGAGCAGGAATCAGGAACCTGAGGGAAGAAGAGCTCCATTTTCTACCAGAGGTAAAGTAAATGTTTATTTGCTGGGAAGGGTCTCTGGAGGTCAGGGTTAGGAGACTCAAGCTTAAAAACTGATGGGAAAATGGTCACATTTAATGAAAGTGTGTGTTTATGGATAATCTTATTGTAAAAAGGGTTGTTACTGTGTGAGAAAGTATAAAATGTTGAGAGAGTGTATATGTGTAGATGTTTTGGAGAGATGCTTGAACATACACCATGCTATGAATAAGTGACAGATCGGGCTTTCAGAATAACTGGTGATATGATCCTAATTTTCTACATATTTCACTTTGACTATATAACTACCTCTATAATGAAATTCAGCTGCTTAGAAAAAGTAGAATTCTGTGGAAAGGGCATTGCCTGGGGCACACAAATAATCTCAGCTGCTTGGAAAGCAGAGGCAGGAGGAGCATCCCAAATTGAAAGCTGGCCTCAGAAGCTTAATAAGATCCTTTTCAAAATTTAAAAAAGGGGCGGGGGTTATTCATCCCTAGGTTCAATCCCTAGTACAAAGTGTGTGTGAGTGTGTGTGAGTGTGTGTGTGTATGTGTATTTTTCTCATATTTCTCTTTCTTTGCTTTTCTGGTGTATGACCAGCAGAGACCTAGTCCTAGGCCTTACATTTTGGAAGGAAATACTTAGGCCCTGCTCATGCTGTATTCACACCACAGAGCTAAAAGTCTACAGGGACAAGGGGATATGTCCACCAGGTCTCAAAACCCTGACATTTATGTAGAAAAATTTTCAGATACCCTCATTCCCCAAAGTTGCATCCAGGACCTGTGATGTCCTATTTTTGGGGTCTGGGACTATTGTACACACATTCTTAAACTTCATCTTGCTTTACCTTTTGGCAACATTTGGCAGAGTTGTTCACTCCTCACTCCTTGATAGGTGTTATTCCTTAGTCTTTAGAGACTGCTTTCTTTGTGTTAATCCTGTGTTCTGGACTTTTTTTTTTCTTCACTTTTCATACCTTTGAGTGCTGAAATGCCCAGGCCTCAGTTTTTGGACTTTTTTCCTCACATCAATTTACTTCCTAGGAAATTCCATCTAGTTTTACATTTTTAAATTATTTGGGGGATGGAGGCTACCAGAGATTGAACTTGGGTGCTTAACCACTGAACCACATTCCCAGCCCTTTTTATTTTGAGACAGGGTCTCACTAAGTTGCTGAGGCTGACCTTGAACTTGTGATCTTCCTGCTTCAGTTTCCTGAGTTGCTGGGATTACTGGTGTATACCACTTTAAACTGGGTAATCTAAATATTGTACGTCTACTTCTATCCAATATATGGCTATATATTCCATATATATATCTAGCTGCCTGATTGACTTCACTTGAGATGTCTTTTAGACACCTCAAACTTCAATAATATGTAATGCTGTCTTCTAGAAATATAAGGCTATTAACACATAATGTACAATTTGCTAGTAGCCAAAATTTAAAATATAGAAACAAATTAGCTAGGTGTGGTGGTACATGCCTGTGATCCCAGACACTTGTGAGGCTGAGGCAGGAGGATTACGAATTTGAGACCAGATTCAGCAACTTGGTGAGAGCCTGTCTCAAAATTAAAAATTTAAAAACAAAGGATGGGGAAATAGCTCAGCAGGAAAACACCACTG
The DNA here is from genome assembly GCF_902686455.1 of Sciurus vulgaris. NCBI lineage: Eukaryota > Metazoa > Chordata > Mammalia > Rodentia > Sciuridae > Sciurus > Sciurus vulgaris. Next base: position 93,307,862 of record NC_136471.1, on the reverse strand, counting down.
GGTTCAATCACCTAAAAATTAGGTGATTAATTAGACAAGTAAATTAAATAGACAAGTAAATGAATAATAAGTTATATTAATTTTAATTTTTAACTTCACTTATCCAAAATATTATTTTAGCATGTGATCTATGTAGAACTTAATGAGAGATTTTGTATTTTTTTCCTACTAAGTCTTCAAAATCTGGTGTACGTTTTACAACATTTCAATTCTGACTGATTACGTTTCAAGTGCTTGATAGTCACAAAAGTAGACAGTATAAGTAGGGACTTTCTCATTTCCTTAGTCTCTCTTGTTCATTTCCCATTGAATTGTGAATCTGCCTCCAGTAGTTTCCCATAATTGCAGGTCTCTGTCAAAACATTGCCCAGGGGTGTTTATGCAGGATTATAGTGTTCCAGTGCCTCTTGAGCTGGGCCCTTTGCACTCACCTGGTATTGAATAGGAGAGAAATCCTCCCAGTTTCATCTGCTCTTTCCAGTGAGTTAAGTTGTTTGAGGTTCTTACGTTATCCAGTTAATCAGACACTGTGCCATTACAGTCATCCCTTGATACCTGAAGGGGATCGATTCCGGGAACCCAAACAGATATCAAAATCTGTGGATGCTCAAATCCTTTATAGAAAACAGAGTAGTAGTGGAGTGCAATAGCTTGAGTCTCTAATCCTAGCTCCCTGTGGGGCTGAGGCAGAAGGATGGCTTGAGCCCAGGAATTCAGGACCAGCCTATGAAACAGGAGGAGACCCTTCACAAAAAATGGAAGCAGTGTTTGCACATAATCTAAACATGTCCTGCCATATACTTTGGATTCTCTCGAGTTTACTATAATACCTAATTCAATGTGAATGCTATGAAAATAGGTATTATACTATATCGTTAGGGAATAGTGAAAAGAAATAATCTCCACCTGTACAAATACAGGGCTTTTTCCCATTCATTTTTGGAGGATCAAATGTAGGGCCTCACACATGGTAGGCAAGTGCTATACACTGAATCAGAATCCCAGCACTTTCCCAAGTGTTTGGGTTTTTTTGTTTGTTTTTGTTTTGTTTTGTTTTGGTGGGGCAGTGGGGACGGGTTATCAGGGATTGAACTCAGGGCAGTCAACCACTGAGCCACATCCCCGGCCCTATTTTGTATTTTAATTAGAGACAGGGTCTCAATGAGTTGCTTAGTGCCTCAGTGTTGCTGAGGCTGGTTTTGAACTCCCGATCCTCCTGTAGTTTCCTGAGCTGCTGGGATTACAGGCATGTGCCACCATGCCTGGCCAAAGTGGTTTTGATCTGCAGTTGGTTGATATTGCAGGTGCAGAACCCATGGATAAGGAAGTTTGATCGTACTTCTTTTTCCTTCTACACAGGTACTCATACCATGTGGGTAATATGACTGTTGGTGGTTCTTACCAACTTGAATTTGAAAGTTTGGGATGATAACTTGTTAAACTAATTTTGATGAAAATATTACCCACAAATTTTGCTTTTGTGCTTTACTTGCTGTTTATGTGGGTGTTTGGAGAGACTTAAAAATTGTATAGCCACTGCTGTCACCATCTTCCCAGAATCTCCACTACCAAATGCCCGTACTTTTTGGAAATTGTGCCACCTCCTCAAGTGTTTCCCCAATATCTGATGATAGCACTATGTATATATTCAGGCCTTTCATAACTCAGGAAAGCACACAATAGGACCCATAATCTGTAGTAATGGAGTAAAATGAAAGAAAAAAGAATCAAATTCAGGAATGAGAACAAAAACCTATTGGATGTGCTACTAAAAATCTTTGGAGTTGAAGAAAATTTTGAGAACACATATTCAGAAATCTCTCACTGTTGTATTTCTTTTGTTTGAATAATTATAGATGATCAATGGTAAATAAAATAAATATACTATCTTTTTTGTTGCAATGCTAGGGGTTGGACCCAGGATCTCACAAATGCTAGGCAAGTGCTCTATGACTGAGGTGTCCCCAGTCCAATAAATAGACAATTTTAATGCAAGTTTCACAACCTCCCAGTATTGGAAGGCCTCATTTATTCCTAACATTTTACAGGTGTTGAAAGTGAAGTTCAGGGCAATTTTGTGATTTTGAAAATCTCATAGCTATTAGCTCCGGAATCAGAATTCCTGGGCTTGAATTCTGTTTTCCTCACTGCCTCATTGTCTGTTCCTGGTTGAGTTAATTAACCTGAGCTCCTGTGTTCCCTCATTTGTCAATTGGGCACAGTAGCAATGCATGCTCCTAAATTGTTGTGGGGATTAAAATGAAGGGTGCTTGTTAAGGACTTCCAACAGTGTCTGGCATATAATCAGTGCCTTCTCATTCTGATTATAATTATGATCAGAGTTATGATCACATACCCAGATAGTACTGCTTGCAACAGCTAGATTATTAACATTTTTCTGGTCTTTCCCAAGAAAAATACTTTAAAATCAAACTGGCTATTTCAGAAATGGAAAGAAAAATTCTTTATTGTACTTACTTTAAAAGTGGAAGGCATTTCCACAGGTTGTTGGGCAACATTTTTGCAATACCAGAGACAACTGAACAAAAATGTAAAAAGTAGAGGGTTGAGTCTCTGAAGTACAAACTCTAGGAAGTTAGCAAATTTGGACTAGAAGTAGCTATGTGAAGACTTCTAAAAGTAGTAGTTTCCTTCCAGCTATTTTTTACAATAATCTTTTAAAATATTCCTTTTAGTGGATGAACATAATACAACTGGGATTAATATTATTGACTGCAAATTGCCTTTATACATTACATGGCATGGAAATCTAAGTTTAAAATCATTTTACATTTAATGTATGTTAAGTAATATTTTAATGATTATGCATACACTAACTTATTTAATATGCAAAATAACCTCAGGAAGTAGGTGTTCATATTAAGCCCATTTTATAGATTAGGACCTTGAGGAATAGAGGTAACATAAGATGTAAAATGAAGGAAAGGCACATTGAGTTTGGACTCTTGTCTTGGTCCTTTACAAGTTTAGAAACTTCCTTTATTAACTAAACTGCATGATATATCCCTGCACAAAGTACCACTGTTTCGACAACTGTGAAAGTGGTGGTTCAGAAACATTCATCTCCTGCTATTAGGAGTAATGGTGCTGTTTTGTGTTATGTAAAATTATGTATTATCAACTGAAACTTGATATGGAAGGTGAAAAATTCTAGCCGAACAACATGAATTCAAAGTCACTTGTGAAAATATATATCACAAGTAGTTATAATTTATGGTGCAGGGAAGATTGATCTACCAAGAGAGAGGGAGAGAGGGATAGGTTTAGAAAGTGACAGTAACAGGCCTCTTCTTGGGAATTTCTTTTTCTTTTTTTTTTTTTTGGTACTAGAGATTGAACCCTGGATGCTTAGCCACTGAGCCACATCACCAGCACTTTTTATATTTTACTTAGAGACAGGTTCTTGCTAAGTTGCTTATAACCTTGCTAAGGTGCTGAGTCTGGCTTTTGAACTCTATCCTCTGTTAGGGTCCTATTCTGACTAATCCCCGGAGAGTCAAAGTGAACACACGGTAATGCAAATCACACAACGAGGTTTTATTAAAGCAAGCTTGAGCCTGGACCGCAACCAGCCCCTCAGACCGATACAATGGCTGGGGGGAGGGAGTGGCCCTGAGAGGTGAGAAAGCGCTCTATTTAAGAGGTTTTTCCAGCATTCATACACAAGGACCTGTACATTATTGGTTAAAATTCACACAGCTAAATATTTGTCCTCTTTTGGTTTGGTCCCTCCACTTTATTTGAATCTTATTGGGTCCTACCAAAACTGAACGATCTTGGAGGGAGCAGGGAGGAGGGAAGGAGTGAATTATGAGGGAGAGGGGTCAGGGCTAGGTTCCCCTGTCCTTGATAGATGGGGTCTCCGAACAGCTGCACATTCCTCAGGTAGATGTCTCTGAACAGCCTTGATAAGCCCGGGGCCCAGCGCATCCCATCTGACCCTTATTGGCCCTTGAAGGCGCCACTGTGGCTGCCAGCATCCTCAGTGCTTGCACGCCCGGTCAAAAAATAGCTTGTTTATACAAGAGGGCTGCACGGATGGCATCCCGTTCTCAACACCTCCTGCCTCAGCCTCCCAAGCCTCTGGGATTACAGGTGTGTGCCACTGGCCTGGCTAATTTTATTTTTTTGTTGTTGTTGATATTGTTGTTTGGTTTGGTTTGGTTTTTCTTTTTGTGGTTCTAGGGATTGAACCCAGGGGTGCTTAACCACTGAGCCACATCCCCAGCTCTTTCTTATATTTTATTTAGAGACAGGGCTCCCTGAGTTGCTTAGGGCCTCGCTAATCTGCTGAGGCTGGCTTTGAACTCAAGATGCTCCTGCCTCTGCCTCCTGAGCTACTAAGATTACAGGCATGCACCACAGTGCCCCACACAAGAATTTGTATCTGGTCTGTTGCTGCATTTTGTGTTCCTGCACCCTAAGTAGTGTTTAATCCCCAGAAGTAGAGGCATTTTGTATGGGAAGTAGTACAGTTTTCAGTACACACTTTAAATAAGCATAGCGTTTCATAAATCTCAGGTGCCACTTGCCGCTGACCAGCGGGACAAACGACACATACTCTTCAGAAGTTCATGAAAAGCTTCCGCTTTTTTTTTTTTTTCTGGATAACACCCTCAATATATAAGCAGTCTCATGCATAAGCAATTGTAATCAGATATGTCCATCCAATCCTATTAAAGGCCAAGCAATCACGAGCTCAAGCATACATGTAAGATATATCTGTCCACGCGCTAGGCAGCTGAACTAATTATCATACAGCCAATGGTAAACGCTTCCTGTTTTTCTCAAGGCGCATTCAGCACGCCCTTTGGCTCTCTGCCAGTTGCCATCTTGGATGCATGTGGCGTAACCCTGGGCCCCGGGTCTCACCCGCCACATTTCCCCCTTTCTGTTTATAAAAGAGACCGTGCCTGTCTTAGGTTGTCCAGGATGGAGCCACATCCTTACCCTTCATTGGACAATGAGGCTCTAGCCCTCATTGCCTGTTTTAGGTCGGTATGAGCTCCCCATGAATCTTACCCATCTTTGACTACTGGTCCAGGATATTTAACCAGATTTGGGGGGATGAGCCAGCATCAATTGTGACGAGAGCTTGGCGAATAATGGCTGTTTCTCTGCGCCGATGTATACGCATTTCGTATAAACACTATATGCACAGAACAGATACAACACACAATAAACCTCCCACAGACAAAAACCCAAACCATTCTTTTCCCCATTGAACAGCGGACTGAAGAAATGTGGCCAATTGTTGTAAAAATAGGAGGATATAGAATAGAAGAGTTGGTAAGGGGTACAGGATAGGGCCACATCTTTACCATCCCCCATAGTTCACATGAGTCTCCTCCATTAACTTGGTGAGAAATCGCCAACACCATCAGCGGGAGAAGCCTCCTCATCTCCTTCCTGTTTTGGGGTCTCTGTTGAGGCCTTGACCAATCTCTCTGGCACCCAAATTGGCGATTGTGCGTCCTGTGGGAAAACACAGACAGACCCTCGGGTCCAGATTAACACTGGATCTGGGCCTTTCCATTGTCCCAATAGAATATCCTTCCAGAGCTCTTGAGGTAGATGTTTTTTATTGGGTCCTGAATGACGGTCAGCAGCCGATCGGCCCTCAGAATCGAGATTTAAAAAATTTAAGATGAACAAGGCAACAGATAATTTGTCTTTTGGGGATCTGTATGATGCCCCTATTCCCCCTTTTTATTTATAAAGCATGTTTTTAAGCATTAAATGGGCACGCTCAACAATGCTTTGTCCAGTAGGATTATAGGGAATTCCTGTGACATGTTGAATACCAAAGGTGGAACAAAACTGTTTAAAGGCCTGGGATGTATATCCAGAACCATTATCTGTTTTAATTTGTTTGGGAACCCCCAGGATGGAGAAAGAGTGTAAACAGTGTGTTATTACATCTTTGGCTTTTTCTCCAGTATGAGCAGAGGCCATAATAAATCCTGAAAAGGTATCAATAGACACATGAATGAATTGTAGTTTTCCAAATTCTGAATAATGAGTTTCATCCATTTGCCAAATATGATTGGGCTGAAGCCCTTTTGGATTTACTCCTAACGAGGGGTTAGGAATAAGTGTAGCACATTTAGCACAAGACTTGACTATGTCCCGAGCTGTTGCCTTAGAAATTTTATACCTTGTACGTACAGTGGAAGCATTTACATGAAATTTGGAATGAAAAGTTTTTGCATTTTCAATTGTATTAAAGATGTGTGGGTCTCTGGTGGCTGTGTCTGTTAAATCATTGTGTAAACTTAGAGGACCTGGAAGGCCAGTATGGGCCCGAACATGCCCAATAAAAAAAGTATCTTTTCTGTCCCAGATAAGTTTTTGTAAGCATTGTAAATATTTAGTAATAGTGGAGGTGAGGGAAATCAGACCAGTTAATTCTAAATTTTGAATAGCATTAACAATGTATTTGCTATCAGAGAATATGTTAAAAGGCTCATGGTGGGTTTTGAATACTTCTATAGCTACTAATAGTTCCATTTGTTGTGCAGATAGAGTATTAAACAGCAATGTTTCTGTAACATCTATAGTAATAGCACCCGTACCATTTTTTGATCCATCAGTAAATATAAGGGTAGCTCCTATAATAGGTTCTTTTCGGGTGACTTTAGGGAAAATTATAGGATGTTGACTCCAAAATTGGAGAAGAGGATCAGATGGCAAATGATTGTCAAACACAGCAGAAGTACTAGTAAAGACTATAGCCCATGAATTTGAATTATGAATAAGATATTGTAACTGATCAGTAGTATATGGAGTAGTGATTGTTGAGGGATGTGATCCAAAGGTGGAAAGGTATACTTTTAATGCCTTAAGGATTAATTCTGCCACAGATTCAGTAAACAAGGATAAGACTTTATTAGGGGCATAATTCATGTGAACCCATAGAATAGGACCCTTTTGCCAAAATACTCCTGTGGGTAACTTATTTGTGGCCAAGACAATGAATGATAAAGGCTTAGCTAGGTCAATATGATCAAGATGAGCCTTTTCCATAGCTGTTTCAACAAGCTTGAGAGCTGTTCGAGCCTTAGGGGTAAGCACCCGCTTAGAAAGAGGGTCAGAATCACCTTTAAGAATATCAAACAGGGGTCCCAAACTTGAGGTGGGTAAATGAAGGTAAGGTCTAATCCAATTAATATCACCCAAAAGTTTTTGAAAATCATTTAAAGTTCTAAGTTTGTCCACCTGAACAGTAATTTTTATGGGTTTAACCATAGTTGCATTTATGATAGATCCCAGGAAGTTTTTGGTGTCTGTCATTTGTACTTTATCAATGGTAATATGTAAGCCCCATCTTTCCAGTGACTTTAGTAAGGAATTATAACATTGCTCTAAGACAGGTTTTTCCTTATGAGCTAGCAAAATATCATCCATATAATGATAGATTAAAAGTTGAGGGTTTGTTAGGCATATGGATTCAATAGCCTTGCCTACATATATTTGACACATAGTGGGGCTATTGGCCATGCCTTGTGGGAGGACTATCCATTCATATCTTTTATTAGGAGAGCTATTATTAAGTGAGGGCACAGTAAATGCGAATCTTTTGGTGTCTGAGGGATGTAACGGAATGGAAAAGAAGCAATCTTTTATGTCAATTACAATGGACGGCCAATTAACTGGGATAGTCGATAAAGTAGGTAATCCTAATTGAATAGGTCCCATGGGCTCCATTATAGAATTTACTGCTCTTAGGTCATGTAATAGCCTCCATTTTCCTGATTTCTTTTTTTATTATGAATATTGGTGTGTTGAAAGGAGAGGTGGATGGTTTGATGTGTCCAGCCTCTAGTTGTTCTTTAACCAATTGCTGGGCCGCTTCTAATTTGTCTTTTGAGAGGGGCCACTGAGGGACCCAGACAGGTTTATCAGATTTTCCATGTTATTTTAATTGCTTCAGTGGCCCCTAATGAAAATCCAATCCCTTTTTATCTTGTTTTGGAGTAACTAAAATGGGTGAAGTAGGTCCTTGACTATTTTTCCCAAGACCTTTTCCCCATATGTGTCCTTGGGCTAACATCATTTGATTAGCTTTTAGGTTACTGTATGGGATCTCGGATGTGAAATGTAAATCCATCTGTTCCATGATATCTCTCCCCCACAAGTTTACCGGGAGATGTTCAAGGACGTAAGGTTGGACGGTACCATTATAACCTTCCTCATCCTTCCATTTTAATATGGCTGCACTCTTGTTAGGATTAGAAGCTATACCCAATCCCCTTAAAGTCTGATCTGCCCGTTGAAGTGGCCAGGATTTGGGCCATTCTGTAATTTTGTTAATACTTTTGTCAGCCCCAGTATCTAATAAAGCCTCAAAACTTTTGCCTTCTATCACTAACTTTGTCATAGGTCTATCTTTTAAATCCAATGTTAACATGACCATATTTTGGCCAGTAGAACCTAATCCTTTATTTCCCCTAATAATATTCTTTGATGGATATTGATCATGGCAGCTGGTAAGACCAACAATTGTGCTATGCAATCACCCTGAGCTATTATTGCTACACCTCTTGGTGAAGAAGCAAGGATTTTTATTTCTCCTGTAAAATCAGGGTCTGTAACTCCAGGGACAATATTTAATCCTTTTAAAGCAGAAGAACTCCTCCCCAGAACTAGTCCCACTGTTCCTTTAGGTAATGGGCTGACAACCAAAGTTGGTATTGGTTGTACTCCCATCTCTGGAGTTAAACTTGATTGCTCTTTTACAGTTTCTAATATCTTTTCCCCTTCTCTTAACTGTTCTTGAAATTTTGGTTTTTTGGAAGTTAGACAGAAATGAATTAATGTCCATATTGCCACAACAACAACAAACAGAAACCAAACAAGAAAAGGTAACACAAATAACACCTTACACATATTCATTTACTGCAGGACATCCTTTGCTGTCTCTTAGGACAGCCTTCTGTCACGTTCCCTTACTAGGGAAACCTCCCGTTAAACCTTAAGGCTACCATTTCCTCAAATAGGGAAACCTGCTAGTTAACTGCTAGTTGACTGTGCTAGTGAAAAATTTTCTTCATTACTTACCTGAGCGCTCACCGTTCCCCATACGGGCTACCACTTGCCGCTTGCCACCAACCAGCGGGACAAACAACACGTACACTTCAGAAGTTCATGAAGCAGATTCCGCTTTACTCGCATAACACCCTCAATATATAAGCAGTCTCATGCATAAGCAATTGTAATCAGATATGTTCATCCAGTCCTATTAAAGGCCAAGCGATCACGAGCTCAAGCATACATGTAAGATATATCTGTCCACGCGCTAGGCGGCTGAACTAATGATCCTACAGCCAATGGTAAACGCTTCCTGTTTTTCTCAAGGCGCATTCAGCACGCCCTTTGGCTCTCTGCCAGTCGCCATCTTGGATGCATGTGGCATAACCCTGGGCCCTGGGTCTCGCCTGCCACACTCAGGCATTCAGAAGAAAACTTCAGGAATTTTTTCTTGTTCTTTTGCTTTTTCCTTCCTATTCCTTTTCTCTCTCTCTCCTTTTTCCTTCCTCCCATCCTCTCTTCCTTTTTACCTCCTCTCTCCCTCCCTCCTCTTCTTACTTTCTTTCCACTATGTGCATATGCTACAGTTTGTTGTTTTTTCAAAAACATGCCAATGAATATTTTGTTTTCAGGTTTTGGCTATTACTACAAATAAGGCTTATTAGAACCTTATATACAGATATTTGTACAGACAAACCTTCTTTCCTCTTGAGTAAATATGTAATAGTTTCAAATGGGTGAGTCTTGCTAAATTGCTGAGGTTCATCTTGAACTTGTGATCCTCTTTCATTCAGTGTCCTGAGTATCTATGCTTACAGGTGTGATCCACCATGCCAGCAACACTTTTTTCTTTCTTTCAGTGCTGGATATCAAAACAGGACCTTGTGCATGCTAGGCAATCACTCTATCACAGAGTTACATCCCCAACTCAGAAAGTCTTAAATTTAATGAAACCTAATTTATCATGTTCTTTTTTTATGAATCATACTTTTAGTGTAATATCTAAGAATTTTTTCCCTAACTCAAGATCTTAGAGATATTCTTCTATGATTTTGTCTCCTACAATTTCCAAATGTTTAGCTTTTGTGCTTAGTTTTATGATTGGGTTTAATTTTTAGATATCTCAAGATCTAGATCACCATTCATTTTTTTGTTTTGGATGTAAATAACAGTAGTTCCAGGACTATTTATTGAAAAGAACAACACTTGCCCACTGAATTTTCCTTGCACTTTTATTGATAATCAATTGGACTATTTCTAAACTTTGATTCCATTGAATTTCCAAGTGCCAATGCCATGCTGTCAAGAATTTAGAACTGGTTCATCAATTTCTATAAAAATCCCACCTTTATTGAAATATGATTAATGATATATAATCCCTTCATGCCAGTCTCAGTGGCACAGGCCTGGAATCCAAGTGACTCAGGAGGCAGAGGCTAGAGGATTGCAAGCTTGAAGCTAGATTCAGAAGCCCAGAGAGACCCTGTCTCAAAATAGAAAATAAAAAGGGCTCAGGGTGCTAGGGTTGTGGCTTAGTGGTAGAGTGCTTGCCTCACATGTGTGGGGCACTGGTTTTGATCCTCAGTAACACATCAATAAATAAATAGATTAATGGTATTGTGTCCATATACAACTAAAAAAATTCAAAAAGGACTGGGGGGTGTGGCTCTATGATAAAGAACCTCTTTATTCTATCCCCAGTACCACAAACAAACAAAAATATGAATTTCTCCCTACTCCTTTCCCATTCCCCACTCTATCCAGGAAATCAAATGTCTGCAGTCCATTTACAGATTAGTTTTCCTTTTGGTTACTGTGACCAAAATACCTGACAAGAACATATTAAGTGAGAAAATGTTAATTTGGGGTTCAAGGTTTCAGAGGTCTCAGTCAAGACCTCTGGACTTCATTGCTCTGAGCCCAAGGTAAGGCAGAACATCATGCTGTAAGGGTGTGACTGACAGAAGCTGCTCAACTCATGACAGCCTGTAAGCAGGTGGGGAGGAGCCAAGGACAAACTATAATTCCAATTACGTGCTGCCAGAAAATTACTTCATCCAGGTATGCCCCACTTGCATACATTTACAACCCAGTAGTCCTTTCAAATTTGGGCCCCAGAGCGAAGGGGACTACCTGGGAGGAGAGGCCTACTGGTTCAGTGGCCTGCACCTGTATACCCGGCTGCCCTTCCAGCCAGGCCAGGGTGGCTTTGGAGAGCTCTTCAGAACCCACCTTTTTCTGAACCTGGGAAACCTCTGCTACCTCAACTACGGGGAGGGCCCCAGAGCCCACATTCGTAAACTGGCCGAGTGCATCCGCTGGTCCTACGGAGTGGGAATCGTCCTCAGGCTGGGCAACATCACTCACGTGGAACTCAACTACTGCATCCCCATGGTAGTGCACGGGGCGACAGGATATGCGACAGCAGCGTGCAGTTTGGAGCCGGATACGGTTCCTGTAGCTAGTGCTCCAGAGCAGCGTGGGGATGCAGGCAGCAGGAGTCACCGTGCCACATGCCTTCCCAGGGGAGGCTGTTGAGCAGTTATGGGCCACGGCTCTGCTGGGAAACCAGCCAATAAATTTTAAAAACAAAGAGAATTTATTAATTGATCAAATTATTAATCTACTAATGAGATCACAGCCTAAAAGCCCCACTTCTGAACTTTTCAGGGGTTATTTCTAGATGCAAAACATAATCACTCCTATAGAACTTTCTGGAAAAATTTGCTTAGAATTGGTATTTTTTCCTTAAGCATTAAGTAAAATGCAACGCTAAAAACCATGTGGTCCTGAAGTTTTTCTTGTGGGGAGGTTTGTGAATAGAAAATCAATTTTTAAATAATAAACATAGATCTTTTAATTCATTTTGTTTATTTATTATTGTTTTGCAGTGCCAGAGAAAGAACCCAGGGTCTCAAGTGTACTAGGCAAGTACTGTGTTACTGAGCTATATCTCCAGCCCTATTTGTTTCTTCTTGTCTAATTAACTAGCATTAAGTTGATTTTATTCCCTTAATTTTGAAATCTGTAAAATCTGTGGTTATGTTTCCTTTCTCATTCTCATTCTTTCATAATAATTTGTGCTTTCTTTATTTCTCTTGAGCATATACTGACTAGAGGTTTATCAATTCTATTGATCTTCTCAAAAAACTACTTTTTGTTCTTATGCGTGGTACTAGGGATAGACCACAGGGGCACTCTATCCCTGAGCTATAACCCCACCCCTTTCTGTTTTTACTGTTATTAATGCAATGTAGTTATGCATAATAGCAGGGTTCATTCTGATATAATCATATAAGCATGAAATATAATTTGCTCCATTTTAATCCCCAGTACTTCCTCTTACCCTCTGCTCCTCCCTCCCCCTGCTCCCCTTCTTCTATTCTACTGGTCTTACTTCTATTTCTCTACTCCTTTTATTGGTGTTTTGTAGATATACATAAAGATGAAATTTGCTGGTATATTCATATATATAATAGCATAATTTCCCCCTCCACCCTCTTCCTTTACTCTACTGATCTTCCTTGTATTTTCATGGGATTCCACTCCTCCCTTTTTTTCACCCGTTTTTCTCTAGTTTCACATATGAGAGAAAACGTTTGACCCCTGAATTTCTGAGTCTGGCTTATTTCACTTAACGTAATATGCTCAGTCCATCTGTTTATCAGAAAAAAAATGCCATAATTTCATTCTTTATGATTGAGTAAAACTCCATCTACATGGAAAAATGGTGAAACTAGATCCTTTTACCCTGTGCAAAAGTCAATTCAAAGTGGACCAAAGATGTAGGAATTAGACCTGAAACATTGCAACTGCTAGAAGAAAACATAGGCTCAAAACTTCAACATAGTGGCACAGACACTGCCTTCTGTGCTTTGCATTTGACCCCTAAAGCTCAAGAAATAAAACTAAGAATAAGTGATGGAATAAAATTTAAAAAGCTTCTGCACAGCAGAGGAAACAAGAGCATGAAGAGAGAACCTGTGGAGTGGGAAAAAAATATTTGCCAGCAGGGAATAGATAAAGAACTCAAAAAACTAAACACCAAAACACGCACGCACACACACACACACACACACACACACTCTCAAATAACCCAATCAATAAATGAGCAAAAGAACTAAAAAGACATTTTTCAAATAACCAAAAAATACATGAAAAAAGGTTCTATATTCCTCACAGTCAGGGAAATGGAAATCAAAACTATGTTGAGATTTCATCTCACTTCAGTTAGAATGGCAATAATCAAGAATACAAATATTAAATGCTGGTGAGGATATGGGGGAAAAGTTTATTGGTGAGACTGCAAATTAGTACAATCACTTTGGAAAGCAGTATGACTGTTTTTCAAAAGACTAGGAATGGCACCAATATATGACCCAGCTGTCGCACTCAATGGCATTTTTCAAAAAGAACTAAAATTAGCATACTCTAGTGATACAGGCACATCAGCAATGTTTATAGCAGCAAAATCCACAATATCTAGATTATGGAATCAGCCCAGATGCCTGTCAATAGATGAACAGATAAAGAAAATGTGGTATATACAAGCAATGGAGTTTTACTCAACCATGAAGAAGAATGAAATTATGCCATTTTCTGGTGAATGGGTAAAACTGGAGAACATCATACTAAGTGAAATAAGCCTTTTTCTTTTTATTTTGAGACAGGATCTCACTAAATTCTGCACGCAGGCTGTGAACTTGTAATACTTATATCTTTCTGCCTCAGCCTGCCAAGTCACTAGGATTACAGGTGTGTGACACCATGTCTGGCTTCAGAGAACCATTTTTAATGTCATTGTTTTTCTATTTGACTGTATGACAATTTTATTGTAAAATAATTTTTCATATCACTATTGTATTCTATTTCATTGATATTTGTTTTGATATTCTTTAATTTGCTTAATTTGGATTTATTTGCCCTTATATTCTATTATCCTGAGGTAGAAACTATCAATTTCAGTTTTTATTTTCTAATATTATGCTTTATGGCTATTGAAATTTCTCTAAGCATGAATTTATTGAATCCTACGAATTTTGAAAGAAAATGTTTTGTTTTCATTTGGTTCAAGACATCTAAGTTTACTTTTGATTTGTTGTTAAACCCTATGAATGCTTACAACTTTGTTATTTAGTTTCCAAATATTTGGGGATTTTCTACACTACCTTCTAGTATCGATTGCTATTTTAATTCTACTGTGGTTAGTAAATACTTTGTATGACCTAAATTTAAATTTTCTCAATGTATTGCTGTGTGCATGGTGGTGCATTCCTGTAATCCCAGTACCTTGGGAGGCAGGAGCATCATAAGTTCAATGCCAGCCTCAGCAATTTATCAAGGCCCTAAGCAACTTAACAAGATCCTGTCTCAAAAAAAAAAGGGCTTGGGATGTGGCTCAGTGGTAAAGTGCCTCTGGTTTCAATCCCTGGTACCAAAATATATAAATCTATTGTGACTTGTTTTGTGGTCCACGGTATGGTCTACCTTGGTAAATTTTCTATGTGCAATTGAAAAGAAGATATTTTCTTCTGTTATAATGTGTTTTCATAGTGTTCAAGTATTCTATATTCTTACCAGTTTTTTGTTTCCTTGTTTTATAAATTATTTAGAATATGTCATTGAAATCTTAGACTATATTTATGAACTTTTTATCTTTTTATTTATCTTTTTTATTTTATTTTTTAGTTCTTTCATCTTTGCTTAATTAATTTTGCATTTCTATCTTTAATTGTATACATATTGAGGGTTTTATGCTTTTGTTTTGAGACAGGGTCTTGCTAAGTTGTTTAGAGCCTTGCTAAGTTACTGAGGCTGGCCTCCGACTTGTGATCCTCCTGTCTTCACCTCCCCAGTCGCTGGGATTACAGGCATGCACTACCATGCATAGAAAATTTTATTCACTTAAATGAATTGACCTCTTTGCCCTTCTGAAGTGGTGCAGTGATGCTCAGCATTCTGGCTCTGAATCATACTTTATTGAATTAATAACACAGCCACTCTAGCTTTCTTTTGAAGAGTATTATCTTTTCCAAATTTTTCTCTTTAAGCTATTTGTGATTTTATATTTCAAGGGGGTCTCTTGTAGACCATATGTAGTGGTGTCTTGTTTTTTCCCAGGCTGACAGTATCTGCCTATTAACCTGGATGATCAGGTCATTTATAATTATATTTAATGTTATCGCTATTATGGTTGGATTTAAATGTATCATCTTAGTGTTTGTTATTTGTCCAATCAGTTGTTTGATCCCTTTTCCCATTTACTTTTAGATTGAGATTTTTCTTGTTTTTGGAAATAAAAAAAAACTGATAATATTGTCCATTTTCAAGTGGACAATTCCATGGTTTTTATTATATTCCCCAGTATACTAGAGCTGTGAACAGGAATGTGATTTTCCAAGTTTTCCACTCTACAAGTGGCACTGGGAAAGGATAGCAGCTTCTGATCTTCTGAGCTTGCCTCTTCACCTTTGGAACCTTTGCTCAATAGAGGAATAGAGGGATCTGAAATGGAGGCAATCAGTGCCCTTGTATTCTTAACCTGCTTCATCTGGGAATAGAACTTCATTCTATCAATTGAAGCTGAGCAAAGAATGGAACTCTAGTCTTCTCAGCATCTACTGCAGGGAAAATAGCTTCTGTCTTTTGAGGCTGGGCAGAGGAATGATACTGGTGGCCTTCCCTTCCTGGGGTGAAACCACATCCCCAAACTGGAAGCTGGAAGGAGAGGAGACCCCTGTGTTTTTAGCTGTGCATTCATGAAATAGAGCTTCCATAACATGTAGCAAGAATTGGAGGGTAATGATACAGATTATTAGCAAGATGTTGTCAATTTTCTTGAATGAATATTCCTCCACATGTCCTTAGAATAAATTCCAGAGAGTTTTAGTGATTTATTTTTAATAATTTTCACCAAATAGTTTTCTTGCCCAATAGAGACCTCTGAGCTCCTATGACATTTAAGATGTCTAACCTTAGTAATTCCTCCTCCTCCTCCATTGAACCCAAGAGCACTCTACAAATGATCTATATCCCCAGCCCTTTTTTAATTTTTTACTTTGAAGCAGGATCTCATTAAATTGCTGAAGCTGACTATGAATTTGCAATCCTCCACTATCAACCTCCAGAGTAGCTGGGATTACAGGCATCTACCACCATGACAGACAAGTAAGTACTTCTTTACATTTGTTTCTGCACCAAACATTCTGCTTTCTTTATCATGAAAAATATTAATCATATACCATTTTTGTTTTGTTTTTTGATTTTTTGCAGTACTGGTTATGGAACCCAATGCCTCACACATTCCATGCAAGCGCTTCATCATTTGGGCCTTAGGCCCAAATCTTAGACTGATTTTTTTCATTGTGTTTTTTTTTTTTGTGTGTGTGTGTGTTTCTCTTTTTTCTGTTAGTATGAGCATTTACAAGATAGGTGAGTAAACAGTTAATAAAACAAAAGTAAACTACATGTAAAAAATATAAAAGAAAATAAGCAGTAGGACAATAAAGGAATTTATCAAATCTACTTTCATTTTTCTCACAGGAAATTATCAAATGCAGCTGGATTGATGTTAGAAAGAGAACTACAGGATGAAGTCCAAGCATTTTGGAATCAAATAACCCTGCCTGAAACACAAAGAGATTTCATTCAGTCCAAAGGCAGCTTAAGGTCAGATTGTTAGTTAATGAGTGAAAAATGTAAATAATAAATGTGAAAAGACTAAAGGGACAGAGTGACATCAGAAACAAATTTTACTTAATCTCTCTCAAAGTTCACATTCATTCCTTCCCTTATAAACAAGGGAATGAATGCAGTTGCTACTTTATAACTCTGATAGTGTCTTCCAGAAGTGTCCTCCAGAATTCTCCTTTCCTGCACACGCAAAATGTAGTATAGAAACAAATTGGAGGAAAAACTCATGAACTGATTTTATGATTGGGGAATTCTGTTTGATGACATGTAAAACAACATAGGTAGGAGGTGACAAAAGATGGTTACAGAAACAGCTGTTAATCAATGTGATATTTTATGCCAAATGTAAAAGTGACATTGCACTATTTAGCCACCTCTTTTGGCATCTTTTTTTTTAGCATTTCTTTTTTTTTAATTAAAAATCATAAATTTACATAGGACAGTGTTGTTTGATTCATTCTGTTATTTTTTCCCTTCCCCCCACACCTCTCACCCCTCTTTTCCCTCTATACAGTCCTTCCTTCCTCCATTCTTACCACCCTCCTTATCCCTAACCCTAATGCTAACCCCTCTTACCCCCCATTATATGTCCTCATCTGCTTATCAGCGAGATCATACGTCCTTTACTTTTTTGAGATTGGCTTATCTCACTTAGCATGATATTCTCCAGTTTCATCCATTTACCTGCAAATGCCATAATTTTATCATTCTTCATGGTGGAGTAATATTCCATTGTATATATATGCCACAGTTTCATTATCCATTCATCAACTGAAGGGCATCTAGGTTGGTTCCACAATCTGGCTATGGTGAATTGAGCAGCTATGAACATTGATGTGGCTGTATATCTGTAGTATGCTGATTTTAAGACCTTTGGGTATAGGCCAAGGAGTGGGATAGCTGGGTCCAATGGTGGTTCCATTCCAAGCTTTCTGAGGAATCTCCATACTGCTTTCCAGAGTGGCTGCACTAATTTGCAACCCCACCAGCAATGTATGAGTGTACCTTTTTCCCCACATCCTCGCCAACACCTATTGTTGCTTGTGTTCTTGATAATCGCCATTCTAATTGGGGTGAGATGAAATCTTAGGGTAGTTTTGATTTGCATTTCTCTTATTACTAGAGATGTTGAACATTTTTTCATATATCTGTTGATTGCTTGTACATCTTCTGTGAAGTGTCTGTTCATTTCCTTAGCCCATTTGTTGATTGGGTTATTTGTATTCTTGGTGTAGAGTTTTTTTGAGTTCTTTATAGATTCTGGAAATTAGCACTCTATCTGAAGTATGAGTGGAAAAGATATTTTCCCACTCTGGAGGCTCTCTCTTCACATTACTGATAGTTTCCTTTGCTGAGAGAAAGCATATTAGTTTGAATCTATCCCAGTTGTTGATTCTTGCTTTTATTTCTTGTGCTATGGAAGTCCTGTTAAGGAAGTCTGATCCTAAGCCCACAAGGTGGAGATTTGGACCTACTTTTTCTTCTATAAGATGCAGGGTCACTGGTGTGATTCCGAGGTCCTTGATCCATTTTGAGTTGAGTTTTGTGCAGGGTCAGAGATAGGGGTTAAATTTCATTCTGTTGCATATGGTTCTCCAGTTTTCCCAGCACCATTTGTTGAAGAGGCTATCTTTTCTCCATTGCATATTTTTGGCCCCTTTGTCTAATATGAGAAAATTGTATTTATTTGGGTTTGTGTCCATGTCCTCTATTCTGTACCATTGATCTACCTGTCTATTTTTGTACCAATACCATGCCATTTTTGTTACTATTGCTTTGTAATAGAGTTGAAGATCTGGTATTGCGATACCCCCTGCTTCGCTCTTTCTACTGAGGATTGCTTTAGCTATTCTGGGTTTCTTATTCTTCCAGATGAATTTCATAATTTCTTGCTTTGTTTCTGTAAGGTACATCATTGGGATTTTAATTGGAATTGCATTGAATCTGTATAGCACTTTTGGTAGTATGGCCATTTTGACAATATTAATTCTGCCTATCCAAGAACATGGGAGATCTTTCCATCTTCTAAGATGTTCTTTAATTTCTTTCTTTAGTGTTCTGTAGTTCTCATTGTAGAGGACTTTCACCTCTTTTGTGAGATTGATTCCCAAGTATTTTATTTTTTTCGAGGCTATTGTGAATGGGGTAGTTTTCCTAGTTTCTCTCTCTGAAGATTCATCACTTATATATAAAAATGAATTGGATTTATGAGCATTGATCTTGAAACCTTCTACTTTACTGAATTCACTTATGAGTTCTAAGAGTTTTCTGGTGGAATTTCCAGGTTCCTCTAAATATATAATAATGTCATCAGTGAACAGGGATAGTTTGAGTTCTTCTTTTCCAATTTGTATCCTTTTAATTTCTTTGGTTTGTCTAATTGCTCTGGCTAGAGTCTCAAGAACGATGTTGAATAGAAGTGGTGAAAGAGGGCATCCCTGCCTTGTTCCATTTTTTAGGGGGAATGCTTTCAGTTTTTCACCATTTAGAATGATATTGGCCATGGGCGTAGCGTAGATGGTCTTTACAATTTTAAGGAATGTTCCCACTATCCCAATTTTTTCTAGTGTTTTGAGCATGAAGGGATGCTGTATTTTATCAAATGCTTTTTATGCATCTATTGAAATAATCATGTGATTCTTAACTTTTAGTCTGTTGATATGGTGAATGACATTTATTGATTTCTGGATGTAGAACCAACCTTGCATGCCTGGGATAAAACCCACTTGATCGTGGTGCACTATCTTTTTAATATATTTTTGTATGTGATTTGCTAAAATTTTGTTGAGAATTTTTGCGTTGATGTTCATTAAGGATATTGGTCTGAAATTTTCTTTCCTTGATGTGTCTCTGTTCTGTTTAGGTATCAGGGTGATATAGGCTTCATAGAATGAGTATGGGAGGGTTCCCTCCTCTTGTATTTTATGGAATACTTTGAGGAGTATCGGAATGAGCTCTTCTTTAAAGGTTTTGTAGATCTCGGCTGAGAACCCATCTGGTCCCGGACTTTTCTTTGTTGGTAGGCTTTTGATGACCTCTTCTATTTCATTGCTTGAAATTGATTTATTTAAGTTGTGTATGTCCTCCTTGTTCAGTTTAGGTAATTCATATGTCTCTAGAAACTTTTTGATGTCTTCAAGGTTTTCTGTTTTGTTGGAGGATAGATTTTCACAATAGCTTCTAATTATGTTTTGTATTTCACTCGTTTCTGTTGTGATATTTCCTTGTTCATTCCGAGTTTTAGTATTTGAATTTTCTCCTTCTTTCTCTTTGTTAGTGTGGCTAAGGGTTTATCAACTTTGTTTATTTTTTCAAAGAACCAACTATTTATTTTGTTAATTTTTCCGATTGTTTCTTTTGTTTCAATTTCTTTGATTTCGGCTCTGATTTTAACTCTTTCCTGTCTTCTACTACTTTTGGTGTTTGTCTGCTCTTCTTTTTCTAGCGCTTTGACCTGTATTGTGAAGTCATTTCTTTGTTGATATCTACTTCTTTTGTTGAATGTGCCCCATGAAATAAATCTTCCTCTAAGTACTGCTTTCATAGTGTCCCAGAGATTTTGATATGATGTGTCTTTGTTCTCGTTTACTTCTATGAATTTTTTTATTTCCCTCCTGATGTCTTCTGTTATCCATTCATCATATAATAGCATATTATTTAATCTCCAGGTATTGGAGAAGTTTCTGGTTTTTTTCTGTCACTTATTTCTAATTTCAATCAATTATGATCTGATAGAGTACAAGGTAGTACCTCTATCTTCTTGTATTTGCTAACAGTGGCTTTGTGGCATAAAATATGGTCTATTTTAGAGAAGGATCCATGTGCTGCTGAGAAGAAGGTGTATTTGTTCTTTGTTGGATGGTATATTCTGTATAAGTCGGTTAAGTCTAAATTGTTGATTGTGTTATTGAGATCTATGGTTTCTTTATTCAATTTTTGTTTGGACAATCTGTCCAGCGGTGAGAGAGGTGTGTTAAAATTGCCTAGTATTATTGTGTTGTGGTCTATTTGATTTCTGGAATTAAGAA
This sequence comes from Sciurus vulgaris, assembly GCF_902686455.1. NCBI lineage: Eukaryota > Metazoa > Chordata > Mammalia > Rodentia > Sciuridae > Sciurus > Sciurus vulgaris. The sequence continues at coordinate 93,287,091 of NC_136471.1, read as the reverse complement.
GGATTTGTTTGACGTACATGGATGAGCCAATGTTCGGGGCATAGATATTTATGATTGTTATATCTTCCTGATTTATGCTTCCCTTAAGCAGTATGTAATGTCCTTCTTTATCCCTTCTGACTAGTTTTGGCTTGAAGTCCACATTATCTGAAATGAGGATGGATACTCCAGCTTTTTTGCTGTGTCCGTGTGCATGGTAGGTTTTTTTCCCATCCTTTCACCTTTAGTCTATGGGTATCTCCTTCTATGAGATGAGTGTCTTGCAGGCAGCATATTGTTGGATCTTTCTTTTTAATCCAATCTGCCAGTCTATGTCTTTTGATTGATGAGTTCAGGCCACTAACATTCAGGGTTATTATTGTGATATGATTTGTATTCCCAGTCATTTGACTCACTTTTGTTTTTTGACATGATTTGGTTTCTCCTTTAATTGGCTATTCCTTTAAGCTAGTTCCTCCTGTTGCTGATTTGCATCATTGTTTTTCATCTCTTCCTCATGGAATATTTTGCTGAGAATGTTCTGTAATGCTGGCTTTCATTTTGTAAATTCTTTTAGCTTTTGTTTATCATGGAAGGATCTTATTTCATCATCAAATCTGAAAGTAAGTTTTGCTGGGTATAAGATTCTTGTTTGGCATCCATTTTCTTTCAGGGCTTGGTAAATGTTGTTCCAGGCCCTTCTAGCTTTTAGGGTCTAGATTGAAAAATCTGCTGATAGTCTTATTGGTTTCCCCCTGAATGTAATTTGATTCTTTTCTCTCGTGGCCTTTAAAATTCTGTCTTTATTTTGTATGTTAGGTATTTTCATAATAATGTGCCTTGGTGTGGGTCTGTTGTAATTTTGTATATTTGGAGTCCTATAAGCCTCTTGTACTTGGTTTTCCATTTCATTCTTCAGATTTGGGAAATTTTCTGATATTATTTCATTGAATAGATTGTTCATTCCTTTGGTTTGTTTCTCTAAGCCTTTCTCAATCCCAATAATTCTTAAATTTGGCCTTTTTATGCTATCCCATAATTCTGGTAGATTGTGTTCATGATTTCTTACCATCTTTTTTGTTTCGTCATCTTTGTTTTCAAGATTAAATGTTTTGTCTTCAATATCTGAGGTTCTGTCTTCCAGGTGTTCTATCCTATTGGTTATGCTTTCTGTGGGGTTTTTAACTTGGTTTATTGTTTCCTTCATTTCAAGGATTTCTGTTTGTTTTTTTTTTTTTTCAGTATCTCTAACTCTTTATTGAAATGATCTCTTGCTTCCCGTATTTGCTCTTTTAACTGTTGATTGATGTGATCATTTAATGCCTGCATTTGCTCTTTCATCTCCTCCTTCAATGCCTGCATTTGCTCTTTCATCTCCTCGTTTGCTTCCCTGATTGTTTTAATTATGTACATTCTGAACTCCCTTTCTGACATTTCTTCTGCTGTGCTGTCATTGGGTTTTATTGATAAAGTATCTAGGTTTGTTTGGGACATTTTCTTCCCTTGTTTTCTCATATTGGTCAGATGTCAGTGGGACTCTGTGATATTGCAGATTTCCTCTATTGGCTTATAGTGTCCCTGTAGATTTCCAGTGTATCACCTCCCAGCCTTCAGTAGCCTGAAGTCTTGGAGTTACTTGATAATGCTGTGCTTCCAAAGAATGCTGCCCCTTTCCCGCTACTGATTCCAGGGCTTGGAGCTGGCTCTGTGAGGAAAGGCTCTCTCTGGGGCGCCTGCTCTGAGAAGCTGGCCATGTGGGAGGTCCCCACTGCCGGAGTGCGCAGGGCTGCCTGGAGATGACTCTAGCTGCCCTGCCCTATTCTAATATGCCACCCAAATCTGGGCCTGTCGCCCGGGCTGAGCTTCACCAGGTGGGGGAGACTCACCCCATGCCTCTATTTTAGTCCGAGTCTCTCAATGCCTCGCCTTCTTGAATCCTGGGTTCTGGAGCGACTAGAAATGCAGTCACCCTCTAGTCTGCCATCTTGGATCGCCCCATGGAAAAAGCCTGCGGCCGGAGGGGACAGGGCCACCTGGAGATGTCTCTGGCTGCCCTGCCCTGGTCCCAGAGGCTGTTTGCGGGTCAGAGGTCTCTGTTGGTTTGGGGACTTGTGGCTGGCTCTGTGTAGAAAGGCTCTCACTGGACGGCGTGCTCCGAGAAGCTAGCCTAGAAAGGTGCTTCCCGCCAGAGGGAGCCGGGCTGCTTGTGGAAGTCCCTGGCTGCCCTGTCCTGGTCCCTGAAGCAACCTGCGGGTGGGCTGGAGCTCACTGCACTGGCTCAGGGACTTGGAGCTGGTTCTGTGCAGAAAGGTTCTCACTCTCTTTTGGGATCTTGACAAAACAATTATTTCCTCAATACTAATTTCCCATTTTTAAAAATTTTAAAAAGTTATTAGTGTATTACAGTTATACATTATATTTGGGTTCCTTTTAATATACAAGAATAGAATTTTTGTCTCCCCACCCATTTTTTTTATTCTTTTCACATATACATGACAGTAGAATATATTTTGACATGGAGTATAACTTATTCTAATTAGGATCCCATTCTTATAGTTGTACATGATATGGAGTTTCACTGGCTGTGTGTTCATATATGAGCATAGGAACGTTCTGTTCATTCATTCTACTGTCTTTCCCATTCCCATCTTCCCTCCCTTCCCTTCATTCCTCTTTGTCTCATCCAATGAAATTCTATTCTCCTCTCCTCTTATTGTGTGTTAACATCTGCATATCAGAGAGAACATTCAGCCTGTGTTTTTTGGGACTGGCTTAGCTCACTTAGCATAATAGTCTCCAGTTTCCTCCATTTACCAGCAAATGCCATAATTTCATTATAAGAATGTAATTTAATTTGCTCCATTTCAGTCCCCATTAGTTCCCCTTTCCCTTCTCTACTCCATCTTCTCCTTCCCTTTCCTCTGCTCTACTGGTATTTCTTTGATTAACTTATGTTTTATTTAAATTGGTGCATTGTAGTAAAAAGGTGAAATTCACAGTGATGTATTCATATATGTACATAGGATAATTCGGACAGTTTCCCTCCACAGTTCCTCCCCTTTCCCTCCCTCTCAATTCCCTTCCTCTACTGATCTCACTTCTGTTTTCATGAGCTTTACTCTGCCCCAGCTTTTTTCCCCTTATGTTTGTCTAGCTTACACATATGAGAGAAAAACTTGACCCTTGATTTTTCTGGGTCTGGTTTATTTCTGTTACCTTGATATTCTCCAGTTTCATTCATGTACCATTAAATGCCATAATTCCATTCTTCTTTATGGCTGAATAAAATTCCATTGTGTACATGTTACATTTCCTTTATTCATTCATCTGTCAATAGGCATCTTGGCTGGTCCATAACTTGGCTACTATGAATTATACTATTATAAATATTGATGTGACTGCATCCCTATAGTATGCTGATTTTAGATCTTTGGGATATATACCAAGGAGAGGAATCATTGGGTTATGTGGTGGTTCCGTTTCTAGATTTTTGAGGAATCTCCATACTGCGTTATAAGTGATCATACTAATTTGCAGTCCCATCAAAATAGTAGTGAACTATTTGCCCTACATCCTTACCAGCTTCTATTATTAATTGTATTCTTTTTTATTAGAGCTATATAGTTACACATAGTAGTTTGTTTCATCCAGACAAAATCATACATGCATGGAAATCAATTTCAGTTTATGATCACTCCCCCTTTCTTAATTGTATTCTTGATAATTTCCATTCTGTCTAGGGTGAGATGGAATCCCAATGTAGTTTTCATTTGCATGATTGCTAGAGATTTTGAACAGCTTTTCATATATTTGTGGGCTATTTATATTTCTTCTTTTGAGAGGTGTCTCTGTTGTTCTTTTGCCCATTTATTAATTAATTGGGTTATTATGTTTTCTCCAATATGTAGGTTCTAACCCACAACAAGAGGTGGGGAAGGGGAAGAATAGAAGTTCATTGGATTAGATAAAGGGGAATGAAGGGAAGGAAAGGAGGATGCAAATAGGAAAGAGAGTGGAATGGATCTGATATAACTTTCCTATGTACATATATGAGTACACCACAGTGTACATCCATAAGACTGAGATCCTAATTAATTGGGTTATTCCTTTTTGGTATTAAGGTTTCTGATTCTTTATATATTCTGGGTATTAATGCCATATCTGAGGAATAAGAGGAAAAGATCTTCGCCCTTTCTCTAGGCTCTCTCTTCGTGCTCTTAATTATTTCCTTTGCTCTGCAGAAGCTTTTGATTTGATGCCATCCCACTTATTGATTCTTGGTTTTATTTCTTGGATTTTAGGAGTCTTGTTAAGGAAAGCAGTGCCTATGCCAACCTGTTGGAATATGGGGCCTACATTTTCTTCTAGCAGTGGCAGAGTTTCTGGTTTCTAATTCCTAGGTCTTTTTTTTTTTAAATTGTAAACAAATGGGATACATGTTGTTTCTCTGTTTGTACATGGCGTAAAGGCATACCATTTAGGTCTTTGATCTACTTTGAGTTGACTTTGGTGCAGGGTGAGAAGTAATGATCACATTTTATTCTTCTACATATGGATATCTAGTTTTCCCAGTACGATCAGTTAAAATGGCTATCTTTATTCCAATGCATGTTTTTGGCAACTTGATCCAATATCAGATGACTAAATATCTATGTAGATTTGGCTCTGTGAATTCTATTATATTTCATTGGTCTTCATGCCTGCTTTGATGCCAGTACCATGGTGTTTTTGTTACTATGGTTCTGTAGTATAATGTGAGGTCTAATACTGTGATGCCACCAGGGAATCATTCTTCTTGCTCAGGATTGCTTTGGCCATGCTGGGTCTCTTATTCTTCCAACCAAATTTTAGAACAACTTTTTCAAATTCTGTGAAGAATGTTATTGGCATTTTGATGGGAATTGCATTGAATCTTTTGGTAGTATGGCCATTTTGACAATATTAATTCTGTCTGTCTAAGAACATGGGAGGTCTTTCCATCTTTTGACATCTTCCTCAATTTCTTTCTTCCGTATTCTATAGTTTTTGTTGTGGAGGTTGAAAGGACTTAGAAACCAGGCAAAGTGACTTAGAAACCAGGCAAAGAGATTCATGTGCAGGAAGTTTATTTGTCAGTTAGGGTCTGACAAAGGCCATCACTCAAAAAGGTGAGAGAAGGCAGGGAAAATCTAACTCTGGAGTTGTTTTATAGAGCTATTTGCATAGGCTTGCATAAGCTGTCCATGTGAAACTTTGCAGTGGACTTTTCCTAGTAAAGCCGCTTTGGGTGGACTATTCCTATGAATTGCCTATGTGAAGCCTTGTAGTTTAGCTATTCCTGGTAACTGCTTGTGTAAGGCCTTGTGGTGGGCATTTGGAAGGACAAAGAGATATTTTAGTTAGATTGGTTAACAAGTGGTGAGGAGGGTGGGAGCTATCTGCTAACTTTTGTTTCCACGTCTCTTAGGCAGGGAAGTAAAACTTATTTTATAAAATGATAGTAAGGATTTGATATGGTTGCAGAGATGTTAAGCTTTGGATTTAATATTGGTCATTCACCTACTTAGGTAGATATGCTCCTTTTTAAAAAATAATCATGAATGAGATAGTTTTCCTAATTTCTTTTTCAGAAGATTCATTATTTGGAGTACAGAAAAATATTTGACTTATGTATCTTGTATTAGGCTACTTGGCTAAATTTGTTTATCAGTTCTAGACATCTCCTGGTGGAGTTTTCTGGGTCTTCTAGATATAGGATCATGTCATTAGCAAACAGAGATAATTCAACTTCTTCCTTTCCTATTTGTACTCCTTTAATTTCCTTTTCTTGCCTGGTTGCTCTGGCTAGAGTTTCAAGGACTGTGCTGAATATGAGTGGTGAGAGTGGACATCCTTGTCTTATTCCTTTTCTTAGATTTTCTCCATTCAGTACAATGTTGGCCTTTGGTTTGTCATATTTACCCTTTGCCATGTTGAGGTTAGTTGTTTCTGTCCCTAGTTTCTCTAGTGTTTAAACACGATGTTTTAAAACATGAATGGGTGCTGGATTTTATCAAATTCTTTTTCTGTATCTATTGAGATTTAATCATGTGATTCTTGTCCTTAACTCAGTTTATGTGATGAATTACGTTTCTAGATTTGCGTATGTCGAACGAACCTTGTATCCCTAGGATGAAACCCACTTGATCATGGTACACTATCTTCTTAATATATTTTTGAATGCAGTTTTCTAGTATTTTATTAAGGATTTTTGCATCTAGCTTCATCAGGCCATGGTCTGAAATTTTCATTTCATTCCTTTGTCGGGTTCTGGTATCAGGGTGATACTGGCTTCATGGAATGAATTGGCAGTGTTCTCTCCTTTTCTATTTCATAGACTATTTTAAGGAGGATGGGTCTCAGTTCTTCTTTAAAAGTCTGGTAGAACTCAGCTGCGAATCCCTCTGGTCCGAGGCTTTTCATTGTTGGAAGGATTTTAATAACTGCTTCAGTCTCATTGCTTGATATTGGTCTGTTTACATTTTCTATATTATCATGTTTTAATTTGGGTATATCATAAGTCTCTAGGAATTTGTCAATATCTTCAATATTGTCTGGTTTACTGGACTATAAAATTTCAAAATAGTTACTAATGATCATCTTGATTTCAGAAGTGTCTTTGGTAATATCTCCTTTTTCACCTTTAATTTTATGGATTTGGATCTTCTCTCCCTTTAGGTTTATTTGGTAAAGGTTTCAAACTTGTTTATCTTTTCAAAGACCCAACTGTTTCATTGATCCTTTGTAATAGTTTGTCAATTTTATTAATGTATTTTCAGTTATAATTTAATAATTTATTTTCCTCTACTGAATTTAGTGTTAACTTGTTCATCTTCTTCAAGGGCCTTAAGGTGTGACATTAGATTATTTTGTATCTTTCCATTTTTTCAAATGTAGGAACTCAGTGTTATAAACTTTCCTCTTATTATTGCATTCATATTGTCCAAGAGATTTTGATATGTTGTATCTCTATTCTCATATTTTCTAAGAATCATTTTTATTTCTCCCACAATATTTTGCCAATCTTTTCCTACTTCAAAATGTATTACTTAATCTCCAGGCATTAGAATGGTTTCTATTTTGTCTTGTTAATTTCTAATTTCATTCCATCATGGTCTGATAGGATACAAGAAGTTATCTCTTATTTTTGTATTTACTAGGATTTGCTTTGTGGCCTAAAGTATTACTACTTTAGAAAAAGTTCCAGGTGCCACTAAGGTGAAAGTTAATTCATCTGTCAATGGATGAAATATTCTATAGATGTCTATTGGGTTTATTAGATTAATAGTATTTTTTAAAAAAAATTTTGGGTACCTGGGATTGAACTCAGGGGCACTTGACCACTGAGTCACATCCCTAGCCCTATTTTGTATTTTAGTTAAAGACAGGGTCTCGCTGTGTTGCTTAGTGCTTCACCATTGCTAAGGCTGGCTTGAACTCGCAATCCTCCTGTCTCTACCTCTCAAGCCACTGGGATTATAGGCATGTGCCCCTGCACCCAGTAGATAAATATTATTTTAAAAAATATTTTTATTAGTGGTTAATGGACCTTTATTTCATTTATTTATTTGCATTTTGTGCTGACAATTGAACCCAGTGCCTCACACATGCTAGGCAAGTGTTCTACCACTGAGCCACAATGCAATCCCTAGGTTAATTGTATTTTTTAATCATGAAGAAACTTAATTTGTGTCTGGATGATTTAATGGCATAAAAGTGTATTAAAATAACCATATTATTGCATTGTAGTATATATTGAGTCTTCATATTGAGAGGTTTTTGTTTTATGTACATAGATGTACCATTTTTGGGGGGGCATAAATATTTACAGTCATTTCAACATTTTATGGATGATTCCCTTACCCAGCATGAAGTGATTTTTTTCTTCTTCTGATAATTTTTGTCTTAAAGTCTACTTTGTCTAATATGGGAATAGATACCCCTGCTTGATTTCAGTTTCTATTTGCAAGGTATATCTTTTCCCATCCTTTTAACTTCAGTCTGTGGATGTCATTCCCCCTAAGGTGTTTCTAGTAAAAAGTATATGGTTAGTGCTTGTTTGCCAATCCACTCTGCCAATCTATATTATTTGATTGAGGTGTTTAGAACATTTATCTTCCATGTTACTATAGAGAGATGATTATTTTCTTGCCATTTTGATATGCTTCTAATGCTTAATTGAGATTTGATTTTCCTTTAATTTATTATTCTTCTATTACAATTCATCCCTATGCTGGTTTTCATTTTTATTTTTCATTTCTTCTGCATGAAATATTTCATTGAGTATGTTTTGTAGGGCAGGCTTAGTGGTTATAAATTCTTTAGTTTTTGCTTATAATAGAAAATTTTTATTTCATCTTCAATTCTGAAGGATAGTTTTTCTGGATATAATAATCTTGGTTGGCACCTATGTTTTTCAGGGCTTGTTATATATCATTGCAAGTCCTCCTGGCTTTTACGGCCGGGGTTGTGAAATCACTTGAACTCTGAATTGGTTTACGTCTAAATGTGACTTGCTGGTTTTTTTTTCTTGTGACTTTTAAAATTCTATCCTTATTCTGTATATTAGGCATTTTTGTTATGATGTGTCATTGAGAGGATATTTTCCTCTTGACTATTTGGGGGTTCTAGATGTAGCTTGTATGTGGATTTCCATCTTGTCTTAAGAACTGGACATTTTTCTGATATATTTTTCTCTTTTTTTATTTTGATTCATTGTGCACAAATGGAGTACAACTTTTCATTTCTCTGATTGTACACAATATGGAATTGCACCATTTGTGCAATCATACATGTACATAGGGTAATGATATTTGTCTCATTCCACCATCTTTCCTTCCCCCACCTTTTCCCCTCCCCTCATTTCCCTCTACACAATCCAACATTTCTCCATTCTTCCCTTACCCTCTCCCCTCTTTTATGGATTAGTATCCATGTATCAGAGAAAACATTTGACCTTTGGTTTTTTAGGATTGACTTATTTCACTTAGCATGATATTCTCCAACTCCATCATTTACTTGCAAATGCCATAATTTTGTTCTTCTTTATAGCTGAGTAATATTCCATTGTGTATATATACCACAGTTTCTTTATCCATTCATCAACTGAAGGGCATCTAGGTTGGTTCCATGATCTATCTATTATGAATTGAGCTGCTATAAACTTTGATATGGCTGTGTCACTGTAGTATGCTGATTTTAAGTCCTTTGGTTGTAAACTGAGGAGTGGCATAACTGGGTCAAATGATGGGTCCATTCCAAGTTTTCTGAGAAATCTCCATACTGCTTTCCAGAGTGGCTGCACCAATTTGCAATCCTACCAGCAATGTATGAGTGTACCTTTTCCCCCACATCCTCGCCAACATCTATTGTTGCTTGCATTCTTGATAATAGCCATTCTAATTGGAGTGAGATGAAATCTTAGGGTAGTTTTTATTTACATTTCTGTAATTACTAGAGATGTTGAACACTTTTTCATGCATTTGTTGATCAATTGTATATCTTCTTCTGTGAAGTGTCTGCTCAGTTCCTTAGCCCATTTATCAATTGGGTTATTTGTATTTTTGGTGTTAAGTTTTTTGAGTTCTTTATAAATTCTGGAGATTAGTGCACTATCTGGACTGTGTGCAGATATTATTTTCTTGTAAAGATTGTGCATTCTTTAAGTTGTATTTTGCAGTCTTCATATACCCTAAACCTATTATCTCAGATTTCATGAATATTCTTATCATGATCATGGTCTGTTAATACCTTTTCTTTAATGGTGATTTTATTTTCAAGATTATATAGCTTGTCTATGAAGACTGAGAATCTAGCTTCAAAATGATCTAGTTTATTGGTGATCATTCCATCAATGTGTTAATTTGACTTGAGTCATTTACAGAATATCCATTTGGGTCTTTATCAGAATCTCTCTTTATTGAAAGTAGCTTTCATTTCTTGTATTTTCTAAGTTCATTCCTTACCACTTCCTTTAGCTCATTGAACATTTGAACTATGAAGTTTCTAAATGTGTTTGCCAACCTTTCCTCCACTGTAATGTCAATGCAATCAGTTTTTGAAGCATTGTGGGGTTTTTGGATGGTTTATTCTCTTGCTTTTTCATATTTCTTATATGTCTATTCCATCTCCTGGTATGATTATTGCTTCTATTTTTATGCAAGGCACTATTTAGTGAGCTTATTTCTCTTAAGCACCCCAGGCTGGACAAATATTCAGGTATTCATGTTTTCATTCAATGTGTATCCTCTGCAATCTCTAGTATCAGCACCAATTTCAGAGAAAACACTGAACACTGTTTACCACAGTAACCTCAGAACAAAACCATTTATTAATCAACTTAGGTACAATAAAAACTTGTTGATAATTTTATCCACAGTTCCTCTGATCTAGGTATAAAATTGTAGTAATATTCTGGAATAGATTGAAAAATATTTATTAAAGATGATAAAATTGTCATTATATTATATAAGGCCTGAAAAGGGGAGTAGAGAAAAATTGGTCAAAAGAAGTAAGGAAAAAAAGAAAGGAAGGAAAGAAAGAAGAAAAGAAGGAAGGCAGGCAAACAAGATAAGAAAGAAATATGTCTTACTTTCTTCTTCATAATACAGATGGGCACTATGTGGCTTACAATTTTTAAGGGAGGTCAGTATCTCACAGACACTTTTTGAATTGGTTTTGAAGGCAGACATTGGACTCAAAATATAGTCTGTACAAAGCACTTCATTTCTGATCCTCATATTTTTACCTATCCAGTGGATATAATCACACATCATAAGTTTGTATGGATTACATAAGGTATTGCATATAAATTGCTTTTAAAATTGTCAGGCACATTTTGAGCACTCTCTAAAATTTAGCTCTTGTGAGTTTTAGTATCATTATTGTTGTTTGTAATTTGGATATTTCTTACAAAGTGGCTATCGTATTAATTTTAATACTCTATTATTCTACAAGACACTGTTTCCTTGGGCCAGTCACATCCTCAGATCAACATTTAATAAATGTTATAATAAACTAGACAATTGACATTTATATGTGCTGTCTTGATGGCATACACAGCAGTGAATCATTTTCTATCTTTCATTCTGAACAGTACATTATTAGTAATAGCAGCAGCCATTTGTTGAGAATAGCATACTAGCACTGATATCTCACAATTATACTTGGAGGTAAGTTTCATTATCTTCATTTTATAGATGAATGGCAGGTTCAGAAGCATAGATAGTCTTACTGGTCACAAAGCCAAATAGATAGAGCAGAGGATTTATCTGATTCCAAGACCTTTATGCTCAAAACTTCCCTTTTTTTGGTAATATACATTGTCATTACAGACTGGTTTCTTGACTGAACTGTAATTGAAAACAGTGGCCATGCTGCATCACTCTTATTTACTTATTCGTGTATTCAGAAAAGCATATGCTAAAGCAGAATAAAATGTGCAAGAAATCTATTAGAGTAAATGCCTGTGGGATAAAATATGGAAGGAAGAGAGAGAACTGAAAGACCTTTCATACAGTGATGCTAGATTGACCTGTAGTGAATGAGAGAGGGAGTGATGGTCAAATAGAAGTAACCTAAACTGTCATGTAGTTCTAGTGAAAGTTTAGTAAGTCATCATAGAGACCTAGATTCAAGTCCCACATTAGAGGAGACCCATGTCTCTAAGAATGGGTGTGCCTTAGTATTTCTGCCACACTAGTCATAGGTTGGGAGCAGCCCATATGAAGTGTGGATTCAATACAAATATGACAATGGATTTTGGAACACTACAGATGCTATCATTGTTTAGTTATGCTCCCTGAAGTTAGAGATATGAAAGACAAGTTTTCATGGGCCCAGAATAGTGGCAAACATATAATAGGTGTGCAAACAGTACATATTGACTCATTTATGTGGGAATTTAATTTATATTTTAAAAATAATCCTGAAGCTCTGAACAGTGGTGCACACCTGTGATTCCAGCAGCTCAGGAGACTAAGACAGGAGGATTGCAATTTCAGCGTGACCTTCAACAACTTAGCAAGGCCCTAAGCAACTTAGTGAGACCCTGTCTTAAAAATAATAAATAAAGGGACTGGAGTTGTAGCTCAGTAATAAAGCACTTCTTGGTTCAATACCCAGTACCCCTGCAAAAAATTTAAAAAATCTCGAAAACAGTTTAGAAGCTGGGTTTGGTGGCACAAACCTGTAATCCCAATGGCTCAGGAGACTGAGACAGGAGGAACCTGTCTCAGCAACTTAGCAAGATCCTGTCACAAAATAAAAAAATAAAAAGGGGTGGGGATGTGACTCAGTGGTTAAGCACCTCTGGGTTCAATCCCTGGTGAAGAAAGAAAGAAAGAGAAAGTGGGAGAGAGAAGAGAGGGAGGAAGAGAGGGAGGGAGGGAGGAAGAGAGGGAGGGAGGAAGGAAGGAAAGAAAGAGAAGGAAAGGAAAGAGAGAGAAAGAGAAAGCAAGAAAGAAAGAGAAAGAAAGAGGATGGAGGAGAGGGAGGGAGGAAGGAAGGAAGGGAAAGAGAAAGAGAGAAAAAAGAAGGAAGAGAAACAGTTTGGAAATTTCTATAAAACTAAATATGCAGTTAACATATATGTTAGCTTTTTATTGCTGTGACAAAAATCCATGAGAGAAATTAACTTAGAAGGAGGAAAGATTTATTTTGGCTCATGGATTCAGTCCATGGTCACTTGGCCTGGTTGCTTTTAGACCCATAGTGATATTGTGCATCATGATGAAAGTTCATGGTAGAGGGAGGCTACTCATGGTAGCCACCAAGAAAACAGACTGGAAGAGACTGGAATCCCAATATATTCTTCAAGGACCTGACCCCAGTGACCTCCTTCTTCCAACTAGAACCCATGTCTTCCACCTCATAATAGCGCCATCAGCTGGACACCTGCCTGAACTTCAGCATATGAGCTTTTGGGAGACATGTAAGATCCATCACACCATTCCACCACTGTCACCCAAAGGCTCACGTCCATCTCACAGTGCAAAATGCATTCATTCAATCTTCAAGAGTTCCCATAATTTTAACAGTTCCAGCATTGCTCAAAAGTGCAAAGTCTCTGAGTTTTAAGGCAAACTCTTATGTGTGAGCCCCTGTAAAATTAAATATGTATACATATATGTATATATATATATGTGTATATTATATATATATAAATATATATATATAATATTTCCAACATGCTGGCACAAGGTAAATTTTCCTGCTTCAAAAGAGAGGAAAAGAGACATAGAAAGGAATGATTGGCCCAAAGCAATATGAAAACACAGCAGGGTAAACATTAAATTCTCTATCTCTATGTACAGCATTTGGAATACATGGTGGTGTGATATGAACTCCAAAGGGCTTGGGCAGCCCTATGATCTTGCTGTCAGCAGCCCATATGGAGTCTTGTTTTGGCTGGTTCTATTCACTATCTGTGGCTTTCTTTAGCAGACATTCCACATTCCTGGGTCATATGGTTTTATGGTTTGGATATTAAATCCCAAAAAAGCTCATATATTAAAGACTCAGTCCCCAACAGATGGTGCTATTGGGAGATGGTGGAAACTTTAGTAGCTGACACTTTTCTAACTTCTTGGGGCTTCCATTGCAACTTTGGTTTCCCTCCTACAGCTTCACACATCGCCCTCTCAGGGACTGTTTGCAGATATTCTGTCCCTGCCATGCATCAACTGACTTCCTAGGCTTCCCTTTGAAATCCCAGTGGAAGCCTGAATGACCCACCCTATAACTCTTGCTTTCTGCATGTCTGCAAAACCAGCATCACATGGATAATGCCAGTTTCTGCCATCAACCTGAAGAGTAACCAGGCCCACTTAGACCATGGGTGTAGCAATCTTTGACTGAATGACTAAAAATGGGAAAATGAATCCTGAAGAATAGGAGGCTCTGTGCAGAGACAGTGCTTGGGGATGGGGGGAGGGGATCTCTTCTCAAGCAAAAATCTTTGGGTCTGTGATGGGTGGGGTCTTGCTGATTCCTTAGATGCCCTCAAGTCATTGTTCCTATGGTCCCAGGGTAAAGAGTGAAGTACTTGGCTACATTTTAGCAGTCATATCCTCCTTGGCTTCACCTATAAACTGGCAAAACTGCAAATTTTAAAAATCATTATTTTCTCCATTTTACCTCCAATTCTCACTATAAATCTGGCTAAAAGCAGCCATCAATACCTATATGATTGCCTGAATGCTGTGCTATCTTGAATTTTTGTCTACCAGATACACCAGCCAATAACCTTTAAACTAAGCCTCATACAAAGTTTCAGGACATAGACATGGACAAAAACTTTATAGGTTATTTTGCCAGGTTATAGCATCAATGTCCTCTAGCTCAATTTCCATTAGAGTCATTATTTCCATCTGAAATATCATGAGCACAGCCTTTACTGTCTACATTCTTATCGGTACTCTTGTTTTCTGGGCTCACATCAGAATCACTCATTAAGTTCTGCTTCCAACATTCTAAACTTTCTGTAGCCTGATTGTCCAAACTTTTCCAAATTTCTCCTGAAAACCAGTTCCAAAGGCTTCTAAACCACATTACTTGGTGTACTCATAGCAATGACCACTCTTCTTGGTACCAATTTTCTGTTATATTTCCACCACTGTGATAAAATACCTAAGAAAGATTATCATAAAAGAAAAGATTTATTTTGCTCAGTGGATTTCAGTCCATGGGTCACTTGACCTAGTTGCTTTTAGGCCTATGGCAAAGCAGTGCATTATGGCAGAAGCACATGGTGATAGAAGGCTGCTTACTTCATGATGGTCAGGAAGCAAAAATAAAAGGATGACATCAAGGTCCCAATATATACTTCAAGGGCATGCTCTCAATGACCCACCTACTCAAAATAGGTCTCACCTTATAAAGTCTCCAATACCTCCGAATAATAGCATCAACTAAGATCAAGCCTTCAGTACATGAGCTTTTGGAAGATATGTAAGAAGCAAACCCATAAGACCATAGGATGCAGCAATTACACTCTGAGTCATTTCTCCCAGAGAAATGAAAGCTTATGTTTATACAAATGCTTGCACACAGATGTTCATCATAGGTTTGATTCCATTTATGTAACATTGCTAGGCTTAGTGATAAGATTATGGAAGGAAGTGGGTGTGGTTATAAAAGGGCAATATAAGAGATCCTTGTGATAATAGAACTCTTTTATATCTTGAATGTGGTGGTGAACACGTGAACCAACGCATGATAAAATTGAATGGAACTATCACACACGTGAGTATTAGGAAAACTAAGGAAATTGTCATATAATAAGTAGATTACATCAATATAAATATCCTTGTGATATTTCACTATGGTTTTTTAAGATGATATCATTGTGGGGCTGGGTAAAGGGTGCACATGATTTTTAATCAGATAGTGAATATGTATCTGATTATTTCAAAACAAAATGTTTAATAAAAATTGATATTATATGACAAAATCAAATCTGTAATGAGATCTTGTGACTCTGGACTTCCTTAATGAAACCTTTCTCTGCTATAATTATTAGAGAAATGAGGAAAAAGACTAGTAGCCTTGATCATTGTAAAACTATTTCTGAACAAACTAAGTATAGGAAATCTATTATAAAAGGAAGAGCAGAGTAGTCAATTGTAGATCTTTGGATTTGAATTCAGTTCCTGCTGCTTACTAGATATGTAGTGTTAAGATATTTGTTTTAAGCTCTCTCTGACTCTATAAGCCATTGATAATAATGTCAACTAACTCAACATTACAAATTGGAAGATTCATGAATTAATGTGTACAATTGACTCAGAATTGTTCACAGGACTCAATACATGTTAAACTGTTGCTATAGTTTGATATATCTAAATAAATTTTTTTATTTTCAAAATACTCCATGTGACAACAATATATCCAGGATAATTGGTGAAAGCACCCAGAAATCACTCCAGATATGGGAACTCACACAAGACATTTTGTTAAGCAGACAGGCAGAGTGTCTGCCTGCAGGGTGAGAGAGAGAGAGAGAAAATGAGAAAGAGAGGGAGAGAGAGAGAGAGAGAGAGAGAGAGAGAGAGAGAGAGAGAGAGAGAGAGAGGGGGGAGAGAGAGAAAGTGAGAGAATGAGAGAGCATGTGCAAGAGCGAGAGCAAAGGAGAGAGAGAATGGTGGTGGAGCTATTCTTAAGTAGTCAAATTTCACAGGCTAATAACAACAGGCCAATGACTGATGAGAATATCGCAGGCTGATGAGCAGAACAATGGCTGGCTAGGATGTTCGCAGACAGACAATCTAGGTTGTAAAATGGTTTGGGGGTACAGAATACTGGAAGCAGCTGATGCCAATATTCCTCCCTTTTTGTTTTTATAGATATCGGTGGTGGGACAATGATCTTTCTTCTGTAGCTTCTTTGTGCAGGTTAGGGGCAAAGAGTCTCATTCCTGAAAAAAAAAAAAAAAAGGATTATTGGAGGGCTTTAGGTGGGATCAGAGTTTTTGGAGCCAGAAGTGTCAATTGTGAATTGCAGGTCTTGGCTTTGGGTGTCAGGGGCAGCTGGTAGTCTTGAAGGAGAAGCAGTTGATTGACCGATTGGTTGGTGAACTTGTGTGTGTCCGTGAGCTCTGGAGCTTGTGTGTCTGATCTTGTAGGAACTTCTGTAGGCAATTTAGCAGGCATGGTCTTATATAGGGAGATCTGTAGGCCTTAAAATGACCAAAAATTTCTGACTGGCAGTTTCCCACCTAAGAATCTTTTTGTAGCCTCCAATCTTACTTATTCTTGGGGCTAAAGCAAGTGTAGGTCTTAAGTTCCAATAATGTTTCTTTTAAACCCAGTTATGACTGTATTTTGGTTATAACTATTTTTGCTAGGTGTTCAAGACTAAGCTGGTCAAATTAACTTTGTTTCTGTCTGCTGTTAAGGGTCAGCTGAGTTCCCACAGCTCATAGTTACTCATGGAGAACTTGAGAGCAGCTTCTTAGCTCCTTTAGTGCTATTGCTAGGTAGGGTTTCCTTGATGAGGTGGCTTCCTTTGGAAGCATCAGGGATATCTCCCTTTTTCAGTGACCCTCCTCTGCAACAGGTGCACTGATTGGCTTCTCATCCTCTAGTGGTCTCATCAATCTTGCTGATCGGGAGGTTGTGTGGCCCAGAGTTGCAAAGCTCCTTAGAGAAGCTCTCCCATTCCCTGGGTTCAGGCTGACTCAGAGGGCAAGAGACAAATACTGGGTATTTTTGACCCTATATTTTAATCTCAATCTCTAAGTTTGATCTTAAACATCCAGCAAGCCAGTCTCACCAGTCATAAAGTAAGAGTACTGGGCTTTAACTTTAATGTTTACATCTTTACAGTTATTTACCCCCATTTATTTAATTGTGGTCTATTTTATCTTATCATCCTATAGGTGGTGATTTATTATCTCAAATTAATTTAGGTCGTTTGTTCTTGAAGTAATACTTCTGCAAAACATCAATCAGGCAATATTTTATAGAGTTTACAAGGAAAATACAAAATGGGATTAACAAAAGTAAAACATTTAGTTTGTGTAATAGCTATCTTGAATTTGACTGAACTATACATTATAATCCCTGTTTGAGATCACAGTAATTTTACAACAAAAAACAATCTTTTGAATATAACTTTAAATAAGCTGAATTCTGGCTTATTTTGGAGCCATTCTGACATGCAGCGGGGTGGGAGGCTGAGCCTTATCTCAGGTAAGGCAGGGTTCTTTACAAATCTTAGGTAAAGTGATCCAGTTGATATTTGCCTACTTCTTAAATGTCATTTTAAGAAGTTTACTTATATTGTTTCCTGAGTCTATGTGAATGTTAACACAATGACATTATATCCAAAACATAAATCAAGGAAAAACTGAGAGAGCTTTAACTTTCCTTTTGTGTGGCAAAGTGGCAAAATTCTTTCATGTTTCAGGAAATTAACCTTTAAACAAATCAGGCTCTAACAGGTCCTGTTATAGAACATTACATGATATAAATAAATCCTCAATACTATTATTGACACAAAGAGGGGTGAGAGTGAAGAGAAGGTTTGAACACAGGAAATCTCTACCTGCTTGCTGCTGCAGTTGACAGAAGTTGTATAAGTCCCATTCTCCATTCAGGAGGAGTCTAACTTATATTGGGGTCAGACTGTGTTGCAATGGAAAATGAGCCTGTGAGGTTTGAGATCTGGAGTTGAATGGAGAGGTTGAATGTGTTTGAGGAGACAGCCAAGTGGGTGGGGGTTGCAGAGAATTTTAGATTGGGCAGAGCCCAAGGCTAAGAGCTCTCAGAATCCCAGAGAAGGGAAACAGGAGAGGAAGAGGTTATTCCCATAACCTTTTTGATTTCCCATGTAGGAGCAGACCATCAGTGAGGGTTGTCGCCATCCCTGACAGGTCTGTGGCCGAAGCCGAGGGAGACCCTGGCCCAGAGAGAGAGAGAGAGTTCAGCACCATCATAGAAGAGCTCTGAGGACTCACCACCTTTAGAGAGAAGGCTGCCCAGAGTCAAATTCTGTGGTGGGCAAGGAGGTCAGCAATGGCAAGAGACAGAAACACCCTATGGTGAATATTGGCCAGGGAGGAGGCGGCACGGTCAAGGTGGCTCAGATCCCCATGAGGGGACAGCCAGCAGGCAATGACCTTGGATCCCATCCCGGGTTTCATCACAGAAAGACTTTCCTACCCAGAAACATTTTCTTCTCCCTTCTGCCTAATCCAAAGTAACTGTCTTTGAGTGAATATGTAATGATTTCACAGAAGAGCTACATTCTGGAAAAAAATTTTTTTTCTGTAATTAGAGAAAAGGTTAACTTCTACATGGTTTATATTTTAAAGACAGAAAGAGAGAATTAAGTTTGACCTCATGTTTGAAGCAACATGCTAAAGTTAGCTTAGGTTTAAATTCTTGATGAACTTGTATACAACGCATCCATTTGGATTCTCAGGGAAGAGCCAGGTAAGCCTTAATGCTTTACAGGAACATGCTCTTTTCTTGCCAGGTGCTTAATACTAAAGAAAAACATCTTTTTCCCCTTCTACTAAATATATTTTTGTACCTAGAACCCTTTATTGTTTTTGTCCACATTCTGAAATAACTCTTATGAAATTTTCTGAATTTAGATAAATTAAGATGAAATATTTTGTTTCCTATAGTACTCTGATTGAAACACAGTTGAAATTTTTGGGTCGCTTTGTATATAGAATTAGACCTGTTAGGACTTAAATCTTAGTAACCTTGTTTTTAGTGATGACATAAAGCAATTTTTTAAGGAGTTAGCATTTTAACTTTGTAAATCAACCAGGTGTCTCTAACAAACACATTTGAGTAATTCCATAAATGTCAAATATAATTAAAAAACCAAGCTATCAGATAAGTGTATTGAACAGTATCTACCATCTCTTTCCTGTTGAAGAAATGTAACAATTGATGTTAGACATTTTATAGACATCAACATTTTATTAATTTGACCACCTGGAACCTTGTGAGGTAAGTAATTTCAAAGACATTTCACCTTCATTTGCTTACCCAATTTTAAATTGACACTTTTTTAAATCATGTGTATTAAAGGTATCTAGATCAATTTTTAAATTTTAATTCATGAGCACTATATTTGGATGCCTATATATAGACAGACAATATGATATCAGACAACAGGATACACACATAACACAAAAGCAAAGGCCTTGTAGCTTTTTATATGTGAATCTCCATTGCAATGTAACACATGTTCAAAAATAACTCTAGAGTTGAATAAAAATAGAATTGATCAAAAAAAATTTACCTAGGTATGTAGGATCAAAATTGTGAGCTGGAAAAATATAATATTTAAGAAAAACAAAACAAGAGTCCTTGAAGAAGAAAATGATAATGACCATTAATTATAGTGTGAGACAGCAAGAAAGAGAAAGGCAGAGAGAGGGGGTGAGAGGGAGGGAGGGAGAGAGAGAGAGAGAGAGAGCGAGAAAGAGAGAGAGAGAGAGAGATAGAGAGAGAGAGAGATATCTGTGTTATAACCCAGGAGAAGTTTAAAAGAGACACTTTTTTTTTCAGTATCAGGTAGGTCCCTCACTGAGTGTGCTGCAGTCCACATTCTGATGTAGGCTTCAGCAAGGCTAGGCAGGGAAATTGCCTATGGCTTTTTAACCCTTTTTCCTGGTTGGTAATCCAGTCAGGTTTGGATGCAGAAAATTATCTCCCACTACTTTTGAGGAATGGTTCTGCTATATCATACTCTTTATTGTAACATGCCACTGGCTGTTGGGCTGGTTAGGGTTACTCCCTCCACACCAGCCACCTCCAGTAGAGGGGCTAGAATATAATATGTGCATGGGACCTCATGGCAGGAGGACTGGGTAGGCTGGGCAGGGGAATGGAAGCAGAAACAGAATGGGGCAAAGGAGATAGAGGAGCAGGGACTGGAGGGGCCTCTGCTGCAGCGGACTGGTATGGGGGTGGATTGTTAGCTGAGTCAAAGTCAGAGGAGGAGGAGAGGTTAAGAGAGGGAGAAGAAGCCAAAAGGAGGTGTTTAGGTTTGCAGGAAGAGTAAAGATCAGGTTTAGTGTGCAAGAAAGAGAAAGCTTGAAGATCGGGAATCCCTTTCCATCTGCCTGCTCACTCACAGATGTTGTATGCCATTATGTGGCCATTTTGGATTGATTATCTAAAGGATAAGTTTTGGTGGTTTTAGGCCAGGGGTCAGGTAAAGGGGTTTAAGATTGTCTAGTAGACACCCCAGGGGTGAATCTGCCAGAATGGGGGACCCAGATCCCATGGTGGAGACTGATACAGCTGAGTCAGTGTCCATGGCATCCCGAGGTCACAGATTAGTTGGTTGGAGATGAGAAGGCAGCACAGTGATGAGGTCATCACCTGACCATTAGTGTGTGCTGGGCAAAAGCCGAGAGAGTTAAGGACCTGATATCAGAATATTCGAGAGAAAGAGAAAGTGCAAAGAGGAGCATCAAACCTGAGAGAGAAACTCCACCATAAGGATTGGGGACCCACCTATCAGATAAGGTCAATTAATGGGACCAGCTGTAACTGTAAAAGTCATGACTGGGGGAACCCCCACTCCTCAACCATCTCGAGGTCACTGGGCAATCAACAGTCACATCTCAGGTCAGCAGAGGAGTGTTTAAATCGACCTAGGGGAAAACTCACCAATCTGAAGCCAGTGTCTGGATGTGGAGGAGAGCATCCAGGCAAGTGGAAGGTGGGACCAGTGTCTTGGGGTCTGGGGCAACAGATGGGATTCCACTTTCCTAAGTGGCAGTAGAAGAGCCCATCCAAGTCACGGCACCAATGAAAGTACACAGAAACTACTGTGGACATGGGAACTCACACAAGAGATTTTATTAAGTGGATAGGCAGAGTATCTGCCCACAGTGAGAGAGAGAGAGAGAGAGAGAGAGAGAGAGAGAGAGAGAGAGAGAGGGAGAAAGAGAGAGAGAGTGTAAGTGAGAGTGAGGAGGAAAGAGAGAGGAAAAAAGTGAGAGAGGGAGAGAGAGAGAACTCGCAAGAGCGAGAGCAAGGGAGAGAGAGAAATTGTGGTGGAGCTATTCTTAAGTAGTCAAATTTCACAGGCAAATAACAATAGGCCAATGACTGATGAGAATGTTTGCAGGCTGACAATCTGAACCAATGACTGCCGAGAATGTTCACAGGCTGACAAGCGGACCAATTACTGGCTAGGATGTTCACAGACTGATGATCTGGGTTGTAAAATGGTGTGGCAGGGCAGAATACTGGCAGCACCTAATGCCAATAACTGGGAGCATCCTCCAAGTGGCCATCACCTCAGTCTGTCCTAATACTTGAGATGTGAATATAACTTGATATCTGGTGAAAATAAATTTCATATATTCTAGTCTTTATGTAATTTGAAGCTAGAGAAAAATCAGTAGAAGATAAGACATTTCCATTTGGACACCTGTGGTAGAAAAAGTGATACAACCAGAAAAAATTGAATATGAGGAAAATAAGATAGTACTGTAAAGATTAACTACAAAATTAGTCTGGCATGGTGGTGCGTGTCTGAAATCCAAGCTACTTGGGAGTTTGAGAGGGGAGAATCTCAAGAGAGAGGCCAGCCTGGGCAACATAGCAAGACCTTGTCACATAATAAAAATTTTAAAAAGTAGATAACCCATGGAATCAATCCCAGTGCCACAAAAGTTTTTAATTAACTACATAATCAGAAAAATATATGCAAAATCACATTTAAAGATGAGTTCCTTAATCAAAGATTTTACCATAGTTGTCTCTCAAACTTTCATGTGCATAGAAATGTCAAGGGCATCTTTGTTAAAATGCAGATTTTGATTCAAGAAAGAATGGGGTAGGGGCTGAGATTTTACATTCATATGAAGCTCCTAGATGATAACAATGCTGCTTGTCCATGGACAAAACTTTGATCAGAAAGGAGGACCAAAATGGCTTGAAGATCCTTAGTTATATGTAGGTTTAAGAAAATATATTATATTTAATCAAAATGAATAGGATATATTAAAATGAAGGGTTTTTAAAAGTCTGGTGTCTTGAGCAAGCTGTCATTGACATAGACCAAACATATTTGTGTATTTCCACAATGTCAGAATTAATTGAATAACAATAAATTTATAGGCCATACCACTTTCAGTAGCAGCAGTTCAGCAAACACTTGTTGGTCACCTGGTAGTCATAAGTCAGGCAATCACATGTTCTTTTATTCCAATCTTAATCTCTAATATCATAACACATCATGCTTTACACAAATATGTTTTGTGTTACAGAAAGGCTAATAAAGTGTTAAGGCAGACACAGGCATTTAGGAGACTGAGCTGTGAGCAAAGGCAAGAGAGTAGATTAAAAATGCAGAGTCACTGTGATAAGATTATGATCCAGCCAAAGAACTTTTTCAGGGTGCCAAGCTGTTGAAGCACAGGAACTTGTACTAAGCCAGGATCCCAAAGGACCAAATTCTCAGGGTCAGCCTGGAGTGCGCAATACATGGTCATCCTGGACAAAAGAAACTTCACACTAATAAAGCCCAAGTGTAGTTTCTCTTGTGCTGGGCTAGCTCATATATGAGCTAAGGGCACAGAGTCAAGACCCAGACTCCGGGAGTTGGGTGGAAGTGGGCTTGTGGCAAGCAACCTGAAAACTCGTTTATTGTGGGAACAGCTATACGTTTTATAGGTTTCTTGCCCAATCACAACGTGCCACAGGGGATCAGACCACCAGGTTCCTATACGGGTTCCCTTGGTAACACTGAGTCAATTTGGGGCAGTTGTTTACTTTCCTGGTAGCCAAAGTGGAACGCTCCTCTCTGCAAGTTTTCCTTACGCACTTGAGATGTTCACTGCTGCCAGCCAAGAACTAGGATTTCTCCCAACACCCAAGGACAGAGATTCACCAGGTTCATTACTGTGACAATTTTTCTTGGCAAGGTTTATGATTATGAGTGACCAGGTGATGGGGTCATGATGCTGCCATTTCCAGTCTCAGGGTCAGGGTGTGTCTCCTTTGTGGACCTCAAGGACTTGCTTCTTTCTGTAGTCTGATGTTTTTTATAAGCTCCTGGATTTTTCCAATATGAGTTTGGTAGGCCCATGCATTCATGTGCTTTTGATTCATTTGATAAGTTCACAGGTGGCCATTTTTATTGGCATGCCTAATTTATTTATCATTTATGCCTTGTGTTTGTGCCAGGCAGATGCTGTTGTTTGCTCATATGAACAAGGTGTATAGTCATTCCACCTTAGCACTTTAACTCAAAATGGAGTAGTTTGTGGCAAACTACTGCTTTACAAAATGGAGTAACACAGTTTTAGGCATAGCTTGAAAACTGTTCTTCTATACATTCTGGAGTAATTCATAACCACACAGGTGACTTCTCTCTACAGGTGACTATAATTTTTGTCTTTCTAAAATGTTAGTACTTTCTGTATAAAATGTGGTTTGTGATAATTCTCATTTACTAAATGGGAAGCTTTTTCTACATCAAGAAATATGATATTGAAATTCCCTATGACATGTGTATATTAGTTGGAAGTTAATTGGATTGAAGTCAATGACAGCATTGTTTGTGACAAATCCTCCCCAAAAGTAATAATCTAACTACTTAATTATAAACATCATGTTCATTGCTAAAGTTAAAAGGCATTATTTATCCAGAATGTGTGTGTGTATATGTATGTACTTTTGTGTAAGTGCCTGGCCACTTTATGTATATTTGAATAGATATGTTTTCTAAGTGTTCTGCATTTCCAATCTTGTTATATTGTAGAGCCATAAATCTTCAGTAATATAAAATGGATAATAAGCACCTAAAATATGATCAATATCACCAGTCATTAGGAAAACACAAGCACACAAAACAAAAATAGATACCATTTCACACTCATGAGTATGGCTAATATTTTTTCTTCAGTTCTTTTATTAGAGCATTATAATTATACATAGTATTTGGGTTCCTTTTGACAAAATCATACGTATAAGGAATTTGATTTCAATCCCCATTTCCCCCCTTCCTCCCCATCTCACTCCCCCTTTCTCCCTTCTCTATTCTACTGATCCTCCTTTTGCTCCTTTATTTATTTTTCATTGGTACTTTCTACATAAAAGGGAAATTTGCTTTGGTACATTGATATATATATATATATATATATATATATATATATATATAGGATTCTGTTAAATTATTTCCATATTTCTTTCTCTTTCCCTCTGTCCTCCAACTCTCTCATTCTCCTACTTCTATTTTTCACTGATCTTCCCTATATCTTTATGATATTGGATTCCCTTCTGGAATGCTTTGTTTCCTTTATTTTGCTCTAGCTTCTGCATAAGAGAGGATACAATGGATCCTTGATTTTCTGAGTCTGGCTTATTTCACTTAGCATGATTTTCTCCATTTCCATCCACTTACAGGTAAATGCCATTATTTTATTCTTCTTTATGACTGAGTAAAACTCCACTGTGTGTGTGTGTGTATACATACACACATATATGTGTATGTGTGTGTGTGTGTATATATATATACACACATACATACATACATACATTTTCTTGTTCCATGCATCTATTGATGAGCATCTGGATTGATTCCATATGATCATTCTAGTTCTTTTGGATAAATACTGAGGAGTGGGATAGCTGGGTCATACGGTGGTTCCATTCCTAGTTTTTTGAGGAATCTTCATATTGCTTTCCAAAGTGATTGAACTAACTTTCAGTCCCAAAAATGTGTGAGCATACCTTTTCCCCCATATCCTCAACAGCATTTATTATTATTTGTATTCTCGATAATTGCCATTCTGGCTGGAGTGAGATAAAATCACATTGTAGATTTGATTTGCATGTCCTTGATTTTCTTCTTAATATGTTTTTGAAAGTTCTTTGCTAATATTTTATTAAAGATTTTTACTATTATATTCATCAGGAAGATGGGTTTGTGGTTTTCTTTCCTTGATATGTCTTTCTCTGGTTTTGCTATCAGGGTTATGCTTCCTTCATAGAATATATTTTGGAGTGTTCTTTCACCTTCAATTTCATGAAATAATTTGAGAAGGACTGGTTTTAATTCTTTAAAATTCTGGTAGAACTCAGGTGAGAATCATCTGGTCCTGGGATTTTCATTGTTGGTAGGCTTCTAATTGTAGTTTCAATTTCATTACTGATATTGGTCTGTTTAAATTTTCTGTATCTTTCCTGGATCAATTTGGGAAGGTTATAAAAGTCCAGGAATTTTTCAGTGTCTTCTAGATTTTCCAGTTTATAGGATCATAAAGTTTAAAAATAGTTTCCAGTGACACTCTGGATTTCAGAAGTATCTGTGGTGATATCTCCTTTTGCACATTTAATTTTGTTGATTTGTATCTTCTACATTTTACATTTGGTTAATTTGTCTTGGAGTTCATGAATATTATTCATCTTTTTGACAAATTGACCCTTTGCTGTATTGATCCTGTGTATTTTGTTTTCTTGATTTCATTAATTTTGGCTGTGATTTTTAACATTTCCTATCTTCTGATTTGGCTGTTACTTTGTTTTTCATTTTATTAGCTCTTGAGGTGGAGCATAAGTTTATGTACTTGGTATCTCTCTATTTTTTACCATAGGTTCTCAACGGTGCTGTAAAGTTTCCTTTTAAAACAGCTTTCATATTGTCCCAGATATTTTATTTTGTTTGGTACTGGGGATTAAACCCAGGTTTGCTTATTCACTGAGCCACTTCCCCAGTTCTTTTTTTTTAAATTTAGGGACAGTCTTTCTAAGTTGCTTAGGGCCTTGATAAACTGCTGAGGCTGGCTTTGAACTTGTGATCCTCTTGCCTCAGCCTCCCAAGCCTCTGGGATTACAGGTGTGCATCAGCAGGACTGACCCAGAGATTTCAATATGTTGTATTTTTGTTTTCATTTGTTTCTAAGAATTTCTTGATTTCTTCTCTCATTTCTTCTTTGATTCATTCTTTGTTTAAAAGTATATTGTTTAATTTGCATGTGTTTATTATGGTTTCTATTATTTTTCTTGTTGTTGATTTGGTGTTTCATTCTATTATGGTCCAATAGGATGTATTGGGATTATATTGATTTTTTTTATTTGCTAAGACATATATTGTAACCTATAATATGGTCTATTTTAGATACAGGTTCCATGAACTGCTGATAATAATATAAATTAAACTGTTTTGGGGTAAAATAGTCTCTATATGTCTACTAAGTCAATTAGATGTTTTGTATTATTTAGGTTACAAATATCTTTATTACTTTTATGCTTTGATGATATATCTATTGGTGATAGGGGTGTGTTAAAATCACCCAGTATTAGAGTTCATCTTGGATTTGATGTCAGGAAATACTATTTAATGTAATTGGATGCATGGGCATTTGGGGCATATAAATTTACTATCATTATATCTTCTTTTGTATTTTTCCCTTTACAGGGATTTAATTGTTTTCTTTGTTTCTTTCAATTAAATTTTGCTTGTAGTCAACTTTGTTATATATGAGAATAGCTACTCTGACTTATTTATAGACTCAATTTGCATGGAATATTTTTCCATACTTTTGCCTTCATCCTGTATCTTTGCCCGTGAGAGGAGTCTCTTGCAGATAGCATGTAGTTGGATCTTATTGTTGATCCATTCTGCTAATCTAAGTCTTCTAATTAGGGAGTTGAGACCATTTATATTCAATGTTATTTTGGATATGTGTTTGCGGGGTTTTTTTCATGTTTTACTTTTTGTCATGTTTAAATCTTCCTTGATTCTCATTTAGATGATTAGTCGTCTATTGATCTTCATCTGTTTGGGAGTTACTGGATTTTTTTTTTTTTTGATTCCTCTGTGATCAGTTGATCTTTGAGAATTCTTTGTAGTGCTGGCTTTGTTGTCATGAATTATTTTATTTTAGTTTATCCTTTTAAAAATATTTTTAGGTGTCAATAGGCCTTTATTTAATTAATTAATTTATTTATATGTAGTGCTGATAATCCAACGCAGTGCCTCAAACTTGCTAAGCAAGTGCTCTGCCACTGAGCTACAACCCCAGCCTGCTACTTAATACATTTTGTGGAAAATTTTTACTTCCCCATTGACTATGAAAGAGAGCTTTGCTTGGTATAGCAATCTTGGTTGGTGATTGTTTTCTTTCAGAGCTTGGAATATCCCTTTCCAGGCCTTCCTTGCTTTTAGTATCTGAATTGGGAAATCAAAAGTGAGTCTTATTGTTATGCCTCTAAATGTGACATATTTATTTCTCTTTTGCAACTTTTATTAATCTTTCCTTATTTCCTATCTTATTCATTTTGGTTATGATGTTTCTTAGAGATCTTCTCTTCTGATCAGGTCTATTTGGGGTCCTGTATATATCCTCACCTAGTTGTAAGCTTTTGTGTCTAAAAGGCACATCTGGTTGTAGTCAATCTCAGCTTCCAGGCTCACAGTATGCAATGTGGTAGCACAATTTGGGTTTTGACCAATTGTTTGTTTCTATTGTGGGGTGGTGCAGAGTTCTAAATTGCAGATTCCAGTAGTTGGGGTTTAGTCTAGATGGAACTTCGGAATTTTGTGGGTTGGTGTTTGAGAATTGTTCTGCACCCCCCTATTGGTGATGTTAGTCTCTACAGGATGTCTGGATATCTAGTGTCTCTGATAAAATCCACTTTTAGGGCATAGGGACAAATTCTCCACAGGTTTCACCTTCACCACTATGAATATGAAATACTGAATATCTGCCCTAGAGTTCAGAGGCTCCTGCGTGGCCACTGTAATGCCAGCAACTAGGGAAGCTCTCTGCCTTGGATGCAGAGCCTTAATGATCCAGGCAAACTTTTCTTTTGCCTATTGCAGTCTTTCTGGTTCAGGCACCTTCTGGAAATTTTTTTGGTCAGGAAATCCTGTTTCTGATCTCCTGTTTCCTGGGGGTGGGAGCACGTGGAGTGAGGATTGCAGGTGGTGTGAGTGCAGTGGGGGTTGTGAGTTCACTTTCCCTTGTGGCAGGAGCACAGTGGGCTCTCTTTCTCTGGTAGCACCAGCTTATTTTGCCCGCTGGGAACCCAGGGGGTGGTCACTTTCTCTGGTAGTGGTAGTGTCAGTGCACCTTACCCTGGCTGCAGGAGTTCAACTGATGATGGCTTTCTCCAGAGGTGCACATTCCTGGCCACAGGAGGTCATCAGGTGGTTGCTTTCTCTGGTAGTGCCAGTGTAACAGGCAGCCACCTTCTCTGGTAGGGCAAGCTCATGCTTTCCCTGGCAGTGAACAGTGCCACCCCAGCAGCTTTCCCAGTGAGCTTAGCACCTGTTTCTATGCCCCAAACTCTTCTGCTCCTGTGGGAGTTATTTTGGGTATCGTTGGCACTTATTTGCTTCCCCAACCAACTGACTCTGTTAAAATCAGCCCTCTTCTCTAATCCACAGGTTACCCCAAATCATTTTTCTTTACTTTTTAATTATTTCTCTGCCAGCCTTGCCCGTTGTTTGTCTGCACTGCCCTTCACCTTCACTACTGCCACTGGCAGTCATTATGTTGCCCAAGCTGGCACTTTTCTAAGGCATTATTTCTTATGTTTGCATTTCTGACTTCTGTAATGGTATAGAATTTTTTTTCACAGTTCAGTATTAGGTTTTCAGTAAGTTTCCCCAGTGATGCACCTTTCTGAGAAGCCATGTTTGTAAATCTGTTGTTGAGGAGTACATGGGATGCCATCTTCTATCCTGGCTAATATGTTTTCTAAAAGGTAGAATGACACATGTTGATGAAGAGGTAGAGAAATCAGAGCCCTATGTATAATGGTGGGAAAGTGAAATTGTGTAGTTGCTGTGGAAAACATTTGATGATTCCTAAAGAAAATCAAATATAGAATTAGTGTATGATCAGCAATTTAATTCTTTGGTATGTATCCCAAAGAACTAAAAGCAGAGTCTCAAACAGGTACTTATATACCAATATTCATAGCAGCATTATTCACAGTTGCCAAAAGGTGCAAACAACCAAATGTCCACCAACAGATGAATAAATATAAATAAAATGTGTCACACATGTGCAATAGAATATTTTTCAGTCTTAAAAAATGATGAAATTCTGATATATGTTATAGTGAAAAAGTATGTTTATATCATTAAAATATGAATTAATCACAGTATTAAATTAGAAGGAAAGCAGAGAAAAGGAACAAAAGAAGGATAGAAAAATAGAAAACAAATATTAAGTTGATTTATTTAAGAAACCATAATAATAATGACATTTGAGGTAAGTGATCTAAACACCTCATTAAAAATAAATATACGTCTGGCTGGGATAATAAGCAAGATGGAATTACTTGATATCCAGGAAAAAAAGTGTTTTAGTTTTCAAAATATAAGTATAGGAGAGGGCTGGTGATTAAGGACTGGGTGTCTGTGTTCAATCCTAGTACAGCAAAATAAATAAATTTAAAGGTTAGTATAAAATTAATAAATTATAAAACAGAATTAGAGAAAATAAATGAAACCAAAAGACTTTGAGAAGTTCAATAAAATTCACAAATTTCTAGACCAAGTGTCTAGGGGGCAAATGAGAAAGTGCTATGGTTTGGATATGTTCTACCCCCAAAGTTCATGTGTAAAAACTTGGTTCTGTATATACCTTATTAAAAGGTGGAGGCAGCTTTTAAAAAGTGTCTATCAATCACGAGGCCAGGAGTTTGATCCTAGAACCACAACAAACAAAATTTGCAGTCTGAGAGGTAAGACTTAATAGAAAGCCATATGGCCTCCCCCTCATGAATAAAGTTATGCTGCGTTAATGAATGTGGGATTGGTTTTGTATGACTGGATTAGTACTTGCAACAGTTAATTATAAAGTGAGGCCACTCCACATGCTTGGCCCCTTATGCACTCGGCAGTTTCTCTGTCTCTCTGCCATGCTGTGATGCTGCCAGGAGGCCATTACCAGGACATCAGCACACTGCTAATTAGATTGAACAGTCACCGGAATCATGAGCCGAATAAACTTCTCTTCCTTATAAAGTACCCATCCTCATGTATTTGGCTAGAGCAACACAAAACTAAGAAGAAACAAATTAGCAATAACAGAAATAGGATGAATAAGATCATTGCAAATTCTACAGGTATTAGAATAAAATAAGTATTATCAACAACTTAATGGCAATAAATTCAACAGGTTAGATGAAATTGACAAATGACTTGGAAAAGAAAAGCATGAAACAAAACTCAAAAATAAATGTATTGGGACTGAGGGTTTACCTTAGTGGTAGAGCACTTGCCTATCTTATGAAAGGCTCTGGGTTTGATCCCTAGCACTGAAAGAAAGAAAATAAAAAGAAGAAAAAAAAGAAAGGAAGGAAGGAAACTTGAACATCCCTGTATCTATTCAATAAATTTGTAATTAACCTTCCCACAATTTGAGGCTCAGATGATCTTACTGTGACTTCTGACAAATACATAAGGCAGAACAAATGTCTCCAGAAAAATCAAGAGAAGAGGTTACTTATAAACTCACTTTAAAGAGCCAGAATTACTCTAATAACAATTCCAGAAAAATAAGTGAGGAAACTACAGACTAACATCCTTCATGAGATGCAGGTGCAGTATGTTTTTTAAACTTTTTTGTTGTTAGTAATAGATGGACACAATACTTCATTTCACTAATTTTAATGTGCTAAGGATCGAACCAAGTGCCTCACGTGCTAGGCAAGTGCTCTACCACTGAACTACAACCCCAGTCCCTAGGTTCAATATTTTAAAAATAGTTTTAGCAAATTGAAGTAAACAATATAGCAATAGCATATGTCATCCATATCATGTGATAATACATCTCACCACCAAGGAATACAAGAGGTTTTAACACTTAAAATTGAATTAATGTGGGCTGGGATTATAGCTCAGGGGTAGAGCACTCACCTAATGTGTGAGGCACCATTCGATCTTCAGCACCAATTAAAAAAAAACCAAATGAATACAAAGAATAAAAGAGCAATCAAATCACACAAAATTGCCTAAAAAATGAATTAATGTATTTCACCAAATTCACAAGTTATAAAAATTGTCTCAATAGGCAGGAATAGCATTTGACAAAATCTAAATTCCATTCCTCATAAGTCTCTCAGCAGTGTAGTAATAGAAATAAACACCCTCAAATTGATAAAAGGAATCTATGAAAAATCTAATTCTAACATCACACTTAATGGCAAAAGAATGTTTTCCTCCTAAGATGAGACACAAGAAAAAGATGTTAGCCTTTTGGAGATTGGCTAGTGAAACAAGACAAGAAGAAATTGCAAATGAATTTAGAATATAATTTGAGACACATGAAAATGAAAAGGCAACACACAAATCTTACATGTTTTTAATTATAGCCTCCAGTAGAACCTGTGTCAAAATACACTC
Organism: Sciurus vulgaris; assembly: GCF_902686455.1. Classification (NCBI taxonomy): domain Eukaryota; kingdom Metazoa; phylum Chordata; class Mammalia; order Rodentia; family Sciuridae; genus Sciurus; species Sciurus vulgaris. The sequence goes on along the minus strand of NC_136471.1, from coordinate 93,255,246 downwards.
TACTGTCATGTATATGTAGAAATAATAAATAAATAAATGAACAAACAAACTGCACTAAGTGACTTTGGAATTACAGAGCCTTGGGCTCCGTTGCCATGGAAATCTAGAAAGTTTCTTCTCCACTCTATGAATATTAACACATGTGCATAAGACCTTGAGTCCTCAGATGGCACTGAATATCCAAGAAGCCCTACCCTTTTGTTAATGTTTCTTAATTTTTGCATTTTGAAGTCAGGTATTTCTTTATTAGCTTTTCATCACAAAACACCTTACAATAACAACTTAAAGGACAAAAGCTTATTTTGACTCACAGTTAGAGAGGTTTTGGTCTATGAGCAGCTGGCTCCATTGTTTCTGGTCCTGTAGCAAGGCAGAGCATCCTGGTGGAAGGGCGTGGTACAGCAAAACTGCTCACAGCATGGTGGCTGGACAAAAGAGGGAACAAAGGACAAGAAATACCTCAGGGCATGCCCCCTGTGACTTCCTACAACTAAGCCTCTCCTTCTAAAGTTTCTATCAGCTCCCTATAATTCCATCAGCTATGAAACCATCAGTGGATTGATCTACTGATGAAGTCAGAATCCTCAAGATACAATCATTTTCCAGGAGCCCCACCTCTGAACATTGACACATTGCAGACCAAGCTTTAAATACAAGAACTGGGGGGAAATTCAAGATACAAACCACAGTAGTTTCTCATCAGCATCTTTGTCAATTTTTGAAAATTCCTCCAAACTAGCTTAAATAAAGGAGACATGTTTATTGTTCTTCAATATTAAGGCACTAGCAGAGCCTCCCGTGAGTCTACTCAACTTCCAAGGGGGTGACATTAAGATCATTTTTTTTTACCCCATCACTCCCACTTCATTCATCCCATTTCTGTGTGTATGTGTGTGTGTGTGTGTGTGTGTGTTCACATGCGCGCACGTGCATGTGTGCTTAACAGGCAGGGTCTCTCTGTGTTGCCCAGGTTCCCCTTATAATCCAGGGCACAAGAAATTCTCCTGCCTCAGTTTCCCAAGTAGCTGAGACTATACCTGCACCACCATACACAGCTTCATCCCATTCTTAACAACAATTTAAATATTTCCACCCTGCTAGAACAAGTCCCTTAATTATCCAATTTATTTTTCCCTATATTCATACAAATCACTATTTTTCTCAGGGTTTTTTGACATAGGTTTTCCTCTTAGTGGCAGTCCTATGGCTAGTACCTCAGTATAGACAGAATTCAAGCTGGACCGTGTGTCTGAATCTTTCCCAACACTATCACTTAGGTATTGAAGAAAACAATAACCAAGGGATTATTTTAGGTATTACAAATTTTAAAAGCAAGAGATTTAGATCATGCTTACTTCATGTTACAGTGCATTTTCTTATGTATTCAGTGATTTAACCCCTCAGGGATTTTATCCACAATTTCTAAATGTCATAGGTAACATTTACTTCCAGAAACTGATCACAGTACAGATGCATTTTATACCACATTTGACCCTGTGGACATCCAGGAATCAATAATTTATTAACTCCTGAATGAACATCCTTTCGGGTCTGAAACCATGTGTTTCAGTGAGTCAGGATTGGTATAGGGAATCACACTTTACACACAAACCTGAAAGTTAGGGAGTAACAGTCTCTACTGTGAAGTTCAATAATTAACTAGATGGACAAACAAGAAATCAATAATACTCATGGTAATAAAGTTATGATTTGTTATAAAGATTAAAACTTTCCAAATTATTTAAAGGAACAGATACATAGGGTGGAGTCTGCAAAAGTTTCATGTATGGAATTTCCAGTTTTCTTCTCTTAGTGAATTCATGGACAGCACTTATTTTCCTGGCAAAAATGTGTGACAATACTAAACATATTACAACTAAGGAAACTCATGTGAGCCTGTGTCCAGAGATTTTTAAAGGGGCTCAATCATGTAGATGTGATTCACTGCCCATGGCTCACTTGTACCCTCCAAACCCTCTAGAGGTAATGTGCATATCATATGGCATAAAGCCTTTGTCATAACTCAAGATTGTTAAGTAATCAGCATAATTGAAGGCCCCTAGGTAAACAAAGGCACTTATCAGGCAGGACACTTCAAAGGTTTGCATATCACCTGCTTAGAGTCAAGGGAAATTGTCAAGCCTTTCCTTGGTGAAGATTATATCTTTACAATATAGTGTACCATTTCTTTCTCCACTCCTTTAGTTTTAACCTGTATGTGTGTGTATATTGATAGAGTATATATTAGAACTTTTTTGTTTACATATTTATCATCTTTTTCCAGAGTGTAATTGAGTAGATTACAGAGATATACACTCTTCAACATAATAATGTGGATTTAAAGTTGTTCCCTGCCTCCCCCACAAAGAATCTCATAATATTGGGGCAAAATAGAGCCACAGGAGCTAAATGTGTATGTCACATTGACCCAAACCTCTTCTTGTATGATGCTATGGTTTGGATCTTAAAAGTCTTAAATGTTCCCCAAAGTCCCCTGGTTGGCACTATTGGGTAGGTAAGGGTAACTTTAAGAGGTGGAACCTAGGGGGGAGGTCTTAGGTTACAAGAGGCATACCCTTGAAAAGGGGTATTGTGAAGCAGACCCCTGCCTTCTCCTCTTTCCTTGATGTCCCCATGGTAAGGTGAGAAGCTTTGCTCCACCATGTGCACCCTGCTGTGAAGTACAGCTACAAAAGTCATTTGGATGACTTTTGTTTCTTTTTCTTACACAATTACTGTGACTAGGACTTCTGCTACTTTGATGAATAGAAATGGTCTAGGTGAGTACCATTGCCTTGTTTCTGTTTGTATGCCCCAAAGCAACAGGGGCAACTGATCATGGACTGAATCCTGTAAAACCATGAGTGAAAATAAATGTCTCTTTATAAGGTGATTATCTTGGGTATTTGTTAGTGAAACGAAAAGCTACTGTAGGTGCATTTACATTGATTGTTGGATAGAAAAATGGAAACCTTATGGAATTTACTAACAAGTCCCAATGTATTTCCCTTTTCAACTTATATAACAGATCACTTTTACCTGTAGAATATAGCCCTTTGGGGGAACCAACTATAGCCAGTTTGATCCTCCTTATTTCATTTCATTTGGTCCTCAAGAAGAAAGTACATTGGAATTTTTATAGGAGTCTCATGGAATCTGTATATAACTTTGAATAGTGTGGATATTTTAACATTAAATCTCCCAGTCCAAGCTTGTTTTGGAGAGCGCTCACCTAGCATGTGCAAGGGCCATGGTCCAAATCCCCCGTGCCTCAGAGGGGGAAAAGTCCATGAATTCAGGATGTCTTTTCATTTATTTGTGTTTTCTTTAATATTTTTCAGTATATAGCCATTCTGCCTCATTAATTAAGATTATCCCTAAGTAATTTATTCTCTTTGATGATATTGTAAATAGATTTTTCTTGATTTCCTTTTGAGATAATGCACTGTAATGTATAAAATACAGTTGATTTTTGCATGTCATCTGTGAGTAGAGATCATTTTAATTCTTCCCTTCCAATTTGCCTGATTTTTTTCCCACAATTACTCTGTCTAGGACTTTCAGTGCTTTGCAGAATACAAAGGGTAAAAGTAAGTATCCTTGACTTATTCCTGATCTTAGAGGAGGTGTTTTCCTTTTTGCACCAGAGAATATGATGTTATCTGTGGGCTTTTTATATGTGGCCTTTATTGTGTTGTGATTTCCACCTAGTCTTATTTTGTCAAATAAGTTCTTGTTATCAAAGGGTATTAAATTTTATCCAAATGCTTTGTCTGTATTACTTCAGATATCATGCATTTTCTATGTTCTTTATCAGGTTAATATGCATTGATTGATTTTAGATTGTTGAGGTATCATTGCATTTCAGGAATAAATTCTCCTTGGTCATGGGATATGATCCTTTCAATGTGTTCTTGATTTCTGTTGCTAGTTTTTTTTTAAATGCTTGCATCAATATTTGTATCAGGGATATTGGTCAGTAGATTTGTTGTAATGTCTTTGACAAACCCTAAAAAGGGATAATTAAGCAAAAATACTGAATTCATAAACTGAGTTTGCAGATGTTCCATCCTCTTCAATTTTTTGGAAGAGTTTGACAAGGACAGTAGCGAATTCTTTAAATGTCTGGTAGAAGTTGCTGTGATGTCATTGGATTCTGGGCTTTTCCTTTTATTTGTATTTTTTAATTTTGATTCATTGTACACAAATGGGTTACAACTGTTGTTTCCCTGGTTGTATTCAAAGTACAGTCACACCATTTGTGTAATCATACATGTACAAAGAGTAATGGTATTTGTTTTATTCTATTATTTTTCCTTCCTCCCAACCACTCCCCACCCCTCTTCTTCCTCTATACAATCTATCCTTCCTCCATTCTTGCTTCCCTCCCCCCCATTATGTATCATCATCCACTTCTCAGAGAGATCATTCAGCTTTTGGTTTTTTGGGATTGGCTAATCTCACTTAGAATGATATTCTTAACTGCATGCATTTACCAGCAACTGCCATAATTTTATTCTTCTTTATGACTGAGTAATATTCCATTGTGTACATATATCACAGTATCTTTATCCATTCAACTATTGAAGGGCATCTAGGTTGGTTCCATAATCTAGCTATTGTGAATTGAGCAGCTATGAACATTGATGTGGCTGTATCTCTGTAGTATGCTGATTTTAAGTCTTTTGAGTACAGGCCAAGGAATGGGATAGCTGGGTCAAATGGTGGTTCCATTCCAAGTTTTCTAAGGGATCTCCACACTGCTTTCCAGAGTGGCTGCACTAATTTGCAACTCCATCAGCAATGTATGAGTGTACCTCTCTCCCCACATCCTCACCAGCACCTATTGTTGCTTGTATTCTTGATAATTGCCATTCTAATTGGGGTGAGATGAAATCTTAGGGTAGTTTTGATTTGCATTTCTGTAATTACTAGAAATGTTGAACATTTTTTCACATATCTGTTGATTGCTTGTAGATCTTCTGTGAAGTGTCTGCTCATTTCCTTAGCCCATTTGTTGACTGGATTATTTGTATTCTTGGTGTAAAGTTTTTTGAGTTCTTTATATATTCTGAAGATTCCTGCTCTATCTGAAGTATGTGTGGCAAAGATTTTCTCCCACTCTGTAGGCTCTCTCTTCACATTGCTGATAGTTTCCTTTGCTGACAAAAAAGCTTTTTTGTTTAAATCTATTTCAATTATTGATTCCTGCTTTTATTTCTTGTGCTTTAGGAGTCATGTTAAGGAAGTCTGGTCCCAAGCCAACATGATGAAGAGTTGGACCTACTTTTTCTTCTATAATCTGCAGGGTCTCTGGTCTGATTCCTAGGTCCTTGATTCATTTTGAGTTGCTTTTTGTGCAGGGAGAGAGATAGGGGTTTAGTTTCATTTTGCTGCATATGGATTTCCAGTTTTCCCAGCACCATTTGTTGAAGAGGATATCATTTTTGCATTGTAAGTTTTTGGCACCTTTGTCTAGTATGAGAAAACTGTATTTATGTGTGTTTGTCTCTGTGTCCTCTGTTCTGTACCATTGGTCTACCTGTCTATTTTGGTGCCAATACCATGCTGTTTTTGTTACTATTGCTGTATAGTATAGTTGAAGTTCTGGTATTGTGATACCCCCTGCTTCACTCTTCCTGCTAAGGATTGCTTTAGCTATTCTGGGTTTCTTATTCTTCCAGATGAGTTTCATGACTGCTTGCTCTATTTCTGTGAGATACGTCATTGGGATTTTAATTGGAATTGTATTGAATTTGTATAGCGCTTTTGGTAGTATGGCCACTTTGACAATATTAATTCTGCCTATCCAAGAACTTGGGAGATATTTCCATATTCTATGGTTTTATTTAATTTCTTTTGTTAGTTTTCTGTAGTTTTCATTGTAGAGGTCTTTCACCTCTTTCGTTAGATTGATTCAAGTATTTTCTTTTCAAGGCTATTGCGAATGGGGTAGTTTTCCTAATCTCTCCCTCAGAGGATTCATACTTACGAATAGAAATGCATTAGATCTGAGTGTTTATTTTATATCCTGCTACTTTGCTGAATTCATTTATGAGTTCTAGAAATTTTCTGGTGGAATTTTTGGCTCCTCTAAATATAGAATCATGTCATTGGCAAATAGTGATAGTTTGAGTTCTTCTTTTCATATTTGTATCCCTTTCATTTCTTTGATCTATCTAATTGCTCTGGCTAGATTCTCAAGGACAATGTTGAATGGAAGTTGTGAAAGAGGATATTCCTGCCTTGTTCCAGTTTTTAGAGGGAATGCTTTCAGTTTTTCTCCATTTAGAATGATGTTGGCTATGGGCTTAGTATAGATAGCCTTTACAATGTTGAGGTATGTTCCTATTATCCCTATTTTTTCCAGTGTTGAGCTTGAAAGCGTGCTGTATTTTATCAAATGCTTTTTTTGCATCTATTGAAATAGTCATATGATTCTTAACTTTAAATCTGTTGATGTGTTGAATTACATTTATTGATATCTGGATGTTGAACCATCCTTGCATCCCTGGGATGAAACCCACTCGATCATGCTGCACTGCCTTTTAATGTTTTGGTATGTCATTTCCTAAAATTTTATTAAGAATTTTTGCATCTATATTCATCAGTGATATTGGTCTGAAGTTTTCTTTCCTCGATGTGTCTTTGTCTGTTTTTGGCATCAGCATGATACTGGCTTCATTGAATGAGTTTGGAAGGGATCCCTTCTTTTCTATTTCATGGAATACTTTGAAGAGTATTGAAATGAGCTCTTCTTTGAAGGTCTTGTAGAACTCTGCTGAGATCCATCTGGTCGCAGGCTTTTTTGGTTGGTAGGCTTTTGATGGCTTCTTCTATTTCATTACTTGAAATAGATCTATTTAAGGTGTTTATGTCCTCCAGATTCAGTTTGGGTGGATCATATATCTCTAGAAACCGTTTGATGTCCTTTAGATTTTCTATTTTGTCAGAGTATAGATTTTCAAAATAGCTTCTCATTATATATTGCATTTCAATAGTGTCTGTCATGGTATTTCCTTTTTCATCACAAATTTTAGTAATTTGAGTTTTCACTCTCCTCTTCATTAGTATGACTAAAGGTTTATCAATTTTGTTTATTTTTTCAAAGAGCCAACTTTTTGTTTTGTCGGTTTATTGAATTGTTTCTTTTGTTTCAATTTCATTGATTTTAATTATTTCCTGTCTTCTATGACTTTTGGTGATGATCTGTTCTTCTTTTTCCAGGGCTTTGAGCTGTAATGTTAGGTCATTTATTTGTTGATTTTTTTCTTCTTTCATTGAATGAACTTCATGCAATGAATTTTCCTCTTAGTACTGCTTTCATAGTGTCCCAGAGATTTTGATATGTTGTATCATTTTTCTCCATTACCTCTAAGATTTTTTTTATCTCCTCCCTGACGTCTTCTGCTTTCCATGCATCACTCAATGGTGTATTATTTAGTGTCCAGGTGTTGTAGTTTTCTGTTTTTTATTTCATCATTGATTTCTAATTTCATTCCACTATGATCCAATAGAATACAAGGTAGTATCTCTATCTTCTTGTATTTGCTTACAGTAGCTTTGTGGCATAATTTATGGTCTATTTTAGAGAAGGATCCATGTGCTGCTGAGAACAAAGTGTATTCACTTGTTGATAGATGGAATATTCTATATATGTCTGTTAAGTCAAAATTGTTGATTGTGTTACTGAGTTCTGTGGTTTCTTGTTCAATTTTTATTTGGAAGATCTATCCAGGGATGAGAGAGGTGTGTTAAACTCATCTAGTATTATTGTGTTGTGGTCTGCTTGGCTCCTGGAATTGAGAAGGATTTGTTTGATGTAAATGGATGCACCATGGTTTGGGGCATAATTAACAATTATTATGTCTTCCTGATTTATGTTTCCCTTAATCAGTATGAAATGTCCTTCTTTATCCCTTCTGATTAACTTCGTCTTGATGTCCACTTTATCTGATATGATTATGGAAACCCCTGCTTTTTTGCTGAATCCATGTGCATGTTATGTTTTCTCCCATCCTTTTACCTTTAGTCTGTGGGTATCTCTTTCTATGAGATGAGTCTCTTGAAGGCAGCATATTGTTGGGTCCTTTTTTTAAATCCAGTCTCTCTGTCTGTGTTGTAGTTGATGGGTTTAGGCCATTTACATTCAGGGTTATTATTGAGATATGACTTGTATTCCCAGTCATCTTGGCTTTATTTTGGTCTTTAACTTGACTTGGTTTCTCCTTTAATTGGCTTTTCCTTTAGGATAGTTCCTCCCTTTGCTGACTGACATTGTTGTTTTTAATTTCTTCGTCATGGAATATTTTGCTGAGGATGTTCTGTAATGCAGGTTTTCTATTTGTAAATTATTTTAGCTTTTGTTTATCATGGAAGGATTTTATTTTGTCATCAAATCTGAAGGTAAGTTTTGCTGGGTATAAGATTCTTGGTTGGCATCTATTTTCTTTCAGAGTTGAAATATGTTTTTCTAGGCCCTTCTAACTTTTAGAGTCTGGGCTGATGAATCTGCTGATATCCATATTGGCTTCCCCCTACATGTAATCTGATTCTTTTCTCTCATAGCCTTTAAAATTCTATCTTTTTTTTGGATGTCAGGCATTTTGATTATAATGTGGCTTAGTGTAGGTCCATTGTATTTTTGTGCATTTGGGGTCCTATAAGCCTCTTGTATTTGATTTTCCATTTCATTCTTCAGATTTGGGAAATTTTCTGATATATCATTGAATAGGTTGTTCATTCCCTTGTTTTATATCTCTATGCATTCCTCAATCCCAATGATCTTAAATTTGGTCTTTTCATGATATTCCACAATTCTTGTAGATTCTGTTCATGATTTCTTATTATCTTTTCTGTTTGGTCAACTTTGTTTTCAAGATTAAATATTTTGTCTTCATTGTCTGAGGTTCTGTCTTAGAAGTGATCTAGTCTGTTGGTGATACTTTCTATTGCCTTTTTAATTTGGTTTTTTATTTTCTTCATTTGAAAGATTTGTTTTTTTTTTTTTCAGAATCTCTCTTTATTGAAAAGATCTTTTCCTTCTTGCATTTTCTCTCTTAACTGTTAATTGGAGCAATCATTCATTGCCTGCATTTGCTCTCTTATCTCTTCCTTTGCTTCTTGGATCATTTTAGTCATGTACATTCTGAACTCCTTTTCTGACGGTTCTTCTGCCATGCTGTCATTGGATTCTACTGATATAGCATCTAGGTTTGTTTGGGACACTCTTCCCTTGTTTTTTCATGTTGTTCATTTATCTTCCCCTGTAGCAATGCAGACCCGAGGTATTATGGTTTACCCCATTATAGGCTTATAGTGTCCCTGCAGGTTTCTAATGCCCCACCTTAAAGTGGAAGATCAATATTAGCAGCACACAGTACAAACAATATGCATCCTTAACCCAAATAGGTCCTATTAATATATTAACAGTATTGTCTTAATAAACAGAGATGATGAGTTTGATTATTATCTGCAGCATAAAGGATAGGTTTGCAATAAGATCCTCAATTTCTAATGGTGGACAAAGAGGATGGGGGAGGGATGTAGGATGTAACATTAATGAGTATATGTAGGTAGTAGATCATAAGAAGAGTAAAAGTGGAATCAAAAGAAACTGGTTGTTACCATGAGAAAAAGGAGAAAGTGTCTCCAAGGAAACAGATAAATAAGATGAAAATAGAATGAGAAAAATAATAAAAAAACAGAAAAAGTAGTAATAATAGTAATAATACTAGTAATAAAAATTATACAATAAAACTATAATATACTATTCAAACCTCCTAATCTTCAGTAGCCTGATGCATGAAAGGTACTTGATAATGCAGTGTCCCAGGAAGGGAGCTACCTGGACTAAGGATGTTGGCATCCATGTCGGGACTAATCCATGATAGTGGGCAAAGGCATCCCCATGTGTCGGTAGATGGGGAACCACAGTGCTGTGCAGAGACTGCCCAGGGCAAGGTGGCACTGGAGACTGCAGGCTGGGCCTGGGTGGCACTAGAGATTCTTGTGATGGGTTTCTGTGCCTGGTCCTGGGCTGCTGCATAGCCTAAAACAATTATTTTTAAGAATTAAAATTTTGGACTTACCTGTGACCAATTTCCTCTTTCCCATTTCAAAAGTGAAAAATGTCTATCCTCTGCCTGTCCCACCATTGCATTTCGGAAGCACATAGGGTTTTTTTCCACATGTTTTATTGGTATATTATAGTTGTACATATTAATGGGATTTGTTGTTACATATTCGTTCATGCACACAATATGACAATATAATTTGACCAACATTACCACTCCTTCCCACCTCCCACCCCTTGGTTCCTTTCCTTTACTGATTTCCCTTTGATTTTTAGGAGATCTACCCGCCCTCACCTTTCTTTTCTTTTTTCCTCTCTAGCTTTCACATTTGAGAGAAACCATATGGCATGTAACATTTAACCTTCTGAGTTTGACTTATTTCACTTAACATGTAGGTTTCTAGTTTTATCCTTTTTCCTGCAAATGCCATTTTCATTTATTTTTATTTATGAATGAATAAAATTCCATTGTGTATTATATACCACATTTTCTTTATCCATTATTCCATTGATAGACACCTAGGCTGGTTCCATAGTTTGGCTCTTACATATTGTGCTGCTATAAAAGTGGGTATGCACATATCACTATAGGGAGGTTCCTTTAATTCTTCAGGGTAAATACCAAGGAATGGTATAGCTGTGTCATATGGTGGTTCCAGGCCTAGTCTGTTGGGGAACCTCCATGCTGATTTCCATAGTAGTTATAGTAATTTACAGTCCTATATAGTTTGATTTCACAGGTACACAGTTTGTCTCAGGATTAATTGTACCTTGAATGGAATCTCACCCATATCTGATCTAGATGAAATTTAGATGAGATTTTGGGCTTTTCAAGATGATGTTGGAATGAGTTAAGATTTAGAGGGATTATAGGAAATAATGAATGTATATTATATGCAAGAGGGCATGAGTTTTGGGAAGCTTGGGACAGAATGCTATGATCTGAATGTTCCTGTTGCCCCAAATTCATATGTTTAAGACCTACTCACCAATGTGATAGTATTAGGAGGTGGGGCCTTGAGGAAGTGATCAAACTTCAAGAATGGTATTAGCTCCCTACAAAAGGGGCCTCAGAGGGCTGCCTTGCCCCTCATGCCATACTGGACACAGCAAGAAAGCTGTGTCTGTGAACCAGAAAGCTATCAGAAACCAGATACTGAATCTGCCAGCACCTTGATCTTGGACTTTCCAGCCTCTAGATCTTTGAGGAATAATATCAAAGTTGTTGTTTATAATCTACCTAGTGTACAATATTTTGTTATAGGACCCTGAATGGGCTAAGACAAATACTAAAATGTATACATATATTAATTATAATAACATACCAACAAAATCATAACTTGGCAAGAAGGGAGAAAAAAATAAAGCATAAGTATACTACCTCTTTCACAAGGAGTTAGATGGACACCATCAAAAGTTGAAATGTAACTTTAAAAGTAAAAAAAAAAATCATTCATTCATTGTTTATTCTATTCTTTTGTAAAAGGATATGTTAGAAAGTAAAATATACTATTGTAAGGCAAAGAAGGACATACCTTTTTGTACAAAGAAAGACATACTAGAATAATATTTGATCATTCTGTCTAACTTAGAATATGAAAGTACATAACTGCTTTAAAAATTCATTCCTTTTTTCTTTTACTTATTTCTTAATATCTTCAATTTAATTTTGATAAGTATAATGTGTACTTTAGTTATCCATATTTATGTATGTCATTCTTATTTGTAAAATGGGTACAGCATAGTTATAGCATTTCATTTTGCCAGTGTTTTAATTCTATTTAAAATATTAATTTGTTAAATAACAATGTGTAACTCACACTGAATATCTGCTTTATATTTATTTTTTGACCAGTAGAGTATTTTATACAACTTAAGAAATATATGTAGAATGATACTGATGACCATACTCTTCACATATTAGAATTTTTCTCAAACTACCTGGGAAAATAAGAAGGAGAGGATTCCTGACTTTTAACAGAAAAAAAATCTTAACACATACTGCATTACAATGATCCAAAAAAATAGTTGAGTGACACAAAAGATATTTCAACATTATTTAGGAGATATTGCATTACCTAGCTCTATCTGTAAATCAGGAATGATTTTTTGATACCAGTACTCTTCAAAAACTGGCTTTCCCGCTAGGCATGGTGGTGCATGTCTATAATCCCAGCATATTGGAAGGCTGGGGAAGGACAATTGCAAGTTCAAAGTGAGGCTCTAAGCAATTTAGTGCAACCCTGTCTCAAAATAAAAAAAAATTAAAACTAAAAATGGCTGGGGATGGGGGTCAGTGGTTAAGTGCCTCTGGGTTCAATCCCTGGTACCAAAAAAAATGTCTTTACCTAATTTCAGATATGGCTTAGGGAAGATGGAGTTCTAGAATAGAGATCATCGTATTTTAGATGGATTCCTGATATCAAACAAGTACCAGTCCTAACATGAGTGTCCTTAATTTATCATCCCAAAAATCTGTTGTATAAAACAATATATCTCCATAATTTTTGTTTATTTGTACATAGTACTAGGGATTGAACCCTGGGGCTCTCTACCACTGAGCTATATCTCCAGTCCTTTTTATTTTTTCAATTGAGACATGGTCAAAGTTGCCAGGCTGGCCTCAAACTTGTAGTCCTCCCACCACATCCTCCTGAGTCACTAGGATTGCAGGTGTATTCCATATATTTTTTAAAATTTTTTCATTGGTGCATTAGAATTATACATAATACTGGAATTCATTTTGCCATATTCATACATGCACATAGCATAATTTGATCAATTACATTCCCAAGTAATTCTCCTTTCTGCTGTTAATCCTTCCCCCAGTTCACTTCCCCAACCCCACTGTTCTCCCTTCTATTTTCATGAGATCAGGTTTTTTCCTTTTTTTTTCTGTGTACCTTCCAAATATGAGAGAAAAGTTATCACTCTTGACTCTTGAGTCTCTTAGCATGATACTGTCCAGTTGCATTTATTTTCCTGCAAATGATGTAATTTCTTTCTTCTTGATGGTTGAATAAAACTGAATTGTGTGTGTGCATGTATGTGTGTGTGTGTTTGTGTAATATATATATATATATATATATATCAGTTTATTTTCCATCTGTCAATAGACACCTTCTCTGGTTCCATAATTGGCTATACTGAATGACATTGCTACAAACATGGGTATGCATGTATCTGTACAGTATGCTGACTTTAGCTTTTCTGGATTATACTGAGGATTAGCTGGATCATATGATGATTCCAATCCACAGTCTTTTAAATAAGTGGTTCAGGTACCCTTATGGCTTAAGAAGCCTATAACAGCTGAATATCAAAAAAGCAAACTCACTCAATTGGGATATAACATCAAGTAGGTATCTTGACACACCTGTGACAAATAATGATATTGAATTTGTTGTTTAAAACCCTTATAAAAATAAATTTCTAAACAGAGGTGGTTTCACTGACAAGTAACATTTCTACAAAAGAAATTTAAGAAAATAAAAGCAGAATGAACATTTTCAACCTCATTTTAACAATATAGGATTACCTCGATAAGAAACTAGACAAAGGCATTACAAAGTAAGAAAAATATAGGCTATTTTCCTTAATAAACATAGATGCAAATTTCCTCAGCAAAACTAGTAGCAAATAGAATCCATCAGTAAATAAAATAATAATATGCTGCAACCAACTGAAGTTTATTTCAAGTTTGCAAGTCTGATCCAATATTAGAAAGTTAATCAATGTAATCCATTATATTAAAAAGGTAAAGAAACATGATCCAATAATTGGATGCAAACAAAAATTTGGTAGAACATAACCCCTATTCATCATGGAAAAATCTCAGTAAAGAATAAATAGAAGATAATTTCCTCAACCTGATTAAGAGTATATGCCAAAATACCCACAAGTAATCTCATACTTAATATTTTTATGGTTTAAATCTGGAATTTTATGCGTCAGGGAATGCAATAGTGTTCAGAGGCAAAAATACTAGATCATCAGGGCTCTGACCTCATCTGTGTATTAATCCATTTGATGGAGTCATAATTTGAATTCACTTATTGGGAGATGGTAAAAACAATAGGCAGGCTAGAGGAAGTAGGTCACTGGGAACATATCCTTATTATATCTTTCCCTGGCCCCTTCCTCCCTCCCCACCCCTCATTCGCTCAGAGATAATGAGAGCTGCCATAAAAAGATGACTAAACCAATAATGAACCACTAAATGCTTTTCCTCTAAAACCAGTTACAATGAAATGATGTCCTCACTCACCACTCATATTCAACATAGTGCTGGAAATCCTAGACAGGAAAATAAGGTAGGAAAGGGAAATAAAAGGTATACAGAATAAAATTGGAAAAACAAAATTGCACATAGTGGAACATGACAAATTTTTCTATTGAAAAATCCCAAAGAATCTTTTTTTCAAAAATTGCTACAACTAATAAATGAATATAGCAAGATCAAGAGACAAAACCAATATGCTGTCAATACACTTTAAAAAGGAGAACTTCCCCCTTATAGGAAAGGAACATATGGAAGTCCAAATCTTAAAAACAGGGGCTGGGGTATAATTCTGTGCTAAAGCACTTCCCAGCATGCACAAGGCCCTGGTTCCAATCCCCAGCAGCCCCCCAAAACTCACTTGTAAACATGCTTCAAAATATATACTTAGGGAGATATATAAGGAATCTATATCTGAATCTGTATATTTAAAATTTGAAAATGCTCACGAAATAAACCAAAGACCAAAATAAATCAAAGTATATATCATAAAGAAACATTGGAGAAAAAGCTTTTTAGTTTGAATCTATCCCATTTATTGATTCCTGTTTCAGCATACTACAGTGACACAGTCACATCAATATTTATAGCAGCTCAATGCAAAATATCTAGATTGTGGAACCAACCTAGATACCCTTCAAGAGATGAAAAGATAAAGAAAATGTGGTACATATACACAATGGAATATTATTCAGTCATAAGGAAGAATAAAATCATGGCATTTGCAGGGAAATGGATGGAGTTGGAGAATATCATGCTAAGTGAGATAAGCCAATCTCAAAAAACGAAGGTGGAATGATTTCTCTGATAAGTGGATGATGACACAAAAGGTGCGAGGAGGGATAAGGGAAAAAAGAAGGAAGGATGGATTTTGTAGAAGAAAATGAGGAGTGGGGAAGGGGCATGGGAAGGAAAGATAATGGAATGAGACAAACATCATTACCCTGTGTACATGTATGATTACACAAATGGCATGTCTCTACTTCCTGTACAACCAGAGAAATGAAAGTTGCACCCCATTTGTGTGCAATGAATCAAAAAATAATACTAATAAAAAAGAATCATTGGAAGACTCAATTTGATCTATAAGTTTAATAAAATTACAATCAAATTCCTACCCACTGATTCTAAAATATGGGAAGGCTAAGAAACAAGAACATGCAAATAATTTTGAAAAAGAAAGGGGAAATATACTATCCTTTAAAAAGACTTTCCATGGAATTATAGTGATAAAGACTATGATACTAGGGCTGGGGCTGTAGCTCAGTGGCAGAGTGCGTGTCTAGCACATGTGAAGCACTGGGTTTGATTCTCAGCACCACATAAAAATAAATAAATAAAAGGCATTCTGTCCATCTACAACTACAAAAAATATTTTTAAGAATGACTTTATTGTACTGGATAAAGGACAGACACATAGATAAATGGAAAAGGATAAATAATACAGAAATAGACTCCCATAAATGCAGCTAGATAATTATTGAAGGAGTTACAAAAGTCATTCAATGGAGGATGAATGGTATTTTCACTAAGTGATCTTAGAACAATTGCACTTTCATAGGCCAAGAAAATTAACTCAGATGAATTATAAATGTAAACATTAAATATAAGATTATAAAACTTTTAGAGTTAAGCATATTAGAAAATATTCATAACCTAGGTTTAGATGAAAAGATGTTAAACATGACACCAGATGTTTAATCTAGCACAAAAAAGTTCACTTCAACATAATTAAAAACAATGTTCCCATACACACACACAAGAAAAACTATTAATAGGATGAAAATACAAGATTCAGACTGGGAGACAATATTTGCAAACACATATCTGACAAGGGACTCATATCCAGACTGTATAAGTAATCTTTGAGCTCAATAGTAAAAAATTTAAAAAAGTGATGTCACTGGAAAATAGGCAAAAAGATAAACAGACACTTTATCAAAGAGAATATACCATCCAGGCATGATGGTGAATACTTGTAATCCCAGCAACTTCAGAGACTGAAGCAGGAGGATCACGAGTTCAAAGCTAGCCTTGGGAACTTAGTGAAACCCTGTCTCAAAATTTAAAAAAATAAAAGATGTCTGGGGTGTAGCTCATTAGTAGAGCACCTTGGCTTCACCTCCCAGTATTGGTGGGGGTAAGGGAAGAAAAGAAAAAAGAGCATATATAGATGAAGAATACAAAAAAGTATGGAAAGATCTGTGGATGTAGTACAGTGCTTGCCTAACAGGCACAAGGCCCTGGGTTTGGTCTCTAGCACTCCTAAAGCTACTGGGGAAAAAAACAAAAGTCACAATAATATACCCCTGCACACACATCAGAATGGAGGGTATGTGTGTGTGTGTGTGTGTGTATGAGTGTATCATGCAAAATATTAAGCACTTCTGAGAATAATGAGCAACTGGATTTCATATATTTCCATTAAAATATAGAATAGTATAGTTACTCTGAAGTTTCTTGTAAAGTTTAGCAGGTTCTCATAAAATTAACCATAAACTTACCATACAATCTAGCAATCATTCTCCTTGATATTATCCAAGGAGAACAAAAATGTATATCCACATAAAAACCTATATGTGAATGTTCATATAAGTTTAATTTTATTAGCCCCAAACTGGAAACAACCCAAATGTCCTTCAGTGGGTAAACTGATAAGTCATCTGAGTTAATTCAAACAATAAAATACTACTTATTCATTTAAAAAAGAACTATTGATACATAAAACTAATTTGAATGAATTTCAAAGATATGCTGAGTGATGAAGTCAATCTCATAAGATTACATGCTGTATGACTTTATTTATGATATAATCCTAACAAAATTATAATGAACACAGATAAGTGGTTTTCAGAGTTTAGGACTGGCAGGGGGATGGTCTTACTCTTAAGGAGAAGCAGAGGAGTTTTTTCACAATGATGGAATTATTTTATATCCTAATTTTAGTGGTGGTGACACAAATAAATACATGTGATAAAATATTATAGTACTGTATATAAAAAATGATGCATGTAAAAACTGCTACAATCTTAACAAGTTGCAGCATTTAGTAAATAATATTTTACTGATATAATCTTTTTCTCTTTTTTTGAAAATATACAATGGATGTGAAAAATATTTTCATTATGGCAACCTGAATAAAGGGTACATGAAAATTCTACTATTTTTTTCAGTAGCTTTATTGAAATATAATTTACATGCCATAAATTTTTTCAGTTAAAGTAATTTAATGAGTTTTATTGTGATTGACAGGGTTGTGTTACCATCACCATGATACAGTTTTAGAATATTTTTATTCCCCCAGAAGGAAACTAACACCACTTAATAGTCACTTTCTAATTTCCTTGCTCTAGACCTAGAGAACCATAACTCTACTTTCTATCTCTATAGATTTGCATGTTATGAGCATTTCATACAAATTAAATAATGCAATGTTGCCTTTCATGGCTGGCTTTTATTTTTTCATAAGTGAAATACTCATCTTTGTTTAAGAAACTATCAGTGATTCAATGTTTTTTATTGATGAATAGAAACCTATTATAAGAATACACTACATTGTGTATATCCACTCACCATTAATGAACATTTAAGCTGATTGAATGTTTAGCCATTATGAATCATGCTTCTATGAACATTTATATACAAGTCTTTGTGTAGATAATATTTCATTTCTTTTGGATAGATAACTAGGAATCCAGCTGCTGGGTCACATGGTAACTCTAACATTTTGAGGAAATGTCAGTTTTCCAAAGTGGCTTCATCATTTTACATTCTTGCCAGCAATATATAAGAGTTCTAATTCTCCAAATTCTCACCAACACACTTTATTGTCTGTGTTTTAAATTATTTCCATAATAATTCTATTGATTATGAGATTGCCTCTTGGTAGTTTAGTTTACACTTCCCTTACACTTAATGATGTAGAGCATGATTTCAAATAGTTTTCAGCCATTTGCATACTTTTTGAGACTGAGTCTTGCAGGTTGCCCTGGCTGGTCTTGAACTCTTAGGCTCAAATGATTCTCCTAGATTCCAGAGTAGCTGGGATGGCAGACAAGTGCCACCATATCCAGCTGTGTGTGCGTGTGTGTATTTGAGAAATGCCTATCAGATCCTTTGCCCATTTATAAGCCAGATTGCCATTATTGACTTTTAAAGTTCTTTATAATTTTGAAGACAAGTCTCTCATCAGATATATGATTTACAAATATTTTTCTCATTCCAAGGGGTGTTTTTTCCATTTTATTGATGGTATCTTTTGAAGCAAAAGTTTTATATGTGATCAGGTTTTCAAATACTTGTTTGTTTGATATGTATCTGAAAAATCCATAACCCACAAAAGGCCAGGAATATTTATTCCTATGTTTTCTTCCAAAAGGATATTTTTAAATTTTTTTATAAGTGCATTATAGTTACACATAACAGTGGAGTTCATTTTGACATAATCGTGCATGGAATATAATTTGCTCCATTGCAGTCTGTCCTCTATGCTTCCTCTTTCCCTCTCCTCCTCCCTCCTACTCTTCCCCTTCCTCTACTTTATTACTCTATTTATTGTTTTTTTAGTTGTTGTTTTATAGATGTACATAAGGGTGGAATTCACTGTGAAGTATTCATATATATACATACCATAATTTGGTCAATTTCATTCCATAGTCATTCCCTTTTCCCTACCCTCTTTCCTTCCCCTCCATCCCCTTTTACTCAACTGCTCTCCCCTTTATTTTCTGAAGATTTTCCCCACCACAGGCTTTTTCCTTACTTTGCTCTTGCCTCTGCATATGAGAGAAAACATTTGACACTTGTCTTTGTGAGACTGGCATTTTGCACCTAGCATGATGTTCTTCAGTTCCATCAGTGCACTAACATGCCATAATTTCACTCCTTTATGGCTGAGTAAAACCCTTTCTCTCTCCCTCTTTCTCCATATATTATGGAGAAAATGTGATATATGTATATGAAATATATGTTGTATATGAAATATATATCAAATTTTCTTGATCTGTTTATCTACAGACAGACAGATAGACATCTGGTGGGCTGGTTTCAGAATTTGGCTATTGTAAATTGTGCTTTTATAAGCATTGATGTGACTATCAGTGTAGTATGCTGATTATCTTTCTGTTTCTCACCTTTTATTAAGATGTAAATTCACATTAATGATTTGAGAACTTTTATAACATTTTACAGCAGATAATTTTCTTCTAACACTCCTTAAGATGCATCCCTTAAGTTTGACGTATTATTTTCACTCCTCTATGCTGACTTCCCTTGTGATTTCTTCTAAAATCTACTGATTAGTTCAAATTACATTGCTTAATTTCTACACATTTTTAATTTACAAACTTCCCTTCTGCTATTGGTTTCTAATCACGTTATATTATGTTCAGAGAATATATTTGTGTAATATCTATACTTTTAAATTGATTCTGGATTATTTTATGGCTTTTCCTATGAAGTATCCTGGAGAATGTTTCATGTGTACTTGATAAGATTATGTATTCAGTTATTGTAAGGTAAAGTACTCTATAGATGCTCATTAAGTTTAATTGATTTTTATTGTTCTTCAAGTTTTCTATCCTTTTGTTGCTCTTTTGCCTAGATACTTTATCCATTAGTAAAATTTTGGTATTGAATTCTTACTGTGATATGATTTGTATTCCCAGTCATTTGACTCATTTTTGATTTTTGACATGATTTGGTTTCTCCTTTATTTGGCTATTCCTTTAGGCTAGTTCCTCCCGTTGCTGATTTGCATCGTTGTTTTTCATCTCTTCCTCATGGAATATTTTGCTGAGAATGTTCTGTAATGCCGGCTTTCTTTTTGTAAATTCTTTTAGCTTTTGTTTATCATGGAAGGATTTTATTTCATCGTCGAATCTGAAAGTAAGTTTTGCTGGGTATATTTTTGGTTGGCATCCGTTTTCCTTCAGGGCTTGGTAAATGTTTTACCAGGACCTTCTAGCTTTTAGTGTCTGGATTGAAAAATCTGCTGATATTCTTATTGGTTTCCCCCTGAATGTAATTTGATTCTTTTCTCTCGCATCCTTTAAAATTCTGTCTTTATTTTGTATGTTAGGTATTTTCATAATAATGTGCCTTGGTGTGGGCCTGTTGTAATTTTGTATATTTGGAGTCCTATAAACCTCCTGTACCTGGTTTTCCATTTCATTCTTCAGATTTGAGAAATTTTCTGATATTATTTCATTGAATAGATTGTTCATTCCTTTGGTTTGTTTCTCTAAGCCTTCCTCAATCCCAATAATTCTTAAATTTGGCCTTTTCATGATATCCCATAATTCTTGTAGATTTTGTTCATGATTTCTTACCATCTTCTCTGTTTGGTCCATTTTGTTTTCAAGATAAGATTAAATATTTTGTCTTCAATGTCTGAGGTTCTGTCTTCCAGGTGTTCTATCCTATTGGTTATGCTTTCTATGGAGTTTTTAACTTGGTTTATTGTTTCCTTCATTTCAAGGATTTCTGTTTGTTTTTTTTATCTCTAACTCTTTATTGAAATGATCTTTTGCCTCCCATATTTTCTCTTTTAACTGTTGATTGGTGCGATCATTTAATGCCTGCATTTGCTCTTTCATCTCTTCCTTCAATGCCTGCATTTGCTCTTTCATCTCCTTGTTCGCTTCCCTGATTGTTTTAATAATGTACATTCTGACCTTCCTCTCTGACATTTTTTCTGCTGTGCTGTCATTGGGTTTTATTGATATAGTATCTAGGTTTGTTTGGGACATTTTCTTCCCTTGTTTTCTTATATTGGTCAGATGTCAGTGGGACTCTGTGATATTGCAGATTTCCTCTATTGGCTTATAGTGTCCCTGTAGATTTCCAGTGTATCACCTCCCAAGTTCAGTAGCCTGAAGTCTTAGAGGAACTTGATAATGCAGTGCTTCCGAAGAAAGCTGCCCCTAGCCCGCTACTGGGTCCAGGGCTGGGGACTGGTTCTGCGTGGAAATCCTCTCACTTGGCGGGCCTGCTCCTAGAAGCTGGCTATAGACAGGGCCTGCCCCCGCTGAGGAAGCCAGGCTGCTTGGGGAAAGCCTCTCCCTGTCCTGCCTTGGTCCCAGAAGCCGCCTGTGGGCTGGGGACCCACCCCTGGGTTCAGGGCTTGGGGCTGGCTCTGTGCGGAAAAGCTCTCACTGGGCGGGCGTGCTCTGAGGAGCTGGCTGTGGATCGCGCCTGCCGCCGGAGGGAGCCGGGCTGCCTGGGGAAGACTCTTGCTGCCTTGCCCTGCTCTGAGAAGCTGCCCCCTGTCCAGGCCTGCCACCAGGGCCGAGCTTCACTCGGTGGGAGAGACTCACCCCATGGCTCTATGTTGGTCCGAATCTCTCAATGCCTCCCCTTCTTGAATCCTGAGTTCTGGAGCGATGGGAGATGCAGTCACCCTCTAGTCTGCCATCTTGAATCTCCCTCTGATATTGAATTCTTGACTATAATCATTGAATTATTTCTTCTATTGTCATTTTTTGCTTCATGTATTTTGGGACTCTGTTCTTATATGAATATGTTATAATTGTTATTTCTTTCTGAAGCATTGACATTTTTATCGTTATAAAATATTTCTCTAATAATCTTTTTTGACCTGAAATGTACTTTTTTCTGATATTAATATAGTTCAGTGTCCTTATGGGTGCTATTGCATAACATGTTCTTTTCCCTCTTTTACTTTCAATCTATATGTGTATTTAAATATTATGTATTTCTTTTACATGGAGTATAGTTAGAATTAATTTTTGTTTTTCTATCCACACAATCACTGTCCTTTTGAATGAATACTTTAATTCACATCATTGATATATTGATAATCATTGATATATTTTGATTTATGCTTGTAATTGTGCTTTTGTTTTCTATTGACTTCATTGTAATTTTTGTTTGTGTTCCATCTTTTCTTTGTATTAAGTAGATATTTTCCAGTGTACTTTTTAATTTCTTAATGATTCTCACAACATTTTTGAGCATTTTTCTTTTTCATTGCTTTGTGTGTCTCTATATAGATATAGATAAAGATATGGATAGATATAGATGTAGATATCTAAATATAGATATATACAAAGACAAAATGCAATTACCAAGACAATTTGTCATATATTATATTTTATGTGTATATACATGTATGCATATATATACATATATATGTATATGCATATATATACATATATATATATATATAACATGATTTCTTGCATTGCATGGATATCTTGAAAAATCCATTCAAGGAAGACCATTTAGTCTGACTCAATGAATCCTATATCCTTTGTGTACTGCCCAAACCAGAGTGGTGGTATCTGCTGAGGCCATACTTCTGAATTAGACCATTCTGGTTTGAGCAGATGCTGCAAAAGCAAGAACCCTGGCCAAATTTTGCAGGTGGCTCTGGTAAAGCTGCTATAGACCCATCTTACTAATAGGGGTGCAACAAGGCCAAAGGAAAGGGCTCTCTTTTGTTGTTGTTTGCTTTTGTTCCTCCTTTTATTTTTGTATTTAACTTTTGCTAATCAGGGGTTGTCCTTGGGTCAGAGTAGCTTATGATCAGTCACTGATTGATAAGAGATTATGCTTAAGATTCCTGAGCCACCAAGGATGTCTTCCTTTGTGTTACATAAGTGTGTGATTTGGAGATGGCCTTCAAAGTTTATAAACTAAACTTTAATCAACCAGCAGATAGTAGCTCTTAGCTCAGAATTTCTCACACTATTCATTCTTAAAAATGTGCTAACAAACAGGTACTCTGTTCTGTAAGGTTTTCACAGGGCCTTCTATATCTCTTACTGAACCTCATTTTAGATTTCAGGCTAGCCTCCCCTGATTATTAGCTGATTGTTCTATTGTTTTAAAAACTTACCTAGGCCTTAAATTCTGCCATGCTCTTGTCCAAATAATGTCAGCTCTCTAAAGTAAGGCCAAGGAGGTATAATACTTCTTGCCTTGCCCTCCTCTCCCTTGTCAGAATTTTACATAATGGTGTGGGAGCTGTAAGTGAGTGTGTGTATTGGTGTTGCTTCCTTGTTTTCTCCATTTTCCCAGGATAGATTTTCCACAAGAGATACAAAGATAAATGCAAATCCAAAAAGGGAAAGAATTCAAATTTTTCATGGTCCCTAAGGGGAAGAAAACTCTATCTCTTTTCTTTGAGCATATACTTTAGCCCACTTTAAATAGTGAATTACTTCAATGTTTCTTTGAGATATATGTAAGTATTTTTTAAAGCTGTTTAAAGTCATCCTACAAAAGAGACACTTGCATACCCATGAACTTTCAACAATAGCTAAAATATGGAATCAGCTCAGTTGCCTTGTCAACAGATGGATGGATAAAGAATATGTGGAAAGAGTCCTGAAGGTGGCAGAATGGAGCTAGGTATTAATTCATGATCTCCCCACAACACAAAAAGGAGGAAGCAAAACAACAACCGATCTGAGAGAATTTAATACAAGTTTATATCTGGATTAAAGGAACTATGGAGATAAATATCAACAAGTTTTTCACTTTGCATAAGCTTGAATAGTATGTGCCTTGGCTCTGAAGTGATAGTAGTTAATAGGGTTCAATGACTCCTCTAAAAGTGGTACTGATACTTGCATCAGCAGAGGCCCCACATTGAGTTAAAGTATCAATACCTGAATAATTGCCCAGCCCAGGGCTTTTAAGATAAAGAATCTCGTGAAGTAGTTCCTTGCTTAAAAGAAGAAGCAATAACTATCCCAATAGATGGTTAGACATCCAAGCAATATGAAAGAGCAAGGGAGCAAACCATCCACAACAGCACATAGTAGTTCAACAACTGACTCCATCAACACCACAAGAGGAAATGTCAGAGGAAGAATTTAGAAAGTTCATAGTTAAACTGATATACAAGATAAAAGATGCTGTAAGGAAGGAAATTAGTGAGAAAATACAGGAAGTGGAATATCAGTTCAATAAAGAGATAGATATTTTGAAAAAGAACCCAACAGAAATGCTGGAATGAAAGACTCAATAAACCAAATTAAAAATTCAGTGGAAAGCATGACCAATAGAATAGAGCACTATGAAGATAGCTGTTCATGCCTTGAAGACAAAGTAGATAATCTTGACAATAAAGTTGGCCATAAAGAAAAGATTTTAAGGGTCCATAACCAGACTATTCAAGAAATCTGGGATAATACCAAGAGGCCAAATTTAAGAATCATTGGGATAGATGAAGGCTCTGAAATACAAACTAAAGGGGTGGGATGCATAATTTTCTCAGTGAAATAATATTAGAAAATATTTCAAATCCTAGGAATGACATGGAAATTCAAATACAAGATGCATTTGGAACTCCAAATATACAGAATTGCAATAGATATGTCCTAAGACACACTATAATGAAAATGTCTAATATACAGAATAAGGTTAGAATTCTAAAAGCTGCAAGAGAAAAATGGCTGGTCACATTTAGAGGCAAACCAATTCAGATTTCAACTGATTTCTCAACCCAGACTCTAAAAGCCAACAGGAGTTGGAATAATATATACCAAGCTCTGCAAGAAAATGGGTGACAACCAAGATTACTATGTCCAGAAAAATTATCCTTTAGAATTGAAAACAAAGTGAAACAACTTTCATGATAAACAGAAGTTAAAAAATTAATAACCACAAAGATTGCACTACAAAGAATTCTCAATGAAATATTTCATGAAGAAGAAATGAAAATAAAATGAAAACCATCATAGTAATGAATTTCACAAAAATAGTCATTTAACGGAAAACCAAGTCTGAATTAAACGTTAGAAATAAATCAAAATGGCAGAAAAAGAAAATCATCTGTATAATAACATTGCATGTAAAGGACTAATCTCTTCATTCAAAAGACATAGCTTGGAAGATTGGATTAAAAAACTCAGACCAACAATATGTTGTTTGCATGAGACACACTTTACAGATAAAGGCATCCACAGACTGAAGGTGAAAGGATGGGAAAAGATGTATACTCCACAGATAGTCACAGGCAAGCAAGCAAGGGTAGCCATTCTCATATCAGAAAAAGTGAACTTAAAGCCAGAATTAATCAGAAGAGGCAAAGAAGGTGACTTCATTCTAGTTAAGGGAATCATCCAATAACAAGATACAATGATTGTAAACATTTATGCCTCAAGCAATGGTGCATCTATGTGCATAAAACAGACTTTTCTCAATATTGAGAATCGAATAGACCACAATAAAATAATGTAGGTGACTTCAAAACCTCTCTCACCACTAGATAGATGATCCAGACAAAAGCTAAGTAAAGATTCTTAAGAACTAAAAAATGCTCTTGACCAAATGGACCTAACAGATATCTATAGAATATTTCATCCATCACTGATGTAATTAACTTTATTTTCAGCAGCCCAAGGAACATTTTCTTAAATAGATCATATTTTAGGTCACAAAGCAAATCTTATCAAATACAAAAAATAGAGATAATTCCTCCCATCCTATCATATCATAGGAATGAAATAGGAAATTAATGATATGATAAAAAGCAGAAGCCACTCTCACACCTGAAGACTGATTAATACACTTTTTAAAATAAAATTCATATATATATATATATATATATATATATATTAGTTGTAGGTAGACACAATATCTTTATGTGGTGCTGAGGATTGAACTCAGGGCCTCACACGTGCTAGGTGAGCATACTACCACTCAGCCACAACCCCAACCCTGACTAGTACACTTGAACAATGAATGGATATCGGAAGAAATGAGGGGAGAATTTAAAAATTCTTAAGTGAGAATATTATTACAACATATCAAAACCTCTGGGGCACCATGAAGACAATTTGAAGGGGAAAGTTTATATCACTGAGTTCATTTAAAAAAGTAAAGATACGAAATAAATAATCTAATATTACACCTCAAGGTCATAGAAGAAGAACAACAGACCAACACCCAAATGAGTAGGAAATAGGAAATAATTAAAATCAGAACTGAAATCAATGAAATTAAGAATTTGAAAAAAATATGAAGGATCAGAAACAAAGAGTTGGTTTTTTTAAAGGATAAACAAGATTGACAAACCCTTTGTCAAACTAATCCAGAGAGAAAACTCAAATAAATAAGAGATGAAAAAGGAAATATCACCACAGACCCTACTGAAATCTAGAGGATCATCAGAAAGTATTTTGAAAATGTATACTCTAATAAGCTTGAAAATCTTGAAGATATTGACAAATTCCTAGACACATAAGACCTACTCAGATTGAATCATGAACATATAGAAAATATAACCATATCTATATCAAGTAATGAAATTGAAATAGCTATTAAAGTATTCCAACAAAGAAAATCCCAGGACTGGACAGATTCTCAACTAAGTTGTACCAAATCTTTAAAGAATAACTGACACCAATCCTCCTCAAAATAGTCCATGAAATAGAAAGGAGGGAAACACTGCCAAATTCAATCTATCAAGCCAATATCACCCCAATACCAAAACCAGACAAAGACACATCAAGGCACATTGTGCCAATATCCTTGATGAACCTAGATGCAAAAATTCTTGAAAAAATATTGACAAACCATATACAAAAATACATTAAGATATAGTGCACTATGATTAAGTGGCTCTCATCCCAGGTTCAACATATGCAAATCAATGAATGTAATTAAGCACATAAATAGAGTTGAAGACAAGAATCACATGATTATCTCAATAAATGCAGAAAAAGAATTTGACAAGGTGTATCATCCATTCATGTTTAAAATATTATAAAAGTAGGGATAAGAGGAACTTACCTCAACATTATAAAAGTTATATATGACAAACCCAAGACCAACATCATACTGCTTGGACAAAAACTGAAAGCATTTTTTTAAAAACAGGAACAGAACAAGTATGCCCACTCTCATCACTCCTCTTCAACATACTTCTTGAAACTGTAGCCAGGACAAAAGAAGGAAATTAAAGGTATGCATACAGCAGAAGAAGAGCCTGAATAGTTTCTGTTTGGTAACTATATGATCCTACATTTAGAAGACCTAAATCTTCACCAGAAGACTTCTAGGGCTGATAAACAAATTCAGCAAAGTAGAAGGATGAAAAAAATCAACATGCATAAATCAATAGTTTTTCTATACTCTGATAATGAGTCTATTGAAAAAGAAATTAGGGAAACTATCCCATCTAAAATAACCTCAAAAAAAAAATACATGGGAATTAATCTAACGAAGGATGTGAAGGACCTCTACAATGAATTCTATAGAACATAGAAGAAACTGAAGAAAACATTATAAGATGGAAACAACTCCCATGTTCTTAGATAAGCAGAATTAATATTATCAAAATGGCCATAGTACCAAAAGTAATATATAGATTCAATGCTATTCCCATAAAAATGCCAGTAATGTTCTTAACAGAACTAGAAAAACAGTTCTAAACTTCATTTGGAAAATTAAGAGACCCATAATAGACAACGCAGTCCTGAGCAAAAAGAGTGAAGCTGGAGGCAGTATTGTACTTCAAATTATACTAAAGAGCTATCATAACAAAGGCAGAAAAACAGACATGAAGACCAATGAAATAGAATAGAAGGCACAGAGACAGACTCACATAAATATAGTTATCTCTTACTAGACAAAGATATCCTTTTTAACAAATGGTGCTGGGAAAACTGGAACTCTATATGTAGAAGAATGAAACAACCTGGATCTCTCACCATGCACCAAAAGAAAATTCAAAGTGGATCGAAGAACTAGGAATTAGACCAGAAATGTTGCAACAGAAAGAAGAAAATGTAGACTGAACACTGCACCATATCAGCACAGTAACTTATTTTGTTGACAGGATTCCTAAAGCACAATAAAGGAAACAATTAAGAGCATGAAGAGAGAGTCCAGAGAATGAGAGATCTTTGTCACCTGCTCCTCAGATAGGGCATTAAATATCCAGAATATCAAAAACCCAATTAATAAGTTAGCAAATGATCAACAAATCAATGAAAAATGTTCAACATCTCTTCCAATTAGGGAAGTGCAAAACAAAAGTACATTGGCAGTCAAGAATACAAATAACAATAAGTGTTGGCAAGGATGTGGGGAAAAGGTACATTGTTGCTGAAACTGCAAACTAATATAAATACTCTGGAAAGGAGATTCCTCAAAAAATCAGGAATGGAACTACCATATGACCCAGCTATCCTACTCCTTTGTATTTTCCCATAATATCAAGTCAGCACAATATATGGATCAGCCACATCAATGTTTATAGCAGCATAATTCATAATAGCCAAGCTATAGAACTGCGAAGGTGCCCTTCAACAAATGAATGGATAAAGAAAATATGGTATATCTAGAAAATGGAGTATTACTCAGCCACAAAGAAGAATGAAATCATGACATTTGCTGATAAATGTAACTGGAGACTATCATACTAAGTGAAATAATCCAAACCCAGAAAGTCAAAGGTGAAATATTTTCTCTGATATGTGGTAGATACTCCAAAATAAGGGATAAAGTGAGAAAGAGGAAGGGGCAAAAAAAGGAAAATGGGGCATGGATTCAATCAAAATAGAACAAAGACCTGTGGACTAGATAAAGGGGACTAAGTGGGAGGGAGGACAGATGGGAAAAGGATAGAGCAGTGGAAGGAATATGATCTTTTCTGTGTACATGTATGATATACTACAATGAATCTCACCATTACCACTAGAGTAGGGAGAAGGGAACAGGGTGAGGGAGGAGGGAAGGAAAAGGGAAAGTACTGGGGACTGAATTAGATCAAATTATATTCCATCCTTTTATAATTATGTCAAAATTAATCCTAATGTTATGTATAACTAAAAAGAACCAGTAAAATGAAAAGAAACTGAAAAAAGAAAAAATGCATATACACACACAAAGAAGTATTATTCAGCTATAAGGAAGAATGAAGTGTCATTTGCGTAAAAGCGGATGGAACTTGAGGACACTATATTATATGAAATAAGCCAAACACAAAAAAGACAAGGATGCATGTTTTCTCATATGTGGAAAAAATTTTTAAAAAGATCTGAAAGTAGAAGAGGTCCTTTAAGGGCTTTGAGGGAAGGAGAGATGGAAGGGGACTACATAAGTGGGAAAAGGAGGATGGAAAAAGAAGGTGGACCTGATCAAGTCATAATATATGTAAATGTTACAGTGAAACGTTACTTTGTGCAATTAGTATGTGTTGATAACTATAATTTTAAAATTATAGGATATTATTATGGACCGAGCTCCTGCACTAGCAAAAGATTAAGACTATATTAAATTAGAGCCACTCATTCTAGATGCCACATAATCAAATTGAAACTCTATGGAAGCAGATAGATTCTAAAACAGATCAGTTTTCTGTGAAAACAGAAGACTGTTGTCCACAAGTATCAGATAAAAAGGAAGCTCTCTCTGTTTTAATCATTTAAAAAAAAGTAACTGGATCCTGGACATTGTGGCACATGCCTGTAATACCAGCAATTTAGGAGGCTGAGGCAGGAGGATCATATGTTTGAGGCCAGACTTGCCAAATTAACAAAATCCTGTCTCAAAATTTTAAAAAGGGATGGGAATTCAGTTTACTGATAAAGCAGATCTGGATTCAGGCTCAGTAACAAAAAAAAAAAAAAAAAAAAAAAAAAGAAAAACAAAAAAAAACCTCGTAACCAGAAGTAACCTAATGTTAACTAATTAGATTTTTTTCTGTGATTACAATCCCCACTTCTGTTGCGGCCTAATGGGAGCTCTCATTCTGTTTTGTGGAATGGAGGCTGCCTTGATTCAAAAATCACAAAGAAAATCCCATCTGATCTATAACTAATTATGCTGAAATTTTGTTTTTTGACAAAGCAAAATAAGACTTGCCAGCACTGCAACCAAGGAATGTCTTTCTCAAGGACCTAAGTATTATCCCTTTGGGCCAGTTAAAACCCTGCCTCACATGGGACTCCTGAATGGGTTCCCCCTCCATTTTGGGGCATTTAGACTTAATTGCCCAAAAGTAGTATTTCATAATGAAAAGAAAAGAACAGACAAATCAAAATTCCCCAAAATTGAAAACTAAAACCTTTCCTCTGCTCTTTTTTCTTTTTTACCTCTAGTACTGTCCATCATGAGAAACATTGTGATAACCAAAAAGTGTGTGTGTTTGTGTGTGTGTGTGTGTGTGTATTATTTAATGGTGCATTTTCAATCATTTAAGACTTTTGTCAAAATTTGTTCAAACTCTCTGATTCTTGGTTTCCCATTCTGTAACATGTTGGGAATAGCAACCACTTCTCAGAGATCATGTGAGGATTAGGTTTCATGATAATGTGTATACATATACATATATATACATATATGTGTGTATATATATATATATATGACATTTGTGAACAATAAGGAGCACATATATCTATGTTTTAGCCAGCTTTTACATTGCTGTGACCAAAATACTTGACAAGAACAGTTAGAGAGCCATAGACTGCTTACTCCATTCCTTGAGACCTGAGGTGAAGCATGATATCATGGCAGAAGTGTGTGTCAGAGGAAAGCAGCTGAGGACATGGCATCAAAAAATAGAGACAAAGCTCATCTCACAAAATATAAGCCCCAAAGGCATATGCCCTAGGAACACACCTCCTCCAGCCATAGGCTACCTGCTTATAGTCACACTCAGTTAATACCTATCAGAGGATTAATGCATTGATTATGTTAAGGCTCTCATAACCCAATCATTTTACCTCTAAGCTTTCTTGCAATTTCTCACATTTGAGCTTCTGGGGGATACCTCATATATAAACCATAAGAAGGAGTTATACACGCCCTGAAAACATTCTGGCACACTATGAATATAAAAGGCAATATTTATAAAAGCAGAGTAAGCCTAATTCCTGCTATACAGGAAGTATAGTATTGAAGTATAGTATTCAATGTATTTTATTATACCAATGAGTTTATGCTATCTTATCCCACTTGGAAATCATAATAAATGATGCATGACATGGATGAAACATAGTCCTTCTCTCAAGGGATTCATAATGTAATAGGGGAACTACCTGAAAACAAGTAACTACAAGGACCATGACAGGATATGTGGTAGAAATATATGCCTAGTGCAGTGGGGTTATACAGTTAGGACGAGTCCTCCCATGCCCTTGTACAGTCTCAGGCTCTTGTTCCGTTAATTACCACATTTTCCAATTTATTCATCTTCTCCCTGTCTTCTGGATTCTCCCCATAAACAAAAGCCCTGCTACTTTCTCTCCCACAGTCACAGTTCAGTGAGTGAGTCAAATACTTCATGGAACTGAAGACTTCACAGTGGAATTTCATTTTAAAATTAAATGGAAAGAGATGGCAATAGAGTATTGATATGGTGAGGTGTCTTGCTTCAGTTACTGGGAACCATGGCAGTGTCATTCACCAAGACAAGGAACCAAGGAGGAGGGAAAGTATTAGGGAACCGAGGCAGGCTCACATGTAGATGAATAAATTATAATAATATCTAATGTCCTGCACTTGGCATGAAGTGGGACAGAACAATTGTGGAAAAAAAATAGTTTCTGTCAGGCCAAACTCAGCTTAAATCCTCACTCTGCTATATTTGAGCTCTATGACCTTGAGAAATTATGTGTTGAAGACTCCATTTCCCCAATATTATTGATAAGATTAAAAGCAACGTTATAGCCAGGCATTGTGTCATGTACATATAAGCCCAACTACTTGGAAGGCTGAGGCAGGAGGATGGCTTGAGTGTAGGATTTTGAGGCCAACCTGGGCAAAACAGCAGGATTTCAACCTTGAGTGTTAATTATTTTTTGTCCCATTTCTCTCATGCTCTAAAGTAATTTTAACTGGCCATATGAAGTGGCACATACGTTGTCATCCCAGCAGCATGGGAAGCCAAGGCAGGAGATTGCAAGTTCAAAGCTAGGCTCAGCAACTTCATTAGGCCCTAAACAACTTAGCAAGACCCTGTCTCAAAATAAAAAGAGCTGGGAATGTGGCTCAGTGATTCAGTGCTGCTGGGTTCAACCCCCGGTAAGAAAAAAAATATATATTTTTTTTAAATTAATGGCTTTTTCAGAATCCAATCTCAAAAAATCTGTCTCAAAAAAAAATTTCAAGGGGCCGGGGCTGTAGTTCAGTGGCAGAGTGCTTGCCTATCATGTGTGAGGCACTGGGTTTGATCCTTAGCACCACATAAAAATAAAATAAAGGCATGCTGTTCATCTACAACTATAAATTTTTTTTTTTTAAATTTCAAGACATAATATCACATTGATTGAGGGCATAGATTCTGGAGTTTTGAAACTTTGGATATGAAACTCACTGCTTAGAGAATAAGCAATTTTTAACTTCCCAATTTTCTCATCTATAAAAAGGCATATTAAATTAGTAATGCCAACCTCACAGGATTTTTTTGAAAACTCAATGACTTAATATGTTAAATAATATAGTACAGTATCTGGCATATTGCAACTGCTAAATGTTTGGAGTTTAACATATTAAAATGTATGATTTCACACATCAGAGAAAACATTCAACCTTTGACATTTTAGGACTGGCTTATTTTACTTAACATAATAGTGTCCAGTTCCATCCATTTACTGGCAAATGCCACAATGTCATTGTTCTTCCTGACTGAATTGTGTATCACTCCACTATGTATATATACCACATTTTCTTGATCCATTCATCTGTTGAAGGGTATCTGGGCTAGTTCCATAGCTTGGCTATTATGGATTATTCTGCTAAAGTATTGATGTGCTGCCTCACAGGAGTATGCTGATTTTAAATCTTTTGAGTGTATACCAAGGAGTTGGATAGCTGGATTATAAGGTGGTTCCATTCCTAGTTTTTTGAGGAATCTTCACATTGCTTTCCAATGATTGCACCAACTTGCAGTTTTATCAACAATGTATGAGTGTACCTTTTCCTCCACATGCTTGACAACATTTATTATTATTTGTATTCTTGATAACTGCCATTTTTACAAGAGTTAGATGAAATTGCAATGTAGTTTTGAGTTGCATTTTCCTGATTGCTAGAGATGTTGAACATTTTTTCCTGTATTTGTTGACCATTTGCATTTCTTCTTTTGAGAAGTATCTGTTGAGTTCTTTTACCCATTTATTAATTGGGATATTTGTGGGGGGGGGTGCTAAGTCTTTTGAGTTCTTTGTATATTCTGGATATTAATAATCCAAAATAAGGGAATTTAAAAAGAAAAAGAAGAAAGAGAAATGAAAAACGAGAGGGAATTTCATCAAAATAGAGGAAAGATCAATAGAGAAGATGAAGGAGATTGAGGGGGAGGAATGAGGGACAGGAAAATGGAAGAACAGTGCAATGAATCTGACTGAACTTTCCTATGTGCATGCTTGGATGTGGCATGGTGGGTCCTGACATCAGGATAATAATTTTTTTTTTATTTATTTACTTATTTTTTTTTTTTTTTTTTTTTTTTTTTTGCGGTGCTGGGGATTTGAACCCAGGGCCTTGTGCTTGCCAGGCAAGCACTCTACCAACTGAGCTATATCCCCAGCCTATAATTTTTTTTAAGTAAACTGTAAATGAATTGAAGTGGGATCGGTGGACTGGCAGGAGTGGGGAGTGCTGGGGTCTGAATTGGAGCATATTGTGCTTCCTTGCTTTTGTGATTATGTCAGGTGTATTCTGGTGGTCTATATAACTAAAAAGAATTTTTAAAAAATAATTAATAGAAGGAAAACCAATAAAAGTAGAAGAAGCAGAGGAGGTAAGAGAGGAAGGAAAATGTAAGTACTGAGGATTGAAATACAGCAAATTATAATCCATACATGTGTGAATATGTCAAAATGAACTCTGCTTCTATGTATAGCCACAATGTACTAATAAAACATTTTAAAATTAAAAAGAAAGATAAAATAAAAGCAGAAATATGTAATTCAAAGTTCATTGCAAATTTCACACAATATGAAAATAATAAATAATAGTTGTTGTCACATAAGTAGTCTCTTCCAGAGTCCTGATTTTTAAAAATATGCCATGGCTTGTCTAAATGGTTTGGAATTATTTTTAACTTTAAAGTGAAATTCTGCTGTTTAGTCCTGAAATTCCTTGAAATATTGTCTGACTTGCTCACTGAAAAGTGACAATGGTACTTTGCCTTACTCAAGATGGCCGATCTGTAGGTATCTGATCTTTCAGGTGTGGCCTTTGACCAGTGTTATATTCCTGTGACCATGGTTGCACAGCAGTAACTTCAGAGCACTGCTACCATGTATCGCCCTGTTGAGGATATGGCCCCCATCCCAAGGATCATGATAAAGTCCTAAGATCACCAAATTTATTCTTTTTTCCATGGGAACTTCCTCCCTATATTCCCTTCATCTGCCATTTCTCTCCGTTACATTGCCCTTTGGCACACATATGTCCCATCTTCTGACAGGATGCTATTAGGACTAGTCATGAAATAGTCTTTGAATATGTGGATTTTGAGCTTCTGAGCATAAATAAAATGCAAATTTCAAATAAAGGATTAAACATATTCAAATGGAGATGTTCCTTTTAGATAGGAAGCAAAAGAGTTTCATTTACTTGTCATTTGACTGTCAGAAACAGGGTCGTGTTAAATAGAGCATCTGTGTGCCTGTAGCCACTTTTCACCACACAGATGTTTTCTACCTTCACCTGGGTCCCTCACCACTGCCTAGAAATCTTGCTGTTTCCTCTGCTGCTTTCTTCCTATTCTCCACAGAGTTGTCATGCTGCTCCCCTTTCTCTTAGCCTCTTATCTTCCTTATACTTTCTCACCTCATACTGAGTCAATAACTCTGACTCTTTCATCTCCAAGAAAAATAAAGATCCCAGTTTTAACATACCTCCGTTTCATAACACAAATCTACAACCTTCATTATATTCTAATCCAGCCTTTTGTCCTTCCCTCTGGTACAGTGGAGGAGATAGCCTTCTCCCCAGCTAAGATGAATTCCAACGCTGGAATCCACATCTCAAGTCCTTCCATCTTCTTAGACTGTTTTTGTCAGCTTTTTTGCTACTGTAACTAAAAGGCCTGACCAACACAATTGTAAAGGAGGAAAAGTTTATTTAAGTTTCATGGTTTCAGAGGTCTCAGTCCATAGACTGCCAGTTCCATTCCTCAGAACTTGAAGTGAGGCTGAACATCATGACGAAAGAGTGTGGTGAAGGGAAGCAGCTCATATGATGATCAGAAAGCAGAGAGAGACTCCACTCTCCAATCCGGGCGCGGTGGCAAACACCTGTAATCCCAATGACTGGGGAGGCCGGGGCAGGAGGATCGTGAGTTCAAAGCCAGCCTCAGCAATAGCGAGGTGCTAAGCAACTCAGTGAGACCCTGTCTCTAAATAAAATAGAAAATAGGGCTGAGGATGTGGCTCAGTGGTGGAGTGACCCCGAGTTCAGTACCCTACCCCCCACCAAAAAGTTATATATACCCCAAAGGCATGCCCCTGGGGACCCACCTCCTCCAGCCACACCCTACCTGCCTTCAGTTACCACTCACGTAATCCCATCAGGTGATTAATTCACTGATTGGGTTAAAGCTTTCATAACCCAATCATTTCTCCTTTAAATCTCCTTGCATTGTCTCACACATGAGGTTCTTTTTAACTTTTTAATTTGTTCTAATTAATTACACATGACAGTTGAATTCATTTATGCACTTTGATATATCATTCATAGATGTGGTATCATTTCTCATTTTTCTGATTTTACATGTTGTAGAATCACAATGGTCGTGTACTCATTATATGTTCATAAGGTAATAATGTCTGTTTCATTCTACTTCTTATCCCCATATCCTCTCCCCTCCCTTCACTCCCCTCTACCTAATCTAAAGTAACTCTATTCTTCCCTAGCACCCCTCCTTATTGTGAATTAGCATCCTCATACACATGAGTTTTTGTGGCACCTCACATCCAAACCATAACATTGAGTACCGCATCTTCTTGTATCTTCAGGCCTTCCCTTGTACTCTCTCCTCCCCATCAAGAATAAAGGTTCGTGAGCTGGGGTTGTAGCTCAGGGGTAGCGTACTCGCCTAGCACACGTGAGGCCCTGGGTTCGATCCTCAGCACCACATAAAAAAATGAAATAAAGGTATTGTGTCCACCTACAACTAAAAAAACAGAAAGAATAAAGGATCACAATCTGTGACACCTTGAACACATTAAAACTCTCCTTCAATCTGATGTCACCCTGGAGTTACTATCCTGTTTCTCTTCTTTTCTTCACAAACTATTTGAATGAATTGTTTAGAATCATTGAATCCAGATCTTCATCTCCCACTCATTCCCCAGCCCACCACCGTCTGCCTCATTACCCTGCCCCTGTATTCATTCTTCTCAGAATTGTGCATCCATCTTCACAATCTAATTTTAGAACATGTCCATTATGCCTCAGTTAAAAAAAAGAAAACTTGTACCCATTAGAAGTTAATCCCCATTCTCTTCCCCCTAGCTAAGGCAACCATTTATCTACTTTCTGACTCAACAGATTTGCTCATGTTAGACATTACATGTCAATGAAATTATATGTGATATATTTGACTGTGTTCACTTAGAACATTTTCAAGGCTTGCACATGTTAAAGCATGTATAAGTACTTAACTCCTTTTTATTGCTTAAAATATTCCATTGAATGAATATAGTACATTGGTTATATGCTGGTAACCCCCTTATCTACATTTTTCATTTCTGCAGTTTCAGTTGCCCATGGTCAACTGAGGTTCAAGAATATTAAAAGGAAAGTTCCGAAAATAAATAATATGTTTTAAATAACTTTTATTACAGTGTACTAAGTATTCTGTTTTATTATTAAATAAAATTAACTTTTGTTAATCTCTTAAACTGCCTAATTTTTAAATTAAATTTTAACATGTGTGTGTGTATATATGTGTGTGTGAGTGTGTATGAAAAAAACAGTATATAGAGCGTTTGATATTATATGCAGTTTCAGGCATCCACTGGGATTTTGGAATATATTCTGTGATGATAAGGGGAGATTACTATTCATTCATAGTATATGGACATTGGAATTGTTTCCATTTTTTACTATAGTGATTAATGCTGCCATGAATATTCATATACAAGTTTTTTAATAAAATATGTTTTCATTTCTTTTGTATAATACTTAGCAGTGGAATTGATGGTGCATACAGTAATTCTGTTTTACATTTTAAAGAATTGCCCAACTATTTTCCAAAATGATTGTGATCTCTTCTTGCCCCATCAGTAATGTATGAGGGCTTCAAGTTCTCCACATCCTCACTAATTATTGTTATTTTTCATCTTTGATTATGGTCATTCTAGTGGGTGAGCGGTGATTTCTCATTTTGGTTTTCATTTGTATTTCCCCAGTAACTAATAATCATTTATTATTAGCTGAGCATCTGTTCACTTAGTGAGGATCTTTCACTACAGTTGTCCACTTATATATCCCTGTGGAGAAAAGTCTATCCAAATCCTCTGCCCATATAAATGTATTATTTGTTTTTGTATTATTGAATTATAAGTTCTCTTTACTAATGTGAATACAATCCAGATGGTTGATTTGTGTGTGTGTGTGTGTGGTACTGTGAATTGAATCCAGGTCCTTGAGCATGCTCACAAGTACTCTACCACTGAGCTATACCCCAACTCTTCTTCTTGTTTTTCTTTTCTTTATTTATTGACTTATTCATTCACTCATTTTGGAGGTACTATGAATTGGACACAGGACCTTGCAATGAGCTACATTCCCACCTTGTTTTTCTATTATGGTTCATTAATTTTCATTCCAATCTTTAAACATTACCTTCCTTCTGCTTGCATTGTGTTTTGTTTGCTCTTCTTTCATAGCAATTTATAATTATCAATTACCCAGCAAGTACTGTATTAGCTACACCTCAAGTTCTGATGTTTAAATTATATCCAACTCGATGTATTTTCTAATTTCTACTGTGAATTCTTATTGGCCCATAGGTTATTTAGGAATGTGTTATTGATATATTAATATATAGATTTGTGCATTTCCCACATTTCTTTCTGTTACTGATTTCTAATATAATTCCATTTTGTTTAGAGAACACAATTTGTATGATTTCAATATTTTCAAATCTATTGAGGCATGTTTTGACATAGCATATGGTCTGGTTTGGAGAAGGTTGCATGTATTTGAAGAATGTATATTTTGTTGTTGTTGGATAGTCTTTAGAAATCTGTTAGTATAGCCCTTTTATAGTGTCATTCCCTTGTTGTTCCTACTAGTGTGGAGCCACCAGGACCCTCTTAGTTTTCAACTATTAAGATTCTCATTGTGTTAAACAATGCCATTGGACATTAACTTGCTCTAGGTTCTGTTCCAAGTAAATTCTGTCCCTCCAGGCAGAGCTGTTATGCTTAGCCCTTATGGACTGACTGCTTTTTACCTTTGGACAATGTACCTGATGGGTATAGTAGGAAACTTCTTGCATAATAACATCCTGTGCTACTAGATTAGATGCTGAGTGAGATGATAGTCCCTGGTCATTTCAGCTTGCTCATCTCCATATAGAAATTTCAATCGACATGTGTGCTGAGATTCAGAAGATTGGGATCCCACTCTTCTTGTCCTATCATATCTGAGGAAAGGCTCTTACCCTATAATGGTGAGCTAGTCCTCCAGCCCAGACTTGCCTGAAATAGCACTTCTGCAACATGCTGTGGGGAAATGAGAGACATTGGTGGCCTTCTGCTCTTGGGGTGAAATCATTGACTAGGAACTAAGAGAATAGGAACTTCCATTTTTTTTGATCATGTCCATATGTAGCAGAGGTCTGTAGTAGAGCTTGCCACATGTAACTGGGGGAGAGGGCCACAGATTCTACTTTTGCCCAGAATTTGTAGATTTTTAAAAACAAATGTTTCTTCATTTGTATCCATGATGACAATTTCTATTTCCCTGTGTGCATGCACACACATGTGTACATATAATTGTCACCAAACAATGATGTTTCTCTGGGAAGTGGGTCAACAAATATCCTCTGGAAATCCTCAAATGCTAATACTGCTCAGGAAGCTCTTTAATGTCCTCTCTTCTACACCCTCTCCTGGATTACCTTTTCTCTTTTTTTTAATTTATTTTTATTGTAAACAAATGGGATACATGTCGTTTCTGTTTGTACATGGAGTAACAGCATACCATTTGCATATTCATACATTTACATAGAGTAATGATGTTTGATTCATTCCGTTATTTTTTTCCTCCCCCCCACCCCTCCCTCCTCTCTTTTCCCTCTATACAGTCCCTCCTTCCTCCATTCTTGCCCCCCTCACCTCCCATTACATGTCATCAT
The DNA here is from genome assembly GCF_902686455.1 of Sciurus vulgaris. Classification (NCBI taxonomy): domain Eukaryota; kingdom Metazoa; phylum Chordata; class Mammalia; order Rodentia; family Sciuridae; genus Sciurus; species Sciurus vulgaris. The sequence goes on along the minus strand of NC_136471.1, from coordinate 93,215,592 downwards.
CTGCTTATCAGTGAGATCATTCTTCTTTTGGATTTTTGAGATTGTCTTATCTCACTTAACATGATATTCTCCAGTTTCATCCATTTGCCTGCAAATACCATACTTCTATTATTCTTTATGGCTGAGTAATATTCCATAGTATATATATACCACAGTTTCGTTATCCATTCATCAATTGAAGGGCATCTAGGTTGGTTCCATAGTCTGGCTATTGTGAATTGAGCAGCTATGAACATTGATGTGGCTGTATCTCTGTACTATGCTGATTTTAAGTCTTATGGGTATAGGCCGAGGAGTGGGATAGCTGGGTCAAATGGTAGGTCCATTCCAAGTTTTCTAAGGAATCTCCACACTGCTTTCCAGAGTGGCTGCACTAATTTGCAACCCCACCAGCACTGTATAAGTGTACCTTTTTCCCCACATCCTCTCCAACACCTATCGTTGCTTGTATTCTTGATAATCGCCATTCTAATTGGGGTGAGATGGAATCTTAGGGTAGTTTTGATTTGCACTTCTCTTATTACTAGAGATGTTGAACATTTTTCATATATCTGTTGATCTATCTTGTAGATCTTCTTCTGTGAAGTGTCTGTTCATATCCTTAGCCCATTTGTTGATTGGGTTATTTGTATTCTTGGTGTAGTTTTTTGAGTTCTTTATATATTCTGGAAATTCGTGCTCTATCCAAAGTATGAGTGGCAAAGATATTCTCCCACTCTGTAGGCTCTCTCTTCGCATTGCTGATAGTTTCCTTTGCTGAGAGAAAGCTATTTAGTTTGAATGTATCCCAGTTATTGATTCTTGCTTTTATTTCTTGTGCTATGGGAGTCCTGTTAAGGAAGTCTGATCCTAAGCCAAAAAGCTGAAGATTTGGACCTACTTTTTCTTCTATAAGATGCAGGGTCTCTGGTCTGATTTCAAGGTCCTTGATCCATTGTGATTTGAGTTTTGTGCAGGGTGAGATATAGGGGTTTAGTTTCATTCTGTTACATATGCATTTCCAGTTTTCCCAGCACCATTTGTTAAAGAGCCAATCTTTTCTCCATTGCATATTTTTGGCCCCTTTGTCTAGTATGAGAAAATTGTATTTATTTGGGTTTGTGTCCGTGTACTCTATTCTGTACCATTGATCTACCTGTCTATTTTGGTGCCAATACCATGCTGTTTTTGTTACTATTGCTTTGTAGGATGGTTGAAGTTCTGGTATTGCGATAACCCCTGTTTCATTCTTCCTGCTAAGGATTGCTTTAGCTATTCTGGGTTTCTTGTTCTTCCAGATGAATTTCATGACTGCTTGCTCTATTTCTGTAAGGTACGTCATTGGGATTTTAATTGGAATTGCATTGAATCTGTATAGCACTTTTGGTAGTATGGCCATTTTGACAATATTAATTCTGCCTATCTAAGAACATGGGAGATCTTTCCATCTTCTAAGGTCTTCCTTAATTTCTTTCTTCAATGTTTTGTAGTTTTCATTGTAGAGATCTTTTAACCTCTTTGGTTAGACTGATGCCCAAGTATTTTATTTTTTTTGAAGCTATTGCAAATGGAGTTGTTTTCCTCATTTCCCTTTCACCTGTTTTGATGCTTGCGTATAAAAATGCTTTAGATTTATGCATGTTGATTTTATAGCCTGCTATTTTGCTGAATTCATTGATGAGGTCTAGAAGTTTTCTGAAGGAGGTGTTGAATCCTCTAAATATAGAATCATATCATCCACAAATAATGATAGCTTAAGTTCCTCTTTTACTATTCGTATCCCTTTAATTTCTTCAGTTTGCCAAATTGCTCTGGCTGAGTTTCGAGGACAATGTTGAATAGAAGTGGTGAAAGAGGACATCCCTGTCTTGTTCCCGTTTGTAAAGGGAATGGTTTCAGTTTTTCTCCATTAAGAATGATGTTGGCCATGGGCTTAGCATAAATAGCCTTTACAATGTTCAGGTATGTTCCTACTATCCCTATTTTTTCTAGTGTTTTCAGCATGAAGGGGTGTTGTATTTTGTCAAACACTTTTTCTGGGTCAATTGAAATAACCATATGATTCTTATCCTTAAGTCTATCGACATGATGGATTACATTTATTGATTTATGAATGTTGAACCATCCTTGCATTCCAGGGATGAACCCCACTTAATCGGGGTGCACAATTTTCTTAATATGTTTTTGGGTACAGTTTGCCAATATTTTGTTAAGGATCTTTGCATCTATATTCATCAAGGATATTGGTCTAAAATTTTCTTTCCTTGATGTGTCTTTTCCTGGTTTGGGTATGAGGGTGATATTAGCTTCATAGAATGAGTTTGGTAGGGTTCCCTACCTTTCTATTTCCTGGAATACTTTGAGAAGTGTTGGAATGAGTTCTTCTTTGAAGGTCTTGTAGAACTCGGCTGAGAATCCGTCTGGTCCTGGGCTTTTCTTGGATGGTAGATTTTTTTTTAATTAAAAATCATAAATTTACATAGGGCAATGTTGTTTGATTCATTCTGTTATTTTTTCCCCTTTCCCCCCCACCCCTCCCACCCCTCTTTTCCATCTATACAGTCCTTCCTTCCTCCATTCTTACCACCCTCCTTATCCCTAACCCTAAACCTAACCCTAACCCTAACACTAACACCTCCTACACCCCCTTACATGCCCTCATCTGCTTATCAGCGAGATCATTCGTCCTTTAGTTTTTTGAGATTGGCTTATCTCACTTAGCATGATATCCTCCAATTTCATTCATTTGCCTGCAAATGCCATAATTTTATAATTCTTTATGGCTCAGTGATTTTCCATTGTATATATATGCCACAGTTTCTTTATCCATTCATCAACTGAAGGGCATCTAGTTTGGTTCCACAATCTGGTTACAGTGAATTGAGCAGCTATGAACATTGATGTGGCTGTATCTCTGTAGTATGCTGATTTAAAGTCCTTTGGGTATAGGCCAAGGAGTGGGATAGCTGGGTCAAATGGTGGTTCCATTCCAAGCTTTCTGAGGAATCTCCATACTGCTTTCCAGAGTGGCTGCACTAATTTGCAACCCCACCAGCAATGTATGAGTGTACCTTTTTCCCCACATCCTCTCCAACAACTATTTTTTCTTGTATTCTTGATAATCACCATTCTAATTGGGGTGAGATGAAATCTTAGGGTAGTTTTGATTTGCATTTCTCTTATTACTAGAAATGTTGAACATTTTTTCATATATCTGTTGATTGCTTGTAGATCTTCTTCTGTGAAGTGTCTGTTCATTTCCTTAGCTCATTTGTTGATTGGATTATTTGTATTCTTGGTGTAGAGTTTTTTGAGTTCTTTATAGATTCTGGAAATTAGCGCTCTATCTGAAATATGAGTGGCAAAGATATTCTCCCACTCTGTAGGCTCTCTCTTCACATTACTGATAGTTTCCTTTGCTGAGAAAAGGTTTTTAGTTTGAATCTATCCCAGTTGTTGATTCTTGCTTTTATTTCTTTTGCTATGGGAGTCCTGTTAAGGAAGTCTGATCCTAAGCCAACAAGTTGAAGGTTTGGACCTACTTTTTCATCTATAAGATGCAGAGTCTCTGGTCTGATTCTGAGGTCCTTGATCCATTTTGAATTGATTTTTGTGCAGGGTGAGAGATAGGGATTTAGTTTCATTCTGTTGCATATGAATTTCCAGTTTTCCCAGCACCATTTGTTGAAGAGGCTATCTTTTTCTCCATTGCATAATTTTGGCCCCTTTGTCTAGTATGAGAAAATTGTATTTATTTGGGTTTGTGTCCATGTCCTCTATTCTGTGCCATTGCTCTACCTGTCTATTTTCGTACCAATACCATGCCATTTTTGTTACTATTGCTTTGTAATAGAGTTGAAGATCTGGTATTGCGATACCCCCTGCTTCGCTCTTTCTACTGAGGATTGCTTTAGCTATTCTGGGTTTCTTATTCTTCCAGATGAATTTCGTAATTGCTTGCTCTATTTCTGCAAGGTACACCACTGGGATTTTAATTGGAATTGCATTGAATCTGTGTAGCACTTCTGGTAGTATGGCCATTTTGACAATATTAATTCTGCCTATCCAAGAACATGGGAGATCTTTCCATCTTCTAAGGTTTTCTTTAATTTCTTTTTTAGTGTTCTGTAGTTCTCATTGTAGAGGTCTTCCACCCCTTTTGTGAGATTGATTCCCAAGTATTTTATTTTTTTCGAGGCTATTGTGAATGGGGTAGTTTTCCTAATTTCTCTCTCTGAAGATTCATCACTTATGTATAAAAATGCATTGGATTTATGAGCATTGATCTTGTAACCTGCTACTTTACTGAATTCACTTAAGAGTTCTAAGAGTTTTCTGGTGGAATTTCCAGGTTCTTCTAAATATATAATCATGTCATCAGTGAACAGGGATAGTTTGAGTTCTTCTTTTCCAATTCGTATCCCTTTAATTTCCTTGGTCTGTCTAATTGCTCTGGCTAGAGTCTCAAGAACGATATTGAATAGAAGTGGTGAAAGAGGGCATCCCTCCCTTGTTCCAGTTTATAGGGGGAATGCTTTCAGGTTTTCACCATTTAGAATGATATTGGCCATGGGCTTAGCGTAGATGGCCTTTACAATATTAAGGAATGTTCCCACTACCCCAATTTTCTCTAGTGTTTTGAGCATGAAAGGATGCTGTATTTTATCAAATGCTTTTTCTGCATCTATTGAAATAATCATGTGATTCTTAACTTTTAGTCTGTTGATATGGTCAATGACATTTATTGATTTCTGGATGTTGAACCAACCTTGCATCCCTGGGATAAAACCCACTTGATCATGGTGCACTATCTTTTTAATATATTTTTGTATGTGATTTGCTAAAATTTTGTTGAGAATTTTTGCATCGATGTTCATTAAGGATATTGGTCTGAAATTTTCTTTCCTTGATGTGTCTCTCTCTGGTTTAGGTATCAGGGTGATATTGGCTTCATAGAATGAGTTTGGGAGGATTCCCTCCTATTATATGGAATACTTTGAGGAGTATCGGAATGAGCTCTTCTTTAAAGGTTTTGTTGAACTCGGCTGAGAACCCGTCTGGTCCGCCTTTTCTTTGTTGGTAGGCTTTTGATGACCTCTTCTATTTCATTGCTTGAAATTGATTTATTTAAGTTGTGTATGTCCTCCTCCTTCAGTTTAGGTAATTCATATGTCTCTAGAAACTTGTTGATGTCTTCGACTATTTCTGTTTTGTTGGAGTATAGATTTTCAAAATAGCTTCTAATTATGTTTTGTATTTCACTCGTGTCTGTTGTGATATTTCCTTGTTCATTCCAAATTTTAGTAATTTGAGTTTTCTCCCTCTTTCTCTTTATTAGTGTGGCTAAGGGTCTATCAATTTTGTTTATTTTTTCAAAGATCCAACTATTGATTTTGTTAATTTTTCTGATTGTTTCTTTTGTTTCAATTTCGTTGATTTCAGCTCTGATTTTAACTATTTCCTGTCTTCTACTACTTTTGGTGTTGGTCTGCTCTTCTCTTTCTAGGGCTTTGAGCTGTAGTGTTAAGTCGTTTATTTGTTGATTTCTACTTCTTTTGTTGAATGAACCCCATAAAATAAATCTTCCTCTAACTACTGCTTTCATAGTGTCCCAGAGATTTTGATATGATGTGTCTTTCTTCTCGTTTACTTCTAAAATTTTTTTATTTCCCTCCTGATGTCTTCTGTTATCCATTCATCATATAATAGTGTATTATTTAATCTCAAGGTATTGGAGAAGTTTCTGTTTTTTATTCTGTCATTTATTTCTAATTTCAATCCATTATGATCTGATAGAGTACAAGGTAGTATCTCTATCTTCTTGTATTTGCTAACAGTAGCTTTGTGGCATAAGACATGGTCTGTTTTAGAGAAGGATCCATGTGCTGCTGAGAAGAAGGTGTATTCGTTCTTTGTTGGATGTTATATTCTATATAAGTCCGTTAAGTCTAAATTGTTGATTGTGTTATTGAGATCTAGGGTTTCTTTATTCAATTTTTGTTTGGACGATCTATCCAGTGGTGAGAGAGGTGTGTTAAAATTGCCTAGTATTATTGTGTTGTGGTCTTTCTGATTTCTGAAATCGAGAAGGATTTGTTTGACGTACATAAATGAGCCAATGTTCGGGGCATAGATGTTTATGATTGTTATGTCTTGCTGATTTATGCTTCCCTTAAGCAGTATGTAATGTCCTTTATCCCTTCTGACTAGTTTTGGCTTGAAGTCCACATTATCTGAAATGAGGATGGAGACTCCAGCTTTTTTGCTGTGTCCATATGCATGGTATGTTTTTTCCCATCCTTTCACCTTTAGTCTATGGGTATCTCTTTCTATGAGATGAGTCTCTTGCAGGCAGCAAATTGTTGGATTTTTCTTTTTAATCCATTCTGCCAGTGTATGTTTTGATTGATGAGTTCAGTCCATTAACATTCAGGGTTATTATTGTGATATGATTTGTATTCCCAGTCATTTGACTCATTTTTGTTTTTTGACATGATTTGGTTTCCCCTTTATTTGGAGATTCCTTTAGGCTAGTTCCTCCTGTTGCTGATTTGCATCGTTGTTTTTCATCTCTTCCTCATGGAATATTTTGCTGAGAATGTTCTGCAATGCCAGCTTTCTTTTTGTAAACTCCTTTAGCTTTTGTTTATCATGGAAGGATCTTTTTTCATTGTCAAATCTGAAAGTAAGTTTTCCTGGGTATAAGATTCTTGGTTGGCATCCATTTTCTTTCAGGGCTTGGTAAATGTTGTTCCAGGCTCTTGTAGCTTTTAGGGTCTGGATTGAAAAATCTGCTGATATTCTTATTGGTTTCCCCCTGAATGTAATTTGATTCTTTTCTTCGAGGCCTTTAAAATTCTGTCTTTATTTTGTATGTTGGGTATTTTCATAATAATATGCCTTGGTGTGGGTCTGTTGTAATTTTGTATATTTGGAGTCCTATAAGCCTCTTGTACTTGGTTTTCCATTTCATTCTTCAGATTTGGGAAATTTTCTGATATTATTTCATTGAATAGATTGTTCATTCCTTTGGTTTGTTTCTCTAAGCCTTTCTCAATCCCAATAATTCTTAAATTTGGCCTTTTCATGATATCCCATAATTCTTGTAGATTCTGTTCATGATTTCTTACCATCTTTTCGGTTTCGTCAAGTTTGTTTTCAAGATTAAATATTTTGTCTTCAGTATCTGAGGTTCTGTCTTCCAGGTGTTTTATCCTATTGGTTTTGCTTTCTATGGGATTTTTAACTTGGTTTATTGTTTCCTTCATTTCAAGGATTTCTGTTTGTTTTTTTTTTTTTCAGTATCTCTAACTCTTTATTGAAATGATCTCTTGCTTCCCGTATTTGCTCTTTTAACTGTTGATTGGTGCGATCATTTAATGCCTGCATTTGCTCTTTCATCTCCTCCTTCAATGCCTGCATTTGCTCTTTCATCTCCTCGTTTGCTTCCCTGATTGTTTTAATTATGTACATTCTGAACTCCCTTTCTGACATTTCTTCTGCTGTGCTGTCATTGGGTTTTATTGATAAAGTATCTAGGTTTGTTTGGGACATTTTCTTCCCTTGTTTTCTCATATTGGTCAGATGTCAGTGGGACTTTGTGATATTGCAGATTTCCTCTATTGGCTTATAGTGTCCCTGTAGATTTCCAGTGTATCACCTTCCTGCCTTCAGTAGCCTGAAATCTTGGAGTAACTTGATAATGCAGTGTTTCCAAGGAAAAGTGCCCCTAGGCCTGTACTGGTTCCAGGACTTGGAGCTGGCTCTGTGTGGAAAGGCTCTCACTGGGGGATCTGCTCCGAGAAGCTAGCCTGGAAAGGCGCTTCCCACCAGAGGGGGCCAGACTGCGGGCTGCTTGGGGAAGTCCCTGGCTGCCCTGTCCTGGTCCCTGAAGCCAACTGTGGGCAGGAACTCGCCGCCCTGGTTCAGGGACTTGAAGCTTGGTTCTGTGCAGAAAGGCTCTCACTGGGGGGCCTGCTCTGAGATGCTGGAGAATCTGACCCTGTGGGAGGAGCCCACTGCCAGAGTGGGCAGGGCCGCCTAGGGAGGACTCTTGCTGCTCTGCCTTACTCTAATAAGCCTCCCAAATCCGGGCCTGCCGCCCAGGCAGTGCTTCACCGCTTCACCGGGTGGGGGAGACTCACCCCGAGGCTCTATTTTAGTCCAAGTCTCTCAGTGCCTCCCCTTCTTGAATCCTGGGTTCTGGAGCGACTGGAGATGCAGTCACCCTCTAGTCTGCCATCTTGGATTGCCCCGTGGAGGATGGTAGATTTTTAATGGCTTCTTCTATTTCATTGCTTGATATTGATCTGTTTAAATTGTGTATGTCCTCCTGGTTCAGTTTGGAAGGAGCATATGTTTCTAGAAATTTGTCAATGTCTTCAGTAGTTTCTATTTTGTTGGAATACAGATTTTCAAAGTAGCTTCTCATTATGTTCTGTATCTCAGTGGTGTCTGTCATGCTATTTCCTTTTGCATCATGTATTTTAGTAATTTGAGTCTTCTCTCTCCTCTTTGTTAGTGTGGCTAAGGGTTTGTCTATTTTGTTTACTTTCTCAAAGAACCAACTTTTTGTTTTGTCAATTTTTTGAATAGTTTCTTTTGTTTCAATTTCATTGATTTCAGCTCTGATTTTAATTATTTCCTGTCTTATACTACTTTTGCTGTTATTCTGTTCTTCTTTTTCTAGGGTTTTGAGCTGTAATATTAGGTCATTTAGTTGTTGACTTTTCATTCTTTTCTGGAATGCGCTCCATGCAATGAATTTTCCTCCTAGTACCGCTTTCATAGTGTCCCAGAGATTTTGATACGTTGTATCATCGTTCTCATTGACCTCTAAGAATTTTTTAATCTCCTCCCTGATGTTTTTTGTTATCCATGTTTCATTCAATAGCATATTATTTAGTCTCCAAGTGTTGGAGTAATTTCCCTTTTTTATTTTGTCATTGATTTCCATTCTCAGTCCATTATGATCTGATAGAACACAAGGCAGTATCTCTATTTTTTTGCATTTCCTAAGGGCTGCTTTGTGGCATAACACATGGTCTATTTTCGAGAAGGTTCCATGTGCAGCTGAGAAGAAAGTGTATCTGCTCGTTGATGGATGGAATGTTCTATATATGTATATTAAGTCTAGGTTATTGATTGTGTTATTGAGTTCTATGGTTTCTTTGGTTGGTTTTTGTTTGGAAGATATATCTAGTGGTGACAGCAGTGTGTTAAAGTTGCCCACAATTATTGTGTTGTGGTCTATGTGATTCTTGAACTTGAGAAGGATTCGTTTGATGTACAGGGATTCACCATTGTTTGAGGCATAAATATTTACTATCTTTATGTCTTCCTGACTTATGGTTCCCTTAGGCAGTATGAAATGTCCTTCTTTATCCCTTCTGACTAACTTTGGCTTGAAGTCCACTTTATCTGATATAAGGATGGAAACCCCCGCTTTTTTACTGAGTCCATGTGCGAGGTAGGTTTTTTCCCATCCTTTCACCTTTAGTCTGTGGATGTCTTTTTCTATGAGATGAGTCTCTTGCAGGCAGCATATTGTTGGGTCTTTCTTTTTAATCCATTCTGCCAGTCTATGTGTTTTGATTGATGAGTTTAGGCCATTAACGTTCAGGGTTATTATTGAGAAATGATTTGTATTCCCAGTCATTTGGCTTATTTTTGGTTTTTAAGTTGGCTTGGTTTCTCCTTTGAGTGGTTTTTCTCTAAGGTAGTTCCTCCCTTTGCTGACCTCCAGATTACCTTCTCTTCACTCCACGTCTTCACTCACTGAACATCCACTGATAGTTCCAAAACCTACATCTCCAGTTTATTCTCATTTCCTAGGCTTCATATCTACATATGGACTACATTCTGGATTTTTGGAAATCTCCAAGTTAATGGCTCTTGGAGACCCAAAACTACAATTTATAAAGCTAACCTCATCTTCTCAGGCCTGCATAACTTATATTTTTCCTGTAATATATTCCATATAAGGGCATGGCATAATCAACCCAGTGGTTCCAACCAGATATCTTCAAATATATCAAATTATATCCATGTCTCTCACCTTCCACATCCAATTAATGAACTCATGCCCTGTACACCTATATATCACTTAACTATGGCCAATTCTATTTACATGGTCAACACCCTAGTTCAAATCACCATTATTTCTCAACTGGAATATTACCACAGTCTCCTCTTGGCCCCATTTCAAATAATTTTTCACTCTTAAAATTTACATATCCTGTCTCTCCTCCTCAAATTCCTGAACAACTCACATCAGAGCTCTATAATCTGTTTTTGTCATACATCATCACCTCCATTTTTAGATTCCTTCTTTTTTATACCCATAGGGTATGTACTAGACAAAATGAATGAATTTCCTGTTCCTAAATGCAGTATACTTTATCTGGCTTCCCAAAAACCATACCTGTTCTTCCCTCCAAAATACCCTTATGCTACTTTTTCTGGCTGAGTCCTGTCTATTCCTCAGCTACCAAACTACATGGCATTCCTCAGAACCTTCTCCCCTGCCCTCACAGGTGTCAAATTAGGTTAGCTGCCCTTGCTGAGCTGGCAGGACTGAATGAATCCTCACTACTATAAAAAATAGCTTAGTACATTTTGTTGGAATTTCTAATTTTATTATGTCTCCCCTGTACATTGATAGCTCCCTGAAGACAGGTGCCATGTCTGATTTGCTCAATCTGTGTATCCCTAGAGATAGCAGAATTCTTTTTCCTAATTCTTTATTTTTCCTTTTAATTACACATGAGAGTAGAGTGAATTTTGACATATCATACATACCTGGAGTATAACTTCATATTCTTGTGGTTGCACATGATGTGGAATTAACACTGGTCATGTATTCATATATGAACATAGAAAAGTTATTTCCAATTCTTTCTACTATCAGAAAAAGGTAATTTTAAATAGTCTTGGACAGCAGGGTGTTCCTGGGAAAGGTTTCCTTGTTCTATAATACATCAGTATTATTTTGCACTCTTTTAAAAAGTAAACTTTATTGTGTATATTTGAGCTATACAACATGATGTTATAAGATACACTGCGACAGTAAAACAGTTACTCTGTAGAATTAAATTAACACATCTCTTGGATCACAGTTATCAATTCTAAAACGTTTTTGTGGTAAGAACAGCTGAAATTTGTTTCATAGTAGAATGTCCACAGCACTCTACATACCTTGTCTCTAATTCCAGATGTGTCCCTTATTGTGTGTTCTGAATCATCTTAGTTAACCTTGCTAAACCTCAGTTTTCTTATATGAATTTTGAATAATGGAATCTTCCCTACCTATCCAATCTGACTTTGAGATAGAATAATTTATAGAAGAATGCTAAGTACCCTGATTTAATCAGTACATGCTATATGCATGTGTTGAAATATCATTCTGAATGTTGTATCATTCATCATTGTAATAGGTACAATTATTACATGTTAAACCATTTTTTTAAAAAATTAAACGTCAGGAGCTAATTCTCAAATGTCCACTAGGGGGCAAGATGCCGTTGTTGGAACCACCTGTTAATGATTTCGAGGTTTTCTATCTTGTCTTTTTAACACCAAGAGATGATGTTTACATTTGAGTAGGCAATAAGAAAAAAAAAAAAATTCTTATGAACCCTACCCTGATGCTTCTATCCCCTAAGCACTGGCCCCAAAGAAGTTTAAATTCCCAGAGGTACTGTTAAACTTCTTCACATTCCTATGTAGAATTACACAGAACACAGGGTTTAATCATTCTTCTTGGACCATGATGGCCTTTTCAGTTCCCCATGTTGTTTACCATCCCAGAAAGAGGAGCAGCACTGAGTTCACTGCAGATATTGTCAATCTCGTTGTTTTTCATCTTCATCTAAAGAGCATGCAAGTTGGAGGAAGATGAAACTGGATTTCTGTCCCCCACCCACTGTTTTAGCCCTTTAATTCATTTCATTGACTTCATGTTTACATCTTTGATTCTGAGAATATAAGATACTTCAAGTGCTATGTGGAGATTGGGTTCAGGGAGCTGCTTTCCCTTCTTCAAAGGACGTGTTCACAATTTGAATTGAAAATGAAGACTAGTTTTTATAGTGAGCATTGTTGAGGTGGAGGAACTATCCTAAGCCATTTGAAGTCAACTTCTTCAGGGAAAAAAATCTAGGGATGGAGCCTAAAAAGGATCGGATCCTTCTAGTATATATTGTGCAGTAGTTGTAAACTATGTCTATGGTTACATTTCCCTCACATAATCTGGTTATCTTTAGTAAAATCTCATTAAAAGTTATGGCCTGGTATCTCATGTACTACAGGAAATTAGGGATGAGGGCACCTTTGGGGATAAAAATATAGAAGGGATGCATGAGGTCCTAGGTTTGAATCCAGTATTGCATTAAAAAAAAAAAATAGAAGGGGGAGAGCAGGATTCCCTTCCCTGAGTGCAGAGTGGTGATGTCCTTGTTTACTTGTTGGGAAACACTACTCAGAGGGGTCAGAGGCTACAGAAGGGCAGGGACATAGTAGCTTGCTGAGGATCTAGACAAAATGGAACATTCCATACATAGGTAATAGCAGGTCTACTTTTAGCCAATTATGTTGCAACTGTTATTTTGCAAGAAAGTCTGAACTGATGCCTTACCTCAGCCCCAGTGCTGAATGAGTAGAAAGTATGTGTGTGAACTGGGAAACAAAAACAAAAGAAAAAAAAAATACTTCTTTTACCTTGTGTGAGGACTTGGTGAATAGAACATGGTCTAGACTTCAGAACCAAGTTTTCTGTTATGCTTTCTGCATTTATACAGATAGGGCAGAAACAGCACAAATTCCATAATGGGCCTGAGTATTAGCCTAAAAAATTATAAGGAATAGCAAAGGTGCCTGTGTAGTAAGTGTTTAGCAACAAAAAGTCATGGATTTTTAAAAATATTCTGATAGATAGGGTTCACATGTACCATCCTTATATGAGTTACACATTTTTATGTTTGCAAAGAAAAAAAAGATGTGTATATACATCATATATGTAAAATTTTATTTAGTTTTTATATTATACACTTTTCTGGAGACAAATTAATTTTGTAATCTGAGAAAAACTTTCAATGTCTTTTTAAAAATAGATAAATTGTAGGATAAGGCATGTTATACCATTGGTAAATCTCAACTTATGTCCACCACTAGGGTTTAAAGATTGATTATCATGTATGGCATAGTGGTGGTGTTAAAATATTTTGCATTTGTCACTTGGGGGTACTTCAGGGAGCACCTCCAAGGAAAAATTCACACTAAGGGAAGAGCAGTCTGCCAACAGATTTGGCTCAGGAACAAATGGTAGGTTTGGGGAAAAGAAGAGTGAATCTTGCTTTTTGGGCTGTGGGTTTGGTCTCCTCCCCAACCTTCCATACTTAAGTTCTAGGGAGAGAAGTAGCCTATAAGTAAACTCTGAAGAATGTTTTTCTTTCTTCAACTTTTATTATGGAAAATTTCAAACATATACAAAAGTATAGAGAATAGGATAGTGAATTCTCAAGCATCCATCACACAGCTTTAACAATGATCAGAGCCAATCTTGTTTCATCTATGCATTTGCCTACCCCACCCTCCAATTATATTGAAGCAAATACCAATAGCATATCATCTATAAATTTTAGTACATTTTTCTAAAAGATAAGCATTTAAAAAAAATAATCACAGTACCATATCACAGCTAAAATAACCAATATATCGGAAAGATGTGTTTTTATTTCAAATTCTGTAAAATCTGGGGACACAATACACTTCACTGATACCATGAGGAAGGATGTTAACACTATTACGGAGTCCAAGCTTTTTCCAATGTAATTGTTTAATAATGCAAAAGGAAAATAGAACAAATCATCATAGTACAACCATGCTGGAACCCTTATAAGGAGCTTGGGAAGAGTGCTAATGCCACACACCCCCATAGCAAAACTCCGTGTTATTTCCTCTAAACTCTCTCTGTCCTAACGTTGTTCTGAAACTGGCTGACCAAAGTCTTCCCTTCAAAATCCTTCATTTTGTGTTCCCCTATTACAGAAGTCTCTTTCCCAAATGCCTTTTCTAAGTGACAACAATGTGGTGCTCTCAACCCTGTGGATGTAGAAACTAGGTAGGATGAGGAGTTAGCTGAGTATACTGGGGAAAAGATGAAAACTATGGTCAACTGAAACAATGAGAGGCAAAAAAAATCTAGGCAAACTGCATGGCATAATTAACTTTGGAAACTGACTATGCTGGAGTCTTTCTTGGCTCTGGCATCAAATAATAGAGTATATTGAATCTGCAAGATGAGAAAAAAAGATTTTCCTCAAAGAGATGTTAAGATGACATGTAAGAAGTGGTAAGGGCATTGCAAAAAATTAAATGTATTATCTGTATATTATTTTAAGATCTATTTTTATAAAATTCACAATATTATCTTGTGTGCATTGTATTTATTTTTACAATTACCTTTATAGCAAGTGATTTTCAGAATAAAATGTTAAGCAAATTAACAACAGTACAAAAACACTAAAGTTGTTACATGAAGGACTGATTCTACAAAACATTGCCCTAAGCAATGGTGTAATCATAAAACCGTGCCAGCCACTGTGTGGTATGATACAGAAACATGATTAACAATTCTTGGCCTTGAACATCTTACAACTGTCTTGAAATGTTTTTGAAACACCTGATACACAAAAGCTACACCATGGTGCCTAGAACGCAGGTACTCTACTAGCACCAGATTGGAAGGGGAATGTTTAGCCACACAAGGATTACAAAATATTATTTGAATCAAAGACCTTCAGTGAAGCCAACCATATTTCAAGTAGTATCTCAGATGCAGGATATGCAAAAGAGTAAGGAAAAATAGTCTTTGCTCTCAAAGATATAGTCTAATGAAGAAGGCAGACACATCAAAAAAGCACAACAAAAGGCTATAGGTGCTGAATTAAGTCTCTTCACGTACAGTAGTACAACAACCAGAGTAAGAGGAGTCAGTAGAATAGACAGAAGGAGTGTCTGTCCCAAGACGCAGGAGAAATACCAGATGAGCTGTCTCCTTGGGAACATTTCAAGTGCTCACCTGCACTTGACAATTTCAGTGAGCACTAGGATCACATCAATGATTTTTTCAGAGCAATCCTGAACATCTTTACCATTCATCTGGAAAAAGAAACCAACATACAATTAGCAAGCTTATATTAACAATTCTCCAAACTGACAAATTTAGCGAGGGCATATTATGTGTGTCAATCACTTGGCATTTGGAAAGCTTTCACAGAATTATCTAATGCAGATGCAATGTGAGTCTGGATCAGCAGCTGAGGAACTTACAGGCCAATATGACACAAAAAAGTCAGGAAACCTGGTACCAAAAATTTTGCAAAAGGGGAATGAGTATTTTAGAAATTTTTTAAAAGCCAGGCACAGTGGCACATGCCTATAGTCCCAGAAACTTGGGAGACTGAGGCAGTAAGATCAAAAGTTGGAGAACAGGATGGGCAACTTAAAGAGATCCTGTCTTAAAAAAGGACACAGATGTAGCTCATTGGTAGAACACCCCTGGAGTTCAATCCCCAACATCAAAAAAAAAAAAAAAGAAAAGAAAAGGACACACAAAATCCAAAATTTAGTTTTGGGATATAGCTAAGAGGTGGATTATTAACCTAGAATGTGTGAGGCACAGAGTTCAATCCCCAGTACCACAAGCACAAACAAATTCTAAATTCCATGTTCTAGACTCCAGGCTTATGGAAACGAATTAAGACATATTCCTAAACACTAAAGGGTTTGTGGACCTGTGGACACCTAGCTTTGCAACTAGATTAAGTCCCAACAAACTGTGAGAACCATCACACAGGAGGGGGTTTCTTCACATAGGCATAAAAGGGTTCTCACTGGAGATGTGCACGAAGTATCTATTCTCTCCAAAGACAGATTTCAAAAACAACCTGAGCACCAGATAATTAGATAACTTGGCTAAAGTTTGAGTGACTAAGAACTGGTACTAGGTCTTTCTGACTTCCAAGTCCTGATGTAATTTCTATCGCATCAAGCTATCATAAAAATATCACATTTTAGTAGTCAACATAGTGACTTCTACAGGAAAATATTGATAAAATTATTTTTGGTAGTACCAGGCAGCTCCTCACAACAAGGGAAACCTAGAGGTGAAATCTCTGTTCAGAATAAAAACACATTCATGTAGCTATTTTTGTATTTTATGAACAAATTGACAGTTGTATACGGATATTTCCAAGTAAAATCATGCAAATATTAAAATTTTTGCATCAGTTGTCTTTAATCTATGCAAAGTAAAGAAACAACTGAATTGTTTCAGAAAAATTTTCTCCCTTCAGTTTACTTCTTAAAAGTGTGGTCAACTGATCTTTTTTAGGTTTTTCAACCTTTATTTTTTTAATATATTTTTATGTGGTGCTGAGGCTCAAACCTAGTACCTCACACTACTAGGCAAGTGCTCCACCACTGAGCTAAAACCCCAGGCCAACAGATTTTTTACACACATACACACACAATTTCCTGAAAAATTTGTATATAATATTATGTTTCTAATAAATTACATATCTATATTATCCTGTTATCTCTATACATTTGTAAAAACAAAAGCATTTGACTAGGGGCTGGGAATGTTACTCAATGGTACAGTGCATATTTAGCATTCATGAGGCCCTGAGTTCAATCCCTTACACCTGAGTTGAATGTAAGCTATTTATAAATAATGTAGAAAATAAATTTCTAATCCTTAGCTGCAAAATATAATTATCTGTAGAGATGACTTTTTTTTCTTTCTTAATGGGGACTATAAAATTTGGGCTATAAAATTTGGCTGCCTATGTTTACTGCAGTCACAAAAAATAATATTTAAGTGACTTGTAACACTCTTAGAAGGAAAAAAAATCCCAACTGTGCATCACTTTTTGAGCACTGAATTGGTAGAAATTTTCTATGTATTACCTCTGGTCACCTGTTGTAGCCTGAACCTACTGATTTAAGTCTTAAAAAAATGAAACTCATTTGAGCTTTCAATTATTCAAAAAAGACTGTGTTACACTGAATATGTTATTAAAAAAAAAAAAAAACTACTTGAGTGATCCTGACAATCAATCCTTAAAAAGTCTTACTTATTTTAGACATTTCTGATTAAATAAAGTGAGTACATATAAAGGAAGGAAGGAAGGAAGGAAGGAGAAAAAGGGGGAGACTGACAACATATTTATAAGCTAACAATTCTTGGATCAGGTTATCAATGCTATACATTCTTCCCTTTGTTAGACCTGTAAAGCAAAAACCAAATAAGATGATGCATTGCTTCCTCTAATAATAGCAAATACATGCTAGCCTCCAAAGTTCTTAGGACAGTGTTACAGGTAGAAGGGGTTCTATTTCACACGGAAAAAAAATCAATAAATAGAATCCAGAAAGTATGCTGTGGGATGGAGATATAGAATTTAATCTTGAATAACTAGATTATTGGTGGGGGGGGGGGGGAGGGACAAGGTCTGTTTGAGATTGTATAAACAGTAAAAGTCAATTTGTTTGGAATTAGTACCTTTATTCTCTGCACTCAACTTCTACCACCAGTCCCAGAGAACCATTAATCTGTGGTCTCCACAGATTTACCTTTTTTGCTACATTTCACATAAATGGAAACATATGACTTGTAAAAAATGTGCTTCAAATATATATTCAATATATATCACTTTGTTAGAGAAAAGCACAAAAAATAATCAATATTTGATCAGACTATATATTTCAGTTAACAAAACTGTTGGTTTTAAAAAGTCACCATTTTTTAGTTTATCCTTTCCTTTGGTAGCAATACCGCAGAAAATGTTTTCTGAACTGAGTCATGTACTTTATTTAAATGTGAAATAAAATTTGTCAAAAAAGGGGGACCACATTTCTTTAGAAAATGCAATGACACACACTTTCTATCAGTGTATAAGAATATTAATGTGTAAAATTGCAATGCAAACCAAATAGAGAAAAATATTGAATGCTTGCAAGGGTAAAATGCACAAAGTACACAAGGGGGCAGCAGAAAGGTGTACACAAATAGTTCCAAACCTGATCTGTTCTTTGGAAGAGCAGAATAATGATTAGGAAAAATGCAATGGCCCTTGCGTTAAAGGCAATGTTAATTTTTTTATCTAGATGCTGGTTTCTGCGTGTATTCACTAAGTAACAATTCATTAAGCTGTACAGTTAAGACTTATGAACTGTTCTATATCTGTTATGCACATCAAAAATTCACTAATTTTATAAGGGTAACTCCATTAAATTTTTAGCAATAATTGTTACAAAACAGGTTACTTAGGGCAGGATGTGTTTCAGTGTTACAGTGTTTGCCTGACATCCCTGAGGCTCTGAGTTCAATCCCCAGCATAGCAGCAAAAAAAAAAAAAAGAGGCGTTACTTTGAGGTGTACCAAATTATTGTACATAATCATTACTTTTCCTTTATAGTCATTATTCACTCATAGAATGTTGTTACATTGCTTAAGTGTTAGATATGGAGTGTTCTTTCCACCCTCAATACCCTCATCACAAAGTAGGCTTTCCTTCTAACTAATTTCAAAAACAGTCTGGAGAAACAGGAAGTTAAAGAGCGACTAATGTATTATAGATGGGATTCCTAATTACAAGCAATTATCAATTAAAAAAAGTAAGACATTCTCATACAGCACCCAAAAATGTTGTCCTGTGAAACAAAACACTTATTTTCTGCCTACAAGAGAAATTGTTCAGGTGTCTAACAGGTTGCAAAATCTGTAACAGTGAATAGCAAAGAGACAACTAACTCAATTGGTTTGCAATCACCATAAAAGATTTCATTCCTGAGGTTACTGCCAGTTAGGGAAGTTTAACCAGGTTATCACTAAATTCAAACAAGACAGAGAACTTTCTTTCAAAACCGAATGCATACTGTGAGAATCACGGTTCTTCCAGGGTGTCCAGAAAGGGGTACTGGGCGATAGAAGTCCAGCAGGCTAAATCATACTCTAGGAGTAGTTTTCATGATAAGATGTGAACATCACATGCGTTTCGCTAGCAATTCCCCAGAAATATCTACTCTATATGGCAATACCTAATAAATTCTATGGGAAAGGGTCCTTTCTAGTCAGCAGTGAAAAACCACAAGGTGGGGAATTTTAAAAAAATCAAACGATTTACATATGAATAGACAAAGGCATTTCTGAAAGAGGCATAACAGATCCCATTTTTGAAGCCGAAATTACTGTTGACTGCAGGAAGGGCACAAGCTTTAAATTTTCCCAATTTTCAAATTTAAAACGATCCCATCCAACTCCCACCACGGATGGGCTTGCTGGCAAGGATGAAGGAAGCTGTGAAGGCGAAATCAACTTCGGGGAAAAAAAATAATAGAAGATGCCCACACGATCAAGCCGGTCGCACTTGAAAGGCCTCCACTCGGAAACAAATCACACGCCTGCTATCCAAAATGCGCACGCACACTCACGCACGAACATGTGAAGTGCAAAAAAAAAAAAAAAAAATGCCCAAACCAAAACATCACAAGGCGCGCGCACACACCCACCCCCAAGAGCAGAGCAGGGCTAACACTTAAGGCACCTTTAAAGGAAACCCCTCGCGGCTTTGGCTTACGGAAACATTTTACAGTGTCGCCAAGAAGCGATTTTCAAAGCGTCTGAAAAACGTGCAAATTGTCTGAAAACAGTGCCTGGCAACTGAGACAGTTTGCAAGCGTGATTCAGAGGTCTGCCAGGGAAACAAAAGAGGCCTCTCTCCTGCCCGTGCGACCGCACATGGCAGGAGAGGTGCTCCCTCCGGCAGGGCTCATCTGAAGCCAGGCGACGACCGAAGTCCGGGCGCGAGCGGTACATACTAGGGATCGCTCTGCGACGCGGACGCGGCCACGGAGTTTCCATTGGTCGGGGAGCCGCCCAGCTTCAGTTTCTCCAGGTACTCGGCGTGCACGGGCTTGTGGCACTGCAGGACCTTGATGGCATCTTCGATCTTGAACCACTCTCGCTTGCGCCCGATGCTAATGGAATCTTCCCAGTCTTCCAGCAGCTCGGTGACAGTCAGTACATACACGTACGTCCTGTGCTTGCGATCTTGGTTCTGTTCGAAAACGCCCAGGAGCCGGCCCAACTTCCCCTTGACTCCCGCCTCTTCGTACACCTCTCGCACCGCCGCGCCGCCCGGCTCCTCCTCGGGCTCCATGCCCCCGCCGGGCACGATCCAGCGGTCCGGGTAGCGGCTGCTGCTCACCAGCAGCACTTCGTCCTCGCGCTCGCTGCGGAAGCACAGGCACGCCGCCCGCTTCTTGAAGCCCTCGGGGTCGTAGGTCCGCGTCTGGTTCGGCTTGCACTTCATCCTCGAGGCCGCCGCCAGAGTGGCCAGAGCCGCCGCGGAGCAGCCCAGGAGCTGGCGTGCAGAGAAAGGGCCGGGCGAGGGCGAGAGCTGGGGAGAGGGATGGGCTCGGGCTCGGGCTCCGGCTCCAGAGAGAGTCGCCGGAGCGGCGAGTGCGGCCGAGGGAAGACTAGGCGGGCGCTGGGGCGGGCGCGGGGGCGGGGGCGAGCCGGCGCGTCAGTCAGTCCGCGGGGCGGGCAGCCGCCGGCCGGGCGCGCGGAGGGTCCCCACCCGCCGACTGATTGGAGGCGCCACTTCCGCCGCCTCCCCGGACCGGCAGCCCACGACTCCGCACGCAGCCCACCGCGTCGCCGCCGCCGCCGGTGCGCCGCTCCCGCCCTCCGTCGCTCAGCAGCCTGGCAGGGGTTGAGCGAGGTGAGGCGCATTCGCGTGCGCGCTCGCGGGCCGGTCCGCGTGCGCGTCCACGGCGGAGGGCGAGGGGCGGGGGCGGGGGTCTCCTGGCTCCCGCAGCGCGCGACGCTGAAGGCCCACTGCGCAGGCGCCCCGCACCTCTGGGGCCGGCAACCTCCTGCCCACGCAGCGAGATTCGCCGCATTGGCACCTGGCCCGGGAACCGCTCCACGTGTGTCTTTCTGCCCAGCGTGGCTGTGGCTGTGGCGCCGCTGGACAGTGCTCCTCACCCACCCCACCCCACCCCACCCCACCCCACCCCACCCACACGCGGGTCTGTACACACCAGCGGGCCCACGCCATCCTCATCCTCATCTCCTAGGATGAAAGGCACTGCCTGTTGGTGGGAAGAGCCCCCTGTCCGCAAGATGACCAGCGCGCTTCTTGGCAGGCTCGTCTTTGCTGAGTCACATCATGCAGTTTTCTTTCTTCAACAGGTTCTCCACCTTGCCAGGCATCTTGGCACAACCCCGCGCTTAAAGCATTTCTTAAACCCCTATTTACATCGTCCCTAACCTCTCTCTTCCTCAGTTTCCTCCTCAGTCAACTCCTTGCCTCCTAGTTGCAGCCCTTTGAACTTTGAATCGCAGGCACCTAACAACTACAAAACCACCCGGGTGGTCTTGTATCAAATCCCAAGTATCTGCACACCCCCACCACGCTTCTCCTGCTTTCTTATCTGTAACTGTTGCAAGCGCTTTGGGGAGAGATGTGCAGGGCACTCCATGGAAGTCCACGTTTTACATTTTGACTTACAAAAAAGCCTGACATGTGACTCCAGCACCCCCACTTGGTGCTCTCTCTCCTCTGTTTGCTCATCCTGTCCACTTGGACGAAAACTGGCACCTCAAAGCCCCAGAGTTAGCCATGTACAGCCTTCCTCCTCCCTTTGATTCTTCTCAGTGTTTCCCTGGCCCATTCTTAGAGGTGAATGTCTTATAGAGAAGTCTGATACTCCCTAATATTGTGGTACTGGAAACTTTGTCTCTCTCACTGACAGGCTGTTGGCATCAGCCAAGTGTGAAGGGGAGGTCATGGAAACCTACTTTTTCTTTGAAATCATCCCTTCCTCTGAGGAACATGGACTCTGAAAAGTAAATGGAAACCAGTTATGAAACATTAAGTTTCTAGGGGTCTGCTTCAGTCCATGTATATCCGGAATTGCTAATGAAGATGATGGTCCTTTCCCAAGGACAACAAAAGCCTGAACTGTCTAGGGCATGATTTGACAAAAATGACTGGGTCTCCCAGGCACGAGGACGCATACCTGTAATCCCAGTGGCTAAGGAGGTTGAGACGGGGATCGCTAGTTCAAAGCCAGCCTCAGCAAAAGCAAAGGGCTAAGCAACTCAGTGAGACCCTGTCTCTAAATAAAATACAAAAAAGGGCTGGGGATGTGGCTCATTGGCTGGGTGCCCCTGAGTTCAATCCCTGGTATGCCCCCCACCCCCATAAAAGGACTGGGTCATACATGAAGAACCTGATGAAATGAAAACAGAATGACTTCAATAAATGGAGATACTGTTTCTACTGTTGATATGTCCAGGACGGATGGGTGATCAAAGAGCTTTTCAGGGAAACAAAAGCTGGTCATTGAAAACTAGCTTTAAAGTTAAATTCCTCAGTGTTACCACATCTCACAACTACACACCTGATGTTAAACACTTAGAAAAATTCCATTACAATCAGGATGAACATAAATATGCCTATTATCACCCACATTATTAAATAGTTTTTAAAGTTCTTTGTGGTGTAATGAGATTATAAACAGGAAAAAGTCCATATTGGTGAAATCAAAGTTATCATGATTTCCTGACAACAAGAATATATTCTTAGGACATGCCTCAGGGAAAATGTACAAATTGCTGTAAGTAGAAAAATGAAACGCTGATCTTTTGAAGATCTAGAGCTTTCAGGCATATCAGTAATTGTGTAGAAAATAACATGGAGAAATGATGACATTCAAATTGGCAATGTCACCAACCAAAACACAAGTAAAATCGCAAGAGATCCTAAACATTATGGTGAGGAGTAAGGAGTGGAAGATGATCTGAGTAAAGCAAGAGGCACTCAGCAAAGCTAGCAGATTGGGCTGGTGTCTGGGGTGCAGTGGTCCACCCAGGCCCCAGCCATGTCCCAATCCACTTCACATTGCAGGTCCCATCTCCCTTTCTCCCCAGAGGTGCCCTTTTCTAGTTTATTCCATTCCTTCCCCAGAACACTCTGCTTATGCAACATCTCTCTGCTGGGGACATATCCATGGCAAGTGAGAGGACTAGGAACATTTGAATATGGAAGGAGAGGCAGGCAGGACTCCTGGTGGCAAAGTCATGGCATGATTCTGGATAGGGAGATCCACAACTTACACATCTGATACAACAACAAGGAAATTTTCAGGGTAGGTTTTTTTTTTCCAGAATTTCACAAAATAATTTTGTTTGTTCACCTCTGAGAGGAATAGGGCGAGAATGGCCATGATTTATAAAACTAAATAACTTTAAGAATAAAAATCATTTTTAGGAGCCCAGCATCACAGGGAATAGTCTATTCTTTAAATGTTTTTCTGAACTGTAATTCTGAATCACTGTGGCACTAGACTTTTAGGGTAATGAGTGCCGTGTGTTCACACTGGCCTGTGTCTCCTTGCTCTGTGTTGCTGGGCTTGACCTTAGAACTGGCTTTGTCCAGCAGTGAACAGCAAATGTGAAGTAAACATAGAGCTGAGAATTGCTTGTGCATTAGGGCTTTTCTGTCTTTGGGCTCTTGAAACCCCATGAGAGCAACCTGAAGCAGCCTCGGTTAGCTGGATGATGAGAGCCCTATGGCCCTTTCGTCCCATTCACCCAGCTGACACTGAACCAGTTGCCCAACATATGGATGAGACCATCCTGACCCTTCAGCCCCAGCAGGGCCACTTAGCTGACAGGTCCCAGATGCATAAGTAAGCCTGATTGAGAGAGCAAAAATCACTTAGATGAGCCCAGCTGAAATGATCAACCTGCAGAATTCTTGATAATTGTTGTAATTCTTGTTGTAAAGTGCTAATCTTTGGGGTGCTTTGTCATGCATTAAAAGTTAGCTGATACAAATATTAACCATGTAATGAGATCAAAGTTCAAACAAAAGCAGAGAAATTAATTTCCTAGAAACCTAACCTCTGCTTAAAGTGGATGGCATTTAACCTTGCTAGAGTCAGGAGGAAAGGGATGAGGTTAAGCCACCTAATCTTTACTGATTACATCTGTGTGACAAGCGCCCTGTAAGCCTGTGGTGTTATTTAACTGTCATCCCATGGACTCTTAGGGAGGGAGGCAGTTACTGTGTCCATTTTATAAAAGAGAACACTGAGGCTTAGAGTGGAGCTTGTATATGAAAGCAAGGTTCCATGTTTCCGTAGACTGCACTGTCACAACATCACCATGTCTCGGCAGATGGAGTATTCTTTCAAAGCTGTGGTTTGCTGTGGCCTTCTGTGATGGTGTTCAGTGTTACCCCTTAGGTAAGATATTTGCTCCGGATCACCGAGTTATGTGAAAGAAAATTTCTTTCATGGTGTTGTTGGGCACAATAAGTGGAAAGTGCCCATCCATTCCCAGCAATGAATGCCCTTGTCACCTTGCCATGGAGCCTAACCATTTGAAGCTTCAGTTTCCCCTGTGAGATAGAATGGAATGCAGGGATACAGACAAGAAGATGCTATCTTGTCATCACTCTAGGCCAGTGATGGTCAGCCTAATTTTACATACTTAATCTTCATTTGCCAATGAGTCTGAAAAGTGGGTATCAAAATCCCCCTCAATAGATTCATAAATGAGCTGCAAAAGCTGAAAGTAAGAAGCCAGTAAGTGTTGGAGTTGGGATTCAGATGCATGGACTCTCTGGGTAACCTTCTGGCATACACTATGCAAATGTCCGTCATGTTAGGAGTTGCCTAGATACACAGAAGCCTGGCATTCCTTTTGGTTAAGTCTTCCTCCTCTCAACATTTTGTTTCTTCCTGGAAAACCCAGGCACCCAAGGGAATGTAGCTTTCATGTAAATTCTAAACACCCTGGACCCAAGCTGAGAGGATGCGCTCTGAAACCAAGAAGCCTGGGCCTCATATTCTGGAGCAGTAGCAGCATGCTCATGGGAAGTTGGGGGCTTTGCCAGTGAGAAAGCCAAGGAAGCGGGAGCCATCTCCTCTGTGGCTGGTTTTAGTGGAGTCCTGGCCTGAGAGAGAGGAGCCCTGGGGAAACAACCTGGGGATAGACAATGGGAGTCACCATCCCAGAACTGGACAGTACTCCCAGGTGGACCCAGCTGTCAGGAGAGGGACTTCCAGGACATACCTGACAGACTTTCATGGTACTTAAAG
Organism: Sciurus vulgaris; assembly: GCF_902686455.1. Taxonomy (NCBI): domain Eukaryota; kingdom Metazoa; phylum Chordata; class Mammalia; order Rodentia; family Sciuridae; genus Sciurus; species Sciurus vulgaris. Next base: position 93,190,431 of record NC_136471.1, on the reverse strand, counting down.
GGGAAGCAAATCCAGAGGAAGTGGTTCCAGCATTGGTCAATGAGGAAAACCATGGCACAGAGTACTGAAAATGAGCTAGAATTTAAATCTATCCCTCTCTGTAGCTGTGCATCCTTATGCATGTTAATGTCTTGTTGCCTTAATATTTCTCATCTGTAAAATGTGATAGGTACTTAGGACGTCATGAGTACCTACTTCATGACCCCCATCTCTCTCAGAGGGACTTTTCTGACCATGTGCTCAGTCACCCCTTCACTGGGATTAAACCACTGGCATCTGCTTTTCCAGGCATTCTTCAGCTTTAATTGTACCATATCTCCATTCAAGAGTTCTGGAACATTCCATTGGCATCCTGGTGAGAAGGGAAGATTGGGAGACAGCACAGCATGAAGTATAAGTGTTTCAATGTGAGTCAGGACCTGATGTCCTGCAAAGGCTCAGAAAAATGGTTGGAAAGAAACATTGTGACAGAAGATAAAGTACCAGAAAATGTATTTATTATTGTTTCTGTTCATTGTGTGTTACCAATCGGAAATGTAATATTTGTGACCTTGGGGCAGCTCACTAGGTGCCTTTTCATCCTAGGAGGCGATGCAGGCTTGTCTATCCTGTCAACCTGTTTTAAGTTCCCCAGTTCTTTGTTTCTGTATGTACAATGGACACACTTTTTCCCTCAAACACGAAAGTGCCTTTAGAATGTGTCTCTAGTAGTGAATTCACTAAAACCTCCTCAAACACAAAATGATTGTTATTCAAAATGCCCCCACGTTTTGTTTGTTTGTTTGTGTCCTAGTTGAATTACAGGTGTAGACAGGATTGCATTTGTGCACTCACAACAGAGATGTGCCCAGGACCAGATGGTCAACAGGGTGTTCAGTGGACTTGTTGAGTGAGCTCTTCCACTCTCACGCCTAGAACTGTCCATCTTTGCTCACCAGCTCTGCCTCAACCCCTTTGGCTGTGGCCCTGCTTTCTCAGGTGCTCCAGGGTGTGCTGAGTGCTATGCCAGCACCAAGCCTTGTAACCACACATCTCTCACTCTCTCTGAGGGTCATGCTAAATCCTTACACAATCTCACGAGGCCCTTTGAAGGGCTGGCACATTTCCTCTTTGACTTTGCCATGAGTGTGTCCCCTTCACTCACTCACCGTGGCCTGGCCTGGACTCTAAGACTCTGGGTTTTCTCCAGCAGGCGCCCTCCTCAGGTCCTCTCTTCTAGCCATTCCCTCTGCCTGGAAAGCGCCTCTCTTTTGTCCACCAGGCTACACCTCACTTCCATCCAAGACTTGAACAGTCCTCATCTCCCCAGACCACTGTGTCGCTTATTGTTAAGGGCACCCATCTGTGAAACCCTTTCCCTGGTGTTCCTGACCATTTATGATGGCCCAAATTTTGATTGTATCACAGCTCTTATCACCTGATGGGCTGAAATTCACCTACTTATGTTGTTTATTGCTTTTCCCTTTATGTTACCATGGACCCAGCTAGAGTCTCAAGGTGCCTCATTTTCTGTGGCACCTTGGTAGGCAGATCCAGCAGTTCTTACCACACACCCCACTGATGTAGGATCTCTGTCTCTTGCCCACTGGTATATCTCACACACCCTGAATTTGCTGCAGCACATGTGATTTAGTCATCCAGAAACTACCTGTGGGAGGGGTGGAATGTAATTCTGTGGCAGAGTGCCTTACCTAGTGTGTTGAAGGACCTGGGTTCCATCCCCAGTGCCACATTGAAAGGGGACATCTCCTGGGCTGAGGAGGTGGCTTTGTGAGGGACCTCTTGCCTAGCATTTGCAAGTCCCTGAATTCCATCTTGAGAACTTTAGGAACAAAAAAGAAAGAAAATGCCTGCTGTGTCTCAGGAATAGACTACTCAGAGGGCTGATACAGGAAGATCACACTGTTCCAGGCCAGCCTTTGCAACTTAGGAGACCTTGTCTCAAAATAGTATGAGAAGTGAAGGTGATGTAGCTCAGTGAGAGGGTGCCCCCAATTCTCATCCTCAGTACCCCTCCCAACCAAAATGAAAGAAAGTTCCTTTAGACATATAAGGAATGGTTTCGCCTCCCCTGCTAGATTGGCCTTGAGGGGCAGGTCCACGTTTCATTGGTCTTGTAAGTCTACCATCCAGCATGGCCTCTGAGAAGATGAGAAAGGTGCCATTGATTGTTTGCTTAATCAATTAATCTTCTGCAGTGGCACTCATTGGGAAAGCATTCTCTTTCCAATCGGCCGTCACTCCATCATTTGCCATCTGTGCCAACCCGAGGGAGCAACCAGGTTTCCCAAAACCGTGGTCAGCCATGAAGGGTCTGAGGGCCCTGGAACAAGTAAAGAGACAGATTACTTGTTACTGATAACTCTTGTGGTTTTGATGAGGGTGCATCCTGATGCAGGCCCTTGGTTACAGGTCTGGTTTCTGTGTGTGGGAACAACAAACTTGGCAGAGTACCTTCCCTACCACAAAGACCAGTGTAGCCCAAGAGGGAAATCAGGTATCCTGTCCATGGCACTGCTGTGTACCCACAGGCCCATGTACAATGAGGCCATTCCGTCAGATCAAAATGGCCTCATGATCATCAAGGATTTCTCAAATGTCTTCTCAAGGTTTATTTAATGAAGTCAAGGCACATTCAAGTAATGCTTTGTTATGCAAATTCTGGTTGTGAAAATGGTTCTACAGAAAAACTTCTAGTGCCACCAAGAAAATGGATGTTTTTGGAGAGCTGCCTCATTGGCACTGTGGCAGCTTGGATTTGACCATGGGCTTCAAGCTGGCATCATTCTCTGGGAATTCAGAGACTGGAAGGAAAATGGTTTTTCCTATTCTCCTTTCCATTTTCCAGTTCATTTCTAGGCAAGCTTGAAAATGTCAGGTTGTGTTTGTAGTTTTCCAAAAACACTATGTTGATAGGAGAGGATAGCAATCAAACTCCTAGCTTCTGAACTTAGCTTTACTTCAGTTAAGTAGCTTTTACTTCCAGACTGCATCTTAGAAAAGTGAATCATGAAAGCATACTATGTATTTTGTATAGGTGCAAGGACAAATGCATCAGACTTCTGGTCCTCCAACACATACTATCTTCTAGAAAAGTTTTCATGGCATCTGTTACCCAAAAGGCATACCAATGTTTGGCTATGTAGAAGACATCCTCTGTCCTGCCTCCAATTTGGAAATGTGGTGGGAAATTCAGGGTTCTTGCTGGTGATGGCCTCTGGCAACCTGCAGCCCAGGGAGATCCCAGCTGGGCTGGCCTCCAGCAGTTTTTGCTATCCATGTTTCAACGTGAAATATAATAATTCAGCAAAACTTCCTCAATGCTTACCATGTCTCCAGAATTCTAGGTCATATGGAATGTGGAAAAAATAAATGAAATATGACTCTAGTCTATAACCATCTCTATGGAAAACAAAAAAAGAACTACAAATTCTGAATTATAAAAATAGTCATGGTACATATGCCATGCCAAGAGGAGGAAAGAAGATGAAAAGAAATAAATTGAGGGAACAAAAGGAAACAGGAGCAGGAATGAAATCAAGAGAACTTAATCCTTGTAACTATGAACTTCCATGTCTGTGCCTGTAATTTCCATTGCTTTGGGATTCACAGACTTGATTTTGTATTTCTAAATATTTATGCTTTCTAACCAAATGTAAATAATCAAATAAGCATTCTTATACTCATTAATTCATCCAGTTAAAATTTTATCATTTTTTTGCACATCAATCACTTTTTATTTGCAAAGCCTAGGTGAAATTCAAAAGTAATCCCATGTGAGAACATCTCAGAAAACAGAGATTATCAGAAAGGCCAACAGCAATTATGATGCCTGGAAGTCAGAAATGCACTGGTACTAGAAGCTATTGAAAAATTGGAGCTGGGGTAAAAATCAAGAATTCCCCATGTTCCATGCATTGTGGTAAGTACTATGGTTAGAGAGGTCATTGAGGCGTTGTACAGCTGTCTTAGTGTAGAAAATCATGCAGGCAGATCTTAAACTCGGTGGTTTGTAAAAGCTTGTTAAAATTTTTTTTCTAAAATGGTTAACGCTCATGTGGATCACACATGGGATTTATGATTTAGAATCCTGGAACTTTGATTGGAGCACAGAGCTAGATGGTGTTGGAGCCCGTCTGTCTGTTTTGTTGTTGTTGTTGTTGTTTTTTTTTTTTTCTTTTTTTTGGGGGGGTGACTCTAAAATCTCAAGCAATACCTATGACACCAGTCCCTTTTTCATAGTAAGTTACTTTAATTTAATTCAGAGTGACTACCAGTCATTTCCCTGACTTTCCTTCTGTGTTGTTGACCCACAGCAGAATCCTGGAACTGAAAACTCCACCTCATTTAAAAGACAGAGACTGAAAGGGCAGCTCCAGCATGGGAGCCCTTCCTGGGGATTATGACCCCATCTTACCTGGCAGTGTCCTTTGTTGTTGCTGTCACACTTCAAGCTCTGTTCTTGTCTCTATATTCTAATTAATCTTCAATACACAACATTTAGAATTCTCTGCACTGTGCCTTTGGCTCTGCTTGTTTTAATTTACACCTTAGAGCTGCATGTGGTTATGGCTGAGCCAGAAATTATTCCTCATCCTCTCCAGTAGGTTGGATAAAACAAAAAATTGCTTTAACCACAACAGATTTAATACAGTAATAAATTCAATGTCTGTGTCTTAGTTTTCTTACTGCTGCATAAAAAAATCACCACAAACAGCACACATTTATTTTTCCAATTTCCAAAGATCAGATATCTGTCATTGGTCAACTAAATTCTTTGCTAAGGGTCTTATAAATTTGAAACCAAGTTGCCAGCTGTGTTAGGATCTTATCTGGAAGTTTTGCCAAAGTATATGCTTCCAAACTTATTCAGGACCTGAATTCAGTACCCTCTTCATGTTGCCATATTGATTTCTTTATTCAAATCTTCATGTTTCTCTGATCTGGGACTAATCCTGAGTTTTTTCCCTGGTTTCCACTCAAAGCACATAAAACATGTATATAAAGATAAATATGAATAATTGTAAAGTGAAAATATATGAACCCACAACCTAAAACTATGAAATTAAATATTATTAAAATCCTAGTGCCTGTTTTGTCTCCCTCCCAGACCACAACTATATATTATATCTCATCCATAGAGGTACTTACCATCCTCATCATTGCTTACAGTCTCTTCATTGCTGCTCATTACAGCTTTGCCACAAAGGAAAAGAACTCTAATCAATTTAGTTAGGTTCATTATGGGGGTTTTTGTTTGTTTTGTTTTGTTTTGTTTTTACTCTGCGGAAACATAGCTCTGAGTTTTTATTGCACACTTAGGGAACCACCTTATTTAATTTGTTTCTAGAAGATCATAGAAATGTTTAAAAGCAAACGCTCTTCCCAGGTTAAAGAAGCCCCCTACTGTGTGCTTAGGAGTTAACTAAGTTCCAATGAGAGCTAAATGTACTCACTACATTCAGTGAGACTGTACTTGTGAATATGGTGCCTAATGATAGTGTACAGTGCAACCAAATACAGTTCAGGATAGCAACAAGGCCATGAGTATTGCATTAGAGATTCCATGTAGCACCTCTTGCTGGCATTGTGACTGAGCAAGTCTTTCTACCACTTTGAACCTGTGTATACATTTGAAACAGAGATAGATTTAAATTTTACTCACCAGGGTCATACACATGGTATACTGTAGGCTCTCAACAAGTGGTAGATGCTATTAACACTGTGATAAATTGTGCAAGTCAGATGGAAGGATCAAAAATAATTACATTCTATCTATATAACATAGACAGCATATATACAAGACTAACAACCTGAGTGCATACAAGATATTTGTGTGATAGTGTGTTGATCCAGTCCTAAAAAGTGGACTTTAATAGCTAATTTAAGTGGTAGGAGGCTAGACATTATGGTCAGAAATATTGAGATTCATAATTTTAATCATGATGAAAATTGCCTCTGATTGTGTAAATTTATGCCCCCCAAAATATATAAAGTCTGACTCCTGGTAGGCACCTGAGGAACATGGTTAGATCTGAGTCCTTCAAACCAGAAATACCTAAATTAATGATGTATTTCTAAAACAAAGAAAGAATAAAAGATAGTAATGAGAGTTAACTGGTTTTGGGTATCTCCTCTATCCAAGAAAGATGTTGCTCAAAACATATTATATACATCATCTCATTTAATCCTTACCATGGCCCCCAGTCAAAAACTTTGAATTCAGAAATTAACTTTTCTGTTATTATACAGTTAATAAATGAAGTTCCTAACAATTTATTCTGATGCTTATCTGGAGCCCCCTTTCCTTTAGAGGGCAGGTACTTTTTTGAGAAAATTTCAAACTTATAAAATAGTTGCAAGAATAGCACAAAGAACTCCCACTTACACTATACTGCAACCTAATATCTAATATATGTATATATTATATATATGTCTCTGTGTCTCTCTTTCCATACACATAGAGATGCATACATGCACACTCATATGCATATATATATTTTTTTCTAAACCATTTGAGAGTGAGCTTCAGACATATCTTTTCATCCTAAATACTTCAGACAGACAGAGTTACTGAAGGTGATCAAGTACACAAATATAGAAATGTTAACAATTGTCATATTGGGGGGAAGTACAGCATGAACAGGAGTTTTTTTGTACTATTCTTGCAATATTTTCATAAGTTCGAAATCATCTTGAGAATAAGGATGTTCTCATACACACATACAATATGATTATCAAAACCAGAATAGTCACATTGATACAACAGTATTGTCTATCTCATTTAAGGACCTTTTTCAATTGTGGGCAATTTTTCAACAATGTCACTTGTAAAATGTTTTCTGATGATCTGGTCTATGATCCTGCCTAACAGCATGCATTTTGTTGTTTCTTTCTTCTTTCTTTTCTTTTTTTGGTACTGGGGATTGAATTCAGGGGCACTTAGCCACTGGACCACATTCCCGGTCCTTTTTATATTTCAGTTTGAGACAGGTCTTGCTGAGTTTCTTAGGGCCTCTCTAAATTGCTGAGACTGGCTTTGAACTTGAGATCCTCCTGCCTCAGTCTCCCAAGCCATTAGGATTACAGGTGTGCGCCATCACACCCCATTGGTTGTTATTTCACTTTAGTCTTCTTCAGTCTGGAGCAAGTCCTCAAACTTTCTTTGTATTTCATGACTTTTAAAGTCTTTTAAAGTTTCATCAACTCAATAGTGTCCTTCAATTTGAGTTTACCTGATTTTCTATCCTCTTTATTAGATTCAGCATATACATTTTTGTCAGGAGTACCACAAAAATGATCCATTTCCTTCCCAATTCATTTTAACAGTTGACACATGAAATCTACTCATTACATGACTGATGATGTCAAATTTGGTCATTTGGTTAAGACTGTATTCACAAGACTACTCCAATGTAAAGTTACTGTTTTCCTTTGTAAATTTAAATATACTACGGGAGACACTATTTTATCCATTGATGATTTTTGTCTGAATCCACTATTACATGATGGCTGAAAATGATGTCTTTCTAACTCCATCATTTTTCAACTTTTTTTTAAAAAAGCATGTATTTTTTTAACTGAGAAATAAGAATTTATCACATACAACATGAGGTTTGGAAATAATTATACATTGTAAATGGCTCAATCAAGGTAATTAATGTTTGCATTACCTCATGTACTTATCATTTCTTGTGGTGAGAATGCAGAGTGAGTCTACTCTCAGCAATTTTCAATAATACAATACATTGTTATTAACTATACTCACTGCACTGTAACAATGGGTCTCTTGAATTTATTCCTCCTATCTAACATATTTTCTGTCGTTTGATTAATATCTCTCTGGTGTCTCCCCACCAGCCCTTGCTACTGTTCAACTTTTTAAAAATTCAGCATATTAGTGAGATCGTGTAGTATTTGATTTCCTGTGCCTGGGATACTTCACTGAACATAATGTCCATATTTTCACAAATGATAGGATTTCCTTCTTTTTAAAGAATGAATAGTGTTTTATTGTGTATACATACCACATTTTCTTTATCCATTCACATATCGATTGGCACATATTGGTTCCATATCTTGGCTATTGTGAATGATGCTGCAATTGAACTTGGGAGCAACAGTATTTCTTTGACACCTGCAAGATGGTATTATAGAGTAATGCAGAGCTTTAACAGTTCCCTAGTTTATTTATTCATTTATTTATATCATTATGAGATCCTGGATATAGATTTTATTAACTGGATAATAATCTATTATCATCATCATTTATTTTGATGCTCAAATTGGCCCACATTTAGCCACTGGAAGCTCCTTGAAACTGGTACTGTGTCCTTTTGACAAATCCCCATTTTTCTTTGAACCTTTTTTACTTTATGGTATTTCTGTCTCTTTGTACTTTCTTTGCTCTGACTCTGGAATCAGACATTAATCTAAGAAACTCTTGCTTCTTTTAGTGTAGAATAGTGTTTATACTCAAGTCTGCACACTAAAACACCTGTTTCTACTGACATTATTGCTTTGCAATCCCCTAAATTTCTCTTAATTTTAGTTACCTAATATGTAAGGTGCACATGAAAATTGCTGTTTGTCATAGGTGCGTTGTGAAGAAATTAAAATATTTCATAAAATGCTTGACACAGAAATAATTTTTAGAAAGGGATCATTTAAGCATGAGAATGAGTGATACTATTATTAATTATGAATTATAACCCAATGGATAAAATAATAATCCATAAGTACATTTGAAAACAAGTGTTAGCTCTATTATAATTTTTTTCATATTTCTTTTTTTATTATAAGCAAATGGGGTACATCTTGTTTCTGTTTGTACATGAAGTAGAGGCATACCATTTGTGTAATCATACATTTACCTAGGGTAATAGTTTTTGATTCATTCTGTTATTTTTTTCCTTCCCCCCCATCCCTCCCACCCCTCTTTTCCCTCTGTACAGTCCCTCCTTCCTCCATTCTTGCCTCCCTCCCACCCCCCCATTATGTGTCATCAACTGCTTATCAGCAATAATTTTTGATACTATCAAATATTAGTGACAGTCAATGAGATCCATCTCTGGGAAAAAAATCAAGATTACAATATTAACCTTGTCAAGCCAAGAACAACAGTATCATAGAGCCTGCAGAAGTGGAAATATGAGAGACCCTTATCTTATATCATAAACAGAAATATCAAATCAAAATGCATGAAACACCTAAACATAAAACCTGAAACTTTAAAACTCCTAAAAGAGAAAATAGGAAAAAAGGTCCTTGACATTGGTCTTAGTGATGATATTTGGGTATCACATAAAATTCTGAGGTTACAAAAATAAAAATAAATGGAACTACTTCAAAATAAAAACTATCTGTACAACAAAGGTAATACAAATAAAAAGGTACCCTATAGAATGTGGGCAATATTTGCAAACCACTTATTTTATAAAGGTTTGCTATCCAAAATGTATAAATAATACTTACAACTCAATAGAGAATAAATCATTTTATTTAAAGAATGGAAAAAGGACCTGAACAGACATATCTCCAAAGATGACATAAATATGGCCAAACCATAATATGAAAAGGTACCCAACATCACTAATGACCAGAAAAATTCAAATAAAAATGACTAAGATATCACTTCATACCCATTAGGATTGCTATTATCAAAAAGACAAGAGAGGTAGCTCAGTGGTAGGGCACTTCCTACTTTATAGCTTGTGTGAGACCCTGGGTTCCATCTCTAGCACTAGAAGAATGAGAGAGAGAGAGAGAAAGAGAGAGAGAGAGAGAGAGGAGAGAGAGAAGAGGAAAGGAAAGGGAAAAGGAAAGGAAAATACAACAGATAACAAATGTTAATGAATGTGTGGAGAAAATGGAATACTTATACACTATTAGTATGAATGTACACTTGTATAGCCATTATGAAAATCAGTATGGAGGTTTCTAAGGAAATTAATAAAAAGCATATATACTATATGACCTAGTAAACCCTCTTCTGATTGTATAGTCAAAGGAGATGAATCATCACCTTGTACAGATACATTCACTCCCATGTTCATTGTAATAATGTTCACAATAGCCAAAACATGGAATCAACCTAAGTATCTGTGTACTGAGGCATGTATGAGTACAATGTGGTATGTATGCCCAATGGGATGTTGTTCACTATAAAAAAAGAGAGCCTGACATTTACAACATGTATGGACCTGGAGGGCATTATGCTGAGTGGAATGAGTCACATACAGAAATTAAAATACTGCACAATCTCAATTTTAGGTGGAATCTAAAAGGGAAAAAGGTCAATGATAAGAGAGAATAAAGCAATGGTTGCCAGGGGCAGGGTGGGAGAGAGGAAATGGGGAATATACAAAGGATACAAAGAGGCAGACACGTCTAATTTTAAAATCTAGAGATCTAGCATATAATAGTATCCTTCCACTACAATGGCCTTAACCCCACTGTGCTATAATCAGCTATTTATCTGTGTCATTCATTAGACTGAGAGCTGATAGATGTGACACAGTGCCTGTCAGATAGGAGATATTCAATAAGTGTTTGCTGAAAGCACAAATTAAAGTGTTGATCAATTTAAAATGTCTCTTTTGGATAATGGAGAGAAGGAAATGGAGGGGAGGAAACTGAGTCTCAGAGAAGTAGTACAAATCCTAAGAGCTGGAGGTAGAATTCCATCCTGCTCAGACTCTAGAAGAGTTGTATGAGTCTCTGGTTGTACTAGTCCCTCTAAATGCTGAATCATACACAAAGATTAACTTGTCCAATTTTCTTGTTTCCTGGAGTTCAAATGGGAGCCTATATGTACTAGACTATGTTTCCAAGATTGTGTATTCAAAGATCAGACAATTAATACAAGAAATATTTAGTGGTCACTTACTATAAGGCTTTTTAGGCTCTGGATTACAGAGTGAGCACAACATAGACCAACTACTGTTGTCAATATTTCATTCTACTGTGGAGAGACAGATAATAAGCAATATGATACTTATATTTTGAGTCAGTGAATAAAATAAAGCTTGAAAAACAATAGAGAATTATTTAACATGGGTTGTATATAGAGGAGAGAGCGGATATATAGATGAGAGAAAGTTGCTGGGTTTAGAGAACCTAGAACAGTTTGACATGTCCTTTAAGTAGAATGGGGTATAGACTGGAGGTTGAGGTGGGAAGTTAGAAAGTAGAATCCTGAAGAAAATGTACCACAAATTTAAGAAGATTGAAGTAATTTTCAAGTATCTTTTCTCATCATAATGGAATGAAACTAGAAATCAGTAATTGAAAGAAAACAGGAAAATTTACAAATATAAGGAAAGTAAATAGTATACTCTGAAACAACTATTTTAAATAAGAAATTAAAAGGGAAATTGGAAAATATCTCACCACAAGAAAACCAAAACACACATATTAAAACATGGCATGCAACAAAAGCAGTGTTAAGAAGGAAGGTTTTAACAAATGTCTTTTATAAAGAAAAAAGATGTCAAAAAGCCTGAAATTGGGGCTGGGATTGTGGTTCAGTGGTAGACCACTTGCCTAGCATGTATGAGGCCCTGGGTTTAATTCTCAGCACCACATACAAATAAACAAATAAAATAAAGGTATTGTGTCCATGTACCAAAAAAATATCTTTAAAAAGCCTAAATTTTGGGCTGGGTATATAGCTCAGTTTGTAGAGTGCTTGCCTCGCAAGCACAAGGCCCTGGATTCAAATCCCCAGCACCACAAAAAAAAAAAAAAAAAAAAAAAAAGCCTAAATTTCCACCACCTGAAGGAACTAGAAAAAGAAGAGCAAACTAAACCCAAAATTAGCAAAAAAAAAAAAAAAAGAAAAAGAAAGAATGAAAGAAATGATAAAAAATAGAGCAGAAATCAATGAAAACAAAAATAGAAAAACAATTTAATAAAATCAACAAAACTAAGAGTTTTTTAATAGAAAACCAACAAGGCCTTAGCTAGACTAAGAAAAAAAGAAAAAAGCCTCAAATAATAAAATCAGAAAAGAAAGAAGAAATGTTGTAATGTCTCCTTGGGGGTTGGGGGAGATAATAAGGGGCTATTATGAACAATTAAAAATCAACAAATGATAGATTAGAAGAACTGGAGAAATTTCTAGAAACATACAACCTGCCAAGACCACACCAGGAAGAAATAAAAAGCCCAAACAGATCAAACTAAATAATGTATTAAAGGAGGAATGGAAAAACACTCAAGAAAGAAAAGCCCAGGATCAGATCACCTGAAGTAAATTCTACCAAAAAAAAAAATACAAAGAATTAATATTAAACCTTCTTAAATTCTTCTGAAAAAAATAGGAAAGGAAAACTTCCAAACTCATTCCAACATCATCCCAATACTAAAACCAGATGAAGACAAAAGAAGAAAAAGTAACTACATGCCAATATTCCTGATGAACATAGATGTGACCCTTCACACAAAATACTAACAAACTAAATACAATAGCATATCAAAAAAGTTATATGCCATGACCAAGTAGAACTCCCTGTGATGCAAGAATGGCTCAATATAGACAAATCAATCTAATTCTGTCATGTGGAGTGAAAATAAAACCATATAGCCATCTCAATACATGCAGAAAAAATTGACAAAGTTCAATATCCCTTAATAAATGATCTCAACAAATTAAGTATGGAAGGAAGTGACCTTGAAATAAAAAAGACAATCTATGAAAAGCCCACAGCTAACATAATATTCAGTGATGGATAGCTGAAAGTTTTACCTCTAAGATAAGGAGCAAGATGAATTTATCCACTCCAGCCACTTCTATTCAACATAGTAATGAAAGTCCCAATCAGAGCAATTAGACAAGAAAACGAAATAAAAGGAATCCTAGTTGGAAAAGAAGAAATGAAAATTTCTTTGTTTGCAAATAACATGAAAGAATTTTTAAAAGTCACAAACAGATGGAAACATATCTTTTGTTCATAGACTGGAAGTATTAATATTTTAAATGTTCACATGACCTGCTGGGCACAGTGGCATGCACATGTAGTCCCAGTTACTTGTGAAGCTGGGATAGGAGGATAATGAGTTCAAGGTCAGCATGGCAAAGATAGTGAAAGAACATTGAAATGGAGCAAAACATATTCCATGCATGTATAATTATGTAAAAATGAACCCCACTGTTATGTATAACTATTACACACTAATAAAAACATTAAAAAATGTCCATAATACCCAAAGTGATCTATAGGTTCAATGCAACCAGAGACAGTTTAACTTCTTCCTGTTTTGACTACTGTCAGTTTGAAATACATATGAACTTAGGAAGTGTGATACCTCCAGTCTTGTACTTCTTGCTCAAATTTACTCTGACTCTTTTAGGTCCTTTGTGGTTCTATGTAAATCATAAGATTGTTTTTCTTTCCTTTTTGTGAGAGTAGGAACCCAGGGTCTTGTGCATGCTAGGCAAGCACTCTACCACTAAGCTACATTCCCAGCCCTATCCTTTCTATTTCTGTAAAGAAAGAATAACAATGGAATTTTGGAACAGAATAGAGTCCAGAAATACATCTATGCACATATGGTCAAGTGATCTTCATATAGGTTCCAATATTATACAAAGTGAAACATAGTTCTTCAATAAATGATCCTGGAAAAATCAGGTAGCCACATGCCAAATCAGGTAGACCCTTATCTCACATCAGACATAAAATCAATTGAAAATGAATGTAAATCTAAGACCTAAAACAATAAAACTCTTAGAAGAAACCCAGAGAAAGCCTTCTAGACAGTTAACTAGGAAATGAAATCTTGGACATGACACTAAAAGCACAGGCAACCAAAGCAAAAATAAGCAAGTAGAATTGTACATAAAACTATGATAACAAATGGGCACAAGAGCCGGGCAGTGGCACATGCCTGTAATCCCAGTGTCTCTGGAAGCTGAGGCAGGAAGATCATGAGTTCAAAGTCAGCCTCAGCAAAAGCAAGATGCTAAGCAACTCAGTGAGACCCTGTCTAATGGATATGGAGAATGAGAAACTCCTAAGATAATGAGGCCTGAGAAAAAGAAATAAAAATGAAGGCCATGTACTGACAACCTTCATTTCCTAAGACAGGTGCCAATTGCATGCAGAGAGGTGTTTTATCACCCTTAAAAGAAACAGTATCTAGGAGGCATTAATCTCCTCCAAGGTAAATCCTCTCCAGACATTGCCCACAGACTTTGACCAAAAACAAAACAAAACAAAACAAAACAAAACAAAAAACCTCAAATTCCTGAATACCCAAGGAAACTGATATGTTCACTAGACCACTCCTCAAAATAACCTATAAAAACCCAGTCCCTTTCTTTGTTCAGGGAGCTCATTTTCCACCAGGAAACTGAGTTCCATGATGCCATTTCATCCCTTCACCTCCTCTTCCAGGCTTCGTTCCTGAATAAAAGAGCTGAGCTAATTCAGGGAGTTTGCACTTGTCCCAGTCTTTCCTTTTGTGCTAACACTGTCTCTAAATAAAAATACAAAATAGGACTGGGGAATGTGGCACAGTGGTTGAGTGCCCCTGAGTTCAATCCCTGGTACCCCAAACAAACAAAAGAAAAGCAAACAAAAAATGGGCAAAAAACCTGAATAGCCATTTCTCTGAGGAAGATGTACAAATGACCAATGGGTAGATGAAAAGGTGTTCAATATCATTAATCACCAGGGAAATGCAAATTAAAACTAACAATGAGACATCACTTCACACCTGTCATGATGAAAACTATCCGAAAAAAAGAAGTTTTGGTTAAGTATATGGAGAAAGAAAACCCTTTTAAAATGTTGATGGGAAAGAAAATTGGTGTAATCATCATGAAAATTAATAAGGAAGTTCATCAAAAATTAAAAATAGAGTTACCATTTGATCCAGAAATCACACTTTGAGGTATATCCAATGCTTTAAAATCTGGAAGGTAAAGAAATATCAGCACTCCCATGTTAATTGCAGAATTATTCAAATTAGTCAAATATGGAAATAAAGTGTCAATCAATAATGGAATACTATTCAGTCTTAGAAAAGAATTAAATCCTACTTTTTATGATAGCATGGATAAATGAAATGAATTAATGAATTAAATTCTACTTTTTATGATAGCATGTGCTAAATGAAATACATCAGGGACATAAAAAAAATGCCACTTGTTTCACTTGTATATAGAATCTAAAAATTGCCAGACACAAAGAAGGAAAGAGTAGAATGGTATTTTGCAGGGGCTAAGGAAAGGGAGAAATATAAAGGTATTAGTTAAAGCATACCAAATATCATTTATACAAAATAAATGAGATCTGGAAGTCTGTTATACAATATAGAGCTTATGGTTTATAGTACTGTATTGTATACTTAAAAGTTTGCTAAAAGGTTAACTCCTATATTAAGTACTCTTAGCACAAAAAAGGAAAAAAAAAACAAAAAAAAACAAAGAGGGCAGGAGGAAACTTCCAGAGGTGATAGATAAGTATATGGCACTGATGAGGAGAATGTTTTGATCAGGTGCATACTTATGTACAAACACACGTGTATTTAAACATGTCAGTTTTTTTTTTTTTTTTTTGTAAAAGAATAAAAGAAAGCCCATACAAATGGTACCAAAACAGTAGCATATCGAGTCCCTATTGGAATTGGGGTATTTTCCTCTCTGTGACTCTAGAAAATATTAATTTGTTTAAAGAGCAAACACTTCATTATGCCTACCATATTTCCAGAAATTGTCTGTACCCCAAATATGCAAAGATCATTTCACAATCATGATTTCACAATCTTGTATTAGAGGCAAACACATAAGTGAATAGAATTTTAAAAGGCACTGTAGACTCTGAAATATACATTGGGATGCCAAAGGAAGGACATCCAGAAAGTGGACCAGAGAAATAGAGAAGAAATGGTATAAAGAATTAAGATAAAAACAGGAGAGCTGTCTTTTCTATGTTAATGTGAGAGTATCTGCCTATGCATGAAAATTACTTTCATCTTTGAGTTCTCCTTGATTCTGGCAGTGGAAGCCTGAGTTAAATATATCTTTACTATGTGAAATCAAATCATTTAAATTATCAAACACATATTTAAATGTGTCTCCAGCCAAAAAAAAAAAAAAGAAAATGTCATTTGAGAATCTACATTAAAAATCATTTGTTTGGATGAACAGGGATATATCTTAGTGGTAGAATGCTTGCCCAGCATGCATGAGGTCCCAGCACTGCAAAAAAAAATCAATCATTTTGTATTTGATAAGTTTTCAGAGAATTACCAGAGGAAGTCCAACTGTGAGGTCAGATTAGAGGCTCAGAGAGTAACAGATTGCCCTGTGAACATTATGAAATTGTTCATTAAGTCCAGAATGTACTGGTCCTAGAAGTTTCTAAAAACAGAGCAATTATCCAGTACAAAAACTTTCTCTAAGCAAAGATAATCTGAGTACAGATATAGCCTATATTCATTAATTTTCATGATTTTCTTTTCCCCAGTGAACAAACAGCTCATAAAATAATAGCTAGGTGTTATGGAATAATTCTCAGATCGGGGGCATCCTCATTTATACAGTGAATGTTTATTAACTACATGCTGGACTCCAAGTTCTAGGCTCTGTGCCAAATTCTGGGAACACACATGACACAGGTTATGTCACTTCTTTTGATGAATTATCATATTAATGAACAGACATAGAGAAAAATGGATAATTACTAGGTTCTTTTCAGAGGAACCATGACAAAAGTAAGCACAAAAGTAAGTAAGTGGATACAAAGAACAGAAAAAAAGGATGCTAACTGAAATTGTCTCAATCGATTTTCAATATTTATTAGACAGTCACTGTTATGATTCCCATTTCTCAGATGGGGAAAACCAGAAGGGAGAGAATGATGCCAGGAATATAGCAGGCACTGATAATTTGTGAAATGCATGAAAGTTAACATCAACATCAGCTACCTCAGAGACCCATATTGTGATGAAGCCAGTTATTTAATTTTTTTAATTAACAGAACTTTTATTTAAACAGAAAAATGAGTACAGAGAATTTCCATGTAATGCTCACACACTCCCCTTCCTTATTATTAAGTTCTTGCATTACTGTGTAACACCTGTTACAACTGTTGAACCCAATACTGATACTTTATTACTAACAAAAGTTCACATACATGTATATCATTATAGTACCATACAAAATGGTTTCACTGCCCTAAAAATTTCCCTGTAGTCCACCTGTTCTCTCTCCACAAACACTTGACTTTGGTTGTTGTATTGGAAAACAAGATTTTTAGTTGCTTAGCTAAATGCTGTTTTTCCAAAGTAATTGTACCATTTAACACTTCAGCTGTGGCAGTCTGAGTTTCAATTCCTCCATGTTCACACAACACTTAAAATAATATATTTAATTGAGCATTATTGTTATACAGAGTAGCTGATTTCATCCTGAGAAAATCATTCATTCATGGAATTCAATTTCAGTTCACGCCCATCCTTTTCCCTCCTCTCTTCCCTCTTCCCGTTCTCCTTCCTCTACTCTCTTGGTCTTCTTTTTGCTCATCTATTTATTTACTTTGGATTGGTTCTTTCTACTTATACATAAAGGTGAAATTCCCTGTGGTATATTTATGTATGTGTATAGCATGATTTTTAAAAAAAAAATCCATTTTCCATTCCCATCCCTTTCCTGTCTCTCCTCTCTCCCTGTTGATCTCCTTCTACTCTACTCATCTTCCCTATATCTTTTTGACAACTAATCTTCCCCTCCTTCTTTATTTTGCTTTAGTTTCCAAATATGAGAGAAAATGTTCAACCCTTGAGTTTCTGAGTCTGGCTTATTTTACTTAGCATGATGTTCTCCAATTTCCCCATCCATTTACTAGCTAATGCCATTATTTCATTCTTCTTAATGACTGAGTAGAACTCATTAAATTTCTTAATCCATTCATCTATTGATGGACATCTGGGTTGATTCCATAATTTAGCTATTGCGAATAGTGCTATATAGTCGACTACTTTAAATGATGGACATAATAGGTATGTAGTGATGTCTTATTAGAATGTTAATTTACATTTCCCTAATTACTAGTGAGCATATGCTGAGCATATTTCCATGAGCCTACTTGACATCTGTTCAAATGCATTCCCATTTTTAATTTGGTTGTTTGTTTATTATTGTTGAGTTTCAAGAGCTCTTTATCTATTGTGGATAAAATTTCTTATCAAATATATGCTCTGCAAAGATTTTCTCATTGTGGCTTTTATTTCCATTCTTTTATTGTTTTCTTTTGAAAAATATTTTAATATTGATGAAGTCAAATTTAAAAACTTTTATGTAGCAGATTATGCTTTTGGAGTTGTATCTAAGAAATGTTTGCATAACCCAAAGTCATAAATATTTTCTCCAATTCTTTCTTTTAGAAGTTTTGTAATTTTAGGTTTTACAATTATATCTATGATATATTTTGAGTTGATTTTATGGAGTAGTATATGACTCTAAGTATAATTTTTACATATGCATATTCAATTGTTGGAAAGGCTATCCTTTCTCAACTGCATTCTTTTTCATCTTTGTGAAAGATCAGTTATGCATTACTTGTGGGCTTATTTCTGGACTTTCTATTCTGTTCCATAGATCTATTCATTATACTAAATCATGGGACTTTAGTTATTATAGCTTTGCAAAAACACTTAAAAATCAAGTAACAGTCCTTCAGTTTTGTTCTTTTGCAGAGTTGTTTTGACCATTTCAAGTACTTTGAATTTTCATATGAATTATAACATTGATTTGTCAATGTCTATTTTAAAAACCTACTGTGATATTGATTTGTGTTGCATTGAATCAATTTTGGAATAAATGACAGCTTGATAACATCAAGTGTTTGGTGGACAAGATATATCTCTTCATTTATTTGGGTCCTCATTATTTTTCTCAATAATATTTCACAGTTCTCAGAATTCATGCCTTTTATATGTTTTGTTAGATTTATCCCTAAGTACTTTGCATTTTTATGTTTTTATAAATGGTATTTTTATTCAAGGTTTGAATTTTTATTGCTAGTTATAGAAATACAAGTGGTTTCTATATCTTGGTTTTTTAGCTTCATACCTGCCTAAATGTACTTAGTAGTTCCATTAGATTTTTGGAGATTCCATCAAATTTTTAACAGTCAAATAATCTATGAATAAGACAGTTTTGCTTCTTCTTTTCCATTCTGTGTGCCTTTTTTTTATCTTTTGTGTCTGACTCACTGCCTAGAACCAGAATAGAAGTTGTGAGAGTAGACATTCCTGTTTTTTCCCTTACCTTGTGGGTGAGGGGTGCTCATTCAGGTTTTCAATGTTAAATATTATGTAAGCTATATATTTTTTAGACATCCTCTTGATCAGATGGAAGAACACCTCTTCTACTTCTCATTTTCTGAGAGTGCTTATTAGAAATAGATTTTAGAGTTTCTCAAATGCTTTTTCTTCTTTTATGAATATGATCTTTATTTCATAAAATTTTATTAATATGATTAATTATAATCAATTATAATTAATATAATTATAATTATATATATTATATAATTATGTTATAATATAATTATAATTAATAATAATTAATTAATTATTGATGATTTTTTTGATTGTGAAAACATACCTGTATTCCGGGGATAAAATTCCGGGGGTAATTAATTCTAATTAATAATAATTAATTAATTATTGATGATTTTTTTATTGTGAAAACATACCTGTATTCCGGGGGTAAAATGCAGTTGATTTATGATCATTACATGTTCTTTTAATTATTTTAATATAACTTTCTTTAATTCTATCAACTTACTTATAATAGCTGCTTCAAATGCTTTGCCTGTTAAATATAATATTGGGGCCCACTCAAAATCAGTGACTATTGCCTATTTTTTTCCTGTTTTGTTATACGTTTTGGTTGTAAATGGATTTTTTAGATAATATATTTTAACAATTCTGGATTCTGTTTTAATTCCATTAGTGTTTTGGCTATGAGTTTGAGAATTTTTTTGTTTTTGTGTTCTTTTTTTGTGAAATTATCTGATTTTTGCAAGGTAATTTGTCACCCCATGATCAGTAGCCACTGAGACCTCTGTTACATTTTTATTTTTATTTGGTATTCTAGAATCCTACTGGGCTTCCCTTTGTCCACATAGGTTAGTGATCAGGCAATGATTTGGGCAAGATTTGGTTCAAAATACCTTGAGCCTGTAAGGCTTCCACCTTAGCTAATCTGTGTGTGGGCTAGGGAGCACAATGAACTTTTAAACCAATTCTTAAATATACCTTCACTTTTATTTTTCTCCAGTTTTTCATGGTTCTCTCCTATACATGTGCACATTTTCCCCATCATCTAGGGTGTATGGACCCCATACGGTCTCTCATTTTCAAAATCTCTTCATTAAATTCCTGAATGGTCCACTGCTTGCCTGAGTAGAACTTTAAACTTGAGCTATCCAATGGTTAGAATTTACCATTTGTTTCCTAATGAACATACAGTTATAAAGTAATAATGACCTAGTTTTTCACCATCCTAAATGGAGTTCACTCATTCTTGGTGAAAAGCTGTTCATTTGTGGGACTGAGGAACCTATAGTGGGAAAACTATCTTTCTCACCTTCAGCACTGAGGGATAAGGGAAAGTACACTGGATAGGAGCAGCTCCATGCAAGAAGATTCTTCTTATTATTAAATACAGTTGTTGTTTTTTTAACCAACTGGAAATATTTATTGACCATTATTTAAATCCACATATCACTGTTAATTTTTGAACAAATAATTGGTAAATAAAATAATATCTGATACGTTTTAATGCTTCCCCCAGACAGATTAATAGAATTTCACTCAATCTTTTTTTCACATGAACACTTTTGTTGATTTATATTCAAAGTAATGATATGATTTGTAGTATGTAGCCCAAATATGAGTGACAAAAATTATATAATTCATGTATCATCAAAATCATGATAAAATACCCTTCCATTTTCCCTCTCCTATCAGAAATATTTAATTATGATACTAATAGATTAATATTTATTGGACAAAACAGAATTTATACCTAAGGTGGAAAGAAATGGGGTTGTTTGTTCTTAACTCACAATGTAGTCTGTGTTCTCACTTAACTTCCAAAGGCATTCTACTTCATGGCCCTTTTATGTAACTAATTTTCCTGGACTTTCCACCCCTCTAATTTATTTATTTATTTATTTTCATATATGTATATAGGGTAATGTCTGTCTCATTCTACCATCTTTTCTATCCCCACTGCCCCACCCCTCCTCTGACTCCCCTCTGCAATCTCCAAAGTTCCTTCATTCTTCCCTACTTTCCTTCCCTCCACTATGGATCAGCATCCACTTAACAGAGAAAACATTTGGCCTTTGTAAACACAGTTTTAGCAGTTTTTCAAGGCTAAACACTTCTTAGTGAGTCATTTCCCTTCAGAAGATTTTCAGAGACCTAAAACAGTTGCTCTTGACAATATTTTCCAGTTTTTTACTTGCTTTGGGCAGAGAGGATTTGCTAAGCTCTTCAAGTACCCATGAGTAGAATTCATCTCCATCAGGTGGAATTTTCTTTATTTTCTTATAAAACTAAGAACTTTGCTGTATTCACTCTCTTATTAACTAGTTATCACTGAAAAAAGAAGCTCCAATAATTAGTGGCTTGAAATACTACACACTTATTTAACTCTTGCAATTTTTGGTTAGCAAGTTAGGCTTAGCTCAGCTAACCAGTTCTTCCGGTTTCTGCTGAATTCATTCATATTCCTGAGGCCAACTGACAGATAGATTTATTGGTGGTGGAATTTTTAAGATGGCTCAGATTGGATGGCTCATTCCTGCTCCATGTGGTCTCTCATTCTTCTACCAACTGGTCCAGGATTATGCACATGGCAGCTGAGCAGAATTCCAAGAGTAAAAGAAGTGCGCAATGGTTCTTTAGATTTATGCTTAGAGTTAGGAAAAAAAATATTATTTGTGTTAGTCAACTTTCTATTGCTGTGACAAAATACCTAAGAAAAACAATCTAAAGGGAGAAAAGATTTATTTATCACAGTTTCAGAAATTTCAGACTATGGTTGTCTGGCTCCATTGCTTTTAAGCCTGTGGAAAGGCAGAATAACATAACGGGGAACACTCAGTAGAGTAAATCTCACATCATGGTGGCCCAGAATCAGAGAGACAGAAGAAGGGCAAGCCCAACACTAGGCTCCACCTCCTAAAGTTTTCACCGCCTCCCAATAGCACCATCAACTGCAGACCAAGCAATTAACACGTGACCCTTTGGGGGAGCATTCCAGATCCAAACTATAACACCATTTATTCCACATCTTGTTAGTCAAATCGAGTCACAAGGCCAGTCCCAATGTAATGCATAAAGAAGTAGGTGACACTTCTTGATGTCAAAATCTAGCTTGACAATCACATTGTAAAAAAGTAAATACTGGAAGATGTGGAGAATCTATTTTTGAAAATAATCATAGCACCTATCCTGTCCTTCTTCCTTTCTAGTATAATAGATTAGGTATTCTTTCTTCAATCTATGATAAACCCCTTCATTATGCCTTTTATGCCCACTTCTCCATTCTTTTACTCTTCTGAAAGGAAGGTATCTCCATTCATAGTCATTCCTTCCATTCCCACTATAAAATGTAGCAGTCAGGCAAAAAGAAGATGCTGGTTTATTTATATGTATTTCCATGAGAAATAATTATAATGTTGGATTCATTCCTTGTGGGTTTGAATTTTCAGTCCCTCCTTTGTTTATTTATAAGTGTGAAGGCCATTTCCTTATCAAATATGGATGTTTTGAATTACTCAATATTTTCCTTCTACTCAAGAATGATTGAGTCCTATGGATAAATATGACTTCTTGCTAGGTTCTAATTACATCTCTGCTTCAATAATTATTTTTATTCCCATGTTATGGATGAAGAAAATATAGCTAAGCAAGACACTGCTCCAAGTTTAAGGAATGGGTAAACACAGATCTGAATCTGTGTATGCTTTTCCAGATCTTGTGTTTTCTTTGTCATGTATTTTAAGGTACAGTATTGAGATTTCTGAGAAAAACTATCACAGCTGGAGCCCACATTTTGGGCTGGAGGTATCATATAGAAATGAAAATTTTGTCATATTCCTGTCCCCGGTACACAGGTTTCATTTGCTGTTCATCACACACAGATTTATCTGGGTGAAAAAAAAAATAGAAATGAAAGCTTGCAATTTCACTGGATGGAACTTGATGGAGGTTTATTACAGCTATGTGGAATGGACCCTAATGGGTCTAATTCAGGTTAGATCTTGCTGACACATACAAAACTATTGATATTTGAAATAGTTACTAGTTATTCTATCTTTTTGTAAAATTCACTTACACACAAATCTTTTACAATGTTACTAGTGTTTTATAAGAGTATATCACTGCCTTTGGCAAGCAATGATAATTTTTTAACAAAAGATCTCCACCTTATTTATTTTTAAAATCTCTTTACAGTGGAGAGAACTTCTAAATAAATATTAAGCAATAGTAAGGATAATATATATGTTTTGGTCCTGATTTTAACAGAATATTTCCTGTTGGTATAAGATCATTCTATGTCTTTTTACAGGGAAAAAGTCACCTCAGCATAGTCTATTTAATGCTACTTTAAAATATATTTTAAAAAATGAGAATATGTGTTGAAT
Organism: Sciurus vulgaris; assembly: GCF_902686455.1. Lineage (NCBI taxonomy): Eukaryota > Metazoa > Chordata > Mammalia > Rodentia > Sciuridae > Sciurus > Sciurus vulgaris. The sequence goes on along the minus strand of NC_136471.1, from coordinate 93,166,756 downwards.
TATTATTGAATAACTTTGAAACATGTATTGAATTTATCAAGTAAATTATATCTGTATAATTCAGTCTTCGAATCTAGTTCCAATGCAAATATTTCAATTTATTCATATCACCTCCTATTTTCTTCATATAGCATTCCATCTCTCTCATATTATTCCTAGATATTATATGTTTATTGCCATTGTCAGCAAGTCATTATTTATAATGTGTTGGGAAATATCAATTTGGGAGTATCTGTTGTGCATACAGACAATTTACATAAGCACTTTTTGTAAGAGATTTATTTTCATCATTGAATCTTCCCCTTTTTCTAGATATATAATCAGATTTCTTAACAATAATGAATTATTTGTTTAACTTGTATCATGATGGGTTATGCTTATTTTAATTTTGGTAGAATCTATACAGACCATATCTTTCATCTTTTTCCTCAACATTTCTGTTTTGAATCAGGAAAAACAAACTATAATACCTAAGGCAAAATATATATATATAAATATATATAAATATATATAAATATATATATATATATATATTTTAGCCAAGCACAGTGTTGCATGCCTGTAATCTCAGCAACTTGGGAGGCTGAGGAAAGAGGGTCACAAGTTTGAGGCTTTTAGGAAATTTGTGAGACCTGTCTCAAAATAAAGATGGCTGGAGATGTAGCTCAGTGGTAAAATATATATATATATATATATATATATATATATATGCCTAAGTAAAGTATTCGCCCATAATATATAGATGGAAATATGGCTGAATAGAAATATGCAGAAGTGTTGTTATTGATTCCTTTTATTTTCTTTCTCTGTTTCTTTTTTTTTTTCCTTTCTTTTGTGGTGCTGGGTGTTGAACCCAGGGCCTCACACATGCTAGGCAAGTGCTCTATTACTGAACTACATCCCCAGGCCTTTATTTCTTAATATGCTCATGACTCTGCAGTTTTACAACTAAAATTACTACTAAACAATATTAAAAATCAGTCAAACAAAAGATATCTTTTGCATTCTGATAATCTGGTGGACTGAATAGGTGAAAAGTTAATACATAATCTTTTGGACTACATATATCAATCCTACCATCAGAACTTATTTCTAGTGACCTTTATCTGAACCTGAATTAGACCCATTAGGGTCCATTCCACATAGCTGTAATAAACCTCCATCAAGTTCCATCCAGTGAAATTACAAGCTTTCATTTCTATTTTTTTTCACCCAGATAAAGCTGTGTGTGATGAACAGCAAATGAAACCTGTGTACCGGGGACAGGAATATGACAAAATTTTCATTTCTATATGATACCTCCAGCCCAAAATGTGGGCTCCAGCTGTGATAGTTTTTCTCAGAAATCTCAATACTGTACCTTAAAATACATGACAAAGAAAACACAAGATCTGGAAAAGCATACACAGATTCAGATCTGTGTTTACCCATTCCTTAAACTTGGAGCAGTGTCTTGCTTAGCTATATTTTCTTCATCCATAACATGGGAATAAAAATAATTATTGAAGCAGAGATGTAATTAGAACCTAGCAAGAAGTCATATTTATCCATAGGACTCAATCATTCTTGAGTAGAAGGAAAATATTGAGTAATTCAAAACATCCATATTTGATAAGGAAATGGCCTTCACACTTATAAATAAACAAAGGAGGGACTGAAAATTCAAACCCACAAGGAATGAATGCAACATTATAATTATTTCTCATGGAAATACATATGTATATGTAAGTTATGACCCTTTCCCTCTGGTATATGTCCTTTTAACCACAATTTCTAATTCAAGGTATTATTACCTCAGCTACCCCACTAAAGGACTTACTGTAAAAATTATAAAATTTGAGAATTTTGAAAGAATATTTGAATAGTAAATGGAGAAACAGTTTTGCAGATTTGGGGTAGCTGAAGTGATAAGGAACTCTTCGCAATACCTTGAATTAGAAATGCTTCTAGTTCTAGCCACATCACAAGGATCCCTCATATTCATTATGCAGGGTCCCCATGCCTCATGTATGTGTCAACTTGTGGAATAATTCAGGACTTCCACAAACAATTATGTCCTTCCAATGTGTGGTTTAACAAGGACATATACCAGAGGAAAATGGAAAGAAAAGAACATGACAACTTGTGGGGGGAGTTATGGGTTAGATCAGCCCCCTAATAATAATGGCAGAAAAAAACTCATTTCTAGAACATAAGGGTCATAACTTACAGATTTAATACAGTGCCTACCAGAGTATCAATGGGACCTTCATTGCAGAACTTGACATAACCATGTTGATGTTCACCTATTAGAATAATTAAGAATGAATTGCCTAATTTTTTTTGGTACCTTGGATTGAACCCAGGGGTGCTTAGCCACTGAGCCACAACCGCAACCATTTTCATTTATTTATTTTTTATTTAGAGACAGGGTCTTGCTAAGTCGCTTAGGGCCTCCCTAAGTTGCTGGGGCTGGTTTTGAACTTGCAACCCTCCTGCCTCAGTCTCCTGAGTCACTGGGAATTGCCTGATTCTTAAAAAAATGAAATCATTTTCAAGGCCATGACATACCAGTGTCTGGGTTTGCAATTATTACATATTTCATTAGCATTGCATAAGTATTATTTGCTAACTGCCTTGAACTCTAACCCCCATAATTTAGTGCCACCAAAAAGGAGAGACAGAAACAGCAATAATTTTGGTTTAATAATAGAAATTTAATCTATAGTCAAGGGAGTTAACACTTAATAGTGCTATAGTAAGAAGAAAAAAGAAGAGTTTAAGTCATTTAACATTCGTTAAGGACAATCTAAGTGCCAGGCCTTATGTTAAATACTATATCTTTTTAATACCCATAACATCTTAGTATTAAGGCTAATTATATAAGTGTAAACCTTATATTACAGTTGGAATTTGATTTCATGTTTCTGGGTCCCCTAGACTATGCTTTCACACTACTATCCTATCTGGTCTATAGAATCATTTTGAGTGCTATCGTTATGGCATTTTTTCAGTGTTGTACAGAGTTTGCAACTTAGATAAGGCCTTTGCCTGCTTAAAAACACTTTGTTCCCTGGAAGGTGTGTTGTGTGTTATTTTTTTCTTTTTCTGCATGATATAGTGAGCAATCTTGTGCTTTTCCCTAATACATATCTTCATTCCAATCACATTCCCACCAGTTAATAGCTGTGTAATTTTGGACAAGCCACTTAAACACCTTGGTGCCTCAATTCCATCAGCATGCAAAAAACTTCATGAAGAAAAGAGGACAGTGTATTTTACCAGGACTCCATGCAACCATTTTGATAAAAATCTGCACCTTCGCCAATTAATTCAATGACGTTTCTTTTGGGTAATGATGATATTGTTATGTTGTCTTTATGGCACATTAAATGTCAGATGTGTATATCATTCAGCCTAGTGTGAAATGTAAAGAAAAAAATCTGGTTCACACTTACCCACATTCAAATGGAAGGCTTAAATAAAAATAACCAACTCAAAAGCCCCAATACAGGGAATTTTGGCTTTTCTTTGTGTCAAGTGAGTAGTTTCTCTGAAACTTTTCTATGTAAGTTTTGAAAAGACCTGCTAAGTGGAATCACATTTTCAGAGGGAAAGATTAAGAATGTATTTGATCAACTAAAATGCACTGACACCAAGTTTATGTTAGGTGCTATGTGAGGTATGAAGAAGAGTTCAGAGATGGAAGCAGAGTTCCTGCCCTCAAGGTTTTTAGAGTCTAGTAGGGAAATAAACAAACAAATCATAACCTTTTTTGATGATCTCTTCTGTGTCATGCAAATCTGTAATATATATACATTTTAGTACATTATTGATAATATATGATTTATAATACATATAATTTCTCTTGGTGAGAGTTTGATTAATTATCAGCAGCTCTAAGTGTCTGAATGACTAAGATTATGAGAGGGAGTTGGGACTTACATGCTTAGGTATGTTAGACACTAAAACTGATCCACTTTCCATTCATTATGGCAACACTTTATGTATGTAATATGTAGTGGCATGTGTAATTCACAATGAGACAGTCATCCTGTTCCCAGTGATTCACACCTGGAAAATCCAGGCACAGAGCATGACTAGACATGCCCATAAAGGCCAGATCACTCTCAAAGCTCAAATAAGGTGTGCTGAAACTAACAGGCCAGACATCCATACTTTTCGCTGTTTTGCATTTCAAGAAAGAACAGAGAGCTTGGAAAGTGAGATTCACAATATTGGACCCTTTGTGGAAGGCAGATATTTTGCCCAGTATGAAGAGCTGTGAAGCTGCAGTTGCCCCTATCTTTCTGCCACCTCAGTGAGGTCCAATCTTCAGAAACAGCTGTTACCTGGGAAAGGGGAGGCAAAACACTTGACTCAAAACCTTGGGCCACTCACAGCTGGGCACAGGTTTCTCCTCAGAGTTCCCCTGTGGGAAGACACCAGAAAAAGTTGCACTAGAGACTTCCGATTTTAAGAGGTAGAGATAAAAAGAGTCATGAGAAATGTTTCATTTACTATAAATGAAAACATATTTGTAGGTGGGAGACAACACATCCTGAATGACAGCTGACATTCTCACTAGCCAAGCTGTGTGGTACAGATTTGAGAACAATTCCTGAAATAATGTATTCACTTGATAAATACTTGCTGTTTCAAGGAATATGTTTATTCTTCCCACCAGTCTATGAGACCCTTGAAGTGACAGTCATATTTCACTGGTCTTTGTAAATCCCTCTTCCAACTCACTAAATTCTGTTAAGAACCACAGAATTTTAGACTAATTATACTTGTGTAAGGAACACTAACATCCAATGTGGACATAGTACAGAAATACTATTGTTTTAAGTACCGTGTATTTTGTTTTTATGAACCAGGTACCACGCAGACTTTTCTAATCAGCTGTGAGGTTTTGAGGACAGAGACGTCTGACTCATTATTTTTGGCAGTGCACAGTAACTACCATATTACAGTTCATATAATGATTTACTGCATCATTCTCTTGATATCAGTCATTCACATGTCTCTCAGGGTTTTTGCTTTAGCTGTGTACAATCTGTACTTTTATTTACTTAACCTGTTTTGTATTTTGAAAAAATTACAATTTGAGATGAAACGTAACTCTATGATTAAGAACTGAGAACACAAAATAATGTTCTGAAATTTTTGTAATTTTTATTGGTACATTATAATTATCCATAATAATGTGACTCATTGTAGTATTCATACATGCACTATGCATAATTGGTCTGTTTCATTCCCCTGTGCCTCCTTCTTTTCTTTCCATCCTCCCTCCCTCGATCCCCATCCCCTGGTCTACTGGTCTCTCCTCCATTTTCATGAGCTCCTTTTCCATTTTTCTCTCTAGATTCTGCATAAGAGAGAAAACATGACCCATATCTTTCTGAGTTTGACCATTCTCACTTGGCATAATGTTCTCCAGTTCCATCCATTTTCCTGCAAATTACATAATTTTGTTGTTCTTCATGCCTCAATCATGTATAACTATACATGATGTATTCCATCATGTATAACTACCACATTTTTATCCATTAATTTGTTGGTGAGCACCTAGGCTGGTTCCATAACTTGGCTATTATGAATTGCACTGCTATAAACATGGGTAGGTATGCATCACTGTAGTAGGCTGACTTTAATTCTTTTAGATACTGAGGAGTGGGATAGCTGGATCATATAGTGGTTCCATTCCTAGTCTTTCGAGGAAGCTCTCTACTAATTTCCATGGTAGTTGTACTAATTTACATTCCCACCAACAATGTATTAGTGTTCCTTTCCCCCCACATCCTCACCAGCATTTATGGTTATTGGTACTCATGATGATTTTAAATGAAATTAAGATTAAGTATAATAATAGTAAACTAGTGATGTATAATATACTGTTATGTATCTTTTATTTTTCAATTCTCATAATAGTGTTTCCAAAAATATTTTATTTATTATGACAGATGAGATCAAGATCCAGAGATGTTAGGTTATCACAGAACAGTGTTACAAAGCTAGTGTAAAGGACAATCAAGGCTCTAAACCAAGTTATTGATTTTTTGTATGCTTCAGCCCACATGAAGTGCAATATAGGAAGTCCCCAATTGTATTTTCCCAAGTGACTCCCCTTGGTTCCTTCCTCCCTCTTCTCAGTGATCAAGCTCTCCCTCATTCTCAGTCCATCTCTTCTTCCTAGTTTCAGCAGCTCCTCTTCCTATAAGCCACTCCCAGATTCTGTGGACCACATTGTGTATACATCTAACACCAAAGTCTGCTAGAACAAAGGAAAAAAGGGATGTTTTTAATCATTCTGAGAACATAAAACAATTGTTATGTACATCTTACTGATGACTATTATGGAGTGAGCATCCTGAGGAGGGCTCTTTGTCTTCTGATTTCTAGGAGTAAGAATGCAGATAGGGGCCTGAGGGAGAGATAGAAATTGTCTTCCCTTTGCAAAGGTCTGGGGGAGAAGATGGAACCCAGAGGATGTAGAGGCTTTTGTGCAGGAAGGGAGGAAGGAAAGAAAGGAAGAAACTAAGAATGAGCTGTTGATATGCAGGAAATATAGAAAACAAGGGAAGGCACTGGGCCAAGCTCATGGTGGGATCCGAGTAAATGTCCTTGGGATTTAACTAGAGTGAGATGTGGTAAATTGTAGGAATCCATATAATGAGAAAATTGCTTTCTAAATTAAAGTTGTTACCAGGGACTTAGCCTTTGGGTTCACAAAATCTTACCTCTGTGTTTAGAAGTGTAGTAGCTAAACCAAGAAAACTTGAGACAAGCGGGATCTAAGGTAAGATCTGGCCAGAAACAATGGATCTAAGATTGGTAACTGTGGCCAAGAGGTGAAACATGCAATAAGACAAAGAAAGGGAACTTTAATGTTCACTGGTACCCTCTCTCCTTTGTATCAGGTAATTTTTGTTTATTGGTCAATGAAATCTTCAGAGAAAATCTGCAAGGCAGATGTTGCCTCTCCTTGACACATGAGGAAATTGGTTCAGAATGATTGTAAAGGAATTAGCAGTCCACCAAAATGGTATGATGATTATTTTAAACTGAAAACATCTGAACAGACAGCAGCCACAGCCTTCTAAACTTAAGCAGAACCTCCTGAAGAAAATACATTTATCTCGACTCCAGGGGATTTCCTCTTTGAATGAAGATTGACCCTTAGCACTGGGAAGTGCAAATTCAGCTGCCATAACCCACCCCAAGGGGAAATTTCCAGCCAGGAAAGAAAGAAACCATTGCATTAGCATCAAAAAGCCCTATAGAACCTTCCTTCCTTTCCTTTTGAAGCCTTAACACCAAACCCCCAAGCACACATGTTGTTAAACAGTGTAGAAAACCTTTCTTTCATTCAGTAAGTCACTATTTAGGCTCTCAAGTGCATGAGGGTAAAAACAAAAACATTGTCTTTTCTCCTGTTAATCTATCTGCTGACAGTTAATTTGCATGCCCCAACCATTTGAACATTTGAAACTAGTTTGATTCAGGAAATGTTTTTCCTCCCCAAAACAGAATGTCTTGCTCAGGTTCACATTGAAAATTCATTTCACCTCTGATCATTTGTGCCCCCATACACAAAGTTTATGGGCAACCTGAATTCTACAGTAGAAATGGTATTTAATGAAGGCCCCTCTATCCCAATGCCAGAAAACTGTGTCATTTCCTGAAACAGACCCTGCAGCAACCATAGAACTGGGCCAGTACATGTCCAGGGGCCTTAGATCTCACATAATTATGGTTCAGGCCACAGCTTCCCAACCTATTGGAGCTGAAGCAAACTATGTGAGATGATTGCCATGGAAAGAACTTTTGTCCCTACAATTATTCTTCATTCAGAAGTCAGGGTAGAGTGACAATTAAGACCAGTAAACAGTCACTTTTCAGAAGTATCTTCTGTCATAGAACCTTTTGGGCAGTCACTGTTTCTGGGAAAAGGCTGACTTTGGTCAGGACCAGGGATCAGAGAACCTAGGGCAGCCTTTGGATTCTGTGAGATCACACTGACAAAGGACAAGTCACTTAACATCCCTGATCCTCAGTTCTATAAAATGTGGATGAATATCTTTTCTACTGCCAGGGATCTTGTGGAGGACAGGAGATGGTATTAGACAATTGTCTGCCATAGTTTGTTAAACCTGTAATACCAGCTGTTTCTGTTTCTGGAACTTTGTTTTGTTCTGTTTTGTTTTGTGGTGCTGGGGATGGAACCCAGTATCTCATACATACTAGTCAAGTGCCCTACCACTGGTTTACACCCCAGTCTTGGAATGGTTTCTAAAGTTCTAATAACTGTATGTGATTTTGTACAGATAAAACACACATGTGCATGCACAAATAATGAGGTGTTTTAGTTTTGTTTCTTTAGTTGGGGTTTTATTGGTTTTTGTTCTGGGTAACATATTCTATTTCTTGAAATCTAAAAACTACAAAATAAAAAAGTTCTCATCAGGGAAAAATATTCCCTATGTGCCACTGTAGTATATGAGAAAAATAAGACACCATCATTGCTTATATTCACCACCAATTTAATCAATACCACACTGTCTTAAAATAATTTTTACTATTACATTTAAGTAGGTTCTCCTTTAAGACTAAACCTTGTATAATCTGCAACATATATAAATAAAGAAATTTCCCAAATGTTTGTTCTTTTTGCTCTTTCTTGTTCCTTATTATTAAGGAGATAAATTTCTATTTTAAAAACATAGAAAATAATGGAAAAATATTTTTTTCACACTGAAAATGCTTTAATGGTGGTGTCTGTACAGCATGTGACATTAGACAGAGGACAGCAAGTGCACAGTGAGATAAGGCCTGCAGAACAGCTGAATGAATAAAGAGTTCACACTGCTCCCACGCTTCAAATACAGACAACTCTAGGCTACCTCCTCCTCAGCCTCCTCCTCAAACTCACCCTCCTCCTCCGCTGTGGCGTCCTGGTACTGCTGGTACTCAGACACCAGGTCGTTCATGTTGCTCTCAGCTTCAGTGAACTCCACTTTGTCCGTGCCCTCACCTGTATACCAGTGCAGGAAAGCCTTGCTCCGGAACATGGTAGTGAACTGCTCTGAGATGCGCTTGAACAGCTCCTGGATGGCTGTGCTGCTGCCGATGAAGGTGGTGGACATTTTTAGCCCCCAGGGTGGAATGTCACAGACAGCTGTTTTCCACTCGACAAAGTAGCTGCTGTTCTTGTTCTGGACATTAAGCATCTGTTCATCCACCTCCTTCATGGACATGTGGCCCTGAACACAGCAGCCACCATTAGGTAGTGGCCATGGCAGGAGTCACCAACAGCCATCATGTTCTTGGCATCAAACATATGCTGGGTGAGCTCAGGTCCATCAGGGCCGGGTACTGCTGGCTGACTCTGCTGGTCATGGGGGCGAAGCCGGGCATGAAAAAGTGCAGGTGGGGGAAGGGCACCATGTTCACAGCACCACGTTCTTAAGGTCAGCATTGAATTGGCCCGGGAAACACAGGCAGGTAGTGACCCTACTCATGGTGGCAGACACCATGGTGGTTAAGGTCACCAAAGGTAGGTGTGGTCAGCTTTAGGGTTCTGAAACAAATGTCATAGAGGGCTTTATTATCAATGCAATAGGTTTCATCTGTGTTTTCTACAAACCGATGACCTGAGGGTGGCATTGTAGGGCTCAACCACTATGTCCAACACTTTGGGGGAGGGCACCACACTGAACGTGTTCATGATCCTGTCTGGGTTCTCTTCCCGGATCTTGCTAATGAGGAGGATACCCATCCTAGACCAAGACTCCCTACCAGGGAGTGGGTCAGCTGGAAACCCTACAGTCTGTCTCAGCTCTCTGCCTCCTTCCTCACAAGTCGACTAGCACGAGTCGACTAGCTCCGCACCTTCTGTGTAGTGCCGCTTTACCCAGTTGTTCCCTTCGTTTCTGACCCCAAATGAAGTTGTCCTGCCTGAAGATCTGCCAAAAGAGGCCAGAGCCCACAGAGTCCATGGTGCCGGGCTCCAGGTCCACAAGCACAGCGTGGGGCACATACTTGCCACCGGTGGCCTTGTTGTAGTACACGTGGATGGGCTCCAACTGCAGATCGCTGTCCCCGTGGTACGTGCCGGTAGGATTGATGCCATGCTCATCGCTGATCACGTCCCAGAACTTGTCGCCAATCTGGTTGCTGCACTACCGGGCCTGCATGTGCATGATCTCCTTCCTTGCGGCTGAGGCGGCGGCGGGGAAGTAAGACTAACTGAAGAGCGGAAGAGTAACAGGGAGAGTACTCAGAAAAATATTTTATATAAGGAAGAAAATCTTCCCTATTTCCACTGTCAGATATGAGCAATGTTAACGATTTAATGTAGTTCCTCCTGGTTTTTCTTTCTCTTTTGTGGTGAGGGATAATGTACACAAAGAGAAAAACGTGCAAGACACTGAATTAATGCAAAGCAAACACAAACTTATCTACCCAGGTCACAATAGAACAGTCTCCAATTCTTAGATAGTGGTTTTTGTTTTCAGTTATTACTCTTACAATGAATGCTGAAATAAATATTTCATTATACATATTTTAATAAAATGTATCAAAACATTTGCCATCAAACTATCTAATGGAATTCAGTTTATGTGTAAACAAACATGTATATTTATATATACATCCTAGTTATTCTACTTGAACATAGACACATTTGAGATGCTTAACATTTATAAGATAATTTGCTTAATAAATGCTTATGCATATATTTAAATAGAATGTATTTCTAAATCCTAAAGTGATTTCATAAGACTTACAGAAAAATAAAAAATATTTTTTAAATGGTTTCCTGATTTTTGTTATTTTAAGCAACTTGTAGTATACACCATTGAAATTAGAAGTGAGACCACAGAGTTACATTTCTAGAATTTTGGATAACTGTGGTACTCAGACCAATTCTTCCTTATTTAAAGCAAACCAAAATGTTATGGTAAATAACACTGCAGTCTAGACTTTTGTCTATATCATACATTGTTTTGATTGATTTTCTCTTCATATATTGTTCAAATAGGAAAATAACAATTGATTTTTGATTTGTTCTAATTCAAAGCCATCAGACAGCCCTGGAATTATTCTAATGTTTCATGAAAAATGGCACTTCATGTACAACCATAGAAATGAAAAGTTATACCCCACTTGTGTAAAATGAATCAAAATACAGTCTGTAGAGATAAAAAATAAAAAAAATAAAAAATGGTACTTGCTTATGTGTACTGGAAAAACTAGAATTGGAACTTAACTTGGAGAGAGGTGTTTTGGTAAGTGTTTAAAAAAAACATTAAGGGTGCTATGGTGTGAGCCTGTCATCCTCACTACATGGGAGGTTGAGGCTGGAGGATTGTTCAAACCTGAAAATTGTGGATCAACCTAGGAAACATAGTGAGATCTTACCTCTTTTTAGAAACTTACCCTGCCCATTTGGGCTGAGGGTGTAGCTTATGGGTAGATGATGTGCTCAGCGTGCAGGAGCCCCTGAATTCCATCCCCAGCACCAACCACAAATGAACAAAATCAATAAGAATGGAAGGGAGGAGCCTGGGAACACAAGCTTGCTATGTTTTGTAGTTTGCCAATACTGATTTCCATGGTATAAATGCTTCACCATAACACATGATGAACTCTCAAGAGTCAGTGTGAGCCAGTTCCAGCATATCACTGTAGTGGGTGTTATAGCCTGAATATTTGTGCCCCCTGCCAAATTCCTATGTTGAAATTCTAACTCCCAAGCTGATGGTATTAGAAGGTGGGGATATTGGGAGGTGATTAGGTCAGGAGGACAAAGATTTCATGAATAGAATGAAGGACCTTATAAAAGAGGTTCCAGAAAGAACCTCATCCCTTCCACTGTGTGAGGGCACAATGTGGAGGCACCATCTTTGAACTAGAAATTGGGCCCTGACCAGATACTGAATCTGCTAGCACCTTGATAATAGGCTTCCCAGTATCCAATACAATAAGGAATATTTTTTTCTTATTTAAAAGTGTTTTAGTGCAAATTTTTGTCTGGGACCAAAAGATACAACAAGAATGATTTTAAAGAAGGAAAAGTTTATTTGGTGCCTCATGGTTTTAGATTTCTCATTCCATAGGTGGCTGATTCCGTTGCTTTGGCCCAAGTTGAGGCAGAACATCAAGGTAGAAGGATGTGGCAGAGGAAATTAGCTAAGGACATGGCAATCAAGAAGCAGAGTGAGCTCTCTGTTCCCTAGGAACCAAATATATACCCCAAAGGATGCCCCAAGAGACCCACCTCCTTCAGCCACACCCTACCTGTCTATAGTTACCACCCAGAAAATCTAGTCAAGTGGATTAATGCACTGATTATTTTAAGGTGCTCATAACCCAATCACTTCACTTATAAATTTTCTTGCGTTGTGTCACTCATGAAATTCTTGGAGACACCTCATATCTAAGCCATAACAAAAAAACTACCTAGTTTATGGTATTTTGTTATAGCATTCCAAATGGACTATGACATAGCATAAGTCTTTAACCACTGAGCATTATAATATTCTCACTGTAAAAAGGGAACCAGAATAACTGCATTTACGCATACAAAAACATATTAAAAAGATAGTGCACCATGATCAAGTGGGTTTCATCCCAGGGATGCAAGGTTGGTTCAACATCAGGAAATCAATAAACGTAATTCACCATATTAATAGACTTAAAGTCAAGAATCACATGATTATTTCAATAGATGCAGAAAAAGCATTTGATAAAATACAGCACCCCTTCATGCTCAAAACACTAGAAAAAATAGGGATAGTGGGAACATTCCTTAATATTGTAAAGGCCATTTATGCTAAGCCCATGGCTAATATCATTCTAAATGGTGAAAAACTGAAAGCATTCCCCCTAAAAACTGGAACAAGGCAGGGATGCCCTCTTTCACCACTTCTATTCAACATCGTTCTTGAGACTCTGGCCAGAGCAATTAGACAAACCAAAGAAATTAAAGGGATACGAATTGGAAAAGAAGAACTCAAACTATCCCTGTTCGCTGATGACATGATTATATATTTAGAGGAACCTGGAAATTCCACCAGAAAACTCTTAGAACTCATAAGTGATTTCAGTAAAGTAGCAGGTTACAAGATCAATGCCCATAAATCCAACGCATTTTTATACATAAGTGATGAATCTTCAGAAAGAGAAATTAGGAAAACTACCCCATTCACAATAGCCTCGAAAAAAATAAAATACTTGGGAATCAATCTCACAAAAGAGGTGAAAGACCTCTACAATGAGAACTATACAACACTAAAGAAAGAAATTAAAGAACACCTTAGAAGATGGAAAGATCTTCCATGTTCTTGGATAGGAAGAATTAATATTGTCAAAATGGCCATACTACCTAAAGTGCTATACAAATTCAATGCAATTCCAATTAAAATCCCAATGACGTACCTTACAGAAATAGAGCAAGCAATTATGAAATTCATCTGGAAGAATAAGAAACCCAGAATAGCTAAAGCAATCCTTAGCAGGAAGAGTGAAACAGGGGGTATTGCAATACCAGATCTTCAACTCTACTACAAAGCAATAGTAACAAAAACGGCATGGTATTGGTACCAAAATAGGAAGGTAGATCAATGGTACAGAATAGAGGACACGGACACAAACCCAAATAAATACAATTTTCTCATACTAGACAAAGGTGCCAAAAATATGCAATGGAGAAAAGATAGCCTCTTCAACAAATGGTGCTGGGAGAATTGGAAATCCATATGCAACAGAATGAAACTAAACCCATATCTCTCACCATGCACGAAACTAAACTCAAAATGGATTAAGGACCTCGGAATCAGACCAGAGACCCTGCAGATTATAGAAGAAAAAGTAGGTCCAAATCTTCACCTTGTTGGTCTAGGACCAGACTTCCTTAACAGGACTCCCATAGCACAAGAAATAAAAGCTAGAATCAACCACTGGGATAGATTCAAACTAAAAAGCTTTCTCTCAGCAAAGGAAACTACCAGCAATGCGAAGAAAGAGCCTACAGAGTGGGAGAATATCTTTGCCAATCATACTTCAGATAGAGCACTAATCTCCAGAATCTATAAAGAACTCAAAAAACTCTACTCCAAGAATTCAAATAGTCCAGTCAACAAATGGACTAAGGAAATGAATAGACACTTCACAGAAGAAGATCTACAAGCAATCAACAAACATATGGAAAAATGTTCAACATCTCTAGTAATAAGAGAAATTCAAATCAAAACCACCCTAAGATTCCATCTCACCCCAATTAGAATGGCGATTATCAAGAATACGAGCAACAACAGGTGTTGGCGAGGATGTGGGGAGAAAGGTACACTCATACACTGCTGGTGGGGCTGCAAATTAGTGCAGCCACTCTGGAAAGCAGTGTGGAGATTCCTTAGAAAACTTGGAATGGAACCACCATTTGACCCAGCTATCCCACTCCTTGGCCTATACCCAAAGGACTTAAAATCTGCATACTACAGAAATACAGCCACATCAATGTTCATAGCTGCTCAATTCACAATAGCCAGCCTGTGGAACCAACCTAGATGCCCTTCAATTGATGAGTGGATAAAGAAACTGTGGTATATATATACTATGGAATATTACTCAGCCATAAAGAATGATAAAATTATGACATTTGCAGGCAAATGGATGAAATTGGAGAATATCATGCTAAGTGAGATAAGCCAATCTCAAAAAGCCAAAGGACAAATGATATCGCTAATAAGTGGAGGATGACACATAATGGGGGGGAGGGAAGGGTTAGAGTTAGGGTTAGGGAGGGGGGCAAGTATGGAGGAAGGAACTACTGTATAGAGGGTAAAGAGGGGTGGGAGGGGTGGGGGGAAGGGAAAAAATAACAGAATGAATCAAACAACATTGCTCTATGTAAATTTATGATTACACAAATGGTATGCCTTTACGCCATGTACAAACAGAGAAACAACATGTATCCCATTTGTTTACAATAAAAAAAAAAATAAATAAATAAATAAATTAAAAAAAAAAAAAAGAATAACTGCATTTAAATAATGCTCTGAAGACTTGCTGGGATATCATAATTTCAGAATGCCTAATACTAACACTGTGTCTGGCCTCTGGGGGCACAGAAAATGCATGTTTTTATAATATTTATTTTTTAAAATTTTTTACATGACAGTATATTTTGAAATATTATACATACATAGAATAAGTAAAACTCAGATAATGTATGTTTAGAGTAATAATAACAACAAAATAGCTGCTTTCTGTGTAACAATATAACAAGATCATGGCAAATTTCCTTAACTAATACCTGAGTTAAATCTACTCTGTATGAACAGTAAGTTCAATTTTACCAGAATATTCCTTTGTTGTCTTTCCATAAAGACAAATATAAAATTAACATTTGAGATCTAGGGTTGTAGCTCAATGGTAGAGCACATGTCTGGCATGAATGAGGCACTGGGTTCTATCCTCAGCACCACATAAAAAATAAATAAATAACATAAAGGTATAAAAAATTGCCATCTTAAAAAAAATAATAATTGAAAATTTTATAACAGGTGGCACTGAAAACCATAGACTGACAAGGTTCTGAGTGACCAAGAGAGATAGTATATTTACCAGTAGTTTCATGTATACTGACAGGCAGAGTTTCCAGGAACCAGCCCTCCTAATATTGTACATGCTTCCCAGGGTCAGCAAGCAGCCCCAGAAATGTCATGGGTTTGTGAGATTTTAAAAAGACAAATAATATTTAATAAATAAAAGCTCACATAAATGTATTTTGGCCTCAGAATGGATGGACAGTAAAATATCTGCATTCTCTTTTCATTTGTAAAAGCTTCAAGTCCTTTTCTGTACAGCCTATTCTAGGAAGATGTTTCATTAACAAGCACCACGGTAGAGTGGCTATGACCACAGGCTCCAATTCCAGTATTATTCTTTTGTACTCTGTTTGGGAGGAAAATAGCTTTTTCCTTTCATTTTATTCAGGTTATGTATTTCAGGACCATTTTTTTCCCCAATCAATAGCTATGTTTGAGTTCTTCCCAATTACACAAATGTTCTCTAAGAGAGGACACCAAATAGATGTTTAGCTTGAGTCCTTGGTAACTTTTGTCTGATAGCTTTCAATACCAACCTATATCTCAGAATCATTCTTGACATTTTTAGGTGTACTTGCCTGTTTTACCAATAACCAAGGTGCCTGTAAAGAAATTACACTTGTATGTAAGATATTTTATGTATCTGTGGCATAAGACCTAAAATTAAGGCCTAATATTATGTGCTGACTTGGTATCTGGAGAAATTAAGAAGGATTCAAAATCCTACCCATGAATTCTCCTCCCCTCTCTGCTTCCATGATAAGGTCCTTGAGCCAAACAACCCTCCTTATCAGAGGGAATAGGCACAGTTCCTGCTCATCCTTCACTAGAAGGATTTGTATCCCTGCCTTCCTACAGAATTATTGAAACAATCCCATCAAATCGTATTATTGCTACAAGTCCTACCTCCAGTTACCCTGGTTGTTCACTCTGTTCCCAAGTGCAACTTTATGTATCCCTGAATGGCAAGAGTTGTTCTCTTCCCCCAGGTTGTGAATATAGGTGACTAATAAACTGCTATCAATCTTGTCTGTATTGTCTCGTGTTTTGGTCAACCCCCTAACCTAAAGTTGGGAATACTTTTCTCACTAATGCAGTAAATAGGAGGTGATCTTAATTATCACAAAGATAATGTGACATATATGTCTCCATTCCAGTTTCACAGATGAGAAAATTAAGGTTCAGTAAAACATGGATAACTTACCCCCATTCACACTGCTAGAAAGACTTCAAGTTGGTATGTGAACTCAGTTCTTTCACATTTCAAAACCTCAGGTCTCAAATGAAAGAATGAAAGGAAGAAGGAAAAGAGAAAGAAAGGAAGGAAGGAAGGAAGGAAGGAAGGAAGGAAGGAAGGAAGGAAGGAAGGAAGGAAGGAAGGAAGGAAGGAAGGAAGGAAGGGAAAAAAAGCTGTTTTCTTAAATAACCAATGGAACAAAATTATTTTAAAGTGCCCATATTAAAACAAACCAAGAAACAAGATATTAGGCTAAGCGTAAGTGAAGCTTTTGTCACAATGAACTCATACCCACAGGTGACAATATTTCCCAAAATTTTGTGAAATAGATATTGTGTTTTCCTTGCAGTGAAAATTTATTCTAGTCACTTCATCTTTCTCTATGAATCTCAGTGACTGGAAATCTGGACTATGCACATATATATATATATATATATATATATGTGTGTGTGTGTGTGTACGTGATATATATGATATGTATGTGAGATGTGTGTGTATATATATATATTCCTAGACCTCCTCATCAGCAGGAATTTCAATGTTTTATGTGTTCTGCTAAAAAAAATGGCCTCCAGTGAGATTTGGAAGTTGTAAACGAAACAGAAGCTATTTTTCTTTCCAGCCAAAGTGATTTCTATATTGGCTTTGGTAAACATGGGGCTTTGCAGCAACTTCTGTTTTTCTTTACCATTCACCTCCCTTAGTGCTGCAAAGGATTAGTGGAGTTTACTGCAATTTTCTGTCATCTGAGTGAAAGCAGAACCTCCTGATCTATGAATTTTTTGGCAAAGAACCTAAAAACTAGAGCTAACTTCCTCCATCAACCTCACTCACGGGATTTGGAATTAAGTGCTATTGTTTGCAATAGCACTTAATTCCAAACTTTAAGTCTCACTTCCTTGTGTAATTCAGTGGTAGAGTGATCGCTTGGCAAGTACCTGGTCCTGGGTTCAATCCCTGGCACCACACAAAAAGAAATCTCATCTACCAGTAGTTATATGATCCTTTTCTTATAACCACTGCATCTTTTGACCTTTTCCACTCATTCCTGTTGGTAGGTGAATCTTTTTAGACTTCTGTCTAAGTCCACTATTACATGATAACTCCCCAAACTAAGTCTTCAGTAGGGATCCCTCTCAGAATCTTCACCCCTTTTAGGGGGCAACAGGACACACAACAAGTATTTCTCTCTCACCCAAAGGTTGAAAACAAATTTCCCTGTAATAAACATAACTAAAACACTGATAATAATTCAGGTTAAAAACTGTTCTAAATTAGCCAGAGTTACCTGGAGAATCTGGGAAGATGTCTTTGGAGTAAGGAACTGGGGGTAACTCCTAAAAGGAAAATAGATTACAAACTTTACAGAAACTATGAGTGAGAAAATAAAAGAAAATAAAGAATAATTGTTGGGCTAATAATCAGGATGAATACTAGCTATACAAGCCTTTTGTACACTTAGAATAAAAATAACCCTGGGATTGAAGACTTGATCTGAGATAATTCATTTATTATCCTTTTAATACCTGTAAGATCTGTAATAATACTTTCTTTTATTCCTTGTATTTATATTTTGTGTCTTTTTTGTTCTTGGTCAATCAGAACAGAGGTATGTATATCAGTCTTGTTTATCAAAGAACTGGCTTTTAGTTTGATTAATTTTTTTTCTGTTACTTGGATGCTATTGACTTTGACTTCTGCTCTTTACTATTTTGCTCCTTGTATATTATTAGGATAAATTTTGTTTCTTTTTATTTAAATAGTTTATAGTATAATTTACTTAGAATAAAATTTACCATTATAAACGTCCAAGCAATGATTTTTAGTAAATATACTAAACTGTGCAATTATCCCAAAACTCAAACTTTAGAACATTTTCAAAAGCCTCTCCTTATGAAAGCAGTCAATCTCCATTCCTGGGATGGGGTGTAGCACAGTGGTAGAGTGCTTGCCTAGCATATGCAATGCCCTGGATTCCATCCCCAGCAATGCCATCAGTCAATCAATTGATCAATCTCCATTCCTACTCCAAGCCCCTGATAACTATGAATCTACTTTCAGTCTCTATAGACTCACCTTTTAAGGTCCTTCCATATAAACTAAATAATACATTACATAGTCTTTTGTGTATGGCTTCTTTCATTCCCATAATGTTTTATGAGCTTCATCTGTGTTGCAGCATGTATTGGTCCTTATCTTTTTTATTGCTCAAGCATTCTGTATGGAGGTATTATATTTTCTTTATACATTCACAGATTTATGGATATTTGGGCTATTTTCAGTTTTTGGATAGTAAGAATAATTTTAAATATATATATTTATCATAAATATATATATTTACGAGTCTTTATGGGGACATGTTTTCATTTATCTTCAGTAAATTCCTAGGAGTACAACCAGATGGTAAATTTGTTTAGTCCTTTAAGAAACTATCAAATTTTTCCAAAGTGACTGCATTATTTCATATTCTCACCTACAATGAATAAGGATTCCAATTTCTTCACATCTTCAGAAATACTTCATATTGTTTGTCATTTTAATTACCATCATTCTAGTAGATGTGAAGTGCTTTATATTTGCATTTCTATAGAGTAAAGATGAGCTTCTTTTCATGTACTTATTGGACATTCATACATCTTTAGATATTTATTTGGTTAAATATCTATTAAAATCTTTTGATTATTTTTAAATTGATTTGTTTGTTCTTTTGCTATTTAGTTGTAAGAGGTTTTCAAAAATGTTTAGAATACAAGTCCTTATCAGGGAAATGATTTGCAAATATTTCTGCTAGTGTTTGGCTTTCTCTCTCTCTTTCTGTCTCTCTTCTTTCTGTGGTATCATGAAGTGTAGAAGGTTGATGAAACAAACTTTATCACTTTTCTCATTTATAGATGGTTGGTTTTAGTCTTGTATGCAGGAGATCTTTGTCTATTCTTAGGTCATGAAGATTTGATTCCATGTTTTCATCTAAAATTATTATCATTTTAGCTATTACATTTAGAGATACAATCCATTAGGAGTTAATATTTGAATGATGTGAGGACTCTGGTAACTGCTATGAACACTCATAAGTTTTGCTCGGGTATTCGATCGATTTTGAGACACTTGTATTTCTAGTGGACCACAAGGTTGTGTTTTCCATGTGGGTGTCTGGTATTATATGCAGAAATTTTAGTTGTAAGAAGGAAGAACTACAGCAATGAAGCTACTCCATCTTGTATATCCCACAAATTTTGATGTCCATTTTGTTTACTTCCAAATATTTCAAAATTTGTCTTAAAACTTCTTCTTTGACCTATAGATTATTTATAAATGCCAATTTTGTTTGAAAATAGTTTTATATTTTCCCAAATATCTTTGTTATTAATTTCTGGTATAACTCTATTATGATTAAATAACATATCCTGTATTATTTATATTCTTTTACATTTGTTAAGGTTTTGTTTACTATGGCCCAGAATAAAGTCTATCATTCATTATTCAATATTATTATTAGGTGAACCTGTTGCATGAAATCTTCTATGAATATCAATTAAGTAAGTTGGTCAATGATATAGTTTGGGTCTTTTACACACTTGCTCTTGATTTTGGGACAACTTGCTCTATTGATTATTGTGAGAAAAGTGCTGATTCTGAAAGTACTAGTATGGATTTATCTATTTTTGCTTGCTGTTTTATCAGTTTTTGCTTCATGTACCATGAAGTTTTGCTGCTAGATACACACACATTTAAGATTGCTATTCCTTGTTAGTAGTTTGATCTTTTTGTTACTGGGAAGTACAAGGTCCCACCAGGGGAGGAAGAGACTAGGCCATTATAAGAGACACGCAGCTACAGAAATATTTGGAGTTAAATTGGGAGGAAAATAGGTTTTATTCAAAGCCAGCTTTGAAGAAAGATAGAAGAAACTTAATGGTTTCAAATGCTCCATCTCCAAAACCCCCCAATTTAGCAGAACGTTTTTAAAAGGCTGGGAAGTGACAAAAGGCAGGAAATGTACTGGTAGATTTAGTTAGCCTGCAGTTGGAAGGCCTGAGGGACCAATCTCTACTCCCATCTTCTTTGGCACCTGTTGTTGGGAGCAGGAATCTCAGCCCCTCCAGTTTCCTTCTCTCAGAAGAAGAAATGTGTTACCAATTCAGAGGGGAAAGGGTGGTTCCCCAAATTCAAACTTTCATTTACATCATTATTTAATGTTCTTCATTGTCTAATTTTTCTTATTCTGAAATTAGTTCTGTGTATTATTATTATAGCCACTCCAGCTTTCTTTCTCTTTCTTTTTATGTTTTTTGTTTTGTTTTGTTTTTAAATGGGGGATCGAATCTAGAGGCATAGCATTGAGCCACATCCCCAGCTCTTTTTATTTTTTATTTTGAGATAGGCTCTTGCTAAATTGCTTAGAGCCTCAATAAGTTGCTGAGGCTGCTCTTGAGCTTGAGATCCTCCTGCCTCAGCCTCCGAAGTCGCTATGGGATTACAGGTGTGTACCACCACACCTGACTGCAGCTTTCTCTTGATTAGATTTTGCATAGTATATCTTTTTCCATTCTTTATTTTTAACCTATTTATGCCATTATATTTAAAGAGTGTTTCTTAGCATATAACTGAGTCTGTTTTTCTTTGCCTACCCTGGCATGTATCTTTAACTGATGTGGCCACTTATAATTGTTATCATTATTGATTTATGGGATTTAACTCTACTATATTTTTTTCCTCTTATTCACTAGGTGGCTTTCTTTTTTTATTTTAATTTATTTTATTATAAACAAATGGGATACATGTTGTTTCTGTTTGTACATGGAGTAACGGCATACCATTTGCGTAATCATACATTTACATAGGGTAATGATGTTTGATTCATTCTGTTATTTTTTCCTTCCCCCCACCCCTCCCACCCCTCTTTTCCCTCTATACAGTCCCTCCTTCCTCCATTCTTGCCCCCCTCCCACCCCCCATTACGTGTCATCATCCGCTTATCAGCGAGATCATTCGTCCTTTGGTTTTTTGAGATTGGCTTATCTCACTTAGCATGATTAACTCTACTATATTATTGTAGTATTTTTTGTAGTTCCCCCCCTCCAGTTTATTTTTTTAGTTCAATCTCTCCTTCATTCTTTCAGATTATTTGAATAATTTTAGTATGCTATTTTTTTTTATCTTTTGGCTTTTTAACATTTCCTTGCATTAAACACTTTGGTAGTTGTTCTAGGGGTTAAAATATATATACCGTAGGGCTGGGGATATAGCTCAGTTGGTAGAGTACTTGCCTTGTAAGCATCAAGGCCCTCGGTTCAATCCTCAGCACTGCAAAATATATATATGTACATAATATGTATATATATATATATATATCTTACTTTTTAAAATCTACTTCAGTTAATATCATTTCAAGTAAAAGCATTCCTGTTTTATGTTATAGTTGTCCTTCATATTATGTCTACGGATTTTGATAACCCTACCAATCATTGCTATAAGTTTTGCTTTCTACAATAAATGCATTTTGAAAAATTTAAGAGGAAAACCAGTCTATTATATTTATCCAGACATTTTATGATTTCTTCTTATTTTTCTTCATTGTGAAGTTCAAAGTTCCTTCTCATTCTTTTCCTTCAATCTGAAAAACTTCCTTTAGCATTTATTTCAGAATAGATCTTCCAGTCACATACTGTGTAACTATTCCCTTCATCTGAGAATGTCACTATTTCATTGTCATTCCTTAAGGGCATGTTTAGTTGAATATAGAATTCTGGGTTAACAGTTATTTTCTTTCAGCACTTTAAAGATAATACTGTAGCATCTTTTGGCCCATACAGTTTCTGAGACATTAGTGCACAGTAATTTGTACTGTTACTGTTACCACTTATATGCATTGTGTTACTTTTTACTTTTTTTCAAGATCTTTTTCTTTATCTTTGGTTTTTAGATATTTGATTATGATTTTTCTTTAGGTTTTTTTTTTCTTACCCCAGATTCAGGAAGCTTTAGCAATTATTTTTCAATTATGTTTTCTGCACCAGTATCTTTTTTCTCTCCTTTTTGAATATGATTTCTGAGTCTCTGCATTTTATATCATTCTTTTCCTCTCTGTTCATGTGCTTCATTTCTACTTCTCTAAATTCCAGTAAATGACCCTGTATCATCTTCATTCTTTCACTGAATTTATCCAGTGAATTTTAAAATTTGAGATATTTTACATTTAATTTATAAAATTCCATCTGACTTTATAAAAATGTCTTTTTTCTCTGTTTAGAACTTCTCTGTCCTTTCATTTCAACAACATTTATGTTTACTATGCCTTCACTCCATGGAGCATGATTATAATAGCTTTTTTCTCTTTTTCTTTATTTCTTTTCTTGTGTGTGTGTGTGTGTGTGTGTGTGTGTGTGTGTGTGCGCACACGCACATGCGCGCACACACACACACACACACACACACACTCATGCACGTGTGCATATGAGGAATGGAAACTAGGGCCTTGTGTATGCTAGTCAAACACTTTACCACTAAGTTACCTCCCCAGCTCTACACAGCTTCTTCAAATTCTTTCACAATTCCAACATGTCCCTTACCTTTGCCAACTTGGCATACGCTACCATTTTCCTTATATTGTGTTTTCAGATTTTCCTGATTCTTCATGTGTACTACACTTTTGGATTGCATTTGTGGCATTTTGAATATTATGTCATGAGTCTCTGGGTCTTATTAATATCCCCTGGAGAATACTGTCGTTTTTGTTGTGGTTTGGATTGGTTAAGCTAGATCAACCTGATTAGGTTCAGACTAATTAAACTAGATCAGACTGACTAAAACTAGATCAGGTTCTGTTTTACCCTCCTTGGATGATTGTTCCATGTTCAGTCCAGTTTGCAAAGAAATCCCTATGCTACTTTGACTGTCTCACACATATCCCTCTTGTGATTTAGTCTGATACATGATTTAGTAGCTTATGTCATAGTTAAATTAAGATATCCTACTATGTTGCTTTGGGTCAATCCTGTGTATGTGTAACTTAACAGTAAACCTAAAATTTATACATATTCCTTTAAAGAACTAGGGGATTCCCTTGTCAAGCTCTTTCCTTTCCCATGATTTCCTCTCACCATATTCTACAGCTTTGAGGGTCCCTTTTACCAATACTTTGTCCAGAAAGACAGGGTTTCTGTTGGATTTTTAATTACTCATACACCACAGGGAAAGTCTGGAAGTCTGTGAGTGAAGGGCATTCAGGTAAGACATTGACTTCCTATTTCCCAGGTAATAGCTGTATCTGAGTGATTCTCTCTCTCTCTCTCTCTCTCTCTCTCTCTCTCTCTCTCTCTCTCTCTCTCTCTCTCTCTCCCCCCCTCTCTCTCCCTCTCTCCCTCTCTCTCCCTCTCTCCCTCTCCCTCTTCCCTCCCTCCCTCCCTCCTTCTCTCTCTCTCTTTCTCCCTCTCATTTCATGGTAAGAACAAAAAGAGAATCTCCAAGTCCTTTAAATTCTGTGAGGTAACCATCCTATCTTTTAGTGTCTTTCATTTTTGTTGTTTGGTTCCATGCTCTGTTCTCATCAATGGACATTTGGAAAGATTGAATCTTGTGGTTTCAAAGAGATCCTCTTAGCTTTGATAAAGTATACTTTACACAGGTGAATGCCCTGCGAGGTACCTGCATTGTTCAGAAAAGCATGTATCGGAGGTGGATGGCTATTTCAGGAATAAATACACATATATCTCAGCAACGGTAACAAAATTGAATGACTGCCTTCCAACACTGAGTCCTTATCCATATGCTGTGAAATGAAAAAGGATCCAGGGCACTCTAATTAACTGCATGATGTAAAAAATTATGCTTAACAATATAATGAAATATTTACCATTTCTAAATAACAAAAATACGTATTTAGCTTTTTCAGTAGTAAAAGCTAATTTGAAAATATATCCCTTTGTGTGAGTCTACAGCAGATGGCTTGTCCCTGTTCTGTGATTCTTTTGGGGCATCCTGAGTTCTTCCCCAATATTGAAGTCCTTGAGATAGAATTTTTAAACAATTTTAAACATTGTAGCATCTCCTCCACCTCTCATTCCCCACAATAACCTCTTTGGGAATAATGATGATGACAACTACTTTTCAATACGTTGTAATTTGACATCTTTATCTTTTTCTCTTTTGTTGAAACACTGCTAACTACAGCTAAACAATGTTGCTTTCTAAACAAAACAGTCTCATATCCAAAGGCAAAATGCAAATGGAAATCAGTAATTAAGAATAAAATGTGCTTTTAAAGAACAATGGAGTATTGTTTCCCAGTATCTATTATACTTCACTGAACTTGGAATGCAAGGTTCCACTTCTTTTGTAAATATAATGGAGCATGGACATTTCCTTGACAAAATATACAGCCCTGAGACAGATCCAGACAGGAAACAAAAAAGTAATTTTTAAAAATTTAAATTTCTATTGATTCATTTTAGGCAGCATGGATGTACACACACACACACACACACACACACACACACACACACTACAAATATGAGTGTTTCATAAAAGCACTAGGAATATCTGGGTCTTATCTGGAGGCACCCTGTCAGGCTTTCAAATACTAATTTTAGAACAACTGGTTCTGAATTGATTTACACAGAGATATTAATGATCTTAGGATGTAGCTTGCTGGTGGAGTGCTTGTCTAGCATGTGCAAAACCCTGGCTTCAGTCTGTAGCTCTGCCCAAAAACAAAACAAAGCAAAAACAAACAAACAAACAAAAATATGCAGGATATTAGAAAGGAGACCATCTTCACCCCACAAAAAACGAAAGTATCTAAATAGAGATATTGATATTAGCACTTATCAAACACTTAGGCTATGCCAGCACTGATTTTTATACATAATAGTGGGCCAGCACTGTTTTAATACTTCTTGGGGGAGGTATCTCAGTGGTTGAGTGCTTGGTAGCTTGCACAAGGCCCTGGATTCAGTCCCCAGCACTGCAAAAAGAAATTATATATATATATATATATATATATATATGTGTGTGTGTATAAATTTATATATATTATATATTTATATATAAATTTATATAAATTATATATATATTTATATATAGGTATATATATGTATATATATAAATAGAGAGAGAGAGAGATACCAAATTAATTCTCACAAAAACATTTGATGTAGGTACTATCATTTCCAGAATCATATATAGGAAAATTGAAGGAACTCAGTCAACTTGAACACATAGCAAATGGCAGTGCTGAGATTTGAAATCAGTCCCTAGTACCCAAGATCTTAATCCACAAAAGTACACTATTGCCTTCCCTATTTTTTCAAAGAGGAAACAGAAAGACAATTTTTTAAAGAAACACAGACCCAATAGAAAAGTTTACACAATATGATACTTTCTGCTCTTAGTCATTCTCTTTCCCTCCCCTTCTATTTCCTTCCTTTTTCCTTCTCCAGTTCATCAAGTCCATGCTATGTCATATCACACACTCTTAAAGCCAAGTGCTCCCTTGATAATTTTTGTCCACCCTAGGAGAGACAGGTTTAAAACCACAGAGAGGAATAATCCCCCGTGTGTGCTACAGTGGCTATAACCCTAGTTCTCCGGAAAGGGGGAGTGATTGGCTATAACTATTTCTTCCTGAATACAAAAGGTCATGGTTTTCCATTTACTGAGGAGTATTGGGGAAAATGAGCCTTAAATTTGTTCTTAAGGCAGGGTTAGGGAGAGGGGAGAGTGGGGTGTAGGGAAGGAAATGAAGGTAGACTTCTCTGTGGTGCCCTAATTATTTCTACTACATGCAAAATGCATCAGTACTTTTGGGGACCCCCTTAAATGCTCCAGTGCTTGGGACTGGATGGTGTGTGCACAAGAGTGGGCTGCCACTTCTAGAGTGGTGATTAGTTTTGATGAGTGATTCATGAGGAAAAAGGACAGGAGGTTACAGGGCACTAGATAGCAAGGGGATAGGTCGGAGAACCTGTTTGTTTTTCAAGTCTTTGAAATCAAAGAATGCAAAAGAATTTGAAGACAAAACACACAAAATCCTGACCTGTATTTTTTTAAATTCTTTAGTTTGTGGGTAGGGACAGGAGATGGAGAAGGGTGGAGAGGTTGAAGGAGATGGGTTTCCCCATGGACTAGGCTTTATGGGTTTTGTCTGTTACAGTAATTCATGTAGAGATCATTTTTAATTAGACTTTGTGTATTTTAAAATAATTTATAAAATTCATTTGATAAAAATATCGGTAACTCTCTAAGTGAATAAATATATTGATCAAGAGAATCCCCATCCATTTTTATTCAAACTCTAGCTCACTGGCATACAGATACTGTTCTGTATCTTGCTATTCTGTATTAGCACTGTTATCATAGGAATTTACAAGTGTTTATCTAAGAGGGAAATGATTAAATGACTTGTGCTATCTCCATGAAGTCAAATATCATAAAGATATTAGAAATGATGTTGCAGGCATATATTACTTGACATATATTTCTATTCATTTTCTAAGACAAATTTTAAAAATAGCTTTTGAAACAGAGAAATGTTCTTTATTTTTATTTTATTGGTTTTTAGTTATATATGACAGTAGAATCCATTTAGACATAATTATACAAGCATGGAATATACCATGTTCTAATTTAGACCCCAATACCTTTCCTTCCCCTTCCCCTTTCCCCACTCTTCCCTGTACTGATCTTACTGCCATTTACCCATACATATTTTTATTTTTTTAATTGATTTCCTGAGGATGTACACGTGTGAGTGTGTTCACCTGCACATAGAGAGTTAGAAGTTTAGAAAGATAGAAAAACACACAAAAGGATTGGCAGGGGACATCTCTGAATCATGGCATTATAGACGATTTATTTCTCCATTTTTACATCATTGTGTTATATTTTAGATTTGCTGCCATGTGAATTAGTTACATATATGATCATTTTGTTTTTGATTATGTAATACTTCCACATAATTTTAAAAATCAGAAAATAGCATAAGGTATAAATTACAAAGTCTCCATTCCACCCCAATCCCCTAACTTCCCAGTTCTCATTCTGGTATTAGGACACTAACAATTCAAATGAATGAAACAGGGTTCACTGGGTGCAGTGGCATATGCCTGTAATCCCAGGGACTCAGGTGAGGCAGGAGGATCTCAAGTTGGAAGGCAGCCTGGACAACTTAGTAAGACCCCATCTCAAAATAAAAAATAAAGAGGTCTGGAAAAGTGCCTTAATGATAAAGTGCAGCTGCATTCAAACCCAGTACCCCAAACAAAACAAAACAAAAAAAACCAGGTTTCTCATGATATAGGGTGTACATGAAGAACAAGAGTAGTGTGCAAGCAACCAAGCTCACTATGCTAATAAAAAAGCTAGGATTAAAATCTGTACTTTGTGAATCAAGTTTTCCATACTTGTTCAGGACTTTTTAAATTTTCTGCCTCTTTTAGCAGTGAACCTCATTCACTATTTTGCATCCTAGAATCTAATACAGTGCCCAGCAGGCAGGGTTGAGAAAACTCTAATTCATTTGGGTCCCAAAAACCAGCACAAAATTTTGTATTCATCATTTCCTCATCATCCAAAATAGGTTGGAGCAGTTGGAGTCAAGGGAGTTGATTTTTTAGTGAATGTGTAGTATGGAGTGTGGAGTTGTCTTACAAATTGGAAGAATAAAATGTACCAACACAAGAGTGAGAGCAAAGTGACAAGATTTATTAGAATAATAGAAAGCAAGCAAGCAGAGCTTCCAAAGGGGAAGGGTCCCAAGGGAGGGATGCCAGAGAGTGACTATTTTCTAGGGGTTTATATGGATCCACAGGGTTAAGGAAGCTAGCCCCCAACCCCATCCTGCATAAGGTATACAGTATCCATAAGCACTTCATGTGCCTTTTGGTCTGATCAGGTTACCATACCTTTTTTGGTGGGGATCTGAATACCAGGCAGTAGATGTCTGACTATCAGTTCTCCTCCATCTCTCCTTACACAGCAGTCATCCTGACTTTGATAAGGCCTGGCTTGTATCTGTGGTTTCTCAGCCATGCTACGGAGAGACCTGATCTCAAAGAAGCCCAAGTTTCCTGCTTGTCCATTTTAACCCTTTCTCTTGCCTCAGATGGAGGATGATAGACGTTTATTACTAATATCCCAAATGGACTGTGATCTTATTCAGGCTCAGAGAAATTCAAATTGAAATATAATTTGGGGATTGGATTTCTGAGAACGGTTTTCTTGCTCCTAAAGGACACACAGGAGAAGGCGACCTTCTTTTTCTGATAGATGCAGTTGTGCCTAGATTTAATGCCTTGTACTATTATTGCATAGGAAAGCATTCTAATGGAGGTATCTTTTGATGACAGAAGGCTCATTCCTGGACTCCCTGGAGATAGAAACCAGGTATCTTCTGACTGCAAGGACATGTTGAAGAGCTGTAAACCAAAATGCCAGCTTCCCAAAGAACCTATCCAGAATTTTATGATTTCCCCCAATATCCACTGGAGGTCAGGATTCCACTGCTGATAACATCTGTTGTATCTAGTAGGAGTAGATAAAAACAATTGACTACCTATTGTCAGTTCTCCTAACACAAATGTAAATAGGTCCAGGACTATTTTGTGTGGACAAAAGGTATAAGACACAATTGGAAAGATCCAGCTCCCAGCCCTAATTCGCCTGATCCTTGACCTGTAAAGAGAATAGAATCCCACAAGTCCTCTGCATGTTGCTGTGTAGCTAACTCTAGCACAGTGTGGATGACTCTTCCTGGATCTTAGCACGTGTGCTTGGGTCACCAAGGCTCCTGTTCAGGAATAACAAGAGGAATAATGTTAAATCTTAGGGCCTCATTGTGATTATATGGATTGAACTCTAACTATAGTGGCTCTAATTTATGCCCATAGCATATAAACTCCTGTCCTTAAGAGAAAACACAGGACTTCGCTGCTCAAGGAGGATGAGTTTGGAAATCTCCAATTTCACTCTTTTTGCAGAAGAGAGAAGATTCTGTTTATTTGGGATTAATTACTAATAACTTACATTGTAATTTGATGAAATGAAAACTAGGATAAATTGAAACCTTACTCATTGCCCAATGAGTAAGATATGGCTATTATAATAATGACAATAACTACTGTTTCAGTAACCATTTCACACTTGCCAGGCACTGAGCTAAGTACTTTATAGCCTCATTCAATGTTATGAAACATGCTGGTATTATCCTCACCATTTTACAGATGAGAAAGTCAAGGCCCAAAGAGGTATATTAGTTTGTACAAAGACCTCCTCTGATATCTCATGCTTCTTTCTATGTTCTGTAACATAATTTGTAAATAAGTGGTTATTCATATGTCTAATCTTCCAGATTTATCTGTCCAGTGTCAAGAGAGTCTGTTTTCTTACACTGCATCCCCAGATCCTGCTCAGTAGAAATAGAACATGTGATGTATGGGTTATCAGCACCAGATTGAGCAGGTAAAAGAATGGTTAGTCAAGTAGATTACCAGGTTTCTAGATTTTATAACCAAGGATAAGTATGGGTCAAGGAGGAAGTAATGAAATAAGCTATGTATTCTGTATAGATTCTGGTCATTTGCAAATGGAAAAAACACTGATGTTTTTGTTTTCAGAGCTGAGGGCAATTCTTCCTTCTGCCCTGTCTTGGGTGTGTGATATGGTGTGATATGTGTAACTAATGGGCACCATACTTCATGTTTTTTATACATTAATCCACTACTCCTAACATTCAAAGTATTTGCAGATTTTTCGCAAACTTTACAATTTTTCGCAAACCGTGCCATAGGTGGCACAGCTGCTATCTAGGCCAAGTTGTTAATTTTGAATCCATGGCACTTCCTCCACAGTCAGTTCTGCTGACTATCAAGTGAAAGAGCAGTGACGCTGCCCTGAATAATGTAGGAATGTATGGACAACATTTTACAAAAATAATAACAGAAGTGTATGTGTTTTAGTTTACAATAGCAAAAAATAGCATATTGAAAGTGCACTTTGTAGTGGCCATAGCAAATGTTAACACCACACATCCAAAGGAAAATTGCCATAAAATCCAATTAAACATCTTCAAATTTTCCCCAGAGCTCTTTCCTATTGGAAGCAATCCTAACTCATCTCTCTCACTAAATCCTCCAATTCCTTTCTGATTTCTGGTCTGTTTTCCCTCAGTGTCTGCCTCTCCAGACCTGCTCTCATCCATTTTCTCGGACATGGACATTTTGCTCTCTCTGAACCTCTTCTGTTAGCATCTTAATACCAAATGCCAACACTAAAGTAAAGAGTCTTCCTTACAAGGCAGCAGGAATAATTCCTTTCCTAACTCTCAAAAAATATAAAAAACACATATCAGCTTTATAATGTAGTGGTAGACAGCTTTTCACCTCCATTATTTCATTGCGAGAGTTTCATAACTGTTTATTTTTCATTGTATTTATTTTTAGTTAAGAGTCTATAACACATGATTTTGGTTTTTTTTATCAGTTCTGAGGATTGAACCCAGGGCCTCACATATGCTAGGCAAGCGCTCTCCCTCTGAGTTATACCAAGAGCCCATTGTTTTCCATTTTTGGTCATGATATGGAGCTACTTTTTTAAAAAAATGTTTTTAGTTTCAGATGGACACAATACCTTTATTTTTTTTATGTGGTGCTGAGGATCGAACCCAGTGCCTCACATGTGCAAGGCAAACGCTCCACCCCTGAGGCCCAGCCCCACCCTGGGGTCTGCTTTTTTAGATTGGGTCTTGCGATATTGCTCAAACAGAACTTGAACTCACAATCATCCTCCAAAGTAGCTGGAATTACCGACATATCCACCATGCCTGGTTAGCATGGGGCTTCTTTTAAAAATGTATTTAAAGAGCTGGGGGAGAGAGTATGATTCTTGCTTCTATCCAGGACCCAATATCAAATCACAAATTTTATTTATTTA
The DNA here is from genome assembly GCF_902686455.1 of Sciurus vulgaris. NCBI lineage: Eukaryota > Metazoa > Chordata > Mammalia > Rodentia > Sciuridae > Sciurus > Sciurus vulgaris. The sequence goes on along the minus strand of NC_136471.1, from coordinate 93,134,998 downwards.
AATGCCTATTTCTCTAAGATTTTTGGGTGAAGATCAAACACCTATCCAATTCTTTCTGAATCCCAAGTGCCCAGTATAACATTCAACATATAACTATTCAATAAATATCTATGTGTGTATAAACTAAGAGGGGAAGGGGTACAGCTCAGAGGTAGAGTGCTTGTCTAGCATGTGTAAGACCCTGGGTTCAATCCCCAGCATCACAGAAATGAATTTAAATTAAAAGTTTAGATAATTTTAGGCTGAAGCTATATAGCTAAGTGGTAGAATGTTTGCCTAGCATACATATGGCCCTGGGTTAGGTTATAATAATAGAAATATTAATCAACTCTTCTGGTGGTATTTGGGCATATACAAAGTCTAATGATGACTTGTGAATGATCAAGATCTGGGAAAAGCTCCCTTGATGTGTGGTGAGTCCTGTAATAATTCCTATGTGCACTCAGTATAAGGAGTCAGAAATCCCCCTTAGCACCTCACTGCTTGCCAGAAGAGTTAATGTGGCATCTGCTTCACAAAGCAACACATGGGTGATAACAGTGACAGCACACAACTTTTCTAACTCCAAAGTGGGTCAGGGGGCTCTTTTCCTATCAGTGTCATTGCTATGGTTAATTAACTAATTCAACAAGCAGTATGCTTATCAGGTTTCAACCAATAGCCTGTATGTTGGATCTATAAAGATCAAGGAAATATAGTCCTTGTCTTGTCTACAAAAACAGAAGTGTAAAGGGTCTCAGAGGAATAGGACAGATGTGCCCTAGACAGAGGATGCACGGCTGCAGAAGCTGGAGGAAACCCGGAACTCTCTCTTCTGAGTACAAGAGTGCTTACCTGTAATTGAAAATTCCATTAAACACTGTGTACACATCCTTAAATATGTCTGTTTAAACTTGAATGATATCTATATCTTTTACTTAAAAAAAGAAAATATCCTAATCAGCTTATATATACCATTCTGCATTCAGGAAGTTCTTAGTAATTACTTAGTTCAATCCCATTTTGAAAAAAATGACACAAATAGATACAGTAAGAATCATAAAGAATTCAAGAAATACTGGCCCTGGAAGTTCTGAAAATTATGGGGTTGAAAGACATAGACCCTTCTCTTAATGAAGGAAATGGGAGTTGAGGGAAGTCCTCATTTACCATAAATCATCAATAGTTAACAAAAGATCATTGCAATAATATCTAAACTTTATTGACTATGTAGAATTTTCCATATTCTTCATAGAATTAATGATTACTGAGTGCTTCCAGAGCACTAGATTCCAGGAACTGTGGGCACACATAGTAACTCAGGTTTTGTCACAGGTTCACAGAGTTCACAGTCTAATAGACAGACACGAAGATAATTACAATGCTGCTGAAATGGGAACTAGGAAATGTGTGAAAACAGAGGATGCTGGGAAAACAGACACAGGGTTCTTTAATACATGTGGTCTCAGTCGGGGACTTTTAGGAGGTAGACAATATTATCCCTATTTCCCTGATTAGTAATTAACAGAAACAACCTTGTATATAGCAGGTACCCCATACATACTTCTTTAAAATATGAATGGATGTTAAGATCTTCCTTGAGAACACACAACTGGCTAGTGTTGGATTTAGTTTTCACCCTCAGATCTGTCTGCTTCAAAACCCTGTGCTGTCTCCAGTACACTGACATCTCTCTTTCTTGCTGTCACTTGTTTTAATTACTATAACCCTCACTTTAGGATTTGATTTGTTTCTAATTTATTAAGATCAGCTAACTACTGTGGGGTTTATGATCAGGAAACAGTTTCCAGGACAGAATGCTTTAAGTTTCTGTATTTTCCTTGTGCCAACCCACTGGGAAACCCTGGAATGAAAGCTCATCCTAGCTATGAATTGTACTGGGTTTTGAGACAAGTCTTCTCTCTCCCGTTTTCCAGGCCACAGAAGATTCTAGAAAGTTGCTCTCTGTGAAGACTGAATCTCACATAGGGGACAATGAAAAGGGGAACAGCTGCAGTTTCCAAGCCGTTCACATTGGGTAAGACATCCAACTTCCCAAGAAGATGCTTCTAATGTCATTGTCATTTTCTGAGCTATCTGTTCTTTGCACCCTCATGAACTGTTAGGAAGATAGACTGCAAACCTTTTGACTTTGGGGGAAATTCCTTTCACTGTGGACTCAGAGGCTCCTGGCACATTTTGTGGGTGTTATGTCTTATGGGATTCTTAGATTGTCTAGGTACAGTGTCGCCAGGAAGATGATTATCTCTTCAGGAATGCCATATACTGCTCTGAAACTCTAGGGAAAGGATGCCATATATCAGGACCTAGGGATTAGCTCAGGCTGTGAAATACAAAATGTTTAATTACAGACAAGATCGTTAACTGATTGGCCACCTCAACATGCAACTTTCTAGTACAGGCCTGTCTCACTCACTTGAAAGCCCTTTTACTCTTTCCTGGAAGTAGAAACTTCCAAAAGTATGAAATACAAAAAAAAAAAAAAAAACTGGAGACAACCATGGTAATTTTAGTGCTACCTGGATGTTAAAATTTTAATAGTAATACAGGTTAAGTACTCCTTATCTGAAATGCTTAGAACCAGAAGTATTTTTGATTTTTTCAGATTCAGGGATATTTGCATATACATAATATGATACCATGGGGATGGGACTCAAGTCTAAATAAGGTATTCCTTTGTGTTTTATATAATCCTTATACACATACCCTGAAGGTGATTTTATACCACAATTTTGGTGCATCTAAATTTTGACAACCTGTCACGTGAGGTTACACATGGAACTGAGACATGAGAAGTTAGAGAAGTGACCCAAAGTAGTAGAGCTGCTATGCTTGTGGCATCATATGGGTCATCAGAAAGTTTTGGATTTAGGATTTCAGATTATCAGATGAGGGATGCTCAACCTGGATACATGTTTTATTTGACAGTAAACATATAGCATACCATGGCCATACCAAGATCTTTGTGGAATGATGGAGAAGAGTGTCAACATCATACCTCATGGAAAATAACTACAATTTTCCTCTAAATATCTCTGAGTTTTCCTCCTGATTGCCTCTCCTTATTGGCAATTGCCTGGTTTTCTCTCTTTGTAAATCCTCTATTCATTATTACCCTTTTTTGTTTCCCCAAGAATAGAAGCTGCCCCTCTGTCCCCATCACTGTCATCTGTTTTTGTAGAAGCAGAATCTAAGCTTCTGGTTTGCATTCTTTCTACCAGAAATCATTTCTGCAATAAAGGATGCTCCTCAGGACACAGTCTTTGTATAGCAGCAGGACATTGTAAATAACAAAATTTTTCCTCTCAGAAAGGGTTCAAATTTCCTTATCCTCAAAAGACAGAAATTATATTTAAGAAGAAAAAAAATATTTCCTTTTCTTGATTCCCTGAGCATTTTGCCACAGGACTAGGGGAGAGTCTCAAGGATGAGAAATTGACTGTTAGTGTTGATATTGTTGAAAAGAGGTAAAACACATAAAGCTATATCAGAGAAAATGCTAGTGGATAATTAAGCTGAGGACTACTTACACTGCCTACTTAGCAATCTGTGGGCCTTGGGCATAGAATAACTATGGTTTTCCATCCTAAATCTGCAGCATAGCTCTATTATTTTGGACCCATATCTCTAACTTCTCATGTCTCAGTTTATTCATCTGTAAAATGGAAATAGTATTATGCATTCCGAGTTGTTTTATGAGTACTGAATTAGAGAACACATGTGAAGTGTTTAATAGTATGGAAATGTATTCATTTCATTCTTTTATTTCATCTCAGAGAATGAAATGAATAAGTTAACTATTTAATTTTAAATAAATTTTAACTGAAAATGTAAAAAAAAAACTTTTAAACATTTTTACTGTTAGGTTTGCCATTATCTTTACTACCTTGATTTTCCATTTTCAAATCACATAAACTAAGTGAATTTCAATTTTAAAAAATCATTCAGCTTTACTGAAAATATTAGAAACAAACAATATAACGGTATCCAGAATTACCAAATTGGTGAATGAATGACTGAGTTTTGAGAAATGCTAATCCATGTTATGCCTATGATATGGATTGTGCTAGCATCGTGAGGAATGACACTGAAAAATCAGGTGTTGAAGTCCCTCAATACCTTATAGTGTAATAGAAAACTTACCTGTTATCTAATATACAACAGCCAAATTACGATACACTATCATTTGAACTGCAGATTGAAAGAGAGTTTTCTTTTGCTGTGAGTAGCACAGTAAAATATTAATTAATTCAATAAATATTGAATTTTATTCTGGATTTTCTGAAGTCTGGTGCTTAGGGCTGGTGCATACACAGAACATAAAAATGGGAGGATAGGTGATGAATTAGAAGTGTCCCTGGTAGAGCAGAAATACAACTACTAAGAAGAAGAGGATTAATTCAGATAGATTAAAAAAGAGGGGCCAAAGGAGAAGAAGGAAAATCAGGAGATTCATCTCTTTATGAGGGCTGGGGGTATGGCTCAATGTTAAAACACTTATCTGGCATGCACATGGGCCTGGGTTCCATTCCCAGCAACACACACAAACACACACACACACACACACACACATATACACAAATACATCTCATTGTGAGTAGGACAATGTTCACTTATGCTGACAATTTTACCAAACACTGGATAATTCATTCAGAGTTAAATTCTGTCAAAAAGATATCTATGAATTTAAACTCTCAAATAAAATAATATAATTGGCAGGCTTGTATTAATTCAAAAGTTTCTTCTTCCAACAATATTTATTATTATTAAAAACTTGTTGTGACTCTGTGGTAGAGCACTTGCCTAGCATGTGTGAGGCACTACGTTCAATCCTCAGCACCACATAAAAATAAATAAATAAAATAAAGGTCTATCAACATCTAGAAATATTTTTAAAAGAAGATTTGTTGCATATCACAGTTTATATTTGGGAGAGTTTCAGTAAATCACTAATGACTTTTCACTCTACAGCCAGATAAATGGATTTGATAATAGCAAGTTGATCAAGATTCATCAAGAAGCAAATAAGTCAAGAGGAGAAGTTCTGGAGGGTTCTGAACCCAGAGTATAGTATTGATAAAAGATTCAAATCAACCTCTAAGTGAATGGAAGTTTGGATACAGTAGTGGAATAAATGTTATCCTTTACTGAGAGGCCAGTAACACAATTAGGATTTTGGACATGGAAAAGAACAGAATAAAGCCAAGGTTACAAAAATGTTTCTAGTAAAGAGGGCAGACAGTTCTGCAGAATGGTAATTATAAACATTTTTTGAAGAGGACTCCGATAGGGGTAAGAAGGCCAGGCAAAGGAAACACAGAGCCACTAACTACCTCACTAGAGGGGTGAGTGGGTGTGATCAGGCTGTCGAATGGCTTATCTTGGTCAGGGACACAATGCTAAATAGTGGTGTGGTCAGTTTTCATGACAAAGTCAGTCTGACTCCAGTGCGTCATGTGTTTTTGCTTACCCTGAGTTCATGCCTCCAACAGTGTCATCTGTTTTCTTTCTGAACTGGCTTTGTTATCACTTTCCATGCTGTCTTTTGTTTCTAGAACTACTATAAAGTGAGGTGGTGAGGGCTAGGGATAAAGCTCAGTGATAGGGCACTTGCCTAGCATGTATGAGGCCCTGAATTCCATCCCCAGCATTCCCATATCCAAAATGAAGCAGTTAACACCTGTCTGTTGGCATCAGGATGACAATTTTGAGATCTGACCTAGCACTTCATAGGAATACTCTTTACTGCAGGGTGCTGAGATTTTTCTGGTGGGAGCCCTATTGGAAGCATAATGCATAATGCATGTCTCATTAGGAGGGGTATTTTTATCTCAGCAAGTATAATATAAGCAGAGTGTTGCCCCAGTGAGTTGCTAAAGATCGGGCTTTGAGGAAAGACAATCTGAATGTGAATCCCAACTCCATCACTTATTACCCAAGTTACCAAACACCCTTTAGCCCATTTCCTCATCTGTAGAAAGCAGAAAGGGGCAGGTATTGATAAATATCTCTCAGGGTAGGTTAAGATAGAAAATTAAGTATTCATTGGGACTATCTGATTCTCTCTCTTTCTCCCTATGAAAGGAATAGACTATGAAGTTCCAGAGGACAGGGGCCCGGTCTGAGTCATCTCCACACCCTGAAAACTGCCAGAACCACATGGAGCCAGAGTATGCTCAGCACTTTTTTCTTGTACAGAGCCAAACCTGACCTCTGGAGCTTTTACTCCAAAGCAGTGGTTCTTATTTTGAAGATCCGTGCATTCTAGAGGTTTATGGAAGCATCTCACATGCCAAAGTTGATGAGGATCCCCCAGAGAAAGGTCTATTTTGCTCCATTGTGACTTTTGCCATGCTGATTTATATTTGGGATTTTTTTTGCAGCATCTGCATAGAGCCAAACCAGAAATATTTCCTCACTCTCCCTGCCATGTTAAATTTTACACAGAGACAATTCAAGAGGCAGACTACAGGCCTTGTAGAGGTATGTAGCTTTGCTTACAGAAAGACTGCAAGATGGTGAACAGCGAAGGCTTTTCTTGCTCCATCTGCCACTGGTGAGGAGCCATTAGCACCATCAGTGCTCTGACCCTTTGTGATGTATACAGTGGTAACTTTTCTGCCACTGAACTATGAACTTCTAGAGGCCAGGAAATATATTTATTCTAATTTATTCCTCTTTGTGTTCCCAGCATCCATGATGGAGGACATAGAGGACATTTGGGAAATGCTTCTTGAATGAAAGAATGAATGAGATAATTTGTGAATTTTATGCAACAGCTATATAGAAGAGATAGCAGGCTACTATTGAGTCTAAAACAAGTCCCATGTTACACAACTTCCAAGTGAGAGAGGCAGAATTTCAGTCAGATTCCTGTTTGAAACAGGAATCCTGTGGTTGTGTCTCAGTGGTAGAGCACTTGCCTAATATGAATGAGGTCCTGGGATTGATCCCCAGCACTGGAAAATGAAAAAAAAAAAAGCCTGCATTGGCTTTACTACTCTCAGATTCCCTGCAGCTCCAATAGGCCATCTTCCATGTTACTCACAATGCAGAAGAGAGCCCTATTTAAGATGTCCTTTATAAACCGGATGTGGTGTTACATGCCTGTAATCCCAGTGACTCAGGAGGCTGAGTCAGGAGAAGTGATTGCAAGTTCAAAGTCAGCCTCAGCAACTTAGAAAGGCCTTAAGCAACTTAGTGAGACCCTGTATCAAAAATGAAAACTAAAAAGGACTGGGGATATGCCTAAGTTGTTGAATGTCCCTGGGTTCAATCCCTTATATCCCAGGCTGGTTCATAGATCAGATTATTTCTGCAATAAATACTTTTTATTAACTTAATATGACCAGGCACACCCCTAGGTGCTAGTGATTCAATAGAGAGGAAAACTGACAGTTCTTGCTCAGTGGAATCTTTTATTCTAACTCAAAGAGATAGAAAATGTAACAAACATTCATGATAATACTCACTTAACAATACTACTTGAGGGCTAAATATCATAACAATGTAAGTACTTACCACATTACAGATGAATTAAATGAATCAAAGTAAGTGATGCATTATTCTGTCTTATCTATCTTATATATGCAATTAATTGCAAGTGACTTTTTTAACTCAATAGAAGATCATGCAAGCAAAGCAGTAAAAAGATCTTTGCATTTTGGGGACAAATATCTGACTAAATAGCTATTGCCTCAAGTCTCCTTCACCAAATCACACAGCTTCTCTTTGAGGCCACAAAAATACTTTGTACATTTGACTGACCCATTTTTTCTCTAGCTGTGATAGCAATCACCAATTATGTCAAAATTTATATACAAACTGAGTCCCTACATAATATTCAACAGGTATTTCATGCCTACTGTGGGCTTAAAATTAAATTGAGTACCAGGGGCAAAAGTAAATGGTAAATCATGTTTTCTGCCTTCAGTTCACCCTGTGGGAGGACAGTGCCTATTGACCTATACTGGCAGAAACAAAGGCAGTTTGGATATGGTGAATTGCATGTGATCTAGATTGATAAATACCCTTGAACACCATTTATTGGTTTGGGAGCTCTGGATATGACCCTGCATTCTTCTGAGCTTATTTACACATATGTAAATTGGAGATTATAAAAGTTACCTCTCAGGATTACCAGGAATATGAGAAAGGATACTATACATAGTAGAATCACAATATTAATCTTTTATATTATATGAGCATCAGGGATTAGTGTAGGCCTATTAATACAGATTAGGTACTATTAAGTCATCTACAGTCTTATGGTCAGATGAGTGTAGGAAATAATTAAATGCAAGATGATCCTGACAGAGAGGACAAACAATTCCTTAGAAAAGATTAAATATTGGTCTAACAATGTGGTGGTCAAGATGTCCCCAGTAAACACAGGTTAGCAACACAGATTGGCAAGGTGTTACCCACTGAGATCAGACATAATTATCATTTGGAGAGGGCTACGTTTTAACAACCATTTCAATCCCTGCAATAATATTATGAGGTGGGTTTGTTATTATACCCCATTTGCTTGTAAAATACCCTAATACTCAGAGGCTAATGAACTTGCCTACAAACACAACTAGTAAAGAAAGGGGTCAAGTTGAAACCCAGGTACTCTGACTCCATGTAAGACAAACGAAGTCCTGCTTTTCTAGTGTTTGACATTTATTGATTGACTTAACCTCACAGTCATACAATTCCTTATTTAAAATTACAGTTCTCATCCAGAAACAAAAAAAATCTGCATACAAAAAATCCTCAAATCCAGAAATATTGACATTGGAGTATGCAGGAATAGCGACAAATATCCAACCAGCTTCTAGTTTCTTTTTCTCTTCTAAGATGCGTCTCCAGTGACTTCACATTGGTAGCTTGAAATAGGCCATGGTGGAGTTATTTATACCATTCTATGGAGATCAGGAAATCAAGACACAATTTATTGTTAAGTTGTATGTCTAAAATTAAGGAAGTGATGTAAACATGTTAATAATGCAAATTCAACTTAAATATATTTTTTGTATTCCCAGTATAAATGTACATGTAAAGGTACATTGGGAATAGAAGAGCATGCAAAATTGAAGAACTGTTTACTCTTCTTTATTTGAAAACTATTGCCCACCTTCGCAAAGAAGTCACTGGAGTCATTGATGAATTAGTGAAGTGCTAATATACTTCACTGTTTGAGTTTCACCTTACTTGTTAATGTAAATAAGTTAAATACCAGAATTCATGTCAAAACTACATTTGAAGAGATACTTGTTAAGTATTTACCAGTATATAGCTGACCAGTACCCTCAATCCCAGACCCCTGCAACACACTGACCAGTGGTTCCAAAGCCATGGACAATGCAGCTGACATCAGAAGGAATGGTTAGAGAAAAATGGATCATAAGACCTTGAGATAGGGAGGGGGCTCAAATGTAGAAGGAAAGTGGAGGAGATGAAGGGAAAAAAGGGTAGGCCTTCTCTACGAGTACACAAGTTTAAGAATATGTATCAAATAGTTAATTTGAATTTATTTATTTATACATCTTAATGCATATTCAAGAATATTTGTATATGTATACCCAAATATTCAAGGACATAAATATAATAGATTTAATGAATTTTTTATCCAATTTTAAATAGGTTAATACATGGACATAGTAATGCATTTACAGTAAATGTTTAAATTTTCAAAAAAGACTAGTTTGTTGTTTCCCCACTCCTTTTTACTCAATTTGTTAATAGACTTGCCTGTATTTCTTAACAGTGTCAGGAAAAAGTTATATTTTAATTTATGTATTTTCTGAATAAATCTGAATGTTATAAAAAGCCTACAACAGTTTTACTTCAGTGCCTGGCACAAAGTGGATGCTCTTAGTTTATGTTTTCTTCTTTCTTTTTTCCTTTGTGGTACTGGGGATTGAACTCAGGGTCTTCCACATACTAGACAAGCACTCTACCACTGAGCTACCCCCAGCCCCTCTTAGTTTATGCATATTTAATAATGATATGTCAGATGCTATGCTGGTCACTTGGGATTCAAGAAAAATTGGATAGAGTTCTTGTCCTCAAAAATCTCATAGAAACCAGCAATTAAGCAAATACAATCTACGATCTGATACTGAGGCCGGGATAGAAGTGTGTTCCTCATGTGCAGCACATTCTCTTCAACTGCTAAGATCTCATGTATGTTATTCCTGCTCTGTGGAAAATTCTAGTTCTTCTTTTCACTTAGCTAACTTTTTTTTTCATGTCTCTCATGGTGTGACCCTTCCTTTGAAAGGAACTATGGTTTGAATTTTGTCTGTCCCCCAAGGATTAATGTGTTGAAGCCTTGTACATGAAAGTGGTAATATTAAGAGGTAATATGACCTTTAAGACATAGGTCCTGGTAAAAGTAATTGGATCATTGATGTATCTACCCTCAGAAGGGGATTAATATAGTTACCATGGGATTCAATTTGGTTCCTTAATAGTGGGTTATAAAAAGAGCAAGAAAGGTAACTTCCGTGTCTCTGGCTCCCTGTCTCACCATGTGATCTTCTCCCTCTGCCACTCACTCCTGCCATTGTGGTGCTATCCACCATGTAGCCCTCACCAGAGGCCAATAGGGCCACCTCATCTTGAAATTTCAGCCTCCAAAACTGTGAGCTAAATGAAGTTTTTTAAATAAGCACCCAGTTTCCAGTATTTTCTTATAGCAACAAAAAATACTAATACAAAAGTCTGTAGGTTGTCCCCATCTTGATATGCATTGTCAGGACATCTTGAATTCCTCCATCGCTGTGAGCATCTACCGCATTTTGTCATAGTTCCCTTTCTGCTGTCTGTCTTCATCAACATTCTGTGAGTTCCACAAGGATTTAAACCAGGCATTCCTTATTCATTTCCATAAACCAGAGCCTACTTCAGTACCTGGAATACTAGTGTGAGGAAAGACAGCTGGGGATTCAGTTCATAGGATGAGGAAAAAATGCAGTTAGAATAATGCAGACACATCAATTTCCACTTCATATGTCACCGTCAAAACTGGGTGAAGAGACATAGCTAACGACTTGAAATTTACTCACAGAGGCTCCTTTATGAATATGCAAAACAGGCCAAAATTTAATTTAGTTTAGAGGAAAACAACTGGTAGTAGAATCTGGAAGCACTGATTTCATGACAGATTTTTTATTTAAAAAAAAAAAGAGAAAAGTCCTCTATTTTTGTGTTTGACACTATTCTTCCTGGTTGCAATTCCTGGATTGCTTATTGTAGAGGAAAACACCCTAAATACTGGGGATCTTCCCCAGATATTCTGAAGAAACAATAATCACTCATTTCCTTTGAATTTCTCAAGCCCTACAGTAAAATCATCTGATAATATGAAATTACTTACACTGTCCACTGGAGGGTGATATGCTACTGCTGCTGATCATCACCTTCTACAGTGTGACCTGTGAAGACCAACTTTAATTACACTTAACAATCTATAGTTATAAGTTCTCATAGCACACATAATAAACAAAATAAGCCCCTTCAGTAGATGTAAGGCTATAGCAAAAAAGACAAATGACACTAATCCAATCTCCACTTCCCATTTCTTTGTCCATGTCCCTGTGCAGACGAACCCCAAGCATCCTAGAGTATTTCCCTTCCATACTGACCTGTGACGAACACGGGGCACAGAGTAGATGATTTCTTTTAGAGCATGACTTGTCTCTTTACGTTCCTATGTATTTTATCCTGGAGAGATGACAAGATTAGAAGATGAATATTATTATCATAACAATTTTAGAAATGAGGGCACTGACACCAAATCCCAGAGAACTTGTCTAAAAACAGGGGACTTGTAAGGCATAAAACGCTTGTAGGTACTTGGGAGGTTGAGACAGGAGGATCGCTTGAGTCCAGGACTTCGAAGTCAGCCTAGGAAACATAGTGAGTCTCTGTCTCAAAAAAAAAAAAAACCAAAAAGCAACCCCTCCAAAAATACCTTCAGGGCCTCTTCTCCATGTTCCCACAGCACCCTATTCTTTCCCTAGTCATACTGTGACATATACATGAGGTGTCAGTTGTCTTTCTCAACCACTGAATGAAAATGACAAGGGCCTACGGACTGCATTTTGTTCTCTGCTCTACCTATGGAAAAGAGTGTGAGGCACTGGGAAGGCATAGAATGAAATAAGGCTAGAGGGAGAAGAGAGTGTGAGATGGAGTAGGATGAAGATTTATCTACGGTGAGTCCACTATTACTGGGTTGGTTAAATGAGAACTTGCCTGGGAATACAGAATGGTGGATATTGTCTGATGATTGCATTAGGAGAAAGCATAGGACATCCTGTGACCTGTGGCCTGTTACTCCCACCACTTTCATTGCATTGCTCTGCTTCTTGTTTTAAGTGTCCAAAATGGTACCTGGTAGGATGTACATGAAAGTGCCAAAATTAGGGCTGGGGTCATGGCTCCATGGTAGAGTGCTTGCTTAGCATGTGTAAGCACTGGGTTCCATCCACAGCACCACATAAAAAGAAATAAAATAAAGTATAAAAATACAATAACATTAAAAAAAGGAAATGCCTGAATTCTACAAGTGAGTACCATCATGGTCATTGGCTCCATTTATTGGCCCTAATCTAACAAGAGCAATGATCATAGAAAATTCTTATTGAGTGCTTATTGGGTGTCAGTCACTGGGCCAGACAATTACATATATGAGTTCATATTCATCCTCACAATTAAGACAAGGGTGGGTTCTTTTAGAGATTTCTTTTTTTTACAAATCTGGATAGCAGTAAGTGGCCCAAAGAATAAGCCCTTGCTCTTTCTTTGAATTAAGAGATGCCTAAGCAAAGGCACATAAACTAACCACTGTTAGATGCCAAAAACACTAATGGTAGATAAACATTTCATACACAAATTTAAAGTGCATTACATGCTTTTGTGTGAAAGAAAAAAGATAACTAACACATAAGAAACGTTGAGGCCTAATTAGTGAGAGGAAAAACACTGGCATCATGCAACCTATGGCAAAGCCCCCAAAGAATCCCTTCAATACCTCTTCCTTTCCCTAGAGTTCCTCACTGGGTCTCAAGTGCTCATTGCTTTTCTTTCTCCAATTCTTCATTCCCTGGAGTCGGAGAATATCATGCTAAGCTAAGCCAATCCCAAAAAACCAAAGGCCAAATGTTTCCTCTGATAAGTGAATGCTGATCCATAATGTGGGGGAGAGAAGAATGGAGAAACTTTGTACTGGGCAGAGGGGAGTTAGGGGAGAGGACAGGGTATGGTGGGGGGAAGATGGTAGAATGAGGCAGACATCATTACCCTCATACATGTATGATTGCATGAATGGTGTGACTCTGCATTGTGTACAACCAGACAAATGAAATGTTGTGCTCCATTTGTGTACAATGAGTTGAAATGCATTCTGCTGCCATGTATAGCTAATTAGAATAAAAAAATTCTTCACCTCAGTCACTGGAAGGTCATTCTGTCTCCCAGTTGCTTGTCCACCCATGGGTTCTAGTCTCTTCTCCCCATAACAGTCCCCTATGTGTATCCACGCACATGGAAACCATACTAGAACCCATAAATTGTATGCCAAGTTAGAAATTCTGTCTGAAACTCTTGAACAGGGGTTTTTAACAAAACAAACTTGTGAATGATTTGCCCATGGCATGGAGAAGCAGTATATCAACAATATTTGTTTTGAGAACAAAGTGACTCTTAAATTCTATATACCCAAACTTCTTTGTGTAGAAAGGCTGGCATACTAGGGGAAGGAAGTGTTGGACCACTTACTTTCTCTTTCTTTGGATCCAATCCATGAAATGGAATGTTATATAGCTGTTAACTCTAAGTGCAATCAGCTGTTTTTTCACCATCAACATGACTGAATCTCCTGGAGCATATGTGCACATTCATGTTCTCCCTCTCTTCCTTTTCCAACTCAACTCAACCCCTAATGAAAGACTGGGACAAGCTATTCTGAAGAATGATGGAGGAATCTTGGGGAAGGAAGGGATATATTAGACAAACCAGGTAGCCAGTTGCCTCTCTTGAGTAAGTGGAGGGACCTGGAAAATGAGAGATAGGGATTGCTTTTATATCTCATATATGTAGAAACACATACTTCCTTCAATGACCTGTTTTTAACTTGTGGAACTAGTAAACCAAGTAAAATGATTCAGTGAATATTATATGGACTTCCAATGACACAGGAGAGAGAGACACAAAGAGATTTTTCAAGGCCTTTTGCTCAAGTAGAACACTGAACACATTTATTTTAATATGCTCCTTTGAAATATTATGATGAAAAGCTGAGAAAAAGCTAAACATTCATCAGAGGAGTTTGCTTAAATAAGTTATGGAAGATACATTGTTTTAGTTCTAGGAAATGATTAAATGACACTAATATTCATATATATCCTTAGATATGAGAAAATACCAACCATCTATTGTTTGGTTAAAATTTCAGATATCAGGAAATTACATATAAATTAATGATTATCTTTAATATACAACATAGAAATACATATTTTCTATTTATTATTTACTAATTTCTGAACACTTAACACATATACAAGATAGGGATTTCAAAAGAATAAACAGTGCACAAACATCCTTCTCATTCCTGTCTCCCCACCCCCTCTCTAGAGTCAGTCACTAACACGAAACCAAGCAACATAGTAATATCATTGGACGAATAAGAGAAATGAGGTATGCAATATCAATTTTTAAAACATGTTGTTTTGAAACACACTAAACAACGTGGCTGAAAATGACACATTTGTCTAAGTAGTGGAAATGTGTCAACCTAAAGCACGAACACAAACACATATACACACAGAGACATGAATGGAAAACATCCATAACTGTTCACAAATCTGTTGGGATGTAGCCGCCCAGCACACGAAATGCACGTGTAGAACACAAGCCTGTTCACAATAGCACCGGAAACGTACAGTACATAGGATTCCCACCAGCGACGTGGGGACCCTTCGGGACGATGACTGGAATAAATGGAGACGCTACTGGCTGGTTGGATGTCAAGATGATCCATGTACACAGACGGAGGCGTGTGTGCTCAAGTTCTGGATCAGGAGCAAGTCCCTCGAACAGAACTGGAGGGGAAGGGGAAAGAGGGACAGGTAGCTTGCACTGACAGCACAGGTCGACCGGTCCGGAAACAGACCTGGTTCACGGGAGAATGTCTATTTCCCCGAGTCCGGCACGGGCTGGCTGGAGGAGCCCGCGCATTTGTCTGGGCGCGTTGGCGGCCTCAGTCACTGCTCCTCTTGGCCAGGACAGGCAGGGGCCGCCTCGGTGGGCGCGTTCTGCATGGCGTCGTTCTCCTCGGTGGCCTCCTGCGCCCAAGCGCCACCGTCGACCTCCTCGATGACCACGCTGCGCACCGTGCCCGCGTCCAGGCAGTGCGGGGCGACGCCGTACACGCGGGGATCGGACTCCGCGGCGTGGAAGCTCTGCACCCCGCACCTGCTGCAGAAGCTGTGCAGCGCCGGGTGCGTGTTGGACGGGTAGGTGACCATGCTCTCGGCGCCCTGCAGCAGCGTGAAGCGCGCGGCCGGGACGAGGAAGTGGCGGTGCTGCTTCTTCTTGCACAGCCTGCAGCTGCACTCCACCACGCGCAGATCGGCAGGGGCCCAGGCCGCAAAGCGGATGGCGCCGCAGTGGCAGCCCCCGGTGTGGTACACCAGGCCCGGGTACTCGAAGGTGTCCAGCAGGAACTTGGCGGCACCCTCGCAGCTGAGGCCCCGCAGCTTGCGGAACGTCTCCCAGCGCTCGCGCTGCGCGCCCAGGTCCAGCTCACCCGGAGACGTGGCGGGTGCGGGTGGGGTGGGCGCGGGCGCCCGGGGGTTCCGCAGAGGCGGCGGGAGCAACAGATCCTTGGCGCCCGCCTCCCGGACCCGCCGCCACCAACGCTTACGCCGCGCCTTTCCACGCCATCGCTTGGCCGCCGCCCGCTCCCTGCCCGCCGCTTGGCTCCCGACCCCGACTTGGACAGGTGGGCACCTCGCGCGGCTGGCGCCCATGACCGCGATGGCTGCACAGGTGGCAGGAGGATCCCCGGGCCGCTTTCGCCGCCGGCGCTGAGCGCTGGCTCTGTGCCTTGCTCTGCCCATGGCGCCTGCAGCCTTCCAAGCTGGTGCCCACCGCCCCTCATTTCCCAGGCAGTCTCTGAGCAGCCTCCTTGGCTGCACCTGCACGATTGGCCACTTGTTGAGTGTGATGTCAAAAGACCCTTCCCTTGACCCTATCAAAACCGCCTTTGCTGGCCTGAAATTCTGGCTGAGCCTATCAGCTGCCCATTCTCCTAAATGTTATTTTTTTATTGTTTATTCAAATCAGCAACCTAACCTTTAAATATTCAAGCACTAGGGATGCTGCAAATCTTACAGTTAATATGCAGCACAGATTAGATAGCTCAGAATAAGCAGTATTCGCCTACTATAGAAGAAAAACAAAAGCTTTCATGGGCAAGAGTGTGTGGTGTGTAAGTAGTGGTATTGAAATTGAGGGATAGTAAAGATGACTATGCTCAGTAGTATGGTACATCAATGGACCCAGCTAAAAAACTCCATGGTAAGTTCAATATAGCCCCCACAGTCACTTTGGTTGTGTGGTTGAGTGTTTGCTCAGTGGTAGTGTTATTTCTTTAGCATGCATGAAGCCATGATTTGGACCTCCAGCACCTGAAAAATAAAAAAGGAACAATACGTTTATATGTCTTCTTGTACCCAGAATACATTAAGATTTGTGGCATGCCTGAATATGATGCTTAAACTGTTTTGTTTTTGTTTTTGTGTAAAGCTGATGTGATCGATCCCCCCCCCCCAAAAAAAAAGCATGGAACCTCCTCCCTGAGGTATAATCAGTACCTGGGAAAAGTGAGGTGTCTTCCAAAAACTTGTTTCCTGAGTTAAGTAGTGATGGCCGCAAATAAAAGTAGAGATTCACAAAACTACCCCCACCCTAGATTCAATAGTATTTAATATTTATGTCTATTTGCACATATACATGTATTTTTTCAAAAACATTTTAAGTAAAATATAGGCATTAATGACATTTCTTCTCTCAATATTTCTGTATTTATATATTAGGAATAAAGACATAAATTACTTGTAAAGTCACAGGATCATTATAACACCTATGAATCAATAATAATATCCTAATGTCTTCTCATTTGTAGCATATATTTTCATTTCCCAAATTGTTTCCTGAATGTGTTTTATAAAAAGATTTCTGAGCCGGACCCAGTGGCACCCACCTGTAATCCCAGTGGCTCCGGAGACTGAGGCAGGAGGATTGCGAGTTCAAAGCCAGCCTCAGCAAAAGTAAGGCACAAAGCAACTCAGTGAGACCCTGTCTCTAAATAAAATAAAAAATAGGGCTGGGGGTGTGGCTTAGTGTTCAGTATCCCTGAGATCAATCTCTGGCAGCATTCTGTCCCTAACACAGAATCTAATTAAAAGTCACACATCAAATTTCATGTTGTCTTCTTACTCTCTTTAAGCTAGAATAATCTCATCAAAAATTTAATCATGACATTGATTTTGTTGTTGTTTTGTTTTGTTTTTGGTACCAGGGATTAATATCAGGGGTACCACTGAGACACACGCCCAGTCCTATATTGTATTTTATTTAGAGATAGGGTCTCACTGAGTTGCTTAGTGCATCGCTATTGCTGAGGCTGGCTTTGAACTCGTGCTTCTCCTGCCTCAGCCTCCTGAGCCACTGGCATTACAAACACGTGCTACGAAAACTGGCTGACACTGATTTTTTTAACAGACCAAATTAAAAATATTTTTAATTGATTTGTCTGATTGCCTACTTGGGGTTCCATTAGATTGTTCTTCTATCTCATACATTTCCTGTACAACAGAAAAAGTGAAGTGCAAAGTCTTAATTAGATTCAACTAATACGAATATGCTTCACAGATGAAGTTCCATATTTCCCATATGTTGCGTCACATCAGAAGTTCATGATATCAAGCTATCCCAGGAGTAATGATCCTAAATGTTATGTCTTCATTAAGGTGATAATTGCCAAATTTCTTCATTGTGAAAACATGACTTTTCCCTTTGAAATAAAATACATAATCTGAGAGGTATTATTTTGACGCTGTGTTATTATCTTCTTCTTTTCCTGGTAGTTTTAAATCTGTTGATAATAGTTGACTGAACCAATTATTTCATTGTTAGGTTACAAAATGATGATTTCCTAGTGCTTAATTTCCTTCTACATGTATTAGCTGGCATTCATTCATACAGATAAACTTTCTGTCAACTGTGAATGGAAAATTGTTTTGTCCTTAAAAAGCAGTGTGTATATTTAATTCTTTACCTTTAATTAATGGTTTGCAATGTTAAGAGTTGGAGTAATAGAAATCTTCTGTTTTGAAAAATTACTCTTCTTCTGGATATAATTTTGATCTAATGTATTTTTATTTATTCAATAATTTACAGTCAACTCAGTAATTTTTTAAAAGTTCAAATTGTCCCAAATTTGGCTCAAGGGAGCCCTTAAAAGCCGGCTCTTGTGTCCCTTTGGATATCCCCCATTAATCTTTGAGGACTTGCTTGCTTTCTGGAAAAATTAGATGCCCCAGGCTCTCCTTGTACTTTTCCTATCCTAGCCTCAGAATCACATTTCTTCAAACAGCTCTGGTTTTTACAGCATAGTATTTGGAACCATGTCTGGGCATATCATGACACATTTTTTATTATTGACATTTTCTTGAAATAGCTATTAGGTATGCATTAGTTGTAATATACAACAGAGATTCCTGTTCTTTTTTTACCCAGTTCCCCCAATGGTAAAATTTTGCAAAACTATAATAGACAACTAGGATATTTTATTGATAATATCTACTAACCTTCATCGAATTTTGCCAATTTTACATGTACTTATCTGTTTGTGTGCACATGCATGTGTATTTAGTTCTGTGCAGTACAGTATGTCACACGTATAGGTTACATCCCATCATAACACTCACTAACCATTGGTACCACAAATCTCTTTTGTTTCTAACAGTTTATCATTTTGAAATTTTATATAAATGAAACAGCAGTTAACAGGGATTGGCATTTTTCACCTGCATAATACTCTGGTTATCATCCAAGTTGTTGAGTATATTGCTAGTTCGTTCCGTTTTATTATTATTTCATGGTGTGAATGCACTAGTGTTTTTAAACATTTACCTGTTAAAGCACATCTAGTATGCTTCCAGTTTTCAGTTGTGACAAACAAATCCACTATGGACGTTTGTATACAGGTTTCTTTGTTTCATTTTGCTAAGATAAAGAGTGCAATCGCTAGAGCATATAGTAGTTGCATATTTAGTTTTATAAGAAACTGCCAAACCATTTTCCAGATTGGCTGTATAAGTTTACATTCCCACCAGCACTGCATGCGTGATTCAATGTCTCCATAATCTCTCTAGCATTTGGTATTATCACTAATTTTTATTTATTTTCTCCCATTCCTGAATTGCCTTTTCACTCTGTTAAAACTTTCCTTTACTGTACAGCAGTTTTTAGCTTTAATCTATCTTGAGTTGACTTTTGTGTATGATGTGAAACAAGTAGCCAATTTCATTCTGCATGTGAATATCCAATATTCCCAGAACCATTTATGGAAGGGACTCTCAACATTGTGTATTCTTAGTACAACTGTTAAAAATCTCTTGAAGCTATGTACATGGATTTTTTTTTCTGGGTTCTCTATTCTGTTCAATTGGTCTATATGTTTGTTGTTATGCCAGTATATATGGTTTTGACTGGTAATACACTATGAGATCAAGAAGTATGATATCTCCAGTTTTGGTCTTTCTCAAGATTGATTTTGCTGTTTCTGGTCTTCTGTGGTTCCATGTGAATTTCAGGATTTTTTATTCTATTTCTGAAAAAAGATGTCATTGGAATTTTGACAGGGATTACACTGAGTCTGTCAATTGCTTTGGGTACTATGGATATTTAAAAAACTGTTAAGTCTTCCAATCCAGGAACACTTCAATTTACCTTTTCTTGTTTAGGTTCTTTCATCAACATTTTGCAGTTTTCAGTATGTAAGTCTTCGACCTCCTTAGATAAATTTATTCCTATATATTTTATTCTTTTTGATGTTCTTGCGAATGGAATTGTTTTCCTAATTTCTTTTTAATTAGTGTATAAAACAACACAAATTTTTGTATGTTGATATTATATTCTTCAACTTCACTCCATTTGTTTGTTAGTTCTAACAGTATCTAAGAGTCTTTATTGTTTTTTATGCATAAGACCATATCATCCACAAACAGGGATGATTTTACTTCTTACTTTTTTATTGGGTTCCCTTTAATTTTTTTCTTGCCTAAGCGCTCTGACTAGGGCTTCCAGTATTATATTTAACAGAAGTGGAAAAGGTAGACATCTTTGTCTTGCTCCTGATCTAAGAGGAAAAGCTTTTACTTTTACAGTTGAGTATTTTGTTAGCAGTGGGGCTTCCATATATCTCTTTTATTATGTTAACTTTATCATTTTATTATGGCAGTTTCCTTCTGAAACTTCTATAAGGCATATATTGTTCTGTTTGACGTGTTCCTTAAATTTTCTTCATCCTTTTTTGTTATTTTTGTCTCTGCTTGATCTCTTGCTGGTACCACCTGCAAAGACAAGGTGCTTCCTTTTATTTCTCAGTGTCATTAAGTGACTTGTAGGAAATCCAGAGCAATGGGACAGAAAGCACTTCCCCAACCTGTTTCCTAGTCATTTAATGGCAGTGAGCTTTCCACTAAATCTCTGCTGGTGCTGACAGGGATGGGCTGCCTTCTGTCAATGTGTGGAGGACTAGGAGACACAAGTCTGGTGGAGAGTCACAAGATGGTGGCTCAGTTCAATTTCTGCCACTGGGTGTAGAGCCAAGAGTTATCAGACCTGGGTTGTTTTAGCCATTGGGTGAACACCTGAATCTAGGTTTCTGTCTCCCAGTGGGTGTATGATCAAGAGACACTGGTCTGCCTGGCATGGTGGTACACACCTGTAAACCCAGAGGCTCAGGGGACTGAGGCAGGAGGATAGCAAGTTCCAAGCCAGCCTCAGAAACTTCTTAGGGAGGCCCTAAGCAACTTTGTAAGACCATGTCTCAAAATGAAAATAAAAGGGCTGGGGAGCACCTCTTGGTTCAATCCCTGGTATGAGGCAGGCATGAAGAAAGAGAGAGAGAGAGGGTGCGGGGAGAGAGACTGGTCTGGGGTTATATTTTGCACTTGGGCAGAGGGCTAGGAGACACTGAGCTGGCTGACACTAACATTGGAGGTGGAAGGGCTTATCTGTGACTTTCTGATATGTGGCCGGGATATATGTTCACCTATATGTTTTATTATTACTACTGTGGGTAGGACAGATCCTACCATTGTTGCTGACTGATATGATTATAGAGAATGAATTGGCCTCCTTCTCCCTCAGCTCTGCTGATACAGTTAGTGCAGGCAAATCAGCCAATGGATGCCATTGTATATAGATCTCCTTGCTAAGACCCTGCTAAGCTTTCCCTTTCACAGATCTTTACCCAGAAAGAGCACACACACCCTTACTTACTTGTTTATTTATTTATCTTTGGTCTATCCTGTAGATGCTTCCTGGTTTCAGACTTCTCTAACACCCATCCTGGGATAGAAGGATTATATAAAGAAAATCCAGGGAATTCGATGTGATGTCATATTTGAAGTTCTAAGGTTCCTATTCAATTTACCTTCTTCTTTCTATATTTTAGCATCTGTTGAATTATTTCCAGAATATTTGGTTGTATTTAGTGGGAAGGAACAAGGGAAAGTGAGCCTATGCCATTATCCCAGAACCAGACTAAAACAACTAATTTTTTACATACTACAATCTTGATATCTTTGTTCTTTTCTGTCTTGGTTGCATTTCCGTCCCTGGCCAAAGAAAGTTATGCGAAGTTGCTTTTTAGACAAAAAATAATCTTTACTACCAAAAGGAAATTGCTCCTTAAATACAAGTAATTGATGGAAAATATTTTAAATTTTATTTTATTTTTGATCATGTCAGCATCAAACCCAGGGCCTTACACTTACTAGGCAAATACTCTACTATGGAGATACATCCATCTTCACCCCTAAAATTATTTTTATTCAATTGTGTGGTGTCTGATCTACTCTGTCCATGAAAATTGGAAACCAAGTTTCTACTACTTATTTAAATATTATACTATAACTAGTATATTCTTGTGAAAACGCTTGTAGCTCCTGGACATAAAAAGGAAAGAAATAGAGAATATAATAAAGATATGTCTATCTTGGCTGCAATGAGAACATTTGCCATCCAGGTAATTGTTCCTAAATACCATTGCCTAATAAAAGGAAAAAAAGGGGTTGTTGATTCCAATGATGGAGTATGGAATATATAAGATTGTGTGGAACATAAAGAAAATGGAAAGTAAGGAATTTCTCAAAAAATTATATGGACTTGTTTAAAAGACACAAGGATGTTCTTGAATAGGGCTCACCCGGCTTAAACTTGGACAATTTGTGCATCAGAATAATGTTAATAATGTGTTATAATGAATTTAATAAAATAATTCATGAATCTGTACTATAAATAAATAAGGAAAAGGAATGACTCTTCCTTACAGTAGAATGCTTTTTAATGAATGTAGAAGAAATGATGCAGTTAGAAAGCATCATATTACAATTATTATGAAGCGTTATCTAAGAAACAAATCGTTAATAAACACTCCAATGAGGGCATGGAAGTTTGTGTCACTGGGATATTTGTATATTTTCAAAATATCTCCTCACAGAATATTTAATAATCATAAATGAAAAATAGCAAATTTGTGTTGGCGTAACCTGGTGGACACCACTTCAACAAAGTGATTCAGGTTACAAATCAATGCTGGGAAAAAGCATATCACGTGCCTGTTTTTATGATCTAATCAGAAAGATGTGCTATCATTTTTATGGTATTTCTGCAGAATATGTCTAATCTCAACTGAATCATGAAAAAAATAATCAAATGAACCTAAAACGTGGAACACTCTATAATTATTCCAACATTTTTGAAAAATGACATGGCAAAAAGATGCTTGAGAAACTCTTCCAGAGTTAAACAATCTAAAGTGACATGATAATTAAATACAGTGCATGATGCTGTAATAGATCAATGCTAAAAATGCTATAAAATATATTATTGGGGGGCTAGGGGTGTAGCACAGTGGTAGAGCACTTGCCTAGCATGTGTGAGGCCCTGGGTTTGATCCTCAGCACCACATAAAATAAATAAATAAAATAAAGGTATCTAAAACTAAAAAAAAAAAGCTTTAAAAAATAATATTATTGGGGAAATTGGAGAAGTTGTTCTAAAAGTCTATAAATTAGATATTTTCATCAATGCAAATGTCCTTATTTTGATAATTTTACTTCTAAAAAATTTAGTTGTAGATGGACACATTACCTTTATTTTATTTATTTATTTGTATGTGGGTCTGAGGATTGAACCCAGTGCCTCACATGTGCTAGGCAAGCACTCTACCACTAAGCCACAACTGTAGACCTTAATTTTACTTATTCTTAGGAACCATAATGAAGCATTTAGGAGTACAAAGACATGGATTCTGCAAATTATACTGAACTGGTTCAAAAAAATAATTACAGGCATGCTTATGTGTATGTTAGTGAGTGTGTGTTTGTGTATGTGTACAGAAAGAGAGAGCAAGATAAAGGGAATAGGATAAACCAAATGTGAAATGTTAAAAACGGAAGGACTCAAGTGAAGGATGAAGGGTAAAGGGTACATGGAAATTCCTTAGACTGTTTTTGTAATATTCTTATAACTTTAAAATTGCCTCAACATAAAAAGTTAGAAAAATTGTATCATAAATAAATCACACACTAGAACATATGTGTGCACACACATGCCCATGTACACACACAAACATGCACACTTAGTTTTGCATGTCTTAAATTTGAATTCAATTTTAAATTGATAAATAATATGTACATATTAATGGGGAACCATGTGATGTTTTGATGCAAATATATATTGTGTAATGTTTAAATCAAGTTGAACATGTGCATTGCCTCAAATATGAGGTGAAAACATTCAAAATTCTTTCTTCGAGCCTTTTGAAATACACAGTACATTATTTTTAGCTGTAGTCACCCTACTGTGCAATAGTACACCAGAACTTCTTACTCCTATCTAATTGTACCTTAGTACCCAGTGATCAACCTCTCCCCAACAAGTCCAAATAGTTTTAATGCAAGAACTGTTACTTCCAACTTGAGGTGTTATGCCATGGAAACAATTGTATATGAAACTTTAACAAAGATTTCAAGCCAATTAACTACAGACCCATTTACACATAAAGGTTAATAGTAACATCATCATTTTCAAGGACTTATAATGTACTGGACATGAAGTGTTTAAAATGAATTAACTCAATCTTCACAGCAACATTCTGAGCTATCCTTTGGTATGAAGCAGAGGCACTAGCTGAGGTATCTCAGGTCACAGTCTGAAGGTCCCACTGCAGCAAGGAGAGGGGTTGGGATTTGAACACATATGGTCCAATGCTATGTATTTGCTCTTTAACTTACACTGAGTAGATGGAGCCCTCATAGATTTGAAGCGGGATGTACCAGATATATAAGTATCTTCTGCAATCTACTACCAGGTCAGTGAAGAAGTCTATTCCTTAAATGCCCTAGGCTCTCTCCACCTCCTGCTGTTTGTCTTTGGTGTCCACAAAAGTTTCAAAACTACACAATGATGTGTTGAATTCTTTTTCTGTGTGGTATTGGGGTTATAGCCCAGGGGCATTCTACCACTGAGCTATACCCCCAATCCTTTTTTATTTTTATTTTGAGACAGGGTCTTGCTTAGTTACCCAGGCTGGTCTTGAACTTGCAATTCTCCTGCCTCAGCCTCTCGAGTCACTGGAATTACAGGTGTGTGCCACCTCACCCTGTGACATATTATATTCTTGAACAATGCAGAGTGGATGTTGTTTTCTTTTTCTTTTCTTTTTTTTTTTTTTTTTTTTTTTTGGTACTGGGGATCGAATTCAGGGCCTTGTGCTTGCAAGGCAAGCACTCTACCAGCTGAGCTATCCCCCCAGCCCGGATGTTGTTTTCTTACCACCACAAAAATGACAACTCTATTTGGTAATACATTAATTAGCTATATTTAAGCATTCAACAATATGTGTATACTTCAAAACATGTTGTACAAGATAAACATATATAATTTTATGTGTCAAAACAAAACTATCAACTGAGATACAGGTCAGTGGCAGAGCTCTTGCCTAGCATCCACAAGTCCCTGGATTCCATTCCCAGCATGGTCAAATCTGCTCAGAGCTATGTCTGTTCTTCCAAAGCCCACTGGAGGGCGCAATTTCATTGTTGTTACCAGCTTCTACAAAAGAAACTTTTAAGGCTAACATTTTACAGCTAATTTTTATAAACACCTAATATCAACCAAATAAGAAAGAAAACGGAATTATGCTTAAGATGAATAGACAAAAGAGGAAACTATAAAAGTATAATAATTTTGCTCATCATTCCTACACAGCCCTCCACCCCCAAGGTCCCTGGTTGCTTTCCCTCCATATCAATAATGGTTTATATAAAGAACAGTGTTAAAGATTCCAGTGAGCTGTGGCAGGTCAGTTTGGTTCCCCATGTATCCCTTCCTAAGGAAAACATGAGAATTAAGGTTGGGATACAAGGTCTCATTTTGATGGGGGAGGGGTGGGGGAATCACAGTTGCCTCAGCTTCAGTCTGTAACAAGGGCTCAGAGTGTCTGTAACAAGGTCTCTGACACTCCTAAATGAATATAAGATAGTTTGATCCATTTCAATCTCCAGTCCTTCCCCTCCTCTCTTCCCATTAGTCCCCAACCTCTACTGATGTTCCTTCTATTTTCAAAATATCCCCTTATTTATTCCTTTTTCTCTCTGTATTCTATATGTAAGATCATCTGTGAACAGACAAAATTTTACTTCTTTTCCAATTTCAATGTCTTTTATTACATGATCTTGCCTAATTGCTCCAGCTTGAAGTTTCAATACTATGTTTAATAAAATTGATAGATGTGGCATCCTTGTCTTCTGATCTACAGGGAAAGGTTTCAGTCTTTATGTTATGTATGGACTTAACCTTTAATATGTTGATGAGTTTTCCTTCTATTTGTTCTATGTTATTACAAAAGAAGGTTGAACTTTGTGAAATGCTTTTTTTACATCAATTGAGATGGTCATGCACATTTTTTCTTTTGTAATGGATGTTCTTTACATTGTATAATTAAATGTTTCAAAATTTGGAGAATTTGCATAGCTCAGTGAGACAATATTCTCCAAATGACCAATATATGGGTCAATACATGCATGGGGAATAGTTCTCTTACAAGTGCAAGGTTAGCTGAGCCTAGTAGGGCATGCCTGTATTCCCAACAGCTTAGGAGGTTGAGGCAGGAAAATCGCAAGTTGGAGACCAGCCTCAGCAACTTAGTGAGGCCTAAGCAGCTTAGTGAGACCCTCTCTCAAAATTAAAAAAAATATACAATAAAATGGTTGGGGATGTGGCTTAGTGGTTAAGGGCCCCTGTTTTTAATCCTGGGTTATCTCACACACACACACACACACACACACACACACACACACACACACACACAGTGCAGGGTTACCACGAATTTTATTTTTTATATATGACAGCAGGATTCATTTTGATATAATTATAAAAGCATAGAATATAATTTGTTCTTATTCAGTCCTCGGTACTTCCTCTTTTCCTCTCCTCCTCCCTGGCCTCTACTCTACTGATTTTTCTGCTATTTACTTACAGTTTTTTTAAAAAATGTATTGTCTTCTGAATGTACAGGATGATGAGATTCACTGTGTTATACTCACATATGCACATAGGAAAGTTAGGTCAGATTCATTCCACTGTCCTGCCCTTTCCCATCCCTCCTCCTTTCCCTTGAATTTCCTTTGTCTATTCCACTGATATTTCTTCTATTTTTTTTTTTCTTTTATCCTTTCCCTTAGTTTGGATTAGCTTCCACATATCAGAGAAAACATTCAACCTTTGACTTTTGGGGACTGGCTTATTTCACTTAACATGAGTCTCCAGTTCCATCCATTTAGCAGAAAATGCCATAAAGTCATTCTTCTTTATGACTAATACTCCCCTGTGTGTGTGTGTGTGTGTGTGTGTGTATACACACATTTTCTTGATTCATTCATTTGTTGAAGGGTACTGAGGTTGGCTCCATAACTGAGCTATTATGAATTGTGCTGCAACAAATATTGATATGGCTGTGTCACTGTAATATGCTGATTTTAAATCTTTTGGATATATACCAAAGAGTAGGATAGCTGGGTCATATGATATTTCCATTCCTAGTTTTTGAGAAATCTCCATACTGCTTTCCAGTGTGATTGCACTGTTTTGCAGTCCCACCAAAAATATGTGACCCTACTACTTTTTTCCCCACATCCTTGCCAATATTTATTTTTACTAGTATTCCTGATAATTGCCATTCTGACTCCAGTGAAATAAAATATCATTGTAGTTTTGATTTGCATTCCTCTAATTGCTGAAGATGTTGAGGATTTTTTCATATATTTGTTGACCATTTGTATTTCTTCTTTTGAGAAGTGTTCATGTAGTTCCTTTCCTCATTTACTGATTGGGTTATTTGGTTTTTTGACATTGAGTTTTTTTGAGTTCTTCATATATCCTGAGTATTAATGGCCTATCTGAGGAACAAGTGGCAAAGATTTCTCCTGTTCTGTTGGTTCTCTCTTCACACTCTTAATTGCGTCCTTTGATGTGAAGAAGCTTTTTAATTTGATGCTATCCCACTTATTGATATTTTATTTTACTTCTTGTGCTTTAGGAGCCTTGTTAAGAAAGTCAGTTCCTGAGCCAATATGTTGGAGATTGGGGTCTACATTTTCTTCTAGCAATTGCGGAGTTTCTTGATCAATTAATGTTAATATTATAATAGTACAAAAAGTTCATTGATAGGGTCTAAGATTGCCCATTACAATAACCTTTAAGAAACTATGACTTGTTGAATCTTAATGTAGTATCAAAGAACATCCAAAATATCTGAAAAGGTTATTAAAAACACTGCTACCCTTTTCAACTATGTGAGACACTATTTTCTTCATGTAGTTCACCAAAAATGGCATACAATAGCAGAATGAATGTGGAAGCAGATATAATTGTTTTATTCTATTAAGGAAGACATTAAAGAGATTTGTACAAATGAAAAACCATGCTACTCATTTTTTTTATTTTTCAAAAAATTTTATGAAATGATGTTCATATTACTATATACATATAATTGCTATTTAAGTTATTACTGAAAAAATATTTAATTTTTTTCAGTTTTGATTTCTCACATGGCAAATTTGATATAACAAATAACTTGTGTTCCTCAATTACTTTTTTTGATTTGTCACTTTTTAAAAATATGGTAAAATACACATGACATGAAATTTGCAATCTTAAACCATTTCTAAATATACAGTTCAGTAGTAGATCCCTTTACATTGATGTGCAACTGATCTTCAGAACTAATAGTGTCTTGCAAAACTGAAGCTGTATGCCCACTAAACAACCCTCCATTCTTCCCTCTCCCAGTTCCCAGAAACAACCCTCCTGCTCTGTCTCTGAATTTGATTCCTGTAGGTATATCATATAGCTGGAATAACACAGTATTTACCTTTGTGTTAATGGTTTATTTCACTTAGTTTAATGTCCTCAAAGTTCATCCATGTTGTAACATGAACCAGAATTGTCTTCCTTTTCAAGGCTGAATAGTATTACATTGTTTGTGTAGACAATGTTTAGTTTATCCATCCACCAGTTAAACCTTGGTTTTCTTTCACCATTTGGATATTGTGCATAATATTGTTATGAACATGGATATACAAATCTCTCCAAGAGCTTGCTTTTTATTGAGTATATACTCAGAAGTGGAATTGTTATATCATATGCTATTCTATTTTCTTTTTTTTTTTTTTGCAGTGCTGGGGATCGAACCCAGGGCCTTGTGCTTGCAAAGCAAGCACTCTACCAACTGAGCTATCTCCCCAGCCCCCTATTCTATTTTCTATCCTGTTTTTTTTCACAGGGGTGCCATCATTTTAAATTTATACCAACAGAATACAAAGGTTCCAATTTATCCATACCCATGCCAACAATTGTTATTTTCTCACTTATTCATTTATATTTTTGATAGTAGATATCCTAAAGGGTATGAATTTACAGTAGCTCATTGTGGGATGAGTCATATTTCCTTAACATTAGTGATCCTGGGAATCTTTTCCTGTGATTGTTATCCATTTGCATATCCTGCATGGAGGAATGTCTATTTGATTATTTTGTCTCTCTTTTTAATTGAGTTGTTTGTTTTGTTGTTGAGTTGTAGAATTTCTTTATGCATTCTGGATGTTAGTCATTTTTCTGATATATGATTTTCAAAAATTTTACCCACTTTCATACATTGCCTTTTCACCATGTTGATTATATCCTTTGATGTGAAGAGGTATATAATTTTGATGTAGTCCAATTTATCTATTTTTAAATTTTGGTCTGCATTGGCATCTTATCTAGTAAATTGTTACCAAATCTAATGTGATAAACTCTTCTCCTTTGTTTTCTCCTAAGAGCTTTTAATTTTTGCATTTAATATTTAAGTCTTAGATTTATTTGTAGTTTATAATTAATTTTGTCTGATATTAATAAAGCTACCTCAGCTCTTTTGATTACTATTTTCATGGGACATATTTTTATCATTTCGTTATTAAATTATGAGGGCTGTTTTGTTTGTTTTCAGTGCTTGGAATTGAACTCAGGGCCTTGTACATACTAGCCAAGTACTCTACCCCTGAGCTAGCTACACTTCCTGCTCTATCATTTAACTTTTAACCTATGCATGTTCTTAGATCTAAAGTGAGTTTCTTGTAGATGGTATATAGCTAAATCCTGTTTTTAATCCGTTATGCCAATTTAAATCTCCCCTCCTTTCTTTTTTTTTTTTTTTTTTTTTTGCTTTTCTTCATCTTTTTTCCCAGGGCCTCACACATGCTAAGCAATCTAGGTCTTTCAATTTCAAAGTTTGATCCATTTACACTTTAAATAATTACTGATAGGGCAATATTTAGTAATGCTGTTTTAATGTTTCTGTGTGTCTTATAGTTTTCTTGTATCTTGTTTCTGCTCATACTACCCTTCTTTGTGTTTAGTTGATTTTTTTAGGGACACATTTCAATTCCCTTTTCATTTACTTTTGTGTATATTCTATAGATATTTTATTTGTGGTTATCATGGGGATTACATAAAACATCCTAAAGTTATATTTTTCAAACAGATAGCACAAACTTGAAATAAAAATGTGTTAAATTCCAAGCATTTCCCCTCTGCAGATGCGGCCTTGTGATTTCTCACACTTACATATATTGGCTTTGAAGTTGATGAAAATGTTTCTGAATAATTTATTCATTCATATTTTCTACCAAGTATGAGAAAGAATTCATCTTACTATTTTTAAAGTGATCAATTTGGCCTGGCATAGTGTCACACACCCAGTGACTTGGGAAGCTGAGGCAGGAGGATCCATAAATTCAAGGCCAACTTTGGCAACTGAGACCCTGTCTCAAAAAATAAAAAATATATTAAAAGGCCTGGGGATGTAGCTCAGTGGTAGAGCACTTTAATTAATCAATCAAAATTAACTGATCAATTAGGTTTTGAAAACATTGCCTTATAGGACAACTCAGGGAAATGGTAAGAGCCTAACTACCATTGTTGAAAATCCTCTGGGTGTATTCTTAAACTTTTAACCAGTGAAGCCCTGGATTTGATCCTAAGTACCACATTAAAAAATATATATATAAATAAAGTGCAGGCATTGTGTCCATCTACAACTAAAAAAAGAAAAAAGAAAATAATGCATTAAACCAGTTTATTTCTCTTCCCAGTCTTAGAATCCAGAGGCAGAGTAAAGCTTCCAGGTTATCATATGCATTGTTCCTGTTTCTTTTTGGACAACTATGCCCTTCACCCAAATAACTCCTTCTGATTCTTGGGACACACCTTATAAGTCACTTCCTCTGGGAGGCTACAGAATCATCTTCCCTGAAAAAATCAGATGAAATTTTCATTCTGTGAACTGTCAGGGGGTCCAGAATTTCCCAAATCATAATAATAAGGACTGGTATACAAAATATACAAAAATTCTCAAAACTTAATAATAAAAAAACACAATTTTTAAAAAATAATTCAGACCTGGCCAGGCTTGACCGCCTGTGCTATGATGGCCAGCACCCCACTGGGGCAGCAGTGGCCTTGAGTGGGGGTCAGAGTGGTGGTGACCAGCTGCAAGCATCCTCCTTGTGTCCTTCTGGGGAGGAGGAAAGGGTTATTTGGAGCTGGCAGCTTTTAGCTTCCTGGGGGTCATTTGGAGTTCGGTGAAACCTGGGAAGAATGTTTAAAGGGAACCTGGGGGCAGCTCTTCACATGAAAACTGTCTACTTTGCCTCTGTGGAGAATTCTTTTATTGAGATAGAGAATTACCATCATGTCACTATATTAATGAAAGATGAAGTAGATTTGATTCATGATTCAGAACCAAATAATGTAGAACCTGAAAAAAATGAAAGTTAGGAATGGGTTCCTTTGGAAGGATTTCCTCCAGTAGACCCGCTTTTCTGGGCACTCCATTGTTTAAAGGAGCAAGGCTATGATCTGTTTAAAGAAGATCTGAACCATCTGGTAGCATACAAGGGAAATAATCTCTAGGTGCCAAGAACACTCCTTGATTTTATTTTTTAAAAGACAAAAATTAGGTCTAGTTAGGGAATGTAAAATATCTACATTCCAGAACAACTCCATTTTATCTAAAAAGTTCCATACGCTCACAATTGATTTGCATTCTCTTAAATACCTACCATCCTTGAGAAGATATTTCTGGAATAGGTCATTGAAATGTATTTCAGACACAGAGTAGAGGATAAATAGGGATATTGTGGTTAATCTGCTTTCCATATTTATCTATGATATTTACTGTGGGGTTTGTCATTACAATTTGCATGCAGTAGTTACAATGGAACTTGCCTTACAAGTGTTTCAGTTCATATTCAGATATGATTCAAATTTAAATAGTATATCTGTTGTACACTTTATCATGTTTGTTGATTTTCCTTTTTACTTAAAAAAATTTTTGGTAATATATTGTGACAATTGTATAACTAAAGAGAACAGGATAGGCCAATAAGGCATATGTCCCAGGTTCTGATTGAGACCCTAAACAAATAGAAGTGGGACAAACCATTTAAGATCCTGTATCCTGCCATTACCAGCCATGTCATTCTGAGTTTCTCACTTCCTCTGTCCGAGATCCAGTAGGCTTATATGTGAAATCAGAGTACTCTAGGGCACTGGCTTTCAAATTGCAGTCTAGGTTAGTCCTCAAGAAACTTTCAGAGTATTCAAGGCCACAGCTACTGTTATTTTAACTTTTTCATTCTCATTCTTTCATGAGCTTATGGTGGAGTTTTGCTGAGGCTGTTTGATGTGTGATATTGTAACAGACTGAATGCTAAAGCAGATATGAGAATCCTGCTTTTTAATATGAAGTCAGATATTAAAGGTATTTGCAAAAATGTTTGACACTCTTCTCACTAATTTTTTTGTTGTAGAAAAAGTTATTTCTCATAAAAATTATGCTAATGTATATTAGGTTTTTATTTGAAAATGATTAATAAAAGTTCACATTTTTTGTTTTAAACCTAATATGTGAAGGTCTGTCCTCTCCAATACTCTCCCATGAAAATTCTAGCCACTTTGAATCCCCTACCCTATTCTCCTCAACACTGAGAGGCTACTACTTTCTTCCCAGATTCCCCTTTAATGTAATAATCTGAGCCTTCATGTTACCCAGTGTGAATGTTGTTTGTCTCTTCAGATTACTTTCTTTCATTGAATTATGCCCAATATCTTGGAAATCATTGTTTTATGAATCTTCTCTCTAATTTATTTTGTTGCTTCAGGTGGAAGGGTAAATCTGGTACCCTTTCCTTCAACTTTACAGGAATTAGAATCTCTGGGACATAATTGTTTTAAGTAATTTTTTTTAATTGTCAATGGACCTTTATTTTATTTATTCAAATATGGTGCTCAGACTTGAACTCAGTGCCTCACACATGCTAGGCAATAGCTCTACCACTGAGCTAATATTCCTTATTTAGCAAGATCATGTTCAGGGTCAGAAAAAGAAAGTTGAAAATTGAATTGGGATCAGAGCATTTCTAGAGAAAGATTTCCTAATACTAAATTAGATGGAGGGAAGGCAGTCTGTCTTTTCCTGTGGGACACTGTTGTGCATGAATGTGAGACCTGAAATACCTGCTACAGAGATGAGAATCCTGACTGAAGTATCTCTCTGCTGCTAGGGGTTGCTCCCTGGGCCTTCTGAAGACAAGAAATCACCACCCTCTGATGATCAGGGTCTCTTAGAGACCATGAGATCTTTATTTCAATTTCCCCAGAAGGGATCGTCAGCCCATCCCAACTACTGTCAGATCCTCTAAGTCCACTTGTGGGAGTTATGTCAAAGTGGCTCCATCTTCTCCAGCCTGACACATGAGAACTGATTTCACTCACCTAAAATCCATTATTGTGAAAGACAGCAAAGACATCAATCCCACATGCCTGACAGACACCTTACTCTTACTCTTCATTATTCCTACATTTGGGAAACATGAAAACTATAATAGGGTATGACAGCAAAGTCTCAGATGTGTGTGGAATCTCTAAACTTGTGTCTTTCAGAGAAAACCTTAATCCTGTGGTCATGATGTTATACATTAAAGACTTTGGGGTAACTAAATGATTAACTGCTGAGCCCCCAATTAGAACTCACAGTGTCTACTTACTTTGGTCCAACTATCTTGGTATAATAACATAAATTATATTAATACTGATAGATGACTTCTGCTCACCATTTGACATATATCAGAGAATGGAGCTTTATATTCTTCATCACTTAAAATGCTCACAGAGTTAGGAGAAATGCAGTTCTATAACCATTTTACAAATGAGAAATTCAAGGCCCAGAATAGTTTACTCACTTGTCTGAGAGTGGGTGCCCCTTCTGTGTGCTTCCCACCTACCCTGAACTTACTTAGCAATGCTCCATGCACAGTGTGTGATATACAAGAGGCTATCCCTTTTCTCATGCAATAATTTGTGGAAAAGATAGGGTCTAAGGAAAGTAGAACCTAATATGGATCCAGAAAGACCATGTTTCTCCTTCCTCGTGCCTTTTCATAACTGTGTGAGCTTATCCTCTGAATTACTTCATACTCAGTTTTAATATCAAGGATGTATTATGACACCTCCTAAGATAGTGGTTTTAAAATACTGCCCATACCTCAGGTTGTGCACTTTTGAAGCAATAGCTCCATTTGAACTTTTGCTGTAACTATGACGAGGGGAAAAAAGGAAAACATTCAATTGCCTACTAGGTGCTAGGCTCTATGACTTCTTTACATGCATTAGTCTTACAGAGAATATGAGTGCAGGTTTGTAAAGATGTTACGAATTCAAAGAACCACCAGTATTAGAATTGGACACAAGTCCAAGTGGATGTCCATTAAAAACACTTTTTTCCTTCAAGTAGCATTTTCAAAACTGTGAAATACATATTATTATAATTGTATAAGTCTACACCAGATCTAAAATATAGAGTGTATTTTTTAAATGTGAAGTGGTTTCAGTTACTTTGAAACTCACTAGAAAGTTATACTTTCAGTTATAAAATGTCACTTTCTTAAACTATATTAAGAAAATAATAGCTAAAACCTTCCCAAATTTGGGCAAAATCCCACGCAAATAGAGATGAAAAGAAATGAGTACACCCCACGTAAGACAAAAACCAAAGGAAGCCTTCGAGAAACATGATGTTTGAAATTCTTAAATCTCCAAAGACAGTGAAGCACACAAAAATGACATGTTATTTCTATGGGAAAACCAATTTTAGTGACAACAGATTTCTCATTTCAAACCACAGAGAACAGAAGGTAGAGTCATGACATTTTTTCAACTTTTTGAAAAAGAACTGACAACTATATACTTTATATCTAGAGATATTATCCTTTAGGAATACATATTCAGACCAAACAAAACTAAGAGAGTTTGGCATTTGCTGACCTATGCTTAATGAATGGCTATGGAAAGTTCGTCAAACAGAAAAAAACAAAATAACTGAAAAAAAGTTGGAATTTCAGAGCAGAAAGAAAAATGGAATGAATATAAATAGGATTAAATATCAGTTACTCTTCCCTCATGAGCATCTTAAGACATGTTTTATATTTGAAGGAAAATATTTTAATAACATCTGTTTTGATGCTCAATGCATGTAAAGAACATACTTGAGACAATTATATTTTAAAAGTTAGGAGGTTGACTAGACCTAAATGGAACTAAGGTCCATAGAAGACAGTTACATATGTATTTTATAATATCTGGAGTAACTGCTAACAAGACATAAGGTGACATACTCAAAGGCATGATATAGGAATGAAAATGACATTCTAAAATGTATTCAAATGATTCAGAAGCACAAGAATGCAGAAAAAAATACCCCACAGGAATGAGAAACAGAATAAAACCAAAACAAATAATAAAATGGCAGACTGAAGTCCTAATATATGAATAATTGCATTAAATTTGAATTGTCCAGATATAGAAATTAAAGACAGATTGGCCAAGTTAATTTTTTTAGCTTTTAGATTTTTTTTGAATTGTAAATTGACAAATGATTGCATATATTCATGGGTGTAAAATGTGACATTATCACATGTATATATAGCATGAAATGATTTAATTGAGCTAATTAACATATCCATTATCTCAATACTTATCATTTTTGTGATGAGAACATTTGAAGATTCCCATCTTAAAATCTTTGAAAAATACTATACACTATTGTTAACTATAGCACAATTTTGTCAGTATATCTCAAAAAACTCATCCCTCCTATCCAACTGGAACTTTGTATCCTCTGAACAACATCCCTAATATTGGATATATGTAATATGGCACTTTAAATGTCCTCTCTCATGTCAATGGACATAATGATTATAGAATACGGAAAGAAAGAATATAGAACTAAATAAATATCAAATGAGATAGGCCTAAGTGATGTAGTTTATACTCTGCACTTAGAATAAGACTGCAGATTTTAAATTCCAATAAATGTGAAGTAGGTTATAAGGGCCACTGTTTCTGTGACAGTAACATAAAAGCCTGAGTGAGGTTCAGCTCAGTTCCCCTACACCGCAGCCCTGGGCCTTAGCTGCCAACACTCCTGCAGCTCCCACTGCCACCACCTTCAAGCAGAAGACAGCTGTGCCTCCCACATATGCTGATCTTAGCAAATCTTCCAGGGATGTCTTCTTCACCAAGAGCTATGGCTTTGGCTTAATAAAACCCGATTTGAAAACAAAATCTGAGAATGGACTGGCATTTACCAGCTCAGGTTCAGTCAACATAGAGATCACCAAAGTGACAGGCAGCCCAAAAACCAAGAACAGGTGGACTAAATACAGCCTGATGTTTACAGAGAAGTGAGACTAGACACTGAGATCACTGTGGAAGATCAGCTTGCACATGGACTGAAGCTGATCTTCCATTCATCCTTCTCACCTAACACTGGGAGTGGGGGAATGCTAAAGGCAAGACAGGGTACACATGGGAACATATCGACCTGGGCTGCGATGTGGACTTTGACGTTGCTGGGCCTTCAATCTGGGGCATTCTGGTGCTGGGTGAGGATAGCTGGCTGGTTAGTTACCAAATGAATTTTGAGATTACAAAATCTCAAGTGACCTGGAGCAACTTTGCAGTTGGCTACAAGACTGATGAATTCCAACTTCACACTGATGTGAATGACTGGAGAAAGTTTGGTGGCTCCATTTATCAGAGGTGAACAGAAAGTTGGAGACTGCTGACAGTTTTTCCTGGACAGCAGGAAACAGCCACATTCTTTGGAATAGCAGCAAAGTATCAAATTGACTCTGATGTTTCCTTCTTAGCCAAAGTGAACAACTCCAGCCTGATTAGTCCAGAATACACTCAGACCTTAAAGCCAGGTATCAACTCACACTATCAGCTCTGCTGGATGGCAGGAATGTCAATGATGGTGGCCACAAGCTGGGTCTAGGACTAGAATTTCAAGCATAAATGAATACTATACAATCGTTAATTTTAACCTATTTTGCAGCATAGCTACCTTCAGAATTTAGTGTACATTTTAATGTTGTACGTCTGGGATGCAAGAATTGCTAAAAATTATGTTAGACCTCCAGGTTAAAAAGGATTCAACTTTAAAGTGTTACCATTTCAGAGATACAGAAGAAACTGAGTTCAAAAAAAGGTCCTTTCAGCTTGTGTTTGTGTGTGACTTGGTGGCCCCTCAAGAGACGTCAGGTTTCTTTTTTTTTTTCTTTTTTTTTAATCTAGAAATACTGCAAGAGGAAGCTGATAATGCATAGGCACTTTGTAAATCTGTATTGAATAAATGAATGGAATTGGGACTTCCTGAGAATCAAGCCTTGGTTTCCTAACCCTAATTGATGAGGAGCTTATTGCTTGGTGGTGTGTACAAATTCATCTGAAAGGGACTTTTTTTAGACAGATCTTCATGACCTTTTCCCACCCTAGTCCGTATCACCTCTTTTACACCAAAAGTAGTCTGCAGGATGTGGTCACTGTTTCTTTTTCATGCCATTTTGGGATGGAGAGGATGGATGTGATGAAGCCAGTAATTCAGGACTTAATTCCTTTGTGTGTTGTGGTTTCCTTGCCCTTGTGAAATAGCTTCCAGGAGCTCTGGCTCGAGGCTGGGAAGAGTCTACATGATTGCAATCACACGGTAACAACACTAGGAATCTAAATTGGACTTCTGTTGTATTCTCACCAGTCAATTTACTTTTTAGGAGTTTAATGGGTACATTTTAGAGTCTTCTATTTTGCCTGGAATTAGAGCCTCCCCTTCTAAAGCTGTAATTAACATCACTTCAAAATAAAACTTGAATAAAATGTTGAAACCTAAAAAAAAGTCCTGGGTAAAATTTTAAAAAATAAAAACAAAAAAGCAAACCTTAGTTCTAGTATCTTTTTTAGGGGGTGGTTACCAGGGATTGAACCCAGGGGTGCTTAACCACTAAGCCATACCCCCAGCCCATTTATTTGTTTATTTATTTATTTAGAAAGGGTCTCACTAAGTTGTTGAGGCTGAGGCTGGTCTTGAACTTGTGACCCTCCTGCCTCAGCCTCCTGGGTTACTGGGATTACAGGTGTGCACCACTGTGCATGGCTGCTACTAGGTATCTTTAAGAGAAAACAGGAGCTGCAAAGTAAGCCTAGGATGTAAACTTTTACCCAGAACTGCTTACATGAAAATAAACAACTGTAAAGTTAAGCTGCAGTTTGGTGATACAGCTAGAAATAAAATTCAGATCTCAGAGCTAATCAAAGGTGGTGATGCTGGTGAATCAACCCATGATTTTTAGCTGAGATTGCAGTAGCCTACACTTTCTGAGTCAGGAGGAACAAACCGTAAGTATATCAGTTTTCACTTGTAGCCTGATTTGAATCATCTGGGTACAAATTTAAAAATGTATTAAACTAGATGATAATGTAAATGTCACAGACCAAACTAGGAAAACACAACTAATTTGGGTGGAAATTTATGTTTGTTTTGTTTGAGGTGGGGACTTGCTATGTTGCTCAGACTGGTCTGGAACAAATTGGTGAAAATCTGTTTCCTAAAAATACATATATAGGCTAGGGGTGTAACTCAATAGTGGAATATGTGCATTAGCATGCACAAGTTCAATTCCCAGGTGCACGCGCACATACATACACACACACACACACACACACAAACATACATGTATTATAAAAATAAAAATGGCTGAAAATTAGCTAAGCATCTATTTTGAAAAGCAGCAAGAATAACAACAAAAGAACCACAAATAAATACAACAAAATACAAACATAAATGAAAGAGAAAATGAACACACGATAGAGTTTTAACCAAGCATTTCACCAAGCCTTTGAGAAGTCTGTAAAACTAATAAACTTCTGGTGAGGCATAGAAAGAAAAAAGGAATAAAGATACCAATTACTAATGTAAGTAATCAAAAGTAGGGGGTGACATCACTAGAGCATTTTATTACAAGCAATTTGAAAATTTAGAGAAAGTGTGCAAACAATAATATACAATTTAAAACATAAAAATTGACTTGAACTGTAAACATGAAATAAATATAATTAGCAATTAAATAATTTGATAAAATAATCTCTATGCCTTAATGGTTTCATAAATGAATTTTGTTACTATTTAAGTAAGAGATAATTCCAATATTACACAACCTTTTTCAGAAAATAGAGGTGTAGGGGACACTGCCCTCTTATGTTTTATAAAGTGGTCCTTGACACCAAACCTGAAGAAGGACAAATTGCGAAGGGTAAAT
This sequence comes from Sciurus vulgaris, assembly GCF_902686455.1. NCBI lineage: Eukaryota > Metazoa > Chordata > Mammalia > Rodentia > Sciuridae > Sciurus > Sciurus vulgaris. The sequence continues at coordinate 93,095,447 of NC_136471.1, read as the reverse complement.
TTCAAACCAATTTGTCTCACAGTGTAGATGAAAATATCCTAAGCAACATACTTGGGGAAAAAGCCTAGCAATATGTAAAAATGCTATCATACTATCATGACAAAGTTGTGTATATCCTATGAAAGCAAGATTAGTTTAACATCAGAAAATATATCAATGTAATTCACCACTTTAAGAGAAAAAGAAACCTAATGTGGAAAAATTATCATTTATTCATGAAGAAATAATTTGTAGTTGGACACAGTGGCACACACCTATAATCCCAGCTACTCAGGAGGCTGAGGCAGGATGATTCCCAGTTCAAGGCCAGCCTTGGCAACTAGTTAGACTCAAAAGAAAAAAAAATAAAAGGCCTGGGGATATAACTCAGTGGTAAAGTGCCTCTGGGTTTACTCCCTAGTCCTGCATCCACAAAACCAATTTGTAGAAAACTAAAAATAGGTGAAATTTCATAAGAGGTTTTTAGATGTAATTGGAGTGATCAGGAGTTTTCTAGGCATGTCATCAAATCAGAATTCATAAAAGCATGATAAATTTCAGGACATAAAGACTGAGAAATAGATTGCAAGCCCAATCTGCATAGAGCAAAATTCAAAAAGCAAAGTTTAAAAGTATTCACTACTCATATCACAAAGGGCTTAATTTCCTAATAAGAAAAAAAAACTCTGATTGATTCAATTCTGATAAAGGAACAATGGTTTCAACATTGTTTCTGACAACCAAATTTAGGATGACCAGTAAGCATTTGTCCCCCTGTTCACATAGCATTTCAGATGCCGATGAGCAATTCAGTCCAACGTGTTGGGTAAAAAGTTGGTTATCCTATTTTGGATCCCTGTTAATTGGTGGGGAATAACAAATTAAAGCGCTCCATTGCTCCTAGATGTAATTAAATATGAGAGTATTAATGAGATTACCCTCATGAGCGAACAGAGAGATGTTGATCAGCCTTATGAACAAGCCCCAAAACACAAATAATTCAAGCCTGGAGAAAGGAGTACGATGATACACCAGGGCTGGATGAATGGCCAGAAAAGTAAGGACATCAAGAGAATAGTGTCACAGAAGTCAAAAGGTAAGACAGTTTCCAGAAGGAAAGAATGCTGCATGCCATGAGGGGAGGAAGGAAGAGCAAATATTTAAAGACCACACAGTTTGCACTGCGTTTGGCAATGCAGAGTTCAGTGCTGGCGATTTTAGGTAATGAAAACCTTCAGAGGGAGTGATGGAATGACAGTCAGTGGCAGGATGAGAGGTAAGAAGGAGGTGGACAAAGGGCCACAGAGGACCTAAACTTCCCTCATGTCATCTGGCTCCGAAGGGAGGGGCAGAGAGAAGACTCTCGGTAGAGGGGTTCCCAAGCTAGAGCAAGGGCATGTTACAAAACGAATCATGTTTAAAATTTCAAGGTCTACTTAAGCGTTTCCACGGGTGCCAGCCATTGCGCTGAACACTCATATACACCGTGACATCCGACCTTCACATCAATCCAGAGGCGTAGGGGACATGCTCCCCATGCCACCTGGGAAGAGACAGGCTGGAGGCTTAAGTGGCTTGCCCGAAGCCAGGCACACTACAGCCAGGTGGCAAGTGAGGCAGTACCTGGGGGGGGCGGGGGGGGGGGACCAGTGACAGCAGAGCCTGGGCAGGGAACCCCTGCGGGACTCTGTCACGTTGGCCTTGACTTTGGGCTGACCCTTCCATTCCGCCTGGGTCTCCTCTACCTTCGCCAAGCAAGATCCCCGGCAAACGCAAAGGAACACCGACTAAAGCCGACCTCCCCGCATCCTAGAGGGACCCGGGAAGCTCCTGAAGGAGGCGGGGAGGAGGGCAGCGCTTCCGGCGGTGCCCCGAGCTTTCTCTCCGGCCCTGCGGGAGAAATTGAGCGATGCAGGGGGACCGCGGGCGCGCGCCGAAGCTTCCTCTGGCCGCCGTGCCTAACGCCTGCGGGGCGGCTGGCCAGCTGAGCTCGGGGACACGCTCACATTGCCCCGCGGGAATGCGGAGTCCCGCGCCCACGGCCCACGTCAAAGGGAGGAGCACGGGGAAGACAGGACCCTCACCCTTCCGGTCCCCAGCCCCCACCCAGCCCCGCCTCTTAGAGTCCGGGACAGAAGTGGTTCCGACCTGCTGGGGTGCCTAGGTTAAAAGGTGGCTTCTGGGGGCGGGGTCGCGCCTCCTGGGTTCAGCCTCCACTAGGTGACGCTGGCTAGGCCCTGAGGACCTACAGGGAGCGTGTCAGCCTGCCTTCGGGTTATCTTACAGCCTCGAGGGCACAGGGGCATCAATCTCTGATGACTTTCCTGTTCAGGCTTGACCTCCAACACATACAAAAGACCTCAGTGTAAAACTGACGAAAGCAGTCGATAACGACGGGATTCTATGTTTAATTTGTGATAAAAGTGAGATTTGCTGAGAGATTGCAGTGCGTTAAGCACTGTTCTAAACTGAGGGCTGCGGGGCACACACGTCTGTAATTCCCTCTACTGGGGAGACTGAGACAGGAGGATTGCAAGTTCGAGGCCAGCACTGGCAACTGAAGCAGGCCCTGTCTCAAAATTTAATACAATAAATAAATGAATAGAGCTGGTGGTGTAGCACAGTGGCAGATGGGTCCAGGGTTCAATACCCAGTACTGCACAAACGGCACAGTGTACTAAGCGGTTTACATCTATTCATTGAGGGTTGCGTGTGACCTAAGGAAAGGCCCCTATAGACTCTAGAAGGTTAAGAGTCTGAGGGAGAGGAAAGAACTCCCTGAGAGAATGTTACTTCTAATACTGTGTAAGAACAACTAACGTAATATCTACACTCTTTACAAGGTGTATGTGTACCATACAGAGTTGTCAGCTATGGCACAAAGTTATACAGTACATCTCCAGAAGTTGTTCCTCTTGCTTAATTGAAAACCTATGCCTGTCAACTAAGAGACTTGTCCTTTCCCTTGCCCCTAAGCCCCAGGCACCCACCACTCTTCTATCTGATTCTATGAGTTTTCTATCTGAGATGGCTTCCTATGTGGATCATGCAGTATTGCCCCCCCCCCCCACACCTCAGGCAAGGGGCTAATTGCAGTACAATTCACAACAGCCAAAATATACAAACAACCTAAATATCCATGGGTGGATGAACCGATAAAGAAAACGGGGCATCTACATGCAATTGTTTCCACCTTTAGAGAATGGAACTCTATAATGAGCTACCACATGGGTGAAACTTGAAAAGAACTGTTAGTGAAGTGAGCCAGGCACAAAAGGGCATGCATGATACTATTCCACATACAAGAAGATATGTAGAATCCGAAAACTCAGAGAAAGAGGGTAGAATACAGGGGACTGAAGCCTGTGAGGAGGAGGAGGAAATAAGTTATGGTGCAATGGGCACACCGGGTCTGTTACTAAGAAAAATTGTTGGAAATTGATAGTGGCGAGACGTATGTACAATAATTTGAAGGTACATCTCTACCACGGAACTGTGTATCTAAAAGGGATTAACAGTCAATTTCACGTTATGTATATTTAATATCCATCAAAATGTATCCAAACCAGAAAAATGAGAAACCACACTTTGTTTATGTATGAATTATCAAAATGTATAAACGCATTCTACTGTCATGTACAAATAATTAGAACAAATAAAAAATTGTAAAAAAAAAAAAAAGTAACCAAGAGAAGAAAAGTTCAGAAAATTGTGTGGCATTTATCCTGGCTCTTGCTCTACACCCTCCCTGCCTTGGTGGAGCTCTAGAGTGGAGCAGTAGGTATCAGCAAGATGCACAGGCTTCATACCTGATGCTAGGTGGAGTGGAGCAGACCTTATTGACCAGTTGACTGCATTCATAGCCTTTACCTTTCTCTGAGCTCCCCCAAGAGCTCATGCAAATGCTCCACTCTATTGGGTCCAACGTGGAACTCACTCCAGGAAATAAAACAGGGGATGCAATCTTCAAGAACACACTCTCAGGCAGAAACAAATAAAAAAAAGATACCTAGAGCTGCCTGAGGCTAAAGTTTGCAGTTGAGAGAAACAAAGGGCAGTCTAAATCCCAGAGTGAGGGCACAAGGTGAGAGGAGAGCTTCTTTAGGACAGGAGAGCAGGGGAAAGCACCTCTGTGTGTTCAGGGATTTAAAAGGCCAGCGACATAACCCAGGAGGAGGCTTGCTCAGGAAAGTTCCGAGAAGACCCTTGGATTTCCCTAAGGTTGACCCCTGTTCAGAGTACAAGCAGGAAGTGAGAGTATGGCAGATTTTCTCAAAGTGCTATCTAAGTGTTGAAGGAGTGTACCACCACACAGCCAATGCACAAAGACTGACAGAAGAATTTTTGGTGTGCTTTGGTTTGATTTTAGCTCCTGACCCGCAAGGAAATGGCTGCCAAAACACAAGCAAAGGGACAGCGACTTGAGTGACCACACACGATGAGACATGCAAGCCCTCACAAAAGAGTTGGCCAATGTATTGAAACACATGAAGGGCTGCTCCTCTCAGAAATGAAGAAAAGCCAATCTTTGGGGAGGGGGAGAATCTGATTCTCAATGTTACTGTTCAGTAATATTCAGAGAGCCAGTTTTCAACTTTGAAGACAAATTAAGAAAGAATCCCAGGAAACAGGAAAATGTGGCCCATTGGCAAGAAAACGATAAACTGAGAAAGGGATCGTCCAATTTCCGGAGAAGAGAGTGTTCCATAGTTTTCACACTCTTAATGAATTAGGTGATATGAGTGAAGTAGGGAGCTCGGGGTCGTGCTCTTTGTCTCGGGAATTGGAAGGATGAAATCCACAGACACAAGGGTGGGGGCACAATATGGGGATTTATTAGAGTAATAGAAAGCAAAGCTCCAAAAGAGGGAGGGGTCCCAAGACAGGGATATCAAAGTGTGGCTACCGCCTTGGGTTTATGTAGATCTACAGGTTTAAGGGAGTCAGTCCCCTGCCCAATCCTGGGTAAGACATTCAGTGTCCATGAGGTATTCATGCACTTTTAGTCCAACCAAAATATCAGTCAGGCATTTATCCTTCTTTGGAGAGGCATGGACCCCAGGCACGTAGGTCCTGATTTTAAAATAGACTGTTTATAAGTTTATAGCAAATAATTGCAGGTACTGTTTGTGATCTCCTGCTGAGGAAGTTGCCCAGGGGCCCATCTCCCTATCATTCCAGCCTTATCTCTTATTCCTGACGCCATGAGGACAGAATATTCCCTTTTGCTTTCTTGTCATGAGCACTGGGGTAATGCTAGAGAGAGCCTCTCATGGAACCTGCAGAGTAAAATCTAGTATTGGATGAACAGGGAAAGAAGAGTGACCAGCTTAGAAGCTGAAAGTTTCATTGGTGGTGTTCTGACAGTAATATGGGAAGGAGGGAAGAGGCTTTGACCTTTTTATTATCGATTTACATTTAGTGTGTTCACTCGTTCTCAGAGCATGTTTTAGTGCTCATGGAAAAAGTAGGTTGGAGAAGAAGTTGACCACATGGGAGCAGAAAAGAGAAAAAAATATAATTCACAGTAGAAGGTGGCTGATAAGATAGCAGGGATGACATCCCAAACACTGACTGAAAGGTGTTCACTTAAACGTCAAGAGTGATGTTTCTATCATAACTGGAAGGAAGATGACAGTCACAGATGCAGCTGCAGGCAGGATTTTATACTGGTGCTAGGAAACGTTGGACTTCCCCCGAGGACCGACATTTTCTCAGCAAGCTCTTAGGTACCAGCAGATTCCCAGAGACCAAAAAAAAAAAAAAAAAAAAGATAAGGTGTTTGAGGGTTTGTAAAGATTTAAAACTGACTGGTCATTAGAGCAAGTTGGAAGCGAGCCTTTTGGGAAAATACACTAAATGTCCTAGCCGGCTTCGAGGGCTTGGTCCAGATGGATGTCTTAGAGGGCAGAGGCTTTTGTCTCTATACCCCCTTGATTTGTACCTAGTAGCCTGCTGCTTTCTGAAGCAGTACCCTGTGTCCATCCAGATCCCACAGAGGAAGTTCTGAGTTGGATGAGTGAGGGATGCCCACCCATTTTCTTGCAGAATGGAAGAGGGGCCTGCACACACTTACAGGGGAGGACAGGATGCTGAGATGAGATCTGTGGAAAGAGCCAGGATGTTGAAGTGCAAGCTTAGCTGGACATTTTGGTGCTCAGGAATTGGCTCTAAACCTACAGTTCTATACTTGGGAGGCATCTCAACACCTGAAGTAGATGAAGCCTCGAATTGAAATTAATGAATCCTGGGCTAGGAAGTAGAGCACGGAAAGTGTTGGCCACAAATGGGACCCAGGGAAGACTAGCATTCACGTGAACAGGGAAGAGGAATCCTGGAAGCAGAGGGAGGAAGCAATCTAAGAGGAAGAGTAAAGTCACTGGAGAAAGGGCAGCATCACAGGCACAGAGGAAGGAGGGAGGGTGATGCCAGAGGGAGCTGAAGTCAGATGAGAACTGAGAGAAGAGTCCCCTGGGTATTCATTAATTAGGACATCCTGGTTACCTTAGGGATACCTGTATCAGTTGGGACAGCTTGGGGCCCGTAGGGAAAGAGGCTAGACAAACTTTAATTGAAAACTGTGGAAGAAAAGGCTCTGCTGCATCCTTGCAGATTAAAGGAGGGAGAGGGTTTGGTACACAGACGGGGAAGGCAAAAGTTAAATAGGATGGGGTTCCAGAGTACCTTTTTAGAAGGAGGCATTAAAAAAGGAAGGAAGAGAAAATGCAGAAGAGAGAGAATAAAATCCCAGTGAGGAAAAGCAAATCCCAGAGCTTCAGTACATTTTTAGACATTTATACTTTTCAAGAATCCCATTCATAACTACCACAAAAAGTGTTGTGAAGTTGACCACTTGCAACGAGGATTAATGGCTGTTACTCACAGATTGTTTCACAATCCTCAATGCATTTTGTTTACACAACATCACTGCACAGTTTATATACTTACCTGTGCTTGAGAATGAGGGATCCAGAGTTCATTCTGGTCACAGCTCTTGCCACCTACACCACACGAACTGAGGTGTCTCTTATCCTGCTCCTATGGTCCAGGTTGCCAGCATTTTTCAATATCTCAAGTCTCAGGAGGTGTGAATGCTCCCTATGTCCATTCAGACATTAATGGATGTGAGTAGACATTCAGGGCACATATGTCCGTGAAATCCAAATTAAATGGTACCTTTAGAAACACACCATGTTGAAATAGAATCCACATAAAATAACATTCATGCATGTCATTTGTACATTTCTTTCAGGGTTGGTGACATACTCCCAGAGATATGCCACCATCGCCACGATTTCACTATGGAATGTTAAACTCTTCAAAAGAGAGCCCCTACCCACCAGCATCTATCTTCTGTTGACACTCCTTGCCCAGGCAAACTGAAATTATTCCTTCTGAGTGAAAGAACACAGGCTCAGCTAGTCGAATTTTAAAACGTTTCTCTCAAATGTGGAACCTAGAGAGAGATTGAGGCAAAAGGAATAATAGTTAAAAAAAAAAAAAAACCAGAAATCATGAAATAGAAGGGAGTTGAAGAGAGTAGAGGAAGGGGATTGGGAGGGAAGGAGGGGAGGGAACGGGGCATGTACTGGGGTACCAAACTTATGAATCCACGCTATGTCCAGGGCTGCGGTGTAGCTCAGAAGCAGAATGCTTTCCTAACATGGTCAGGCCCTGATTTTCATGCCCAGCCCCGCTAAAATTCATAACCAACTAAATAATGCTCTGTCCTGCTGTCATTGTGCTATAATAAATCCCACTTAATGTACCAATTAAAATGATAACAAGAGAAGGGAGAACTGTAGAGGAGAACAAGCAGAGTAGAGGGAGAGAGGAGTGGAGAGAAGGGGAAAGTCCTGGGGAATGAGATTTATCGGATTATATCATGTGCATGTTTGAATGCAGCATAATGAATCCCACTACCATGTATAATTATAATGGTGCAGTAAACGTATTTTAAAATTTCTGACTCTACAAGTTTACCTGTTCTGTACATCACATTAAAGTGGAATCTTATCATGTGGTCTTTTGGTGTTGGCTTCTACTTGCATAATAAATTTGTTTTGGCACCTTTGGTGCTTCATTCCTCTTGATTAGAAGGCAATCTTCAACTAAATGGTCATACCCAATTATGTCTACCCAGTCATCATCTCACAGGCAATGGGCCACTTTAAAACTTTGGCCTTTGTGAATATCGATGCTCTCAACATTTGTGGACACAGCTTTGTTTGGACATATATTTTTGTTTCCTTTTGGTGGATACCTAAGATTTGACTTTGGGCCACATTCCCACTGAGTCACTTGGAAACTCTCAGGTACTGAGGAAAAGCCAAACTACCCAAAGAGGCTGCACTATTTTAAAAATCTCCAAAAGCAATCTCTCTGGAGTCCCCATTTCTCCAATACTTGCTGTCAATTTTTCTTGTCTGATTTTTTTCCATGTAGTCAACGAGGTTGTGTGAAGGAGCAGCACACTGTGGTTTAGATGTGGATTTCCATAATACATAGGTCGGTGAGTGTCTGTCTCCTCAGGTGGTTACAGGCCATTTGTACAAGTCGTTTGGCCAAAAAAGCCCCATCAGGTGTTTTGCCCACTTTCAAATCAGAGGTTTTATTTTTCCGCATGCGATTGAGTTACAGATGTTCTTTGTATGATCGGGATGTAACTCTCACTGAATACCTGACTTTGCAATAGTTCCATGAGTTCTTATTTACTTTCTTGCATGTGGCCTTTGAAGGGCAAAGCCTTGCAATTTTGGTAAGAGCCTGTGCATCTATTATTCTCCTTCTGTTGTTTGTGCCCTGGTATCAGATATAAAATGCCTTGGCCTAAAATAACATCAGGATTGAGTTTACATTGAGCCTTGGCTCTGAGAGCCTATTTTACTCTTCATGCTCTCCCAAATGTACAACGCATGAGAGGACCAAGAGCCATGTGTCAGGTGGGTGGGGTTTGACGTCATCCCTGTCTCTCACGATAACAGACGTTAGGTGAGTCACCTCACTACTTTCTTTTGTTGCTTTGCTTGGAAGAGTAAATCTATTACTCTTTCCTTCCACTGAAGCCAGAAATAGAATCTCCTAGACATGGAATTCTATCTTTCTAGGATATGGATCTTCCATAGTTAGCAAGATATTGCTCAGACTCAGAGAGAGGAACTCGGAAATAGAATTGGGATCAGAGTGTTTCTAGACAAATCTCTCCTAATACCCAAGGTGATAGATAGGGTGAGGAAAGGCAGTCTGTGTTTTTCTGTGGGACACTGATGTGCCTGGATCAGAGACCTGAAACACTCTCCACAGAGATGAGAATTCTGACTGACAATTACTCTATGCTGTTTTCATGAAGAAGTGACGGGTTTTGCTCTTCCGTGGAGGTCATTGATCCACTTGGAGTTAATTTTTTGATGGAGTGAGAAAAAGGGGTCCAGTTCATTCTTGTGGACGTGTGTACCTACTTGACTCTTATTGAGGTTTCTAATATACTTATTTATTCAAATTGCCAAATTAAAAATGTATATACATGTGTATATATATATATATATATATTCAAATATATATAGGGGTGTGCACCCACTTCACATATACGTAAATGGTGGAAAGCCTAAATCTAGGTAATGAACATATAAAACGCCCCACATGTAATTATTAGTGGTTTCGCATACTTAAAATGTACTATCTGGAGAATTTTTTAAATCAGTGTATTGTTATTCATTTTAGTCACCGTGAGATACAACTGTTCTCCTGGGCTTATTCCTACTTTCTAGCTGAAGCTTTGCATCACACGCCTCATAACACTCTCACCTTTATTCTGTTGGCTTTTTTTAAGATGCCAAACGTGAGTGAGGTCGCGTGGTGTTTGCCTGTCTCTGCTGGCTCCCTTCACTTCATATTGGATCCTCCAACTGCTCTTTAAGTCCAACTAGTACTATCCCCTTCCCTTCACAAGCTGAGGAGACCACCAGGCTCTGCCTGGGTTCCCCCTGCTCCAGGAGAGCTGAGGCAGTCATGTTGCTCAATTTGTTTACTTCTCCTCTCAGACAGGTCACCCCATCCACTGCTTTATGTCCATCAACTTGGAAATCATTCTTTCATGTGTGTTGTCCACTTACTTTTGTTGATGAACATAAAAAGGTAACTCTCACTTTTCCTTCCATTATAGCTCCAAAGACGAGGGCCTGGAAGAGGACTAGGATCTTCATACAATACAGATCTTCCACTTGTAGCAAGGTCTTAGAGTGAGTCAAGAATAGAAAATTGGAAGTAGACTCTGGATCAGAGTGTTTTCAGAGAATGTTTTCATAACCCCAGGAGGATAGGCTGAGGATCGAAGCCTGTTTTTTCCCATGGGACACTGTGTTGCCTGGAGTTGAGACCCAAAACACTTACCACAAAGGTGAGGATCCATCAGACGTTGGGAACTTGCTCCCTGGGGCTGTTGGTGACAGGAAAGTGCCACGTTCTGTTGATGAGGGATTCTCCCAGAGGCCACAAGTCTTCGCTTTGGGATTCTCCAGCTGGGACTTTCTGCCCATTCCAGCCGTGTCCAGATCCTCTCATGTCCACCTGTGAGCGTTGTTCCACAGTAAGTTCCAACTTCTACAGCCTGAGCCACAGAAACCAATGTCACTCACTAAAGTCCATTATTGTAAGTGAGAGAGACTGATGACATCAGCTCACCCAAATTTACCTTGTCCTGGTCAGCATGCATTATACATTAGGGAGAGCACTAAGAGTGTAATAGGATTTCAGAGCCACATCCGAGGTTTTGCCTGTGGAATCTCTAAATCTGTGTCCTACAGAGAAAAATCCCAATCTCTTTCCAGGTGTCATAGTGCACATGTAGTGGGGCAATGCCTTGACTTACTTTCTTCTGGGTCCAGCAGAAATGACAGGGTCTACTTACGTTGGGTCCACAGATCTTGCAATACTAATATAAGTTATCTTAATGGTGACAAATGGTTCATGCTGACCACTTGAAGCACCACAGAATGGAGTTCTTTGACCTGTATCACTTCACTTAAAATTCTGCCCTACTTAGGAGCTATATCATTCTCTGATTCCTTTACGAAAGGTGAAAACATGGCCCAGAGTGGTTTACTGATGTGTTTCATACTATGTGCTCATTCCATGTGATCCCCGAGGACCTGTGTTCATTTACCAATGCCCCCTGCAACTTGTGTGGAATGCAAGATGCTATCTCAGCCTCTCGTGCGAGAGATTGAGACATGAGAGGATATTGGAAAAGTGGAAACGTAAGAGGCAACTTAAAGGCCTGCGTTTTCCCCTTTGTATGATTTTATGCCTGCGTGCCAATCCTTATCCTCTGAGCTACTTCATGCTCAGGGTTTGGTTGTTGTTTTTCTTGGTCCTGGGAATTGAACCCAGAGGCAGTTAAGCACTGAGCGACAGGCCCACAGGATGCTGGGCCCTACTACTTCTTTATATGCATTGGGTCACTCAGCTCTCACAGGGAAGATGAGCACAGGTATGGGAAGATGGTCAACATTCAAGGAGCCCAAACCGGCAGACGTGGACATGAGGCCCTGGGGATGTGGGTTCAAAGTTTGGGAAAGAAGTGCTTGAGAACTAACATTCCTTAATCAATGTGGTATGCAGTAGCGCTGGTTTTCCTTCTCTGTGGCACACACCAGCTTTGGATCCATGGACTTGATACTTCTGTTGTCAGTGTTGGTCACAGTTCCAAAGTCGATAAAGCCTGCTTTAAAATATATGCTCTGATGCCACTGTGGTGGCACACACCTGTAATCCCAGCAGCTCTGGAGGCTGAGGCAGGAGGATCAAGAATGCAAAGCCAGCCTCAGCAACAGCAAGATGCTAAGCAACTCGGTGAGACAGCGAGGTGCTATGCACCTCAGTGAGACCCTGTCTCTAAATAAAATACAAAAGAGGGCTGGGGATGTGGCTCAGAAGTTGATTGCCACTGAATTCAGTCACTGGTATCTCCCCCCAAAATAAATGTATGCTTAGATGCCAAGGGTGTTAGCAGGTGCACGGAATCCCAGCAGCTCCAGAGATTGAAACAGGAGGTTCACACGTTCAAACTCAGCCTCAGCAAAAATGGGCTGAGGACCTGGCTTGGTGCTTGGGCACACCTGGGTTTCATTGAGGAAAAAAAAAAAAGGTGAGCTCTGAGAGTTTCGAGTGAGAATTAATTAAGGGAAGAGATTTGAGGTACTTGTTAAAGTGCGAGTCCTCAGACATGTTTCACCTTTTTTGTTTTCAAATGCTTCAAAACTGGGTGTAATGATCAACCTAATTCGTCTCATTTAATGAGTTTCTTCTGCTATGACCAGTGGTATTGATTTCCATTTGGGTTCGTGACATATATTTTTTTTTTCCCTCAAACACACGTCAGTAGGAAAATTGTCCAGGGAAATTAAAGAAGGAACGCTGGATGTTTCAGCCAAAGCCTCCCCATTTGCGACACATGGGAAGTTTCTCAACTCCGATGGTCCCTGACACTTTCCAGAAACAAATCGCTCACTTTCTTCTGAAGCTCATTCTGTAGATGCCCTTGGTATGGGCACCAAGAGATTGACTCTGTGTCTCTCGTGCTGTGTGTGCCCTTCTAGTCTGCTGTGGGGGCCAGTACCGTTCCCTCTTCTGTGGCATGCCAGGAGACAGTTAAGCAACGTTCTTGGGAAAGGACCTAGGACGTCTATTCACATGTCTTGTCATGCACTCACCACTCACAGGTCTGATGCGGTGTGTGCTTTCTGGGGCACTCAGGCTGAGGAACTCCCCTGACACCTCACGTGTGCACACCTAACTCCAAGTTGAACTTCTGTCCAAAACGTTGGCACTTCAGCATCTTTGCCTGACTGACTGCATAGCTGCGAGAACGTCTCCCATTGTACTTGACCCGAGGCAAATCATCAGTGAAGGTTTGTGGTATGAAAGAAGGAATGTATAGAGACTTAGAAGCGAGAGCAGAAGGGTGGTCGGTGCCACTGTGCAAAAACACTCCAACATATGCTACTCCCAACAGGTAAAACCTCCCCAGAGGGAAGAGCAGTGCTTAATGGTCCTGGATGCAGCTTTTGGCATAGCGGACACTGTCTTTGGGCATCGGTAAGGGCGGCTCTGAGACTGACTGGACAGCTTTTTCCTGGCTGTCTTATTCTCTGTAGCAACAGTGACACGTTTGGTTTGCTCTGGCTCAGAGGAGATAGGACCGTGCCTGTTTTTCCTTAGGACTTAAGTCATCCATAAATTGTGCGTAAGCTATATGTGAACTCTGAAACAAAGTCAGGGGTGTAGACCTGCAGCCACAATATAGGGAGTCAGAATGACACACAACCAGCTACCTAGAAGCCCACAGGTGCAAGACTGTATTTTCCAAAAATATCCACAACAACTCTCATCTCCTGTTGTTATAAATAGCGCCACCTCCCCCACCGAGAGATGTAGTTCTGATTATCCCACTTGAATCTGAAAGGGCTTGTGACTCACTTCTAATCAATAGAGTATGACAGGAGTGACTCACCATGGGTTCTGAGGCTTGGTCATAGGAGCTGATGCAAAGCTCACCTTGCTTATTGAAACCACCCCCCTTACTGGCTTGGGGTCTGAGTCATCAAGTAGGAGGCCTGAACACAGAGGCCTGCCATGCTCAGAAGAAAATGAATGCCACTGAGAGGTGACAATTAAGAACTCCCCTTGCCCACTCCATCCCAGTCCCTCAGTCCTCTCCACAATGCCATCAGGGCTGTCAGCAAAGGACCCGTTAGATGAATCCAGTCATGGCGGGTCAGGCTTTCTCAAAGCGGGTCACAGACATGATGTGAAAAACAGTCATTTCCACTGCGCCCTTTCTCAGTGCCTGAGTTTGAAAGTTCATGCACATAAGAAACAGTTGGTATGTTATGGACTCCCTTGGGGGTGGTTTGTTGTGCAGGCGAGAGTCACAGGTTTGTGGAGGGTGGAGGGGCATAGGACAGGCCTCTACTCCAGGCACAAAGCCATCTGTCCCTCCTGCACAGGGACAAACCCTAAGCTCATCCTTCCCTGAATTATTTCATTGACTTTCTCTATGGCTTTTCCACCACCCTAGTATCGTGAGGATAAATGGGAGATTTGTTTGGCCCGGGTGACTTGACAGGCATCCCCATCAGCAGAGAAGAGAAATGGGGTATTCCTGCACAAGGCAGTCAGTGCTAGGCACCAGCTTTGCCCTGAGTATGAGGATACTGGGACTTGTTCACATCACTTAGGGAAGGTGAACTTGAAGAATAGATTTTAGCCAACTGGACACGAGTGACCTACCCAGCAGGTGTCAGAGGCTGGATTCAAACACAGTCAGTGTGTCCCCAGAGGCTAAATGTGTAAAGGCTCTGTCGATGCCCCCAACAAATGTTTCAGGGACCCTGGAGAATTTTGCCCCACTGCAAAGCAAGGGACACCACCATCCTTTGAAATTACCGGAGGCCAACTTTGTTCAACAGCCCCAGTTTCCCCATTGCCAAATCCTACTCTATGGATAGATCAACAAACACAACTTCACATTTGTAAGTATTTATTAATTTCTGAACACTTAACACATGTACAAGGTGGGTACTTGGAAAGATCCCAGGGAGTAGACATCCCTCTCAATCCTATCTCCCCATCCCCTCCCAGCAGTTAGTCACTAACACAAAACCAAGCAACACAGTAGCATCGTGGGAAAACTGAGTGCCATGAGGTATGCAATATCGAATTTTAAAACATGCTATTTCAAACTCACTAGATAAGCAACGTGGCTGAAAACAACAGCTTTCCCTAAGTAGTGGAAATATGTCCACCTAAAGCACAAAAACTCACGAAACCCGGGGAGAACTGTTCGCGTAACTGTTGACAAATCTGTTGGGATGTAGCCGCCCAGCACACGAAATGCACGTGTAGAACACAAGCCTGTTCACAATAGCACCGGAAACGTACAGTACATAGGATTCCCACCAGCGACGTGGGGACCCTTCGGGACGATGACTGGAATAAATGGAGACGCTACTGGCTGGTTGGATGTCAAGATGATCCATGTACACAGACGGAGGCGTGTGTGCTCAAGTTCTGGATCAGGAGCAAGTCCCTCGAACAGAACTGGAGGGGAAGGGGAAAGAGGGACAGGTAGCTTGCACTGACAGCACAGGTCGACCGGTCCGGAAAACAGACCTGGTTCACGGGAGAATGTCTATTTCCCCGAGTCCCGCACGGGCTGGCTGGAGGGGCCCGCGCATTTGTCTGGGCGCGTTGGCGGCCTCAGTCACTGCTCCTCTTGGCCAGGACAGGCAGGGGCCGCCTCGGTGGGCGCGTTCTGCATGGCGTCGTTCTCCTCGGTGGCCTCCTGCGCCCAAGCGCCACCGTCGACCTCCTCGATGACCACGCTGCGCACCGTGCCCGCGTCCAGGCAGTGCGGGGCGACGCCGTACACGCGGGGATCGGACTCCGCGGCGTGGAAGCTCTGCACCCCGCACCTGCTGCAGAAGCTGTGCAGCGCCGGGTGCGTGTTGGACGGGTAGGTGACCATGCTCTCGGCGCCCTGCAGCAGCGTGAAGCGCGCGGCCGGGACGAGGAAGTGGCGGTGCTGCTTCTTCTTGCACAGCCTGCAGCTGCACTCCACCACGCGCAGATCGGCAGGGGCCCAGGCCGCAAAGCGGATGGCGCCGCAGTGGCAGCCCCCGGTGTGGTACACCAGGCCCGGGTACTCGAAGGTGTCCAGCAGGAACTTGGCGGCACCCTCGCAGCTGAGGCCCCGCAGCTTGCGGAACGTCTCCCAGCGCTCGCGCTGCGCGCCCAGGTCCAGCTCACCCGGGGACGTGGCGGGTGCGGGTGGGGTGGGCGCGGACGCCCGCCGGTTCCGCGGCGGCGGCGGCGGGAGCAACAGATCCTTGGCGCCCGCCTCCCGGACCCGCCGCCACCAGCGCTTACGCCGCGCCTTTCCCCGCCGCCGCTTGGCCGCCGCCCGCTCCCTGCCCGCCGCTTGGCTCCCGACCCCGACTTGGACAGGTGGGCACCTCGCGCGGTTGGCGCCCATGACCGCGATGGCTGCGCAGGCGGCAGGAGGATCCCCGGGCCGCTCTCGCCTCCGCCGCTGAGCGCTGGCTCTGTGCCTTGCTCTGCCCATGGCGCCTGCAGACTTCCGAGCCGGTGCCCACCGCCCCTCATTTCCCAGGCAGTCTCTGAGCAGCCTCCTTGGCTGCACCTGCACGATTGGCCACTTGTTGAGTGTGATGTCAAGAGACCCTTCCCTTGACCCTATCAAAACAGCCTGCGCTCCCTTAGAAACTCAGTCAGAAGGAGGTCATTCAGCAGACACGTGTTGGGTCCCCACTAGGTTCTGGGCATGTGGAGGTGTATTATGCTCTCCAAACTCTCACACTCACTTAGAGGCAGTTACACCACACTAATAACCAAAATACTGCCATGCTTTCTCCCACAGGGACAAGAACGGGGCGCCCTAGGTAGCCACAGATGGGCCCAAGCACACCAGCTGGGGTGGGTGGGAGGGGCCACGTGGGGAAAGACTTTTGGTGTCTTCCTGCAGGATGGGTTTTGTCTACCTCTACTAGTTTTCCTCGCGATGGAGCCTGTTTTCATATGACTCTACCATTTCTGCTTTTGATTGTTTTTATTTTATTTTTGTTTTTATTTATTTGGGGGTGGGGGGGTGTCCTGGGGATTGAACTCAGGAGCAGTCAACCAGCGAGCCACATCCCCAGCCCTATTTCGCATTTTATTTAGCAACAGGGTCTCACTGAGTTGCTTAGCGCCTCCCTGTTGCTGAGGCTGGCTTTGAACGTGGCAATCCTCCTGTCTCAGCCTCCGGAGCTGCTGGGATTACAGGCATGTGCCTCCGCGCCCCAAGCATTTCTGCTTTTCAAATTCATGTTTGCAGGATGTGACTGTTTTCAATTCTCTTGCATTTCATTGACCTGTATCAGTTGGAATGCAAGTGAGCTTCATGCAAGCATGACGTGAAATTAGGTCGTGTTCCACAGGCTTTGCCCGCATCTTCCTTAATTTTAAGGGATGGATTTAGCTCAGTCACCTGACTGGTGTTTGCTCCAATGCCAGTGTTAAAATCCCTCCGTTGGTTTTCTTTGCTTTCCTCTGAATCTCATCCCTCTTCGCCCCCACCCCTCCTGCTTTTCTGTGGTTTACTTGAACACTTGATGGTATTCCTTGTAGTTTTTTAATCATGTTGAGTAACTGCTCAGCGGTTGCTCTGGCCTCCAGAGCATACATATATGACTTGACAGAGTCCTCAGGCCACAGTCAGTTGAATGGTGGAAATCTCAGGTCCATTGGGGACTTCTGCCTTCCTCACTGGTGAATGAAATTGTCTCAGGCATGGGATGGGTTCATCACCTGTCTTTGGGTCATTCACAATACACAAGGAAAAGCATCGCCTGAGGTCTGTCCCTTGGGGATGTTTTTCTACTGCTCTTTCTTCCTTTCTGATACTCGTACCTGCCTCCTTTCATGCTTTCCCTTCCATTTTCAGCTCACCACTCAGTCCCTCTCTCTGCAGATCTCTTTGTTTCCTCTACCTGTCAGGCTTGAAAGAGTATCTCTGGATGGGAAATTCTCCTTCGAGAGTACGGTTTTCCAACAGGTGAAAACGGTGTTGTCACTGTCTAATAGACCCCAGGGATCCATGAGAAGTTTGCAGTCCTTGAGGTCAGTGTGCCCCTCCCCATCCATGCATCCTTTTGTTCTTGTCCCTTTCAATGTTTGTAGGAGTCTCAAAAGATCAAATTTGATGTATCTCAGCATGGATTCGTCTACACTTGTCCTGTGTGTTATTCATTTATTTTGTGTGATGTGTACACACACGTATGTTCTCCATGAAATTTTGGATATTTTCAGCTGATATTTCTTTGTGTCTGTCGTTTTTGAAATCAATGGTAGATATTTTTCTAATGGGATGTAGGCCAACGCTATCCCTTTCATATGTGGCCAACATGAAATGATCAAGTAAGTCTACATATTTTGGCAAGAACCCTGCCAACGTCTCTCTGTATTTTAAGATCTCAGTTCTAACCAGCTCCGTTCCAGGTACTCAGTAGCCTCCTGTGGCAAAGGGCTGCCAAATGTGAAAGCATCTCTCAGGGCTCCACCGCCACCGACCCCAGGGAGGTCAAGACCTGAAACCTCCTTTTCTGTCACAGGCCTACCAGCACCTCTCCTTGGGCCCAGGAGGGGAAGGGATGACAGCAGGAGAGAAGACAGCAGTGTGGCAGCAGGAAGTGTCCTGAATGTGTCCGATGTGCAGTTTTTCTTTAATCTTTCCATGCTGGGCTCTTGGAGAGGAAGTCTTTGAGAACGCACCACAGGTACCCCATGTGGACCTGGTACATGAATTCTTGGGAATTGTGCTGCATTGAAGATCCAACCCTGCTCCTCCATTCACGATTCTTTTTTTATTAATTCATTCATTTAACCACAGTCGCTATCCCGAGGGATATTTATTCTATACTCTTAGAGGTTACAGTCCAATCCCTGAATTTTGCTCCTTTGCTGACATTTTCCAGTCATGGCCCACAGGAGCCCTCTCAGTTGCCTCCCTGCTTGCGTGGATATGTTCCCACGATTGTGGTACCATTCGGGGGCATTCCTCACTCTTTGGCTTATCCTGTGCATCTCACCCTTTACAGGTGTTCCAGGCTCCACTGCTTCCATGTGTCCCAGTTTCTTTCCTTCCTTCCTTCCTTCCTTCCTTCCTTCCTTCCTTCCTTCCTTCCTTCCTTCCTTCCTTCCTTCCTTCCTTCCTTCCTTCCTTCCTTCCTTCCTCCTTTCTTTCCTTTTTCTTTCTCTTTCGTAGTTTTAGATGGATAGAATGCCTTTACTTTGTTTTCTTTTCATACAGTGCTAACGATCGAACCCAGTGCCTCACACGTGCTGGACAAGCACTCAGCAACTGAGCCACAGCCCCATGCCTGTCCTACTTTCTTGACTCAGACATTCCTTCATGCGGTTCTCTTACTAGTCACGAGAAAGTGGTGTTAGAACCCCTAGCGTGAGCATCAGCCGGGCTTGTTCTAACTTGGGTGTAGTGTTTTCTAGGCTCTCCGCTGAAAGAAGGAAATCACTGTGGGCATATTAACCCATGGATACACATGGCTATAAATAGCATATTATATGTTACCACTGGTGTCTTTAATAAGCAAAATGGAATTCCAAGCCCATGTCTCCAGTGCTACTCCTTGACGACTTATGGAATTCTTGCCTCTGCCTCTTTATTAACAGTACTTCCCTCCACCAGTGAGAATTCTGCCTCTCCCCGTCCACCGTGCATTTCCCTAGTTGTTTCATTCCTGTATACATGTGCAACTGCATGGATTTGTTCACCCATATTCCCCTGGCCAACAGTTTAGTCCACTGGAGTACAACAGCTTTATTATGATGCTTCTGATGGTGATGATGATTTTGACACTGGGGATTGAATCCAGGGGCGCTTTATCACTGAGCCTCATTCCCAGCTCTTCGTTTGGAGACAGGTTCTCACTCTGTTGCTTCAGACCTCCCTAAGTTGCTGAGGCTGGCCTCAAACTTGTGGTGCTACTGCCACAGCCTCCTGCTTCACTGGGATTACAGGTGTGCACCACCATGCCCGGCACAACAGCTTCTTTGCCCTTAGCCTTACAAACTAATTTCATCTATCTCTGAAGTTACTTAGATGGGCCCTGTTTCACACACAGTTCTCTGTGAGGTTCCCTCTCTCTCTCTCTCTCTCTCTCTCTCTCTTCATGCATTTGTAATATGACTAGGTTTCTCTGGAACATGGTGCTTTCCAACCTCATCCACCAAATCTTCTTAGCCCTGTCTGAAACTTTCAGATTAAAAACGCATTTATTATGGTTTCTATTCCTTTACATTGGTGAAAGTGAGATTTCTGCCCGGGAATATGCTCTACCTTTGTGAGTGCTCCACGTGAGCGTGAGAGGACGTCCTTCCCACTGTTGCTGCATGGAGTGTTCTATCCAAGGAGATCAACTTGGCTGACACTGCTGTTCGGATTTTGCGTGTCTTTTCTGGTCAGCTGCCTGCTTGATTTGCCAATTACAGATAGAGGCGTGTTGAAATCTCCCAGTTCCCTGGTGGGTTTCTCCTTGGCCGTCTTTCAGATTTTGCCTCCCCTATGTTGACACTGTGTTGCTAGGGGCATACACATTTAGGATGGCTATATCCCCTTGGAGGATTGATCTCCTAAATCACTATGCAGTGCCCCTGGCCACTTCCCCTTCTCCAATGTCTGCTTTGTCTGAAGCTGACACTGTGTCTTTCTTTGGATTAGCCTTAGCAGTGTAATCCTTTCTCCATCCCTTACCATCTAAGGCATCTGAATCTTTCTGTCGAATGTGACTGCCCTGAGCACCAATTATAGGTGACTTTTCCAATCCACTCTGAACATCTCTGTCTTTAATGGGACATATTAGGCCATCTCCATTTAAAATGACTGTGTCGTGCACATCCACAAGCCTGGGAACCTAATTGGAATAAGAAATGTTCCTTGTTTGTATAAATATAGCAGAAGAGATTCTACTGTCATGTGTAACTAAAAAGAACAAACACAAACAAAAACATTTCACAAACTCTCAAAATAAAGATAAATTGCCCGTTGATGCAATTGGGTTCCTATCGGTCATATTTATTTGCAATTATCTTGTGTATTGCCTGCATTTCCTCTTTGCTTCTTGTTGGCCCTCTTGGTCTGACAGCCTTCTGGTTTTAACTGAGCTTCACTTTTGGTTCCATCATCTCCTCCCCTAGCCCACTGCTTTGACTGCTCTCAAACTTGTTTCTTACAGTATCCACAGACTTTCCAATACAACAGTGGACCCAAGTCCACCCTCCAGTAACACTCTATGGTCTGATGCACAGTGTTGCTGCTCCCCAGCCCTCCATCTGCTCCTGACATTCACTTTCCATTGTCCATGCTAGAACCACATCATATCGTGTTAATAGTACACGAACAATTCTTCTTTTAGCCCATGCTAGGTTGAGGAATATAAACTATGTCGTTGACCTCCATTTGTTCCTTTGCTGACTGTCCTCCTTCTTCCTGTAAATGCAAGTTTCTTTTCCCCTGTCTTTGTATGATTCTTCCAGAGTGACATTGCTGAAGATAGCTCAGTATTTTCTTCTCTGAGAAGTGTTTTATTTTCTTATTCACTTTTCAATGATAACTTTGCCAGACGTAGAATTTTAGGTAGGGGATTTTTTTTCCCCGAATGAACACTAAATATTTCAGCCTACTCTGTTTCTTTACGTGGATTCTTATGAGAAGTCTTCTACAATTCTCTTCCATGTTCCTGTGTAAGTAAGGCGATATTAAGCCCTGGAATGTTCTTTCAAGATTTTCCTTCTGTCTCTAGTTTTCTGCAGTCTGAATATCATGTGCCTAGATCGGGTTTTGTGAGGTTGCATGTGTGCCTGCACATACACCTCTGTGAGTATTTCCTACGTCTGCTGCTTGATCTTTGCTGACATTTCCGAGTCAACAGTTTGGAGTCCCTTGTAAATTCTGACAGTTCCAAGCCCTTTGCTTCTAATGTTGCTTCTTCTCTGTTGTCTGCCTTCTTTCTCTTCCTGCTCTTCAGAGGAATATGTCAAAACTTTTGTAGGATTTGTTTTCATTTTCTGTGCTGGGGACAGAACCCAGGGCTTCAAGCGTGTTAGGTAAATGCTCTCCACTAAACCACACCTGCAGGTCCAGGATGTGCAGGTTTCACATGGTCGGATGCACGGCTACATTTCCCCCATCCTTTTCTCTTCCAGCTTCAGTTTTGGAAGTTTCTGTGGGCCTGTGACCTACCCTTAAGCTCACTGATCTTTTCCGTGGTTGGGCTCTGTCTCCTGGTGAGCCCCTGTCAGACATCATTCACGAGCTTTACACCACGTTCGAGTTCCAGTATTTCCTATTAAGTCTTTCTCGGAATTTCCGTTTCTCTCCTTATATCACCCACCTGCTCTGGCATGTTGACTGTTTTTCCATTAGGGTCCTTAGCATGATAGCCATCGTTATTTCAAACTCCCTCTTTGACCATTTTGGTGCCTGTGTGCCTGGTTAGATGGGTTCTAGCGCTTGTTTTGTCTCCTCATTCTCTATATTTACTTGACTTTGACAGGCCTCCTTTGTTTTCCATCTTGTTTGTGGTTGTTGTTTTGTTTTCTTCTGTTTGTGTGGGGACAGAAGGTGACCCGTTCTACTGGGTAATAGGACCTGAATGAAATGGTGAATTGCTGGGTATGGATATGTTTCTCTTGCAGGGAGATGGGCCACCTTTGATGGTTGCTAAAGCTATAAGTACCAGAGGCTCCCAACTTCCTCCCTTTTATTCTGCCCCTCTTGAGTGTGGTCTGCCCAAAGTACTGCTGCTCAGAATCTTTGTTTTGCAGCACTTCAGGCAACAATTCACTGCAATTTCCTGGTCACCACGATGGTGTGGAGGTAGGGTGTGGGGAGGGAGGGACTGTTACTGCTGTGTGACTCAATGTCTGGCATTTGGTGGAACTGTGGCTCTGGGCTGTGTCCTTCATGGTTGTTTCTCTGGTGACATTTCCTTCACTTTTTGTCCTCTGTCCCTCCCCTCCCCTGGCTGCAGTGTTCCCAATCACTTCAGATGGCTTGGCTACTTTCCCCTTAGTTGGACCAGAAGTCCGCAAGTGACTGAGGTGGGCAGAGTACCTAGGCGAAGGCTCTGGCAAAGTTATTTCCCCCTGGAGAGTTAACCAGTGTCTGGAAGAGGAAGCTCCAGGAGCACTTGGCAGTGATGACTATGCCCGTCTCCTTGGGTGGGTGGCAGGTGGTGAGGGGACTAGAACATGTTTGCCAGGTCTTCCCCATGGAAACCCAGCTCTTCAGCTGACACCCTTGAACGAGTGTATGTTCAGCCTAAAGCAATTCTTCCTGTTTACCATTTAAGTGTCCCTGTCAATTCCTGAGAGCACAGGTCTGTGATCTGATCCAAGTGTGCAGCTCTCGACTCTGACACTCTGGCCATGAAAACATCTCAGGATCCAGGAGTGGTCTGGCCTGTCACCTCAGTTCCCTGATGAGTCCAAACATGGCATAGACCCAGTTTCTCCTGGTAAGGACAGGATTTCTGTTTTCTTGCCTCTCTGAATGTTGGAGGTGAACTAGACTGCTTCTCATCTGTGCTCATTCTGCAGCATACCTAAATCAGCCCACGACTCACAAAGGTCATGCTCAGTACCGAAAAAGATTAAGCTTCTAAGAGCTGAAACTCACTGTCTTGGGGATCCTAGACATGGGAGTTTGGAAGCGGGGGGTTGAGATCAAGTGCTGAATTCTAGTATTAATCTTGAAAATTACAAATTATGTACTTAATGCTTTTAGAAATTTAGATAAAAAGTGATGCATTCTATGGAGTAACCATCTAGGAATTTTATGTAGTCAAAATCACCGAGGTGCTGAGCACAATTTGTAGATGAAATAATGTTCTAAAATACATAATTGCTAAAAGAGTTATTACCTATTGTGTGTGGCTATCAGTTGTCACAGTGAGTTCATCGGTATGCATGTGTTGCCCATGATCAAAGCAGGTTTGCACACTGATTGGCTGGGGTGCTAACGTGAGCATTGCCCGCTGCTAAATCTTGGGCGACAAAAGAAAGAGGGGGCACCACATTTCCATTTCACAGACGAAGAAACTAAAGCTTAAAGAAATGGAGGGAGTTGCTGAAAATCATACAGGAAGCAGGGAGTTGAGCGGGGAGAGCCTCCCAAGGCTCTCTGGTGTAGGCATCCTTGTTCTTTCCCATACCCTTCTCTGCCTTTCCTAGAACGCAGTTTTGAGAAGTCAGACCTTTCTCTGAAAACGGTGTTATATTTTTCTGCCAGGCTTGGGTGGTGAATTCCCAGAGGAAAGAGCAAGCAGGGGTGAATGAACTCAAGCAACCCATTCTCTTCAGAAGTCACAAATTCTTGAGCCGTATTCTTTTACTAATTCAGGAGCTTGAAAGAGAATAGAAATCCCCAAATTCGTGTGGTGAAGGCTGTCTGAACTTGACATTAACACCTGGGAAAGAGAGTACACACACAAAAGCCCAGAAACACACACATGTTCATGCAGGTGTGAACATGTTCACATGCATTCACACATGTGTATACACACATCGATATCAGAATCTATCTCACACAGGTACATAGATTTAATTTCTTATCCAAAAGGTTTGAGTGCATAAATAACCAAATACAGAAAGTCTCAGCATCAGGGTAATGTTATTTTTTGTTTCTGTGTGTTTTTTTTTTTTTTTTTTTTTTTTAGTTAGGAGAACATGGTGTCACATTGTGGAATATCTTAATATTTCAATAATCTATCACATCCGTAGGTCAAAGGTGACAAGCCATCTCATCTGAAGTGGTAGGGGGGAATTCAATCCATCTTCGATAGATTGTCTTCAGTCCTTGTTCTTTTCAACTTAATTTGTCGTCGGCTGGTAGAATGGTGTTAAAAATCCTTGAGTTCCAAAACTTTGACACTTCAAAGTTAAAAATGAAAAAAAAAAAAAAAAATCCTTGAGTTCCAGCTACCCACAACCCCTTATCTGAAACTCCTGTCATCACATGTTTTGGGATTTATATAGCACACTTCACAGGAGAACAGCAGCAGGGTATGGAGTAGAAATGCTAAATCTAATAAAGCAGTGTTTCTGCAGCAAAATGTAACTATCCATGCCAGAAAGATAAGTACGCACTACAAACAGAATCATGGCAGTTCAGGTCAGGTGTTACAGAAAAATGACTCCAGAGAAATAATTGCTGTTCACAGCATACATGATTTTGAGTGTGAGGAGTATTTCTGTCCACCGTTTTTGAGTTTCATACCATTTTTCTGTTTTCATTAAAATGTATTTCACTGACGTATAACACATACAAAGAGAGGAGTGCGCAAATACAAAGGGACAATAAATTGATGGCATTTCACTAAGCAGACACATGCCTGCAGGCTTGCAAAGCACACACACACATGCAATCACCACCATGACCAAGACATAGAAAAGTCCTGGCACACCACTCACCTATGATAGCCCTTAACTGGTCATCATCCCTGAAACTGAGCCGCTTTGCTGACCTGGGTCACTGTAGATATTTTGCCATTTTTTAAGCTTCACAGAAACAGAATTCTACACCATGGACATTTTTGCACCCAGCTTCTCCTACTCAGTACTCTGATTTTGAGATCTACCCACGTCACTGCATGTTGGCTTGCTTCATTACTCTCTAGCATTCTGTTCCATGGATATTCCACAATGTATTTCAACTGTTGGTAGACATTCACGTGATTTCCAGGTGGTGACCCTCATCACCAACGATGCTATGAATGTCTGTTAATGGCTTTCAGACACGTGTTGATGCAGTTCTATTGTATGCACACCAGATTGTATGATAGCCCCAATTCTGTGATGATCCCAAGTGACTGTGGTCTTCGTATAGTGCGCTCCCATTGAGTTGACCTTGAAGCCGCACATGTGGCTAGATATCACACCTGTGATGACATTACTTATGGAAAACAGGATGTCGCAGGTGTAAGTAAGGTCACAGATCAGTTGCCCTAAAGAGAGGGATATTAATGGGTGCAGGCCAGACCTAATGGGATGAGCACTTAGAAGGGCCTAGGTCCTAGCTGATGGGGAGAGAGGGAGAGAGACAGAGAGACAGAGACACATATTTAAATCATAAGAGGATATTAGCTGGGGCCACATGGCAAGGAATTATAGGTGGCTTCCAGGAGAGGAGTGCCACCCCTTTTTACAGCCTGCTAGAGCATGGGGGCCTCGGTCCTCCAGCTGCAGCGACTTGAATTCAGCTAACGAAGTCGACGAGTCTAGAAGGGCTTCTTTCCCAGAGCCTCCAGGAAGGAACACAACCAGTCCAACACCACCCAGTACCCTGCATCTGCAGACAAGAAGCCAGGCAGGCTGCATGCTGAAGTGTGACCTATGTGACTGTGTGCCAGTGAATGAGTGGCTGATTCAGCTGCTGAGTGCTGTAGTCTATTCCACACCAGTGGAAACTAGTGGAGATCCTGGTCCCTGGGTTGGGGTGCTGCCATGGTGGACACCTAGAAATGAGGGAGGGGAGGACTCTGAAACCAGGTATTGGGTGAAGCCTGGAAGAATTTTGAGGTGCATGATAGAGAAAGCCTGAGTTGCCTACAGCAAGAGGGAATATTTTAGGGACACCCCCAAACTGCCTCAGAGAAAGCCAAACCAACTGTTAATGGACTGTTGGTACACATCTGCACTGGGGGGGGGCGGTCCTGAGGGTGGGAGTTCCAGCAGAAGCTAGAAAGATGTTATTGGAATCCATAGAAGGAAGATCTTCGGTATACCCTGGCAGAACGCTTAACAGGACTGCATCCCCAGATGGGTGGACAGCTCAACCTGGACACGGTGAGCCTGCCTATATGGCTGAGGAGACTTCCAAGCAAGGTGTTGAAGGAGTACCTGGTTTCTTCTTGTGGAGACAGAACAACGTGAGAGGGGAAAGATAAACTGTGAAACAAAAGGAACCAGGACTTGGTGATTTGCACAATTCTCAGCCTATCTAGATGCAGGGGAACACTACAATGAAGAGTTTGCTTCTGAAAGTGTGGCACAGGGGGAAAGCAGAGGGTTTGGCTGTGCAAACTTTTGCTGAAAACTCAAAGACCAGACGTTCAGAGTATCTGGTCCCACAACACCTCTCTTAAGAGACTAAACGTGTGTCACACAGATGTTCTTAACTATACCGAATGCCTCTGGGAAGCTTAGAGTTGTTGTTCCTCGGCCATCTCAGCAGGACCCCAAAGTTAGAAGGGATTACCATTGACAAATTTGTGGTTGGGACTTTTGAGTAACAGACTGAATGCCGGCAAAACCCACCCAATCTCCCACAATATTCTTGAGAAACTTCAAGCAGCAGAAATGCTGCCAGGTTTGACTTTAAGGGAACGCCAGGGTACAACATGCTGTGTCCTATTCTTGTGTTAGTATAGGACCCCTTAGATGTACTGGCAGAGAGTATTTTGATAGTGTGCTCTCTGGTATAACATCTTGTCTTTCATAAAAATGGATGGATGACTTGAACATAAGAACTAATAACCCCAAATTTTACAGAACCACCACTGAGTATTATTCCAGCCTTGGAAACTTTATCAGACAATTCTAACTGGTGTTTTCCTACCTGATTTCTTATCCGTTTCATAACTCTATCTTATTTCTGCAGCAGAATCACAAATTTCAGTGTCTTTGTAATGTACTTCTCAACTTTGCCAGTCTTCCCCATTCCAGGGAGCAGCATCCTCATCCACCCAGATAATATGGCCATTATGTAAGCATCATCAAAGATTGCTGCCCTTCACTCTGGAATTCATAGCCATTGGAATTTTGCCAGTTGAGTCCACAGATAATCAACATTGTGGAGCAGAGACAAGCCATCCTTTCTCTGCCCTGTGTGAATTCTAGCTGTCAAAACTTTCTTGAACTTAATTAAATGTCATTGTTGTGTGACACTAAATTGTGGAGTAATTGGTGAATGGAACACAATTATTCATTTATTCTTCATAAGTGAATACTCTATTTCATCATTATTTCATTTTCCTTAGTCTTTAAAATTTCATTTTTACTCATTGTTGAATACTTCATAACTTTCTATTTTATATATCATTTCAAATGTCATCCCATTCATTTCTATTCATTTTATTACATAAAATCTATAGTGTATATTTTGTAGTCTATTGATTTCATGACCTTGCATATTATTTCCCATTCCCTAGTCCTTTCTATTTTATTTGATACTCCTCGTTTTGTTAATATTTTATTTCACTGTATGTTGCATTCCTTATCTTATATAACAGTGTTTATATATTTTATTCTATTTAACATTAGATATGTATATCCATTCCTTATTCCCATTATATTCTACTGAATTTCTATCCCATTCAATTTTGCATTCCATACACTCTTTTTTTTTAATATCTTTATCTCTTTATTTAAATGTTTTTTTTTAATTTTTTTTATTGTAAACAAATGGGATACATGTTGTTTCTCTGTTTGTACATGGCGTAAAGGCATACCATTTGTGTAATCATAAATTTACATAGAGTAATGTTGTTTGATTCATTCTGTTATTTTTTCCCTTCCCCCCACCCCTCCCACCCCTCTTTACCCTCTATACAGTAGTTCCTTCCTCCATACTTGCCCCCCTCCCTAACCCTAACTCTAACCCTAACACTAACCCTTCCCTCCCCCCCATTATGTGTCATCCTCCACTTATTAGTGATATCACTCGTCCTTTGGCTTTTTGAGATTGGCTTATCTCACTTAGCATGATATTCTCCAATTTCATCCATTTGCCTGCAAATGCCATAATTTTATCATTCTTTATAGCTGAGTAATATTCCATTGTATATATATACCACAGCTTCTTTATCCACTCATCAATTGAAGGGCATCTAGGTTGGTTCCACAGTCTGGCTATTGTGAATTGAGCAGCTATGAACATTGATGTGGCTGTATCTCTGTAGTATGCAGATTTTAAGTCCTTTGGGTATAGGCCAAGGAGTGGGATAGCTGGGTCAAATGGAGGGTCCATTCCAAGTTTTCTAAGGAATCTCCACACTGCTTTCCAGAGTGGCTGCACTAATTTGCAGCCCCACCAGCAGTGTATGAGTGTACCTTTCTCCCCACATCCTCGCCAACACCTGTTGTTGTCCATACACTCTTAAAATCCATATTACATTCCCTGTTTCCCTCCAGTTCCCATTGCATTCTGCATTCCATTTCAAATTGATTTTATATACCGTATAATTTAACCTCCAAAAATAATCCTATTCTATTTTGCTTCATGTTTCTCCACAGCTGCCCCTTTGGTCCAGTAAACATCCTATTCCATTCCACCCAGTTTGTTATCACAGTGACATTCAGGAGGACATTTTGCTAATATTTTGATTAAAAATTACAAAAGTTCGTAGCTTATATTCAGAACTTTCTCTCCCAGAAATTTATCTGTAATAAGGGCATGGCTAAAAACTTTTAGCAAGGATAGGCCTCACAGTGGCATGTGATAGTGAAAATTTGAAACTTTATAAATATTAGTTAATATTGAAATATTTGAAAATACAAGCTTCTAAAAATGGAACATTTTGTAGTTAAAAACTCTCTTGTGGAAATTTATTTATTGACGTGGAGCCCATAAGCAGCTTACAAAAAGTTTGAATGCATAAATATATCTATTTTCATAAAACAAAACTATGACACATGCATGAACGGCCATTCTATAAGGATATAACTAAGCATTTCCAGTATTTGTCTGTGGGTGTGTGAGAACTTTGGTGGTGGTTTTCTCATATTTGCTTTTCTGCTTTGGGCATTGAAAGAGGAAGCCCTTTTGTAAAGACTAAAACTTAGTGTCCAAATATGAAACTTCAATCTGTGCATCTCAGCACATTTAAAAGAAACTAGAGTCTACTCAAAATAAATTAATGTAATTCATCAGTGGATTCCTTTGCAGCCTAATGAATGTAAGGACAGTATTACCCTGAATCCTAGGAAATCCCAGGCTGTTTTTCATCTTACTGGAAAATTCTAAATCATAATCTGCTATTTGGGGCCTGTGGGAGGTAACACATCCAGTGTGGAACATTCCAAGCGAGGACAGTGTGACTCCATCCCTTTTCTTGCCTTTAGTCCTCTCACTAATCTTAAAACCCACCAGACCCCACCTGGAGTCATCCAGATGCCTGGAAATGTTC
Source organism: Sciurus vulgaris (assembly GCF_902686455.1). Classification (NCBI taxonomy): domain Eukaryota; kingdom Metazoa; phylum Chordata; class Mammalia; order Rodentia; family Sciuridae; genus Sciurus; species Sciurus vulgaris. The sequence goes on along the minus strand of NC_136471.1, from coordinate 93,065,706 downwards.
CAGGACAGTCCCATATGGGGTATGGGATATAGGCTTGGAGATATAGCCTATTGACCATTGAGTATATCTTTCAAGCAATTGATTGTTTGAGGTTGAACCATGGGAGTGCTGCTATTAAGCTGATTCAGGGTACCTCAAATGGTTCATATTGACAGACTCAATATCCCAAACTCCTCCCCTGAAACACACACTCTTAGTGGCTGGGTTTGAGACTGGAGAAATTCACACTATTTTAGAGAGGGAAGGATCCAGAAGGGTTACCACAACCTCCAGTTCATAACCAGACACCTCTCAAAGGAAGGGTGGGAAAAACCTCCCTGTCCGATGCCTCAAGGATAGGGGTTAGAAGGCTTCAGGAAGATGGAAAATATCATGTGACACCCAGCTCACCAGTTAGAGGTGGAGATTTAGCTGGCTCTACCCATCCTCTTCCTCTACCAGTTCTGGTGCTAACCCAGGTGGGTGCTAGTAGACATGATATTTTGTTTCTGAGGACTGTGTGGTATCTCTGAGCAAGAACCTGATGTGATAGCCACCCAGGCACCCGTAGAGAAGAAGCAGAAGCATCAGCAGGACGAGGTACCCAGAGATCAGAAGGATGAGGCCAGGGTAGCTTCTGGCCACTCTTACGGGACTAGCAATCGATATCCTATTATCTTGGTCCCCACAGCCTCCAGCAATGTGGCTCTATCTGGAAACACCCTGCAGCACAGCAGGTCCCACCAACTGTGCAGTTGTTTCCAACACCTGTGAAGGCACAGTGCCACCCTCCATAAGCTGTGTGCCAGCACAGTAGTGTGCCCATCTTTGGGGAGGTGGTAGTCTCCATGCAGACTTTAGATGTAAGGGATCTGAGACTAGCAGCCAGGACAACCTTAGGCCAAGACCAAGTGCCCCAGGAACAATCACTGAAGGAGGCAGACCTGCCACAACCAGGCTGCCCAGGCTGCAAAGCCTCCAGGGTGCCATGTGCTTTCTGGGGCTCCCATACCATGGTCTCCACAGTCATCAGTGCCTCTGCCACCATCTTTCTGAGGTCTCAATCTGGCAGCCGCCACTGCGATTCTCAAGCTTTTAAGTGGAATCATCCATCCCATCCAGGGCCTGCCCTCTGCAGCCAAGCCTTCAGGACAGGTCCTTCCCTCTACAGTGGCACCACACATCTGGGTCGCACTCTCCAATGCAATGCATCTGCACCAGGTCCTGCTCACCAAAGCCAACCCAGAGAGCCAGGCCCTGATATGCCAAGCCTAAACATTCTGCCACATCCTGATCTCCACAGCCACCCCACCCCACCAGGCACAGTTCTTTCCAGCAGTGCATACAGGCCTGGCCCTACTTTCCAACTCTCAGCATCTGCAATAGGCCCTGATTCCTGCAGCCACACCAAAGCACCAGCCCCTGTTCTTCACAGTGATGCATCTGAACCTGGCCCTGATCTCCACCGTCAAGCCACCCTGCCAGGCCTTGTTCTCCACCATAGTGTGCTGAGGCCTGGCTCTGCTCTTCTTTGGGCTGTATGTGCACCAGACACTGATCCCAGCATCCGCCCCACCTGGCCTGGCTATGATCTCCAACTCCATGCACCCAGCCACACTATCCCACCAGGCCCAGTTCAATATTGTAGTGCATTTGGGCCTGGCCCTGCTCTCCACTGCTGTGCAACTTCAGCAGGCACTGCTCTCCATGATCAAGCAGTCAGGATAGTCCCTGCTCTCCAAAGCCAGGCCAAACCAGCAGCTCCATCCCCCATAACCATGTCAACCTCTGGGCTCCATCCTCTGCAGCCAGGCTAAACCACTTTGCAGTGAAGCAGTCAGAACAGGCCCTGCCCTCCACAGTCAGAGGAAACCAGACTCTGCCCAACATGACAACTTGCCAGACCCTACTTGCCAGGTTCTTGCTCAGATTCTGTGCAGTCCAGAATCCCAGCCAGGTTCTGTTGTTGGCACTAACACATCCTGTTTAGCCCCTGTTGTCCACAAACATGCTACCCTTCCAGGCCATATTCCCTGAAGTCCTGCACCCAAGCCAGTTCCTGTTCTCTGCACCAGTGTTTTCTGTCAAAGTTCTGCTCTTCACAGAAGAGCACTACTCGCCAATCTCTGTTCTCACAAGCCATACTAACCCAACAGATCCTGCCCTCCAGACCCCCCAAGCCAGATCAGGTTCTCCCCTTAGTGCGGTGCCATTTCTCCAGGACCTACTCTCCACAGCAACTCTACCTCATGAGGCCCTGCTTTCTGCAGCAACGTCTCAGGACCAGGTCATGTCCTCTACAGACATTTCAAACAGCAAAGATCAGCCCTCTGCAAACTCCCCTCTGTTGGGGTTGGCTGCCCAGAGTCCTTCTGCCCCTTGGTTTGCCTTATGAAGGGTTGCCTTCCAGAGCAGGGCAAGCTCATCTGATCATCCATTTTGCCTCCCAGTCTGATCATGATATCCACACAACCGCTTCTTCACTCTCCTTTCTTGGCAAAATTATTTCTCATAATGATAATTCCTCCTCTTCCTCCTCCTCCTCCTCTTCTAAGTTCCCTGGTTTGAGCTCCATTTCCTCCCCTTCTGGGTGTTCTATTGTGAGTTCATTTTCCTCCTTGCATGGGTTTTGTGGTGTGGACTCTATATCCTAGCCCTGCTAGTCTTAAGCTCCTTGACCTAGGAGCCCTGAGCCGTGACTTTCTAGAAGAGCTGAAGTAGAGAGCATGCTTCCTCTTCCCCCTCCTCCTTCACCACCTGTGCTCTGACCCTCTGTGAGCATTCTCCAAGAGCCCCAAAAGGAACCAGCATCTGCCTACTGTGCTAATGGGCTGCCAGCTACATGGTTACCTGTAAAGTCTCCAAAAGTCTGTAAGCCAGCAACCATGCTGAGAATTCCTCATCCAATAAATCCAACCCCCAACACTTACTTGCTCTTGGTCCTAGATTTCAGGCCTTCTCCGTTAAAAGGGTCTGCATTTACCACTGGGATGAGATTTCCATTCTCCAAATGCCTCTTATAACCTACAGTTTAATAATAAAATTAAAATGTTAGCTTTATTTTCTTGAAAGTAGAATGAAGTTTTTTGGTGCAGCAGACTGAACACAGGGCCTCACACATGCTAAACACACTGAACAAGTGAGCTATATCAAAGTGCCATAGAATGATGTTTTTTAATGGCAAAAATAGTTAATTCCCTGTCATATTTGGAGCACTAGAATAAAAGTAGTGGGCATACTAGATAATTTTTTAGGAACGAAGTGCCGTAAAGTGATGCCACATCAAACATTGTTGCCTCTGAAATGGAGTCCTATCCACAAAGTTTGCATTTAACATTGCTGATATGGAATTGAAGAAGAAAATGGTTCAGAGTTTAACTCAAGGTGGCTGAAGGAAAGGAGCAGCAAAGAAGATATATTGGTTGAAAAAACAGGCAGGGGTAATCAAATATATGTGGGGAGGGGGAATTCAAAGGAAGACTCCAAAACAGGAAGGGAAAATTAGCACAGGTCAGGGCCCCGAGGCAAAAGTTACCAGTTTCTTTGCAGAAGGAAGATGGGTTCTTGAAGTCAGAAGGGGTAGAGGACTGGGGGTGATAAAAAGTAAATGATGGACATTGGAAATAGTTATGTATGTGGAAAAATAAGTTAGCAGGTAATTCCACTGTAAAACATAATTATGAACTAATAATTAGCAGGTATATGAAGGTGAGTTTATGGGTGTTTCTAGATGCTTGAATGTATATGTATAGCAGGAAATGCATGAGCACAAATGAATTAAAAACATGATTTATACTAGATTCATGGATCAATTGATGATACAATACTTGTACGCATGTTGTACCCTGGCGTTCCCTTAAAGTCAAACCTGGCAGCATTTCTGCTGCTTGAAGTTTCTCAAGAATATTGTGGGAGATTGGGTGGGTTTTGCCGGCATTCAGTCTGTTACTCAAAAGTCCCAACCACAAATTTGTCAATGGTAATCCCTTCTAACTTTGGGGTCCTGCTGAGATGGCCGAGGAACAACAACTCTAAGCTTCCCAGAGGCATTCGGTATAGTTAAGAACATCTGTGTGACACACGTTTAGTCTCTTAAGAGAGGTGTTGTGGGACCAGATACTCTGAACGTCTGGTCTTTGAGTTTTCAGCAAAAGTTTGCACAGCCAAACCCTCTGCTTTCCCCCTGTGCCACACTTTCAGAAGCAAACTCTTCATTGTAGTGTTCCCCTGCATCTAGATAGGCTGAGAATTGTGCAAATCACCAAGTCCTGGTTCCTTTTGTTTCACAGTTTATCTTTCCCCTCTCACGTTGTTCTGTCTCCACAAGAAGAAACCAGGTACTCCTTCAACACCTTGCTTGGAAGTCTCCTCAGCCATATAGGCAGGCTCACCGTGTCCAGGTTGAGCTGTCCACCCATCTGGGGATGCAGTCCTGTTAAGCGTTCTGCCAGGGTATACCGAAGATCTTCCTTCTATGGATTCCAATAACATCTTTCTAGCTTCTGCTGGAACTCCCACCCTCAGGACCGCCCCCCCCCCGTGCAGATGTGTACCAACAGTCCATTAACAGTTGGTTTGGCTTTCTCTGAGGCAGTTTGGGGGTGTCCCTAAAATATTCCCTCTTGCTGTAGGCAACTCAGGCTTTCTCTATCATGCACCTCAAAATTCTTCCAGGCTTCACCCAATACCTGGTTTCAGAGTCCTCCCCTCCCTCATTTCTAGGTGTCCACCATGGCAGCACCCCAACCCAGGGACCAGGATCTCCACTAGTTTCCACTGGTGTGGAATAGACTACAGCACTCAGCAGCTGAATCAGCCACTCATTCACTGGCACACAGTCACATAGGTCACACTTCAGCATGCAGCCTGCCTGGCTTCTTGTCTGCAGATGCAGGGTACTGGGTGGTGTTGGACTGGTTGTGTTCCTTCCTGGAGGCTCTGGGAAAGAAGCCCTTCTAGACTCGTCGACTTCGTTAGCTGAATTCAAGTCGCTGCAGCTGGAGGACCGAGGCCCCCATGCTCTAGCAGGCTGTAAAAAGGGGTGGCACTCCTCTCCTGGAAGCCACCTATAATTCCTTGCCATGTGGCCCCAGCTAATATCCTCTTATGATTTAAATATGTGTCTCTGTCTCTCTGTCTCTCTCCCTCTCTCCCCATCAGCTAGGACCTAGGCCCTTCTAAGTGCTCATCCCATTAGGTCTGGCCTGCACCCATTAATATCCCTCTCTTTAGGGCAACTGATCTGTGACCTTACTTACACCTGTGACATCCTGTTTTCCATAAGTAATGTCATCACAGGTGTGATTTCTAGCCACATGTGCGGCTTCAAGGTCAACTCAATGGGAGCGCACTATACGAAGACCACAGTCACTTGGGATCATCACAGAATTGGGGCTATCATACAATCTGGTGTGCATACAATAGAACTGCATCAACACGTGTCTGAAAGCCATTAACAGACATTCATAGCATCGTTGGTGATGAGGGTCACCACCTGGAAATCACGTGAATGTCTACCAACAGTTGAAATACATTGTGGAATATCCATGGAACAGAATGCTAGAGAGTAATGAAGCAAGCCAACATGCAGTGACGTGGGTAGATCTCAAAATCAGAGTACTGAGTAGGAGAAGCTGGGTGCAAAAATGTCCATGGTGTAGAATTCTGTTTCTGTGAAGCTTAAAAAATGGCAAAATATCTACAGTGACCCAGGTCAGCAAAGCGGCTCAGTTTCAGGGATGATGACCAGTTAAGGGCTATCATAGGTGAGTGGTGTGCCAGGACTTTTCTATGTCTTGGTCATGGTGGTGATTGCATGTGTGTGTGTGCTTTGCAAGCCTGCAGGCATGTGTCTGCTTAGTGAAATGCCATCAATTTATTGTCCCTTTGTATTTGCGCACTCCTCTCTTTGTATGTGTTATACGTCAGTGAAATACATTTTAATGAAAACAGAAAAATGGTATGAAACTCAAAAACGGTGGACAGAAATACTCCTCACACTCAAAATCATGTATGCTGTGAACAGCAATTATTTCTCTGGAGTCATTTTTCTGTAACACCTGACCTGAACTGCCATGATTCTGTTTGTAGCGCGTACTTATCTTTCTGGCATGGATAGTTACATTTTGCTGCAGAAACACTGCTTTATTAGATTTAGCATTTCTACTCCATACCCTGCTGCTGTTCTCCTGTGAAGTGTGCTATATAAATCCCAAAACATGTGATGACAGGAGTTTCAGATAAGGGGTTGTGGGTAGCTGGAACTCAAGGATTTTTTTTTTTTTTTTCATTTTTAACTTTGAAGTGTCAAAGTTTTGGAACTCAAGGATTTTTAACACCATTCTACCAGCCGACGACAAATTAAGTTGAAAAGAACAAGGACTGAAGACAATCTATCGAAGATGGATTGAATTCCCCCCTACCACTTCAGATGAGATGGCTTGTCACCTTTGACCTACGGATGTGATAGATTATTGAAATATTAAGATATTCCACAATGTGACACCATGTTCTCCTAACTAAAAAAAAAAAAAAAAAAAAAAAAAAACACAGAAACAAAAAATAACATTACCCTGATGCTGAGACTTTCTGTATTTGGTTATTTATGCACTCAAACCTTTTGGATAAGAAATTAAATCTATGTACCTGTGTGAGATAGATTCTGATATCGATGTGTGTATACACATGTGTGAATGCATGTGAACATGTTCACACCTGCATGAACATGTGTGTGTTTCTGGGCTTTTGTGTGTGTACTCTCTTTCCCAGGTGTTAATGTCAAGTTCAGACAGCCTTCACCACACGAATTTGGGGATTTCTATTCTTTTTCAAGCTCCTGAATCAGTAAAAGAATACGGCTCAAGAATTTGTGACTTCTGAAGAGAATGGGTTGCTTGAGTTCATTCACCCCTGCTTGCTCTTTCCTCTGGGAATTCACCACCCAAGCCTGGCAGAAAAATATAACACCGTTTTCAGAGAAAGGTCTGACTTCTCAAAACTGCGTTCTAGGAAAGGCAGAGAAGGGTATGGGAAAGAACAAGGATGCCTACACCAGAGAGCCTTGGGAGGCTCTCCCCGCTCAACTCCCTGCTTCCTGTATGATTTTCAGCAACTCCCTCCATTTCTTTAAGCTTTAGTTTCTTCGTCTGTGAAATGGAAATGTGGTGCCCCCTCTTTCTTTTGTCGCCCAAGATTTAGCAGCGGGCAATGCTCACGTTAGCACCCCAGCCAATCAGTGTGCAAACCTGCTTTGATCATGGGCAACACATGCATACCGATGAACTCACTGTGACAACTGATAGCCACACACAATAGGTAATAACTCTTTTAGCAATTATGTATTTTAGAACATTATTTCATCTACAAATTGTGCTCAGCACCTCGGTGATTTTGACTACATAAAATTCCTAGATGGTTACTCCATAGAATGCATCACTTTTTATCTAAATTTCTAAAAGCATTAAGTACATAATTTGTAATTTTCAAGATTAATACTAGAATTCAGCACTTGATCTCAACCCCCCGCTTCCAAACTCCCATGTCTAGGATCCCCAAGACAGTGAGTTTCAGCTCTTAGAAGCTTAATCTTTTTCGGTACTGAGCATGACCTTTGTGAGTCGTGGGCTGATTTAGGTATGCTGCAGAATGAGCACAGATGAGAAGCAGTCTAGTTCACCTCCAACATTCAGAGAGGCAAGAAAACAGAAATCCTGTCCTTACCAGGAGAAACTGGGTCTATGCCATGTTTGGACTCATCAGGGAACTGAGGTGACAGGCCAGACCACTCCTGGATCCTGAGATGTTTTCATGGCCAGAGTGTCAGAGTCGAGAGCTGCACACTTGGATCAGATCACAGACCTGTGCTCTCAGGAATTGACAGGGACACTTAAATGGTAAACAGGAAGAATTGCTTTAGGCTGAACATACACTCGTTCAAGGGTGTCAGCTGAAGAGCTGGGTTTCCATGGGGAAGACCTGGCAAACATGTTCTAGTCCCCTCACCACCTGCCACCCACCCAAGGAGACGGGCATAGTCATCACTGCCAAGTGCTCCTGGAGCTTCCTCTTCCAGACACTGGTTAACTCTCCAGGGGGAAATAACTTTGCCAGAGCCTTCGCCTAGGTACTCTGCCCACCTCAGTCACTTGCGGACTTCTGGTCCAACTAAGGGGAAAGTAGCCAAGCCATCTGAAGTGATTGGGAACACTGCAGCCAGGGGAGGGGAGGGACAGAGGACAAAAAGTGAAGGAAATGCCACCAGAGAAACAACCATGAAGGACACAGCCCAGAGCCACAGTTCCACCAAATGCCAGACATTGAGTCACACAGCAGTAACAGTCCCTCCCTCCCCACACCCTACCTCCACACCATCGTGGTGACCAGGAAATTGCAGTGAATTGTTGCCTGAAGTGCTGCAAAACAAAGATTCTGAGCAGCAGTACTTTGGGCAGACCACACTCAAGAGGGGCAGAATAAAAGGGAGGAAGTTGGGAGCCTCTGGTACTTATAGCTTTAGCAACCATCAAAGGTGGCCCATCTCCCTGCAAGAGAAACATATCCATACCCAGCAATTCACCATTTCATTCAGGTCCTATTACCCAGTAGAACGGGTCACCTTCTGTCCCCACACAAACAGAAGAAAACAAAACAACAACCACAAACAAGATGGAAAACAAAGGAGGCCTGTCAAAGTCAAGTAAATATAGAGAATGAGGAGACAAAACAAGCGCTAGAACCCATCTAACCAGGCACACAGGCACCAAAATGGTCAAAGAGGGAGTTTGAAATAACGATGGCTATCATGCTAAGGACCCTAATGGAAAAACAGTCAACATGCCAGAGCAGGTGGGTGATATAAGGAGAGAAACGGAAATTCCGAGAAAGACTTAATAGGAAATACTGGAACTCGAACGTGGTGTAAAGCTCGTGAATGATGTCTGACAGGGGCTCACCAGGAGACAGAGCCCAACCACGGAAAAGATCAGTGAGCTTAAGGGTAGGTCACAGGCCCACAGAAACTTCCAAAACTGAAGCTGGAAGAGAAAAGGATGGGGGAAATGTAGCCGTGCATCCGACCATGTGAAACCTGCACATCCTGGACCTGCAGGTGTGGTTTAGTGGAGAGCATTTACCTAACACGCTTGAAGCCCTGGGTTCTGTCCCCAGCACAGAAAATGAAAACAAATCCTACAAAAGTTTTGACATATTCCTCTGAAGAGCAGGAAGAGAAAGAAGGCAGACAACAGAGAAGAAGCAACATTAGAAGCAAAGGGCTTGGAACTGTCAGAATTTACAAGGGACTCCAAACTGTTGACTCGGAAATGTCAGCAAAGATCAAGCAGCAGACGTAGGAAATACTCACAGAGGTGTATGTGCAGGCACACATGCAACCTCACAAAACCCGATCTAGGCACATGATATTCAGACTGCAGAAAACTAGAGACAGAAGGAAAATCTTGAAAGAACATTCCAGGGCTTAATATCGCCTTACTTACACAGGAACATGGAAGAGAATTGTAGAAGACTTCTCATAAGAATCCACGTAAAGAAACAGAGTAGGCTGAAATATTTAGTGTTCATTCGGGGAAAAAAAATCCCCTACCTAAAATTCTACGTCTGGCAAAGTTATCATTGAAAAGTGAATAAGAAAATAAAACACTTCTCAGAGAAGAAAATACTGAGCTATCTTCAGCAATGTCACTCTGGAAGAATCATACAAAGACAGGGGAAAAGAAACTTGCATTTACAGGAAGAAGGAGGACAGTCAGCAAAGGAACAAATGGAGGTCAACGACATAGTTTATATTCCTCAACCTAGCATGGGCTAAAAGAAGAATTGTTCGTGTACTATTAACACGATATGATGTGGTTCTAGCATGGACAATGGAAAGTGAATGTCAGGAGCAGATGGAGGGCTGGGGAGCAGCAACACTGTGCATCAGACCATAGAGTGTTACTGGAGGGTGGACTTGGGTCCACTGTTGTATTGGAAAGTCTGTGGATACTGTAAGAAACAAGTTTGAGAGCAGTCAAAGCAGTGGGCTAGGGGAGGAGATGATGGAACCAAAAGTGAAGCTCAGTTAAAACCAGAAGGCTGTCAGACCAAGAGGGCCAACAAGAAGCAAAGAGGAAATGCAGGCAATACACAAGATAATTGCAAATAAATATGACCGATAGGAACCCAATTGCATCAACGGGCAATTTATCTTTATTTTGAGAGTTTGTGAAATGTTTTTGTTTGTGTTTGTTCTTTTTAGTTACACATGACAGTAGAATCTCTTCTGCTATATTTATACAAACAAGGAACATTTCTTATTCCAATTAGGTTCCCAGGCTTGTGGATGTGCACGACACAGTCATTTTAAATGGAGATGGCCTAATATGTCCCATTAAAGACAGAGATGTTCAGAGTGGATTGGAAAAGTCACCTATAATTGGTGCTCAGGGCAGTCACATTCGACAGAAAGATTCAGATGCCTTAGATGGTAAGGGATGGAGAAAGGATTACACTGCTAAGGCTAATCCAAAGAAAGACACAGTGTCAGCTTCAGACAAAGCAGACATTGGAGAAGGGGAAGTGGCCAGGGGCACTGCATAGTGATTTAGGAGATCAATCCTCCAAGGGGATATAGCCATCCTAAATGTGTATGCCCCTAGCAACACAGTGTCAACATAGGGGAGGCAAAATCTGAAAGACGGCCAAGGAGAAACCCACCAGGGAACTGGGAGATTTCAACACGCCTCTATCTGTAATTGGCAAATCAAGCAGGCAGCTGACCAGAAAAGACACGCAAAATCCGAACAGCAGTGTCAGCCAAGTTGATCTCCTTGGATAGAACACTCCATGCAGCAACAGTGGGAAGGACGTCCTCTCACGCTCACGTGGAGCACTCACAAAGGTAGAGCATATTCCCGGGCAGAAATCTCACTTTCACCAATGTAAAGGAATAGAAACCATAATAAATGCGTTTTTAATCTGAAAGTTTCAGACAGCGCTAAGAAGATTTGGTGGATGAGGTTGGAAAGCACCATGTTCCAGAGAAACCTAGTCATATTACAAATGCATGAAGAGAGAGAGAGAGAGAGAGAGAGAGAGAGAGAGAGAGAGAGAGAGAGAGAGAGGGAACCTCACAGAGAACTGTGTGTGAAACAGGGCCCATCTAAGTAACTTCAGAGATAGATGAAATTAGTTTGTAAGGCTAAGGGCAAAGAAGCTGTTGTGCCGGGCATGGTGGTGCACACCTGTAATCCCAGCGAAGCAGGAGGCTGTGGCAGTAGCACCACAAGTTTGAGGCCAGCCTCAGCAACTTAGGGAGGTCTGAAGCAACAGAGTGAGAACCTGTCTCCAAACGAAGAGCTGGGAATGAGGCTCAGTGATAAAGCGCCCCTGGATTCAATCCCCAGTGTCAAAATCATCATCACCATCAGAAGCATCATAATAAAGCTGTTGTACTCCAGTGGACTAAACTGTTGGCCAGGGGAATATGGGTGAACAAATCCATGCAGTTGCACATGTATACAGGAATGAAACAACTAGGGAAATGCACGGTGGACGGGGAGAGGCAGAATTCTCACTGGTGGAGGGAAGTACTGTTAATAAAGAGGCAGAGGCAAGAATTCCATAAGTCGTCAAGGAGTAGCACTGGAGACATGGGCTTGGAATTCCATTTTGCTTATTAAAGACACCAGTGGTAACATATAATATGCTATTTATAGCCATGTGTATCCATGGGTTAATATGCCCACAGTGATTTCCTTCTTTCAGCGGAGAGCCTAGAAAACACTACACCCAAGTTAGAACAAGCCCGGCTGATGCTCACGCTAGGGGTTCTAACACCACTTTCTCGTGACTAGTAAGAGAACCGCATGAAGGAATGTCTGAGTCAAGAAAGTAGGACAGGCATGGGGCTGTGGCTCAGTTGCTGAGTGCTTGTCCAGCACGTGTGAGGCACTGGGTTCGATCGTTAGCACTGTATGAAAAGAAAACAAAGTAAAGGCATTCTATCCATCTAAAACTACGAAAGAGAAAGAAAAAGGAAAGAAAGGAGGAAGGAAGGAAGGAAGGAAGGAAGGAAGGAAGGAAGGAAGGAAGGAAGGAAGGAAAGAAGGATGGAAGGAAGGAAGGAAGGAAGGAAGGAAGGAAGGAAGGAAGGAAGGAAGGAAGGAAGGAAGGAAGGAAGGAAAGAAACTGGGACACATGGAAGCAGTGGAGCCTGGAACACCTGTAAAGGGTGAGATGCACAGGATAAGCCAAAGAGTGAGGAATGCCCCCGAATGGTACCACAATCGTGGGAACATATCCACGCAAGCAGGGAGGCAACTGAGAGGGCTCCTGTGGGCCATGACTGGAAAATGTCAGCAAAGGAGCAAAATTCAGGGATTGGACTGTAACCTCTAAGAGTATAGAATAAATATCCCTCGGGATAGCGACTGTGGTTAAATGAATGAATTAATAAAAAAAGAATCGTGAATGGAGGAGCAGGGTTGGATCTTCAATGCAGCACAATTCCCAAGAATTCATGTACCAGGTCCACATGGGGTACCTGTGGTGCGTTCTCAAAGACTTCCTCTCCAAGAGCCCAGCATGGAAAGATTAAAGAAAAACTGCACATCGGACACATTCAGGACACTTCCTGCTGCCACACTGCTGTCTTCTCTCCTGCTGTCATCCCTTCCCCTCCTGGGCCCAAGGAGAGGTGCTGGTAGGCCTGTGACAGAAAAGGAGGTTTCAGGTCTTGACCTCCCTGGGGTCGGTGGCGGTGGAGCCCTGAGAGATGCTTTCACATTTGGCAGCCCTTTGCCACAGGAGGCTACTGAGTACCTGGAACGGAGCTGGTTAGAACTGAGATCTTAAAATACAGAGAGACGTTGGCAGGGTTCTTGCCAAAATATGTAGACTTACTTGATCATTTCATGTTGGCCACATATGAAAGGGATAGCGTTGGCCTACATCCCATTAGAAAAATATCTACCATTGATTTCAAAAACGACAGACACAAAGAAATATCAGCTGAAAATATCCAAAATTTCATGGAGAACATACGTGTGTGTACACATCACACAAAATAAATGAATAACACACAGGACAAGTGTAGACGAATCCATGCTGAGATACATCAAATTTGATCTTTTGAGACTCCTACAAACATTGAAAGGGACAAGAACAAAAGGATGCATGGATGGGGAGGGGCACACTGACCTCAAGGACTGCAAACTTCTCATGGATCCCTGGGGTCTATTAGACAGTGACAACACCGTTTTCACCTGTTGGAAAACCGTACTCTCGAAGGAGAATTTCCCATCCAGAGATACTCTTTCAAGCCTGACAGGTAGAGGAAACAAAGAGATCTGCAGAGAGAGGGACTGAGTGGTGAGCTGAAAATGGAAGGGAAAGCATGAAAGGAGGCAGGTACGAGTATCAGAAAGGAAGAAAGAGCAGTAGAAAAACATCCCCAAGGGACAGACCTCAGGCGATGCTTTTCCTTGTGTATTGTGAATGACCCAAAGACAGGTGATGAACCCATCCCATGCCTGAGACAATTTCATTCACCAGTGAGGAAGGCAGAAGTCCCCAATGGACCTGAGATTTCCACCATTCAACTGACTGTGGCCTGAGGACTCTGTCAAGTCATATATGTATGCTCTGGAGGCCAGAGCAACCGCTGAGCAGTTACTCAACATGATTAAAAAACTACAAGGAATACCATCAAGTGTTCAAGTAAACCACAGAAAAGCAGGAGGGGTGGGGGCGAAGAGGGATGAGATTCAGAGGAAAGCAAAGAAAACCAACGGAGGGATTTTAACACTGGCATTGGAGCAAACACCAGTCAGGTGACTGAGCTAAATCCATCCCTTAAAATTAAGGAAGATGCGGGCAAAGCCTGTGGAACACGACCTAATTTCACGTCATGCTTGCATGAAGCTCACTTGCATTCCAACTGATACAGGTCAATGAAATGCAAGAGAATTGAAAACAGTCACATCCTGCAAACATGAATTTGAAAAGCAGAAATGCTTGGGGCGCGGAGGCACATGCCTGTAATCCCAGCAGCTCCGGAGGCTGAGACAGGAGGATTGCCACGTTCAAAGCCAGCCTCAGCAACAGGGAGGCGCTAAGCAACTCAGTGAGACCCTGTTGCTAAATAAAATGCGAAATAGGGCTGGGGATGTGGCTCGCTGGTTGACTGCTCCTGAGTTCAATCCCCAGGACACCCCCCCACCCCCAAATAAATAAAAACAAAAATAAAATAAAAACAATCAAAGCAGAAATGGTAGAGTCATATGAAAACAGGCTCCATCGCGAGGAAAACTAGTAGAGGTAGACAAAACCCATCCTGCAGGAAGACACCAAAAGTCTTTCCCCACGTGGCCCCTCCCACCCACCCCAGCTGGTGTGCTTGGGCCCATCTGTGGCTACCTAGGGCGCCCCGTTCTTGTCCCTGTGGGAGAAAGCATGGCAGTATTTTGGTTATTAGTGTGGTGTAACTGCCTCTAAGTGAGTGTGAGAGTTTGGAGAGCATAATACACCTCCACATGCCCAGAACCTAGTGGGGACCCAACACGTGTCTGCTGAATGACCTCCTTCTGACTGAGTTTCTAAGGGAGCGCAGGCTGTTTTGATAGGGTCAAGGGAAGGGTCTCTTGACATCACACTCAACAAGTGGCCAATCGTGCAGGTGCAGCCAAGGAGGCTGCTCAGAGACTGCCTGGGAAATGAGGGGCGGTGGGCACCGGCTCGGAAGTCTGCAGGCGCCATGGGCAGAGCAAGGCACAGAGCCAGCGCTCAGCGGCGGAGGCGAGAGCGGCCCGGGGATCCTCCTGCCGCCTGCGCAGCCATCGCGGTCATGGGCGCCAACCGCGCGAGGTGCCCACCTGTCCAAGTCGGGGTCGGGAGCCAAGCGGCGGGCAGGGAGCGGGCGGCGGCCAAGCGGCGGCGGGGAAAGGCGCGGCGTAAGCGCTGGTGGCGGCGGGTCCGGGAGGCGGGCGCCAAGGATCTGTTGCTCCCGCCGCCGCCGCCGCGGAACCGGCGGGCGTCCGCGCCCACCCCACCCGCACCCGCCACGTCCCCGGGTGAGCTGGACCTGGGCGCGCAGCGCGAGCGCTGGGAGACGTTCCGCAAGCTGCGGGGCCTCAGCTGCGAGGGTGCCGCCAAGTTCCTGCTGGACACCTTCGAGTACCCGGGCCTGGTGTACCACACCGGGGGCTGCCACTGCGGCGCCATCCGCTTTGCGGCCTGGGCCCCTGCCGATCTGCGCGTGGTGGAGTGCAGCTGCAGGCTGTGCAAGAAGAAGCAGCACCGCCACTTCCTCGTCCCGGCCGCGCGCTTCACGCTGCTGCAGGGCGCCGAGAGCATGGTCACCTACCCGTCCAACACGCACCCGGCGCTGCACAGCTTCTGCAGCAGGTGCGGGGTGCAGAGCTTCCACGCCGCGGAGTCCGATCCCCGCGTGTACGGCGTCGCCCCGCACTGCCTGGACGCGGGCACGGTGCGCAGCGTGGTCATCGAGGAGGTCGACGGTGGCGCTTGGGCGCAGGAGGCCACCGAGGAGAACGACGCCATGCAGAACGCGCCCACCGAGGCGGCCCCTGCCTGTCCTGGCCAAGAGGAGCAGTGACTGAGGCCGCCAACGCGCCCAGACAAATGCGCGGGCCCCTCCAGCCAGCCCGTGCGGGACTCGGGGAAATAGACATTCTCCCGTGAACCAGGTCTGTTTTCCGGACCGGTCGACCTGTGCTGTCAGTGCAAGCTACCTGTCCCTCTTTCCCCTTCCCCTCCAGTTCTGTTCGAGGGACTTGCTCCTGATCCAGAACTTGAGCACACACGCCTCCGTCTGTGTACATGGATCATCTTGACATCCAACCAGCCAGTAGCGTCTCCATTTATTCCAGTCATCGTCCCGAAGGGTCCCCACGTCGCTGGTGGGAATCCTATGTACTGTACGTTTCCGGTGCTATTGTGAACAGGCTTGTGTTCTACACGTGCATTTCGTGTGCTGGGCGGCTACATCCCAACAGATTTGTCAACAGTTACGCGAACAGTTCTCCCCGGGTTTCGTGAGTTTTTGTGCTTTAGGTGGACATATTTCCACTACTTAGGGAAAGCTGTTGTTTTCAGCCACGTTGCTTATCTAGTGAGTTTGAAATAGCATGTTTTAAAATTCGATATTGCATACCTCATGGCACTCAGTTTTCCCACGATGCTACTGTGTTGCTTGGTTTTGTGTTAGTGACTAACTGCTGGGAGGGGATGGGGAGATAGGATTGAGAGGGATGTCTACTCCCTGGGATCTTTCCAAGTACCCACCTTGTACATGTGTTAAGTGTTCAGAAATTAATAAATACTTACAAATGTGAAGTTGTGTTTGTTGATCTATCCATAGAGTAGGATTTGGCAATGGGGAAACTGGGGCTGTTGAACAAAGTTGGCCTCCGGTAATTTCAAAGGATGGTGGTGTCCCTTGCTTTGCAGTGGGGCAAAATTCTCCAGGGTCCCTGAAACATTTGTTGGGGGCATCGACAGAGCCTTTACACATTTAGCCTCTGGGGACACACTGACTGTGTTTGAATCCAGCCTCTGACACCTGCTGGGTAGGTCACTCGTGTCCAGTTGGCTAAAATCTATTCTTCAAGTTCACCTTCCCTAAGTGATGTGAACAAGTCCCAGTATCCTCATACTCAGGGCAAAGCTGGTGCCTAGCACTGACTGCCTTGTGCAGGAATACCCCATTTCTCTTCTCTGCTGATGGGGATGCCTGTCAAGTCACCCGGGCCAAACAAATCTCCCATTTATCCTCACGATACTAGGGTGGTGGAAAAGCCATAGAGAAAGTCAATGAAATAATTCAGGGAAGGATGAGCTTAGGGTTTGTCCCTGTGCAGGAGGGACAGATGGCTTTGTGCCTGGAGTAGAGGCCTGTCCTATGCCCCTCCACCCTCCACAAACCTGTGACTCTCGCCTGCACAACAAACCACCCCCAAGGGAGTCCATAACATACCAACTGTTTCTTATGTGCATGAACTTTCAAACTCAGGCACTGAGAAAGGGCGCAGTGGAAATGACTGTTTTTCACATCATGTCTGTGACCCGCTTTGAGAAAGCCTGACCCGCCATGACTGGATTCATCTAACGGGTCCTTTGCTGACAGCCCTGATGGCATTGTGGAGAGGACTGAGGGACTGGGATGGAGTGGGCAAGGGGAGTTCTTAATTGTCACCTCTCAGTGGCATTCATTTTCTTCTGAGCATGGCAGGCCTCTGTGTTCAGGCCTCCTACTTGATGACTCAGACCCCAAGCCAGTAAGGGGGGTGGTTTCAATAAGCAAGGTGAGCTTTGCATCAGCTCCTATGACCAAGCCTCAGAACCCATGGTGAGTCACTCCTGTCATACTCTATTGATTAGAAGTGAGTCACAAGCCCTTTCAGATTCAAGTGGGATAATCAGAACTACATCTCTCGGTGGGGGAGGTGGCGCTATTTATAACAACAGGAGATGAGAGTTGTTGTGGATATTTTTGGAAAATACAGTCTTGCACCTGTGGGCTTCTAGGTAGCTGGTTGTGTGTCATTCTGACTCCCTATATTGTGGCTGCAGGTCTACACCCCTGACTTTGTTTCAGAGTTCACATATAGCTTACGCACAATTTATGGATGACTTAAGTCCTAAGGAAAAACAGGCACGGTCCTATCTCCTCTGAGCCAGAGCAAACCAAACGTGTCACTGTTGCTACAGAGAATAAGACAGCCAGGAAAAAGCTGTCCAGTCAGTCTCAGAGCCGCCCTTACCGATGCCCAAAGACAGTGTCCGCTATGCCAAAAGCTGCATCCAGGACCATTAAGCACTGCTCTTCCCTCTGGGGAGGTTTTACCTGTTGGGAGTAGCATATGTTGGAGTGTTTTTGCACAGTGGCACCGACCACCCTTCTGCTCTCGCTTCTAAGTCTCTATACATTCCTTCTTTCATACCACAAACCTTCACTGATGATTTGCCTCGGGTCAAGTACAATGGGAGACGTTCTCGCAGCTATGCAGTCAGTCAGGCAAAGATGCTGAAGTGCCAACGTTTTGGACAGAAGTTCAACTTGGAGTTAGGTGTGCACACGTGAGGTGTCAGGGGAGTTCCTCAGCCTGAGTGCCCCAGAAAGCACACACCGCATCAGACCTGTGAGTGGTGAGTGCATGACAAGACATGTGAATAGACGTCCTAGGTCCTTTCCCAAGAACGTTGCTTAACTGTCTCCTGGCATGCCACAGAAGAGGGAACGGTACTGGCCCCCACAGCAGACTAGAAGGGCACACACAGCACGAGAGACACAGAGTCAATCTCTTGGTGCCCATACCAAGGGCATCTACAGAATGAGCTTCAGAAGAAAGTGAGCGATTTGTTTCTGGAAAGTGTCAGGGACCATCGGAGTTGAGAAACTTCCCATGTGTCGCAAATGGGGAGGCTTTGGCTGAAACATCCAGCGTTCCTTCTTTAATTTCCCTGGACAATTTTCCTACTGACGTGTGTTTGAGGGAAAAAAAAATATATGTCACGAACCCAAATGGAAATCAATACCACTGGTCATAGCAGAAACTCATTAAATGAGACGAATTAGGTTGATCATTACACCCAGTTTTGAAGCATTTGAAAACAAAAAAGGTGAAACATGTCTGAGGACTCGCACTTTAACAAGTACCTCAAATCTCTTCCCTTAATTAATTCTCACTCGAAACTCTCAGAGCTCACCTTTTTTTTTTTCCTCAATGAAACCCAGGTGTGCCCAAGCACCAAGCCAGGTCCTCAGCCCATTTTTGCTGAGGCTGAGTTTGAACGTGTGAACCTCCTGTTTCAATCTCTGGAGCTGCTGGGATTCCGTGCACCTGCTAACACCCTTGGCATCTAAGCATACATTTATTTTGGGGGGAGATACCAGTGACTGAATTCAGTGGCAATCAACTTCTGAGCCACATCCCCAGCCCTCTTTTGTATTTTATTTAGAGACAGGGTCTCACTGAGGTGCATAGCACCTCGCTGTCTCACCGAGTTGCTTAGCATCTTGCTGTTGCTGAGGCTGGCTTTGCATTCTTGATCCTCCTGCCTCAGCCTCCAGAGCTGCTGGGATTACAGGTGTGTGCCACCACAGTGGCATCAGAGCATATATTTTAAAGCAGGCTTTATCGACTTTGGAACTGTGACCAACACTGACAACAGAAGTATCAAGTCCATGGATCCAAAGCTGGTGTGTGCCACAGAGAAGGAAAACCAGCGCTACTGCATACCACATTGATTAAGGAATGTTAGTTCTCAAGCACTTCTTTCCCAAACTTTGAACCCACATCCCCAGGGCCTCATGTCCACGTCTGCCGGTTTGGGCTCCTTGAATGTTGACCATCTTCCCATACCTGTGCTCATCTTCCCTGTGAGAGCTGAGTGACCCAATGCATATAAAGAAGTAGTAGGGCCCAGCATCCTGTGGGCCTGTCGCTCAGTGCTTAACTGCCTCTGGGTTCAATTCCCGGGACCAAGAAAAACAACAACCAAACCCTGAGCATGAAGTAGCTCAGAGGATAAGGATTGGCACGCAGGCATAAAATCATACAAAGGGGAAAACGCAGGCCTTTAAGTTGCCTCTTACGTTTCCACTTTTCCAATATCCTCTCATGTCTCAATCTCTCGCACGAGAGGCTGAGATAGCATCTTGCATTCCACACAAGTTGCAGGGGGCATTGGTAAATGAACACAGGTCCTCGGGGATCACATGGAATGAGCACATAGTATGAAACACATCAGTAAACCACTCTGGGCCATGTTTTCACCTTTCGTAAAGGAATCAGAGAATGATATAGCTCCTAAGTAGGGCAGAATTTTAAGTGAAGTGATACAGGTCAAAGAACTCCATTCTGTGGTGCTTCAAGTGGTCAGCATGAACCATTTGTCACCATTAAGATAACTTATATTAGTATTGCAAGATCTGTGGACCCAACGTAAGTAGACCCTGTCATTTCTGCTGGACCCAGAAGAAAGTAAGTCAAGGCATTGCCCCACTACATGTGCACTATGACACCTGGAAAGAGATTGGGATTTTTCTCTGTAGGACACAGATTTAGAGATTCCACAGGCAAAACCTCGGATGTGGCTCTGAAATCCTATTACACTCTTAGTGCTCTCCCTAATGTATAATGCATGCTGACCAGGACAAGGTAAATTTGGGTGAGCTGATGTCATCAGTCTCTCTCACTTACAATAATGGACTTTAGTGAGTGACATTGGTTTCTGTGGCTCAGGCTGTAGAAGTTGGAACTTACTGTGGAACAACGCTCACAGGTGGACATGAGAGGATCTGGACACGGCTGGAATGGGCAGAAAGTCCCAGCTGGAGAATCCCAAAGCGAAGACTTGTGGCCTCTGGGAGAATCCCTCATCAACAGAACGTGGCACTTTCCTGTCACCAACAGCCCCAGGGAGCAAGTTCCCAACGTCTGATGGATCCTCACCTTTGTGGTAAGTGTTTTGGGTCTCAACTCCAGGCAACACAGTGTCCCATGGGAAAAAACAGGCTTCGATCCTCAGCCTATCCTCCTGGGGTTATGAAAACATTCTCTGAAAACACTCTGATCCAGAGTCTACTTCCAATTTTCTATTCTTGACTCACTCTAAGACCTTGCTACAAGTGGAAGATCTGTATTGTATGAAGATCCTAGTCCTCTTCCAGGCCCTCGTCTTTGGAGCTATAATGGAAGGAAAAGTGAGAGTTACCTTTTTATGTTCATCAACAAAAGTAAGTGGACAACACACATGAAAGAATGATTTCCAAGTTGATGGACATAAAGCAGTGGATGGGGTGACCTGTCTGAGAGGAGAAGTAAACAAATTGAGCAACATGACTGCCTCAGCTCTCCTGGAGCAGGGGGAACCCAGGCAGAGCCTGGTGGTCTCCTCAGCTTGTGAAGGGAAGGGGATAGTACTAGTTGGACTTAAAGAGCAGTTGGAGGATCCAATATGAAGTGAAGGGAGCCAGCAGAGACAGGCAAACACCACGCGACCTCACTCACGTTTGGCATCTTAAAAAAAGCCAACAGAATAAAGGTGAGAGTGTTATGAGGCGTGTGATGCAAAGCTTCAGCTAGAAAGTAGGAATAAGCCCAGGAGAACAGTTGTATCTCACGGTGACTAAAATGAATAACAATACACTGATTTAAAAAATTCTCCAGATAGTACATTTTAAGTATGCGAAACCACTAATAATTACATGTGGGGCGTTTTATATGTTCATTACCTAGATTTAGGCTTTCCACCATTTACGTATATGTGAAGTGGGTGCACACCCCTATATATATTTGAATATATATATATATATATATACACATGTATATACATTTTTAATTTGGCAATTTGAATAAATAAGTATATTAGAAACCTCAATAAGAGTCAAGTAGGTACACACGTCCACAAGAATGAACTGGACCCCTTTTTCTCACTCCATCAAAAAATTAACTCCAAGTGGATCAATGACCTCCACGGAAGAGCAAAACCCGTCACTTCTTCATGAAAACAGCATAGAGTAATTGTCAGTCAGAATTCTCATCTCTGTGGAGAGTGTTTCAGGTCTCTGATCCAGGCACATCAGTGTCCCACAGAAAAACACAGACTGCCTTTCCTCACCCTATCTATCACCTTGGGTATTAGGAGAGATTTGTCTAGAAACACTCTGATCCCAATTCTATTTCCGAGTTCCTCTCTCTGAGTCTGAGCAATATCTTGCTAACTATGGAAGATCCATATCCTAGAAAGATAGAATTCCATGTCTAGGAGATTCTATTTCTGGCTTCAGTGGAAGGAAAGAGTAATAGATTTACTCTTCCAAGCAAAGCAACAAAAGAAAGTAGTGAGGTGACTCACCTAACGTCTGTTATCGTGAGAGACAGGGATGACGTCAAACCCACCCACCTGACACATGGCTCTTGGTCCTCTCATGCGTTGTACATTTGGGAGAGCATGAAGAGTAAAATAGGCTCTCAGAGCCAAGGCTCAATGTAAACTCAATCCTGATGTTATTTTAGGCCAAGGCATTTTATATCTGATACCAGGGCACAAACAACAGAAGGAGAATAATAGATGCACAGGCTCTTACCAAAATTGCAAGGCTTTGCCCTTCAAAGGCCACATGCAAGAAAGTAAATAAGAACTCATGGAACTATTGCAAAGTCAGGTATTCAGTGAGAGTTACATCCCGATCATACAAAGAACATCTGTAACTCAATCGCATGCGGAAAAATAAAACCTCTGATTTGAAAGTGGGCAAAACACCTGATGGGGCTTTTTTGGCCAAACGACTTGTACAAATGGCCTGTAACCACCTGAGGAGACAGACACTCACCGACCTATGTATTATGGAAATCCACATCTAAACCACAGTGTGCTGCTCCTTCACACAACCTCGTTGACTACATGGAAAAAAATCAGACAAGAAAAATTGACAGCAAGTATTGGAGAAATGGGGACTCCAGAGAGATTGCTTTTGGAGATTTTTAAAATAGTGCAGCCTCTTTGGGTAGTTTGGCTTTTCCTCAGTACCTGAGAGTTTCCAAGTGACTCAGTGGGAATGTGGCCCAAAGTCAAATCTTAGGTATCCACCAAAAGGAAACAAAAATATATGTCCAAACAAAGCTGTGTCCACAAATGTTGAGAGCATCGATATTCACAAAGGCCAAAGTTTTAAAGTGGCCCATTGCCTGTGAGATGATGACTGGGTAGACATAATTGGGTATGACCATTTAGTTGAAGATTGCCTTCTAATCAAGAGGAATGAAGCACCAAAGGTGCCAAAACAAATTTATTATGCAAGTAGAAGCCAACACCAAAAGACCACATGATAAGATTCCACTTTAATGTGATGTACAGAACAGGTAAACTTGTAGAGTCAGAAATTTTAAAAATACGTTTACTGCACCATTATAATTATACATGGTAGTGGGATTCATTATGCTGCATTCAAACATGCACATGATATAATCCGATAAATCTCATTCCCCAGGACTTTCCCCTTCTCTCCACTCCTCTCTCCCTCTACTCTGCTTGTTCTCCTCTACAGTTCTCCCTTCTCTTGTTATCATTTTAATTGGTACATTAAGTGGGATTTATTATAGCACAATGACAGCAGGACAGAGCATTATTTAGTTGGTTATGAATTTTAGCGGGGCTGGGCATGAAATCAGGGCCTGACCATGTTAGGAAAGCATTCTGCTTCTGAGCTACACCGCAGCCCTGGACATAGCGTGGATTCATAAGTTTGGTACCCCAGTACATGCCCCGTTCCCTCCCCTCCTTCCCTCCCAATCCCCTTCCTCTACTCTCTTCAACTCCCTTCTATTTCATGATTTCTGGTTTTTTTTTTTTTTTTTAACTATTATTCCTTTTGCCTCAATCTCTCTCTAGGTTCCACATTTGAGAGAAACGTTTTAAAATTCGACTAGCTGAGCCTGTGTTCTTTCACTCAGAAGGAATAATTTCAGTTTGCCTGGGCAAGGAGTGTCAACAGAAGATAGATGCTGGTGGGTAGGGGCTCTCTTTTGAAGAGTTTAACATTCCATAGTGAAATCGTGGCGATGGTGGCATATCTCTGGGAGTATGTCACCAACCCTGAAAGAAATGTACAAATGACATGCATGAATGTTATTTTATGTGGATTCTATTTCAACATGGTGTGTTTCTAAAGGTACCATTTAATTTGGATTTCACGGACATATGTGCCCTGAATGTCTACTCACATCCATTAATGTCTGAATGGACATAGGGAGCATTCACACCTCCTGAGACTTGAGATATTGAAAAATGCTGGCAACCTGGACCATAGGAGCAGGATAAGAGACACCTCAGTTCGTGTGGTGTAGGTGGCAAGAGCTGTGACCAGAATGAACTCTGGATCCCTCATTCTCAAGCACAGGTAAGTATATAAACTGTGCAGTGATGTTGTGTAAACAAAATGCATTGAGGATTGTGAAACAATCTGTGAGTAACAGCCATTAATCCTCGTTGCAAGTGGTCAACTTCACAACACTTTTTGTGGTAGTTATGAATGGGATTCTTGAAAAGTATAAATGTCTAAAAATGTACTGAAGCTCTGGGATTTGCTTTTCCTCACTGGGATTTTATTCTCTCTCTTCTGCATTTTCTCTTCCTTCCTTTTTTAATGCCTCCTTCTAAAAAGGTACTCTGGAACCCCATCCTATTTAACTTTTGCCTTCCCCGTCTGTGTACCAAACCCTCTCCCTCCTTTAATCTGCAAGGATGCAGCAGAGCCTTTTCTTCCACAGTTTTCAATTAAAGTTTGTCTAGCCTCTTTCCCTACGGGCCCCAAGCTGTCCCAACTGATACAGGTATCCCTAAGGTAACCAGGATGTCCTAATTAATGAATACCCAGGGGACTCTTCTCTCAGTTCTCATCTGACTTCAGCTCCCTCTGGCATCACCCTCCCTCCTTCCTCTGTGCCTGTGATGCTGCCCTTTCTCCAGTGACTTTACTCTTCCTCTTAGATTGCTTCCTCCCTCTGCTTCCAGGATTCCTCTTCCCTGTTCACGTGAATGCTAGTCTTCCCTGGGTCCCATTTGTGGCCAACACTTTCCGTGCTCTACTTCCTAGCCCAGGATTCATTAATTTCAATTCGAGGCTTCATCTACTTCAGGTGTTGAGATGCCTCCCAAGTATAGAACTGTAGGTTTAGAGCCAATTCCTGAGCACCAAAATGTCCAGCTAAGCTTGCACTTCAACATCCTGGCTCTTTCCACAGATCTCATCTCAGCATCCTGTCCTCCCCTGTAAGTGTGTGCAGGCCCCTCTTCCATTCTGCAAGAAAATGGGTGGGCATCCCTCACTCATCCAACTCAGAACTTCCTCTGTGGGATCTGGATGGACACAGGGTACTGCTTCAGAAAGCAGCAGGCTACTAGGTACAAATCAAGGGGGTATAGAGACAAAAGCCTCTGCCCTCTAAGACATCCATCTGGACCAAGCCCTCGAAGCCGGCTAGGACATTTAGTGTATTTTCCCAAAAGGCTCGCTTCCAACTTGCTCTAATGACCAGTCAGTTTTAAATCTTTACAAACCCTCAAACACCTTATCTTTTTTTTTTTTTTTTTTTTGGTCTCTGGGAATCTGCTGGTACCTAAGAGCTTGCTGAGAAAATGTCGGTCCTCGGGGGAAGTCCAACGTTTCCTAGCACCAGTATAAAATCCTGCCTGCAGCTGCATCTGTGACTGTCATCTTCCTTCCAGTTATGATAGAAACATCACTCTTGACGTTTAAGTGAACACCTTTCAGTCAGTGTTTGGGATGTCATCCCTGCTATCTTATCAGCCACCTTCTACTGTGAATTATATTTTTTTCTCTTTTCTGCTCCCATGTGGTCAACTTCTTCTCCAACCTACTTTTTCCATGAGCACTAAAACATGCTCTGAGAACGAGTGAACACACTAAATGTAAATCGATAATAAAAGGTCAAAGCCTCTTCCCTCCTTCCCATATTACTGTCAGAACACCACCAATGAAACTTTCAGCTTCTAAGCTGGTCACTCTTCTTTCCCTGTTCATCCAATACTAGATTTTACTCTGCAGGTTCCATGAGAGGCTCTCTCTAGCATTACCCCAGTGCTCATGACAAGAAAGCAAAAGGGAATATTCTGTCCTCATGGCGTCAGGAATAAGAGATAAGGCTGGAATGATAGGGAGATGGGCCCCCTGGGCAACTTCCTCAGCAGGAGATCACAAACAGTACCTGCAATTATTTGCTATAAACTTATAAACAGTCTATTTTAAAATCAGGACCTACGTGCCTGGGGTCCATGCCTCTCCAAAGAAGGATAAATGCCTGACTGATATTTTGGTTGGACTAAAAGTGCATGAATACCTCATGGACACTGAATGTCTTACCCAGGATTGGGCAGGGGACTGACTCCCTTAAACCTGTAGATCTACATAAACCCAAGGCGGTAGCCACACTTTGATATCCCTGTCTTGGGACCCCTCCCTCTTTTGGAGCTTTGCTTTCTATTACTCTAATAAATCCCCATATTGTGCCCCCACCCTTGTGTCTGTGGATTTCATCCTTCCAATTCCCGAGACAAAGAGCACGACCCCGAGCTCCCTACTTCACTCATATCACCTAATTCATTAAGAGTGTGAAAACTATGGAACACTCTCTTCTCCGGAAATTGGACGATCCCTTTCTCAGTTTATCGTTTTCTTGCCAATGGGCCACATTTTCCTGTTTCCTGGGATTCTTTCTTAATTTGTCTTCAAAGTTGAAAACTGGCTCTCTGAATATTACTGAACAGTAACATTGAGAATCAGATTCTCCCCCTCCCCAAAGATTGGCTTTTCTTCATTTCTGAGAGGAGCAGCCCTTCATGTGTTTCAATACATTGGCCAACTCTTTTGTGAGGGCTTGCATGTCTCATCGTGTGTGGTCACTCAAGTCGCTGTCCCTTTGCTTGTGTTTTGGCAGCCATTTCCTTGCGGGTCAGGAGCTAAAATCAAACCAAAGCACACCAAAAATTCTTCTGTCAGTCTTTGTGCATTGGCTGTGTGGTGGTACACTCCTTCAACACTTAGATAGCACTTTGAGAAAATCTGCCATACTCTCACTTCCTGCTTGTACTCTGAACAGGGGTCAACCTTAGGGAAATCCAAGGGTCTTCTCGGAACTTTCCTGAGCAAGCCTCCTCCTGGGTTATGTCGCTGGCCTTTTAAATCCCTGAACACACAGAGGTGCTTTCCCCTGCTCTCCTGTCCTAAAGAAGCTCTCCTCTCACCTTGTGCCCTCACTCTGGGATTTAGACTGCCCTTTGTTTCTCTCAACTGCAAACTTTAGCCTCAGGCAGCTCTAGGTATCTTTTTTTTATTTGTTTCTGCCTGAGAGTGTGTTCTTGAAGATTGCATCCCCTGTTTTATTTCCTGGAGTGAGTTCCACGTTGGACCCAATAGAGTGGAGCATTTGCATGAGCTCTTGGGGGAGCTCAGAGAAAGGTAAAGGCTATGAATGCAGTCAACTGGTCAATAAGGTCTGCTCCACTCCACCTAGCATCAGGTATGAAGCCTGTGCATCTTGCTGATACCTACTGCTCCACTCTAGAGCTCCACCAAGGCAGGGAGGGTGTAGAGCAAGAGCCAGGATAAATGCCACACAATTTTCTGAACTTTTCTTCTCTTGGTTACTTTTTTTTTTTTTTTACAATTTTTTATTTGTTCTAATTATTTGTACATGACAGTAGAATGCGTTTATACATTTTGATAATTCATACATAAACAAAGTGTGGTTTCTCATTTTTCTGGTTTGGATACATTTTGATGGATATTAAATATACATAACGTGAAATTGACTGTTAATCCCTTTTAGATACACAGTTCCGTGGTAGAGATGTACCTTCAAATTATTGTACATACGTCTCGCCACTATCAATTTCCAACAATTTTTCTTAGTAACAGACCCGGTGTGCCCATTGCACCATAACTTATTTCCTCCTCCTCCTCACAGGCTTCAGTCCCCTGTATTCTACCCTCTTTCTCTGAGTTTTCGGATTCTACATATCTTCTTGTATGTGGAATAGTATCATGCATGCCCTTTTGTGCCTGGCTCACTTCACTAACAGTTCTTTTCAAGTTTCACCCATGTGGTAGCTCATTATAGAGTTCCATTCTCTAAAGGTGGAAACAATTGCATGTAGATGCCCCGTTTTCTTTATCGGTTCATCCACCCATGGATATTTAGGTTGTTTGTATATTTTGGCTGTTGTGAATTGTACTGCAATTAGCCCCTTGCCTGAGGTGTGGGGGGGGGGCAATACTGCATGATCCACATAGGAAGCCATCTCAGATAGAAAACTCATAGAATCAGATAGAAGAGTGGTGGGTGCCTGGGGCTTAGGGGCAAGGGAAAGGACAAGTCTCTTAGTTGACAGGCATAGGTTTTCAATTAAGCAAGAGGAACAACTTCTGGAGATGTACTGTATAACTTTGTGCCATAGCTGACAACTCTGTATGGTACACATACACCTTGTAAAGAGTGTAGATATTACGTTAGTTGTTCTTACACAGTATTAGAAGTAACATTCTCTCAGGGAGTTCTTTCCTCTCCCTCAGACTCTTAACCTTCTAGAGTCTATAGGGGCCTTTCCTTAGGTCACACGCAACCCTCAATGAATAGATGTAAACCGCTTAGTACACTGTGCCGTTTGTGCAGTACTGGGTATTGAACCCTGGACCCATCTGCCACTGTGCTACACCACCAGCTCTATTCATTTATTTATTGTATTAAATTTTGAGACAGGGCCTGCTTCAGTTGCCAGTGCTGGCCTCGAACTTGCAATCCTCCTGTCTCAGTCTCCCCAGTAGAGGGAATTACAGACGTGTGTGCCCCGCAGCCCTCAGTTTAGAACAGTGCTTAACGCACTGCAATCTCTCAGCAAATCTCACTTTTATCACAAATTAAACATAGAATCCCGTCGTTATCGACTGCTTTCGTCAGTTTTACACTGAGGTCTTTTGTATGTGTTGGAGGTCAAGCCTGAACAGGAAAGTCATCAGAGATTGATGCCCCTGTGCCCTCGAGGCTGTAAGATAACCCGAAGGCAGGCTGACACGCTCCCTGTAGGTCCTCAGGGCCTAGCCAGCGTCACCTAGTGGAGGCTGAACCCAGGAGGCGCGACCCCGCCCCCAGAAGCCACCTTTTAACCTAGGCACCCCAGCAGGTCGGAACCACTTCTGTCCCGGACTCTAAGAGGCGGGGCTGGGTGGGGGCTGGGGACCGGAAGGGTGAGGGTCCTGTCTTCCCCGTGCTCCTCCCTTTGACGTGGGCCGTGGGCGCGGGACTCCGCATTCCCGCGGGGCAATGTGAGCGTGTCCCCGAGCTCAGCTGGCCAGCCGCCCCGCAGGCGTTAGGCACGGCGGCCAGAGGAAGCTTCGGCGCGCGCCCGCGGTCCCCCTGCATCGCTCAATTTCTCCCGCAGGGCCGGAGAGAAAGCTCGGGGCACCGCCGGAAGCGCTGCCCTCCTCCCCGCCTCCTTCAGGAGCTTCCCGGGTCCCTCTAGGATGCGGGGAGGTCGGCTTTAGTCGGTGTTCCTTTGCGTTTGCCGGGGATCTTGCTTGGCGAAGGTAGAGGAGACCCAGGCGGAATGGAAGGGTCACGCAGGGGTTCCCTGCCCAGGCTCTGCTGTCACTGGTCCCCCCCCCCCCGCCCCCCCCAGGTACTGCCTCACTTGCCACCTGGCTGTAGTGTGCCTGGCTTCGGGCAAGCCACTTAAGCCTCCAGCCTGTCTCTTCCCAGGTGGCATGGGGAGCATGTCCCCTACGCCTCTGGATTGATGTGAAGGTCGGATGTCACGGTGTATATGAGTGTTCAGCGCAATGGCTGGCACCCGTGGAAACGCTTAAGTAGACCTTGAAATTTTAAACATGATTCGTTTTGTAACATGCCCTTGCTCTAGCTTGGGAACCCCTCTACCGAGAGTCTTCTCTCTGCCCCTCCCTTCGGAGCCAGATGACATGAGGGAAGTTTAGGTCCTCTGTGGCCCTTTGTCCACCTCCTTCTTACCTCTCATCCTGCCACTGACTGTCATTCCATCACTCCCTCTGAAGGTTTTCATTACCTAAAATCGCCAGCACTGAACTCTGCATTGCCAAACGCAGTGCAAACTGTGTGGTCTTTAAATATTTGCTCTTCCTTCCTCCCCTCATGGCATGCAGCATTCTTTCCTTCTGGAAACTGTCTTACCTTTTGACTTCTGTGACACTATTCTCTTGATGTCCTTACTTTTCTGGCCATTCATCCAGTCCTGTTGTTACATCCTCCTCCTCCTCCACACTTGAAATATTTGAGTTTCTTGGGTTTGGTGCTAAGGCTGGCCATCATCATGCTCTTTCTAAGACAAACTTTTTATACCTCCTCTTAATTACATATGTCTTTTTTATTGTAAACAAATGGGATACATCTTGTCATATGTCTTTTTTAATACCGTGCAGTTTAAGAGAATCAGGAATACACAAAATGTTGGATAAATTAGGGTTTTACTAGTTGCAGGGAAGGAAAATGCATGCCATGAAGAATCTTAGAGTGTATCCAGAAGACTGTTGGGAAGAACATATGAGTCATCAATACTTTTTTCCCCTCAGTCCACATCATTTCACAGGTCTCCACAATATAATAACACAGTTTTTATCCAGTATGTTCAGTTGAATATTTGATGGCACCTTGAATGCCACCTGAGGAAGGACAAAGCTATGCCTTTCCTCTCAAATTTAGTTCCTTTTCATGTTATCATACCACTCAATTGCATCACAGTCTCTTAACTTGCATACTGTATTCCTCTGGAAATTGCCTGTGTCACCTCTTTCTCTCTTCCCTTTTTTGTCCTATTCATAGCAAGGACCATTGGTTTTGCTTCTGGTTATTTATCATGTTTTTTTTTCCATCCCCACTCAGGTTCTGTATCCAGATTTTCATCATGGCATACTCCGTATTTCATTTTCAACTGTTCCTAACTGCCATTAACCACATTCAATGGGACTTCTCTGCAGTCCACATATTTCCTTTTTTTTTTCTTTTATTTTTAGTTGTAGATGGACACAATACCTTCATTTTTTATTTATTTTTATGTGGTGCTGAAGATGGAACCCAGTGCCTCACATGTGCTAGGCAAGTGCTCTACCACTGAGCTGCAACCCCAGCCCCTGTCCATATTTCTATGGGATATTTTGAAAACAAGTGTTAGAGAATGTCACACACAAAATGCACACACATGTATGCTTAAACAGATGTATGCATGCCCACATGTACATACACACACACACACACACACACAGAGTAGTACCCTCTGTTTCCATGACTACAAAGTCTTTTCTTACTGTTACAAATAAAATCAAAACTGTTAACTTCTCCTGTCCTCTCCCTAAAGGTCAGGGCCTGTTTGGGACAAGGGAGGCACTTAGTATGCAGAATTTAAAGGAATACTCATGCTCAGAGTTGGAGAAGTGGAATATTGACCATAGAGAATGAGTGTCTGTTTTAATCTGGAATCTTGCCTCTGCTGGTATCTTGCCTTGATCTCAGCCCTGCCATCCTTTCACTTTCACCCTTATCAAAATAATTGCTAGCATTCGATGAATCATTGCAATCATTTGTAATCAGTTTTATTGTCCTTTGTGCTTTTCAGGCACTGTCACTGAATTCTTGCATAGCCCTATTTAAGTCAGCTATTTATCATCATACTACACTGCTGTCTACAGGTAAGACCCAAAGAGGTTCTATAACTTGCTGCTGTTATATATCTATTAAGTGGCTGAGGGTCAAGTGCAGGTCATCTGGTTACAAACCAAGTAATGAGACTGCCTGACATTCATTATCTGTCATTGCCTGCCCACATCACACCACTCATCTCCTTGTGCTTTTTAATTTAGTCATATAAAATATATTCAGTTCCTCAAGCCTGTTGCAATAACTGTGACCACTGGACCTTTGTACATGCTGTGCCTTCTGTCAAGACTGACTGACCATTACAATTAGTGTATGTGCCATAGTCCTTCAGATTTCAGCTTTATTGACACTCAGTTCTTCCTTCTACGAAGTCTAGCATATAGTCCTCTTATTGTGATCCACATAGAAATGTGCTTCTTATCATCAGAGCACTCCATACAGAATTATATTTTTATTAATGTCTTACTGATTAATTTTAGATTATCTTCTTACCTATGAGCAAAAGGAAATATAGCATCGTGCTTGATATTACTCACCAATGAATTCTCTGGATCTAGCACAGTGCTTGTTATGTGGTAAATATTTGCAATGTCTATGTGGCAAAAAAAGAAAGAATTCAGCATTCTTGATAAATTGAAAGAAGAATGGCATATATCTGTGAAAAGACCCCATGGTTTAAGAGCACCAGAAATACAAAAATAGTTAAATTGGGCTTATTACTCATTGTAGTGAAGGAGAATGCATGATATGAGGAATAGTGGAATGTTTCAGAAAGACCACGTTAGAAAGAACCTAGTATTTGGGTTTTGGTTAGCTAATTCTGGTATTTATGATTACCAAGGGAAATACTTGGCCTCACTGTGAGTAATAGTTCATAATATTAACAACATGGAAGCCTAGTTGTGTAAGGCCTGTACCAAATGTCAGGAGTAAATTTTCCCTCATATGACTTAAGAGTAGAGAATTTGGAGAAGAGTGATGCAAGAACCTGAAGAGGAAGGCAGAGTTGGGCTGTGCAGGGCCTGAGAGATCATTTTTCTGGAAACCAACTTCATCCTGATAGCAAAGAGAAATGATGCACTTCAATTTATGTGTCAAGGATGGTAGAGGATCAGATTTTTCCTTTATTTGTTAATTTTCAAGTTCTTTTGCCATACATTAATGGGCTCTGACAGAACACATGATGTCTGGGTCAGAAACAATGGGCTTTTTTTCTTGCAGTAAAATTGTTGTAAAAGGGCTAGGGATAAGCTCAGTGGTAGACCTCTTGCCTAGCATGTGTGAGGCCCTGGGTTCAATCTTCACTACTGGAAAAAAAATATAGCCCAAAAGTTGTTGCCAGAACTTGTTGCTTTACAGGATCTACATGTCCTCTAAACCCTCTGGGGAAAATTAAGGTGAACTTACCTGGATGTCTTCACATGCAGAAGGTAGTGATACTGAGCTTGGGAGAGCTAATGCCTTTAGAATGAGCAGAAGCAATCCTGCTATTTGTGGGAGCTGTTACCTCAATCCTCAGGGTTGCTCACTACAGAGAGACCTGAGAATTCCCCTGGTTAAAGAGTGTGGGGGCTGGGGTTGTAGCTCAGTGGTAGAGTGCTTGCCTAGCACATGTGAGGCATTAGGTTTGATCCTCAGGCCACATTAAAATAAATAAAGGTATTGTGTCCACCTGAAACTACAAAAAATATTTTAAAAAAAGACTGATTGGGTCTTTGAATTCTTGGCCTACCTAGCAAAAACATGAAGGGATGTTCAGGGCCCATGGTGGATTTACTTTCCCAACACTGTGTTTATAAAGATTAAGATTTGGAAGTCTGGCTCATTACATCAAGAAACCTAGCCCTGAATTGCTGCCTTATGCTATATATGAACAATTCCCATCAGGTCACAAGCATGTAATAATTTCTCCTGAGTGCCCACATTCCTCTCCAGCTGCTGCCCGTCTCTGCCACCCTATTAATGGTAAGAGAAAACATAGCATAGCCTGGGATGACGCCAGTGAGAAGAGAAGGTACAAGTATGATGATACTTTGATAAAAGAAAAGAAGAGCTTCCAACCTCATGAGGAAGGAAGGACAGCGGGAGAAAAAAATGGTGATGTTTGGGCTGGTGACATGGAAATGCTTGAACCTATAGGTACTAGTGCTCCATGGAATCATGAAAATGCCCATCCCCAAGGGGTGATGTGTGCAGGCAGCATAGAGATCTGGTGCAAAGAGGCCAGTAACCCAAAAAAGGCTCCAACCTTTCCCACTCTAAGATTAATGTTCTCTTTTTTGTTGAACTTAAACCTGTAGTCTTAATTTCCTAATATGTAATGAAAACACTGCTTGATGTAATCTAAAACTTAAGTTTCACAGTGTGTAGTTAGATGGAGCTTTTTTTTTTTTTTTTACTAGGGATTGAACCTGGGGTACTTTACTACTGAGCCACATCCCCAGTACTGTCTTTTTAAAAATTTTGAGAGAGCATCTCACTAAATTGCTTAGGTAATCATAAGCGCTGAGGCTGACTTTGAACTTGCAATCCTCCTACCTCAGCCTCCAGAGCCGTTGATATTACAAGCATGCACTAGAGCACCCAAGTAGTTGGAGCTATTTTTAAGTTACAAAACCATGTGGTAAAAAGGTAGCCATTTTGTGCCTCCCCAACACATCTCCCTTTATCCTCATTCTTCCAATCATAATGTATATAGTATAGTAGGTGATCCAGTTGTAACTATAGCCCTTGCCCTTGCCCTCCCCAATTTTAAATTAGTCAGTCGAGTAGATTGTAACCCAAACTCCTCCTAGAGCAAGGGGCAGTGCTACATTAGCGCAGACTTCTTAGCCAGTGTGCTAGCTTGACTAACTCTGGACGGTGACACAACCTTCTGCAGAAGTGAATTTTGCCTTCCAAGTAACTTCTGAGCACATATTTGATTTCTTGCAGCACCCTGATATTTCTAACACTGCCAACATCCAGGCTTGTCTCACCAAGAAAGTCTTATCTTGCACTTACTATGGGAGATGGTACTCCCTGAAGTATTTGATTTCCATAGGAACTCAGGTAATTGATCTCTCTTTTGTGAACCACTTTTTCCAAATTGGATTTTTAACAGTCAGATACTTTGTTCTGAACTTGCTAATATTATCTTTAGATGAGTGAGCAAGTGGCCTATTGGGCTTTAGGGCAGGCATATGACCCTTCCTCCAAAACTGTAGGAGGAATAACCCTACTTAATCTGTTTTGCTCCATTGTATACTGATATTTATATGTGTTCATTTTATCACTTTTGTACTATTTTCATGTATTATTTAATATTTACTAGTTAATTGATAATACACTATCAATTATAGTCTCATTAATCATTTAATAATTATATTTAACATGTACTGATTTCTTGCACTGTGCCAGTTACTATAATAAGCACTCACAAAAACCATGAGTTTTTTTTTTTTTCATTCTCCACATTACTGATGAGAAAACTAGGTCCCAGAGAAGTTAAATGATGGTACATAGGTAGTATGGGGTAGCAGGGAAAGCTTCATAGATCTGTAACCCCTGTAGTCCTACAGGGCCCATATCCAAAATGAGTCCTTGGTCTTGTGAGTTAATCCTACCATCTTCAAATTCTTACTTATTTGTCAATGAATTTGTGTTTTGTAGGTGAGGTCTGATGGAATAGTGCAGTATGTCCTGAGTGTCTATAACTCATGATATGTATTCTAGCTTCTGCCACTTCCTTGCCTCCCTGAGACAAGTTCTCTGCTGCCTACTCACCCCCAGAATGCCCCTCTTCTGGCCTCCTATGTAACTATTGCTGTATTTCCTCTTCTGGGTAGGGTCTTGGTATAGGAACAGGGAAGGGCAGGTCTGAGATTCTAACTTGTAGGGCAGGGCTCCTGGACACCTGTGAGCACCTTTGCTTACCTTATTGATGTCCCTTTCTGAAAGAGAACAGCATTCAACAGCAAATAGAAACACTATGACAGGTTCAGAGATCAACTGAGGAAGAAAGTGAGACAAAATTTTCCTGATTTTGAATAAAGAACTCCACATTTTCATTGTGCACAAAGCCTCTCATTACATAACTTGAACTACATGGTAGAGGAGGGCCACAAAGTCAGAACTGCATAACTGCAAATCTGGTTTCATTTCTTTTTCTCTTCTTTCCTTTAATAAAGGGGAAGCAATTGAACAGGTAATGTATATACTCTTGATATAAAATTGAAAAGTTAAAAAATATACAAAGGGTTTCTCCCATCCCTATTGTGGAACCACTCAGAATTCCTCCCCTAAGACTACCACTCTTCTGCAAGTCTCTTCTATACCCTTCCAGAGGTACATCATTCACATACGTGTATTCCAAACACTTCTTCTCTTATATAAATGGTTAAGTATCAAATAGTATTGTGGACCTTATATTTTTTTCCTTTCAAAGTGTAACTGGAAGTATTTTCTGTGAAATAATATAAAAGCAAATATTGTGGGGTGCTTGTCATGCCATTGTTTCAAGTGCTTAAAACCTATTAAATTGATTCTCATTTTACCCCAATGAAGCAGCTGTTATCCTCATTTTATATATGAGGAGACCAGAGAACATAAACTTTTAAAAACTTACCAAAGTTTAATGTGGCTAAAAGAGGAAGAACAAAGATTTGGATCCATGTAGTGTAGCTCCAGACTGTATAGTTCAACACTAAGCTAAATAATGTTCTATTTTTTTCAATAACTGCATGGTATATGGATATGCTCTCTTTCAGTTAGCTAGTCTTTTATGGATGTATACTTAAGGTTTCCCCAATTTTAGGTTAGTAAAGACAATACTGCATTGAATACAGTCTTATATAACATAATTTCATACCCCTTATAAGTACACACAAGGGATAAACTCATAAAAGTAAGATTTCAGGGTCAAAGGGTAAATGCATTCTAGGTCAATAGATATTGCTAAATTGTCCCCTATATAGATGACATCAATTCACTATATAGATGACATTGATTCACATCAGCACTAACAATGCTGCCACTAACTCTGTCTCTTCACATCCTCACCGAATCAATGGATTTCAAAGGCTTGTATATTTGGTGATATACTTCATAATGGATATTTGAGATATTTTGATAGCATTGGGATTCTACAATTTAGGAGTTGATGCATTACAACAACTATTGGTATAAAAAACAATACACCACCCAGGCGCAGTGGTGCATGCCTGTTATCCCAGCGGATCGGGAAGCTAAGGCAGGAAGGACCCGAGTTCAGTGTCAACCTCAGCAAAAGCAAGGCACTAAGCAACTCATTGAGACCCTGTCTCTAAATAAAATGCAAAATAGGGCTGGGGATGTGGCTCAGTGTTTGAGTGACCCTGAGTTCAATCCCTGGTACCAAGAAAAACCAAAAACAAAAACACTATACTGTTCCTCTTTCCAAAACTTAAATAAATAAGAGACTTCTTATTAGGAAGTTCAGCCCTTAGTCATGATAATAGTATTTTAAAATATTGCTAGACTTTTTTTTCAAGTATATTGCTTAGGATAGTTTTATGTATGTTTATGAGACAATTAGTTTATAATTTATCCTTCTCAAATTGTCCTTGTCTAGGTTTGGTACCAAGAGATGCTGTGTAAAACACAACAGGTAACCTCTACCTCTATTCTCTGAAAACGTTGTGTAATATTGGAATTATCTCTTATTTGAATATAGACAATGCATTTATTAAGCCATTTGGGCCCAGAGATTTTTTTATAAAAGTTATTAAATTACTAATTCCATTTACTTAATTTTAAAATTTCAAATCATGTTTTTACATCATTTCTTCATTTAAAGTTATATTTTACTGCTTGTCCACTTCCTCTAAACTTTTCAAATTGCTTGCCATAAAGATCTCTAGGCATGTGGTTTTCCCAAAGCACACCACTTTTTTGTTTTGTGATACTAGGGATTTAACCCAGGGACGCTCTATCACTGAGTTACATCCCTACATCCCTAGATCTTTTTTTTTTTTTTTTTTCGACACAAGGTTGCCCAAGCTGGCCTCAAACTTGCAGTCCTTCTGCCTCAGCTTCCAGAATTACTGAGATTACCGGTATACATCACCACACCCATACACACTTTTGATTCTTGATATTAGCCATTTGCATCTTTACTCATTTTTTCCTTTCTCTATCTCATCCAAAATTTATCAGATTTACAGATTTCTCAAAATACTGGTGAGATGTTTTGTTAAAACTCTATTATGTTTGTTTTCTCTTTCCTTTATGTTTTGTCTTTATTGTTTTTCTTTATATTTTCTAATGTATGCATTTTTTTTTTTTTTTGCAGTGCTGGGGATTGAACCCAGGGCCTTGTGCTTGCAAGACAAGCACTCTACCAACTGAGCTATCTCCCCAGCCCTAATGTATGAATTTTTAAGGCTATAAATCTCCACTTAAATTAGCTATATTTTTCTAGCTTGGCCTGTGCATTTCCATTACCATTCAGTTTAATATAGTTTTGAATTTGCACCCAGATGATGCAAATCAGGCTTCAAGTGGGAGCTGATATACTTATGGTTTGTTCCTTCTGACTCAGAAAGTGTGGGCTACTGCAGTCTCACTTAAAAGGGAGGGATTGGTTCACCAGCATCGCCATCTTTAGTTAGCTCTGAGATTTGACTTTTATCTCAAGTTTATCACCAAAACACAACTAACTTTTGCAATTGTTTATTTTCCTTTTTAATCTTTATTTTTAATTGACACATATTTGTACATCTTTGTGGTATATAGTACAATGATTCAATAAATATATATAATGCCAAATGATCAAATCTGGATCCCCATTTCCTCAAATATTTTTCATTTCTATATGTTTGGAACATTCACACTCACTTTTTCTAGGAATTTGGAAATATATTATAAATGGTTAGAGGCTATGGGTACCTGATGGTGCTGTAGAACACCAGAACAAATTCCTCCTATCTAACAATATTTTGATACACATTATCTAATCTCTTATTTCCCATCCTGGCCCTTTCTAGTTTCTAGCAACCACTATTCTACTCTCTCCTTCTCTGAGATTGACCTTTTGACCTTTCACAAATTAGAACAGTCAGCATTCATCTCTCTGTGCCCAACGTACTTCACTTAACACAATGTCCTCCAATTCCATCCACATTGCCAAAAATTACAGGTTTTCATTCTATTTATGGCTGAATAACATTCCATTATATACACCACATTTTCTTTATCCATTCATCTTTTCATGAATTCTCTGGTTAGTTCCATATCTTGACTATTGTGTACAGTGTACAACTATTTATTTTCAAGCAGACAATTGTGGGTTAAAGTTAGTATTAAGTCCTCAGTTTATTCTGTAGGATCTGTCTTCTCTTAAGAAATCCAGTAGTTCCTCACTGTCTTCTTAAAACTGTTTTTGAAATTATTTTTTTATTTCACCTGAGTTTTTTAGTTACTGCCACGGGATCATTGGTCCTTATAACCTGATTCACATTTATCAGAATTTGAAGTCTGCAATCTTGGATATAAACATGCATCACTTAGACCTATCTCATTCACTTCTTTCTACTTACTGTGTCTACTTGATCTGAGAAAGGCCATTTAAATTTCTATATGACTAATTTCTATGTTTTTCCTTGATCCTCTATACTTTTTTTTCTTGGTGGAAGTTCTCTTTTTCCAGTTGTACTATTTTCCCCCTTTTTATCAATGTTGATGTTATGTTGCTTTCCATGGAATTGTACTCTTTTGAAATAAAATGCATCCTTCTTTTCTGGTTTCTTGCATTCTAATCTTAATCCATTCTGCTCTAATTTTAATTCCTTCTAGGTTGATTTTAAGATTGTGAATCACACTTTAAAAGTGATATTCCATTGTCTGTAATATCAACTAGGCTAGGCTAGGCTTTACATACTCAATGCAACTTCCCCTCATAGTTGGCCGTAGTGACATTCCATATCATATTCATTTCAGGATGAAGTTTCCATTTGAGTGAAGTAAGCCAGTCTCAGAAAGTCAAGGTTCAGAGTTTTTCTCTCATATGTGGAAACTAGAGCAAAATAAAGGAGAGAGAATAATTGGATATCATAAATATATAGGGAAAATCAGTAAAGTAGAAGAAGGAGATTGAGAGGGAGAGAGGAGGGATGATAAACAGGAAGAAATGCAGAATGAATTTTTTTAAATTATGCTATGAGCATATGTAAATATAACATAGGGAATTTAACCTTTATGTATAAGTAGAAAGAACCAATCAAGCTGGATGTGGTGGTGCACACCTATAATTTCAGCAGTTCTGGAGACCGAGGCAGGAGGATTGCAGGTTCAAAGCAGGGGCGGGGGATGTGACTCAGTTGTTAAGTACCCCTGGGTTCAATCCTCAGTACCAAAAAGCAAAAACAAAAAAATCAAAAATAAGTAAATAGATGAGTGAAAGGGAAATCAGTAAGGAAGGAGAATGGGTGGAGGGAAGAGGGGGAGGGAAAAGGGTGGAACATGAACTGAAATCAAATTCCATGCATGTACAAATTTGTCAAAATGAACCTAAATACTATGTATGACTATAATGCTCCATTAAAAATAATATATATAAATAATATATATTATATATATGATTTTACATAATATAATATATTGTGTGTATATGTATATATATATATCCAGCTCTAAAAGCTTCTGCATGGAGGTAAAAGAAAAAAAATCTCATGATGTTATTTGAAAGACATGAAAGGATGAAATGTATCTGACATATCAATAGATGGGAGAGAGGCCTGACACAGTGGAGCATGTCTAGAGTCCCAGCTACTTGGGAGCCAGTGGCAGGATAATGGTGAGTTTGAGGCAATGAAGTAAGATCTTATATCAAAAATAAGTAAGTTAATAAATAAATGAACAAGGCATATTGTGACCTATTTTTAAAGCTTATATTTTTGGATTACAAGTACCATAGACCCAGGTAAATCACGTGGACATGCTTGAATACAATAGGTATATATAATACTGTCCCTGGTGAAAGTCACCTCAGTTATTCTTTTTATTATGAGAGCTTCCTTAGCCATTTTGTAAGGATAGGTCAGCAAGTGACAAAGTATCTTAGTTTTTCTCCTTCTAGATATGTCTTTATTTACCTTTCATTTGTGAAGGTTTGAAATGAGAACTCTCTTCTCACTAGAATTGTTCCCCTATAAATAACATGTCATTTTATATTTTAGATCAAGTTTGAATTTACAGAATTACTGTGAAGGGAGTAAAGAGAGTTCCCATCTATCCCATATCCAGATTCCTACATTATTATTATTATTAACTTATGTTAGTATGGTATATTCTTCTCAATTCATGAACATGCTAAGTGATGTATTATTATTAACTAATGTCTGTATTGTATTTGTATTCTGTTCCTTCACAATATCCTTTTCATATTTAAGATCTCATCCTGGATAGTAAATTATATTTAGTAGTCTTGCCTCCGTAGGTTTCTCTTGGTTGTAACAATTCTGTAGATTCCTGTGATTTTTATGCACTCAGTGGTCTGAAATTAATATACTATTCCAAAGTTCTTTTAATTAGTGCTAGTAATGGTATGTCTTTTACTCAACTTCTCAGAATCTTTGAATTTAAAATGGGTTCTTGCAGACAACATAAAAATGTTAATGTTAAAAAATACACTCTGACAACTTCTGTCTTTTGATTGGTATTTGTACAACATTCAGTTTTTCTAGTTCTAAAATATCTGTATTTACCTTTCAGTCCTGAAGGATATTTTCAGATATTTTCAAATATTTTCCTTTCTGCTAGCTTGTTTGTTAGCTTTCTTACTTTTTTGTATCTCTGTGGGTTACTTGAATAATTTTAGAATTTCGTTTTCACTCCTCTCTAGTTCTTTTTTTGCCTCCTATGATTTGAATTGAAAATTTTAGTTTTAAAAAAATTAGTCAGGTGTAGTGGCACATGCCTATAATCCCAGTTGCTCAGGATGTTGAGGCAGGAGGATCATTAGTTCAAAGCCAACCTCAGCAATTTAGTGAGGCTCTAAGCAACTTAGTGAGAACCTGTTTCTAAATAAAATATTTTTAAAAGGTCTGGGGATATTGTGGCTCAGTGGTTGAGTGCCCATGGGTTCAATCCCCAGTATAAAAAATATATATATATATATATGTATATATGTATTTTCCTTCTTAGTGTATCAAACATGCTTACCTAAAAGTTTTTAAGTACTGTTCACCTCACATGTATAGCATGTAACTGTTATTAGAGTTGCCCTGTCTCTTCTTACATTACTGTCATTCATTTCACTTTTTTATATACTATAATCACCTGATACATTATCACTCTTGTTATTTAAATACTTGTTTTAAGTAAATTAATAATAAGAAAAAAAAAATGTATTTTCTTAGTTTATCCTTCTCTGAAACACTTCATATAAATTCAAATTTATTTGGCTGAACATTTTGTATAAATCCTAATTTCTGACATATAATTTTCCTTCTTTATTCAGGACCAGTCTGATTCCAGTGTATGAGAAACGACCCCAAAGTACTGTGAGACTGAAGTACCCAGACAGATTCAGGGTAATAGAACACAGTTTTTGAGGGGACATAGTGATGGAAATCTGGTTCTGGGAAGCAGTAAAAGCAGTGGATCCACACAATTTGAGTAGAAAATGGGGGGATTATAAAGTGGTCTGGACAAAAGAAAAGTCATCCAGACTGGAATGTACCTGAGTCATCTTAAACTAATATCAAAGGCATAGGGTACTTATGATTGTAAAACTCCATATACCACTTAATGATTTTGTCTGTTTACAGAGTTCTGAGAAACTACATGGGGAATACAGACCAGGGGATACTGGGACAGTTGTGGTAATTGCAATTCAAAAAGACTTGACACATCAAACTAAATCCTTATATTCCTATATACTTTTTTTCCCATTTCTGCATTGCAGGTCTAATGTTGATAATACCCTCAATTTTTCTTTGTTCTGCAATATTTTTTTTTTTTTTGCTCTGCTGGGGATTGAACCCAGGGTCTCGTGCTTGTGAGGCAAGCACTTTACCAACTGAGCTATCTCCCCAGCCCTCTGCAATTTTAAAGAATGATTTTTGCTAGGAATATAGTGATCCTAGGTTAATAAATTATTTTTTACACTAAATTTTTCCTCTTTTTTTGGCACTGGAAATTGAATCCCGGGGCACTATACCACTGAGCTTTATCCCTTGCCCTTTTAAATTTTAATTTTGAGACAGGGTCTTGCTAAGT
This sequence comes from Sciurus vulgaris, assembly GCF_902686455.1. Taxonomy (NCBI): domain Eukaryota; kingdom Metazoa; phylum Chordata; class Mammalia; order Rodentia; family Sciuridae; genus Sciurus; species Sciurus vulgaris. The sequence continues at coordinate 93,023,266 of NC_136471.1, read as the reverse complement.
TGCTGACGCTGGCCTCCAACTGGCAATCCTCCTGCCTGCTCCTCCTGAGTTACTGGGATTACAGATGTGCACTACTGCACCCAGGTCCCCTACCTTTTCTTTGCATGGCTAGTGACAGCATTCCACCATAATTCTTATCATTGTTCCTCTTAAGATAAGGGTTTTATTCCTGGTTTTCTTCAAGATTTCCTCACTGTCTTTTCCATTCTCAAGGTTGAATATGACATGCAATGATGTAGTTTTTTTTTTTTTTTTTTTGGTTTTTATATTGTTGACATCCTCTGAGCTTACTAGAGGTATGATTCTGTACCTATCATTAATTTTGTAAATTTCTCATACATTATTCCCTCAAATATTTCTTCTGATCTCTTTTTTCTTTCTTCTAATTTTCCAATTTGGGGTACATCATACATTTTTTAATTGTTCCAGGGTTCTTGGATGTTCTATCCTGCTTTTTTAATTTGTATTTTTTTCTTTTTGCATTTAATTTCAGGAAGTTTCTATTGACCCATCTTCAAGCTCAGTTATTCTTTACCAGGTCACATCTGCTAATCCCATTGAAGGTATTTCACAGTATTGTGAATTCTGGCATTCCTTTTGATTCTGTCTTATAGCTTCTATCTATCTACTTTATCTATTTATCCTTGCATGTGTCTATTTTTTTCCATTAGAACTCTTAACATATTAATTGTTATCATTTTAAATTCCCTGTCTGATAATTCCAACATCTGTGTCATAATAGAGTTGATTTTAATGTTTGACTGTGCCTTTTATTTTCATTGTTGAAAGTTGGACATGTTTTATCAGGAAGTAGGGACAGGGATAAATGGGCATATGACATGTAGATTTATGTGAATAGGAACAAAATTTGAACTTTGTTCAAAGTTCCCTGTAGCACTAAGATTCAAAGTCTGCAAATTTCTGTGGTCCCATTGCTTTTGACTTTGGGATTCTCTGAAATATTCCTTCTCAAAGAAAGTTTTATATGTAACATAAAGAGGTCATTCTATAATCTTCCATGTATAATAATAATGTACCAATTAAAATTTAATTTAAAATAAATAAATAATAAATCTCAGTGCTTTTAGTGGATTTTGTCCCTGGCTTGCGACCTTCACAATTTTGTCTCCACCCATTCTTTAAATGAGACCAGAAGGCTATAGGCAACTTGAGTAAGAAGGTCTTCCCCTTAGCTCTAAACAAGGCTCTGTAAAGTGTTCCTCCTGGAGACTTGGCCTTTATTATGGAGAAGGCTCTGGGAGTGCTCCACATGATCATTCTTTCCTATCAGACACCTAGGGGACTACTCTGAGATCTCCACAGTCAGAACCTGATAGAATTCCTACAGGTAAAAAACCCGTGAGACTAATTGGTCCTGCACACCCAAGAGTACACCTCTCTGAAGTTATTCACTCTTATACTAGTCCATATTTCAAAATTACAATGTAAATTTCTAACCAGATATATTTCAATTAATTTCTTTTCCTGTTAACCATATCTTGGTTGTGACTCTCTGGATTCACCTGTTCCTTAAATTTCAGTATAGTGGTTTGCCCTGACAACTTAGTTGTCTGATGAAACCAAGAAAATTCATTGATTTTTAAGTTTGCCCAGCTTTATTTTAAAAGTAAGAGTTGCAAATTCAAAGCACTTTACATGTTAGTACCTCTTTGGTTCCTCAACAATATATGAGTATTGTTTTTAACTCCCAAGTACATTCTCCTGAAACTCTGATGATTCAAATGCTGGACCATTTTTTGTCCCATAGCTCCCTAAATCTCTGTTGATCTTTGTTTACTTGTTTTTCCTCTTTTTCCATTTTGAGCATATTCTGTTGGTCTGTAGTCAGGTTCACTGATTCTGTCTTCTGTCCTGTCCATTCTACTATGGAACTCCCGTAAGTTTATAAATTTTGTTTATTATACTTTTTGTTTTATAACTTCTACTTAGTCTTTTTCTATAAGTTCTATAACTTGGCAGGGATTTTCTGTTTTTTACTCACTTCACAGCAGTCCTTAATTATTTCTTCAATCCATTTTATACTGGCTACTTTAAAATCTTTATGAGACTCTGCTGGTGTCAGTCAATTGTTTTTTCTCATTTAAATTGTGATTTCCCAGTTCTAGATACAATGAATAATTTTCTTTTAAGCCCTGCATATTTTATATATTACATAAAGAGATCCTTGATCTTTTTCTATCCTTCTATTTTTACATGAAGCTTCTTTGTTACGGTTTGGCCTATTGGTACTGGCCTTCTTTCATGGGTACAGTTCCAATGCATTTAATCTTATGAGCCATTGTAATGCATTTTTGGACTGCTAGACCTACCTAAGTCCCTGATGAACTGCTACTGGAGTTGCCTATAGGGGCAGAAAGTGCTTTCCAGGGCCATCCAGTATCATTAATTTGAGAGTTTGGGGCTCTGGACCCATAGAATGTAAAACATTTCCCCAGCCTGTTTTTCATCATCTGGTATCACTGATCTTTCTCACTCTTTATCTACCAGTTTCTCTAGGGGAAGGAAGTATATACCTTAGTCAGCTGCTGGTGGTGACAGGAGGGCTAGGAGATACAGGTCTTAATATCTTTCTGCCACTGGGTAGAGGGTCCAGAGACTCTGCAACTTGTTCACCATCTGCTACAGGGTAGATGTTTGAGAAATGCCAGGACTACTTGCTTTCTACCACTGAATTAAGTGACTGCTCCAGATCTTCTTAAATTGTATTTGTGGTTCCTCTTTGTGCTTAAGAGTCACAATTATAGGGGCTAGGGTTGTGGCTCAGTGGTAGAGTGCTTGCCTAGCTTGTGTGAGGCACTGAGTTTGATTCTCAGCCCCACATATTAACTAATTAATTAATTAAAGGTCCATCAACAACTAAAAAAATTTTTTAAAGAGTTATAGTATTATATATAATAGGATGTCTCAATATTATTATTCTTTTAAAATATTTTTAAAGATGGATCTGCATATTTATTCATTTCTTTATTTCTGTACTAGGTATTGAACCCAGTGGGGCTCTACCTCTGAGCTATATCCACACCTTTTTTTAATTTTTTTTTTGAGACAGGGTCTCACCAAGTTGCTGAGGCTGACTGTGAACTTGTGATCCTCCTACATCAGCCTCTCCAGTAACTGAGATTATAATGTGTGATACCATACCTAGCTACATATTTACTTTTAAGAAATTATGTATATATATATATGTATATGTGTGTATGTGTGTGTGTGTGTGTGTATATATATATATATATATACATATATATATATATATATATATGTCATTTTTATTCCAGCTCATTGCACTCCTGTCAGTCACAGAGAGAAAGTAAGAATACTGGATAAAAGAAGAAATATTCTGGTTGGTTTCCTGCTGTCGTGAGCTAAGTAGTTTTTCTTTGCCATGTCCTCTGCCATGATGGTTCTGCCTTATCTCAGGCCCAGGGCAATGGAGTTGCTAACTATGGACTAAAATTTCTGAAACCATGAGAAGATAAATCCAGTCACCTGATTTCATCTTGACTGAAAACAGAAGTCTCTTTTCTGTTTAAACATTCTCAGACCAATTATTAGCTTACAGTATCTGAGAAAATAATTATGTAATAAAAGCCCTGAACCTTTGGGAAGGAAACTATTTCTACGTTGCTAGAATACTTATTCAAGGAGTATTATGGAGAAAATCACATAGCCTGAAACTGAAGCCTCCTAGTAACTTACAGTAAGAAAGAAACTGGACATCTTGCCAACAGCCATGTGAGTGAGCCGCCTTGGAAACTTCAGCCTTAGCCCCCAACTTGACTACAGCCTTATGATATGCTCTGGGAGAGAACCACACAGCTAGGCTGCTACCAACTTCCTGATGCACATATATTGTATAACAAGGAATGTTTATATATATAAACATATATCTTGCATTTGAAAACAAAACAAACTTCTTTAAAATGTTTTATTTTATCAATATAACAATGTAATTAGAACATTTACAGATATAAGCAATTTGTCCATTTCTATGAAATAATAAAATGGTTTATTACACTGAAAAAAAAGGAAAAAAATATTCTGCTTAAAGGCATCAGAATTTCTTTTGTGTCCAGGTTATCAGTGTAAAAAAATAATGTGGAAGACAAAGAAAATCATCAACAGATATTTTCCTAACTTGTACTTCTTTTTTCCCTTAGAGAATTTACTGGAATCTAAACTTCCCTGGATGAGAGGATGGTGTTCCATGAACAAAATACCTACTAAGCAGCAGAGAAGACAACAGCTCTTTGGAAAACATGGGGCCAGGGAATCCTAATTTAGGCAATGCTTGAGAAGTCAAGATCCCAGGTAGTAGAAATGGAAACAGAAGTGACTCATATAGCGTGTATTTCTTCCTTGAGGCATTTGTCCACACTTAACTATAGAGAACCTGTAACCAAGACTCTCAACAGACAATTAAAAGTCTCAGTGGACTTCTCAGTCGTCCCTTGGTGTTACATGATAAAGACCTGAGTTCATCCCATCCATACCCCAAAACCTTGGCAAGAAATATTGTTTTACTATCTCCATAGTGTTGCCATTTCCAGAGTGCCATATGCTTGAATTCATACAAAATGTAGTATTTCAGACTGACTTCTTTCACTTAACTGTATGCATTTACATTTTCTTCATATCCTTTCATGACTTGATAACTCATTTCTTTTTAGTCAGGATACTATTCCATCTTCTGGTGTTTTACACCCTCTGTCCTACTGAAAGACATCTTGATTGCTTCCACATTTTGGTTGCTAGGAATAAAATAGAATAAACATTCTTGTCTAGGTTCTTGTGTGGATGTTAAGTTTCAACTCCTTTGACTAAATATCAAGGAATGTAATGGTTGGATCATATTATATTTGTATTTTTGTAAGACATCACCAAATGCTTCCAAAGTGGCTGTACCATATTACGTTCCCACCGACATTGAATGCATTTCTGTTGTTCCATATCTTTGCAAGAGTTTGGTATTCTCAATGTTCTGAATCTTGACCCTTGGAATAGGCATACAGTAGTACTTCATTGTTTTAATTTGCATTTCCCCAATGGTACATGATGTAGAACATTTTTTCATATGCTAATCTTCTACTTGAACATCTTTTGGGAGATGTTTTTCAGTATCTCTGGCTCAATGTTTAAATCATTTTGTCTTCTTGTTGAGTTTAAATAGTAATTTGTGTATTTTAGATAATAGGCCTTTATGAGATATGACTTTGGAAATAAATCTCTCCCATAGTATGGATTGTGCTTTTTATTCTCTTAAAAGCCTTTCACAGACCAGAAATTTTTAATTTTCATATAGTACAGCTTATTAATTATTTCTTTCATAGATCATGCCTTTGTATTATCTAAAATGCTTCAACCTCTGAATTATCAGGGATTATTTATATGTACCGCCAAACCCGTATATATCTGGTACATATTTTGTTATATTTATACTTAAGAGTTTCATTATTGGAATTATTAATGTGAATGATGTTTCATTGTTAAATTCAAATTCCACTTATACATTGCTCTGACATAAAAAAGAGTTGACTTTTGTATCTAAACATTGTATCCTGCAACCTTGTTTATAATCTACCATTAAGGATATTTTGTTGTTCCTTTAAAATTTTTCTACAAAGACAGTCATATCATTTGTGAAATAATTACAGTTTTATTCTTCTTTCCAAATCATTACACCATTTATTTCCGCTTCTTCTCTAATTGAATCAGCTAGAACTGACAGTAAGATGTTGAAAAGGAATAGTGAGAGGTGACATCATTGCTTTTGTTGTAATCATAGGTTGAAAGCTTCAAGTCTCTTGCAACTAAGTATAATTTTAGTTATAGATTTTATAGATTTTTATCAAGTTGAATAATATACTATTTCCAGTTAATTGAGCATTTCTTATCATGAATGTATTTGAATATTGTCAAATATTTTGTCTGCATCTTTATAGGATCACAATGATTTTCTTCCTTACTCTGTAGATATGATGGATTACAATAATTTATTTTCAAATGTTGAACTAGCCTTCATGAATGGGATAAATCCCGCACATTTAAGTAACATAATTTGATTCAATTTGCTAATATTTCATTCAGGACATTTGTGTCTATGGTCATTAGAAATATGGACTTATAGATCTTCTTTCCTATCATTTCTCTACCAGGTATTAGTATAGGGTGATGCTGACTTTGCAAGACACCTTAGAAATATTCTTTCTAATTTTCTCTGAAAGAGATCATAAAGCATGAGTATGATTTCTTCGTTAAACATTTGATTGAACTCTCCAATGACCCATTCTTGGCCTGATGACTTCTGTTTGGGAAGGTTATTAATTATAGATGTAATATCTTTACTAGGTTTACACCTGCCTATTCAGATACACTAAGTTTCAGCAGATAGCTTCTTTCAAAGCATGGGTCCATTTTATCAAGGTTATCAAATTTGTTGAAGGATCATTCTTTGAATATAACTTTCTGCTGTCCATGTGATCTGTATTTACGTCTTCCTTTCATTTCAGATATTAGTCATTCGTACCTTCTGTTGCTTTCTTAGTTAGCCTGGACAGAAACTTATCAATTTTATAGGTTGTTTTTTAAAAACCACCTTTTGATTTTGTGACTATGCACTTTTGACTTTTTCTTTTCAACATCACTGATGTTTGCTCCAATGATATAATCTATTTTCTAATGCTTACGTTAGATTTAATTTGTACTCGGTTTTCTAATTTCCTCAGGTATAAGAATAGATTTTTATGTCAGATTGTGTGTGTGTGCACGCGCTTTGTGTGTATATAAAACATGTTGGAAGAATAAAGTCAAAATAATCAAGAAGAGCATTTACCTACATGGATGGCATGCTGTTATTTGCATGAAGACATATTTTGAGACATGTGGAAAACATTGTTGGAAGTTTCCTTGATGTTCTGGCAGGACCTGGGCTGGGCACTGAAGGAGCTCCTGGGAACAAATGCTCCTTAGATTCATTCCTGTGATTAGGTGGTCAATCATGCTGCCAACTCAATGAGCATGACAGGACCTGAGTATGGAAAGGTCATTAAGTCCCCCGGGCCTGTGAACATGAGCTTTGGGCCCTGCACTCATGTATCACTGCGTAACAGTTCTTGTGAATGCACTGACCACTTGTGACCCTAGCACACATCATATGTGGCAAGGACAAGATAGAGAAGTCTCAGTTCAGAGCTACTATTTTAGTCTTACTATTTTAGTCTTTTAGCCAGCAAAATATGTCCCCTTCGTGACATGGAATATGTCTCCCACTATTTTGTACGAATGATGGACCTCTTTCCCTTCCCACATGCTTGTTTGCCTCAGTGATCTGGGCAAAGCTCAGAAGTGGATATGGTCCATGGCACAGGGGAAAACTGATGCACAGGAAGCCATCATTCAGGGTACTCGACCCAATCTCTGTGATCCTGTAGTCTTCCATGTATAAATGGAGAACTGCCAGTTATTTTTTGGTAGGATCATTGTGGGGACTGAAAAATGCAGCACTTATGCTAAGTGCCTGGACGTGGACTGAGGCTCAATCCTTGTGAGTTTATTCCCTTCAGTCCATATTCTAACCTTAACCTGGCAGTGGTTCTGACTCTACAAGATCTGATTCTGACATCTGACAGAATTTGTTGACTGAGGCCCAACAGCCTCACAATCCCCCAGGGTTAAAATAAAGAAAAAAAAAAAGAAAGAGATATAAAATCCCTAATTATGTTCAAAGAAGCAATGTGTCTAATCTCAGGGGAAATTTCGGATTTTTCCAAATGATTCGTAGCTATCACTTTCCCCTTTTCAAATGATGATTTTTCCCGTCTCCCCTGCAGCTAGGGGTGAACATGAGACTCAGTTCTGCGCAAGGAGGTACACCGAGAATGTGTCTGGAGCTTCTGTAGAAGAGGTTGTCTCACAATGAGAGGGATGGATGTGAGAGAGGATGGTGGCAGTTGAAATATGATAGGGAAGACTGGAGATGTTGCAGCCATACTGTGAAAATCCCAAGAGTCAACTAGTTAAAAATACTTGAGCTGGAGGATGGAAGCCTCAGTGTCCTTGTGCCATCTCTGACCAACCGAATCAGTGCAAGTGCATCTCCAGGCTTCCCATCACAAGAAGAAAAGGGAAAGGCTTTGGTATCATTGTCTCTAAATGTTTCCTTATTCATTGGAAAATAAGTTTTAGAAATACAAGTGCCCTGACCTCATTGCCAGAAATACTTGTTTCATTAGTTTATATTGTGGTGGCTTAAGATAATTAAAATGTTTTCTGGCCTTGCAGTGGCAATTGCCTGTAATCCCAGCAGCTCAGGAGGCTGACATAGGAGCATTGCAAGTTAAGGCCTGTTCAGCAACTTAGCAAGGCCCTAAGCAACTCAGGGAGACCCTGTCTTAAAATTAAAACAAAAAGTTCTGGGGATAGGTCTCAGTGTTTAAGTGCCCCTGGGTTCAATTCCCAGTTCCAAAAAAAAAAAAAAAAAATTTCTGTTGTAAGAACTGAGAAGCAGACACATGACAAGCTTTAACATCATAAGAAAGCCATGTGTAGACAACACTTCCCTTCACCAATCGCGTTGGTCAATCCTATTTCACTACATGCGCTAATGTCCCCTGTCTTCCAGGTTGGTTTCAGGCAAACCCCAGACAGCAAGTCAGTTAATCCAGATACACTGCAAAACATATCCCTCAAAGGAAAAGACACCTTAAAATGCTGCTTTAAAAATATAATCCATGCCACTATTGATTCTAAACTATTACAAATGATTCCTTAGTGTTTTCAAATTAATTCACAGAAAATGTGTCCATGATGTCCTGTAAATACTAATGTGTTTACCAACTCCAGATTTGCCCTTGTCTGCTGCATTGCAATTGGTTGAAGTGCCTGTTAATCCTCTGTAGAATTCACCCTTCCTGTCCCCTTTCTTGTGAGAAGGGAGTCTTTTGTTGTGAAGAGTCCCCCTGCTGAATTTTGCTGATTTCCATTCACTGGCATTGTTTAACACATTCCTCTGTTTCCTGCCTTCCATGTAAACTGGGAGTTAGGTCTAGAGTCTTCATCACACTCTGGAGTGATCTCTTCCTCAGAGGCAGTATTGCTTCAGTCCATCTGGGAACTCTGTGGATGTCTCTGCTGTGTAATGCAAGCATGTACTGGTGGTCACTGCCTACACCACTTGTCACTTGAGGCTCAAACTTTGGGTGTCTGAACTCTGTGTACCCTTTTTCAATAGTTAGATGCAATTCTTCTCTGATGAGAATCTTCCCTCAACCCCTTTTTGGTTTTCACATGTTTTAGTTCATAGGTCATGTATAGAGTGATATGTTTTTCGATTCCCTTGTTAATGAGTTTATTCCCAGCACTTAAAATTTTTTATTTTTAACTGGCAAAAATTGTACGTACTTATCTGTGCAAAATGTTTTGAAATGTTTCAAAAGTATTTTGAAACATTTCAAAAAAATGTTTTGAAATATGTATTTATCTGTGCAAAATGTTTTACGGATTGGCTAAATCAAGCTAGTTAACAAATGCATTTCCTCACATACATACCATTGTAGTGGTGAGTACACTTAAAATCTACACTTAGCAATTTCCAAGATCTAGAACTGCATAATGACAGAAAGGAGGTCTTTTTCCTGTAGATCTAGTATGGGTTCCAAATGTAATCACATTTCATGTGTTTAAATATGTCTGTTATTATTCTTAGGGACTTGTGAATTTTGCCTTCATGATGCAAACTCCGATTCTGAATCTGCCTCCTAGAACACAAGGGCAGTCACAAACCAGGTGCTTAGCATGTGTGTACTGAAAGTATGCTAAATGACTTAGGCGTATTGACATCACACTTGATGGTTATATGATGACATCACCTTATTCCTCCACTGGATGTTTAAAACTGAGATTACTAGTTGGTGTTATTTGAGTGTTACATTTGGAGATGGAAGAACTGTGGCTTACCCTTCCTTACTGGACCTCTGTACTTTGTTGGGGAACCGGTGTCCTCAGTTCAGCTCATGGATTTGATTGTCCTTGAACTTGCAAAATTGATCTCTTCACAGGACCATTAATTCACACTCCCTGTGTTTGCCCTGTGCTAGTCCATGTGGTGGTTTGCTACTGCTCTACTTCCCAGAACCTTGCAGAGCTCTGGTCTCCTGATACTTACACATGTCCTCTTCAGCTCTAAGGCCAGCTCTCCTAGCTCTAACTCCTCTCCTACTCCTAGGAGTAGTTGGTCAGTAAATCGCCAGGTGTCTCTTCTCTGCTTCTTAACTTCAATGTTCTTAGCTCAGTATGTGGTGTGCACTTTGAAGACCAATATGGGTGTGGGATTTGGTCATCCGTATCAAAGACTTTTGGTGATGATCATCTTTTTTTGCCAAAGTTCAATTTTCTGATTTCTAACATGTGGCTTTGAACTTTCTGTCCTGTGTCATTGTACAATGAGCTTGACAGAAGTTTGTTACCATATTGTGAAACGTGAAAATAATGGGTTGTATGATTACTTGATTTCTTAGTACCTCAATGATACTATAACAAAATAGTTGAAACTAGCTGATTTATAAAGTAAAACAAATTCATATTCATGTTTCTAGAGGCTAAAAGTCCAAGCTCAAGAGTAGGAATGTTTAGTATCAAGTGAAGCCCTGGTCTCCACTTCCAACATGGTTCTTGGTTCTGTAACATCCAGAGGGACTGAATGATGTGTCCTCATATGACCAAAGACAAAAGAACAGAATATGCTGTACACTGTGTGAAACCTCTTTCACTAGAATTTTTATTCTCACTTTTTTTTTCTTTATTTTTACTTATTTATTTTTTTAATTTTTCAATAGGGTCTCACTAATTTGCTGAGGTTCTTTCAAATTTTTTCAGGTTGGTCTCAGTCTTGTGACCCTCCTACCTCACTCTCTTGATTGGGAATACAGGTATACACCACCATGCCCAGACTCTTTCCACACATTAACCCCCAAATTACACTACTTTTTGGGCTACTTTTCATTTGGGTCTCTGGTAATTCAGTTCTTCCTGAAGGTGTTCTTGCAAATTTTATTTTAGCAGTTTTGGTACTGGTAGAAAACTAAAAAGGCAAAGTGACTAATAATCTCAGATTTTGAAGTTCTTCATGTTTTTCCTCTTTATTGTGTGTGAACTAATCTGAAAACAAAAGCACTATAATCTTGGCTCTTGGTTTTGTAGCTTCTTCTTCACCTAGCACTGGAAGCAATAGATGAGTAACTTTCCAGAGTACAGAATGGGCATTGCTGGAAATGGAGCCTGCCTCAGAATGGAGATTAATTGTTTTCCCTTTTAACCTCAAACTTGGCTATTTTTAGATAGGCAGTTCCCATGGTTGGCTCTCAAGCATGGCAGTCTGATAAGGCTGCTGTCCCCAATCTATTATAATAGTGATGGGTGCAAGTGATTGAAAATGAAGTTGTTGAAATGACATAATTTCAACCTCTGTAGTTCTTTGTAACCTCTATACATTCTTGCATCCCCATAGTGTATACATCTCAAACTTTTGGTAAGAAGCCTGAGGCACAAGTTGCTAAGAATTAAAGAAGAAATTTAGAAATGACAGATCTTGCCTTTGAACCTTAGCTGTGTGGTAATTGTTCAAGTCAGTGTTTGATTAATGTTAACAGAATGTACTCTATGTTAATTAGCACAGGGATTAAGGTAGAATTAACATAGTTATAAATTCTATGCATTTAGGGCCTAGAAGAATAAGATCTATTTCTGCCCTCTCAGAATGATTTCCATAATAATACAGCCAAATTGGCTTCTAAGGGCATTGCCACCCCTCTCATATTTGGGTAGTAGAGGAATGGGGAAGCTTCCATTACAACTGTGGTTTCTAGGTATAAAGTGTCTTTGTTGTTCTCCAGGAAACAAGAAACTTCAACAGAACTGTTGGCTCAAGGGACATTCTTTCCCCAGTTAGACCTATCCTTCCAAGTCATGCCTGCCATATCTTATACCTCTCTATACTTAAATTCATTCTAAATGAAATATGGCCAGTGTGTAACACATTGGCAGATGGAAAAATGAATCTGGAACCCTAGTAGCAAAAACTCTAGGAAATGGAGACTTAAGATTTCCGACCTTTTCAGTACACAGACACTGTAATGTATGCTGTGAGAAACAATATGAGGTGTACAGCAAAGTGTTCTAAACTGTGTTCACTACCTGAAGCAGAAGTTCTGTTCTCCTTTCAGCCCACCTGACATCACTATTCCTTAAGCCTGGGTGAGACTTAAAACTCGGCTTATGCTCCAGGTTACACAATGATACTAGGTGTAAGCTGAGGAAAGAGGAGATTTTAAAACCTGGGAGTATAATGTTCTTCAGTCCAAACTGCTTTCACTGAAATTATTATTATTTTGCAGTGCTAGAGATTGAGCCCAGAGATGTGCTACCACTGAGCTACATCTCCAGCTCTTTTTATTTATTTTTTTTTATTTTGAGACAAGTTCTCATTAAGTTGTCCAAGCTGACCTTGAATTTATGATCATCCTGACTTAGCCTTCCAAGTAGCTGGGGTTACACATATGCATCACTGCACCTGGATTAATTGGAATTATTTTTAAAAATAATTTTATTATTTGCAAGAATGCCACATCCCCCATGCCCTATCAGTCTATTCTAAATCTTCCCCCATGCCTCACTTTTCTTGTTGCGATCTTCCCTCACAGTCTTCACAAAGCCATCTCTAAGTCCTCACAAAAGAACACAATTGGATTATATTTCTTTTTTAAATTCACTCATATTTACTTTTTCCAGATACTCTTAAGATTTTACTCTTCTTGCATTTGTGATTAAACCCCACCAAGTCTCCCCATTCCTTTCTTTGTATATAATAGATAGATACTACAAGCCAATGTGGTCTTAGAATAATGTAGCCTGTATTTTAACCACAAATCTACTATTTACTAGCTATGTGGCCCTAAGTAATTAATTCAGCTTCTTTAATTTTATCTTCTTTTCTGTAAAATAGAGTGATGAGATTGCCTTCTGCACAGGGTAGTAGGGAAAGTTAAATGAGAGAATGCATATAAAATAATTGAAATATGACTTGTACCTAGAAAGCACTCAACAAAAATGACTTAGATAAATGCATTGAAATTATGAAATATGGGCAAAAAATAGGAAGAGCTTAGATGGAAAAAAACCTTTTCTGTAATCATATTGATGGTTGTAATAACGAGACTATCTGTGTAGATAGGATAAATCAAATATAATTATTTTATTATGTAATTCCATCATCCCTGTTATCATTAAGAACCATGATTCTTGGTTTGGTGGAAATGTGCAAGATTGGCTTGTACATCTTGTCATAAAAGATAATAAATAATCCATTAAGGACTACTTGCATAATCTCCAAAACACTCAAAATTGAAAATCTTTCTACTAACTAATGATCATCAATAAATACATAGCAAGTGGAATTGCTTAAAACACATCAAATATATGTAAATCTAATAATTCATATTTTTCCCTTTAAAATACACTTATTTTTCATCTGCAAAGGATTATAAGCAACTAAATCATTCTTTTGACAACTCCTAAAGGGAAAGGCACAAATATTTCCCTACCTTTTCTTTACAATTTTTTATCTCAACAAAATTTTGATAAAGAGAAATTTGTTAGAGCAGTATTCCATTTAATAAAGGAAGAATGACAGAAATACACTATCATGATTTTGCAACCTCTGAAGATACACCGTTTCTATACAGTTAAAACTAATTGCTGCTAACTGCGAAAGAGTCACAACTTGACTTCATGTGCGTTTTGATGCAAATAATCAAAACTCCCCTTGAAATATTCTTTTCAAAATATTGTACCTGATTCTGATCAAGTTCATAAATTCAATTATCGATACACAAGAAACACAGAGGAAAAACAAGGAATAATCTAAATTATACCACATGTATACAGCAAAACTGAAAATTGAGAATGTCACATCACCCCCTTTCTTCAATGAATAAGTAACATGAAAAAAGGGAGGATACACTAAGGACCTACAGGTTAAGAGATGCTTAAAAGAGGTATCAAAAAATCTAGGCAAGCTGAGGTATTGTAGCTCAGTGGTAGAGAGCATGCTTGGCATATCCAAGGACCTGAATTCAATCCCCAGCACCAAAAAAGAAAAAGAAAAAGGAAAGATAGAAAAGGTTAAGTAAAATTAAACTGTAATATTTGATTATATGCATTTGTGTGATAAAACTATAAATCATATTGGTGATTACCATAAATGTCAGGATAACAGTTACATTTAGGGGTAAAGGGAGCCTGCCTATTGTGATTGGACAGGAGAGGAGGCCATATGGGTTTGCTGGGAAACTTCTATTTATTGACTTGGGTGATGGCTTCAAGTGTGTTTCACTTTTCAGGAGTTAATAAGCTCTCATTCTGTTTTATGTGATCCTCTTCCTTTGTGCTACATTTTACAATAAAAAGTTTTTTTGAGGGGGGAAATACTGAATTAAGCAATGGTTGGATAGTACTTAGAGTTTTTTTTAAAAGCCTTAGAAGAGGAAAATTCTCTTATTTACTGATGAACCCTTTAACATTTCTTGGCAGAGAGACTGAGGACAAGCAACCCATCACAAAAAAACAAGAGTTTGGTGCAAGATTGATTTCTCTGGCTACAACGTGGTCAATGTTTTATCTTTCTGTTAGGTTGACATGCCTCCCTCTGAAGCCAAAGAATGATGGCTTATAAGGACACCCACCCACTATATGTCATTTCTTCTTTAAGATTCTAAATGCGGAACATCGTCTGTTCTATAACAGAAACATTACCAAGTAGAAGTCATGCCAATTTTCATGACCAATGCAATTGATCCAGGAGAAGGAAACATTCCAGATCTGTCCTGCTTCCTTGCACGAATTATCTTATGGGAACATGACTACCTAAACCTTGACAAGTTCTCCCACAGATGTCTTAGTAAGCCATTCCTAGCTTCACATAATGCCCAAGGAAGGTCCCATAAGTATATATGTGGGTATATATAAGTATATATTACTCAAGGGTGTCTCTAAACATTCCACCTCTCAGTTCTTTTTATTCACTGTAATTAGATGTGAACATTCTCTTTGTGTTACAATAAATAATTTAAGCCATTACCAGAGACAAAGGGAATGAAAGGATTTGATATCCAATGATTTGAAAACAGCACAGAGCTAGTAAAGTAGTGGCAGCACCAGACTGAAAACATCGAAGGTTCAAGCCTGCCAGAGTTAAGGCTTTTTCACTACCTTTAAAGTCTATAGAACACAATTATCAAGTTATAAATCAATGATTTTATAACATTTGCTTTGATGTTGAATTTCTTTAAAATGCAAGTCTATAACTCAGTCTTGCACTAGAAAATTGTATGTCCCCCATTTATTTTTTCCTAACTCAGTTTGCTCTAGATTAATTTATAAACAGTTCATCTAGTCTTTGGCATAAATTCTAACTCCTTCTGAAGGTTCATACTGACTTTGTCCACCTCAGAGGTCATAATTGCTTTAATTAGGCTAAAGGCAGCAATTTCATGTCATTACCACTAATTGGGGAGGGGTCCAACTTGACAATGGATTCTTACAGAAAACCTAACACCAGCAATGAGTAGAAATCCAGGTCCCAAAAATGAGTCAGGAAAACCCATGGCCTGTGAATCCAGTATGTACTGTGGGGAGTTGCTGGAGTAGTTGGATGGAAAAACCTAAGTGATCTGAGTCTACAGAAAGGCAGCCTAGGCACTTGCATACAAAGTGTCTAGAAGAAGTGCATACAAAGTGTCTAGAATGCTTTCCTTGGAAATTCTCTCCTTGCAGACAACCAGAGTGCTTAACATGAAAAGAAGTTGTAACTCCATCCTTACAATATGGAAGCCATCAGCAGAAGTTACAGCTTTATGGGGACCCATTGGAAAAGGGAAAATCAAAAGGCCTTTGGATTTCAAATTAATGAGTGATCTTAAGCTGCATGTCCTAAGTTCAGCTACATTTTCATGTACTTCATGGATCTTTGCCTAAGTACACATTTTACCCTTTGGTTGTGTGTTTCTGGGTAATTAACTCACATCCTGACTCCCATTTGGTCAAAGGCAGTTTTCATTTTTATTTGCATTTTTGAGTAAAACCATAAATCAGGTGTGCCTGTCTAAGGTTTAATCATTGGATTGTGGTCAAACTGTTTTCCCAGATCATGTGAACAACAGTAGTGGAAATTTTCATTTTAAAAATCGTGCTTTGGGACTTAGCCCCTGGCTGAGAACTGAGGAGGCCGAACCTACGGATGGCAGCGAGGGGTCAATCCACGACCGGCGTTGGGTCGGGGGTGGAGGAGTCGGAAGTGGTTGGGGTTTGGGGGAGGAGATCCGCTCACACACAAGAGGAGGGTGTTGAGCCGCCATATCTGCTGCCGCCGCCGCAGTTGCGAATACAGCATCGGCACTTGGCTGCCTCCGCGGTGCCGCTAAGGTTCCTGTCGCTACCCCTTGGCCCTCCGCTTTTTCTGCCTTACTCCCGCCGGCGTAGCCCGCGCTTTCTGTCCTGTCGACCCGGCTCCTTCCCCGCCATACACCAGGTCCTCAGACCATGGATCCCGGCAGCAGCAGCAGCGATTCAGCACCCGACTGCTGGGACCAGGTGGACATGGACGCACCAGGTTCGGCCCCGAGTGGGGATGGAATCTCCTCGGCAGTGGCCGAGGCCCCGCGCGAGCATCTCAGCTCGGCCTTCAGCCGCCAGCTCAACGTCAACGCCAAACCCTTCGTGCCTAATGTACACGCCGCGGAGTTCGTGCCGTCCTTCCTGCGGGGCTCGGCACAGCCGCCCACCCCCCCGGCCGGCTCCGACAGCATCGACGAAATCAGCATCAGCGCGGGAGACCCTCAAGGTAAAAGCCTGGGACGGGGGGCACCTGTGGAACCTTCCAAAGATGAACCTTTAGTGTCGTGTGAAGGTTCCAGTTCAGGCGTTACCATGGAACTTTCAGAACCTGTTGTAGAAAATGGAGAGGTGGAAATGGTCCTAGAAGAATCATGGGAGCACAGTAAAGAAGTAAGTGAAGCAGAGCCTGGGGGTTGTTCCTTGGGAGATTCAGGGCCCCCTGAAGAAAGTGGTCAGGAAATGATGGAGGAGAAAGAGGAAATAAGAAAATCAAAATCAATGGTCGTACCCTCAGGTGCTCCTAAGAAAGAACACGTAAACGTGGTATTCATTGGTCATGTAGATGCCGGCAAGTCAACCATTGGAGGACAGATAATGTTTTTGACTGGAATGGTTGACAAAAGGACACTTGAGAAATATGAAAGAGAAGCTAAGGAGAAAAACAGAGAAACTTGGTATTTGTCCTGGGCCTTAGATACAAATCAGGAAGAACGAGACAAGGGTAAAACAGTAGAAGTGGGTCGTGCCTATTTTGAAACAGAAAAGAAACATTTCACAATTTTAGATGCTCCTGGCCACAAGAGTTTTGTCCCAAATATGATTGGTGGTGCTTCTCAAGCCGATTTGGCTGTGCTGGTAATTTCTGCCAGGAAAGGAGAGTTTGAAACTGGATTTGAAAAAGGTGGACAGACAAGAGAACATGCGATGCTGGCCAAAACAGCAGGTGTAAAACATTTAATAGTGCTTATTAATAAGATGGATGATCCCACAGTAAATTGGAGCAGCGAGAGATATGAAGAATGTAAAGAAAAACTGGTGCCCTTTTTGAAAAAAGTCGGCTTCAGTCCAAAAAAGGACATTCACTTTATGCCCTGCTCAGGACTAACCGGAGCAAATATTAAAGAGCAATCAGATTTCTGCCCTTGGTACACTGGATTACCATTTATTCCATATTTGGATAATTTGCCAAACTTCAACAGATCAATTGATGGACCAATTAGACTGCCAATTGTGGATAAGTACAAGGATATGGGCACCGTGGTCCTGGGGAAGCTGGAATCAGGATCCATATTTAAAGGCCAGCAGCTTGTGATGATGCCAAACAAGCACAATGTAGAAGTTCTTGGAATACTTTCTGATGATACTGAAACTGATTTTGTAGCCCCGGGTGAAAACCTAAAAATCAGACTGAAGGGAATTGAAGAAGAAGAGATTCTTCCAGGCTTCATACTTTGTGACCCTAGTAATCTTTGCCATTCTGGACGCACATTTGACGTTCAGATAGTGATTATTGAGCACAAATCTATCATCTGCCCAGGTTATAATGCGGTGCTGCACATTCATACTTGTATTGAGGAAGTTGAGATAACAGCCTTAATCTCCTTGGTAGACAAAAAATCAGGAGAAAAAAGTAAGACACGGCCCCGCTTCGTGAAACAAGATCAAGTGTGCATTGCCCGTTTAAGGACAGCAGGAACTATTTGCCTGGAGACATTTAAAGATTTTCCTCAGATGGGTCGTTTTACCTTAAGAGATGAGGGTAAGACCATTGCAATTGGAAAAGTTCTGAAACTGGTCCCAGAGAAGGACTAAGCAATTTTCTTGATGCCTCTGCACGATACTGTGAGGAGAATTGACTGCAAAAGTTCACCACCTCTCTTATTATTGCCCATCAACAGACTTTTCTCCATATTTTGCAAAGAGAAATTTCACAGCAAAAATCCATGTTTTGTCAGCTTTCTCATGTTGAGATCTGTTAATGTCACTGTTGAAAATACCTTCAAGTTTCCTACCCCTGTAACACTCTGCTTCCTTGGACAGACCAGTAATAGCTTTGTTAGTGATGTGGACGTAATTGCCTATAATAATGAAAAATTAATATATTTTTTAATTTTTCATTTTCCTTTAGGATATTTAGACAACCCTCGTTCCACGCAGACCAATCAGAGTGTGTCAGTGTGTGTGTACATGTTAAAAAGACAACTAACATGTGAATAAAATATTCCATTTGAAACTCTTCTGTATTTGAAATGCTTTTGAATAATGTTTAAAATTTGTATGTAATATTTACTCAGTAACTTTCTCAACTAATTTCTTTAACTTTTTCAAGTAATTGAATATGTTTTTGGGGTTTAAAGTTTTTTCCCCACTCACTGTTTTAAATGAGGGACTTACATAAAAACATATAAGTTTGTACTAAAGGAAAAATTTTTGAAAAAAAATGATTTTAGGGTTCTTCCCAATGAACTTTGCTTTTTGTGTCTAAGTCCAGCCAATAAAGGAGTTCTCCTTCCCTTGATTTGAAAATGAAGGGCTTAGGCCATCCTAATTTGTATTCCATCAGACCCTATAATATTGAGCATGGCCAAATTACATATATCTCTGGGGATTCAGACCATATGTTCACTAGATTCTTGCCTGTACTCCATCATCTTAACATATCCCTTGATACTGTTCACTTATAAACTTGGATACAACACAATAAAGGGTATGACTATTGAAAAGATAAAGGTTTACAATAGGGCTGTGGGTCAGTTTAGTAAAAGGTAAGGGTAAATGAATGATTCAGGAAATGAGACCATCCCATCCTTGTATTCTTCAGTGCTTGTGGTTGATAGGAAAGATGAAAGGTCATTTTTATAACCAGATGACAACCAACTCGGGGAGCAGAGACACTGAACATTTCCTTGAACGACTTTTTGAGGAAAAAACACCAGCTTCAGATTCTGAGGTGGCTACAGTTATTGCCAGAAGAGTGACCTTATAACCTGCACACTGAGCAACAGCCAAAGGACTTTTCTTGGTAAGTGGATAGTGGCCCAGTGCAAACATTTACCCAATGGTGGGCAAAGCCACTTTTTCTTAGGCACAGCCATATACCTGCAGTAAGAAAATTTTGGTTCTTTGACAAACCTTACACTCATGGGCTGGTTGAACATGTGTGGAGAGTATTGCCACAAGACCCTGGGCCTGTGCTTAAACAAAGACAGTGTCTCCTCCGTGGTCTCTTTCTTTGTGTACCCACGTACCTCCAGGGTGTTTAACCACATAAGAGATAGCCACTGATCTTGTCAGAACTTGAATACCATGGTTCTACTGTGAATCATCCACCACAGATCATCAGGGTACCCATATGGGAAATACAGATTTTTAACTGGTCATACATCAGCTAATGTACAGGAATGTAGATATTAGCTCATAACTGTCAGACCCAATCCTTTAATCATTAGAATGTCAGTGGCAAGAATTTGATCTTTATCATAAAAGAGGTCAGTTTTTTTGGGCTGAACTTAGTATAAAATAAAGACCAGTCTAGTGCTTGATAAAAGGTTTGCCTTGCCAGCCACTGTTTTTTAAAAATTTGTTTTCAATTCTCCATTAATGTCATTGTTTAATAATTTTAGTAATTTACCAATAGTAATATTATGTATATCTGCCACGGATAGGCCACAATCACAAGCCAGGAAAGAGCTGTTTATCCATACAATTTTGATAATTTCCTGTCAAAAACTGACTTCTGAATGTCTCAGCCAGTTGTATAGTTGTTCAGAAACTACACTGTGTGTGGAGAACTTTGAGAGAAGGGACATAAATCTTTAGAAGTAGATTTTAGAAACGAATTATTTGTACCTCAGAAGCAGGACATCCAGGTATTTGGAGAAACCAGACTCTGGCTCTTTTAAAATGATTGATAAAATACATGATAACAGTTCTTTCTTCTAGATACTTTCCTCTGTAGTTGTTAATATCTGATGGTGTTATCCAAATTAGAGTCATTCACAGACACAGTACTACATTCTTTTGAGCATTCAACTGCTTATAAAGCCATTTGAGGGAAGTGTCCCTTCAGAGGTTTCCTGTTGTCTCCAATTCAGACTAATTTCATTTAATTGTCTTCACTGATTCATCTCAAATTTCTGGCAGCCAAGGTAATGTGGAATCTTCCCAAGTCTAGTTTCATTCTAAACACATGAACTTCCTACTTCAGGTTTTCTCATTATCTATCCATTGGCTTTTAGCAACTTGCCACCCAAGATTCCTTCTTTATTCTTTTGGTCATTATGGATACATCTGTACTTCAACAAAGACCTAAGAAAGAAAGAAGGGGAAAGTGTGGGCTGGGTAGAAGTTAGCAGACTCTATTGCTCACTTTAAAAATCTTTCTCTGGTACCCAGGAAAACTTGACAATGTTCTTACTATCCACTAAGGTCACTATTCCTGTCTTTAAATGACAGATCCTTAGAGCTGAGAATATAGTTAAGTGTTAAAATGTACAAGACCCTGGATTCAATTCCCAGTAAGGTACGCATAAATCTCAAAGCAGATCCTCCTTTCACAATGTGACTCTGGTTCACTACAATGCAGGAACCTGCTTTTTTCAGTTTGCTTATAAACGTTTGGCAAATAACAATTTAGTTAAACTGGGCCGCAAAATAACAAAAGATTAGTTACTGTGCCATGCCCATTAAAACAGAAACTTTCCAACAACCACATATTTTCTGTCAAAACCTAAGCATTTGGACATGTTCACATTGATCCAGTGCCTGGTTTCACATTCACTGTTTCCTTTCTATATTTTCTGTTAAGACTATCTGCATGTTTCCAGTTTTTCTAGTTTTCACTTACAATATCCACTCATATTTGACAATTAAGGGAGGGAATTTGACACCAATCATTACTTTCGTGGGGTGGGGAGAGAGGACTTATTTTACAACTCAGAAGAGACTTTTTCAAAGCATCATTGTGTGTGCTAATGTTTCACAGATTGCCAGAGTCAGCAAGGAAAAAGGAAAAGAACTTACTGAATGAATATGCCATGTTACAGAAAGCAAAAAGTGGGGGGAAACTACAATTTTATACTGTAGCCTATAGAATATTAAAAATTGGCTTCTCACAGTTCTATACTGCACTCAACTATGCCAGATTGTTTTACAAGAAATTTGTCTCAATTGTAAGGTGATTTTCTTTTCCCACATTTACCCTTAAAAACTAATTTCTTTTTATAATTCAGGGTTGGTAAAAGGTTCAAATGCTAAAAGGGATTTTAGCAAAGCCATTTATTTTCTACTCAGATTAACATTAAACAACTGGGATTTGCATACACAGATAATTTGCAGACATTTCTCAATCCTCTAGTGAAGACATTTTTCTCTTTGATTGATGAACCTCTTTAAAAGTCCAAGCAGAGTATATTGAAACCTGGTTTTAGCATGAGAGGACAAAAAATTTGTTCACAGGTTGCTGTACACAATAATGTCACTTTCACTCACTTGATGTGGTATATATCCAATATACACCTAACTATGGCTCTTCTTTCATATTTGGGACACTGAGTAAAAAGTTTCCTCTATTCTCTACAGTCTTTGATGAATTATCTCTTCCTGTGACTGCTTTTACTTGCTCTACTGCAGTCTAACAGTGACTTTTTGCCACATTGATAAATTCATAGAAGGACACTTTGCATGGCAAGTGACCAAGAAATATCCTAAGGTTTCTTCAGGTTTAGCTGACAGTCCCTGGATTAAATATTAGTGGGTTTTTAATATTTTTTTAAAAATTTGGGGGGCATGTTTTTTTAAAATTTTTTTGTTTTTTAGTTGTTAATGGACCTTTATATTTTTTATTTATATGTGGTGCTGAGAATCAAACCCAGGGCCTCACACATGCTAGGCAAGCCCTCTGCCAGAGCCACAATCCCAGCCCCAGTTTTAAACATTTTTGTTATTGGTTCGTTATAATTATACATAATAGTGGGATTCATTGTGATATTAATTTGGCCAGTTTTACTCCCTAGATCCTCCCCTGTCCCTCTCCTCCTTCTTGCCCCCACATCCCCTTCCTCTAACTTGTCTCTCTTCCATTTTTATGAGATCTTTTTTTTCCCTTTTGTTCTCTAGCTTCCACATATGTGAGAAAAGAAACATAGGACCATTGTCTTCCTAGGATTGTTTTATTTCATGTAACATGACTGTTAGCATTTGGTCTTCATCCTTGTATGTTTTGCACTTTGCTTTAATAATGCTCTTATGACATATTTAATTGTGTTTTCTTTTTTTTTTGGGGGGGGGAAGGTGCTGGGGATCAAACCCAGGGCCTTATGCTTACAAGGCAAGCACTCTACTGACTGAGCCATCTCCCCAGCTCCCCTTAATTGTATTTTCTAAACTATCTCACTTTCTTTTAGTAGTGTGTTAATGAGTAGGTGAAAAAAATGTGTTCTATTTTTTAAACATCCAAAGACTTAGATCCTGATTTCTGTTAATGACAGAATGTTCCATCCCAATCCATGTTCTTCGTGCATGTTAAACCAAAAACTCTTGTCTGAAAGAGCAGATGATCCACAAGCATAAATTCCTTACATTTAAGAAGGGAAT
Organism: Sciurus vulgaris; assembly: GCF_902686455.1. Lineage (NCBI taxonomy): Eukaryota > Metazoa > Chordata > Mammalia > Rodentia > Sciuridae > Sciurus > Sciurus vulgaris. Next base: position 92,999,989 of record NC_136471.1, on the reverse strand, counting down.
ACAGAGGGTTCAAAGGTCAAGAGATATATTTAAGGAGGCCTTTAATTAAAGGATGGTGATTAAAGACAGATAAGAGGTGGCTTCACAGTACCCTGGTGGTGAATAAAACATTGTAATGACCAAAATTTAGCATATTTCAAGAACTGTTTGCCTTCTTGAATGACACACCATTGGAGGCCTGGAGGGAAGTTGGAGGTATGAGAAAGATAATACTGTTTTCCTAACAGAATCTGAGCTGTGCCTCCATGTGCCTGGGGGACAAATGCACATCAGATTCATTCTGTAAAATAAAGAAATAAATGCAGCTGGGACAATATAGGCAGCATGGCAGTCACCTCTGAAAATGGTGAGATCAGCAAGCCTCCCAGACGCAAAGTGTGTTAGACCACACAGTATCTACCAATGTCTGAGTTAGTGAGACACAAGATAACACATGACCAGAGTGTACAGATTAGTTAGTGCTACTTATGAGAGGCAAGGTCTACTCTGTGCTACACTTGGAATCCCAACAGTGCCAAAGCTCCCACCATCAGAGTAGTGGTCAGAATCAAAATGTTCTACTGACATGGAATTTGCTTAGAACTGTGAAGAACAATTGACTTTTTTCTCTTTCCCTGCTGATATTTCCAATGGTACTCTTGGTCATCCACAGAAATGGCTATGACCCATTGCAGAGGGGAAAATTAATGCCCTGGGGAGCTACCAATCAGAACCTTGAGGAAAACACCTGACCTCTCTTCCATGAGCCTCTAGTCTTTTGTGTATAACATGAAAATAATGCAAGTTATTTGCTTTGTAGGACTGTTTTGAGAACTGAACAACATTCATGCACAAGTAGTGCCAGGTCACAGTGTGTGGCCCAGTCATTATGAGTTTATTCCCTCTAGTCCATATTCAATCCTTACCTCCAAGTTTTTGACTTTGGAGCCAGCTCAGATTGTCCTTTTTTACCAGATATTTTGATTGCTGACCCAACAGCTTTATCTAACAATGCCCAATGGTAATAAAACCCAACCAGCCCTACAGCCAGGAGTGAATATGTGACCAATTCTGCCCAATTATACATAGGGACATTGGATTGGGCATTTTGTAGAAGAGGCTGGTTATTAAAACTAGAAGCATGAGAAAAGAGGATGGTGGCACCTACAATGTGGTAGAGATACCTAGAACTGTTGCAGATGTTTGGACAAGCATGAGGTCATAGAGTCAATATACTGAAAATAGTTAAGCAGGTATATGAAAACTTTGGTGTCCTTGAGGCATCACTGAGCAGTTTATCCAATGCAAACATACTTCTAGATTTATCAGAGGAGAAAAATGTAAGGTCCAGGTTGTTTATAATATTGGCTCTAAACTTTAGCTGCATAGGCAACACATTTGAAGGTAACTTTTAGAAGTACTAATGTCCAAGCCCCATATCAAGAAATTGTGATTTCGTTAGTGTGTATTGTGGCTTTGGACATTTTTAAAAACATTCTGTTATAAACAGGTGTCAGTCACATGAATAGATGTAATATTAAGAGGAATGTGTGTACAACCCACACAGCTTCATCAATTAGTCACAGTTGAGCAATCTTACTTCATCAAAATCCTCACCAATTCCAACCAATCCACAGGTTATTTTGAATCTAATCGTAAATATCATATCACTTAATAGAAGATGGTTTCGGTATGTGTCTTTAAAGATGTAAACACTTTATCAAGTGTAAAACCTTAAACAGTTCCTAAATATTTTATTTTCCTTTTCTTTCTTTATGTTTTTTAAGGTTCTTGTTTTGGTGCCAGGCTGGTCTCTAATGCCTGGCCTCAAGTTTTCATCCTGTCTCATTCTCCCACATATCTGGGATAGTCAGGAATTTCCCCAAATATCTTCAAGCATTCATTCCTAGTTCAATTGTCCAATTGTTTATAAATATTGATTTTTCAACTCAGGATCCAATTTAGTTTCATGCATTATAACTTGTTGATATGCCTACTAAATTTCTTTTGATCTATAGATTATAGCTGCTCTATTTTGTTTTTCTTAACAATTTTTTGTTGAAGAAGTTTGGTCTTTTATTTTCTACAATCCCTTATAGTCAGGATTTTGCTGACATTCTCCCCTTGTCATTCAACGTATCTCTCAGTCTCCTATTTTTCCTAAAATCAATTGTTCGAGACAGAGCCCATTATATTCAAGTTTGCTTTCCCCCCTATTTTTAGCAAGAATACTTCCCAGGTCATACGATATACTTTCATGTCAATACACATGATGCCTGATTACCTCTTTTTTATGATGTTAGCAGTCATTGATGATTATTGCCTAGATTCAATGTTATTACAGATATGAAAATACTTCACCTATCCTTCTTCATGTGTTAGCTAGTTATAACCCCCTAAAGAATCTTTCTCTTATTGTTTGGTGACAGTAGATAGTATGCAGTTTGAAGGATAATTTTTATTCCTTATTTTCTTTTGCCAGGTATTTATTATAAAAAAATAAATATATTCTCTGGCACTTTTAAAGATGACCACAAAATATACTTTATAACCAAAATGAATATAATATTTAAAACAATATATTTAAGTCTATTTAATTATTATTCTTATAAGTGCTCAGAATGTCCTGTTTTAGGTATTGAGGCTCTTCAGGTTGGCTCTTGAATCCTCTCTACATGACCCCAGTAGTCTTTGATAACTTTCCACTTTCTGGTACAAAAGGTTGTTCAAGGCTCACTTTATACATTTCCTGATATAAGCTAATGCAATCTTGATTTTTTTAGTGCAACATGTTTTCTAGGGGGTAAAATCATGGGGCTTGGCTGTATGCTACTAAGTTCATCATGTTTTCTAGTGCCTTGTAGAGAATAGAGCTAAGAAATATGTATTTTTTAAAGAATGTACATCATGTGAGTTCATACTGATAATTCCCATTGAAATTCAGGACTCCAGGATATGTTCTTTGTGTCACTGATCTTCAGTATATCCTTACTCTGAAGTCACAAATCCTGACTCCCAATGACACCAACAAAACAACTCAGTGTAATCCCATACTTTACCCTGTCTTTAAAAATACTAATTCTGAAAACAGTTTAAAAACTTCATGTGGTTCTCCTGATCCTCTGGTTATATCTCACTTGGAATGTACAGAACAAATATCTACATTTTAAAATCATTCAAAATTATTTCTCTCTTATAATGCCACAAACTGCACAATAAAGTTCATTCAGTTCACTTTTGTTTTCATTGATAAAAATAATTTTTAACTTATTTAATTACTTTTTATAAATATGTGGAAAGTTTTCACAGTACCAAAGTCAAATGTACAAAACAACATAATTTAGCAATCTCCCTTGTCATTTTGTCCTTCCTACTCTGTACCCTCTCTCTCTAATAGGTATAATTTTTAGTTTGCTGATTATGGTTTAATCATATATGTATTCATTCATGATATTTCATAAATGATAGTGTAGTATGCTGTTTTCCACAGCTTGATTTTTTTCCAGTTATCAATTGTGTTAGCTTTTTGTCACTGTGACCAAAATACCTGACAAGAATAATTTATAGAGGAGGAAAAGTCTATTCTATGCCCATGGTTTCAGACATTCTGTCTGGGATTTACTCACCCCATTACTCTGGACCTGAGGTGAAGCAGAACATCATAGTAGAAGGATGTGGTAGAGGAAAGTTCCTCAACTAATGCAGCCAGGAAGAAGAGAGAGTGAAAGAACAAGGAGCTAGGGACAACATAAATCTCCAGGGGTATGCACCCAGTGACCTACTTCCTCCAACCACACCTCACCTGCCTACAGATACCAATTATCCATTCAAATGATTAATCCATCAAGTGGATTAATTCACCGATTAGGTTACAGCTCTCATAATCTAATCAATTCACCTCTTAATATTCCTGCATTGCCACCTGAGCTTTTCTGGGGACATGGCATACCCAAATCATAATATCAGTATGTGATAAAATGTATACCAAACAAACATAGAAATAGACTTCATTCCTTTTGATTGCTACATAATATTCAATTATTTTTCAAATCTTTTATCCATGGATATCTAATCACTCTAGTTTTTGCAGTAACACATATTGCTGAAGTTAGCAACACTTTCATACTTTCCCAGTGTTTCTTTGATTTTGAAACTTGGGATTTATTGGTCAAAAAGTATATGTTAAATACTGTCTAAGTATCCTCCATAAGATTTTATCACTTTGCAGGTAGTTTGTCCTTTTAAAAAACTCCCCAGGTAATTCTGTGGTTCTGCAAGAGTTGAAAGCCACTGATTTATGTCTCTTGTTGGTTGGTTTTTGAGCTGTTCTGTTATTGAAGCTTAAAACCTAAAGTAAATGGTAATAACTTAATGTAAAATTGACAATTGGAATCTTCCTTCTAGATCCAATATTAGAAAGCAAGGACTGCTGCATATATCTTTACAACCACAGTGGCTAGCACAAGGGCCTAGTACAAAGCACAAACTTTTAAATATATCACAAGGGTTGAATGAAGCACTGATGTGTAATGACATCATAGTTGGTTGGATTCTTATAAAAATGTTACCGTGCCTTCCCCTGTATCAGATATTTCATTCTCTGAAGACATGAGTGGTTATTATTCATATATTAATGTAGCAAACATTTATTTAGAGTATACCATATAACCGCAGTGTTCTAGATGGTGTAGATAGAAACAAAAAGGCAAAAGTCAATGTCCCTGTGGAGTTTACGTTTTAGCGTGGAGAGTGATATTAAAGAGTGTAAATAAAAAGAATCAATAAAAAATATACAATTTGAATTTTAGCAGAACAGTGCCAAGTGTTAAGAAGAAAATCTTAGCAGTATAGTAACAATAAGACTCAAAGATTTTTAAATTTATTTTAAAGTTGCATAGTCTATTTTAAAATCAACAAATAATAGTAAAATCAGCTAAAATTTTAGCAGCAGCAATCTACAACAAAACAGGAAGCTAACCTAAAGGATAAGTACAAGTTTCTAGGGCAAAAAAATATCTTGTCAAAACTAACTTCCTGAAGAGATGGGAACCTTATTGAAATCAATTTCTATAGAAGAAATAGGGATATTTATTAGGGAATTTTCTAAAAGCACCAGGCCTTAATATTTCCATAAAATTTTACCCCAAATTTAAGCAACAACTATTCATAATGCTATACATTATTATTCTCAATGCTACACCAAATATCCCAAAGCACAAAAAGAGAAAAATTCAAATTATTTTTATGAAACAAACATAACCTTGACACCAAAACCTGATAAAGGTATAATAAAATAAGGTTATAGACCAATTTCAATTAATAATATTCATGGGAATCTCCTAAATTATGTGTCAGTGAACAGAATCAAATGCCACATTAAGAAAATGTGGTACATTATGAACAAGTGGGATTTATTCCAGGCAATCAGTGGTGATTTAATAATTAGGGGATGTATTAATATAATTCACCTTATAAAAGTGTTGCTGGGGAAAAACTTAAATAAACCCGCTAGCTTCACTTGCTCTTAGTTAAGTTAAAAATCACTAATTTTGGAGGTCACGCAGCTGGGAAATACATTAATCTCCCACTGGCTTTGCTGTAGACAGCACCTCTGATGTGGGTTATGGTGATAACGGTTGCCTAGGCTACTCTTCAGGGAGCTGAAGGCCGTCTGCTGAAAACACTTGACTCTTCATTTGGGCCTGCCCATGTCTGAAGGGTGATGGAAACACAATTAAATGTTAAAAACACAATTAAAATGCTTGACCTCTCTGTCCTCATTTTATACCTGTCTCCTTTTTTGCCTTAACCTTTGGGTCAGCTTCTACTCAGCTCCTCCTGTAGACGTGTTGATCGTTTCAGAAATGTTTTGTCCAAATCTATAGTACAGAGTTAACTTGACCTAGACTTGCCTAATCTTTCTCTCTCCCCACTTTAAGGCTAAAGACACCTACTACCTGCCATGACCAGAAACATCAAACTATGAAAGAACTGAAAAGACTTGGCACCTGAGTTCCTGAAAGATCTATACCTATTTCCAGAAAAGACATGAATCGTCTTCCTCTTTATTAACCTATCTCTCTCCCTCATTATTTGTAGCCTATATCTGTAACCCCTGGAATTGGGAAGCTATTTTGTGAGCTACACTCTCTCTTCTCCATTCTTTGGACACTCAATAAAGTCTCTCGTTCTCCTCAGTATTTACCTTTCAGACTGTTGGTTTTTCTGGGGGATGAGCTTCTGAACCTGGGTTCAGTGACAATGGGTCTAAGGAGAAATTTCACATGATAAACTAGAAATTCTTAAAAGCATTCAATAAAATTCAAGCTTTCAGAAAATTAAAACAAAATAAAAGGAAAAACATTAAGTAAATGATGGGCAATTTGTAGATAATATGCATGTGTGTATATATAATAAATATGTGATATACACACAAAGGAATTATTCATAATATGTAAATATCAATAGCAAAGTAAATACTAAAATTCCTAATGAGAAACACTGGACCATTCCTGCTAAGTTCAAAAACTAGAAAAGACTTGTCCACTGTCTCAACTCTTTATACTATTGTGGAACTATTAGGGAGCACATGTAAAAAACAAACACTACAAAACAATTATAGGTATAAGAAGTACAAAAATTGTAATTTTCTGTATTCATAATTATGTGATATTCTATTTGGACAACTTGAGAAATATAAACACAAACTGACATAAACAACAAAAGATTTGATAAATTTAGGAGATTTAAATTAATATATAAAATCTATTACTTAAACAAAAATAAGAAATAAAATATAATGGAAGGGAACATCTCATTTATAATAGTAGCAAGATAACATTCTTAGGAATAAGTGTGACAAGTAATATGGTAAAGTTATAGGAGGAAAACTTTAAAAATTTCTGAAAGCTATTAAAAGGAGAGAAAATATCCCTTGGTCATGAATGGGAAAACTCAGTATCTTTAAGATGTCAGTCAGTTTATAAATTTAATGAAATCTTAATTAAAATATACCAGCACAGTTTTTCTCTAGAGGAAAAATCAATTTTGAAGTTCATCTGGGGGAGGCAAGCAAAAACAACTACAACAAACACTGAATAAAGGCTGGGGAGACCGAAGGTTGGAGTGGAGTAGGGATAGGTTGGGCAATGGGTGGGCGACAATTAAATAGGAGGATAAGTCCTGGTGTTCTATAGATAATGTACTACATATTTAAATAAATAAAAAAAGTTTTGAAATTTTTCACCACAATGATATGATGAATGTATGAGGAGATTTATCAGTACCACATAAATAAATAAATAAATGTTAGGAGACTAACACAATCAGTAATAGGACATAGCATTAAATCTAGAAAATAAAACTGATATTGGCAGTTGAATAAAGAAAATAGTGAAACATAATAGAAAGGTTTGAAATACACCCATATATATGGAAAATTAATATATAATAATGGTGACATAACATATAAGTGGGAAAACATTTTTAATAAATACTGTTGGGGAAAATAACCACTTGGTAAAACAGAAAAGATTAACGAATCAATTCATACTATAAAAAGAAAATTTTCTAATGTTTTTGTGTGTGTGTGTGGTGCTGGTGATCAAACCCAGGGCCTCATGCATTCTAGGTCTAAATGGTTTAGAGACCTAGATGTTAAAAATGAATCTCTTTAATATTAGAAGAGAACCCAGATATATTCCATAATAACTTGTGAGTGTAGAAAGGACTGTATCAAGAAATCAGAATTCAGACACAAAGAAAAAATTGATAAGTGGACTCCCTAAAATAAAAATGAAATGTTTTATCTTTGCAAAAAAGTGAAAACAAAAAGAATATGAGCAAATGATATGAAAGATAAAGAGCCAATGTCCTCAAAAAATGTAAAGGGTTCTTTAAAGCCAAATGAAAATGTCCATAAACCCATTACATGAACTGGCAAGATACCTGAACAAGTAATTTGCAAAATACATAGAAATGGCTGTGAAATATATGAAAAGATGTTAAAATCTAGTCATAGGAACAGAAATGTAAAATTAATTACATTGAATTAACATTTCTCCCCTGTCAGGTTATCTGTTGACTGTTTTTATTTTTTGTGAGTCACAAACCATTATCTCATACATTCATTATTTTCATTTATATATACACTAATAAGTTAGTCTTAATGAAGCCACCTATAAAGTAGAACTCCTGGGTAGAAAGTGTTCAAATCAGCACTAGCTAGAAATTTCAGTTCATTTCAGTCACAATATATGGGTACTCTGCAGCAGTTTGGGAAGCAATTAGTGTCTCCATCCAGTACATTTTCATTAAACAAATGATCCATCTGTGCACACACTTGCTAATGATAGTAAAAATTTCAGAAGTAACTGTTTCCCAATTATGGAGCCAAATAACTCATAGGGTAGTGAGTATCATTGGAAAAAGAATTCTGTTGGCTCTATTTTTTCATTCTGGACTGACAAAGGAGAGGGTGCCGGCTGCTGAGGAGAAGCTGCTTTTGGTGTGTCAAGTCTGAATGAGACTGGGTCAAGTGCATGAGTTACCATGGCAACAATATGATCAGGATGCATCATCTCCCATAGCAACTGCATTGAGGGGGCACTAGTGTCTGAGTAGAAGCTTTCTCTCTGCGTCAGACCTTATTTGAATCCATATCTAAAGCTACAACCTAGGGTGGTAGTTACAAGGATACATGGAGAAAACAAAGAACCACAGAGTCTGGAATTACATATGTCACAGAAGCAGTTTCATCAGTTTAAAACCATAGAACCCAACATGACTACAGTGAAGTGTGGGACAGCAACCTTAAGCATGACTGAAATACCTAATGGCCAAGCATGAGAGTATCCCATACAGAAAACAGACTAATATTAAAGTTAAAAGTAAAAATAAATGTACTTTTATTCTAAGGCTGTCCCCATTGCCTGCTGTGTACACATCACACTCATCAAATGCTTCCTACGTGATGACAGAACCACAAAATCAAAGTTGACACTACAACTCTGTTGTTTTCAAAACTAATTCATGTACAATTAACATGGAGAACATGAAGAAGTCCCTAAACTGGGATTATTAGTGACTTAAATTTTTTCATTTCCTACCAATACAGTTATGATAATAACATCAGGTGAAGAAACCTCAATGAGTATAGAATTGTCTGCTATCCAAGCACAAGAGCAGCCCATCCAGAAAGTAGTCTAATTTGAAGGTTAAATAAAAGCTGAAAAGAATATCTTTATCCATGAAGTCCAATATGATAGCAAGCCACCCATGAATACATCTGGACAAAGCCTGAACAAATTCTCTCAGAGTGATAAGGTAAATAAGGAATTGTCTAGTTCCCCTAAATTTTAACAATACATCTTAAGCAACAGTCTATCATTAATTAATCATGGGTACAAAAATGTTACACATCCTAGAATTTTCATGCTTCACAATGGACACAATCTTGTGTCAAGCTCATTGTACAATGACACAGGACAGAAAGTTCAAAGCCACATGTTAGAAATCAGAAAATTGAACTTTGGCAAAAAAAGATGATCATCACCAAAAGTCTTTGATACGGATGACCAAATCCCACACCCATATTGGTCTTCAAAGTGCACACCACATACTGAGCTAAGAACATTGAAGTTAAGAAGCAGAGAAGAGACACCTGGCGATTTACTGACCAACTACTCCTAGGAGTAGGAGAGGAGTTAGAGCTAGGAGAGCTGGCCTTAGAGCTGAAGAGGACATGTGTAAGTATCAGGAGACCAGAGCTCTGCAAGGTTCTGGGAAGTAGAGCAGTAGCAAACCACCACATGGACTAGCACAGGGCAAACACAGGGAGTGTGAATTAATGGTCCTGTGAAGAGATCAATTTTGCAAGTTCAAGGACAATCAAATCCATGAGCTGAACTGAGGACACCGGTTCCCCAACAAAGTACAGAGGTCCAGTAAGGAAGGGTAAGCCACAGTTCTTCCATCTCTAAATGTAACACTCAAATAACACCAACTAGTAATCTCAGTTTTAAACATCCAGTGGAGGAATAAGGTGATGTCATCATATAACCATCAAGTGTGATGTCAATACGCCTAAGTCATTTAGCATACTTTCAGTACACACATGCTAAGCACCTGGTTTGTGACTGCCCTTGTGTTCTAGGAGGCAGATTCAGAATCGGAGTTTGCATCATGAAGGCAAAATTCACAAGTCCCTAAGAATAATAACAGACATATTTAAACACATGAAATGTGATTACATTTGGAACCCATACTAGATCTACAGGAAAAAGACCTCCTTTCTGTCATTATGCAGTTCTAGATCTTGGAAATTGCTAAGTGTAGATTTTAAGTGTACTCACCACTACAATGGTATGTATGTGAGGAAATGCATTTGTTAACTAGCTTGATTTAGCCAATCCGTAAAACATTTTGCACAGATAAATACATATTTCAAAACATTTTTTTGAAATGTTTCAAAATACTTTTGAAACATTTCAAAACATTTTGCACAGATAAGTACGTACAATTTTTGCCAGTTAAAAATAAAAAATTTTAAGTGCTGGGAATAAACTCATTAACAAGGGAATCGAAAAACATATCACTCTATACATGACCTATGAACTAAAACATGTGAAAACCAAAAAGGGGTTGAGGGAAGATTCTCATCAGAGAAGAATTGCATCTAACTATTGAAAAAGGGTACACAGAGTTCAGACACCCAAAGTTTGAGCCTCAAGTGACAAGTGGTGTAGGCAGTGACCACCGGTACGTGCTTGCATTACACAGCAGAGACATCCACAGAGTTCCCAGATGGACTGAAGCAATACTGCCTCTGAGGAAGAGATCACTCCAGAGTGTGATGAAGACTCTAGACCTAACTCCCAGTTTACATGGAAGGCAGGAAAACAGAGGAATGTGTTAAACAATGCCAGTGAATGGAAATCAGCAAAATTCAGCAGGGGGACTCTTCACAACAAAAGACTCCCTTCTCACAAGAAAGGGGACAGGAAGGGTGAATTGTACAGAGGATTAACAGGCGCTTCAACCAATTGCAATGCAGCAGACAAGGGCAAATCTGGAGTTGGTAAACACATTAGTATTTACAGGACAACATGGACACATTTTCTGTGAATTAATTTGAAAACACTAAGGAATCATTTGTAATAGTTTAGAATCAATAGTGGCATGGATTATATTTTTAAAGCAGCACTTTAAGGTGTCTTTTCCTTTGAGGGATATGTTTTGCAGTGTATCTGGATTAACTGACTTGCTGTCTGGGGTTTGCCTGAAACCAACCTGGAAGACAGGGGACATTAGCGCATGTAGTGAAATAGGATTGACCAACGCGATTGGTGAAGGGAAGTGTTGTCTACACATGGCTTTCTTATGATGTTAAAGCTTGTCATGTGTCTGCTTCTCAGTTCTTACAACAGAAATTTTTTTTTTTTTTTGGAACTGGGAATTGAACCCAGGGGCACTTAAACACTGAGACCTATCCCCAGGACTTTTTGTTTTAATTTTAAGACAGGGTCTCCCTGAGTTGCTTAGGGCCTTGCTAAGTTGCTGAACAGGCCTTAACTTGCAATGCTCCTATGTCAGCCTCCTGAGCTGCTGGGATTACAGGCAATTGCCACTGCAAGGCCAGAAAACATTTTAATTATCTTAAGCCACCACAATATAAACTAATGAAACAAGTATTTCTGGCAATGAGGTCAGGGCACTTGTATTTCTAAAACTTATTTTCCAATGAGTAAGGAGACATTTAGAAACAATGATACCAAAGCCTTTCCCTTTTCTTCTTGTGATGGGAAGCCTGGAGATGCACTTGCACTGATTCAGTTGGTCAGAGATGGCACAAGGACACTGAGGCTTCCATCCTCCAGCTCAAGTATTTTTAACTAGTTGACTCTTGGGATTTTCACAGTATGGCTGCAACATCTCCAGTCTTCCCTATCATATTTCAACTGCCACCATCCTCTCTCACATCCATCCCTCTCATTGTGAGACAACCTCTTCTACAGAAGCTCCAAACACATTCTCGGTGTACCTCCTTGCGCAGAACTGAGTCTCATGTTCACCCTAGCTGCAGGGGAGACGGGAAAAATCATCATTTGAAAAGGGGAAAGTGATAGCTACGAATCATTTGGAAAAATCCGAAATTTCCCCTGAGATTAGACACATTGCTTCTTTGAACATAATTAGGGATTTTATATCTCTTTCTTTTTTTTTCTTTATTTTAACCCTGGGGGATTGTGAGGCTGTTGGGCCTCAGTCAACAAATTCTGTCAGATGGCAGAATCAGATCTTGTAGAGTCAGAACCACTGCCAGGTTAAGGTTAGAATATGGACTGAAGGGAATAAACTCACAAGGATTGAGCCTCAGTCCACGTCCAGGCACTTAGCATAAGTGCTGCATTTTTCAGTCCCCACAATGATCCTACCAAAAAATAACTGGCAGTTCTCCATTTATACATGGAAGACTACAGGATCACAGAGATTGGGTCGAGTACCCTGAATGATGGCTTCCTGTGCATCAGTTTTCCCCTGTGCCATGGACCATATCCACTTCTGAGCTTTGCCCAGATCACTGAGGCAAACAAGCATGTGGGAAGGGAAAGAGGTCCATCATTCGTACAAAATAGTGGGAGACATATTCCATGTCACGAAGGGGACATATTTTGCTGGCTAAAAGACTAAAATAGTAAGACTAAAATAGTAGCTCTGAACTGAGACTTCTCTATCTTGTCCTTGCCACATATGATGTGTGCTAGGGTCACAAGTGGTCAGTGCATTCACAAGAACTGTTACGCAGTGATACATGAGTGCAGGGCCCAAAGCTCATGTTCACAGGCCCGGGGGACTTAATGACCTTTCCATACTCAGGTCCTGTCATGCTCATTGAGTTGGCAGCATGATTGACCACCTAATCACAGGAATGAATCTAAGGAGCATTTGTTCCCAGGAGCTCCTTCAGTGCCCAGCCCAGGTCCTGCCAGAACATCAAGGAAACTTCCAACAATGTTTTCCACATGTCTCAAAATATGTCTTCATGCAAATAACAGCATGCCATCCATGTAGGTAAATGCTCTTCTTGATTATTTTGACTTTATTCTTCCAACATGTTTTATATACACACAAAGCGCGTGCACACACACACAATCTGACATAAAAATCTATTCTTATACCTGAGGAAATTAGAAAACCGAGTACAAATTAAATCTAACGTAAGCATTAGAAAATAGATTATATCATTGGAGCAAACATCAGTGATGTTGAAAAGAAAAAGTCAAAAGTGCATAGTCACAAAATCAAAAGGTGGTTTTTAAAAAACAACCTATAAAATTGATAAGTTTCTGTCCAGGCTAACTAAGAAAGCAACAGAAGGTACGAATGACTAATATCTGAAATGAAAGGAAGACGTAAATACAGATCACATGGACAGCAGAAAGTTATATTCAAAGAATGATCCTTCAACAAATTTGATAACCTTGATAAAATGGACCCATGGTTTGAAATAGGCAATCTGCTGAAACAGTATATGTGAATAGGTAGGTGTAAACCTAGTAAAGATATTACATCTATGATTAATAACCTTCCCAAACAGAAATCATCAGGCCAAGAATGGGTCATTGGAGAGTTCAATCAAATGTTTAACGAAGAAATCATACTCATGCTTTATGATTTCTTTTTAAGAGAAAATTAGAAAGAATATTTCTAATTCTACCTGGTAGAGAAAAGATAGGAAAGAAGATCCATAAGTCCATATTTCTAATGACCATAGACACAAACATCCTGAACAAAATATTAGCTGATTGAATCAAACATATACAAAAATAATACATATTAATTTTGTGAGATATATCCTATTCATGTAGGATAGATCAACATTTGATAATCATGTAATTCATCATATCAATGGAGTAAGGAATCAATTTCCTGTGATCCTATAAAGATGCAGATAAATTATTTGACAATATTCAACACCAATTCATGATAAGAAATGCTCAATTAACAGTAAATGGGTAATATCTTACTCAACTTGATAAAAAATCTATAAATACTTATAACTAACATTAAACTTAGTTCAAGAAATTTGAAGCTCTCATATTAAGAATACAATGGAATATTACTCTGCCATGAAGAATGATAAAATTATGGCATTTGCAGTCAAATGGATGAAATTGAAGAATATCATGCTAAGTAAGATAAGCCAATCTCAAAAAACTAAAGGATGAATGATCTCGCTGATAAGCGGATGAGGACATATGATGGGGGTAGGAGGGGTTAGCATTAGGGTTAGGGTTGGGTTTAGGGTTAGCGATAAGGAAGGTGATAAGAATGGAGGAAGGAAGGACTGTATAGAGGGAAAAGAGGGGTGGGAGGGGTAGGGGGGAAGGGAAAAAGTAATAACAGAATGAATCAAACAACATTGCCCTATGTAAATTTGTGATTTTTAATAAAAAAAAAGAATACAAAAAAAACAGCTTATCACCTCTCAACATTCCTTTTCAACATCTTATCGGCTCTTCTAGCTGATTCATTAAAAGAGGAAATAAATTGTATAATGATTTGGAAAGAGGAATAAATCTGTATTTTTTTTCACAGTTTACGCATTTGTGAAGAAAATTCCAAATGGTCCAACAGACCCCTTAATGAAAAATTATAAGCAAGATTGCAAGATACAGGGCTTAGATATCAAAGTCAACTCTTTTTTTTTAGTCTCCAAGCAATGTATATGTAGAATTTGAAATTGAAAACAAAGTACCATTCACATTAGCACTTCCCAAAATGAATCAATTATGTATACATCTAGCAAAGTTATTCCATCTCAACAGGTGTGCTAGCACACAGCAGTAATCCTAGCTACTTTAGAGGCTGAGAGGCAGGAGGATCATAAGTTCAAAGATAGCCTGGGTAATTTAGCAAACTCTGGTCTTAGAAAATTAAAAAATTAAAAGGACTGGGGATGTATCTCAGTGGTAGATCATTTGCCTATCATATATGAGGCCATGGAGTCAACCCCCTACCACAAAGTGAATGTGCCTGATGTATATGATGAAAGCAACAAAATCTGTTGAAAAAGATCAAAGAAGAACTAAATAAATGAAAAAATATCCCATGTTCATGTATAGGAACACTCAATATTATCATGTTGTCAGTTCTTCCCAACTAGATCTATAGATTTATTTTTTTTAAACTCTCTCTCTCTTTTTGTTTTTTTGTACCAGGTATTGAACCCTGGGGCACTTAACCATTGGGCCACATCCCCAGCCCTGTTTTGTATTTTACTTAGAAACAGGGTCTTGCTGAGTTGCTAAGTGCCTTGCTAAGTTTTTGAGACTGGTTTTGAACTTGTGATCCTCTGGCTTCATCCTCCCCAGTGGCCAGGATTACAGGTCTGTGCCACTGCACCTGGCTCCAAGCCTTTTTATCATTTATTTTAAGATAGAGTCTCCCTAAGTTGCTCAGGGCTTTGCATATTGCTGAGGCTGGCTTTGAACTTGTGACATTAGCCTTCCAAGCCATGTGAATTACAGGCATGCTCCACCATACCTGTTTTCAATATTATAAATCTTTGCCCTCGGAATAGGCATGTAGTGGTACTTCATCGTTTTAATTTGCATTTCCTCAATGGTACATGATGTTGAGCATTTTTTCATATGCTAATCTTCTGTTTGTAATCTTTTGTGAAATGTTTGTCAAGATCTCTGGCTGAATGTTTTAATCATTTTGTCTTCTTATTGTTGAGTTTAAATAGTTATTTGTATATTTTAGATAAAAGTCCTTTATCAGACATGATTTTGGCAATAATTCCCTCCAATTCTATGGATTGTGCCTTTAATTCTCTTGAAAGCCTTTCACACAACAGAAATTTTTAGTTCAGCTTATTAATTCTTTCATAGATTATGCCTTTCCTATATTTTCTAAAATGTCATGGACAAACTAATGTCATTTAGATCTTCTCCTGTTGTCTTTAAGAAGTTTGACAGTTTTGTGTTTTACATTCTAAGTCCATGATCATGTTTGAGTTTATCTTTATGGTGTATAATGCCTGTGTCTGCATGCATTTCTTTTTTCTATATTTGGATGTCAAGATGTTACAATAAAAAAAAAGATGTTCCATACCATTATTGAAAGAAAAGAAAAACATGTTTGTTCTGGTATGTTGAACTTGACCTCTTGTCAAGTACACTTATTATATTTATGTATATCCATTTCTGGTTGCTCTACTCTGTTACAATTTGTCTTTTTTTCTGTTGTTTCATGGATATGTGGTGTCTGGATTGCTGTAGCTTTATATTAAAGCTTAATATAATGTCAGATAATGTCAGTTCTCCAAATTTATTCTTCTCTTTCAATATTTTATTTACTGTTTTTTGACCTTTTTATTGCTATATATAAATTTAAGAATAATTTTGTCAATAGCCACAAAATGTCATGATGGGTTTCTGTTCTTTCATGGATATGTGACTTAAATCTATAGCTCTAGCCTGGTACAGTGGCACAGACCTGTAATCCCAGTGAAATGAGCTATCAAGTCATGAAAGGATATGAAGAAAATGTGAAAGCACACTGCTCAGTGAAAGAAACCATTCTGAAAAAACTACATATTGAATGAATCCAAGTATATGGCACTCTGGATATGACAATGCTATGGAGACATTAAAAGATAATTTCTTGTCAAAGTTTTAGAGTCTGGATGGGATGAACAGATGAATTTTACAGCAGCGAGCCTACTTTCCATGATTCTATAATGGATACATGGCATTATACATTTGTTCAAGCTCATAAAATGTATCCCAAGAGTCAACCCTAATGTAAATTATGGACGTTGGGTGATAATGACATGTGAGAAAATTACACAGTTTCATCAATTATAACAAAGGTACCAGTCTGATTGGGACATATTGATAAAAAGGAAGATTGTACACATGTGTGGCAGGGGATATGAGATATCTCTGTACCTTCCACTCAAGTTTGCTGTGAACATAAAACTTCTCTAAAAATAAGCTCTATTAAAAAATCTTTAGGAGTTTGTTCAGGAACCATAAGTGTCTGAAGGGTCCCAGGGCCAGATGCCTACATTCTATCTGTGGATAGTAATTGCAAAGTCCAGACTGTGCTTAGCACACAGTGAAGACTGCCAGGTATTAGCCAGGTATTAGCTGCCATTTTAACCATCACCTGTCCTTGTCCTTTCCATGCAAATGGTGTCTCTCTCACATCTCAGGAATGAACCCTACACTCCACTCTACACTTTCTGCTTGGCTTTTTGCTTCTAATAGTGTTAAACTCCAATGTTGTATTCTTAGTTTCAGATATTTAATTTTTAGTTCTTCATTTTTCAGTGAATCCTTTTGATTGATTTTTAAATTCCAATTTTCTGATGAAATTTCAATTATGTTGTCCATATTCTTATACATATACATATTCATGATAAATTATTTCACTATCCAAGTCTGATAACTCCAATATTATGGTGTTGTTGGTACTTTTATTTTTATCTTTTCACTGAATTTTTTTTTTTTTGGGGGAGGGCGGTGCTGGGGATCGAACCCAGGGACTTGTGCTCACAATGCAAGCACTCTACCAACTGAGCTATCTCCCCAGCCCATCTTTTCCCTGAATTTAATGTCAGGCATTGTGTACGAAAAAGTTCCAGGTTCTGCATGATGCTACTTCTCTCCATAGAAGATTCACTTTTTATCCTAGCAGATTGCTAGTGCAGGATTAATTGCATTGATCCCATCAGGAACTTAGCTGACGCAAGGATGCTTCACACTTTATAAGATTTCATCTACCTTTAGTTTCCCTGCCCAGGTCACAGCTCCCAGAGGCTCCAGTTGAGGATCTAGGTGTTTCCTGGGGATCCTCTTTTGGGTGAGTTTTGTACTCAGGTCTTTATCATGTAACATCAAGGGACTGCTAAGAAGTCCATTGAGGCTTTTAACTGCTGTCTGTTGAGCATCTTGGTTACAGGTTCTCTATAGCTTAAGTGTGGACAAATGCCTCAAGGAAGAAATATACCCCATACAGGTGTATCAGTTTTGTCTTTCTATTTTCTGGGATCTTGAATCTCAATCATTAACTTGTTTGGAAGTGTGACCTCCCACTTTTGTTTCCCTGGCCCCATGTGTTTTCCAAGTAGCTACTGTCATTTCTGCTGCTTAGTGAGTGTTTTGTCCATGGAATGCTATCCTCTCACCGAGGGCAGTTTAGAATCCAGCAAATTCTCTAAGGGCAAAAGAGCCATGAAATTGTTGTATATTTTAACCACATTATTATTGGAAAGTTATTTAAATTTTATGTGCCCTTGTTTCCTCATACACACAGTAAAAGAAACACCTCCTTCATTTAGCTACAATGAGGATTAGCCTAATAGGTTTAAAGCATTTAAAACAATGACATGAAAAGCACTCTACAAATTTTTTCCCTCTTTATTGTCACACAGGAAGTACTCCAGGATACATTTTTAAATGAAAAAAGTCAAGGTCCACAACAGTTTGGTATTTAATTATAGTATAAGATGGGAAATGATTTGCATGTAGATATACCTCTAGAAAGGTACATAAAGACCTGCTGGAAAATAAGGGTGTCCTTGTGGGAGGGACTCTGGGTGGTCAGCAACAGGGATGAACTGAGTCTTTTGCATATTTTGGAAACTTTTGAATTTCATATCAAGTACATATCACTTACTAATTGTTTTGTCTCTGTTAAAGTAAAGAATAGGAAAAAAAGAAACAGGAAGACTTTGCAGATATGCAATCCTGACTTTGTGACCATTCCCTACCACGTAGGTGAAACTATATAATGTGGGGCCTTGTACACAATGAAGATGAGGAGCCCCATCTTCTTTATGAAGTCTGTCTTTGGATCTCTTATAGTGTTTTATTTGCTATTGAATGCCATGCTTCCTTGAGTATGGGAATATACATAGTGTGAGTGAAGGTCCTCAGGGGAGTCTAGGGTCCTTGCTCATGACTTGGACTCTCAATCCTTCTCATTTCTGCACTTTCACCCAGACTCTGTCCAGAGTGCAGTATAGCTAGAGTCACATGGTAGGGAGGGAAGAGGATCCTGGCGGTGAGTGGGAAGCCAGGAGGAAAGGAGTGGGTGAGAGCTGGACACAGGCTGGACTGAAGCTCTTCTTAGTCCCCAGCACATACTTAATTGACCCATCAGACCTCACCTACAAAACGCAGAACAATAGAAAAATAGGTAAGAATTGAAAACAGCAGGACTAACTCCCAAGCTCAGGGACCGGTTCTGAGTATGGGACCCTGTGGAAATACAGAAGTTTCAGATCGATGAAACTAGCCCTACTACTCTGTCCTACTTGTACACCATCATTTTACTTTTCTGGACCCTCAGCTTCTTCTTTAGTAATTTGGAGATTGCAAAAATAAAACCTCATAGGGCTTTTGTGAAACTTAGATACTATAGGAAAGTGATTAGCATAGTAACTGGCACAGTGTAAGAAATAACTACATGTTAATATAATTATCATATGATTAATGAGACTATAATTGGTATTATATTACTAACAGATAGTAAATATTATTTATGGTATATAAATTATGACACTTTATTAAAATAATGTAAAGGTGATAAAATGAACATGTGCAAATAGCCCAACAGATATAGTTTGGGAAGAATTAAATTGTTCCCTGAAGCTTAAATATATCAGCTATACACCCAAGTTCAGTTAATATCAGCAAATTCAGAACAAATATCTGTACCTTATGAATCCAATGTGGAAATAATTGGTCTTGCTGAGGCACAAGTGGTTCTCAGAAGAGAGTTCAAGTGCCTGAGTTCCCATGGCAATCAAATACTTCAGGGAGACCCATCTCCCATAGAAAGTGCAAGATAAGGCTTTCTCAGCAAAACAGGCCTGTATGTTGGTAGGAAGGATTGGAGCCTTTGGGTTACTGGCCTCTTTGCACCAGATCTCCATGCTGCCTGCACACAACATCACCCCTTGGGGATGGGCATTTTCATGATTCCATGGAGCACTAGTACCTATAGTTTCAAGCATTTCCATGTCACCAGCCCAAACATCACCATTTTTTCTCCCGCTGTCCTTCCTTCCTCATGAGGTTGGAAGCTCTTCTTTTCTTTTATCAAAGTATCATCATACTTGTACCTTCTCTTCTCACTGGCGTCATCCCAGGCTATGCTATGTTTTCTCTCACCATTAATAGGGTGGCAGAGACGGGCAGCAGCTGGAGAGGAATGTGGGCACTCAGGAGAAATTATTGCATGCTTGTGGCCTGATGGGAATTGTTCATATATAGCATAAGGCAGCAATTCAGAGCTAGGTTTCTTGATGTAATGAGCCAGACTTCCAAATCTTAATCTTTATAAACACAGTGTTGGGAGAGGAAATCCACCATGGCCCTGAGCATTCCTTCATGTTTTTGCTGCATTGGTCAAGAATTAAAAATCCCAACCAGTCTTTAGCCAGGGGTCTCTCAGTTCTCTCTGTAGTGAAAAATCCTGAGTGATGAGGTAACAGCTCTCACAAAGAGCAGGATTGCTTCTTAGCTCTCCCAAGCTCAGTATTACAACCCTCTGCATGTGAAATCATTCAGGTTAATCTACCTTAATTTCTTCCCAGAAATTTAGAGGCCATATAGATACTGTGAAAACACAAAGTTCTGTCTACTGCGTTTTTTGTTTGTTTGTTTGTTTGTTTGTTTCTGTTTTTTTTTTTTTGTTTTTTTTTTTTTTGTTTTTTTTTGGTGCCGGGGATGATTAAACTCAGGGGCACTCAACCACTGAACCACATCCTCAGCCCTATTTAGAGACAGGGTCTCACTGAATTGCTTAGTGCCTCACCATTGCTGAGACTGGCTTTAAACTCTTGATCCTCCTGCCTCAGCCTCCTGAGCCACTGGGATTACAGGCATGTGCCACTGTGCCAAGCTTGTCTACTGCTTTTGCTACAGGTAATAAAGTCTTTTATCTCTGACCCAAAAGTCTTAACATCTTCTGTAAACATCCATAAACCTGTGGCAAAATGACCTGTAAGTTTGCAAGAGGTTAAAATCTCAGACACTCCACCATCCTTAACATACAAATTTAAGTGCAACACTTCTTTGCTTCCTTTTGCTATTCAGCATGAAGTTGTCCGCCACCAACATGGTCTTTCAGGTGCTCATAGCCTGTCCCTGCCTACCTATCCAGGTTCTTATGTCCATTTTCTTCCAAATTTCTCTGCATTTTAGTCATATGGGAGAAAAATAGCTCCTGACATCTTGGTATTAGTTTGACACGAGTAGGCCTTCAGGTTTCTAATAATGTGGCTCCTTTCTCAGGGATAGGCCATATTGTTTTCCTGCTGGTCATAAATATCAGAACCACCCAACCAAAATCCAAATCCTATAATAATTTTGTTATAATATGATCTTTCAAAACACTCCATGGTTCCTCACTGCCATGAGTAATAATCCAACTTTTTACCTACCGGTGTATTCCTGGTATTCTTTGACTTCAGGGCATTGACATGTACATATACATATACTAGCCTTCTTTCAGCTTATCAAGCATTCCTTTTTACGTCCTACCACAAGCACCTTGTACATACTGTTTCTTCTGCCTAGAACACTATTCTCTTCACCACTTTAAACTAGCTAACCACTTTTCACCTTGAAGTTCTCAAGATAAATATAATTTTCTCTAGGATGTTTTGCTGACTCCTTTAAGAAAATTTGAAGTTATGCTTTGATGTCTTGGATTTTCCCCATTATATAAAATGTTCATTATTTGTAAGATACATATTTGTGGTATATTTTTTGAGGAGTACTGGGGATGGAACCCTTATGCATGCTAGGCAAGTACCCTACCTTTGAGCTACACTCCAGCCCTTGTGTTTCTCTTTATTTAGTTAATATCTTTAAGGGTAGATACCAGTCTTTCTGTCTCATTTCTATAATTCAGCATGTACCAGGAGACCTCATAATTGTGGGAACACAGTCTTCATCATTTCTTTATTCTATAAATAATTATCAAATGCCCAATATGTGCAAAACCAGTTTTGTTTTACAGATGTTACTCCCCTATGATGGTTAATTTATGTGCCAACACGACTGGGCCACAGAGTGCCAATAAATGTGGCTAAATATTATTCTGTGAGGATGTTTTGCCTGAGATTAACATTTAAATAGATAGCCTGAATATAGAGGATTGTCCTACTTCATGTGAGTGGGCATAATCCAATCAAAGGCCTGAACAGAACAAAATTGCAGGATAAGAGGTAACTACCTGTCTTACTGCTAAAGCTGCAACCTTGATCTTTTCCTACTTTTGGACTTGCCCTTCCTTGGTATTGAGTCTGCTAACTTTCTGACTGGAATTTACACCTGTGGCTCTCCTGGTTCTCAGGACTTTGGACTTGGATTAGAAACATACCATTTGCTCTCTTGGGGTTCAGCTTGCCAACTACAGATCTTGAGACTTTTCAGTGTCCATAAGTGTAAATTTTCAATTCCTTATAATAAATGTCTCCTATTAGTTCAGTCTTCCTGAAGAACTCTGACTAATATATTCCTCAATTAAAAAATTTTCACTTCTAACTCTTACAGCATCAGTATCCTAGACAACTCAATCTGTGACAGAAGCTAATAGTGGAGGATATGATCTGTACACTTACAGATACAGGATACATTCTGAAGATAGAACTGACAGGATTTGCTGATGGATCAGATATACCATGTGAAACAAATATTTAACAATATTTTCGCAACAAATATGTGATAGATATTACCACTCTTCACCAATTTTAAATCTGGGAAATTCTGTGCAAAAGAAAGCTTCATTATTTCTTGCCCTCTTGAAGTTACATGTATTAGTGTTCTCTAGCAAATGAAGTATGAACGTGTGTTAGGTTTCCATCACTATGATGAAATATATGAAAAAAAATCAACTCAAAAGGAGGAAAAGTTTGTTTTGGATCATTGTTTCAGAGGCTTTAGTTCATGGTCACTTAGTCCATTTCCTTTGGGCCTGTGGTGACACTGTGTATCATGGTGAGATCACATGACAGAGGAGGCTGCTCTCTTCATGAAAGACAGGAAGCAAAAGAGAAAGAGACAGGATAGTGCGAGGTTCCTAATTTCCCCTTAAAGGGCATGTCCCCAATACTCTAACTTCTTTTCTCTAGGCCCTACCTCCTTAAATTTCCACCACATCCAGTAATGACACAGGCTGGGGAATAAACCTTTAACACATGGACTTGTAGGGATATAATAGATCCATATTATAGCAGAGTGGAAGTAAAAACAAAGCGTCACTGATTTGGGGGAACAATTAAGAAACAATTGGTGTTTCCCCCATGTTTTCTGTTCCCTACTGCTGTAACTGGTGAAGGTCCAAAGGGTACATCCTCCATGATCCTGTGCCCCCGAGTACACTCCATGTAGAACAAATAACTTTGGATTCATTATAAACATGTACAATGACCAAGAAATAAATATTATTGTGTTAAGCCTCTGACATATTGGTGTGTTTTATTACAATAGCCTAATCTAGCTAAATCTGACTGAAATAGGTATTGGTAATAGCAGGGGAGTGCTGTAGAAATAAAACCCATAAAATCTTAAATGACATTGACTTGGCAGTCACATAGCAGATAGTGAGAAAAAATTCACTGAAGGCTCAGAGATATTAAGGAAGTAGATTAGTTCATACATCTGGTAAATACTAAGCTTAAATTGAATGCAATTCTATCCACTGCAAAATAAATTTCTTTATTACCATAGCATCTTATTTTGGGCTTAG
This sequence comes from Sciurus vulgaris, assembly GCF_902686455.1. Taxonomy (NCBI): domain Eukaryota; kingdom Metazoa; phylum Chordata; class Mammalia; order Rodentia; family Sciuridae; genus Sciurus; species Sciurus vulgaris. The sequence continues at coordinate 92,976,235 of NC_136471.1, read as the reverse complement.
GTGTTTGGATCATGATGGTCTGTCTTTAACTGACATATTGATTATTTCAATAACTTTTGATTATTTGTGATTATTGAATATGTTTCAGGCATTGTGCTGGGCAAAGAGAGGAACACCTAAATTAGTAAGTCAATTTTTAGTAATGTTGGGTTTGAGCTGACTTTGAAAATGCTGGGTGTAAAGAATGGCTCAGTAATAATTAATTATTCAATCAATTTCACATATAAGTACCAAAAATCTACAATGTCTTAAGAGAAAAGTTGTGAGGTACCCTACATTTAATTGCAGGGGTTGAAGGATGATGGTAGGAAAATATAGGAGAAGTTATTCAGTTAACAACTACAAAAATATGTTCCACATTTCTGAATGTATGCTGAAATCTTGACCCAAGCCTCAGATTCTTGAAATGGCTTACAAAAGAATTTTCCATTCTGATAACTCTAGCCATCCTAAAACAACAAGTGCTTGTCTTTGTGGACTGTTCTCCTATCCTAAAGTTCTTGGTCTGCCACCACTTACCAATAGTTAATGTAAATTCAATAATATTTATATATTCCTTCCTCTCTATTATAAAAATTCTCTTCTAATTGCTATCTAGCCTTGCTGCTATTAGCTGTGGAATCTTGTCCCAAAGCCTGGTTATCGTTCTAGTTAGCATCTGTAACAAGTTACCAAACTCTTTTGTTTCAGAAAACTCTCTCAAGAGTTTTTGTTTATCAAACGTTCATGGCTGGAACTGCCATAGTGAACAAACTCCATTTGGTTATGGTATATATGTCTTTTTATACATATTTGGATTCTATTTTTAGTGACTTTAATTCCCTTGATGTCCCTATTTAAGATATAATTATCTTCAATATTTCTCTACATACTTTATGAACCCCATAAGATGATACAATAATTTTTACTTCAACTATCAAACATAATTTAGAAAACTAAATAGAAAAAAAAATATTGTATTTACTGCTAATTTTTTACTATTTTTTTCCCTCATTCATTTTTCCTTCCTGATGTTCTAAGACCTTCTTTAATCATTATTTTTCTGTTTAGAGAATTTTCTTAGCTCTTCTTTTAGGGCAGAACTGTTGGTGGCAAATTCTCAGAGTTTTTGCTTTTTTCCCCCCATCCTAGTGTATCTTGGTTTCTTCTTTGTTAAAAGGTGTTTTTGCTCGATATAGATTTCTAGGTTAACAGTTCATTTCTTGCAGTACTTGAAAAATAATTTACCACTTCCTCCTAGACTTCATGATTTCTGATGAGAAATTCATTGCCAACTGAATTTCTTACTCCTAATGTATCACTTCTCTCTTGCTGCATTCAGTTATTTTCCCCCAAATTTGGAAAATTTTCTGATAGTATTTTTTTGAAATATGCTTCCAGTTCCACCCTCTTTCTTCTTGTGACGTTACAATGACAGGAATGTTGGATGTTTTGTAATAGTCCAAGTACTTAATGTTCTGGGTGGTTTTTTCATTCCACTGTCTCTAGTTGTTCATGTTACGTAATTTTTATTTTTCTGTATTCAAGTTCACCGATTCAATCCTCTGTCTTCTCTAGTATGTTTTTGAGTTCTTCCAGTGATTTTGTAGTTCGGTTTTTGCATTTTTAATTCTAAAATTTCTCCTTCAGTCTTCTTTATGTCTTCTATTTCTTTGCTAAGGCTTTTATTTGTTTTCAGAGACTTTTCACTCTCTGTTTCAAGCATGTCTTTAAATGAGCATTGAAACATTTAGATAATGGTTGCTTTAAAACACTTGTTATATAATTTTAACATCTCAATGTTGGTGTCTGTAGATTCTTTTTCTCATTCAAATTGAGATTTTTCTGGTTCTTGATATAATAAATGATTTTTTGTTCCATATTACAAGACTTTAGATATTATTTAACATTCAGTTTCAGCAGACCTTCTCTGAAACCATACCAGTGAGGTAAAGGGGAGTTCTACTTTCTTACTACTAAGTGGGTGTTGTAGTCCAGGTTCCTCATTCGTTTCCATGGAAACCCAAGGAGAGAAGGGTTCCTCATTACTGCTGGGAGTGGGGTAAGACTTCAGGTTTCCCACTAGGCCAGCACTGACATTACTCTCTCTGTTGTAGTGAATACCTTATTACTATTTCCTATATGGCCTCTACTGAAACCACAAAGAAATGCTTCCTTATCATCAAGTGGGGGGTGAATATCCCAACCTCCTACTGAACTTCCTCTGAAAGCACACGGATGAGGGAGAAGTAGTGCCTTGTCACAGTCAGATGAGAATGGAATTCTAAGCTCCCCACTTGGCCTTTGTTGACCAAGGGGTGGGGTGAAGCCACATTCTTTTCTATGATGTTTGGTTAGAGTAGGGTGATTAATATCTTAAGTTTTCCACTTTGTTATACAAACTCTTTCCTGTTCTTCTGACTGAGAGAGAAGGCTTTTCTTCTTGTTGTTGTTTTTAAATCTGTATTCATTAGCATTTCTGGGTTGTTAGAATCTGCAGTACCCAGTCTTGGATATATGAGGCAAAACAGAACAGAACAGAACAGAACAAAATTAAGGTATTCAATGCTGTGCTGTACTTCATGTCCTGAGGATCCTAGCTGGCCAAACTTCTATCTTTCAGAACTTTCTTATACATATCATCCCCAGGTTTTTTAGCTGTATTTGGTGGGAAGAATAGGGAGAAGTATGTCTTCTCCATTTTGTTCCAGAACCAGAACTTGACAGGTGATTTTTATTAGAATTTTAGTTTGCCAAGTGGACTAATGATTTGTATCCTTGCATTAGCATGTTCCCTTCTATCTGCATAGGAAAAAGAATCTGAATGAGATGGTTCCTTAGTGTTCAAATAAGAGTTATAGTCAAATGATTCTTATAGGTTATATCCATGAGCCTAATGTACTCATCACTGCTACATTGAAGAATTAAATGTTCAAATTTTCTTCTTCTCTTTTTTGGTACTGGAGATTAAACCTAGGGGCATTTTACTACTGAACCATGTCCCCAGTCTATTTTATTTTTTATTTTGAGACAGAGTCTTGCTTAGTTGCTCAGGGCCCCAGTAAATTGCTGAGACTGGTTTTGAGCTTGTGATCCTCCTGTCTCAATCTCCCAAGTCACTGGGGTTACAGGAATGCACCACCAAGCCTGGCTCAAATTTTCTTCTTATACAACATTTTCTAGACTCCTTAGTGACAGTCCACTCTTCCTGTTTTTTACTAATTTTTGTTCAGTCTGTGCCCAGTGTTGTTGAATGGGTTTCAAGTTTCTTGAGTTCTGTTCAACCTCTTTGATATTTCACTTTTGGCCTATATATGAACTTTTGAATTGCTAAATCACCTCAAACACAAATTTGTACATATTGGCACAAATAGACTTGTTAGACAATGATACATTATACAAGAGTATTTTGGTATCTGAATACTACTTGAAAATTTTGTTAAAGTGAAGTTAACATAACTCAAGGGTGTCATAAAATGACTATATGTTTAGAGAGATGAAACTCAATCATCTGACATTTTTGTGATCACTAATTTTAAAATATTATAACACATGAAAGACATAAAATGGTACACAGAATTTTACAATGCAGGCCCATGTGTACCCACCACACAGAAATTAAACTAAATAGATAATACTTTTTTTGTGTTTAGTGAATCTTTACTATGGTTTTACAAAATTTGAGGACAGAGTAAAGAATATGGGGGTTGATGTCAGGTCTATGTTCCAGTCCAGTTACTAGTTAGTTAACTTTAGACAAGTCATTTAACTCTTGAGATCAAGTTTCATTATCTATAAAACTGGGGTAGGGATAGCGCCTATTTCTCAGGGTAGTTGTGATGGTTAAATGAGATAACTCTGTTAATTAAGTAGTACCTTAATACAGAGCCTACCACCCAATAAATCCAATTTCTATTGTCATTTTATGTCATCCCAAGCAGTGCAGAGAAACAGAAGTGTGAAAACCCTTAATTTTGTCTTTGAGGAGCTTGTCAAAAAGTAAGAAGAATAAAACAGATATACAAATAACTACAATAAGAACTATAATAGGGGTTGGGGATATGACTCAGTGGTAAAGTACTTGCCTAGTCTTTACAAGGACCTGGATTCAATCCCCAGCACAGAAAATAAAGAAAGAACTATCAGGTAAATGCCAGAGGAGAAGGATTACCAAAGATGAGAGTTCAAAGATTTGGAACATGGTTGCAATGTCAGCATTTTATATCTAATTTTTTCACGTGTGATTTAGTTTATGCTGAGCTCTGGGGATATAGAATTAAACCATACCATTATACCAAAGTATATTTATGGGGAAAGTTTGTTGCTATATTTTTTCCTCTATCTATGGGAAGACACTAATTTTTCATCTAAAATATGGTTCTAATATATTTTCTTGACATACTGCTTCAGGTAATCATTATTAATCAACTGGGATTGTCCTTGAAATAGTGTACGATGCTTTTGGAAGTTTGCAAAGAAGAGCACTTAGGTTAACAGTGCCAAATTATAGAAGTAAAAGAGATAGGTATCATTTGGAGAAATTCATCATTGGTGAATTTTGAGAGAAAATTTATATGAGATTGGACCCATAGTAAATGGAATAGGAATTGGAGCTTAAAACAAATAGGGCAAAAGGACGTTGGAGTTGTGGGCATTAAGAAGTTTCAAGACTAAATTTAGAAGAACACATAAATCTGGATGTTAATTAAGGATGATGGCAGAAATTGCAATGGTAAACAAGAATCAACTATATACAGAGGAGGAATGACTAAGAAAGAACACAGCTGATTATAACAAGGAAGATGGTTTGTTTCCATGTCGATTCACACTATTAGATTGTGGCACCTGAAGTGGAAAGAATTATGTCTTAGTTTTTGGAATCCTAGCACTTAAGACAGAGTACAAGGGAGTGAATGAATGAATGAATTAATGAGGGACTATATGGTGATAAACAAGTGAGTGTAGACAACATATTGTATTTGAGAAGAAACTGGAAATATGGTATCATCCTAAAAAAAGATTAGATTGGGATTAAAATAAAGTTAAAAACTGAGTTTCCCCTTGAGCAAATTGTGAACTCCTTTCCAGAGAGGAAACTCATAATTTACTATATTGAGCACCATTTTTATTTCAGTCTATGTCAAAAGTTCTTGCACTTAGTTGTAAGTTAGGAATAAATAAATAAATAGTATTTTTTTAAAAATCCCAATACACAGGCCACAACTCTTCCCAATCAAGTCAGAATCTTTAGGGTTTTGACTTAGTCATCAATATTTTAAAATGCTCCCCACAAGAATTTGTACTGTGAAGACTGAGAATCACTAGGTGAATACTAAGTAAGACAATGTACAGGTATATTAACTTGTATAATTACACAAAAATTCAGTGATACAGCTAGAATTAATTTCTAACAATTTTCTATAAGAAATGAAATGTCTATGTTCTCAAATTGTTTACAATGTTTATTCAACAGTTACCTAGTGCTCAATGTCCTATTTGCAAACTGGTCACCAATAGACTGGTCCTTAGAGTGCTGAAAATTTGCAATGGTTGTCAATATTTAAAAACTAGGAGATTTTGCATTAAAAAATAGAAACTACATATTTCTCCTTAAAATCAGAAAACCAGAGAGAATGATGATTGCATTCTCTAGTACTGATCAGTCAAATAAGAATATGAATACTGCCCCATTCATTAGATGGAAATGTTTTCTTTCTTTTTTTCCCTGTTCACTCTTTTTTAATTTGTTCTAATTAGTTATACATGACAGTAGAATGCATTTTGACACATTGTACATAAATAGAATATTAACGTCTCATTCTTCTGGTTGTACATGATGTAGAATTGCACCAGTCATGTAATCTTATATGCACATAGGGTAAGAATATCTGATTCATTCCACTATCCTTCCTAACACATACCCCCTCCCCTCCCTTCACTCTCTTCTGTCTAATCCAAAGTACCTCTATCTTCCCTAGCCACTCCCACCCCACCTATTATTGTGAATTAGCATCTGCATATCAGAGAAAACATTTGGCTTTTGGTTCTTTGGGATTGGCTTATTACGTATGGCATGGTATTCTCCAGCTCCATCCATTTACTGGCAAATGCCATCATTTCATTCTTCTTTAAGGCTGAGTAATATTTCATTGTGTAAACCAAATGTGGTCATGCATGCCTATGATCCTATTGACTTGGGAGGATCGTGAGTTCAAAGCCAGCCTCAGCAACTTAGAGGGGCCCTAAGCAACTCAGTGAGACCCTGTCCCAAAATAAAATACAAAAAAGGACTGGGGATGTGACTCAGTGGTTAAGCACCCCTGGGTTCAATTCTGGCTACCAAAAAATAATCCATTGCGTATATATACCACATTTTCTTTATCCATTCATCTGTTAAAGGGTACCAAAGTTGATTCCATAGTTTAGCTAGTGTGAATTGAGCTTCTGTAAGCATTAATGTGGCTGTGTGACTGTAATATGCTGATTTTAAGTCCTTTGGGTATAAACTGAAGAGTGGATAACTGGGTCAAATGGTGGTTCTATTCCAAGTTTTCTGAAGAATCTCCATACTGCTTTCCAGAGTGGCTGCACTAATTTGCAACCCCACCAGCAATGTATGAGTGTGCCTTTTCCCCCACATCCACGCCAACAGTTATTATCACTTGTGTTCTTGATAATTGCCATTCTGACTGGAGTGAGATGAATCTCAGTGTAGTTTCGATTTACATTTCTCTAATTACTAGAGATGTTGGACATTTTCCCCATATTTGTTGATTAATTATATATCAAATAACCCAATCAACAAATGTGCTAAGGAATAGAACAGATACCTATTCACTCGTACTGGAGGTGTTACCAAAACTTGGTCCTTGTCACCAATGACAATCCAATAATGAGAACACGGTTTTGAGAAAATGAAAAATAAGTTTTATTGCTTTAATAGCAAAGGAGAAACACAGTGGACTCCTGTTCCAGAGGCTGTGATTCTGCCCATCAGGGAAAACAAGGGCTTTTAATAAACCTTTGTTACAGAGGTTTATCAATTTTATTTATCTCACAGAACCAGCTTTTTAAAATGTAAACACAACTTTAATTTCTACAAAGGTGACTGGTTAGAACCAGCTCTTGGTTTCATTGATTTTTTTCTTTTTAAACCTTCTCTTACATTAGTTTCCACTTTGATTCTTATTATTTCCTTTCTTCTGCTTATTTTGGTATTAATTTTCTCTACATTTCTAGTTTACCTAAGGAGGAACATAAGGTTATTGATTTGAAACCTTTCTTCTTTTCTCTTTTATATATTCACTGTTATAAATTTCCTCCTGAGTACTTCTTTAGCAGCATCACACAAATTCTAATATAGTGTGTTTTCATTTTCATGTGGCTAAAAATACTTAATTTCCCTTTTGACTTATCCTATGATCCATGAGTTATTTATAACTTTGTAATATAGTTTCCAAATGCTTAGGGATTTTTCATAGTCTTTCTGTTACTGATTTCTAAATTAATTCCATTGTTGTCTGAGAACACACTTGCGTGACTTGAATCCTTTAAAATTCATTGGGACTTGTTTTATTTCACAGAATATGGCCTATATTGTCTATATCAGTAAATGTTCTATGTGTGCTTGAGAAGAATGTATTCTGTTGTTGGGTAATATTCTATAAATGTCAATCAAGTCTAGGTTGGTTGTACTATTCAAGTCTCCTTTGTATCCTTGCTGATTTTTGCTTATATTGAGTGAGGAATATTAAAATCCCTGACTTCAATTATAAATTTTAATATTTCTTTTTGCAGTTCTATCAGGTTTTGTTCTATGGATTTTGACATTCTTCTATTATGATTGTTATGTATGTTCTCTTATTCTTTTTACTAACATCATTATTAAATATTCTTCTTTTACTATGGTAATAGTCTTTGCCTGCAAATTTACTGTGTCTATAAATTTAGCCTCTCCAGCTTACTTTCCATAATGATTAGCATAGTATATATTAATCAAACCTTTTACTTATCTTATTTGTGCCTTTAAAACTAATTGCATTTCTTTGGCCCAGGATGTAGCTCTAGGGCAGAGCTTTGCTTAGCATGTGTGAGGCTCTGAATCTGATTCCCAAGCACTTCAAAAACAAAAACAAAACAAACTGCATTTCTTGCAGGAAGCACATAGTTATGTCTTGCAATTTGATCCACTCTGCCAATCTGACTTTAAATTGGGTGTTCACACCAGTTCATTTAATGTCATTATTATTATCGGTCTAAGTATTTAAATTTTCCCACTGTGACATTAAAATCCACCCTGATTTCACTGTTACTGGTTATTTATTACTTGCATTGTAGAACACCAGTAGATGCACTCTACCGACTGAGCTATCTCACCAGCCCTTTACCTTCATTTTTAAGAGAGTGTTTTTGTCTTGTAATCTTTACTGTTATTTCAATGTGTATACAGAGTCTACTCTATGCAAAACACTCGATGGGCACAAATTATATAAGATGTGGTTCCTGCAGTTGAGTAGTTTACAATTTAGTTGGAGTTATAATAAAGTTAAAGCTAGTTTTCTTGGATATAGTATTCTTTGTGGACTTTTTTCTTCTAGCATTTTGAATATATAATCCTACTACTGTCTTGTGGTCTCCATTATTTTGATGAGAAGTCATTATTAGTCATATTAGGATCCCTTGTATGTGATAAGTTGTTTTCTCTTCTTGCTTTCAATATTTTCTCTTTGTCTTTCAGCATTTTTTTTTTTTTTTTTTTTTTGCTTATGACTGTCCTTGCATTTATCATTCTTGGAGTTCATTGGGTTTCTTGTATATATAGTTCAATTTTTATATCAAATTTGGGAATTTCTTAGTCAGTTTTTAAATACTTTTTCTGTACCTTTTCCTCTCTCTTTTCCTTGTTGCACATCCCTTATGAGTGTGTTAGTTTCCTTAGTGGTGTTCCACCTTTTTCTGAGGTTCTGTTCATTTTCTTACATTCCTTTTTATTTGTGTGCTTTAGACTGGAGAATCTCAGTTGATCTATACTTCAGATTGATTTCTCCTTTTACATATTCATGACTGCTGTTGAACTCCTCTCATGAATTTTTTACTTAAAATTCCTATCTGTTTCATAATTCTCTATTAATATTTTCTATTTGCTGAGATATTATCAACATACCTCCTTTCAGTCTTTCAGCATGGTTTCCTGTGCTTCTTTGAATTTATTTATAATTGGCTGGTAATTATTTTTTTCTGTTAAATATGACATCTGGGCCAACTCACTGGCAATTCTATTGCCCCCTTTTAATTGCTCTTCATGGATCACATGCTCTTGTTTCTCTGTATGTCTCATAATTTTTGGATGATGTATTCTCTTTTTTCATGTTCTGTTACACTGTCTGTCTCTGTTGGTATCATTCCCTATTAGGCTTCGCTAATTGCTGGTTGATTTGTTCTATTATATTGACAATACTCTGGGGGCATAAATTTCTCCACACTATGATCCAATTAAATTTGACCCCTCTCCAGGGATAGCTTCTGAAGCTAATCTCTGAAGTTCCTTCTGACTCCAGGATGACTTTTGTTAGCACTCTCTCTTACCATGATCCTATCTGAAAAACTAGAGGCCTCATGGTTTATTTTGTTGCTCTCATGGATTTACTAGACTGCTCATAAGCTTACCACTAAAAACTCCATTGTTCTTGAAATTATCCTTAGGCTTCAACTTAGCATATTCTGTTCCAAATAAAGTCAGTTTTATTAGAGAGAACTCTGAAGATTTGTTCTTATGGCAAGTCTTCCCCATGGGCAAAATCATTGCACTACTGCTTGGAGCTTGAAGTGAGAATAGTAGATTGCTTCTCTTAGAGCCACGTTCCTGTTTAAGAGTTGAGTACTGGGTGGGGGAAGTAGACTATGGTCTTGTTGGTTTCCCTGTCCCAATGTGGAATCTGTACTCTATGAGAAAACTTGGACAAGAGATATTAAGGTCCAATTATTTTTGGCCTGCCATACCTGATACAGTCTTCACCCTACAAGTAGTGGCTGGGTTGGAGAAGGGAGAGCTGGGCTTCTTGGCTACACTCACTTTGAATTTAGGCCTTAGTACGTGAAGCTTGGGGTGATGAAAAATACCAATGCTGGTGGTCCCACACATCCTGGGAAGAAATCATAGCCATTGACTGTGAGATTGGGGAAGAAGTCAAGTCTTCTTGGTCACACCCACCCAATTACAGTTTTAAACACTGACCTTGACAGGGAAGAGATGAAGCAATTTGTGGCTCAGGTGCCACAGACTTTCGCTATCCTTACCAAAATTTGGATTTTCTTGGATAAATATTTCTTCCTTTGTCCTATGCCTTTAGAGAAATTCCCAGAAACTTTAAATGACTCTTTTTTTTTTTTTTGTGGTACTGGGAATCGAACTCAGAGCCTTAGTGCTTGCGAGGCAAGCACTCTACCAGCTGAGCTATCTCCCCAGCCCTAAATGACTCTTTTTAAAATAATTTCACCAGTTCCAGTTATGATTGTTTCTCTGGGGGTAAGTTTTACAGAGCTCCTCACACTGCTTTTCTAGAAGTCTAACATTTTGTATATATAAAACTTGAAATTAATGAATATCTTTAAGTTGAATTAAGTTAAATTCAGTAAGAAATGAATGAAAGGTAAGGCAAAAAGTTGGAGAACAAAGGAATTTGGGTAACATACAGTTCCCAACTTACAATGGTTTGACTTAACATTTTCACTTTAGAATGGTGCAAAATTGATACACATTTGGAAGGGACTGCACTTCAAAATTTGAATTTTGTTTTTTTTTTCCCTGCAATAGCAATATGTGGTATGATATTCTCTTCAATGCCTAGAAGAGGCAGCAACCATAGCATCTTATCAGCCAGGCAATCATTTGGGGAAACAACTGATACTCACCAGTGTACTGTGCTGCTACTGTAGGATGTTCACAATATCAGGCATATCCTATGCATTTTCAACATACAATATTTTCAATTTATGATGGATTTATCAGAATTTAATTGCATTCTAAGTGGAGAAGCATTCATATTTGTATCAGCTGCTCATGTTAGTAGGAACAAGACAAATTTGGTGACAAAATTAAAAAAAAATTTTTTTTGTTATTTACAGAAGTACAGCATGACTTTATTGTATCTATTTATTTTATGTGGTGCTAAGGATCAAACCCAGTGCCTCGCATGTGCTAGGCAAGCACTCTGCCACTGAGCTACAGCCCCAGCCCCAAAAATTGTTTTTGAAAAATGTAAACCATTTGCAGGAAAATAAGTTGTGATCTTTGCTCATACCTCTCCAAAATGAATTTCAAATGGACCAAACACAGATTTAAATCCAAACCATGACACAGTAGAAATGAGAGACTTATTCATAGTCTTGAAGTGGAAAAGGGCTTTCTATGCATGCCTACAAGAAACTTTAGCAGCTTAAAAGTATAAAGATGGAGAAAGATATAACACTTATCAAGAGAAAGCTGGAGTAGCTATATTAATATCAGATGAATTACACTTCAGAGCAAAAATAATTCTTGGGAATAAAGAGGAATATTACATAATGATAATAAATTTCAATTTACCAACAGGGCATATTTTCAAAAATATGAAGCAAAAACTAACAGACTGAAACAAGAAATAGACAATTCCACAATTATAATTGGGAACATCAACACTTGTTTCTCAGTAATTATTAGAATATTTTACATAGAAAATCATCAAAGATAAAGAATAACTGGAACATTATCAACTAATTTTCAAGTAGATATTTATAGACCATTCCACCAAATATCAGCAGAATATACATTCAAAATTTTTTGAAGTACACATGGAACATTTGTCAAATTGACCATATCGTCAGTCATAAACCAAACTTAACAAGTGTGAAAGAATTGAAATCAGACACTGTAAGTTCTCTAACCACAATGGAATTCAACAAAAAATGTCAAAGGAAATAAAGGAAAATCTACAAATATTGGGACATTAAATGATAATCCATGGGTCAAAGAGGAAGTTCAAAAGTGAATTAGAAAATGTTTTGTATTAAATTAAAATAAAAATATCAAAATTAATGGGATCAATTTTAGTACAGCTAAAGTAGTATTTAGAGGGAAATATCTGACATGAATTCTTTACATTAGGAAAAAAGTTCTCAAATCAACAATGTAAATGTCTAACTTTAGAAGTTACAGAAAGAAGAAAAAACTATACCCCAACGCAAACTGAAGTAGGAAAATAATAAAGGTATAAACATAAATAGACAAAATTGAAATGGGGAAAAAACAAAAAAATGTGAAAACTTGATTTTTATAGGTCAATGGAATTTATGAATCTCTAGCACAACTGACAAATTAAACAGAAGAGACAGCTTACTAATATCAAGTGTAAAGTGTGGGATAGTGCTATAAAGCTCACAAAAATAGACAGTTAATAAGGGATACCACAATCAACTTTGTGCACACACAGTTAACAATTTATATGAAATGAAACAATTCCTTCGAAACCACAAACGAAAACAAACTCACCCGTGATGAAATTGATAATATTAATAGCACTGAAACTCTTACAATGATAGCTACTTAGTTGTTAACATCACTTCCAAAGAGAAAATTTCCAAACTCAATATGTTTACTGGTGAGTTTAATCAAACATGTAAAGGAAAGAGAATTCTTACTCTACACAATCACTTCTAGAAAACAGAAGAGGAAGAAGCAACTCTTAACTCCTATTATGAAAGCAGCATGGCCCTGATATAAAAACAAGACAAAAAATATAAGTAAACTATTGATTGTGTAAATCCACATAATGTAATCTAAAGAATGGGAAGTTATACTTTACATATGTATATAATATGTCAAAATACATTCTACTGTCATGTATAAATAAAAAGAACAAAAAACTAAACTAAAATAAAATAAAAAATACAATAAAAAAGAAAACTGTTGACTCCTCTCATGAATATAGACACCAAAATTCTGGACAACACATCAACAAATATAACCCAGCAATACCTAAAATGTGGAATACAACATGAATACAACATGTCTATTCAAGAAATGAAAAGCTGGTTCAATAGTCAAAAACCAATGTAATCCACCATATTATTGGTCCACTGAAGAAATATGGCTTCATCATGTCACCTGGTACAAAAAAAAGTTTTGACAAAATTCAACACCCATTTGTAGGAAAAACACTCAGCAAACCAGAAATAGAAGGAACCTTCCTCAACCTAACAAGGAGTTTTTAAAACTCACAGCTAACATTAATCGTTATGAAAGAATGGACATTTTTTTAAGCTGTCTGTTTTATCTCAACTCCCTAAGGTTTCCCTCCCAGTAATGGGAACAAAGCCCTTAAAGCTGTTCCAGGAAACAGCCCCAAACAGAGAGTAAAAGAGTAAATTGAGCCTGATAGCCAGATAGTGCTCAAACAGTAGGATTACCAGAAACTATTGACCAGAATCTACACCCTGTTGTAAAACATTGTGAAACATTTTGTCAGCAAACCCAGACCCCCTTTGAAATTTCCTGGCAGCTTTGTTCCCCCGTTTCCCCCTTTCATGTGTGACCCCTCCTGATGTGTGGTTTCTGCCTTTATAAACCTACAAGATTTTCTGCTAGGGACTCGACTCCTGGAATTGGGTCCCAGCACGCTGGAATAAACACCTCTTGCGGTTTGCATCAAGTGACGCCTCCTGCGGTTGATTGGGGTTGCCGTCCATCCATGGGACAGAGTTGGGGTTTCCTTTTTGGGGGGCCTTACAGTTAAAACCTTAATGTTTCTCCCCTGAACTGTGGAACAAGGCAAAGAGGTTCTTCTCACCAATGTAGTTCATTAACAGATCAGTTTAGGGGCTGGAGATTAGCTCTGTGGTAGTAAACATGATTAGCATATGTAATACCCTCGGTTCAATCCCCAGCACCCAAAACAAACAGAAACATAAAAACCTCTATCAAAACAAAACAATAACCAAATACCTTCACTCTCCCACACGCAAACAGTGCAATTTGGTCTGAAAAAGAAATAAAATGCATAAATGTCCAGAAAAAAATTCTTACTTACCCTCTAAAAAACAAAACAAACAAACAAAAAAACTAGAATTATCCACCGAGTTTAACAAAAACTCAGGGAATGAGTTAACATACAAAATCAAACATGTAACTGCAAACTAAGAATAACATTTTCAAAAAATTTACAGTAGCTGGGACAATTAAATGAAATTTAAGAAAACTACAATTTATGAGAGCTCAAAAAGAGAAATAGGTGTAAATTTAACCAAAAATGTTGTAAGATATGCATTTGAAAACTACAAAACACCAATGAAAGAAATTATTGTTAAAATATATTAAAGAAGCTGGGTGCAGTGGTGCCCACCTGTAGTACCAGCTACTCAGGAGGCCAAGGCAGAAGGATCAATTGAGCTAAGGAGTTTTGAGGAGAGTCTGGGCAACATAGCAAGAAACCATCCCAAAATGCGAAGAAAAGAAGTTTTAAAGAAATGGAGACATATGGAGTGTTGGATTTGTAGAGTCTATCTAATAAGGTGACAACTATCTCCAGATTAATTTATGAATTTAACAATTTCAACCAAGATCACAACATGATTTCTTGTAGTTATAGAAATGCTGATTCTTTAATTTATAGGAGAAAGCAAGTGAATTAGAAGAGCCAAACCAATTTTGAAAAGAAATAATAAATTTGGAGATTAAGATTTACTTTAAAATTACACTTATTGCCAGGTGTGGTGACAGTTTGTAATCCCCTATACTCTGAAGGTTGAAGCAAGACAATGGCAAGTTTGAGACCAACCTGGGCAATTTAGCAAGACCCTGTCTCAAAATAAAAAATAAAAAGGGCTGGGGATGTAGCTCTGTGGTAGAGTACCCCTGGGTTTAATCCCCAGTAACACACACACAGACACACACACACTCAAACGAACCCCATTACAGTTGTGAAGACACTGTGGTATTGATGAAGAGATGATTCATAGATTATACAAAAGAAGAATGTTCAGTAACAGACTGACAAAATATGGGGAATTGACTTTTTTTTTTTTCAATGCTGAGGGTTCAACTTAGTACCTTGCACATGATAGGCAGGTGATCTACCACTCAGCTGTACCTCCCTGCCCCCATAGTTTGATTTTTAGAAATGATAGCCTTGGGCTGGGGATATAGCTCAGTTGGTAGAGTGCTTTTTCTCAAAAGCACAAGGCCCTGGGTTCAAACCCTAGCACCAGGGAAAAAAAAGAAACGATAGCTTTTTTTAACAAATGGTGTGCATACTAAAACCACAAGTCTATTCTTCTACACACCTGTTAGAATGGTTAATAGAATGGTTAATAATAATGAAGAGGACTGGGGATGTGATTCCATAGTAGAGTGTTCGCCTGGCATATGTGAGGCCCTGGGTTCAATCCCCAGCACTTCCCCATCTGTTCAAAAATGTATGAAGAATATCAAGTGCTGGCAAATATGCAGAGCAATTAGAAAGAACCCTTGTACATTGCTGATGGAAATGCACAATGGTGCAGGCACTTTTGAAAATATTTTGGCAATTTTGGTCTTAAAAATATCCACATACCATATCCTTTTACCATCAATCCTATGGATAGGCATTTCTTTTGAAAAATTAAAACTTGCCAGATGCGGTGGCACACACCTGTAATCCCAGTGGCTCAGGAGTTTGAGGCAGGAGGATTCGAGTTCAAAGCCAGCCTCAGCAAAAAGGGAGATGCTAAGCAACTCAGTGAAACCCTGTCTCTAAAAAAGGGCTGGGGATGTGGCTCAGTGGTGGTTGAGTGCTCCTGAATTCAATCCCCAGCACAAAAAAAAAAAGAAAAAAGAAAAAAGAAAAGAAAGAAAAGAAAAATTAAAACTTATATTCATGTAAAACATACAGATTAACATTATAGATGCTTTATTCCTCAAATCCAAAAGTTGGAAACTATCCATATGCCTTTAAATGAGTGAATAGATAAATAATTTGTGGTATATCCATATGACGAAATAGTCAGAAATAAAAAATAATGGATGATATACATGCGACCACTTGAATGAATCTCAAAGGCATTATCCTAAGTAAAAGAAGCCTGTCTGTAATGGTTATTTATTGCATGCTTCCATTTTAGAAAAGACAAAACTTGATTGACAGAGAACACATCAGTCTTTGCCAGTGTTTAGGAGTGGGTAGGGTAATACTTTGTGACTAAGAGTAGTGCATAGGGACTTCTGGTGGTTCTAGTTCTGTTCTGCATCTGGAGTAGAGTGTGCACATATGAGTCTATTTTTGTGATATGTATGTGTTAATGTGCATAAACTGTACATACCAAAAAAGCCACTTACTTTTTTTTTTAAATTTATTTTTATTGTAAACAAATGGGATACATGTTGTTTCTGTTTGTACATGGAGTAACAGCATACCATTTGCATATTCATAAATTTACATAGAGTAATGATGTTTGATTCATTCCATTATTTTTTTCCTTCCCCCTCACCCCTCCCACCTCTCTTTTCCCTCTGTACAGTCCCTCCTTCCTCCATTCTTGTCCCACTCCCACCCCCCATTAAGTGTCATCATCCGCTTATCAGTGAGATCATTCCTCTTTTGGATTTTTAAGATTGGCTTATCTCACTTAACATGATATTCTCCAATTTCATCCATTTGCCTGCAAATGCCATAATTTTATTATTCTTTATAGCTGAATAATATTCCATTGTATATATATACCACAGTTACTTTATCCATTCATCAATTGAAGGGCATCTAGGTTGGTTCCACAGTCTGGCTATTGTGAATTGAGCAGCTATGAACATTGATGTGGCTGTATCTCTGTAGTGTGCTGATTTTAAGTCCTTTGGGTATAGGCCGAGGAGTGGGACAGCTGGGTCAAATGGTAGGTCCGTTCCAAGTTTTCTAAGGAATCTCCACACTGCTTTCCAGATTGGCTGCACTTATTTGTAGTCCCATCAGCAATGTATGAGTGTACCTTTTTCCCCACATCCTCTCCAACACCTATTGTTGCTTGTGTTCTTGATAATCGCCATTCTAATTGGGGTGAGATGGAATCTTAGTGTAGTTTTGATTTGCATTTCTCTTATGACTAAAGATGTTGAACATTTTTTCATATATCTGTTGATTGCTTGTACATCTTCTTCTGTGAAGTGTCTGTTCATTTCCTTAGCCCATTTGTTGATTGGGTTATTTGTATTCTTGGTGTAGAGTTTTTTGAGTTCTTTATACATTCTGGAAATTAGCACTCTATCTGAAGTATGAGAGGCAAAGATATTCTCCCACTCTGTAGGGTCTCTCTTCGCATTGCTGATAGTTTCCTTTGCTGAGAGAAAGCTATTTAGTTTGAATCTATCCCAGTTATTGATTCTTGCTTTTATTTCTTGTGCTATGGGAGTCCTGTTAAGAAAGTCTGATCCTAAGCCAATAAGTTGAAGATTTGGACCTACTTTTTCTTCTATAAGATGCAGGGTCTCTGGTCTGATTTCAAGGTCCTTGATCCATTGTGAGTTGAGTTTTGTGCAGGGTGAGAGATAGGGGTTTAGTTTCATTCTGTTGCATATGGATTTCCAGTTTTCCCAGCACCATTTGTTGAAGAGGCTATCTTTTCTCCATTGCATATTTTTGGCACCTTTGTCTAGTATGAGAAAATTGTATTTATTTGGGTTTGTGTCCGTGTCCTCTATTCTGTACCATTGATCTACCTATGTTGGTGCCAATACCATGCCAATTTTGTTACTATTGCTTTGTAGTAGAGTTGAAGTTCTGGTATTGCGATACCCCCTGTTTCATTCTCCCTGCTAAGGATTGCTTTAGCTATTCTGGGTTTCTTATTCTTCCAGATGAATTTCATGATTGCTTGCTCTATTTCTGTGAGGTACATCATTGGGATTTTAATTGGAATTGCATTGAATCTGTATAACACTTTTGGTAGTATGGCCATTTTGACAATATTAATTCTGCCTATCCAAGAACATGGGAGATCTTTCCATCTTCTAAGGTCTTCCTTAATTTCTTTCTTCAGTGTTTTGTAGTTTTCATTGTAGAGATCTTTTACCTCTTTGGTTAGATTGATACCCAAGTATTTTATTTTTTTGGAGGCTATTGCAAATGGAGTTGTTTTCCTCATTGCACTTTCAGCTGTTTCATCACTTGCGTATAAAAATGCTGTAGATTTATGCGTGTTGATTTTATAGCCTGCTATTTTGCTGAATTCATTGATGAGGTCTAGAAGTTTTCTGGAGGAGGTTTTTGGATCCTCTAAATATAGAATCATGTCATCTGCAAATAGTGACAGTTTAAGTTCCTCTTTTCCTATTCGTATCCCTTTAATTTCTTTAGTCTGCCTAATTGCTCTGGCTAGAGTTTGGAGGACAATGTTGAATAGAAGTGGTGAAAGAGGACATCCCTGTCTTGTTCCCGTTTTAAAGGGAATGGTTTCAGTTTTTCTCCATTAAGAATGATGTTGGCCATGGGCTTAGCATGAATAGCCTTTACAATGTTCAGGTATGTTCCTACTATCCCTATTTTTTCTAGTGTTTTCAGCATGAAGGGGTGTTGTATATTGTCAAATGCTTTTTCTGCGTCAATTGAAATAACCCTATGATTCTTATCCTTAAGTCTATTGACATGATGGATTACGTTTATTGATTTACGGATGTTAAACCATCCTTGCATTCCAGGAATGAACCCCACTTGATCGTGGTGCACAATTTTCTTAATATGTTTTTGGATACGGTTTGCCAATATTTTGTTAAGGATCTTAGCATCTATATTCATCAAGGATATTGGTCTAAAATTTTCTTTCCTTGATGTGTCTTTTCCTGGCTTGGGTATGAGGGTGATATTAGCTTCATAGAATGAGTTTGGTAGGGTACCCTCCTTTTCTATTTCCTGGAATACTTTGAGAAGTATTGGAATGAGTTCTTCTTTGAAGGTCTTGTAGAACTTGGCTGAGAATCCGTCTGGTCCTGGGCTTTTCTTGGGTGGTAGATTTTTAATGGCTTCTTCTATTTCATATGATTGATATTGATCTGTTTAAATCGTGTATGTCCTCCTGGGTCAGTTTGGGAGGAGTATATGTCTCTAGAAATTTGTCAATGTCTTTGGTACTTTCTATTTTGTTGGAATACAGATTTTCAAAGTAGCTTCTCATTATGTTCTGTATCTCAGTGGTGTCTGTCATGCTATTTCCTTTTTCATCATGTATTTTAGTAATTTGAGTCTTCTCTCTCCATCTCTTTGTTAGTGTGGCTAAGGGTTTATCTATTTTGTTTACTTTCTCAAAGAACCAACTTTTTGTTATGTCAATTTTTTGAATAGTTTCTTTTGTTTCAATTTCATTGATTTCAGCTCTGATTTTAATTATTTCCTGTCTTCTACTACTTTTGCTGTTATTCTGTTCTTTTTCTAGGACTTTGAGCTGTAATGTTAGGTCATTTAATTGTTGACTTTTCATTCTTTTCTGGAATGCGCTCCATGCAATGAATTTTCCTCTTAGTACCACTTTCATAGTGTCCCAGAGATTTTGATATGTTGTATCATCATTCTCATTGACCTCTAAGAATTTTTTAATCTCCTCCCTGATGTTTTTTGTTTTCCATGTTTCATTCAATAGCATATGATTTAGTCTCCAAGTGTTGGAGTAATTTCCTTTTATTACTTTGTCATTGATTTCTACTCTCAGTCCATTATGATCTGATAGAACACAAGGCAGTATCCCTATTTTTTTGCATTTTCTAAGGGCTGCTTTGTGGCATAACATATGGTATATTTTCGAGAAGGTTCCATGTGCTGCTGAGAAGAAAGTGTATCTGCTCGTTGATGGATGGAATATTCTATATATGTCTATTAAGTCTAGGTTATTGATTGTGTTATTGAGTTCTGTGGTTTCTTTGGTTGGATTTTGTTTGGAAGATCTATCTAGTGGTGACAGCGGTGCGTTAAAGTCGCCCAGAATTATTGTGTTGTGGTCTATGTGATTCTTGAAATTGAGAAGGATTTGTTTGATGTACAGGGATGCACCATTGTTTGGGGCATAAATATTTACTATCGTTATGTCTTCCTGATTTATGGTTCCCTTAAGCAGTATGAAATGTCCTTCTTTATCCCTTCTGACTAACTTTGGCTTGAAGTCCACTTTATCTGATATAAGGATGGAAACCCCCGCTTTTTTACTGGGTCCATGTAAGTGGTAGGTTTTTTCCCATCCTTTCACCTTTAGTCTGTGGATGTCTTTTTCTATGAGATGAGTCTCTTGCAGGCAGCATATTGTTGGCTCTTTCTTTTTAATCCATTCTGCCAGTCTATGACTTTTGATTGATGAGTTTAGGCCATTAACGTTCAGGGTTATTATTGAGAAATGATTTGTATTCCCAGTCATTTGGCTTATTTTTGGTTTTTAAGTTGGCTTGGTTTCTCCTTTGAGTGGTTTTTCTCTAAGGTAATTCCTCCCTTTGCTGACCTCCATTGTTGTTTTTCATTTCCTCCTCATGGAATATTTTGTTGAGAACATTATGTAGTGCAGGCTTTCTATTTGTAAATTCTTTTAACTTTGTTTATGATGGAAGGATTTTATTTCATCTTCAAATCTGAAGGTTAGTTTTGCTGGGTATAGGATTCTTGGTTGGCAACCATGTTCTTTCAGAGCTTGAAATATGTTGGTCCAGGCCCTTCTAGCTTTTAGAGTCTGGGTTGAGAAGTCTGCTGCTATCCATATTGGTCTCCCCCTATATGTAATCTGATGCTTTTCTCTCGCGGCCTTCAAAATCCTATCTTCATTTTGAATGTTAGGCATTTTCATTATAATGTGCCTTGGTGTGGATCTGTTGTGATTCTGTGCATTTGGTGTTGTGTAAGCCTCTTGTATTTGATTTTCCATTTCATTCTTCATGTTTGGGAAATTTTCTGATATTATTTCATTGAATAGGTTGTTCATTCCTTTGGTTTGTATCTCTGTGCCTTCCTCAGTCCCAATAATTCTTAAATTTGGTCTTTTCATGATGTCCCGTAGTTCTTGGAGATTCTGTTCATGATTTCTTACCATCTTCTCTGTTTGGGTGACTTTATTTTCAAGATTAAATAGTTTGTCTTCATTGTCTGAGGTTCTGTCTTCCAAGTGGTCTAGTCTGTTGGTGATGCTTTCCATTGAGTTTTTTATTTGGTTTATTGTCTCCTTCATTTCAAGGATTTCCGTTTGTTTTTCTTTGAGAATCTCTATCTCTTTTTTGAAATGATCTTTTGCTTCCTGCAGGTGCTCTTTCAGCTTATTGGTATTATCATTCATTGCCTGCATTTGCTCTCTTATCTCATCCTTTGCTTCACGAATCATCTTAATCATGTATAATCTGAAGTCCTTTTCTGACATTTCTTCTAACATATTGTCATTGGATTCTATTACTATAGAATCTAGATTTGTTTGGATCATTTTCTTCCCTTGTTTTTTCATGTTGTTCATGTATCTTCTCCTCTAGCGCTGCAGATCTGGGGTATTGCAGATTCCCCCCTATAGGCTTATAGTGGCCCTATAGGTTTCCAAAACCCTTTCTTTAAGAGGAGATCAATATTAGCAGTGCCCAAATCAGACACTATGGCATCCTAGACCAAATAGCCCCTATGGGGACAATAACATCATGTAAATAAGGGAGAAAGTGACTCTGAGGGAACATGTAAACAGAAGGAAAAGAAAGCAAGAAACATAAAGAAATAAAAACTTAAATAATTTTTTTAAAAAAGGAGAAAAAAGAAAATCTGTATAATAGTCATATACTAATGAAACCTCCCAGTGTTCAGTAGCCTGATGTATAAGAGGTACCTGACAATGAGCTTCAAGCCTCCAGCAGGCGTCTCAGGATGGGATTTGCCCCACCCGAAAATCGGAGCTAAGGCTTCCAGGATTATCCAAGATGACTGCTGTGGCTTCCAAATGTGTTGGCAAATGGGAGCTGCAGCTCAGGGGTGGACGTGGTCAGCTGGAGGTCCTGGAGACAGGATGCAGTTGGTCCGGCAGTGGTCCTGGAGGTCGGGTGTGTTTGGTGTGGTTGTGGGATCCAGGAGGCCGGGTGCAATCAGTTGGTCTGGGTTCCCGGTGATAGGGCACAGTCAGTTGGTCTGGGTGTCCTGGCGGCAGGGAGCAGTCAGTTGATGTGAGGGCCCCAGAGGCAGGGAGTGATCGGTCGGGCTGAGGGATCCTGGAGACGGGACTCAGTCAGTCCGGCCAGGGTTCCTACAGGGCCTGGCTGTTGTCTCAAAATGGCGGCAGCCACGTGTAATCAAACCTGCAGGTACTGTAACAGTGAACTTCCAGGCAGCAGCAGGCAGCTGGTTCTCCACTGGCGGTCTGGGGTCAATCTGCTGGCAGCTGTTGGACGATCGGGAGGTAAACCTACTTACTTCTAAATTACTTAATTTTGATATAACTTAAAGAAATGAGGAATCTTGTTATGTATCAATGTGAACAAATTCCTACTGCAAAATAGTTTGTGTCATAGGCCATCATTGGGTAAAAATGTAAAATACATATATGAGTACATATTAATTATATTATATTTAATTAATATAATGTATTATTTTACATATATATGAGTATCTTTGAAAAATAAATTTAAAAAAATAATATATTGTCTATGCAGAGGAAATGATATGAGTGGGAGCCAGGTATAGATGTAGAGTTTTTATTATGCTTTATTTTTGGAAATTGTTTATCTTTACATATAAAATAATACATGCATATTTTAAATGATTAATATAATTGAGTAATGAACGTGTCTGAACCATCTCTTAATCCAAGAACAAGATAATTACTCATAAATTCCCTCAGGATGAGATACCCTTCCTCATTATCTACCCCAGAGGTAAACACTATCCAGCAACCCATGTATTTCTGTTTGCAGAGGTTATGTGCTTTTTTTTAGTGATTCAATTTTTTTCATTTTTCCATTTTATTGCTCCACTGGTTTTAAATTATGCATTTTCCTTTCTTACTTTTCTCTCACTTTGCTGCTGATGTTTTAGTGGTTATTCTTGAAAAAATTATTATGATTATGTAACTTAACAATTTCTGAGCTTTAAAAATATATTAACCCCACTCCCAAGCAATTTAAATGTGATCCCTATCTCTTCCTGGGTCACATGATATTTTTGTACATAATATTTGAATCACCTTTCCCTTTAACCTCAAAACTCAGCTCTGATTATTATGATTTCATGCATATCATATTTGTTATTTGGATTGATATACATATTCATCATTTTATTTGTTCTTTGTTCCTTCTAGCTTTTCATAGTGTCCTTCTGGGATCATTTCCTTTTCTCTGAGGCATGACCTATAGGGCAGCAACTCTCAATCTCCTCTGTGAATCAGAAACAATTTCAGGAGCTCTAAATACATATTATATATATTCACACATGTATATAAACCTAAAATGTATGCGTGTGTATGCCTGACTTCACCCCTGGAGCTTCAGGTTAATTTTGACTGGGATGGGAACCAGGCACTTATTGAAAATAGACAAAAGTTCTCCTAGTGATTCTAATGCGCACCAAGAGTTGAAAGCAACTGCTTTATAAGTTTCATATACATTGTTGTTTCATTTATTGCTTGTCTTCACCAGCAAAATGTAAATTCCAAAAGTGAAAGTAGTATTTTTTCATCCTTTGTTTATGAATTTATCTGTGCTGCCTCAAATAGTGATGACCACACAGTATTTGACCAATGTTTGCTGAGTGAATGAAAGAAAGTGATAAGAATAAGATATGATGGCAGAAGCAGAGAGAAGGAGTAGTTGTCTGGTTTGGGTTAAGCAATGAAAGGGACAGTGAGCAATCTATCATGAAAGAGATGAAATGTGAGCTGAGCTGTGAAAAGTGAGCACCATTCTTGTGAAATGCAGAGATCTGAGATATTGTTGCACTTTTCAAATTATGAAATTTAGGACTGGAGATACTCCGTGGTGAGAAGTGGAGATAAGGAGGGAGGGGGAGAGACATACAGAGATACAGAGACCGAGAGAGACAGAAAGAGAGAAAAATAGGGAGACTTAGACAACTAAAGCTTTTGGGGAAACAAGACAATGATTCTGGTGACAGAGAGAAGGGGAAGAAGTCTATCAATGTTGCTCTTATGCATGGCCCTTTCCTATAGCCCTCCTAGAATGACAACCCATCTCCTGCACTCACAAATATTGCTGTCCTACTTTCCTGCTTTGTTTCTTCATAGCCTTTTCCACCTTTTAGCATGTTTTTTTTAAGATATTTTTGTTATCTTTCACAAGAATGTAACTCCTACAAGGACAGATGTTACATACAAGATCCTTCTTTTTCTGGCTGTTTAAATCTCCAGCCTCGTCTCTCATCACTGCTCCTTTCACATTACACTTCATGTTCACTGTCATTTTTCCCTTTCATCTATCCACTCAATCATTTATTCAACATTCAACAAAGCTTTATTGAACACCCTGTAGAAGATAAGATCTCTGTAAGTTTGTAGAATTCATCAGTCAATGAGGTAGCCATAGTTCCGATATTGTCTCCTCTTTACTAATTATTACCATTGTTGTTGTTATTTTGACATACCGGGGACTGAACCCAAGGCACTCTGCCATTGAGCTACACTGTAAGCCCTTTTAGTTCTGTTTTGAGACTGGTTCACACTAAGTTGCCCATGATGACTTTGAACTTGTGATCCTCCTGCCTCAGCCTCTGGAATCACAAGTATTACAGATGTGTGCCACTGCATCTGACACTAATTATTGTTATAACATTATAATACCACTAGCTGTTCATGTATTTCTGCCCCACCCCCATTGAGTGGAGGGTTTTAAAATCTTGCACTATATCCTTTCTTCTTTGTATGGGCAGCATCAGGAACACAACCTTGAATTGAGACAGTGTTCAAAATATGAAAAAATATCAGTCACGTTGTGCATTAACAAAAATGCAAGCAAAAGTAAGTACCCAATGCTCGTTCCTATCATTGTCCTGACTACATTTTTACATTTTGGTCATTTATTCATTCAACAAACATTGGTGAACACCTTTTTTTATGCTAGCCTTTTTTTGGGACGGGGGTACTGGGGATTACACTCAGGAGTGCTTGACCACTGAGCCACATCCCCAGCCCTATTTTGTATTTTATTTAGAGACAGGGTCTCACTGAGTTGCTTAGTGCCTTGTTTTTGCTGAGGCTGGCTTTGAATTTGAGATCCTCCTGCTTTAGCCTCCTGAGCCATTGGGATTACATGCTTGGCTATGCTAGGCTTTTTTGTGTTTGGATGTCATCTTTAGTACCATAGGCTATGGACTTCTAGTGCAGTGCTTCTGGGTGTAGCACCATGTTTGGGACATGGTAGGAGTTCAGTAGGTGCTTGTGGACTGACTGAAAATAAAAGAGAAGAGAACTCTAGTATATATTTTGGGCCTGAATATGCTTTGTGTAGGTACTGGCAGTAATTAATTGAATGAGTTATTCTGAAGTTCATTAATCAGAGTAAGGATTATGCATATTATGGAAGCATTTCTTTTCAGTTGTTATTTTCTTTTTTCTTTTGGGGAGTTGTATGTATACAGGAGTGCTTTCTAAATAAGCCCACTTTATTTATTCAGCAATTTGAATATGGGGTATCTACTTCTCTGGAAAAAATTCCAAGACAAACATGATTCAGTTTGATAGTTTTAAAAGCTCAAAATCAAAGTATGCCATTAATAAAAATGAACTTTTTTACCATGAAATGGTATGCTTGAAAACAATAAATCTGTATGCAAAACATATAACTATAGACAACCAAGACAGAGATTATGGTGCCTGAATTAAGGAACTAGATAATGGGAGTCATTTCTACGGGGAATCCAGAGAAGCTGACAAGGTATACATATCATGTTTGGCAGAGATACTGCAGTTCCTGGGATGACTAGAGGATTTTTAAAAATTAGTAATGAATTCCCTCTCCCAGCCAGTTTCCCACACTATCCAGGTTCCGATGTGGTGAGGGAGCCAATGAGAACAAGCATCACAGAGATTGCTAGAGAGGCACAGGAAGTTGCCAGGAGTGTTAGAAGTGGTGCAAACTGCAGATGCTAAAGCTTCCGCCTAACAAAAGAGGATAGCACTTCCGGTCACGCCATCGTCGCTGCCTTCTTCGTCAAGGTGAGTGTAAAGAAGGGGACTGGTTAATTTTCTTAGATGTATTCCGTACACTCCAGGGAAGCATTTCTTCTTGTCTTAACATGGGACGGAAAGACTGAGAATTCATCCCCAAAGTATATTGTACGAAGGATGCTTCTGACCGCTGTGATTCTGATAGCCCTACAGTCTCTCTCCTCCTACGGAGGTGCGAGGCGCACAAGCGCTCCCCCTCCTGACTCTTGTGGTCCTTTTATCCTCCTGACCCCTGATCAGGTTTCTTCCCTCCTCTTTTTTATCCGGATCGACTGTTCTTTCTGAGCCTGGACCATTCCCTCTGCTATAGCACTTTTTCCACTCCCTCCCTCCCACCTTTCACCCCGCACCCTTTTAGCCTTTTTGCAAGCCCCATTCCCCGCATATTCTTCCTTCTTTTCTCTTCCAGCTCCAATATTTTACATCCTCTCGGGCTTTTAGTCTTTCCTGCTCCCTTCTGCAGAGGTCAGTGAATTAGACATGTTTTTCCCCAAAAGCAGGTGTGACTTGAAGGTCAACGCTATTTTTGGTCCTTTTAAAAAAATAAGCAAAGAAGCAGAAATCTTAGAAGCATAAGAGACATAGGACCATGTACTAATTATATCCTTTTATTATTGTTATTACTCTAAACAAAATAACACATTGTTTAATTGCACTGGTTTCAGCCCCCTACTCATGTCATTTGTTTTTTTATGTTGTCATAGAACCGAATCTTTGTTTTATGGAGGCAAATAGTGGATTTTGCCTATAATCTGGTGTCAGCTTCAGAGGGTGGAAACTTTCCAACCCTTATAAATCCTCTCTTAGAGGAGAAATGGTTGGCAGGAATGACACCAGTTACAAATATGTTACTTCATACAAGTGGAAGCTTGTTATGCAAATCCTTTTCTGGGCACTGGTAAAATTGAACAGCAAGCCAGTTGATTTTTTAGACAAAGGAGTTTCTTTAAGAGCTTTTCAAATACTATATAATCTCTTTGTTGTAATGTGGATGTTGTGTTTTTTCATATGTTGCAATGTGGAATTATTGTTCTACTCCCTAAGTTGTCATGTGAAGCATACCTTATGAGAACATTCGCTAGTAATCAAAATTTCTTACTTCTTTCTTTCTTTCTTTTTTTTTTTTTTTTTTTTGGTACTGGGGATTGAGCTCAGGGGCTCTTTACCACTAAAGTTACATCACCCGTCTTTTTATTTTTATTTTTTTATATCTTTGAGGCAGGATCTCACTGAGTTGCTAAGGTTCTTGCTAAATTGCTGAGGCTGACCTCAAGCTTGCCATCCTCCTGCCTCAGTCTTCTAAGTTACTGGGATTACAGGTGTCTGCCCAGCATTACTTCTTTTCTTTACCCAACTAATCATTAAAATTGTGGCAAGGATCAGGATTTTTCAGGCTCTAAAGAGAAATTTAACTAAAGTTCTCCTTGAATAAGCAATTATATCTTATCTCCTCCTTCTGTAACTAGCATACGATGCTTGCCAAAATAAGGGACAATTCTCTTTTCTAGGCTAGGTATAATTTTCAGTTCTTTCAAAATGAACACCAAGGCAGAGATTTCAAGACACCAAAACAACTTTTTCAAAAGGTATTGTTAACATGTCATTATTCTCTGTTCAAATCATTGCACAGCATTTATATATCATTACACTGGTTTCAACCCACTGTGCATCCATCAATCCATTTATTCATTCAATTCATTTAACAATATTGAATAACTTCTATGTGCCAGGCAGTGTTTCAAGCACAGTGGAAAACAAACAAACAACAAAAAGCCACAAGTCTTTTAAACTACAGTTAGGAGAAAGCCAGCAAATGAACATATAATAAATATAATAATAGGTTGTGGTGGAGAAGGGCTGTAATATATTAGATAGGATGGTTAGAAAGACCTCACTGGTAAGGTGACTTTTGAGTGGAGCTGAAGGAAATGAGGGCACAAACTATGTAGATATTAGTGAAAAAACAGGATATAGCCGTGTCATGATCTCTGCATTTGTTGTTCATTCAGCTTCCTGCATCCTTCAGCAAACTCCTTTGTCCCCCAGTGGCCACGTTTTTGCATAGCATAATCTGACATTGCATACTCAGATAACCTGATTTATGCACATACGTCCCCCATATCCTATTCCTCCTGGCTAGCATATTGCTATCTTTTAGGTGAATTGTCAGTTTTCAGTCCCTCTAGGAAGTCATCTCTCTTATCTCCACGCCCACCTCTTTGTTCCTTGCTGGTGCATTGTGTGCTCTTCTACAGCATATTTACTCACCCTTCTCACTGCTCTGATCACTGTGTATTCGTAATATTTTGTTCCTAAATATTTAGTATGGTAAATTGAAATACAGTTCTCTTTTAATGTTCAAAACCACCCTTTGAAGTTAGTATTACTGTCATTTTACTGATGTTCAAACCAGGATTCACAGATCTATAGTATCTTACTAAACTGTGATGCAGTTCATGGAGTTAAGTGTGTCAAGGCAGTCCTGGTTCGGTTCTTTCTTTCTGTTCATTAATGAGAAATAGAAAATATGCAGAATATTTTATTTTATTATTTAACAGGATATAATCTGGGTACAGAAGTTTTTATTAGTTTCCTTAGTCAGATTGTATCAGGCTCATGTATAATTCCTTAGTTATAAATATTAAGAGCTGAGAGGCATGATTAGTCTTTTTTCCTGAATATTTCTTTTGGTGTAGCAGGGATTATACCCAGGGGTGCTTTACCACTGAGCCATATCCCCAGCCCTTTTTGTGTATTTTATTTAGTGACAGGGTCTTGCTGAATTGCTTAGGGCCTCGCTAAATTCCTGCCTCAGTCTCTTGAGCCCTGGGATTACAGGCTTGCACCACCACACCCAGCTTTACCTGAACATTTTTCAATACAAATTTAAAACAACAGAAGTAGAAAGAAGAGTGCAATGATTAGTTTTATTTTATTTTATTTTTTGGTACTGGGGATTGAGCCCAAGGGCACTTAACCACTGGGCCACATCCCAAGGACTTTTTATATTTTTTTAGATACAGAGTCTCCATATGTTAGGGCCTGGCTAAATTGCTGAGGCAATTATGCACTATCGCACCAAAGAATACTTTTATATTCTGAACTCAGATTTAATGATTGTTAACATTTGCCATATTAGCTCACTTGTGTTAACTCTCTCTTTTCTTTTTTTTGTTTATAAAATCACTCATATTCTTACATATGACAGTGGTGTTATTAATAGTAGTATTATGCCAAAGATGTCTTTCAGGAGACAACTGAAGTATTTATAATTATCCTAATATCTACAATACACAGTTTTTATATATGTACATGTAAATATACATAGTGTGGCAAAATGTTGATTTTGAATTTGTGTTGAAGATATACAGTTGTTATTGTACTATTCTTTCAAAATATATTTTTTTAAATACAGAGATATGCCAGGCATGTGGTGCATACCTGTAATCCCAGCGACACAGGAGGCTAAGGCAGGAGGATCTCAAGATTGAGGCTAGCCTCAGCAATTTAGGAAGATCCTGCCTCAAAAAAATAGAAAGGGCTGGGGATATAGTTCAGTGGTAAAGCACCCCTGAGTTCAATGCTTAGTACCAAAAAAATATATAGAGAGAGGTGTTCTAATAATTCCTGCATCTCAGTGGATGGTACTGGTTACTCATGGATGCATACACCCCACTGTGGAGACAACTGCTTGAGATTATGGGGAACAGTGAAAAATTGTGATCACAGGAGTAAAATGGTCTGATTTGTATCAATACCAAAACACTTGGAGTGTGTAAATCTCTCTTTTCACTCATCCATTTAAAAAAATCTATTTTGGCTGAACCATTTGAGACTTTCTGGCATTATTTTAAAGTAAACAAATTCACGCAGAAAAGAACATTTATTCTAAGTGTATAGCTCAAGGCACTTTCACGAAGTGAACACACCTGTATAATTAAGCATTGCGATTATGAAATAGAACAAGATCAGTATCTGAAAGACCTTGACTATATCCCCTACCTGTCACAATTTAACGCCAAATTAATCCCAATGCTGGCTTCTATCACTGTATAATAATTTGGCCTTCTTTTGAACTTTATCAATAGTTTATACATTTCTGTGTGTGTGTCTTGATCCTTTGGCTTAAGATTTTCTTGTTGAGTCAGGTGTAGTGATGCATGTCTATAAATCCCAGCTACTTTGGAGTCTGAAGCAGAAGGATCACAAGTTTGAGACCAGCCTCAGCAACTTAATGAGACCCTGTCTCAAAATAAACATTTTTAAGAAACTTAGGTCTGTGAATATGACTCAGTGGTACTCGTCTAATGTGTGCAGGGTCCTGGGTTCAATCCTCAGTATCACAAAAATTTTTTAAAATTTATTTTTAAAATTCATCCATGTTATTTGGTATAGTGGTCATTCCTTTATTTTCATTGCTGTATAGTATCATATTAAATGAATATACCATAAGATATTTACCACTTTCATTATAGATGAATATTATGGTTGTTTCCATTTTTGGCTTACAAATTGTACATGTGAATATTCTAATACTTGTCCGTGGTGGTATGTGGTCATGTTTCAGTTTGGTATATATCTCAAAGTAGAATTACTGAAACAGGTTATATATATGATTGGGTTTGGTAGATACTGTCAACCAGTTTTCTAAAGTGACTGCACTAACAGAAATTTTTAAGAGTTCAAGTTGCTCTAGGATATTTCCATCAGTTGTCCTTTTAATGAAAATCAGTTCTATCAGTTGTCTTTTTAACGATAAAAGTTGCCTTTTTAGTGGTTAAAAGTGGTATCTCACTGTAGTTCTGCTTTACATTTTTCTGGATGAGCACCTTTCCATATGTTTGTTAACCATTTAGATATTTTTTATGAGGTGCCTGTTTAAGTCTTGATTACTTTTTTTTGAACTGTCTTTTGTATTGGTTTGTACTGTATTATATTCAGAATGTGAATATTGTGTGGAATAAATGTACTGCAAATCTCAGTGGCCTGCATTTTCAGTTTCAATTAATAGAATATCTCAAATTTAATATTCAGTTCATTATTTTTTCTCTTAATGGTTGGTGCTTCTTTGTCCTGATTAAGAAATCTTTGCCTTTCCCAATATCATGAAGATATTTTCCTGTATTATGCTATTGTTAATCATATATATTGTTATATATATCTACAATCCATTTGTAACTGATTTTTGTATGTTATCTTTATGGGTATGGGTAAAGACCCAGTTTTGAAATTGACATGCAGTCAACCTCTAAACACTTAATGAAAAGATCATTCTCTTTTGTAATGTTATCTTTTTCATAAATCAAATTATTGAGTCATATATGGGGTTTGGTTCTAGGTTCTGTTCAGTTCGGTTTGTCTATTCTTATAGAATACCATTGTCTTAATGTAACTTTACAGTTTCTCTTATATATAGTCATATAAGTCCCATGTTTCAATAATGCCTTGGTTATTCTTGGTCTTTTGAACTTCCACACACATTTTAGAATCACCTTGTCAGTTTCCACAAAAATTCTTCCTGGTGTTTTGATTAAGGTACCACTTAATAAAGGTATTCGAGGGAACATACATCATGGCACTTCACTCCTAAATATCTCAGCATCGATCTAATATTTAGGAACATTTTGTAAATAATTACCATTGTCTCACCAAGGAAAATTAACAGTCATTCCCTAGTATCTTTTCAAACTTCTTTTTCTCCAACAAGCTGTTATAGCTAGTGTTTAAAACCTAGATTAATGTATTATTTTTTTGAGATTTTATTGGTGCTGCTTTCTCTAGTTTTTTGAATATGGGGAAATTTACATATTCAATTGAGATCATTGTTTCCTCTGTTCAAGCAGTCTAGTTATTGGCCAGTAGGAGCCCATTCATATTGACCTCTGTGTCCCTCCCCTGCGCTCTTCCTCTCTTTCTTTTCCTTTCCTTCCCCTCCATGCTGGTGATTCAGCCTGGAGCCATGCCCATTCTAGGCAGGTGCTCTACAACTGAGCTATATCTCCAGCCCCTTTTTCTTTTATTATATAACTTTTCAAATATATTCAAGGTAGTAGTAAAATAAACATGCACATATCCATTCTCCAGCTTCAAAAATTAATACCATTTTGCCAATTTTGTTTTCTCTAGTCTCCTTAGCATCCCAGATGTCATGTCATTACACAGGTAAATAACTCACTATGTGTTCTTAACTTAGGTACATTAAGTAAACACCAACCTATGATAATACTTAATAAAATTAATACTAGTTCCTTATATCATTTAGTACATCTAAAACCAAGTCTGTATTCAGATTTCTATGATGTTTTAAAGATGTCTTTTTGACCTAACTTTGTTAGGTCAGAATGCAACCAAGGGCCATTTGTTGCCACTGGATACTTTTTTCTCTCAAGTTTTTTTTCCTATAAGGCCCCCACATAGCTTCCCTTTTAAAAAGACCATTGATTATTTGGTGAAACTAAGTCATTATTCCTTCAGATCATCTTATATTCTGAATTTCTGTGATTGCTTTCTCAAGGCAGCTTTCCCCTCTCATTCCTACATTTTCTGTTCATTAGCATTTGGAGCTAGAGGCTTGATTAGATTCAGTTGTAGTTATTGTTTAAGGGAAATCTTTTTCAGGCAGTGCTGCGAATTTTCTGTTGCATTTCTGTTGCATTTTAACTGATGCTGGGATGGATTTCTTATTTCAGATTTTGTCAGTTTATCCCTCTTGTAGCTTTTCCTACCCATCTTTCTCCAATAGGTTTTTAAGCAGTCATTGATAATTGGCCTAAATCAATTTTCTAGTAGTGGCTGAAAATTAATCATGTCTAATTCTTTAAATATTTGTGATTAACAAGAATTATTTTATAAAGAAAACCTGTCCCTCTTCAGCTGTTTTTGCTTTGTTTTATCTTTTGCTTGTTTGTTTGTTTCTTAGTTCCAGGGATTGAACACAGGGTTGCTTAACTACTGAGCCACATTCCCAGGACTTTTTATTTTGTATTTTGAGACAGGGTCTTATTAAGTTGCTTAGGGCCTCAAACTTACAATCCTCCTGCCTCAGCCTCCCAAGTCTCTGGGATTACAGGTGTTTGTGCCACCATGTCCAGCTTTCACCAGTTGTTTTTTATGCTGAAATGTATATCATAAAAGAGAGTTAGGATAAATGCTGTCACTTCTTTTTATGTTTTTGGAGTGATTAGTTTCTTTGTTCTTCCATCCTTTTCTTTCTTTTCTCATTCTTTCTGCTGTACTGGGGATTGAACCACTTGGGGGTGCTCTACCACTGAGCTATATCCCTGGATCCACAGTTCTTTTTATTTTTTATTTTGAGACCAAGGCTCGTTAATTTGCCCAGGCTGGCCTCGAATTTGCAATCCTCCTGCTTCAGCCTACTGATTAGCTGGGATTACAGGGATGTGCCACTGTGTTAGGCTCATCAATTTCTTTAGTATAATTAAGAATTCATGGATTTTTATGTATTTAAAGTGTATCAGTTCATTGTGGTCATTATAAATTAGGAACTTCTTCTGTTTGGCTCCTGTGTCCTTTTCACAAAATCTCATTGGTCCTTGTTGGCTTCCTTGCTTTCCTACATAAGATATTTTAGACTCATCATGTGCATCCCCTCCCCCAGCCCTAGAATCATCCATTTTGCAAGGAATCATGTGTTTTTTTTACAGTGAGCTCTGGCATTTAGAAACTAAGATACAAGTACTCAGAGGATTATTATTGTTTTTTAATCGCACTACCTGGCCTTTTGGTTGTGCCCCTTTCTCTGCTATTTCAAATACATTTGAAGGGTTCTACCATTGTTCCATTGAAAGCTAGATAAACATGGTATTCATTTGTTTATGTAGCCATCCATTAAGCAAAAATTCATACAACACCTACTACCATGTGTCTGGTCTTATGCTGGGTAAAAGGGTGTACTTGTGTCCTGTATTTGAAGAAGACTCATTATAGTGTAGATGTCTTTACATAAATAATGTCTAAAGAGTGAATGGTATTATGTTGGGCAGAGGCAAATTAAGTGACAGGCTTTCAGCACAGAGAGACATCCAAAAATGCTTGGAATGGGGAGGTAATGCTTGATATTGGATGAGTGGAGGAGGTATGAAAGTGGAGGAACTATGAAGGATGTTGCCTTTAGAGAAAAGAGTGGGGAATCTCTTCATATATTCAAGGAAGGCATATATGTAGTTGCTTATGATGGTATGAGTTTTTCAATTTTCAGAAAATTAAAATACTCGATTAAAAATATGAAGATGTGACATATTTTACATGTGAATTACTGATTTTTATTTTAAAACAAGGAGTGAAATAATAAATCTAAAATTAGGATTAATATTTAATGTATTTCTTGGACCTGACTGTATCTTTCAGTTATTTTATGTACGTATTTATTTATTTTTGTTCTGAGGTTTGAATCCAGGGACACTTAATTTCTGAACCACATCCCCAGCCCTTTTTTATTTCTTATTTTGAGACAGGGTCTTTCTAAGTTGCTTGCTACGTTGCTGAGGCTGGCCTTTAACTTGTGATTCTTTTGCCTCAGCCTCCCAGGCTGCTGGGATTACAGGTGTGTGCCACCATGCATGGACTAGTTATTTTAATAATATTAAAATATACTTAAAATTAGGAAATACTTATTTTATGTTTTAGCTTACTGCTTTTTTTTACTCTTATTATTTTTCTTTTCTCTGTAAATATTGAGTCTGAATTTTCAAGATACAACTTTGAAAATAGTGGCAACTTTATTGTGGTTCATCACTTGTTCTTTTCATCCTGTTTGTATCAACCTGCATTATACCCTGACCACAGCTCCTTACACATTCACAAAGCAAAGCTATTCCTGGAAACATGTCATCTTTCTCTATTACCAATTAGACATTTTTAGTAACTTTGCTACCTCTTATAGTACGTTGTACTGTGTGCTGTGTACATGTGGAACCACTTGAGGGTGTGCTTCTGACAGATAATGTATGAATAGAATATAACAGACGGATTTGTGGCATACCAGTGTGTTGTCGGCTTACTAGTTGGGAATTTGGAAACCAGGAGTGTGGGAGAATCAGCAGGCTTAGGAGAGAACATCATCTTACTTGTGACCAGGAGGTGAAATACATATTCTATAAATTAGTAAAGGATATAGGCAGGCTTGTTTTTCAAGGATGAGGATTCTAGAGGTCATAAAGAAAAGTTTCCAGGAGGGAATGAGTGCAGTGAAATTGCAAATTAAAAGGGAATGAAAGGGGAAAAATAACAGAATGAATCAAACAACATTACTCTATGTAAATTTATGATTACACAAATGGTATGCCTTTACGCCATGTACAAACAGAGAAACAACATGTATCCCATTTGTTTACAAAAAAAAAAAAAGGGAATGAAATGGCTTGTGCCATGGTTTGTCCCCCAGGGGTTCATGTGTTGGAGGCTTGATCCTTAGTACGACAGTGGTGGAAGGAAGGTAGTGAACCTTTACTAGGTGAGGCTAGTGAAAAGTGATTAGGTCATTGGGGGTGCCACCCTCAGAAGGGTTTAACATAGTTCTCATGGGACCTTAGTTAGTTACTATAAGAGTGAATTATAAAAGAGCAAGAATAGATACTATTTGCTTTCTGGCTTGCCAAGTGATCTTTCCCTCTTTCAAGTGCTCCCGCCATGATGCTGTCTTCTATAATGTGATATAGCCAAGGGAGTCAATGTAGCCACCTGATCTTGGACTTTTAGCCTCCAAAACTCTGAGCTAGATAGACCTTTGATTTATAAAGTATGCAGCCCCTAGTATTTTCTTATAGCAATGGAAAACAAATTAATATAGTTTGCTGCTTTTCGTTCCCTTTATTTGTCTTCTTGATTATTAAAAAAATGTTTTTTTAGAACCCCAGAAGAAAAGAATTGAGAGTGTACAAAGGAGCAAGTTAGAGACGATGAGAAAGGAAAATGTATGTGGTCTGAGAATGTCAGAATGGTAGAAAAACAGTGGGAAAGAAATTGATTGGAAGTCTTATGGAAGAACCATTAATTTTAATTAATCATTTAAGTAAAAATGTACTGATCTAGACTTTGATGAATGATGAGGATATAAAGTTGTATTAAATGTATTTTCCAGTGAGTCTGGTGGGTGAAATAGACACAGACTTTGCAGGAGGAAGTATTGTGGGGAAGAGATCAGGATGTGTTGGTACCAATAGAAATATAGAGGAGTATCCTCTAACTTGTCCCGGGGGTCAGAGAAAGCTTTCTGAAAGAGGCCATGTTAAGAACTGAATTTTGACATAAAGGTAACTGTTCACCTGGCAGTGAATAAGAACCTTCTGAGTGGAAATAGAGAGCAACTGGTTATTTACACCAAGGAGGGTTGCTGATTGGGTGTACCATCTAGCCTTGAGCTAGGGAAGTACCACAAATACTGGGTAACTGTGATACCACTCCGTGAGCTAGTAGAGCTAGGGAAAGGAGGCAAGGGGAAAGGAACATTTTAAAAAATGGTTAAATTTATGCTATAGTGTTTATCACTTTAGTTCTCATAGAAGAGCATCCTCTTCCATTTTACATAGTATGCCATGAAATTATCACTTTCTACATATGCTAAGACTTAAAAATATAAAAATACACTTGAATATCAAAGATGCATTTTGTGCACTGTACTAGGGTTTTTCTTTTTATAAGTTCTCGTGAATCTTTTTTATTGGTTCTTTTTAGTTACACATGACAAAAGAATCCATTTTGATATAATTATACATGCATGGGATATCTTATTCTAATTAGGATCTGATTCTTGTGAATATATACAATGACAAGATTCACTGTGGTGCATTCATATACGTACATAGGAAAGTTAGGTCAGATTCATTCCACTCTTTCCTTTTCCCATCGCCCTATCCTTCCCTTCATTCCCCCTTGTCTACTCCGCTGAACTTCTATTCACCACCCCCATTGTGTGTTAGCTTCCACATATTAGAGAAAACATTTAACCTTTGGTTTTTCTGGGATTGGCATATTTCATTTAGCATGATAGTCTCCAGATCCATTCATTTATTGGCAAATGTCATAAAGTCACTCTTCTTAATGGCTGAGTAACACTGTATTGTGTATATACACCAGATTTTCTCTATCCATTCATCTGAATATTGCCAACAACCCTGTGAGGTGAGCAAACTGATTTCAAGGTGAAGTAATGATAGTCTGTTTGAGGCTAAACTGAGATTTGAATCTACATTTATTTGGCTCCAAGACTCATAGCAAACTTACTCTTGTATAGCTGGCTCTGTTCTGTTAAGTAAAAATACATTAAATATGATTTCTATTTATCACTTTGCAGGATTGTCCAATTAATTTCAGCAGTGTCCTGGGTTTTGCTTCTCAACTAGGATCATAATTATCATATATAAAATGCATTATCATTTTGAAACATGAACCTCTTCTCAAATCCCTATCCTTTATAATTTTTTTCTTCTAGCAAGGGACAAAGCCCTTGGAATTCTGTTCAGATCAGATCCTTTGTATTATTCTTCTAGAAACCAAAAAATCTCTTCCATGGCCAAATGTTTCTTCTCAAGGAGATGTTCCTTTCCTCTCTTATGCTTACCCCTCTAGGAGAAAATAGAGAAAGTATAGACCTTGGAGTGCTTTGTGTTCTCAATCTAAATCCCTTTTTGGTTTTCATTTAGGATTTCTAGCCTTCAGAGCTGCAGACTTCTAGTTGAGATCTAAATATATAGACTGATTCTGAGGTGTTTACAAAAGTGGGGGTGTTGAGAGCTGCAATTGCCATGAATGATTATAATTATCTTTCATATATCTTGATCTATATCAGCTCTGCCCCCAAATGAGGAAATGAATGTTGAGATTGGTCAGACAAATCCTGCTCTCAAAGACCTCACAGTTTAATGTGAGGGAGAAGCATGTAAACAATTAAACAGGTTAATACAATCATTCCTCCTAATGTGTGGGTTCCACACTAGACATTTCCACATCCACAGATTCAACCAGCTGTGGATTGGAAATATTTGGGACAAAATTGCCTCTGTACCAAACATGTACAGGCTTTTCTCCTCATGTCAATATTCCCTAAATAATACTGTATAACAACTATTTACATGACCATTTACGTTGAATTGTGTATTATAAAGATGATTTAAAATATACAGGAGGATGTGTATAGGTTACATGCAAATACTATACCATTATATATAAGTGACCTGAGCATTCACAGATTTTGGTACTCATGGATGTTCCTCCAAGGACGCTGAACATGATACTATGGAAGCCAGGAGGAAGAGAAGTGTTGTCTAACTGCCATGTGATGGTGGTAAGGAAGTTTTGGCATGGAAAAAGCTGTCTATTCTAGGTATTGAAAGATAGTCTAAGTTAATAAAGAAGGAGGTGAAGAATGATAAGAGAGGTAGTCAGTTGGTAAGGTTATGGAGGGTCTGTTTTTATACTGACAGGCT
This sequence comes from Sciurus vulgaris, assembly GCF_902686455.1. NCBI lineage: Eukaryota > Metazoa > Chordata > Mammalia > Rodentia > Sciuridae > Sciurus > Sciurus vulgaris. Next base: position 92,937,647 of record NC_136471.1, on the reverse strand, counting down.
GGAAAATTAATGAGGATGGATTTAAATGGGAGAATGGCATGATCTGAGTATCATTTGAGAAAGATGACTGTGAATTGGAATTGAAAGTTACCATTGAGCAAAGCAACATATTCCATATGCATGAAACAAATCTGCAGATTGTGCTTAAAAATGTATTACACTTTTTTGTACTGAGATTTGAACCAAGGGTTCTTTACCACCAAGCTTTATCCCTAGCTCTTTTTAAAATTTTTGTTTGTTTATTTATTTAAATTTTTTTCTTCTTAAATATACATGACCATAGAGTGTATTTTGACATATTATACATACATGGAGTATAATTTGTTCTAATTAGGGTGGTATGGTTCTGTAGAAATACACTGATTTTCCTTTATTTTTTATTGGTTCTTTTTAGTTATAAGGTAAGAATATCAGATATAGTAAAAAGAGATTTATCAAGTTTGGGGCAAAATTCCTTTGAAAGGCATCAGTAATGTGAGACTGATTTTTTTGGACCCAAGTGTATTTTCCCTTATCCTCAATAAGTTTCAACCTCATTAAAAAAAAAAAAAAAAAGAAATACAGTACATATATAATTTTAAAATAATCTTTTATTTTAGAACAGTTTTAGATTTATAAAAAAATTACCAAGATAGTAGAGAGTTCTTTTATGTCCCACACTCTTTTTACTATCGTTGATGTCTTACTTTACTTATGTACATTTGCCACAATTATTGAGCCTGTGTTGATATATTATCAACAAAAATCCATATTTTATTCATAATTCCTTTGTTTTTCTTCTGTCCTGGGAATGTTACATTATATTTAGTCATCATGTTTCCTTCAGCTCTCCTTGATTATGTCAGTTTCTCAGACTTTCCTGGTTTTTGATGGCCTTAACAATTTTGAGGTGTTTTGTACGATGTTCTTCAGTTGGAATTTTTCTGATATTTTTATTGTGGTTGGACTAGGGCATGGGTTTTACTTTCTCCCCTTCCCATTCTATATTTTTGGAAGGGAATCACTATGCATAGTCCAAACTTATGGGATGGATGTTATGCATCTGTTTTTTTGGTGGTGGGGGGTGGGTGTTTGGAATTCTCCATAGGAGATTTGGCTACTGTCCTCCATTTACCTGTTTACTCAGTCATTTATATCAGTATTGACTCATTTATTTTATACTTTGACTTATAATCCAATACTACATTATTTACTTTGATGTTCAGATTGTTCCAGTTTGGAACATGTCAACTGTTTCAGAGTCACTCCTGTGTCTCTTGGAGTATCCCCATCATTTCATTTTTTGAGTACTCCTTTACTTTCTGAACTACAAGATGCTACAGGCTCATATTGTATGTTCCAGGCTTCAGTCCTAGAATCAACTATTTCTCTAAAAATCCTTGATTTTTTTAATTGGAAAATGATGTTATACACCAAGATCTGACTGTTGAGTGTTCTCTTTGCTATCAGCATGTCAGTTCTTTTAGGATCTTTAAGCAGAATTAGGGGATATTTCTACTGTGTGTATGTTCCTTCTTTATTTATTTTAAGCTAAACAAATTCATAGTGACATGTCAGGTTCTAACCCAGTACCATGAACATGGTTTATTCTAGCCTTCTCTTGCTCGTCTTTAACCTCCCAGTCTAGTGATAAACCTAGCTCCCAACACCCACTATCTATTTACTTATATGTTCAGTTCCCATGTACATATAAGCAGTTTCAGAATTTATAGTCAGTACCTCCATAAGAAACAACTTTACGAACTAGAGGATAGTATTTCTGTCTTTAGTCTTATAGTTTCTACTTGTTTCAGAAGTTACCTTGTTTGGCATCTCCCCCTCCCCACTTCAGGGAAGTTCTGACATATAGTTGTAATACAATTAGATTTTGGGGGGGGGCAGTTTATAGTCTACATTTTATCCTGAGATTACCTGCGTTCTCAAATGACTTTCTAACATTTTACATTTATAATGATTCACTTTGTACTCTAAAGTTCTGTGAGTTTTGACGAATGGATAGCAACATGTACCACTACAGGATCATACAGATAGTTTCACCACCAAACACTTCTGTATTTCATTTAGTCTACCTTCTTCATCTCCGCGTTCTTGGCAAATGCTGTTGACTTTATTGTGTTGATTTTGAAAAGTATCATACAGTCAGAATCATGCAGTGTGTATTCTTTTCAAACTGTCTCATTAACTTAGAATATGCACTCATATTGTTGCATGGGTTAACAGCACATTACTTTTTATCATGCTTTTGTGTTATTGTATTCCATTTCTATAAGTTTAGGCATAACACTTTTATAGATATTGTTTTATACCATTGCTTTTTAAAGAAGAGCAAGAAGAGAAGAGAAGAAATAAATAATTATCTTGCTTTAATGTTTACTTCCATAATTGCCTTTACCATTGCTCTTTGTGTGTGTGTGTGTGTGTGTGTGTGTGTGTGTGTGTGTATTCGTATTCTTTGAAATCACTTCCTTTTAGCCTGAAGAACTTTTTTTTTTATTTCTTGCAAGACAAGTCTGGTAGCAACAAATTCTCCCAGTTTTTGTTTATCTGGGAATTTATTTTCTGCCACATATTTTCTTCTCTGCTAGTAATTCTACATTTTAATTGAGATATAATGCACATAAAACATTTTAAGGCATAAAATTCAGTGATTTTTAGTATATTCACAAAGTTGTACAGCCATTATCTATCTAATTCCTGGACATTTTCATTACCCTAAAAAGAAATAACATATCCATTTGCTGGCACTCCCCACTCCCACCACTTCCAGCCCCTGGCAACCACTAATATGCTTTCTATCTCCCTGAATTTGCCTTCTATAGATGTTATATATAAATGGGGTCCTGCAATATATGAACTTTTGTGCCTGACTTCTTCCACTTAATGTAAGGTTTTCAAGGTTTATTCATGTTTTCGTATACACCAGTACAACAGTATATTCCTATTTATGACTGAATGACATTTCCATTGCATGAATATATCACCTTTTTATGTATCCACTCATCAGATTATAGGTGGAAAGATTCACTTTTGACCTTTATAATTATTGCTGTTATGAACTTTAAAACATTTTTGTGTGGTCATATCTTCTCATTGCTGGGGTTATATTGTACGAGTGAAATTACTGGGTTGTCAGGTAACTCTATATTTAACTTTTTGAAGAACTTCCATACTGTTTTCTACAGTGGTTCTGTCATTTTACATTACCATCAGGAATGTATGAGGGTTCCGATTCCTCTACATTCTTGTCAACACTTGTTATTTCCCATTTATTTTTGTTACAATCATCCTAGCGGGTGCCTATGATGGAAAATCTGATTATATTTTTAAAAATATTTGACAGCTGACCTATTTTGAGCCTCACCTCTTCCTCTTGGCTTTCTGTCTCACATCTGAGCAAGGCAATGAAAAAGAAAGTGTGGCAATAAATTCAAATCCTGTGAGCTTTGTCTTACTGCATGAGAGAACCCTTACACTCTGACCTCACCCTCTAACCAGAGTAGAAACTCAAGTCAGGCTCATTTCCTCCCTTTTTCTGATCTGCTTGGGATACTTGCTTTACTCTTTTCAGAAAAGTCTCATTTATGTAAGTAGTAAATCTTTCTATACCCTCTTGATTTGTGTGAGATGTTATCAGTCTGAATACTGAGACCAAATTTTGTAGGGGGGGATCCCTTCTTCCTTTGCAGAGCGTCAAGAACAATTGACACAGTGAGTGTGGTGCTGTGACTATGACAACCACCAGAGGGGGTCTTTCTTTAAATTTCTTTGACCTGCTGACTGGTTCTTCTGCCTCATGATAGGCATTCAGGATGAGTTTTCAGGTTAGTTTTTTCTCTGAGTTGTGCTGTGCTGTGCTGTAGTGTTGCTTCCTACAGAACCTGTGTTATAGATTTAGCTAAGTCAGAAGTTTAGACAATTTAATTGGAATTTAGGTGCAGAAGTATGGAGTTGGTGCCCTCCTTAAAGTGGCCCATGTATCTTGACCTAGACCTTTCTCTATCAGTTAAGGCAGTGACTTTTGCTAAGCTTGGGAGAACTATGCCTATGACCAATTGGATATATGTCTCAACTAGACTTTGACACTGCAGCCCTTCAGGTGGTCACTTTCAAAATTGCAGTTATTAGGGAGTATAAAGAGAGAAAAAAGGCGCCATTGTATGTCCTGCTAAGGTCTGCGTGCCTAAGAGCAGATAGCACATTGGGACCCTTTAATACTTTGCTGCTGCTACTTCCACATGTGTCTCTACTGCAGCAAAAATCCTGTTCCTCAGGATTATAGGGAAGGAAGACCCATGGCACCATTGTGGCAAGAGAAAAGGGTAATTCAAACCCAACATAAGCCCCTGATCCTTAAATCCGTACAAACAACATTGCATCAGGAGACCCCTACAGTGACAATGCTGACTTGGAGCTTTCTGTAGGAAGAAATTTACACAAATGAGCAAGTGTCATAGTCAGCTTTTTTGCTGCTGTGACCAAAAGACCAGACACCAATTGTCTAGGAGGAAAAATTTATTTGGGGCTCAAGGTTTCAAAGGTTGCAGTCCGTAGATGGCTGACTCCATTGCCCTGGGCCTGAGGTGAGGCAGGACATCGTGGCAGAGGGCAGCAAGAGGGAAAGAAACTTGGGACATGGCCATGGAAGCAGAGTTCCTCACCAGGGACAAAATATAAACCCCAAGGTATGCCCTCAGTGGCCTACCTCCTCCAGCCACACCTTACCTGCCTAAGGTTACCATGCAGTTAATCCATTCAAATGGATTGGATTAATGTACTGCTGAGGTTAAAACTTTCATAACCAACCACTTCACTACTAAACTTTAGTGCATTGTCTAACACATGAGCTTTTGGGGGGGCAACTCATATCTAAACCATAATAGCAAGGTAGAGACAACCCCTTGAAATATATCCAGCAAGAACAACTACAACAAAATGAAGGTTCAGTTTCACCTAATAGGAACTAAAAATTTGCTAAAGACTCTTGTTAAAGAGTAAAAAGATAAAAGGGTACCAAGTGGTGCTGAAATGCCACAGTTGACCAACCCTCATTAATGACTTTAGTATTGGAGCTCAAATTAGATATGCCTCAAGATAACACTAAATTTAAGCAAGGCACCTTATGTAATTTCAGGGGGAATTCCTGAATATAAATCAGTAAACAAGTTTGTATTCCTTAACTATTGGACCTACTTCGTGGCTTGAATTCTTCACATTTGTACCAATCACTGCCTAAAAATCTCTCATGGTAAGTATGAGCATCCAATCTAATGAGGGATAGAATTAAAATAAGGATACTTGTACTTCTTTCTTTATAATCCCAATGCCTTTCATTTTGTTTACTTTCCTGTTTGCCCTTGCTAGAACCTTCAGTACATTGCTGAATTGAAGTGGAGAGAATGAGAATCCTTGTCTTTTTCTTGATCATAGGGAGAAAGCTTCAGTCTTTAACCATTAAGTATGATGTCATCTGTGGATTTTTCATAGATGTCCTTTAACTAGTTGAAGAAGTTTCCTTCTACTTTCAGTTTGTTAAGTGGTTTTTTCCTTTGGCAATGCTGTGGATTAAACCTAGGGCCTCACATTTGTGAGGCAAGTGCTCCACCATTGTGCTCCACCACCAGCTCTATGCAGGTGCCTTTTTAAATTTTTGTTTTATTTATTTATTCGATGCTGAGGATTGAATTCAGCGGCCTTGTGCATGCTAGGCAAGCACTCTATCCCTGAGTTACACTCAGCTCTGTTGAGTATTTCTTTATGAAAATATGTCGGGATTTATCAACTCTTCTTTCTGTACCTATTAAGATGATCATGTGCTTTTTGTCCTTTATTAATATAGTGCATTATATTGATTTTCATATTTAACCAGCTTTTTATTTCTGGGGTAGATCCCATTTAATCATGGTATATAATCCTTTTTATGTGTCTGGAATTGCTTTGCTTCATTATCTTGAATAGGACTTAGAGTTTATATTCATGAGGGACATTGGATCTGTAGGTTTCTTGTGATGTCTTCTTCAGAATAATACTGGCTTCATGGAATTAAAAATTAATTTAGGAGGGGTTCCCTCATCTTCTACATTTTTAAAGAGTTTGTGAAGATCTGATATTAATTTTTCTTTAAATGTTTGATAGAATTCAGCAGTGAAGCCATGGGGGCCTCTGCATGTTTTGTGGGAAGTGTTTTGATTACTAATTCAGTCATTTCACTTGTTATATGCCAATTCATATTGTTTATTTTCTCCTTTGTCAGATTTAGTTGTTTATGTTTTTCTAGGAATTTGTAACTTCATTTATCTAATTTATTGCCACATCATTGTCCACAACATTCCTTCATTTTATTTCTGTAAGGTTGTAAGTAATGTTCCCTCTTTTGTTTCCTGTAATTTGAGTCTTCCCTCCTTTTACTTGGTCAGTCTAGCTAAGGGTGTGCCAGTATTATTGATCTTTTCTAAGTGCTGCTTTCAGTTTCATTGATTCTTCTCTATTGTCTTCCTATACTCTATATCATTATCTATTCTCCTGTCACTAATATTCTCTTCCTTCTGCTTGCTTTGGGTTTAGTTTTCTCTGCTTTTCATAGTTTGTTGAGGAGAGGTTAGGTTGTTTTTGAGATATTTCTCATTTTAAGGTAGTCATATCTATTGATTTTTATCTGAGTACTGTTTCTGCTGCATGTTTGGTAGGTTGTGTTTAACTTTTTATTCATATCAAAGAACTTTCTAATTTCCTGTGTGGTTTCTTCTTTGACCCTTTTGTTATTTAGGAGTCTGTTATTTGTTTTCCACTTTTAAAACAGATTTCCAAAATATCCTTCTGTTACTGATTTTTAATCAAAATCCATTTTTTGTTGTTTTGTTGTTATTCACTCCTTTTGAAATTTATTGGGATTTATTTTATGACCTCACCTATAGTCTATCTTAGAGAATAGTTTATGCACACCTGAGAAGAGTGTGGATAATATTTTAGATATGATGTGACCCAAAAACTCATGTGTAAGACAATTCAAGAAAATTTAGAGGTGAAATTATCAGGTTATGAAAGCTTTAACATAATCAATAAATTGGTCCCCCGACAGGAATTAACTGGATGGTAACTGTAGGTAGGTGGGGTGTGGCTTGAGTAAGTGGGTCTTTGGGGCCTACCTTTGGGATATATATTTTGTTATTGGTGAGAGGAGAATTTTCTCTCTGCTTCCTAGTTTCACATCCTGAGTTGCTTTCCTCTTCCACACTCTTCTGCCGTGTTTTTCCTCACCTCAGGCCCAGAGCAATGAAATCAGTTGTCTATGGACTGAGACCTCTGAAATCATGAACCCCAAATAACCCTTTTCTCTTTTACATTGTTCTTATCAGGTCTTTTGGTCACGGCAGCAAAAAAGCTGTCTAAAACAGAGTGTATTCATCTGTCATTGGATGGAATATTCTATACATGTCTGTTCAATGTGGTTGATAAATACTGTTGTTGCACAAGTCTTTGTCTATTTTGGTCATCTGTTTAGTTGTTTTGTAATCAAAAGTGTGCTATTAAGGCACCACCTAATAATTTTGAATTGTCTATTTCTCTGTCAGTTCTGTTTTTGCTTCAAATATTTTACAGTCTGTTGTTAGGTGAATATAATTATAGTTATATCTTTTTGATGGATTGATAGTTTACAGCAGTATGTCATTCTTTGTCTCTAATAACAATATGTGTTTTAGTCTCTTTTTTGGGAGGTAGGGGTTTAGCTCCGTGTTGGAGTGCTTGACTAGTACACATGAGGCCCTGAATTTCATTAGTCCACTTGTCTGATATCAGTATAGCCACCCTGCCTCACTTCTGGTTGTCGTTTGAATGGTATATCTTTTTTCCATTCTTTTACTTTCAATTTATTTGTACATTTGAATCAAAAATCAGTCTCATGAATGCAATGTATAATTGGACCATATTTGATCATCTTGCTAGTCTATGTCTTTATTGGAGAATTTGGCCCATTCACATTTAATATAATTACTGTTCAGATAGAATTTATATATGTGTTTTGTTATTTGTTATCTATAGGTTTTATATCATTATCTTCTGTTTTTACTTCACTGCTTCCATTTATTCTAAATATTTTCTAGTGTACATTTTCAGTTCCCCTGTTGTTTCTTTTGCTATATAATTTTGAAATTTTTATTTTTACATTTTGCTATGGAGATTACCATTGATACCTTAATTAATGAAAATTTAGTTCAGACTTCATATGATCTTACATTTTTGGAATATTTTTTTCTTTTTTCTATTTAATTTTTTTATTGTAAACAAATGGGGTACAACTTGTTTCTCTGTACATGAAGTAGAGGCATACCATTTGTGTAATCATACATTTACATAGGGTAATGGTGTTTGATTCATTCTGTTATTTTTCCTCCCCCCACCCCTCTTTTCCCTCTATACAGTCCCTCCTTCCTCCATTCTTGCCTCCCTCCCACCCCGCATTATGTATCATCATCCGCTTATCAGCCAGATCATTCGCCCTTTGGTTTTGTGAGATTGGCTTATCTCACTTAGCATGATATTCTCCAATTTCATCCATTTACCTGCAAAAGCCATAATTTTAATATTCTTTATGGCTGAGTAATATTCCATTGTGTGTGTGTATATATATATATATATGTATATACATACATATATATATATATATATACATACATACACACCACAGTTTCTTTATCCATTCATCAATTGAGGGGCATCTAGGTTGGTTCCACAATCTGGCTATTGTGAATTGAGCAGCTATGAACATTGATGTGGCTGCATCACTTTAGTATGCTAGTCCTTTGGGTATAGGCCAAGGAGTGGGATAGCTGGGTCAAATGGTGGGTCCATTCCAAGTTTTCTAAGGAATCTCCACACTGCTTTCCAGAGTGGCTGCACTAATTTGCAACCCCATCAGCAATGTATAAGTGTACCTTTTTCCCCACATCCTCGCCAACACCTATTGTTGCTTGTATTCATGATAATCGCCATTCTAATTGGGGTGGGATGGAATCTTAGGGTAGATTCGATTTGCATTTCTCTTATTACTAGAGATGTTGAACATTTTTTCACATATCTGTTGATTGCTTATACATCTTCTGTGAAGTGTCTGTTCATTTCCTTAGCCCATTTGTTGATTGGATTATTTGTATTCTTGGTGTAGAGTTTTTTGAGTTATTTATATATTCTGGAAATTAGCACTCTATCTGAAGTATGAGTGGCAAAAATTTTCTCCCACTCTGTAGGCTCTCTCTTCACATTACTGATAGTTTCCTTTGCTGAGAGAAAGCTTTTTAGTTTGAATCTATCCCAGTTATTGATTCTTGCTTTTATTTCTTGTGCTATGGGAGTCATATTAAGGAAGTCTGATCCTAAGCCGACATGTTGAAGATTTGGACCTGTAAGATGCAGGGTCTTTGGTCTGATTCCAAGGTCCTTGATCCATTTTGAGTTGAGTTTTGTGCAGGGTGAGATATAGGGGTTTAATTTTATTCTGCTCCATATGGATTTCCAGTTTTCCCAGCACCATTTGTTGAAGAGGCTATCTTTTCTCCATTGCATATTTTTGGTACCTTTGTCTAGTATGAGAAAACTGTATTTATTTGGGTTTGTGTCCATATCCTCTATTCTGTACCATTGATCTACCTGACTATTTTGGTGCCAATACCATGCCATTTTTGTTACTATTGCTTTGTAGTAGAGTTGAAGATCTGGTATTGCGATACTCCCTGCTTCACTCTTCCTGCTAAGGATTGCTTTAGCTATTCTGGGTTTCTTATTCTTCCAGATGAATTTCATGATTGCCTGCTCTATTTCTGTAAGGTACATCATTGGGAATTTAATTGGAATTACATTGAATCTGTATAGAACTTTTGGTAGTATGGCCATTTTGACAATATTAATTCTGCCTATCCAAGGTCATGAGATCTTTCCATCTTCTAATGTTTTCTTTAATTTCTTTCTTTAGTGTTGTGTATTTCTCCTTGTAGAGGTCTTTCACCTCTTTTGTGAGACTGATTCCCAAGTATTTTATTTTTTTCGAGGCTATTGTGAATGGGGTAGTTTTCCTAATTTCTCTTTCTGAGGATTCATCACTTTTGTATAAAAATGCATTAGATTTATGAGCATTGATCTTATATCCTGCTACATTACTGAATTCACTTATGAATTCTAAAAGTTTTCTGGTGGAATTTCCTGGTTCCTCTAAGTATATAATCATGTCATCAGTTAATAGGGATAGTTTGAGTTCTTTTCCTATTTGTATCCCTCTAATTTTTTTGGTCTGTCTAGTTGCTCTGGCTAGAGTTTCAAGGACGATATTGAATAGAAGTGGTGAAAGAGGGCATCCCTGCCTTGTTCCAGTTTTTAGGGGGAATGATTTCAGTTTTTCACCATTTAGAATGATACTGCCTGGGCTGGGGAGCCTGTCCCTGTGAGGTACTCCCTCGCTGAGTGGCCCTCCTCTGCTATGTTCCTTGGGGACCAGAGCTACCGCCCTGGCCTTGGACCCTCACTCTGCGTCGAAGCCTCTCACTGTGCGGCCCTCCTCTGCAATGCTCCAGGGTGACTGGGTACTCAGCTCCAGCAGGGGAGTCTCACTGGGCCACTCTACTCCACGAAGTTCCCTGCATTCTGGGACTGCTGCCCCATCTGGGGAGCCCGACCAGTGGGAGAGACTCACCCGGCGGCTCTGAGTTGGTCCCAAGTCTCTCAATACCTCCTCTTCTTGGCTCCTGAGTCCTGTCAAAGGGCCTCCAGTCTCCTGTAGGTGTCTCAGGAAGGGAGCCACCCTTCCAAGGATGATGGCCACACCCTCAGGAATAATTCAAAATGCCTGCACCAGCCTCCAAAGAAGCCGGGGAGCCCCAGCGAGGGTGTGCTGAGTTAGCACAGAGGCAATTGCAGTGTCCCTCAGCAGAAGGGGGGCAGGTAGGCAGGCTCCGTGATGGCGTCCAACCTCAGTGTGGGGGTCAGGCAGGCTCTGCGATGGTATCTGACCTCAGTGTCTGGGTTGGGCGGTCTCCATGATGGCGTCTGACCTTGGTCTATGATCTTACTTTTAATAGAATATAAAATGTTTGCTTCTATACTAGCTCTGCAATCTCCTTCTTTATGCTATTAGAATCACAGTTACATCTTTATGTATCATGTATTTATCAATGTAGATTTATAATTATTGCAGCAGTTGTATTCAACCACTTTGGAAAATAGTAGCAAATAAAATAACTACACTTATGGTGCTTTTAAAAAAATATTATTTACCTATGTAGTTACTATTACTGATGCACTCCATTTCCTCATGTGATTTTAAGTTGTGATCATCCAGTGTCCTTTCCAATCAGACTGAAGGGTTCCCTTTAGTTTTCTTAGAGCAGCTGCCAACTGCTCTATCTCTCTGTTTTTGTTTACCTGGAAATGTCTTCGCTTTTGATGAATAGTTTTACTTTCTTTACTAGAAATATAATTCTTGTTTGACAGGGTGCTTTTTTTTTTTAATTCAGCAACTTGAATATGCCATCCTGCTGCCTTTTATGGCTTTCATGGCTTCTGAGAAGTCACCTTATATTTTAAGTTCTGTTTGTGAAGAGTTGTTTTTCTCTTGCTGATCTCTGAATTTTTTTCCCTTAGTTTTGTCTTTTTTTGTTTTCACTGTGATGTGCCTATGTATATTCTTTTACATTTGTGCTAGATGGTGTTCGTTTGTGGTCTTAAATGTTTATATAAACATGTTTACATCAGTTGTGACGTTTTCATCCATAATTTGTTCAAATATTTTCTTCCCTTTCTAATTCCCATTACAGATATTTTGGTTGCTTAATAATTTCTTTTAGGTTTCTGAAACTATTTATATTTCTGTTCTTTTTTTCCCCAGTGCTAGGAATTGAACCCAGGAGTGCTCTGCCACTGAGCTAGATTCCCAAACCTTTTAATTTTTATTATTTTTTTAAATTTTGAGACAGGATCTCACTAAATTGCTGAGGCTGGCCTTGAATTTGCCATCTGTGTGCCTCAGTCTCCTGTATTGCTGGGATTACAGGCAAGCACCACAACACCTGGCAGAAGAAAAGTTTCCTTAAAGGGGAGTCAAACCCAGACTGTGGGGTAAGAGTGCTAAATCCTAACCACTAAACCCACCAGGAAGTCTCTTTGGTTTTGTTCCTCAGACTTGATAATCTCAATTGACTTATCTTTGACCTTATGGATTCTGTCAGTGTAAATTTGTTCTTGTGCCCCTCTAATGAAATTTTCTTATCAGTTTGTTTATATTTATAGTGGGTTTGAGGAATTTAGGAGCTGATCAAAGTGAAATGTATGACTAAGAGTTGGCAGTATTACACAGAAATTTTGTTGGGTGCTGTTTCAACAGATGCATGTTGGGGAAGTGCCCCAGTCTGCCCAGAGGCTGTGGTATGAAAGTTACTACCTTGAAGAGGAGGAGGCTGAGGGAATTTCCAGAGGAGAGGAAGGTTGGATAGGGGACTTACTTGTCTAGGTGATGTCTACTCAGCAGTATGTCTGTGGGTGAGAGACAGTTCCAAGGGGCAGCAGGTGCTTAATGTCTTTATGACTCAGGTCTTATTTCTTGCTAGCAGATGTGGGGTTAGGTTTTGTGAGATAGGCAGATTCTAACTCAAATCAGTTAATTGAGCTATTTTTAAAGTAATTAGTTATGCAAAAATTTGAGTTTAGTGCTGATGGGCTTTTGAGCAATTGGGTCTCTCCTACAATAAAGAAATTAAAAAAAAACTAAGGCAAAAAACACAAAAGGCTTTGGCTCATTTACATAACAATATTTCAGCTCCAGAATTTCTATTTGTTTCCTGTTATAATTCATATTTATTTATTGATATTATAAATATGGTCAACACCTTATTCTTTTAACCTTTATCCCCCTTAGTTCTTTAAACATGATCTTCTTTAGGTCTTTAAACATGTTATGATTGCTGTTTTGAAGTCTTTAGTAAGTTTATTATCTAGGGTTCTTCAAGAAATTTCTACTGGTTGGTTTTTCTATTTTTTTTTTTTAACGAGTGTTTGAACCCAGAGATGCTTAACCACCGAGCTATATCTCAAGCACTTTTTATTTTTTATTTTGAGACAGGGTCTCACTATGTTGCTTAGGGCCTCACTAAATTGCTGAGGCTAGCTTTGAATTCAAGATTCTCCTGCCTCAGCCTCCCAAGTCGCTGGGATTATAGACAAGTGCACCATGCCCAGTTATAGGTTGCTTTTTTCCCTGTGTACAAGTCATACATTTTTGTATATTCATATGCCTTTTAATTTTGGTTGAAAACCATACATTTCAAATATTATGATGTGGCAACTCTAAAATCAGATTAACCCTCTCCCCAGGTTTATCTTCCTTTCATTCATTCATTCATTCATTCATTCTTGATACTGGGGATTCCACCCAGGGATGCTTTACCACTGAGCTACATCCCCAGCTCCCTGCACACATTGTTGATGTTATTTTTTATTGATTCTTTTTAACTGTACATAACATTAGGATTCATTTTAACATAATTATGAAATCATGGAATATAATTTGCTCTAATTCCAGGTTTGATGTTTTTGTTGTTACTTCTTATAGTAGATTTTGTGTGTACACTGATGTTTTCAAACTGATTTGTAGTGTGCATTCTTTATATGTTGTCCAGTGAAGTCTCTGTTCACCTTCGTCATCAATTAATGATTGGACAAAGATATCCTTAAATGTCTGGGACCCATAAATATTCCAATCTTTGACAGCAGGTACCATGTATATGTTGGACCATGCATACAACTTAGCCAGGCAGTTTATAATGCCTTAACCTTCATTTCCTGATTCTACAAAGCTTAAAGGTCAGGTAAAAGTGAGAGTTTAGTGCCTTCTCAGGTTTTCATAAGCATGCATGCAACTCTACAAATGCAGGTGAACTTCTGTATCCCCTGGAAAGTATCAGAGCATTTCAAACCCCCCATAAAATATCTCATTCCTAGCCTTTCCTTTCATTCTTTGTGTGCAGTTGGTTGTTTGCCGCAAGTGTTGTGGTTTGCCTTAGGCATCTAAGACATTAAAACATTTGTCTGTAAATGTTTTCTGTAAACGTGCCCTGTGGAGAGGCTTTTAGTGTGGCTTGTGCAATGAATCAAATGTAAACCTTTCAAGTCCAGTCTTCCAGGGAATGTATTGACAAGACAAATAATGACAGTTCTTTAGAAACTAGCTTTGGGAAGAGTGGATACCACTGCTAGGCAACTGAACCAGATGAAGTACTTTCATGACACAGAACTGTCAGGGGAAAGGAATAGGCTCTGACTGAAATGCTGTAGACTTACACTGTTTTTACTTAGTTCCATAGATTTTGTGGAATATGTGCCTCTAACTTTGGTATAAACTCCTTGATCAGCCTCCAGAGACTTGATGTGATTGCCTTTCTATTTTTGAACCCGTTTTCTAAATGTCTCTTTAGGGAAGAGAGTTCACTGAGCTCTTCGGCCACTCAAGAATTCTGATCTTGCTTTTGGTGTTTTATATAAAATCTCATTACTAAGCTTGATATCATGTAGGTTTTCTAAAAAATGTTTTGTAATTTTTGTTTGTATCTTTAGGTTTATGATTCACTTTGAATTTTTGTGTAAAGGTGAGGTCTGTGATTAGTTTTATTTTGCTTATGAATTCCAGTTGTTCCAGTACTATTTGTTGCAAAGACTGACTTTTCTCTATTAAATTCCTCTTATGGTTATATAAAAAAATAGTTGACCGAATAAACAACCCGATTAAAAAATGGACAAAAGACCTGAACAGATACTTCACCAAAGAATATATACAAATGGTACATGAGAATCTGAAAAGATGTTCCACATCATGTGTCATTAGGGAATTGCAAATCAAAACAATGAGATACAATTACACATCTACTTCAATGTCCAAAATCCAAAACACCAACAGCACCAGATACTGGCAGGAATATGGAGTAACAGGAATTCTCATCCATTGCTGGTGGTGATAGAAATTGGCACAGCCACTTTGGAAAATAGTTCGGCAGTTTCTTATTAAAACTAAGCATCCAGGGCTGGGGTTGTAACTCAGTGGTAGATCACTTGTCTTGCATGTGTGAGGTACTGGGTTTGGTCCTCAGCACCACATAAATAAATAAAATAAAGATATTGTGTTCATCTACAACTAAAATTTTTAAAAAATTAAAAAAGAAAAGCCAACAGGCATTAAAAAGGAAAACAAACCTAAACATCCTCTTTCTAAATGATCAAGCAGTTGTGCTCCTTGGTATTCACCCAAGTATGTTAAAAATATGTGTCCACAGAGGTCTATGTATGAATGTTTATAGCAGCTTTATCCATAATTAACAGATTTCTAAACAACCAAAAGTCCTTCAGTAGGTAAATGGATAAAGACACCGTAATACATTTCTAGACAATGGAATTTGGCAAAAAAGAAAAAGAAATAAAAGATAACAAGCCATGAAGCCTTGGGAAAACCTTAAATGCTCATTACTGAGTGAAGGAAGCCAATCTGAAAAGGATATATACTGTGTGGTTCCAACTGTATGACATTCTGGAAAAGGTAAAGTATGGAGACAGTAAAAAGATTGCCGGTTTCCAGGGTTTGGGAGGGGGAAGTGATGAATAGTTGGAGCACGTGGATTTTTAGGGCAGTGAAACTACTTTGTATGATACTATAATGGTGCATACATTTGTCTAAACTTACAGAATATAGAACACAGATATATACAGAATATATAGTAAACTCCAGCGTAAACTATGAACTATAGAACACAGAAATATACAGAATATATAGTAAACTCCAGCGTAAACTATGAACTATAGAACACAGATATATACAGAATATATAGTAAACTCCAGGGTAAACTATGAACTGTGAACTTTGTATGAGAATCATGCATTGTATTCTTTTGGTGGGATTTTTTTTTTTGGTACCATGGATTGAACCCAGGGGTGCTTAACCACTGAGTTACTTCCCCAGCCCTTTTTACTTTTCATTTAGAATCAGGGTCTCACTGAGTTGCTTAAGGCCTCACTAGGTTGCTGAGGCTGGCTTTGAACTCGAAATCCTCCTGCCTCAGCCTTGAGAGCCTCTGAGATTACAGGTGTGTGCCACTAAGTGAAAGCTATGAATACATGAGGCAGAGTGTATGTGGAAAATCACTACCTTTCACTTGGTTTTTCTGTGAACCTCAAACTCCCTAAAAGATAAAGTCTGTTACAAAATAGATCAACTGAATAAAAATAGTGCTGCTCTCTCCCACACCCTAGCACACCTCTGACAATAGCAAATGGTTTTACAGTTTTAGAAAAATATTAACTGATTATTTGTGTGGGGTTATTTTCTGGGTTTCCTAGTCTGTTTTGTTCATGTGTGTTTTTAAAATTTTTTTTGCTGATGTCACATGCCACCTTTTAAACATATTTTTAGTTGTAGATGGATATAATAACTTCATTATATTTATTTTTTATATGGTGCTGAGGATTGGACCCAGTGCCTCACTCATGCTAGGCAAATGCTCTACCACTGAGCCACAGCTCAAGCTCTCACATGCCATCTTGATTACTGTAGAATGAATTTTGAAATCAGATAACATGAGTACTTATTTAGAGTTGCAATGGCTCGTGTAGTTAATTTGCTTTTGCATATGTGTATTTTAGAACCATTTTGTCTATATCTACAAAATGCTTACTAGAATTTTGGTGGGGATTGTGCTTTTATCAGTTTGGTGTTAGTTGAGCATCTTCTGTCTTCACATATCATTGTACTTTTTCTTAATATTTTTAGTGCTTACCTTATGTTACACAAATTTTTAATTGAAGCCCACTTCTAAATATTACTGTACTACTTATGTGTAGTTGTAGGTAACTTTTAACCCATTATGCTCAACCTTCCCCATGCATCCCTTTTGACCTTGCTGTTACCCATTTCACATATTTACATGCTGTATACTCATCTATTACCTTGTAATAGTATTACTTCATATAAGCAGTTACTTCTTAGATTGATTAAGGATTAAAAATAAAAATTTTATATTGCTTTGACTTATTTTTGTCTCGCTTCCTTTATGACAATTTCTGACATTTTTCATTTTCTCCCTGTCTGGAGAATTTTTGACACTTTTTCCACGACTCGTAAGCTTGTGGCATCTAGCAGCTTCTGCACCATGTAAACAAATAATATGGACTGGATCTTTTGTCTTTTCAAATGTTCAGGTGGTAGTTTTCCCTGTGATCTGAGTTCTCTGATGATTTTTAGAAAGTTTATTGCTTTTCATTTTGACTAACTTTTCTTTGTTGAAAGGACAGGAGTAGCATCTTTCAAGTTCTTTACAACTGCAGGTACTACTTAGGTATTTTCATTTATCTTTTTTATTGATTCTTTTTAGTTATATATGGCAGTAGAATTCATTTTGATCTAATTATACAAGCACAGAATATATCTTATCTTAATTCAGACCCCAGGATCTCTCCTTCCCCTACCCTTACTTTGGTATTTTTAAATTTTTTTGTGGCCATATTATAAAACACGTGGATTTTTATAATTTATTTAACCTAAATATAAAAAATAGCATTTGTATGTATAATCCCTAGAAAAATCTTTAAGAGGCATTCTACATTTTCAAAAATAATCTTTAAAACATTGATTTTCCATTTACATCACATCTCATTTGGAGCCACCTGAATTTCTGGTGTTCAGTAGCCAGATGTGGATAGTGGCTACTGTATTAGGCAGCACCTATTCAGAGAGAATATTAGAGGAAGAAAAGAGTTGTGGATGAACCTCTGAAGATACAGGCATTTAGGTATTGGGCAAAGGAAAAGAGACTTAGGAGAGAGACAGAGAAGGAAAACCAGGGAAAATTTGAAGACAGAAAAAGTGTGCCAGGCATGGTGGTACACACCTGTGATTCCAGTAGCTTGGGGGGCTGAGGCAGGAGAATCTCAAGTTCAAAGCCAGCTTTAGCAACTCAATTAGGGCCTGAGCAACTTAGCAAGACCCTGTATCAAAATTTTTGAAAAAGAGGGAGCTGGAGATATGGCTCAGTTTTTAAGTGCCCCTGAGTTCAATCCCTAGTACAAAAAAAAAAAAAAAAAAAAAAAAAAAAGGAAAGAAAGAAAAGAAAAAGTGTAACAAAGGGAGGTATACATTTCAAACAAGAACAGGTATTCCAGTATGTTAAAGAGCTTAGGAAAAATATGAAATGAATTTGGCAAGTAAATGGAAATAGACAAATAGGAAAGAATAGAGAGTGTAGGAATGGACCAGGATATAATTAGGAACTTGGTATATGAAAGATGTGTTACTATGGGCAAGAAGGTATCATTCAATAAATGGTGCTGGGCAATTACCTAAATAGTACAAAATTAAATTGGTCTACCCACACCACAAACAAAATATTCATATCCTTTAGATTGTAAACCTAATCATAACAAATAAAATCTTAGTTTTTTATGATGAAATATAAGTAAATATTTTCTTGGCCTGCATAATATTTTGTTTTATTTTATTTTATTTATTTTTTTAATTTTTTTAGATGTTGATGGATGTTTCTTTTTTTATTCATGTATTTATATGTGGTGCTGAGAATCGAACCCAGGGCCTCACACATGCTAGGCAAATGCTCTACCACTGAGCCACAATCCCAGCCCAATATTTTGTTTTATTTAAGGGAATTATATATATATATATATATATATATATATATATTTTATCTGTGAGAATGAAAGTGTTGTTGAAACACAATATACAAAGAATGCCTATATATCAACTAAATGACAAGACATTCAATAGCAAAAACTGGGCAAAGTTATGAATAGGTAATTCACAAAAGGGGAAATATAAAAGCTTAATAAACATACAGTTGACCCTCCATATCTGTGGTTCTACCTCTAGGGATTTAACCCTGGTGATTGAAAATATTTGAAAAAAATTTGCATCTGTATTGAGTATGTACCAATTTTTTTCTTGTCATCATTCCCTAAGCAATAGTGTAATAACTACTTACATAGTATTTACAGTGCATTAGGTATTATAGTCTGGAGGTAATTTAAAGTGGATGCAGGAGGATGTATGTAGGTTATATGTAAATGCTATACCATTTTGTGTAATGAATTTGAGCATCCTTGGATTTTATGTATCAGTGAAAAATTTTAGTGACTTGACAGTAAATTTCTGGTATTGGCAGATTTGTGGGGAAAATTAGTCATATATGATTAATGTGACTAAATAATTTAACCACATTGGAATAAAATTATGAAGTATCTAGTAAAATTGCAGAGGTGTCTTTCCTCAACAATTCTACTTATAGGAGACAAACAATATTTATTGTGGCATTATGCCAAATTGTGAAAAAGTGGAAACTAAATTCCCTATCCATTCTGAGTTCATAGGAGAATTAACAATAACTAATGATAAATTCATACAATGCAGTTCAATATGGCAATGCAAAAATGGAATTACATCGGTGTGCATTAACACAATAGATCTTGAAAGCAATGATTTGAGAAATGTGATTCACAGAATAATTACACACTGATCCATTTATATAAATTTATAACAAAAATACTATGTCATTCATAGATACATATATGTTTGAGAACATATAAGGAAATAATTGAAATGATGTGTACTGTATCAATTTTGGTTGCCTCTCTGGAGAACAAAGTGTAGTGGCTAAGGGTCAAAAAGTGCTGTATCTTTATCTAGAATGATTAATTTATTCTTAAATGAAGCAAATATGACCAAATTTTTAAAAAGGTGTTAATTGTTAATTTTGGGTGATGAATATTCTTTGCTTTTAAAATCTTTCCAAAATAACACTAACACCAATGAAGAAAGTTCATTTGAAATGAGGAAGGAGCAAAAAAGGTAGTAGTTGGAGTAAAAATGTAGAAATCTGGAGGAGACATTTTTGTTTTTCAAGTTGTTAGAAACTCAAGCAGGTTTAAATATTGATGGGAAGGACCCTGGAGAGAGGAAATGATTCAGGATACCAGGTGTGAAGTGCGATGATTAAGGGAGAAGTGTTAAAAGTGATAACATAGTCCTGACAACTCTACTCTGATTGTAGTACTAGGGTCCAGCTGGTGAGGCTGGTGAGGCTCTGGAGGTACCAGAACTGCCATTTTACTCAACTAATCATCTAGGGCAAAGCATTTATCATTAGCAGATTTGGATGAGTTTCATAGACTGAATTCTTGTGTTTTTATATGTATGATTACTATATGTCAGGCAATTCCCAAATTTCACTTGAAAAAGCAACAAATATCCCTAACAAAATTACACTGAAATGCAAGCACAGTATTTTCTGACATGGCTCTTGGAAAAAGTACTGGCAAGTGGCTGGGGTTGTGACTCCATGGTGAAGCTCTTGCCTGTCATGTGTGATGCACTGGGTTTGATTCTCAGCACCACATAAAAATGAATGAATAAAATAAAGGTCTGGCAATATCTAAACTAAAAAATATAAAAAGAAAAAAAAAGTACTGGCAATGTATGCATTTAAAAACAGTGTTAATGATTAAGAATATGTCAGAAATTAGTAAGTTCCCAGTTTTATCTGTACGTTGTGAGCAGCATACTAAGAATCCTTGATTTTTCAAATACAGAGTTTCTAAAACATAAATGGCCACTCACTGAGATCTGTGGGCAACTCCCCGGTTATCTTCTTACACCGTGTAGGCTAAACAGGCACTCTGCACCTCCTTCTGCCTACTCAGCCTCCACCGAGGGGCAAGAGAAAGGAAGGGGTAAAAAAGAAAGGTTGGAAGCTTGGTCCTGCCCCTGCCCCTGCCCCTCATGACTTCCTACCTCTAATTTTCCTCACCCACCAAAACCTCCACAGTACTATTTCCTCCCCACCTTAAGGAATTACTGTGAGGGTTTTACTCGCTGGCAGCTCAACAAGAACTCAAGGAAAGAGAAAGGTAGGAGAATCAGCAGAAGCCCCAGTATTACCAGGGATAGAGCACTAAGAGATATGTTTTTGGCATTTTGATTTTAGTCTTCTTAATAATTCTCATAAAAGCAGGTTGTTTTATTAGTGGTCCTTATCTACAGCGTTAATGGAATATTTCAGTACCAACTTTGGTTAAAAATCTTGTGTAGTCTAATCTAAGAAGATAACTGCCATTTATGGCATTGATCTTTTTTACTGGAAAATTGTCCTGGAATGTTTCATTTTTTTAATATAAATAGCCATTTTTTGGCTGCATTTGGTGCTTCAAAGGCAATATAAGTAGGAAAATAAAATATTGGGCTGACAAATCCATATGTGAATCCTTACTATTTGCAAAGCGTAGTAAGAAATGTTTAGCAAAACTAAAACATCATATTGTGGCTAGATTTTAGAATGTAATAGGATGTAATAGGTAGAAGTCACTTTATTAAAATATGTTTTCTGTTGCAGGAATAAGAGAATAATGAAATTGCTCTCTGATAATGCCAATCAAACAATTTTTCCTCTCCCCCTTTTCTCTTTCTCTAGCTTTCCCCGCACTTAGATTTATCTGTTTTTTAATACCTTAAAATCTGATTTTTAAATACCTTAAAAATCTTAGTTGCTAAATCATCTTTTTACATCAAGTTCACAAGGTTTCTTTCATCTTTTTATGCTAACCATTTTATAACTTATGTATTTTATCTAAATGTTTTAATACTTGAAAGTAAATTATGTTTGAAAGTTGTTAATCTATATAAGGGAGAAAACTTGATTTATTACAGTTCATTTATTAGTTTTATTGGTACTAGAAAAGTGATTCTTTTTCTCTATAGGTTTCAGGAGTTGGAAAACAGTAAGTAATTTAAGATGTATTTCATTTGAGACTTCTTCCCTTAGTCATGATATTCAACTAGGAGTAGTTTGTGGATTAGAAACTGACTTTAACTTCATAATAAAATGCACAGAATAGTGTAAAGCATAATAATGAGACATTTTTGTATCTATTGCCTCTCAATAAATTTTTTAAAATTGCAGTGCAGTTGAAACTCTCTATTTGGTCTTCCCCAATCACATCCTCCTTCTTTCCTGCTCCAGAGAGTGCTGCTATCTTCAATTCAGTATTTATCGGTCCCTTGCATTTCTTTTGATTTATACTAACATAAATGTCTCTTGAAACCTATGAAATTGCTTTTTGTACCTCTTGAATATGTAGCATAATGTATTCATTCTTCTACAAACTTACTTTCTTGCTATCCAATATATTTGTGAGATTCATTCATATTGTTACATGTAAAACCCATGCATCTGTTTATAATTCCATATAAAATCATTGTAATTAAACATCTCACTCCATTTTTTGATGTTTGATGGCTGGTAGCTTTGAAGCCTATCCCTCCTTCGTCGCCTTCTGTCCTACATCTGGGCAAGATGATTAAAAGCCATGATGCTACATCATTTACCACCAGTGGAGGGGCTGGGTTGTAGCTCCTTGGTAGAGTGTTTGCTTAGCATGTGAGAGGCCCTGTGTTTCATCCCCAACACTGCAGAACAGACAAGCATCAGTGGAAAGTTCAAACCATACTGGGAATCTTTACCCCAACCCACCTGAAACCATCATAAAAACCCAAACTAGTGTCCTGTCCTTGCTCTATCAAGCCAGTTTTGGGTTTGCTTGAGAGCTGCCGTTGCTCTCTGCCAAAAACCTCATAGTAGTAAACTGTTTCACAACTGTTGATTTGGGTTTGGCATCATTGCTGTTGACATCCAAATCAAATTTTGAGCTGGAGTCCATCCTATCTTTGTAGTGTTCCAGAAAATTATTTCAGTGTTCCTTTGTTGGCAGACAGATTGTTTACTTTTTTGTAGTGTTTCTCAAAAACAATACATTTTATATTAATGTGTTCTACTGTCATGTACAACTAATTAGAACAAATTTTAAAAAATTTTTAAAAATGATACTTCTATGGAATTTTTTATTGATTTCAGGAAGTTATGTTTATATTCTAGAGTTCTATGGTAGTGTTTCATTTTACTTTAGTTTATTTTGTAGTAGAGACAAATTTTGATATAATTGAATTTATTAATCTTTTTTATGATTGATCTTTGTTTAAGAAATAGTAATATTTTTTCTAATCTTGAGTTCATAAAAATGCCCTCATGAAGGTTCTAAAACTTTTAAGTTGAGTTTTACAGATAGGATTTGGATCTGCCTGTATTTATTTTTTCAATGTAGTGTAAGTTATTTTCTTGTAATTGTCTGGTTTTTATATCTGGGGAATGCTGACTTCATAGAATGCGTTTGGGAAGTACTTGCTGTTCTTAATTTTTGTGGAAAAGTTAATATAGAATTGTTATTTTCTTCCATAAGTGTTGGCCAGTGTAGTCACCTTTGTCTTAAGATTTCTTTGTGGGAAGGTTATTCTACTAACATAGTTTCTTTAAGAGATAAATGACTATTCAAGTTGTCGCCCTTTGAGAGGCTTTCAAAGAATTTGTCCATTTCATCTAAGCTGTTGAGTTTATTGCCCCAGAATTTTTTCATAATATTCACTTAGATTACTGTCTGAAGTATTGCAGTGATCGCAACTCTTGCATTCTTGATGTTAGTAATTTTTATCTTCTCTTTATTTCCCTACTTAGTCTAGCTAGAGCTTTATCAAATGCATTGATCTTTTGGTTTCATTATCTTATTTTCTGTGTACTTTTTAAAATCAATTGAGAGATAATGTTGAAATAGCCACTTTTTTGTTTATCTTCAAAATTCTATTAAATTTTACTTCATGCATTTTGACACTTGTTATATACATAAGTATTTAGGACTATTATATCCTCTTGATGAAATAATATCTTAATGATTATGAAATTAACTTATTTCTTCACAGTAATATTCTTTCAACTGAAATATTCATCTGAAAGTAATTTGGCCAAGCTAGCATTTTTAACCTATTTTTGATCTTCATATTCAATGGGATATTTTTAGACAGCATATAGTTGGGTGTTTATTATTATTATTATTCATCCTGACAGTTTCTGCCTTTAATTGGAGTATTTAGGAAATTTGCATTTAACATGACAATGGAGCTGGTTAGATTTCAGCTCATTATCTTTCTATATTTGTTTTCTGTTTATTCTATTATTCAGCTTGCCTCTTTTATCTGCTTTTTTAATTAATTGAGCATTTTTATTTTTCCATTTTATCTCCTTTGTTGTCCCCTTAGTTTTCTGTTTGTTTTAGTAGTTGCTTTAGGGTTTACATACACATTTAACTTACTGCCTGTCCTCAAGTGATATTATAGCAATTCTCACATAGTATGACAACCTTAGACTAGTATACTCCCATTTATCCCCTCCTGTCTTTTATTTTATTATTGTTGTACATTTTATTTATACATGGTATTGATGTCACAATCCATTTGATTATTTTTGTCTAAACTGTCATTTTAATGGAGATTTAAATAATAAGAAACATTATTATATATTTAACTTTGTAATTTTCATTTCTAGTGCTTTTTATTCTTCTGTGTAGATCTGTGTTTTCATCTGTATCATTTTTTTCCTTTGGTCTAAAGGACTTCATTTAGCACTTCCTGTAATCTAGATTTCCTGGTGTAAATTCTTTCAGTTTTTGTTTCAAAAGGTTTTTATCCTTGTATTTTAAAAGATGCTTCATGTGAGTATAGAATCTTTATTTGATGGTTTTTTCTTTTACTATTTTAAAATATTGCTCCCCTGTCATCTTGCATACATCTTTTCTGAAGAGAAATATTTGTTATTAATATGTCTTTTAAATTTCCTGGATTGTTTCTAGAGTATCACATTTTTTTTGGTGGTACAGGGATTGAACCCAGGGGTGCTCTACCACTGATCTATATCCTCAGTCCTTTTTATGTTTTATTTTGAGACAGGGTCTTGCTGAGTTACTGAGGCTGGCCTTGAACTTGCCATCCTCCTGCCTCATCCTCCCCAGTCATTGGGATTTTAGGCTTCTGCACTGCACCTAGCTGAATATCACTTCTTTTTCTCAAATTGATAGTGACATACCTTTTAATTTTCTTCATGCTTCTCATATTCTAAATTCATTGATATTGTTGGATCTTTTGTTTATCAAGTTTGCACTATTTCTTCAGATATTTTCTCTTACTATTTCTCTTGTCTCCTGGGAATTTGATGACCCAAGTGGTAGGTTCTCTCATTATCCAACTGATTCTCTGCCCACTTTTTAAGCATTATATTTTCTCTGTTTCATTTTGGATAATATTTATTGCTGTCTTTCCAAGTTCTCAAATATTTTCTTTTCTGTTATTTAATATGTCATTCATCCAATTTATTGTATTTTTCACCTCAGATCATATTTTATCTCTCTGAAGTTTTTTCCACATTTTTACTGGTATATATTAGTTATAAATACTAATAGGATTTGTTGTTATATATTCACACATGCACACAATATAACAATATAATTTGGCCAATATTACTCCCCAGCACTTCCCCCTCTCACCCCACCTCCCACCCCTTGGTTCCTTTCTCTACTGATCTCCTTTTGATTTTTAGGAGATCCACCCCACCTTTATTTTCCTTCTTCCTCTCCAGCTTATGCATATGAGAATAAACAAATGACACTTGACATTCTGAGTTTGACTTATTTCGCTTAACATGATGGTCTCTAGTTCCATCTATTTTTCTGCAAATGCCATTTCACTTTTCTTTATGGCTGAATAAAAGTCCATTATGTACATATACTACATTTTCTTTATCCATGCATCCATTGATATATAGGCTGATTCCATAGTTTTGCTCTTGTGAAGTGTGCTGCTATATGCATGGGTATGCATGTGTCACTGTAGTAAGGTGACATTTATTCTTCAGCATAAATACTGAGGAGTGGTGTAACTGGATCATATGGTGGTTCCATGCCTAGTCTTTTGAGGAACCTCCGTACTGATTTCCATAGTGGTTGAACTAACTTACAGTTCCACCAAGAGTGTACAAGTGTTCCTTTTTGTGCATATCCTCTCCTGCATTTATTAACATACCTGGAGTTTTAATTTGGGGTCTTTGTTATATGTTTCATGACTCTATTTAAATTTTTTGTTTGATTCAAAACAGTAGCTATTTCCAGAGATGGTCATCCTACAATGTGTATACAGTTAAGGCACAGATGATCATCTGCCAATCAGCAGTTCAGACACTTCTCTGGAAATGGTAGGACTGTAGATTTCTGAATGACCTTCCCCAGAGTTCCTGGATTGCCTGTTATAGTTTGGATATGAAGTGTCTCTCAAAGACTCATATATTGAAGACTTGTTCACCAGTGCAGCAATGTCCAGAGGTGGGACTTTTGGGAAGTGTTTGAATCGTGAGAGCTCTGACCTCATCAGTGGATTAATCCATTTGATGAATTAATAATTTGAATGGACTACTGGGAGTTGGTGGAAACTGTAGGCAAGTGAAACATGGTAGAGAAAGTGGGTCACTGAAGGCATGCACTTGGGGACTGTATCTTGTCTCAAGCCTCCTCCTCCTCCCTCTTCTCCTCCTCCTTGTCCTCCTTCTCCTCCTCTTCCTCCTTCTCCTCTTCCTCTTCCCTCTTTCTCCCCTTCCTCACTGCCGTGAGCTAGGTAGCTTTCCACCACCGTGATGTTCTACTTTACTTAGGCCCAAAGCAGTGGAACTGGCTGATCATTAACTAGATACCTCTATAATCGTGAGCCAAAATAAATCATTCCTCCTTTAAGTTGTTATGTCAGATATTTTGGTCACAGCAATGAAAAGCTGTCTAACAACACACTGCCCATTCTTGGATGATCATCTCTGGAGGTGCCTTGATTGCAGATTCCTATGACTATTTCTAGAAATGTCTGGACATCAGATTCTTCTCTACTTAAATTTTTGAGTAAATGAACTATATCTTAGTTGTTTCAGTGTCCTTGTCTGGCAATTCTATCACCCATGTCAGTTCTTGTTTGATAATGTTGGTTTGCATTCAAGTCCCATAACTTTTACCTTGTTGGATGCTAGATGCTTCTAACTACAGATAAATTTTCTTGAACTTTGTTCTGAAATGTGATGAAGTTGCATGGAAACAATTCAATCTTTGGTGTCTTGCTATTTAGATGGGTTGTGGGTTGTGTGGAACCAGAGGGGTGTTAAGTTTAGGAGAAATTATTGTATGCTGCTTTTCAGTAATGGGTACTGTTCCTGGCTTACTGTGAGTACTAAAAACTATTTTTTCTAATTGTTTAAAATGCTTTTTTCTCCTGCTTTGGATAGTTGCTTGATACATACATTAATGGATGTTTTGTTGAATACTCAAAATAGACCCTTTGCAGATCACAGGAAATTTTTTTCTGTGCTATTCTCCCCATTTTTTTTACACTTTTCTGAAAATTGTATCTGTCTTCATTTCCTTGAACTCTCAGCCTCTTCTGTTTACTTCAGGAAATCTTTGGCTCCACCTCAGTTACCAATGTTCTCTTAAGGTAGGATTCTAAGCAGTGTTTTTACATTTCTTTAGATATCAGCTTCACAAGAGGCAGCTTTTGTTGATAGTGGTTACTTGGCTGCTATAAATAATTGAAAAGTGAACACTTTTAAAATGACATTTCTTAGTACTTAGTGTTCATTTATCAATCATCTACATCAGCCACGTAGCCACTAGTAGCACAAGGTATATAAAGTAGTTATTTTACCACAGGAGAAGACTAGGGGTTAAGATTAGAGCCCCTAATTTTGGCAGGTTGTTTTTGAAGAATTTTGCCTACTTGATCAAAGTTACATGATTCTAACCCATTAATTTTGCTGACTGAAGGGTACGGATCAACTGTTTCCCACTGTCTTCTGTCTCAGTGATTAGTACTCTGTCCTATTGGTTCCAATTTACTCCAGGTATTTGCTCCAGAAAAAGATGTAAAAGTCCTGTAAAGATAGAAATCATTAAAATAGGGGCTTGGAGTTGTAGCTCAGTGGTAGAGCACTTGCCTGGCATATGTGAGGCACTGGGTTTGATCCTCAGCACCACATAAAATAAATTAATAAAATAAAGGTATTGTGTCCATCTACAACTAAAAAAATTTTTAAAAAATCATTAAAATATAAACTGTTGCCTAGGAAACCTCATTTACTCTTCAGTTGCAATAATTAACTTCTTTCTGAAAAAATTTAAGAAACAGACTTAAGCTTATAACCATTGTGAAGTTTATATTTAAATAAATGTAAAGGTGCTGCTTAGAATCCTTGAGCATTCTACCCTAAGGATACAATGTTTGCATCACAACGATTTCTTCTCCATCCTATTGACAGAAGAGTAAAGTATGGTCTATTTATGAGTTAAGTAACCCAGATACCAGGAAATATTTGGACTAATTAATAAAGCCCTTAATAGTTTAGTAGCTATCATTTTAAAAGGATTTGTGAACTTTACCCATAAAAAGCTGAGTCAGACTTAGGGCTGATGAGACAAATAGGAGTTTAAATCCAAAATCACATCTTTATGAAAGTACAGATTTCTAAGATCTGGATGAGTTTTCTCATTTGCATAAATTGACCTTAGTGGTCAGGATACAAAACTGCCACAAAGGATAAGGCTGATTAATAGAGTAAAGGAGAACTGGTTTGCAAATGTATACAGAAATCACTTTAAACTAAAACCAATTTCAGGTTACCCAAGTGCTTTTGGTGACTGTGGAACAGTGTTTAACATGTCATTGGCATAGTAATATATTAGGTATAAATCAAAAGACAGATGGGGCACAGGAATTCTCAGGGAGTGAATCGGTTTCCATGCAGTATTATTTGCTTATGAATCAAAGGTGGATTCTTTTGGAATCTTTTTTTTTTTTTTTAAGCAGGGGATTGAACTCAGGGCCTTGTACATGTTAGGCAAGCTCTCTACTAACTGAGCTACATCTCTAGCCCTGGAATAATTTTTTGTCTTTGTAGATAAAATGGTTAGAAGTCGAATCATTTTAAAAATCATATCTCTTTTACTTTGGAGGTTGTTTATGTGAAAATTTCTTATATGGCTATTCTTATATGACTTTTTTAGAGAGTAGAGTGTTTCTTAGTGTTTTGTTTTCTTTTGTTTTTTTCTGGACCAGGGATTAAACCCAGGGGATCTTAACCACTGAGACACAACCCCAATCCTTTTCTATGTTTTATTCAGAAACAGGGTCTCCATGAGTTGCTTAGGGCCTTACTAAGTTGCTGAGGCTGGCTTTGAACTCGAAATCCTCCTGCCTCAGCCTCCAGAGTCGCTGGGATTATAGTTGTGCATGACTACACCTGGCCTGTTTCTTAGTTTTATTCCATTTAGGTTCACAACTATTAGAAAAATTTATCTCAAATATTATTTTTATAATCATTTTATTTCATTTTTGGTTAATGCATATTAATTTTATATATTAATAGCTTTCAGTGTAATATTTCCACACATGTACACAGCATACAGTGATCAAATGCAGCCTACCTTTATCCATTCTCTTCTCATCTTTCCCAGTCTCGAGTAGTCACTATTCTACATTCTCGTCTACTTTTCTTTTTAATTTCCACATGAGAAAGATTACCCAGTATTTGTTATTTCTGTATCTGGCTTATATCACTTAACATAATATCTTCCAGTTCCATCCATTTTGCTGCAACTGACAGGACTTCATTCTTCTTTATGGATGGATAATAATTGTGTGTGTACACCACATTTGCTTTACTAATTCACATGTTGATGGGCACCTAGGCTAATTCCATATCTTGGCTATTACTGTTACTGAACCCAAGTCCATTTACTTGCCACTTGAAAAAGGGCACAGTGAATTAAGGATGAGTTGTTAGGACAAGGAAAAAAATGTATTCTGAAAGTCAGTGGCATGAGAAGATGATGGGCTAACACCCCAAGAACAATCCATTTAGCTCCGAAAAAGATTCAGACTCCTTTTATCTTTAGCAAGAGTTGGTGGGGAGAGGGACTTAGGTTAAGAAAAGATTGATGGCTGGAGCATCTCTGGTAGTCTCTAACAGGACATTGCCAAACCTGGTGATTGGTAATCTGTTGATCATGATGCCCATGTAAATCTTGAAAATATATTATTTAGTCTTACTCTTCTGTCTTGAAGAGTAATGAGAAAGAGATTAAGAGAGTTTCAAGTAACTCAGCATTGTGCTGCTACTTTCAGACAAATATTTCTTAAGTGATCAATATATTTATGTTCAGAGTTGAGCAGAAAGAGCCTGACTCAAAGGTTAAGTTAGAAAAGGAAACGGATGTAATACAAAGGCAAAGATGCCAAGCTTTTTCACTCTTAGTCACTCATTGGACACCTGCACATTCCCAAGTGAGGGCAGTGCTTTTGAAAAAAAAAAACAGCCTTCAATTCTCTGAAAAGTAACCTAGGCAACCATTATCATCATAACCCACACATCAGAGGCGTCATTTACAGCAAAGCTAGTGGGAGACTAATAACATATGGCTCAACTGTGTGACCTCTAAAATTAGTGATTTTTAAAGTCTACAAAAAGCAAGTAACTAAAAGCAAGTGAAGCTAAAGTATTTATTTAGGTTTTCTCTTGGTTACATTATCCCAAATATTGATATTCCCAGTCCTTAAAATTATCTCAGTATTTCAAGTCTTACTGTGTATCCTTGTCTTTTTTATTCCTCTCATATTTGAAATTATTAGTGTGTTCACATTACTAGAATTCCCGTGTCCAGATAGATATATCTCCTGTATACTAAAAGGCAAATATCCTCTTATCCTCTTTGTATAGAAACTCAGTTCATCCAAAAACCTTCAGATTCAAAACACACATTTTCCTTCCTATTTTGTACATACCTTTTTGTTCTAAAATAGAACTACTCTATGAGAAAATTCTATATGCCTCTTAATTCTCTGTTATTAAAACATCTTCCATTTCTGCCAAAAAAATTGTGCTCTACGTGTTGCTCTTTTCCTATAACCTTAACCTAAGAAAATTCTGGAACAAAGTCTTAAATAGTCAAATGTTCATAATTAGCAAAGCCTTTATGGCTACAGCTGTAGAGGGACACAATATTTTGTGTTATAAGACTAAGTCAAAGGATCTAATTTATAAAAATCAGTGTGTTCAGGAGGATTTTTGGTTTCTTTTGCTACATGGACCTTTGTGTGCATATAACACAGCTACCAATCTGTTCTCTTTTTGGTTAATATCAATCTGTCTTTCAAATTTTTATTGTAACAAATGGAGTCAAGTAAGGCAATGGTTTTCAAGTTGTGGTCCAGGGAACCCTGGATATTCATGTGACCCTTTCAGGGTTTTGCAAGATCAAAACTATGTTCAAATAATACTAAGATGTTATTTGCCTTTTTAAAAAATTTATTTTGATTGTAAACAAATGGGATACATGTTATTTCTCTGTATATGAAGTGGAGGCATACCATTTATGTAATCATACATTTACATAGGGTAATGGTGTTTGATTCATTCTGTTATTTTTTCCTTCCCCCCACCCCTCCCACCCCTCTTTTCCCCCTATACAGTCCCTCCTTCCTCCATTCTTGCCCCCCTCTAACCCCCCATTATGTTTCATCATCTGCTTATCAGCAAGATCATTCATCCTTTGGTTTTTTGAGATTGGCTTATCTCACTTAGCATGATATTCTCCAGTTTCATCCATTTGCCTACAAATGCCATAATTTTATTATTCTTTATGACTGAGTAATATTCCATTGTATATGTATACCACAGTTTCTGTATACATTCATCAATTGAAGGACATCTAGATTGGTTCCACAATCTGGCTATTGTGAATTGAGCACCTGTGAACATGGATGTGGCTGCATCTCTGTAGTATGCTGATTTTGAGTCCTTTGGGTATAGGCCTAGGAGTGGGATAGCTGGGTCAAATGGTGGGTCCATTTCAAGCTTTCTAAGGAATCTCCACAGTGCTTTCCAGAGTGGCTGCACTAAATTTGCAACCCCACCAGCTATGTATGAGTGTACCTTTTCCCCCACATCCTCGCCAACACCTGTTGTTGCTTGTATTCTTGATAATCGCCATTCTAATTGGGGTGAGATGGAATCATAGGGTAGTTTTGATTTGCATTTCTCTTATTACTAGAGATGTTGAACATTTTTCATATATCTGTTGATTGCTTGTAGATCTTCTGTGAAGTTTGTGTTCATTTCCTTAACCCATTTGTTGCTTGGGTTATTTGTATTCTCGGTGTAGAGTTTTTTGAGTTCTTTATATATTCTGGAAATTAGCACTCTATCTGAAGTATGAGTGGCAAAAATTTTCTCCCACTCTGTAGGCTCTCTCCTTCACATTGCTGATAGTGTCCTTTGCTGAGAGAAAGCTTTTTAGTTTGCATCTATCCCAGTTCTTGAATCTTGCTTTTATTTCTTGTGCAATGGGAGTCCTGTTAAGGAAGTCTCATCCTAAGCTGACATGTTGAAGGTTTGGACCTACTTCTTCTTCTATAAGATGAAGAGTCTCTGGTCTGATTCCAAGGTCCTTTATCCATTTTGAGTTGAGTTTTGTGCAGGGTGAGAGATAGGGGTTTAGTTTCATTTTGCTGCATATGGATTTCCAGTTTTCCCAGCACCATTTGTTGAAGAGGCTATCTTTTCTCCATTGCATATTTTTGGCACCTTTGTCTAGTATGAGAAAATTGTATTTATTTGGGTTTGTGTCCATGTCCTCTATTCTGTACTATTGATCTACCTGACTATTTTGGTGCCAATACCATGCTGTTTCTGTTACTATTGCTTTGTAGTATAGTTGAAGTTCTGCTATTGCAATACCCCTGTCCAGAAATCAATAAATGTAATTCACCATATCAACAGACTTAAAGTCAATAATCACATGATTATTTTGATAGATGCAGAAAAAGCATTTGATAAAATACAGCATCCCTTCATGCTCAAAACACTAGAACCAATAGGGATAGTGGGAACATTCCTTAACATTGTAAAGGCCATCTATGCTAACCCCATGGCCAATATCATTCAAAATGGTGAAAAACTTAAAGCATTCCCCCTAAAAACTGGAACAAGGCAGGGATGTCCTCTTTCACCACTTCTTTTCAACATAGTCCTTGAAACTCTAGCCAGAGCAACTAGACGGACCAAAGAAATTAAAGGGATATAAATAAGAAAAGAAGAACTCAAACTATCCCTGTTTGCTGATGACATGATTATATACTTAGAGAAACCGGGAAATTCCACCAGAAAACCTTTAGAACTCATAAGTGAATTCAGTAAAGTTGGAGGATATAAGATCAGTGCTCAGAAATCTAATGCATTTTTATACATAAATGATGAATCCTCAGAAAGAGAAGTTAGGAAAACTACCCCATTCACAATAGCCTTGAAAAAAATAAAATCCTTGGGAATCAATTTAACAAAAGAGGTGAAAGACCTCTACAATGAGAACTACAGAACACTAAAGAAGGAAATTAAAGAAAACCTTAGAAGATGGAAAGATCTCCCATGTTCTTGGATAGGCAGAATTAATATTGTCAAAATGGCCGTACTACCAAAAGTGCTATACAGATTCAATGTAATTCCAATTAAATTCCCAATGACGTACCTCACTGAAATAGAGCCAAGCAATTCATCTGGAAGAATAAGAAACCCAGAATAGCTAAAGCAGTCCTTAGCAGGAAGAGTTATTTGCCTTTTAAAATTCCATTATTTACAAGTATACAGTGAATTTTTTAAAAATTGAAGTTGGGAATGTACAGCATGCCTTATTTTATTTGTTTTATTTTCATTTGATGCTGAGGATTGAACTCAGTGCCTTACACAAGCTTGGCAGTTGCTCTGCCACTGAGCAGCAGCCCCAGCCCCTATCCAGTGGATTTTTAAAAGAGCCTTATATGATGTGAGATATCAGAACAGACTGGATAAAGAAGCATATATGAGAAACCAGCTGTCTGCTATTAAACCAGATATTAAAGAGATTTGCAGAAGTATAAAGCTCTGCTACTTTTCCATTTGTTTTGTTCTGGAAAGTAGTTATTCATAAAATATATTATTTATGTTAGCATTCAATGTATTATATTATTGCTATTTAAAAATAAATTAAGAAGTATTTTAATTTCTCACATTTAATTTCTTATTCAGTAAATATGGATAAATAGAACTCACATGATCCAAAGACTTTTTAGGGTCCTCTGGAATTTTCTTTTTTTGAGGCAGGGTCTTCACTAACTACTGAGGATCTTGATAGGTTGCTGAGGCTTCCCTGAAACCTGTGATCCTCCTGCCTCAGCCTCCTGAGTCACTGGGATTCCAGGTGTGCACAACGATGCCCAAGTATTCGGGAATTTTTAAGAGCATAAAAGTCACCGAAAACAAACTTTGCGAACCACTGCTGTAAGACTCCAAGGACCTGAAACTGTTGTCATTTCCTTTAAAAATAAAGCCTTCAAAAGAAAAACCTGTACTTCTTGTTTATTTTTAGATTGATGATTTGTTACTCTAGTAATAATGTTATATTTAACTTACACATGTTCTTGAACAGAGTCATTATTTTTGCATTTTCTCCTATACCACATTCACAGAGGAATAAATACAAACTTATGACCCTGTTCATTTTATATCATATTTGAAGAGTCTTGATTATTTAGATCAACACTGTGTTATGTGATACATTAATAGAACAGTTTCTAATTGGTTAATAAGATAGTCACTAAGAGAATCTATTTTCAATATAGTAGTTTGGGTACTTTGTTGATTAAGTGTTTTGGTTTGCTTAATTTTCTCAGATCTTTTTTTTAATCTTAACTCTTACATGTGTAGCATGTTTGCTATAGCTTTTAAATTTCAATTATATATCTTCTTCATGTAAAATGATATGATCTTAGATCCTCCTTGAGTGTACCAATGGAGAAGAGACAATGACTAGAGGCCCAAATGTGTCACTGGTGTTCCTACCAGATGGTGTCAGTCTGTCAGGAGATATTCAGCTATAGATACTGGAAAGATATCAATTCCTTTTTTTTCTTTGAGTATTTTACATTGTTTAATATGTCTTCAGAATCTTTTAACATGCCAGTAATGTTAGATGCCACAGTATAAAGTGTGCTTGAAGCAGTAACTTCTTCTGGTCTATTAAGGATTTTAATAAGTTTCTTTTTAGGGGGTTCATTTTCTTTTTTGCTAGTGTTGTCAGTTAAACACTAGACCCAGAGGGTGGATCTTTGAGCCATTCACAGTAGTAATCCCAGGCCTTCAAAGCTACTAGAGTTTGCTTGGTTGGATTTTAAAATTGCTTGTACCCGTGACTAGTTTTCCCCATTTCTGAATGGAAATGTCTGTTACTATTATCCTTTACTGATCCTACCACTGTATTTTGGAAGCAGATGATTTGTTTTCTAGTTTTAAAGGTTCTTGAATGGAGAAGTATTTTGCCTCAGCAATATTATACCCAGAACTTCACCTACACCTAATTTAGATGATTTATATGATGTGATTTGGGACTTTTGAGCTTATGCTACTTACATGAGGTTTTTAAACTTGAATTGATGTTGTAATGGATTGAGATTTTTTTGGATCTTGGGGTGAAATAAATGTATTTCATGTGTGGGATTGATGAGTCTCTCTGGAGGCCATAGAATGGACTGTCATAAACTGAATAATAGCCCACAAAGATGCCCACACCCTAATCCATGAAACCTGTGAATATATGACCTTACAAGGTAAAAAAGGAACTTTCTAGATGTGATTAAGTTAAGGATAGATATTGAAATAGGTTATCTTGGATTACCCAGTGTAATCACAAATTTCCTTGTAAGAGGGAGGCAGGAAGTTTGTAGTCAGAAAGAAAAGGTACAAGATTGGAAGCAGAGATCAGAGTGGAGAGAAAATGCTTTATTGTCAACTTTGAAGATGGAGGGAGGATGGGAGCGCTAGCCAAGGAATGCAGGTGACCTCTAGAATGTGGAAACTTCAGGAAATGGATTTTCCCTTAGAGCCTCCAGAAAGAGAGCCATGTTGACACCTTATATTTAGCCCAGTGAAACTGATTTTGGATTTCTGACCTCCACAACTACAAGAAAATTAATTTGTTGTTTGAAGCCACTAAGCTTATCATGCTTTCTTAGAGCAGCAATAGGAAATGATTACATATTCTTAAAACAAACACTTTTGGTGTTTAAAATTTGTTTTCAAATTATCAAACGTACATAAAGAGGATCAGAAAGTAAAAGTGACCCACTACCCAGATTAAATAAAAGTTAAGGTTTTACCACTCTGTGTTAGTCAGCTTTTTGTCACTGTAACAACATACCTAATAAAACCATCTTAAAAGAGGAGAGGTTTATTTTGGCTCATGGTTTCAGAGGTTTCAGTCCATGGCCATCTGCCTCTATTACTTTTAGGTCTGTTGCAAGGCATCATGGCAGAAGGGTATGGTGACCTCATGGCAGCCAGGAAGAGGGGGATAGAAGATCAGGGAAAAGATGCAGTCCCCAAAGGTATGCCCAGGTACCCACTACCTTCAAAAAGGTCCAACCTTCTATGTGTTCCACCACCTCCCAATATTCCATTCAGCTGTGAATCCATAAGAGGATTAGTTCACTGATGAGCGTAGAGCCCCACCTATGAACATAGCTGCAATGGTGACCAAACCTGTCAACATATGAGCTTCCACAGGATATTTTGTAACCAAGCTATAACACACATTTTCTTTAGATCTCTTAGTAAAAAGAAATAAAATACTACAAATATAACTAAAGCCCACACTCATCCCATCTCTCTTGTTTCCTCTACAACAATATTGTGAATTTGGAATGTAGCCTTTTGGGTCATGTTTTTTTTTTTTTTTTTTTACAGGCACTCCTGAAATAGCCATAGTATTGTTTCATGTAGTCTAAAAATTTATCTAAATGCTGTCATATTGTGCATATCAGTTTATTCATTACTTGCTCATCAGCATGTTTTTAGATTTATTGATTTTGATATATAAATTGAGTTAATTAATTTTGACTGCTATATAGTATTATATTGTGTGAATATAGAACATTTATCTGTCCATTCCTCTAAACATGGATATTTAATTTGTTGCCAATTTTTAAAAATATTATAGTGCTGAAATAAGCATGCTTGTACAAATTTGCTTGTGCATATGTGCAAGATTATCTTAGGGTAGATACATAGAAGAGGAATTACTGGATCAAAAGTTATATGTACCTTGAATTTAGTCAGATATTGAAAAATTGAGGATTTGACAATTAAATCCCCATCAGTATTGCATGAAAATTTCTCTCCCTACATCTTCACTACTTTGCATTGTTAAACTTTTAAATTTTTGTCAGTCTAATGAGTGTGAAATGGTATTTACTTTTTCTGTCTCAGATAAGTAGGAAAATTTGACATCTTTTCAGATATTGCCTGGCTATTCTGGTTTCTGTTTTTCCCTTCATCTATGATTTTCCACTTTATATACTTTTTTATTGTCATGTTAGGTCTTTTTTCATATAACTTTGTAGGATATGTGTTTGTATATTTTATGGATACTTACATTTG
The DNA here is from genome assembly GCF_902686455.1 of Sciurus vulgaris. NCBI lineage: Eukaryota > Metazoa > Chordata > Mammalia > Rodentia > Sciuridae > Sciurus > Sciurus vulgaris. Next base: position 92,900,199 of record NC_136471.1, on the reverse strand, counting down.
CTTACCATTCGTAATACGGTAGTACTCAGTTAGCCATGTGGCATACCTTCCAAGAAACTCAGTGGGTGCCTGAAACCATGGACAACAAACCTGCCTGCAAACACTGCCATATCACATGTTTGATCTGATAACCAAGAAACTTTTAAGTGACTAATGGAAGAGTAGCATTTATAGTTTGGATACACTGGACAAAGGTTTTATTTGTGTCCCACCAATAATGGAGTGGGGACAGCACAAGATTTCATCATACTACTCAGAATGGGGTACTATCTAAAATTTATGAATTGTTTATTTCTATAATTTTTCTTTTGGTATTTTTAGACCATGATTGACTGCAGATAACTGAAACCACCAAAATCAAAGATCAGGGTCAGAGGGAACTACTATATCTTTTAGTCTGTGGCTTGTTTTTCTCTTTGGTTATTGTGTAATTTTCCATACACAGTTTTTTCCAGGGGGTCATCAGGATCATCCTCAGGCTTGATGATTTACCAGAAGCAGGATATAGTCAAATATAACATCCATTTTCTTTATGTCACTGTGCTTATTTTGTTTCCTCATCTTTTTCTTTCTTTTCTTTTTTCGGTGGGAAGGGTATTGGGATCGAAGACAGAGCATTGTGCATGCCAAGCCTGTGCTCTACAACTGAGCTATACTCCCCAATTCTTTTTTTCATCTCCTTTAAGGAATTCTTCCTTACCATGGTGTCATCAAGATATTTTACTAATTCCATTCTCCTATAAAACTTACGTAGTTTTATTTTCATATTTAGGTCTCTGAGCCTCTTGGATTTTATTTTTGTCTATGGCATGATGTACAGATCTCAGTTTTTCTGGATGATTAATCATTTTTCTCAAACTATTAAATATTCCATTTTTCCACAAATTTATAATGCCAACTCATTCATATGCCATGTCACTATATTTATGTGTCTGTTTCTAGGCTATTTCATTCCATTTTTCTCTCTATAACTTTATTGTGCATCTTAATATTTGGTGGAGAAGAGTCCTTTCCTATTCCTTTTTCTCAAAAGTATATTCCTTGGCCTTAATTTTCCATATAAATTTTGGTCATTAAATTATTGTTATTATTTATTTAATTATTGGTGCATTATAATTATACATAATAGAAGGGTTTATTATGTCATATTTGTGCATGCCTTTAATATAATTTGCTCAGTCTCCCTCTTCCCTCCTCAGTACCTTCCCTTTCCCTCTCTTCCTCCCTCTGACTGATCTACTTGTTCTTCTCCACATGAATTTTAAGGTCGCTTTACTGTAAACATTAAGGTCCATAAGAAACATTGAGATTTGATTAGAACTGCATTTTATTTATAGATTAGAGACAGAAATGGCATCTTTACAAAAATTAATATGCTTCATCTCTCCTTTAACTAGGTATTTTACTGTCTTTGAAAAAAGTTTTATAAGTTTATTTATAAGGGTCTTTTGTTAGATATATTTCTGTGCGCCTGTTGCTCTCATAGATTTTTTTAAAAATTACATTTTGTTTTTGCTTGTGAATCGTGTATGGGAATGCTTGATTCTGGCTTATCATTTTAAGATCTATCCACTTTGGGGCTGGGAAGATAGCTCAGTAGGTAGAGTGCTTGCCTTGCAAGCACAAGGCCCTGGGTTCAATCCCCAGCACCGCAAAAAAAAAAAAAAAAAAAAAAAAAAAAAAAGATCTATCCACTTTGCTGACTTAAGTCCATTTATTTGCTTATAGATTTTTCCGGGGCTTTGTATGAATAAACTTTATATAAAACATACTTAGAAGTACATGAATCTTAACAGTACACATCAACAAATTATCAAAAAGTGTTTTTGTTTTGTTAATGTAATTTGAATCTTTTTTCTTCTTTTAGTCCTCATACCTCCAGAATTTTATGTCCTTTTATATAAAATAGAATTTTTGCTGAAACAATTTTACTTGAGCATTTCAGAGGCCCATACTCTAATTAACTGTGTTGGTGTGTAAATACTTTTGAACTCATCAAATTAAGAAAATTACATTTATTTGGAAATTCCAACAGAAGTTAATAATGATTTCAGTTAATTGACCACAGTTCAGGATTTGGTCTTCAGCATTTGGGGAAGGCTGATATGAAACTTGGCAACGAACAAATACTAATTACTTTACTGAGTCTCACATTGATATAGGTATATAGAGAAAAATTTATGCATCTTACGTTGTTGTATTATTCCAAGTGAGTAGGACACTCAAGTCTACCCTGGACACATCATTTCCAATATTGGGGCGTGTAGGAATTCAAACAAAGAAAATAAGTTGTTTCTTACTGTAGGAATGGAATCAACGCAAAGTAAGGTAAGAAGTCTCAAAAATAGAATCTTCAGCATTGAAAAGTACATTTATATTCTCTACCCTCTCTTCACACACCAAGCAGCTTGAGAGGTAGCAAGGTACAGGGGGAAAATATTGGCCTTTTTAGCCACTTGCTAGGGATTTGAACCCAGCTCTTTGCATATCAGCTTTGGGCAAGTTACTTTTCAGAATTTTATTTTCTCACTGGTGAGGTAGAAATCTTCACTATCACTTTCTTCTAAATCATTGTATAGTAAATGCAGCAGAATAGCAGATTTGCATTTATGAACATTTATGGGTAAAGAAGAAAGAGCCAATGGTCATGCCTAATTTGCCAGAATAAATTTTAGTATTAATCTGGTCCCAAATATAGTGATGGCAGTTACAACTTTATCATCATATATATTCATTTCCTATTGCTGCTGTAATAAGTTATGGCAAACATAGAGTGGTAGAACTGCATGAATTTATTATCTTACGGTTCTGACAGTCAACAGTTATAAAATCAAGGTGTTGTCAGGGCAGCAATCCCTATAGGGAGATGTAAGGAAGAATCTGTTTTTGCTTTTTCCCTGTTTCCAGAGACTGCCAGTGTTTCTTGGCTCATGCCTCCTTTCTCCATCCTCAGGTCTAACCGCACATTATCTTCAACTTCTCTAACTTGGATCTTCTGCTTTCATTATCATGTCTTTTTTTAGACTTTGCCCCCCTGCCTCCTTCTTATAAAGATCCATGTAATTATGTTAAATCCACCAGGATAATCCAGTATAATCTCCACATTTTGAGATCCTTAGCCCTATCACATCTGCAAAATCCCATTTACCTTGTAAGGTAACATACTCACAGGGATTAAGATTTGGATATTTTGGGAGGATCATTATTCTGTCAGCCACTCCAGGTTAATGAATTAGAATTACACATCTTTTGTGAGTTATTTTCATTGAACAAGGTATGCATTTCCAAAGTCATGAGGGTCTCAAAAAATGGCTTTGCTTGAATAGTACTGATACCACCGGTTATCAGTGATGAGTTCTGTTTCCTCAAATGTTGAATTTTGAACATTAGTGAAGCAGCCAAGGCAAGCATAGAAAGCAAGTTTTCAAAAATAGTAACACAGACTTCTCCTGGCCAGAAGGGGCCATACATAGCTGGTGTCCTGGTATTTCCCAGAAGTCAGAGCATCTTGCCCCTTTTATATATTTTAGGTTTTCCTTGTTCTCCTGCCCTCATCCCCCTTATCTAACTCCTTCCTGCGAATGTGACTGGGCCTAGGAGATGTAGGTGGGATGGCCAAAGGTGAGAAGCTGGTGGGTTGGAAGGACCAAGGTGGGCAGGAAGGGAGCAGCAGCCCAAGGGGCATTAATTAGAAGCTCCCTGTCTGCTCAGAGGGTCCTTCATTAACAACCTTCTGGGAGCGGCAGTATAGGCAGATAATGTTGGTGATCAAAGAGCTTTGGAGGCATTAATATTCCAATCTCCCAGGATGATCTCTAACTTCCAGGACCCAAACTTGCCTCTGTTTTTAAGATCCAACCTGATTACCCATCTACACTGACCCACCTGTCTTTAATTCTTGCTTCAGTACTTCCGAGGAAAATTTGTATTAACAGAGAGTAGAATTAGTTGGTAACATTAATAAATATTCACAAGTTTCCATATTGCAAAGAAAAAGAAGATTGACATTCTTGTTAAAATTCTCAATTTAACACATTTTAAATTCAGATTATTTGAAATGAGTTTGAGGCAAAATGCTTTCCACCTCTCCACGGCTTCAGGGGAGTGGGTAGGCACCATCATCTCTTTCTGAGTTTCCTTTTGTTAATTTTGAAGATTTGCATTTGTAAAGCTAGGCTTTGGAATTCATTAGCTAGTTTTAAAGAAAAAAGAAAAAACAGGTCTGGAGCCCAGTTATGTATTTACAGAAATGAGAAAGGACTGAAAAGGATTTTATTTATTGCTGATGAAATTCTATATTTTTGCCTTGTAAAATACTTTTAAAGATTCAGTGTGATCGTTTTTGGAAAGACCTGGCCCCTCCTTGGTGAAAGAGTGGTTTGAATCTCTTATCTGTACTTATCTCAATTCTGTACTTTGCTCCCTTTTGTCTTTTCATGGTAAACTCTGATAATTTCCTCTGATCTGTCTTTAAATATTCACATATTCTCCTCTTAATGTAGTGATTAAAGTTATCCCTTGAGTTTTTAATTTGGAGTACTCTTATTTTTTTCTCTAAAAGTTCGATTAGGTCCAATTATGGTCCATCATTTATTATAGATTCCTATTGCTTGGATATCCCTTCTAGTCATTTATTTATTCGTAGTGAACATAGTTGTTTTGTAATTTGTATTTGGTAACCCCAGTGTTTGAAGTACTTGTATGGACGTTTTTTATTGTCAACTGACCCTGCTCATTTACTTTACCAAATTGAAGGCTCCAGGTATCCAGGGCAAGTCAGGTGATCCAAATCTGAGTTGCAGAACTGACCTGCTTCCCATTCCCCCCTCTCCCTTAGGGAGTAGCTCTTTGAGGTCCCAGATTATAGGGAGAATCTGTCTCCTGTTTCTTTTCCTCTGTGTAGCTATAGTCACTGTCTCCTTTGCTTCTCAAGGAAGCTAAAGTGAATGTTAAAATTTTGGAATGGGCAAATACCCTTAAGGACAAAAATTGCTTCTCTGAACCTCTTTAGGTTTTCTGTTTCCCAGGAATGTTACCCTAGTCTTTCCATCTCCTGTCATTGCATTGTTTGAAAGTAGATGTTACTCTTCTTTCATCAAGATTTATTTTAGTTGTTTTTAGTCTGAAGATTTGTCTAAATAACCTGTCAGGCAACTGTTAGAACTAGGAAATTTTCTTTTTCTTTTTCTTTCTCTTTCTTTCTTTTTTATTTTTATTTTTTTATTTTTATTTTTTTCATACCAGGGATTGAACCCAGAGGTCTTAACCACTGAACCACATCCCCAGCCCATTTTTAAATTTTATTTAGAGACAGAGTCTCGCTGAGTTGCTTATGGCCTCACTTCAGTTGCTGAGACTGGCTTTGAACGCCTGATCTTCCTGTCTCCACCTCCCGAGCTGCTGGGATTCCAGGCATTCACCACTGTATCGGTTAGGACTAGGAAAATTTCTTATAACTCCTTTTTACATTTTCTTTGAGGTTAGTTTTAGGTTCAGAATTTCTCAATACCTCTTAGGTTTTATTTTCTTTATTTTATAAAGGAAGCATCCCATGTTCAGAAAAGTGAAGATACTTGCCCAAGGTCACATAGGAAGTAAGTGATAATTTTGGGAATTGAACCTAACTTTGTCTATCCCTTAAAACCTACATGCCTAGCAAGTTTAATATACTTTGTAATATTTTTTGTTCCTGGTTTCTGGAACTTCTCTCTTTTAGGAAGCAAGTAAATGACTTATTGTACTTTTCTTCCTTGCTTTTTATCTCTTAAGGTCAAAATCTTCTCCCTAGCTCTTGAGAATACTCAATTTCTATGCTTCTTTCACAAGGTTCCTATCCTATTTCTAACCCATCCTGATAAGTAAGACCCCCTTCTTCCACTCTTCCTGGACCTTTTAGAACTGAATCTGGGGACATTGAGTACTCTAGCTCTAACCACAGAAGTTTATTTCCATTTCAGCTACAGGATTTTCTACCTTAAAAGACCAGAATAAATTCCCAGCTGAATTTGGAAAGCACTAAATACAAAGGGCCCAGAAAGCAGTTATCTTAGGAGAGAGAAAGAGGGAGAATGACACAGATAGGGGTCAGAGAAAAAACTTAGTTATATAGTGTTGGGATAGTTTAGTAAATTGGAGTACTCTATTTTTTCTCTACAAGCTTGATTATGTGCAATTATGGTCCAGTATTTATTATAACTTCCTATTGCTTGGATATATCTTCTAGTAATTTATTTATTCGCAGTGAATGTAGGCACCTTGACAATAGTGACAAATACAGGAAGTTTGGAGAGACACAAGCACTTGAGCTGTATCTCAGATCACCTATTCAGTAACTGTAAAATATTTGGTAACTCAGTTCACTTCTCTGACCATGAACTTCTTCATCTATCACACTGAAATAATACCAGGTAGGTTCAATTGTGGTCTCAAAAGGCATTAATTTCCCAACTAATTTTCTTTCTATTTCACCTTGCCAGTCTTTAAAATTTTTTTTTTGTCAGTGGACCTTTATTTTATTTCTATGTGATGCTGAGGATTGAGCCCAGTGCCTCACACATGCTAGCAAGTGTTCCACTACTGAGCCACCACCCCAGCCCTTGTCAGCCTTTTATCATCAAGTAAGATTTAGATATCTGTTCGTTTATGTTTAACTGTTTGTTTCTGTATATCTTTGTCTTTTAATATATTTTATGTTTTAAAAGCACAGACCTGCTCCTTGTGAAGAATACAACAAAATTTTATAAGGCAAGAAATAAAAATTATCTATAATTTCATTACTCAGAGATAAATACTATTAAATAATTATTATGTTTCCTTCTGGTATATACAGTTTTGTATAGTTTACTGGGGCTGTGATCAGAAAGTTCCATAGACTGTGTGGCTTAAACAACAGAAATTTATTTTCTCACATTTCTTGAAACTAAAAGCTGAAGAAAGAGGTGGTAGCAGGATCGATTTCTTCTCTCACTTCTCTCTTTGGCATGTGGCTGCTCATTTTCTCCTCCTGGTGTCTTTACATGGTCTTCCTTGGAGATATGTGTCTTAAAATCCGCTTTTTTTTTTCAGTACTGGGGATCGAACTCAGTGCGAGGCAAGCACTCTACCAACTGAGCTATCTCCCCAGCCCTAAAATCCTCTTCTTATAAGGACACCAGGCATATTGGATTAGATCCCACTCAAATGATGTGATTTTAATTTAATTACCTCTTTAAAGGTCCTGTCTCCAAATACAGTCACTTTCTGAGGTGCTGGGAAATAAAGGGACACAATTTAGCTCATAACGCTGCTTTCTTCTCTAAAAATTATCTTGTGAGAATTCTCCCTTGCCAGTAACAATTCTTTGACAATTTTTCTGGCTACCCGATATCCCCTCATATATGTCCACAATTTACTTAACCACTTCCATGTTTTTGGACATTTTGGGTATTTCCATTTTTTTCTCTAATATAAATACTTCATTGTAGATTTTTTTTCAATTTCTACATTTTGTTTGTTCTTTTTAGTTACACATGTCAGTAAACATATACTGTCATATACATGACAGTTGACATATCGTACATACATGGAGTATAACTTCCCATTTGTATGGTTGTACATGATTCCATTAAGTTTTGTATGTGAATCTATATTTGCATATCTGACTGTTTTCTTGTGTAGATTGTTTGAAGAGAAAGTAATGGGTCAAATGATGTCACAATTCTAATTTTACAGTAATTACATGCTATAATTTTCCAGAAAGTTTGTGCTAATTTTCATTCATGATAGGAAAGCAAAAATTCAGGCACTCAAGTAAACTGCTGGTATGAGAAAGAAAAAATATTCTCATGGTTTCCATTTACATTCAGTTATGATTACTGTTATAGTTTCGATGTGAGGTGCCCCCCAGGAGCTCATGTCTGAGACAATGCAAGAGCATTCAGAGGTGAAATGATTGGGTTGTGAGAGTCTTAACCCAGTAAATGAATTAATCCCCTGATAGGGATTAACTGAGAGGTAACTGAAGATGGGTACGGTTGACTGAAAGAGGTGGGTCACTGGGGGAATACCTTTGGGTTATATATTTGTTAAGTTGAACTTAGTCTCTTTCTGCTTTTTGATCATCATGTGAGCTACTCCCCTCTGCCACACTCTTCTGCCTCACCTTGAGCCCCAAGTAATGGAGCCAAATTTCTATGAACTGAGACCTCTGAAACTGAGCCCACAAACTTTTTCTTCTCAAAATTGTTCTTGTTAGGTCTTTTAGTCACATAAGTGAAAAAGCTCACTAAAACAACTAGTATGGTGGAATATTTTATATAAAGTCATGCACAATGTAATGATGGTTCAGTCAATGACAGAACATGTATGCAGTGGTGGTCCCATAAGATTATATTGCCTAGAGACATTGCCATTTAGTTTGTGTAAGTACACTTTGTGATAGTCACACAACGAGTTGGCTAATGGCATTTCTCAAAACATGTCCTTATCATTAAGTAGTAAATGATTTATTATCTGGTTATATTTCTTTGTGAATTGATTTACTCATGCTCTTTGTTCATGTAGGTGAATCCATCATTTTAGATGATAGGATTATGATTCAGAGTGGGATTTAGTCCAAAGACAGAAATTTCAGAAAAAGCCAACTTCCAAAGTTTATTATGCATCAAGAATCCAAGGCCAATTGGTCTGATATTCTACTGTGGAGAAAGCTTAGCATATGGTGACATGTGAAGAAATAGGTAAAGGAAGAACTGTAATAAAGCTTGGCAGAGAAGGGGCTAACACTTTTGTAGTCAATGGAAATACACTGAAGGTATGATACTACCACTTAAAAGGATTATGCTGCTAAAAACGAAAGGTTATGAGTGCCTTGACTGAGACAAGGCTGAACTTTGTATCTATTTACATGTAGAAGTGTCCTAGGAGAAAGATCTTAGTGACATGATTCACATGACCTTAACTCTTATGGAGATTTTTGGAATTGTGAAACACTGGAGAATTTCTGATGGGGAGAACCCCTACATGTATGATCAGTGTCTAAAATCCTTTTGGCAGTATTCAAAGGTGATTCCTCAGGGTACTTATAATCAATAGCAAACCCTATGAATGTAGTGAACATAAATAAATTTTTAGTCATGGTGCCAGTTTTAACTTGACATCTGAGGATCCACACATGAGAATTCATAGATTCATTATGCCTGTAAGAATGTAGAAAAACCTTCAGGCAGAACTTGGTTCTCTTTCAAAAGAAATCTCATAGGGTAGGAAGACTTTCCCAGTGGGGTAGAAATTGCCATGGGTGATCAAGTTTTTTCAATCATATGAAAATTCATAGTGGACAGAATCACTATGAATGTATTGACTGTGAGAAGAACTTCAGAACATAATCAAACTTCTTTTAAATATGAGAGAGTTTATAATGAAGAACAACCTCTTCCTTGCAAAGCATATGGAAAGGCTTTCACATCCAGCTCAGACCTTACTAAGCATGAGAAAATTTACAGAGGAATAATCTTTGTGCAATAATGAGTGTGTAAAAGGGTTTCTGGAGACAGCAGTCCTTATAGAACATCAGAGAATTGATAGGCAATGGAAAAAGATCCTTTCAATATAATGAATATGGTAATGCTTTCATGTAGTGCTCAAATTTTATTTATCATTAGGGAGAATTTTGCAATGAGTACACAAAAAAGCTTCAAATGGAATCGATCCTTGTCCATCATCTGCAGATTCATAATAGAGAGAAACTTTGTACCTGTAATGAATAATCCTTCAATTAGATACTGAATCTTATCTATCATCACATGATCCATATAGGGAAGACCCTTTAGATATATAAAAAATATGACTATGCTTTCAGCAGAAGTTCATCCTTATTTGACATAAGTGAATCTAGGATGGAGAAAAAAATCTTTAGATGCAGTGAATGTAGAAAGGAGTTCAATCAAAAGTTTGATCTTGCTGAGCATCAGACAACACACAGTGGTAAGAATCTTGTTAATGTTATGAAGGTGATAATGTGTTGTAAGAAAATAAGATCTTGGTAAAAATGAAAAATATTCTTAAATTTAATTAAAATAGTTTTTGTTTATTGCATATAATTACATACCCACCAATGTGCCAGGCACTAAAGTATGGTACATACTTTGTTTAGTCATTTGATTCTTGTAACAATCATATAATTGTTTAACATACATATGAAGAAACTGAATAAATTAGGTAGAAGAATTTTCCCAAGATCACGTAACTATCACTAGAAGAGCTAGATTTGAGTACTAGATAGTTTAATTGTTCTGGGCTTCTAGTGGCAATGTGTAAATATTCAGGTTTTGTTAACCTTTATTCATCATAAGGAATTCATTCCAGAAATCAAAATTCACTCTTCAGAGAGTATGGGGAACCTTCAGTCAATTTTGGAACCTGGTGGATTTCCAGAGGCTCCACATTGGACTCCACTCACTATATGAATTAAGGGTTATAAAGAATTTATCATGACTATATCCTTTTGAATAGGGATTACTTAAAATTTCAAAGGTTTCACTATTAGCAACATTTTGTTCTCAAATGTTTCTCCTAACCACTTATGGTGGGAAGCAATATGCTATAGTATAGAGAGCACTGGAATTGGCTAGTACAGTTTCATCAGCAGGAACTAAGAGGGAGTTACTCAGTTCTAAAAAGATTGAGTAGAAATCGAGGACAAACTGATATAGTGGGAGCTTCATTAACAGAGCCAAATCATTCTAGGAATTATAGCCAGACAAACCAAAATACATAGAGCATCTACTCCATAGGAAATTGAGAGGCTAGTGTATATGGCAGATTTTTCACACTGGATGGGTATAAACAGGTTGCTTATCTATCACTCAGTATTCTGGGGAACTACTACTTGAAATTGCCCCAGGAATATTTGGTGCTGTAGCACTCAGTCAAAAATAAATGTGATTTCAGAACCCCTCCAAAATACTAATAAATTGATTTTTCTACCCTCTCACTTTAAGGAGGCAGCATGGTATATCAGAAAGAATCCAGGATCTACAACCAGATGTATCTGAATTTATTTGCCAGCTTAACTTCCTTCTTGTTCTGTGATCTTGGTTACATTAATAAATTTATGAGACTCAGCTTGTTCATTTTAAGTCAGGGTATCAAAAGAAATTTTTAAGTCAGGATATTGATACAATGCCAAAATCTAAGAATTTTACGTAAGGAATATAAAATGCCTGGTTCAGTGTCAGGCACATAGTCCACACATAAATGTTTTCTATTACTGTAGATTTTGTCAGGGCCTCAGCTCTCTAGCATTCAGAGCTACCCTACCACAGTGTATGAAGAATGTGTTACAACTCCGTTGCAGTAGTGATCCATTAGATCATATGGTATCTTTGTGTGAATTGTAAAATGGTATGTCTTCCTCAAAATACTTTATACCACATGCCAGAAAAGTGTTGTAATAAATACTTTCAGTGTCCTTAGTGTGAATGGTATTCAATAGAATCATGAGGTCCAAACCTTGTACAACATGCATAAATTTGATATGCTGCATAATGGCCCCTCAGAAATATCTGCATTTTAACTCCAGAAACTAAATATGTTGCCTGGAATGGTAAGAGGGACTTTTGCAGATAGCATTAAATTGAGGATGCTAGGCTGGGCATTGAGGTGCATGTCTGTAATCCCAGCAATTCAGGAGGCTGAAGCAGGATGATCACAGATTTGAGACCAGTCTTAGCAACTTGCAAGACCTAAGTAACTTAGCAAGACCCTGTCTCAAAATAAAATAAAATTATTTTGGTACCAATACCATGCCGTTTTTGTTACTATTGCTTTGTAGTAGAGTTGAAGATCTGGTATTGCAATACCCCCTGTTTCACTCTTCCTGCTAAGGATTGCTTTAGCTATTCTGGGTTTCTTATTCTTCCAGATGAATTTCATAATTGCTTGCTCTATTTCTGTAAGGTACGTCATTGGGATTTTAATTGGAATTGCATTGAATTTGTATAGCACTTTAGGTAGTATGGCCATTTTGACAATATTAATTCTTCCTATCCAAGAACATGGAAGATCTTTCCATCTTCTAAGGTGTTCTTTAATTTCTTTCTTTAGTGTTGTATAGTTCTCATTGTAGAGGTCTTTCACCTCTTTTGTGAGATTGATTCCCAAGTATTTTATTTTTTTTGAGGCTATTGTGAATGGGGTAGTTTTCCTAATTTCTCTTTCTGAAGACTCATCACTTATGTATAAAAATGCGTTGGATTTATGGGCATTGATCTTGTAACCTGCTACTTTACTGAATTCACTTATGAGTTCTAAGAGTTTTCTGGTGGAATTTCCAGGTTCCTCTAAATATATAATCATGTCATCAGCGAACAGGGATAGTTTGAGTTCTTCTTTCCCAATTCGTATCCCTTTAATTTCTTTGGTTTGTCTAATTGCTCTGGCTAGAGTCTCAAGAACGATGTTGAATAGAAGTGGTGAAAGAGGGCATCCCTGCCTTGTTCCAGTTTTTAGGGGGAATGCTTTCAGTTTTTCACCATTTAGAATGATATTAGCCATGGGCTTAGCATAAATGGCCTTTACAATGTTAAGGAATGTTCCCACTATCCCTATTTTTTCTAGTGTTTTGAGCATGAAGGGGTGCTGTATTTTATCAAATGCTTTTTCTGCATCTATTGAAATAATCATGTGATTCTTGACTTTAAGTCTATTAATATGGTGAATTACATTTATTGATTTCCTGATGTTGAACCAACCTTGCATCCCTGGGATGAAACCAACTTGATCATGGTGCACTATCTTTTTAATATGTTTTTGTATGCGATTTGCTAAAATTTTGTTGAGAATTTTTGCATCGATGTTCATTAAGGATATTGGTCTGAAATTTTCTTTCCTTGATGAGTCTCTGTCTGGTTTAGGTATCAGGGTGATATTGGCTTCATAGAATGAGTTTGGGAGGGTTCCCTCCTCTTCTATTTTATGGAATACTTTGAGAAGTATTGGAATGAGCTCTTCTTTAAAGGTTTTGTAGAACTCGGCTGAGAACCCATCTGGTCCCGAACTTTTCTTTGTTGGTAGGCTTTTGATGACTTCTTCTATTTCAGTACTTGAAATTGGTCTGGTACAGAAAAGAGGACACGGACACAAACCCAAATAAATACAATTTTCTCATACTAGACAAAGGTGCCAAAAATATGCAATGGAGAAAAGATAGCCTCTTCAACAAATGGTGCTGGGAGAATTGGAAATCCATATGCAACAGAATGAAACTAAACCCATATCTCTCACCCTGCACAAAACTAAACTCAAAATGGATTAAGGACCTCGGAATCAGACCAGAGACCCTGCAGATTATAGAAGAAAAAGTAGGTCCAAATCTTCACCTTGTTGGTCTAGGATCAGACTTCCTTAACAGGACTCCCATAGCACAAGAAATAAAAGCTAGAATCAACCACTGGGATAGATTCAAACTAATCAGCTTTCTCTCAGCAAAGGAAACTATCAGCAATGCGAAGAAAGAGCCTACAGAATGGGAGAATATCTTTGCCAATCATACTTCAGATGGAGCACTAATCTCCAGAATCTATAAAGAACTCAAAAAACTTTACTCCAAGAATTCAAATAATCCAGTCGACAAATGGGCTAAGGAAATGAATAGACACTTCACAGAAGAAGATCTACAAGCAATCAACAAACATATGGAAAAATGTTCAACATCTCTAGTAATAAGAGAAATGCAAATCAAAACCACCCTAAGATTCCATCTCACCCCAATTAGAATGGCGATTATCAAGAATATGAGCCACAACAGGTGTTGGCGAGGATGTGGGGAGAAAGGTACACTCATACATTGCTGGTGGGGCTGCAAATTAGTGCAGCCACTCTGGAAAGTAGTGTGGAGATTCCTTAGAAAACTTGGAATGGACCCGCCATTTGACCCAGCTATCCCACTCCTTGGCCTATACCCAAAGGACTTAAAATCAGCATACTACAGAGATACAGCCACATCAATGTTCATAGCTGCTCAATTCACAATAGCCAGACTGTGGAACCAACCTAGATGCCCTTCAATTGATGAGTGGATAAAGAAGCTGTGGTGTATATATACAATGGAATATTACTCAGCCATAAAGAATGATAAAATCATGGCATTTGCAGGCAAATGGATGAAATTGGAGAATATCATGCTAAGTGAGATAAGCCAATCTCAAAAAGCCAAAGGACGAATGATATCGCTAATAAGTGGAGGATGACACATAATGGGGGGGAGGGAAGGGTTAGTGTTAGGGTTAGAGTTAGGGTTAGGGAGGGGGGGCAAGTATGGAGGAAGGAAGTACTGTATAGAGGGTAAAGAGGGGTGGGAGGGGTGGGGGGAAGGGAAAAAATAACAGAATGAATCAAACAACATTACTCTATGTAAATTTATGATTACAGAAATGGTATGCCTTTACGCCATGTACAAACAGAGAAACAACATGTATCCCATTTGTTTACAATAAAAAAATAGAGAAACAAAATAAAATAAAATAAAATAAAATAAAATAAATAAATAAATAAATAAATAAATAAATAAATAAATAAATGGACTGGAGATGTAAGCTCAGTGGTAAAGCACCCTGGGTTCAATCCCCAGTACTCCCCCCAGAATGAAGGATACTGAGGTGCAGAGATTATACTACATGTTTAGGATGGGCCCTGTTGTAATCCCACGGGGCTATAAGTGAAAGATGAGGGTCAGAGTCATAGAAGATACAAAGGCAAAAACAGAAATCACAGAGAAAAGCAGATGCCATGCTGTTGGCTTTGAAGATGGAGAAAAGAGCCATGAATAAAGAAATGGAGGCACCCTCTAGAAGCTAGAAAATGTAAGGAAATGGATTCATCTCTGGAACCTTTAGAAGGTATACAACCTTTTGAACACAATTTAGACGTTTTAAAAATATTTTTAAATTGTAAATAGACAGGATACTTTTATTTATTTTTATTTTTATGTAGAGCTGAGGATCAAACCCAGTGCCTCACACATGCTAGGCAAGCACTCTACCATTGAGACACAACACTAGCCCCACAATTTAGACTTCTGACCACTAGATCTGTAAGAGAATAAATTTGTGTTACTTTAAGCAACAAAATTCATGGCACTTTCTTCCATTCTTCCATTTGAGAAAGGAGTTTTCAGTCTCTTCTCTACTTTCCTAGGGGATCTCCATGGTGGAGGAATGAAGAAGAAAAGTCGATCCATCATTTCTCCAAGTGCAGTGTGCCTTTTAACTGATTCATCTGGTGCAGCACTTTGTTACCAGATTTCCAGTTCTGCTCCTTAGTCAGATATGACTGTTTTCTGAGCTAAGTGAATTGAGACAAAACCAAAAATATAAATCAGAATGCCAATATACAGGGGTTTGTGTTTTCTGATGACAGAGTAACTCATCAATGGGCAATGTTGTATGCACATGGACAGAATATATCTCCTAGCATCAAAATTGTTGCTACAACATTATCTGATTATGTGTGACATTGCTTCAGTCAGTCAGACTATTGCAAAAAGTGTTTAGGAAATATTCAGCCTAGTTCCATGTCAATTCTTAGAGCAACTCTAATTATTATTGAGGCATTCAATTGTGGTAACCTACATTCCAGGAAGGGAAATTAATTTTATATCTTGTACTAATTCCAACTAATTGAAGTAACTTTTCATAGTATGCTATCTTGAGAATTATTATAAGGTTCAGGGGGACAAGCCTATGATTGATCACTGATATCTACTATAGGTAAGGGATTAGTATCAGGTTGGCCTTATTTGTTACATTCTCATGAAGATGCTTGTATTCATTCAGAAATATTTGTTAAGTGTCTTGTCTATACCCAGCACATTGACCAATATTTTGAATAAAGATATGAATAAGACATGCTCCTGATTCCAGAGGAGTTGATATTAGTAGGCAAGACATATAAACAAATATACACAGCAAAAAATTACAAATGCTTATTAAAAGTCTATATAGAATACATTAGAAGCACAAAGGAGGGAATAGTTCATTCTACCAGGCGAGAGAGTTTTCCAGAAATAAGTCAGTATTTACGATGTCTTGAAAGGTGTGTGATTGTTAGCATAAACTGTTAGACCTTAGAAGTAGATGAAAGTCATTCCAAGCAGTGGCAGTTTGAGCAAAGGCACATTATATGAAATGAGCTGGTATTTATGATATGCTTAAAAAGTGTGGTGTAGCTGGAATGTAGAGAGAGAGATATCATGAGAAAGAGATGAGACCAGATCATGGAGAGCATGAATACCATACTAAGAACAGTGAGGAAATATTTGGGAATTTTAATCAAGGGATTAGCCAGACTTGGGTTTGCATTTTAGAAAGAAACTATGGGTTGCTGTGTGATGTTTAGACTGGAGAAGATGGAACTGGGGTGCAGGGAGATGATAGGAGGTATCATCATCTTACAAAAGAGATGTTGAAATATGGGCTAAGACAATGGGTATAAAATGAAAATATATACATGTGAGAAATTAAGAACTTGGTCAACAGACTGGATATGGAAGGGCTGATGGAAGAAGGAATCTGGGATGATCCTGTTTTCTTTTTTCCTTCAATAGTTAAGAAGATGTGAAAGCCATTCCACGATCTAGAGAACTCAGAGTGAGGAGCACACTTGAGTGGAAAGAATGATGAGTTTAGTTTTGAACATGCAAAGTCTGGAGTGCCTTTGGCGTGACCAAGAGGAATTATCCAGTAGATGGTCAGGGATTAACTGTGCTGCTTTGAGGCAAGTAGGGTTGCACGAAGACATTTGGAAGTCATCAAGCATGGAAGTAGTTTAAATTAAAGTCTGATGAGATGCCATGGGAGAATGTGTAGAATGAGGTTAAAAAAAGAAAAAAAAACATTTTAAAAAACAGGACTCAGGGCAGAATCTCAGAAACCTAGGCATTTTAAGGGAAAGTGAACACAAGTAAGGTAAGAGGGGAACCCAGAATAGATAGGTGCATTCTAGTTGTGCCCTCTTGTGGCAGTCTGAGCATTTCCCAGAATAAATTTCCCCTCTTGTCTTCAGTCTTTGCTGACCCTTAATTCTGGTCTTACCCTACCTGTGAGACTTGGGCTACCAGGTCCTCTGGAGGCCACTTCTGACATACAGATCTCCCCTTTGATTATTGCCTCAATTTAAGAACAATTTGGAATCCACTCTCAAAGAATGAAAAAGAATAAAAAAGCAAATATGGTACTGGGGTTGAGGGACTTAGAGTTTCACATTTATATGCTCTGCTGCATCTTCTGATCTATTCTGTTGTCCTTATTCATTCCAGTGTATTCCAGTTGTCATCATATCCCTTCATTTCCTTTTTAATTAAACTGTATTTGTTTTGTTTTTATTATTGTAAATGCTATAGAATATAGAACATATATTCTATATTATACTAATATCTACATATGACTTAAAGACAAAATAACAAATAAAATAGTACTTTGCTTTGCCTTTTTCCACCACCAGTCTTGAATACTTGAAGTAGACAACGCTGAAATATTTTAGCTATTTATTTTATTTTTATCTCCTCCTAAGTAATAGCTCTACCATTATTTCTTGAGTTGCTTATTTCAGATATTAACTGTTGACTTCCTTTTATGGTAGGTGAAGATTTATCTCTCACTTTTCTCCCCTACTTGTCTTCTTTGGACTTTGAATATTGTTATAGCATAATTTTGGATAAGGATGATTTTATACTATTGTGATTGTGCAAACATTGTTCACTAAAGAGACAGTGAATTGTGACCTTATTTTTCTTACACTTACTGTATCTAATTCTGGAGTTAATAATTCCTTTTTGTCTGCATATTTTCCTGAATTTCTACCCTTAATAGACATACCTATCATATGTCTATTTTCTTATTTTTGCAATACATTCAAATAAGTCAGATTATCAGAAAATTTGTTTTCTGGAAGTCCTCTTTTTAGAGCCTTCTGGATGTTTTCCATCTCCAAATCCTGGAAGCTCTTAGGATTTCCACTTTATCCTTGTTATTCTAAAATTTTAAAACAATGTATAGGTATTTGTTTATCTGTTGTCTTATATAATTGGTAGGAGGATGCTTGAAATTTGTTTTTTGTGTATAAGCTCAGGAGAATTTTAATATTTCTTTGATAATTTTCAAGCTTCACGAAAACAGAAAATTTTGTCTGTTTTCTTTGTGTCCCCAGTGACTAGAATAGTTCTTGAGTCAGGATAGGTCTTATTTGTTGAACAGGTTATTATTTACATTTATTTATTTATTTATTTATTTATGCCAGGAATTCGGACACTTAATCACTGAGTTGTATCACCAACCATTTGTTAAAATTTTATTTAGAGACAGGGACTTACCAAGTTGCTTTGGACCTCACTTATTTGCTGAGGCTGGCTTTGAACTAGTGATCCTCCTACCTCAGCCTCCCGAGTCGCTAGGCTTACAGACATGCACCACTGCACCAGGCTGTTATTTACATTATAAATAATAAAAATAAAACAATGCCAGGAAAACAACCAGACAGAACAAGACATTGAACATTATAAATACCTAAGTGCTGCCCTGTGTACACTGTCCAATCACACATTCCCAACTCCACCTAGAAATAATAATACTCTGACTTGTATTAACAATCTTCTTGGGTTCCTCTACTTTTTTCCCCTAAATAATATATTATTTCATTTTGAAAAAAATGAAAAACAAGGACAAGCCTAGTTATATGAGAAAAAGGTGGTATGGCCCCTGTTAGATAGTCTCCAGGGAAAGCAGAGGTTCTGGGTTGTTTCCCTGAGAGTTGTAAAACCATTTCAGTTATAATTAATTATTAAATGAGATCATGAAATTTGGAGTTATACTAATGAAAGTCCTATGTCTAGTTTTTCTGTTATAGGTAAATTTTCCTCTTTTATTTCCATTTTTTAATTAAAAATCATAAATTTACATAGGGCAATGTTGTTTGATTCATTCTGTTATTTTTTTCTCTTCCCACCACCCCTCCCACCCCTCTTTTCCCTCTATACAGTCCTTCCTTCCTCCATTCTTACCACCCTCCTTATCCCTAACCCTAAACCTAACCCTAACCCTAACGCTAACACCTCCTACCCCCCATTATATGTCCTCATCTGCTTATCAGCGAGATCATTCGTCCTTTAGTTTTTTGAGATTGACTTATCTCACTTAGCATGATATCCTCCAATTTCATCCATTTGCCTGCAAATGCCATAATTTTGTCATTCTTCATGGCGGAGTAATATCCGATTGTATATATATGCCACAGTTTCTTTATCCATTCATCAACTGAAGGGCATCTAGGTTGGTTCCACAATCTGGCTATAGTGAATTAAGCAGCTATGAACATTGATGTGGCTGTATCTCTGTAGTATGCTGATTTTAAGTCCTTTGGGTATAGGCCAAGGAGTGGGATAGCTGGGTCCAATGGTGGTTCCATTCCAAGCTTTCTGAGGAATCTCCATACTGCTTTCCAGAGTGGCTGCACTAATTTGCAACCCCACCAGCAGTGTATGAGTGTACCTTTTTCCCCACATCCTCGCCAACACCTATTGTTGCTTGAGTTCTTGATAATCGCCATTCTAATTGGGGTGAGATTTCTGTTATTACTAGAGATGTTGAACATTTTTTCATATATCTGTTGATTGCTTGTACATCTTCTGTGAAGTGTCTGTTCATTTCCTTAGCCCATTTGTTGATTGGATTATTTGTATTCTTGGATTCTGGAAATTAGCGCTCTATCTGAAGTATGAGTGGCAAAGATATTCTCCCACTCTGTAGGTTCTCTCTTCACATTCCTGATAGTTTCCTTTGCTGAGAGAAAACTTTTTAGTTTGAATCTATCCCAGTTGTTGATTCTTGCTTTTATTTCTTGTGTTATGGGAGTTATATTAAGGAAGTCTGATCCTAAGCCAACAAGTTGAAGGTTTAGACCTACTTTTTCTTCTATAAGATGCAGGGTCTCTGGTCTGATTCCAAGGTCCTTGATCCATTTTGAGTTGAGTTTTGTGCAGGGTGAGAGATAGGGGTTTAATTTCATTCTATTGCATATGGTTTTCCAGTTTTCCCAGCACCATTTGTTGAAGAGGCTATCTTTTCTCCAAAATTTTCCTCTTTTTAAGCTTTCATTGAGATAAAATTGACAAATAAAGGCAGTATATGTTCAATGTATACAATATGATATTCCAATATATGTAAATATTATGAATTGATTTTCATAGTGAAACTAACATCTAGCTTACACAGTTACCTTGTTTGTATGTGTGGTGAGAACTCTTAAGATTGACTATTTTAGTGAATTTCAAGTACATAGTACATTAATTCTAACTGTAGGTCTTCAGATATTATTCATTTTATAACTATAGGTTTATACCCAGACCAACATCTCCTCATTTCCCCCACCTGCTGAACCACAGGTAACCAACCACACAGTCTTTGTAGGAGTTCAGCATTTCTTAGTTTCCACATACAAGTGAGATCATGCAGTATTTATCTTCCTGAATTATTTCATTTTTAAAGTATTATTAGTATATTGTAGTTATGCCTAATAGTTGGGTTCATTTGATTTATGTCATACATGCATAGAATTTAATTTGCTCCATTCCAGTTCCTAGTGCCTCCTCTTTTCCTCTACTCCCTCTCACTATTCCTCTTCCTCTACTCTACTAGTCTTATATTTGTTTCTAATTGGTACTTTATACATATACATAAAAGTGAAATTCACTGCGGTATATTTATACATGTACATTGTGTAATTTTGTCAAATTCATTCTGCATTTCCTCCTCTTGGCAGTCCCTCCCCCCTCCCCTTCAATCTCCTTGTACTCCAATCATCTTCCCTCTACATGATATCTGATCTCCTTTCCTTTTTTTTCCTCTTACTTTACTTCAGCTTTCACATATGAGAGAAAACATTCAACCCTTGACTTTCTGGGTCTGGTTTATATTAGTTTCCATCCATTTACCAACAAATGCCGTAATTTTATTCTTTTTTATGGCTAAGTAAAACTGCATTGCTTATGTATTCCACATTTTCTTAATTTCCTGAATTATTTCTTAAGCATGTATCCTTAGTGTAATATCCTCCAGGTTCATCCATATTGTTCCAAATGACAAGATTTACTTCTTTTTTTAAGGACTAGTACTATTCCATTGTGTGTATACACCACATTTTCTTTATCCATTCATTGGTTAATGGACACTTCAGTTATTTCTGTATCTTGGCTATTGGGAATAATACTACAGTGGACAAGGGAATTCAGATGTCTCATCAAGATAGTGATTTTACTTCCTTTGAATAAGTAACTAGAAGTGGAATTGTTGGATCACATTAGTTCTACTTTTAATTTTTTGAGGAACTTCCTTATTGTTTTCCTTAATGGCTGTGCCATTTTACATTTCTACCAAAAAATTTCTTTTTTTCCCACATTTCACATTTTTTCTCCACCTGTTATCTTTTGACTTTTTTTTTATAACAGCCCTCCTGCCTAAAAAGTGTAAAATGATATCTTATCAAGGTTATAATTTTCCATTTCACTGATGATTGGCGATTTTGAGCCTTTCATGTAGCTGTTGATCATATTCATGTCTTTTTAAAAAGTTTATTCAGGTTCATCACACAGTTTTTAATTGGATTTTTTGTTTTGTTATTGAGTTGTATGAGTTACTTATGTATTTTAAATATTAACTCATCAGGTTCATGGTTTATAGATATTTTCTTTCATTCTATTCATTGCATTTTCAAGTTGTTGATCGTTTCCCTTGCTATGTAGAAGCTTTTTAGTTTGTTGTAGTCCCACTTGTTTGATTTTGCTTTTGTTGCCTGTGCTTTTGATGATATACTCAGAAAGTCATTGCCAAATCCAGTGTCAAGGAGCTTTCCCTCAGTTCTCTTCTAGGACTTCTACAGCTTTGGGCTTTACGTTAGAATCTTTATACATTTTGAGTTGATTTTTGTGTACGATATAAGGATCCAATTTCATTTCATTTCTTTCTTTTTTTTTGCATGTGAATATCCAGTTAACCCATCACCATATATTGAAGACTCTATCCTTTCCCCATTGTGTATTCTTGGTATCTTTGTTGAAGTTTAGTTGAGCGTACATGCATGGATTTATTTATGGATTCTCTATTCTGTTCCTTGAGCCTGTGTGTCTCTTTTCATGCCAGTATCAAACTGTTTTGATTTCTTAAGCTTCATAATTAGAAATCAGGAAGTGTGATGGCTCTGGCTTTGATCTTCTTGCTCAAGATTGCTTTCTCTTTTTTGGTATCAATTAAGATTCATATCACATCTAAACCCCATTTGGGGTTTGAAGTCACTGCATGTGGCTTCTGCATAAATTTTAGGATTGTTTCCTTCCATATCTTTGAAATATACCATTGGAATTTTAACGGGGATTGCATAGAGTTTGTAGATTACTTTGAGTACTATGGACATTTTGATAGTATTGATTCTTTCAATCCATGAGCATGTGATACCTTTCTATTTATTTGTGTCTTCAGTTTCTTTAATCAGTGTGTTATAGTTTTCAGTTTCGTATCTTCCCTCATTAAATTTATTCCTAAGTATACTAATGAATAAATCACCCCAAATTAAAGTGTTCTCTAAATCCAGACAAGATTGATTCATTGACTGATCCATTTATTCATTTGTACAACTTTTCATTATTTATACATTTACACATTAATAGAAGAAATTTTTCTTTATCATTTGAGCAATGCTTTTCTTCTATTTCTTTAACTGCACTCACCCACCTATATTCAGTCCGTTGGCACTGTCTTTTAAATATCTTCTTTGTACCTTACTGCATCTTTCACTTTATGGGTCTATTTACTTTATGCCTTGATATAAATCTTGCACTTGATTTTCTAGTCCAGTAATTCAGGGCTTATAAGTGATGTCATTTTTTATTTTATTGTTTAATTGTATTTTTTAACTTAGAGCTCCACAAAGTTTGTTGGCTTTGCTCCACTTGACTTCAGGCATTTTAATTACTTTTTAATCAGGTTTTTACACATCTTGTCCAAAAGTTTTGTTTCAATTCTCTCTGATTGCTGAGGCATTTTGTCAATGTTTTCTTTTCTTAATGATCACATTGTGTACCCAACGTAGATTAGAAAAAGAACATTTTGGTGCATACCTTTAGAACTTCAACATATGTATGGGGTATGAAAGGCATTCTTATGCCAAAGAGGTCACCTGTAAATTCTGATCCTCAAACTGCTTTCTTTGCAGAGACGGTTGTCATCACTTTACAACACTGCTTGCCTAGGGGAAACTGAAAAATTCCAACATTCGAAACCAGCCACTTCAGACACAAATTGTATTCTGAAATAGTGTTCTTTCACTGAAGGAAAGCAAACACAGTATTTATGTTTCTATGTGAAGGCTCCAAAGTTAACATAAAGCTAGTTAGCAAAAAGAACCAGGAGTCTAGTGGAAGGGGCAATAAAATTTTCTTGTTTAGACTTGATCTTATTACCAGCATTTGTCTTAAATGTTAATCAAAACCAAATGTCACCTAGAAACCCATCGGTGGTAAATTTACATGATTTCAGTGGTTCTTCCTCTAGGAGTTGCAAGGGGTCAATAAATAACACTCATTTTCCTTGGCTAGCTTCAGAACCAATTGAAAATGAGAGATGCAGGAATCAAATGGAGATCAGAATATCATCTTTATTACTGCTAAACCTTGATCAGAGAAAATGGTTTAGTGTAGACTTCCTAAAATTGGACCACAAAATTAAGTAGAATTATTCAGTCACAAGCCATGCTGAGAAACTACAAACTCCAGGGCAAAAGTGAGCCCATTATTGCATGGCAAGGAGCCAGTCAGAATGCATGTTTTCTATAAGCATATAGACTCCTGGGAGAAAAGCAAAGGGCAAGAGCCTGAGCCAAACATATTCAGATGTTTCTTCCCAACATACTCATCATATAACTCATTCCTCCCCATGTGGACAAAAAAGCAGGAGTGCTCATCTATTTGAAGTTCTTCCACTTGGAAACATGAGAAGTAAGATTAAGTGTTCCCTCTAACACAGCTCAGTGATATATTCAGTATTGCCATTTGCTTGAACCTGTCTAGCTCTTCAGGACCAAAAATATCACAATTTTACTGTAACAAAAAAGGTATTTGGATATTTTAAGACTGAAGTGTAGTACAAATAGCTCAATTGCAGAATATCATATTAATGGCATATCAATGGCATATTTATGCCAAATGGCATATTTATGCCAAACTCCATCCAGACATGAAAAAATGTGTCTTAAAGGCAAATGTACCAAAGGATTCCATTCACCACTGTCTAACAAGTGGGGACAGTAAACATTGTACCTTTTGAACACATGTTCTTCCACTTAACACCTATTGGAATACTGAAATGAAGCTTCAAGGGAGAAATGTATTTACTTTATCTGGGTTCATATGAGATCTACATAATAGGAAAGTGTATGAGTGAGAGAGAGAGAGAGAGAGAGATACAGAAAAAGGGAGGACAGGAGGTGAAAGAGAAGAGAGCAAATGAGGATGAGATTGCATGCAGTGGATACTTGAGTATAAAATTCTGAAAGATCTAAGTCATGTATTTGTAAGATGGACAGAATATTGTGTAACAGTGGGGTAGTGGAGGTACATGGGCAAGGTATGTGTGATAATGGTGACAATGGGGACAGTGTGAGTCATGGTGAACAGGAAATCACTGATAATGAAGGCAGAGATAATATGACAGTGACAAGAATATGAAATATAGGAATGTGACAGTGGTAGTTATCATCACAATATATTCAATACCACGGAATATGAGAATTATGCATGTGTATACATAAGTTTGTGTGTGAAAGAATTGGGAGTGGGGAAAGGACACAATGATAGTGGGACACTGGGTTCACTATGCATGTGCAAATATGGATGGGGCATTTTGAGTAATACAGGGATGTAGACAACCAGTGGAGTGTAATGTGATGGTAGAAGATAGGGATGTGATGGAGATGGTAAGGTTAGTGTGTGTGTGTGTGTGTGTGTGTGTGTGTGTGTGTGTGTGTGTATGTGTGTCTAATACTAGAGGAAATGGGAAGTATGTGAGGACAGATGGATAGAGCGAGCGTGTGTGAGCACGGTGAATGAAAAGTGTATGATAATTTGAATTTTGGAAATCATGAGTGTTTGAATAGGGTTGTTGAATAAAGTGTACAAATGGAAAATGAACAGATTCTGAGTGGTGGTGAGGAATGTAAAAAGGTATGTATGTGGGAGCAGGATGGATATGAATATTGGTTATGAGTATGCAATATAGAGATAATTTAAGAACATGTAAAAGAGCTGGCGCATGCCTGTAATCCCAGTGGCTCAGGAGGCTGAGGCAGGAGGATCGAGAGTTTAACACCAGCCTCAGCAAAAACGAGGCACCAAGCAACTCAGTGAGACTCTGGCTCTAAATAAAATACAAAATAGGGCTAGAGATGTGGCTCAGTGGTCGAGTGCCCCTGAGTTTGATCACTGGTATCTTCCCTCCTTAAAAAAAAAAAAAGAATGTGTGAAAGGAGTTTGGGAGGTTGATGTGGACTTTTTAGTGGGAACATGGACTATGTTTATAATGGTGTATTTAGATATTGGGTGACAGTGTAGAGATTGAATAATTGTGGGTGTGATTGTGAGTGATGGGGATGGTATGCATGATAATGGAGGTTAATTAAAATCAGTTGTATTTGACAGTCTGTTATGGGTACCAATATGTTAGAGTCTAAGGACATTGTGTATATGATAGTATAGAATAAGACAGTGTGTGTGTGTGGAAATGAGAGTAACAGGCAGTGTACATGTTAGTGGAATTGTGACTAAAGTGTGATAGTTTAGAAAACTTGGGCAGTGTGTGGACATCACAGTTTATAATCATTATCATGATCATATTAACAAGAGGGAATCAGGTGGATGAGATAGTGTATGTGTATGTGTACACATGCACCTTTGTGTGAAAGAGAGTGAAATATCGAGGAAGATTTTGTGTTTTGGAATTGCATTTGGGTATTAGTTACTGAAAATGAGTTGCTTAAAATAATTAGGGATATCATTCTCTGTAGACCAGGACCTCTACAACTTTATCAATGTCTCAGGCCTTCATATTTTTTTATTTTTAGTTCTGTGATTCTTGGCATGTTGCACCCAACTTCGAAATGTCTCATGGTTGCAGAATGCCTTCTCCAACTCCAGCCATTGTTTCTATCTTCCAGGTAGGAAAAATGAGGAAGAGGAGATGGCAAAATACCTCGTCAGTAGAATTAGTCTTCTTTTAATGGAGCTTTTCCTCAAATCCTACCCAATGACTTCCATCTACATCTGATTAGATAGAACTGTGACATATGGTCACCACTGTCTGCAGTTAGAAGCATTGTAATAAAAACCAAGGTTTTGGATATAATCAGAAGAGATGGGGAGGTTGTAGCTATGGGAGAGCACTGGGATCAAAATCCCAGAGGTGATGGATACCCATGGGATGCAGGACACAGGGGCATCATAAGACTGGCATAATTTGAGATTCTGGGGATATAATGGTAACCAAAACCAGACATGATATCTGAGCCCTTGGGTAGCTTGCTGTCTTATTTAGAAGTCAGACATTAATCACAGAACCAAGTATTTGTGAGGCTATCACTGTGATAGGTGCTGTGGAGGGTAAGTCCAGGGTACTGTGAAGAGGTTTCAAGAAAGCTTGAATACAGTAGCAGAGCCCTGTAGTCCTAGCTACTCAGGAGACTGAGGCCAGAGGATCACAAGTTCAAGGCCAGCCTGGGCAACATACCAAGTTGCCTGCTCAATCAGTGAAATTTAAAAATAAAGAAAATTTGACCTAGTCAGGGAGATAAAGGAAGCTGGAAATGATGATGGAGATAAAATGAGAAGACAAATTCAGAATTGATTGGTTTAAGGGTGGGTGGGTGAAGTAGGGAGTATTCCTGGAAGAGGAAACAACATGAACTAAAAGCATTTATGCTGTTTTTAAAATTTATTTCATATCATTTAGAATATTTTCATAACATTTTATTAGTGCATTATCACTATACATAAAGGTGGGATTTATTGTGGTATATTCATACATGCATATAGAATAATTTGGTTGATGTTTTTCCCCTGTTTTTTCCCTTTCCCTCCCTTCTTCCCTTCACCTTGATCTCCACATATGAGGGAAAAATATTTGACCCTTGACTGAATCTGGCTTATTTCACTTAGTGTGATGTTGTCCCTTCTCTAGTTCCATCCATTTTCTTGAACATCACAGAATTCATCTTCTTTATGGCTGAGTAGAACTCCACTATGTATAAACACATTTTCTTTTTTTAAAAAACATTTTAGTTGTCAATGGGTGCTTCATTTTATTTATTTATTTATGTGTGGTGCTGAGGATCAAACCCAGGGTCTCACAC
Source organism: Sciurus vulgaris (assembly GCF_902686455.1). NCBI lineage: Eukaryota > Metazoa > Chordata > Mammalia > Rodentia > Sciuridae > Sciurus > Sciurus vulgaris. The sequence goes on along the minus strand of NC_136471.1, from coordinate 92,872,779 downwards.
ATGCCAGGGAAGTGCTCTTCCACTGAGCCACAACTCCAGCCCAAGCCACAACTCCAGCCCCACATTTTCTTTATCCATTCATCCATTGACAAGCACCTAGGCTGATTTCATAACTTGGCTATTGTGAATTGTACTGCTGTAAACATTAGAACACATGTATTGCTATAACATAATGATTTCAGTTTCTTTGGATAAATACCTAGGAGTAGACTATCTAAGTCAAATGGTGGAAACATTCCTAGTCTTCTGAAGTACCCCCATACTGTTTTCCACAGTGTTTGTACTAATTTGTAGCCCCACCTAACAATGTATAAGTGCTTCTTTCTCCCCAAATCCTTGCCAGCATTTTTATTACTTAAATTCTTCATGATTGTCATTCTAACTGGAGTGCAATGAAATCTCAGTGTGGTTTTGATTTGCATTTCCCTGATTGCTAAAGGGAATATTTTATATTGGTATATCTTTACGTTCTTTAGTACTTATTTCCATTCAGTATACTTTCATCTCAAATACTGCCATTTTTATGTCTAGAGGTATGTTTTGGATTTGCTTTAAGTATACCTCATATGTTTACATAATGTGGCCATTCTTTCCTCTAGTTTTTTGGACATGTACAATATAATTATAATAAAATTTGATGTACTTATCTGCTGAATATAACATCTGTGTAAATTCTTGGTCAGGTCACATTGATTTTTCTACTCATGGTGGGTCACATTTTCCTGCTTCTTTGCATTCCTGGTTATTTTTTATTGAATGATAGGCATTAAGAATTTTACCTTTTGGTATAAAAGTTTGATATATGTTTGCCGTTTGGTACCAGATAATTTTGTATTCCTGCAAATCATCTTGAGATATACTTATTTGGAAGAAGTTAGATCTTTTTGAGTCTTGCTTTTAAGAGTTATTAGTCAGGACCACAGCAGAATTTTGCTTAAAGCTTAGAAGTCCTGACTGTTGAGGCAAGGCCCATCTGCATACCCCATGCCCCATGAATTATGAGATTTTTCTGTTCTAACTGGTGGGAACAGGCATGGTCCTCAGACATGTTTGAGCTTCTGGCATTTGTTCCCTGTAATGCTTTTTGACACTTGTTCCTGTTAATCCTCTCAGGTGGTTCTTGCCCCAGCTTCTGGTAATTTCCTTTTATGAATTCACTGATCAGTACTCTGTTTAATGGCAGTCCTTCAAAGATCTCCATGGTTCTCCCTGTGTAATTCTCTCTTTTGGGATACTCTGCTTTGTTAACTCTAACAAGCTTGGTCTTTCCAGTCCCTCATCTGTCACCTCACCCATGAATCCTTTGAATTCTGACTACTCAACTAAACTAGAACCTCTCAAGCAGTAAGGACTCATCTCATTTTCACCATTTCTTAGGGATCACTGTTTTTTTATTGCCTGATTCCAAAATCTTAAAAATCATTGTTTCATATTGCTGTCCATTTTTTTAGTGTTTTCGTGATTTTCTTTTAAACCTTTTTGACCTCTCTACTGCCATATATCAGATATAAGTAACAGTTGTATCAGTGACAGTTGTTTTTGTTGTTGTTATCAGATATGGAGGAAATTCTAAGATAAAAAATTTATTCAGGACTGGGTTGTGGCTCAGTGGTAGAGGACTTGCCTAGCATGTGTGGGATACTAGGTTCGATTCTCAGCATGACATGTAAATAAGTGAATAAAATAAAGGTCTATCAACATCTAAAAATATAAAAATATATATAAAAAGAAATTTATTCGGGATCAGGAATTCAGGGAAGAATTTGGATCACAAGGAATAAGTCCTCATATTCCAAGGGCTGCTCTTTATAACTCTGACCTTAAGAAACTTCTGAGGGCAAAGATAAGTTAGAAAGACAGATTAACTTCCCTTCAAAGGATAGATGTTTAAAGCCTGAGATAGAAACAAGGTTGGTTCTCTGCCAGGGAGATTCCAAGATGATAGTTAACTGTCAGAGGAATTCTGCTCTAATCTCAGACACTATCCTGCATGCCAGTGAAAGCAACATAGAAGGACAGGCAGCTCATGGTGTCGGTTATAAGACCATAGTTTTAGAGATTATAAGTCACCTCAAGAGACCATTATGGTGAGAAAACACGTGTGAGGAACATTCAAGAGCCCTTAATCAAGTTTCATATCTTTACCTTTCATCTGTGAGATAAACCCTGAATATAGTTATTATTGATGATCTATCAACCATAGCACAAACATTACTGAATATTAAATATGCAGTGAAGAGAAGCCATAGAAATGTAGTTGATGTAGAAAAGCTTTCAGGATTAAGTTGAACCTGAGAAATCATCAGGCATTTCTTGACTAAACAAAATGTGAAACTTCCCTCTTTTCATATCCCATGCAGGCACCCCCAATGTTGATAAGTGATTCCTTTAGATTCTTCTTCACAAGTCTTGGGAGAAGGAATCACATACTCCTCCCCTTCCTCAAGGGAGGGGGAAACACGCTCCCCCATGCCAAGGACTCACAACATTGTAAATTCTCCATTTCATTTGTGGAATGAATGAATAACAGTAGTGTGACTAGTCCGCAGATCCTACTTAAGCCCTGTAGGATTCTCTTCAGAATTCCTTAATTGCTTTCTTTACAGTGTGAATGTACTTGGTCCCTTTTTTAAAGCTATGTGGCTTTAACCAAAATTCTTAGGAAACTGTGAAAGCCCCATTCCATATTCAGCTAAATTTGTATTATTTTTCTTAATATTGCAATAGAAGCATACTTCTGTCAATAAAAACATCTAAATAATTCAGATTTTTAAAAAATAAACCCCCAGTCAGCATTCAGTATTCAAAGGTAGAACTTTGGGGGGACTGTAAATATACATTTCTGAATTGCTTTCCAGAAGAAAAGGAATATTTCTTCGATTCATAGATAGCAAAAGATATCCTACCATAAAAAAAATGGAGGAACTACAATAGAAAAGAAAGTAATGTTTTACATTTTTTCCCTAGATTGAGAATTCATAAGCAAGACTAAGAGGTAAGCCACCAATTAAAAAGTATACTTGCATGAAATGTGATAGATGTTAGTCTTATTAATATAAAAAGAACTTTCACAGCAGAACTACAGATGATTAAAAAGCACTGAGCATGATTCTGTTCATTAATTATAAAAAAATATAATTTAAATCAATTAAATATAATCTTGTCCTTCAAACTAGAAAATAATATTTTTAAAGCAAATGTTCATCGAAGATACATGAGACCTCTTCTGCATTGTTAGTGTTGACCAAAACCTTTCTGGAAAGCATTTTGGTGTTATTGAATAACAGCCTTAAAATAGTTCCTATCCCTTTGACCTAGTAATTCCCTTTCTAATAATATACTATACAGGAATAATTGGTGATATGCACAGAGGTTTGTGGGAAAAATCACAGTGATAATCTAGTGAACAAAAATAGAAACACCATTTTTGTTATTTAAGTAGGTAAGTTTATATTATGAATTATACACAGTTATTATAAAGAAGTAAGCACAGGCCTTTTAATGTCCTGAAAAATGTTTCAGAATATTATGGTAGAACACTGTGATGTATACAAAAGAATCTCAGATAATGTGTATTACTTACAATTGTGCATGTGTATATGTGATGATGGAATTAGAATAGATCATTTCCCTAATGTTTTTCAGATGATCTTTGTTTCATAAAATGAAATCTGGAAGTCTCATAAGCTGGAGCTTGTGATGATTTTTCTGAGTCTACCTACACACCTGTTATAATTGTTAATGCTCCATGATTCTCAAATTAAGTAGTTCATATGTTTTATATTGATGTTGAAAATTGAGAACATATGTGGTGCTAAATCATATTCCAAGTATCCGGGAGCATTCAGATATATCATAGGATTTTCCAGTGCAAATAAAATAGAGACTCTGTCATAAGATGCCATAAGCCCATATGGTAGGCTCATCTGATGAGATAGCAAGCAAACATACCCAAACACTGCACTGAGGTCCTACTTGCAGGCTTCCTCCCTTGTCTCTTCTGATAACCTGCTTATTAATGGAACATGTATTGTTATGATGTAACTGTTTAAGGTGTAATCTATTGAAGTATATGCCAAAATGCATTTGATATAATCTTAAAATGTTACTTTACCTGCTTTCTTTTTTTTTTTTTTTTCCCCTGTGGGTGGCATTGCAGTGAACTTTATTGATGGTATGTGACAACAAGGCTCCCTAAGCCCATCCCCTTCTTCAGTGGGTCTGGGATGGAAATTAGGAGGAGGGGAGATTCTCAGTGTGTTGAGGGACTGAGTTAGGGGGCAGGGATTCCCATCAGCTGAGGGCCTCTCTCTTCCTCTGTGTTCTTGCTGGGGCAGGTGGTACAGGAGCTCTTACTCCTTGGAGGCCATGTGGACCATAAGTTTACCACCATGTTACCAAATTCATTGTCGTACCAGAAAATGAGTTTGACAAAGTGGTCATTGAGGGCAATGACAGCCCCAGCATGAAAGGTGGAAGAGCGGGTATCACTGTTAAAGTCACAAGACACAACCTGGTCCTCCATGTAGCCCAGGATGCCCTTGAGTGGGCCCTCTGATGCCTGTTTCATCACCTTGATGTCATTGTATTTGGCAGCTCTCTCCAGGCCACAGGTCAGATTCACAACTGACATGTTGGGGTTGGGTATATGGAAAGCCATGCCAGTGAGCTTCCAATTCAGTTCAGGGATGACCTTGCCTATAGCCTCGGCAACTCCAGTGGATGCAGAGATGATATTCTGGGCAGCCCCACAGCCATCATGGCACAGTTTCCCAGAGGGGCCATCCACAGTCTTCTGAGGAGCAGTGATGGTGTGGACTGTGGTCATGAGTCCTTCCACAATGCCAGAGTTGTCATGGATGACCTTGGTCAGGGTCTAAGAGGGGGGGCTAAGCAGGGGCTAAGCAGTTGGTGGTGCAGGAGACATTGCTGACGATTTTGAGGAAATTGTCATACTTCTCATGGTTCATGCCCATCACAAATGTGGGGGCATCAGCAAAAAGGGCAGAGATGGTGACCCTTTGGTACCACCCTTCAAATGAGCCCAGCTTTCTCCATGGTAGTGAGGATACCAGTGAACTCCACAACATATTCAGCACCAACTTCACCCCATTTGATGTTGGTGGAATCTTGCTCCTGGAAGATGGAGATGGACTTTCCATTGATGACAGGTTTCCCATTCTCAGCCTTGACTGTGCCATGGAATTTACTATGAGTAGAATCACACTGGAATGTGTAAGCCATGTAGTTGAAGTCAATGAAGGGGTCATTGAAAGCAACAATATCCACTTTGCCAGAGTTGAAAACAGCCCTGGTGACCAGACGCCCAATACGGCCAAATCCGTTCACTCTAACCTTCACCATTGTGTCTCAGGGAAATGGCTGGCACTGCACAAGTTGAGAAGAAGGGGCTGTCTGTTGAATGGAGAGGAGCAGAGAGCCTGCCTGCTTTCATTGATGCAAATTGACACTAAAAACCCAGTAAAATTTCTTAAAATTATGCAAGTCTGACTAGAATCAGTTTTCTGTACATGAGACTGAGATCCATTAGTCCTTTAAAATAAGTAATACAAGTGCTGTTTGCTCATCATTATTTCCCCAACTCTTTTCAAATAGCACTAAGAAGGTATACTTTTAAAATCTCACTCCAGTCAGAATGACAATTATTAAGAATACAAGCAATAATAAATGTTGACGAGAATGTGAGGAAAAAGGCACACTCATACCTTGCTAGTGGGATTGCAAATTGATGCAACCACTCTGGAAAGCAGTATGGAGATTCCTCAGAAATCTTGGAATGGATCCGCCATTTTACCCAGCTATCCCACTCCTCAGTTTATACCCAAAGGACTTAAAATTAGCATACTACAGTGACACAGCCACATCAAAGTTTAGCAGCTCAATTCACAATAGCTAAATTATGGAGCCAACCTAGATGCCCTTCAACAGATGAATGGATAAGGAAAAGTGGTATATATACACAATGGAATATTACTCAGCCTTAAAGAGGAATGAAATCATAGCATTTGCAGGTAAATGGATGAAGCTGGAGAATATCATGCTAAGTGAAATAAGCCAAACCCCAAAACCAAAGTCCGAATGTTTTCTCTGATTAGCAGATGCTGATCCATAATGGGAGGTGGTGTAGGGAAGAATAAAGGAACTTTAGATTGGGCAGAGGGAATGAGGGGAGCAGGGAGTAGGGGTTGGAAAGAAGGTGGAATGAGGCCCACATTTTTACCCTATATACATGTTTGATTTCACTACCAGTGTGACTGCACCATGTATAGCCAAAGGAATGTCAAGCTATGCTCCATTTGTGTATGATGTGTCAAAATGCATTCTACTGTCATGTGTAACTAATTAGAACAAATTTAAAACAATAAAAATTTAAAATATTAACAAGCATTCTTCCACCTATATAAAGAAAATGAAGTCAAGTTGGCTGGTCCAGAAGATATGAAAGAAGGATTTAAGAATTCTGAAATATTAATTTTGAGGTATCATAATGTTTTATGTTAGGCCTCAATGTATAGTATCTGTGTGGAGGTTTTGACAAGGATGCATTGTTTCATACGATTATTCTATCATTTAGTTAGAAAGGAGTATTATAATCTTAGGCTATGATTTTGGTTTTATTTTTTCTTGAGTCATTGTTAAATTGTGATTTTTATATTATCCTTTTACTATTTATATTATATTTTTATATATTATATTAATATATTTTTAATATATTTATATTATATTTTTATATTATAATATTATACTATATTTATATAAATATAAATATATTTATATTATATAGTGAATATTTTACCTAGTAATGTTTTTCTTTATAGTACCATGCCTGATTTTAACACATTTTGGTATTTTTAATTTTCTTTGTACAGATTTAACAAATTTAAATGCTTCTGTAATTCTTCCTCTAAATTGTTTAAAATTTTTTGTTCTTTTTAGATATACATGACAGTAGTGTATTTTGACATATTATACATATATGGAATATAACTTATTCTAATTAGCATCCCATTCTTGCAGTTGTACATGATGTGGAGTTTCACTGGTTGTGTTAATACATCTTATTTTGTTTATTTTTGTCTGCTCTAACTTATTCCATTCCTTTATTTCCATCCTTGCTGTACCTTTACATTTAAGATACTTCCCTCGAGAATTATATGTAGTTGTTTAATAATGAAAAATGCATTGCATAAATTTCCTTCGATTATAGCATCCTAAAATATTCTGTAATTGTAGATTTGATTTCCTCTTTGAGGGAAAGCTCCATTTATTCCCTCTCCAGTGCTTTTTCTTTCTTTATTCAGTCTCAAATTTCTGCCATTTTTCATTTTCTTTCTGCCTATAGAAAGTCTTAACATTTCTTGCAGGGCATGTCTACTGGTGATGAATTTATTCAGCTCTTATTCATCTGAGAAAGTCTTTATTTCTCCTTCACTTTGAAAGATAGTTTTGCTATATATAGAAATCTAGGTTGCTGGGTTTTTTTTTTTTTAACACTTGAAATTTTTTACTACACGCTCATGCTTACATGGTTTCTGACAAAAAGTCTACTACAGTTCTTATCCTTAATCCACTACAAGTAAGATTTCTCATGTTTTCTGAACTTCCTGGTTGTGCAATTTGATGTCTGTCATTAATTCTTAGCCATTTATTTGCAGTTTGTTCTGCTCCATTCTCTCTGTCTTCTCCTTCTGATTTTACACTTATGCATATGTGACACTAGACATCCATCCTTTAAGATTTCAGGTTGATGATTTGCCCTGAAACTTTATTTCTCTGATAGGTACAAAAGAGTCATTGATTTTTAGTTTACTCAGATCATTCTTGTTCTTGTTCTTGTTCTCGTTCTCGTTCTTGTTCTTCTCCTTCTCCTTCTCCTTCTTCCTCCTTCTTTTCAAAGCTGTACTTTCAAGTCTCACATTGATTGTGTGAGGAAGAAAAGCACAGAGGAAGCAAGTAATCAGTGGATATTGTGGATTCCTTTGAAAAATGAGAATTCTAGGCCGTGTATTTGAAGAATGGGAAGAAACCCCAGATATGTCTGTATGATCCTCAAGTAATGGATCCTTGTGTCTCACTTCTTGAGTGGGGCCAAAGAAAGACAAGAGTACAAAATAGAAATATCTGTATGGTATCTATAGACATTCTGAGCCTTGGGCCTCTTCCCGTGTTTTCCCTAAGCTCAAGTTATCATGGGAGTATATGCAGGGCAAAGAAAGCTCACAGAGATTAAGAGGCCCCAGCATAATGATAGGAGCAACATGTTTCCCTTAGATATAAGTAGTACATGCTACTGACATAGAGAGTCAGCCCCAGAGGAGTTTCACAGTTAAAAATGAGGCTCAACTCAACAACTACCTGCTTGGACAGACATAGGTAAATCAGGTATGACATGAGTGCCAGCATGGATATATGATATTTAATAGAAGTTCCCCATCCTAGTGTTTTCCTTTTGGTTGTTGATGGACTTTATTTTTTAAATATTTTTTTAGTTGTAGATACACACATAACTTTATTTATTTTTATGTGGTGCTGAGGATCAAACCCAATGCCTCACACTTACTAGGCTCTACCACTGAGCCACAAACCCAACCCATTCTGATGTTTGACACTATTTAAGATCCCCAGAACTTAGATACAATAGCAAAGCAAAGGGTGAGAAGGACTCCATACTATGAAGATTAAGTTTCGACTACTCAGTAAAATGGGAACTTGAGACATAGAATTTATGTTGAGTTGCAGATTTAAAAAAAACCTTATATTTTCTACAAACTGAATTTGTCAGATAACACCGATACCTGATGAAAAATCAGCAGCTGTGTGATGCATGTCAAGCTTATCAATGTGGATTTTATCTCTTCAAAACATGGCGTATGTGGCTCTTATATTTGAAAAATCACAGTGGTCTTGCTTTAAGGCCAGTGGGACTTTACATAAGAAATGATTTTAAGCATTTTAGTGGATATTTAAGGAGAGAAAAAGAGAAATTCTGACAGTCATCATTCTTTTCTCTGAAGAATGAAGTGTCGTTGGTGAGGTGAGATTTTATTTCATTTCTTCTTTTTTCCTGTCCCTGTCCCTCTTATTTCAAACATTTTCTTTTCTCCTTATTTCATCTACTCCTTCCTTCCTCTTTTTATCCCTTCTTGTTTATGTTCCTTTCTTCTTTACCTACTCCATAACCCCTTGTCTTAGTCAGTTCAGGCAGCTGTAATAGAATGTTATAGGCTAGGTGACTTAAACAGAAATTTATTTGTCACAGTTTTGGGGAGTGGGAACGAAGTCTAAGACCAAAGTGATGGCAGATCTGGTGTCTGGAAATGGCCTTCTTTCTGATTTGCAGACAACCATCTTCTTATTGTATCCTGACAAGGTGGGGAACAGAAAGAAAGGAAGTTAACTCTTGTCTCTTCTTATAAAGTCACTAATCCCTGCCTTGAGTGATTCATCCTCATGGTCTAATTACTTCCCACAGGCCCAATCTCTGAATACTACTACATTGGGAATTTAGGATTTAATATCTGAATGTGGTAGGGATGCAAACATTTTGGCCATAGCACCCTAGTATCTCTTCCTGCATCCTCCCCACACTCCTCTCCTCCATCCTATATTGTCTTCTCCCTTCTATATTCTCCTTCCATATTCTCTTTCCTCTAGCTTTTCTTTTACTTCAATCTAGTATCCATTCTTTCTCTGCTTGTATTTTTCCTTACCTTTTTAATTCCACTTATTTCCAACTACTATTTTCAGTCATTGTTTCTTACATCCTTTTTTCTTTCTCTCCCTTTTCACCTCTCTTTACTGCCTGGCTCTCTCTAATTTTCCTTTAATCCCTCTCTCCAGGCTCCTTTGTGACAACTATATGATGAAAAGGTGAAAGAAGGAGAATAAAATGGAATCAAGTTATATTTTTTTAGTATTTTTAAACATTTTTGTAGTTGTAGATGGACAGCATGCCTTTTTAAAATTTGTTTATTTTTATGTGGTGCTGAAGATCAAAACCAGTGCGTCACACATGCTAGGCAAGCACTCTGCCATTGAGCAACAGCCCTAGCCACTCAAGTTGTATTTAAAATGATTGTGTCAACAGGACTAGATGATGGATTAGTTTGGAAAATAAAGCAGAGAGGTGGTCTGAGTAACCCACAGTAAAATAAGGACAAAAAGAAACTTTAAATATGATTTTTCAAAACTACTTATAAAAAAGCAACAATCATTCTGATTGGTGAAATAGCAAAGTCATTTCAGGAAAAAGAAGTGACACTTATTGAAATTATTACTCATTGTTCTTGATGTTTCAGTAGATCATATATGACGACAAAATAAATGCTATACATATTATAAAAGAACTGATCAAAGTATATTTTTCCATTTTTAGTATTATTCTGCACTAAGAAATCAATAGTTTAAAAAAGAAAAGAAATACACTAAAATTAGGGACATCTGCTTTAAGAGAATAAGGGTAAATGGAGTAGGTGTATTTTCCCCTATTCATTTGTAGTCATAATATATAAAAAAAAAATGTAAGATGACCTTGGAAGTTGATTTGAAGATGGAATATTTTCTAGGGAACTTTGAACCCAAGGAAAGACATGGAGATGATTTCCCTGGGCTTTTTCTTTTTTTTCTGCATATATCCCAGACCAGATGCTAGTGAAACTGCAGAATGAAAACACTAAAAGGCATAGACAAAAACTAATTTTCAGCCTAAGTCTGCTTTCTTTCTCTGTCTAAAGAACCAGACAACTTACCAATACCAAATTTTTGTATACAATTATCACTGTACTCTAGCTAAGCACCAGAGGAGAGATTGCAGCCACAGCCCTACCTGTAAAAGCCAACTAGAGGCCCTAGACTTCCTCCATTACCAAGCTATAATGAGATCTTCAATTTCCTGCCTGAGTGGTGTTAGAGAAGGTTGAATGGGGAGTGGAAATAGCTTGGTGTCAGTAGAAACTGCCACCCCTTGGGTGACAATGAAGTAAAGTACTCTTCCCCTAACCAGTGGTGTGGCATCAAGAAAAAAGCCTAAAAATGACTCACGATTTTTGTCAGCATTCAAGAGTAATAATGACATCTATCCACCAGTGGTCTCAATGGAGAAATAATTGGGCACCCAAGTCTCTCCCAGTTAGAGTAAAAGCCTAGTGTGGAGCAGAAACTCTTAGCGCAGTAACAAGGAGCCCCTCTCCCCCAGGTGTCAATGGAGGCTGAGTGGAGAATGTGGACTTCACCCATACGCAGTAAAAGAAAAGATTCAAATAAGATGCAGATCTTCATAACATAATAAGTAAAATATCTAGGATTTAATTGAAAATTACTTGCATTGTGGGCACTGTAATGATCACAACATAAATTAGAAAAAACAATATACATCAACATCAAGATGACACAGATGATGGAAATATTTTTAAATATTTCTGACAAATGGTTTTAAATAATCATCCTAAAAATGTTTCAGTGAGCAAAAGTGACATGCATAGGACAAATAAAATAGAAAGCCTCAGCAAGAAAATAAAAAATCTAAAAAAGAAATAGAAAATATAAGAAGAATAGGAAATTTAAGAACTGAAAAATCCAATAAATTAACTTTTAAAAAGAAAAACCTGCCATAGATGAGCTCAATGTCAGAATAAAGATAACAGAAGAATGAATCAGTGAATTTGAAGATAGAACAATAGAAATTATCCAGTCTGAACAACAGAGAAAAAAATAGTCTCTAAAACAAAAATAAATAAAAGATTAAAAGCCTCACTTGTAATATATTACACTAGATTTAACATTTGTCAGTATAGATGCAGAAGAAAAAATACAAAAAATAAAGTAAAAAGAGACTGAAGAAGTGTTCAAAGATATAAAGGCTATGAAAATTTTCCAAGTTTTGGGGAAAATTCCCACAGCTTCAAGAAGGTGAGCAAATTCCAAACAGGATACAAAGAAACTCACACCAAGACACTTCATTTTCAAACTTCTGAATGCTAATGACAGAAAAAATACTTTGAAAACCATCAGAGAGAGAGAGAGAGAGAGAGAGAGAGAGAGAGAGAGAGAGGGAGAGAGAGAAACCGGTATGGAAAACTAAACCAGTGACAGCAGCTCTCATTGAGATCATGAAATTTTTCAAATACTGAAAGGAATGAATAGTCAACTCAGAATTATATACCCAATGAAAATATCCTTCAACAGTGAAAAGGAAATCAAGACATTTGCAGAAGGGAATCAAAGGTTGTCACCAACCTATCAATCCTAAATTAATGGTTAAAGGGAGGCCTCAACCAAGAAATGGGAATGGATGTGTGGCTCAGTGGTTGAGTGTGTTTATTAGCATGTGCAAGGTACTGGGTTTTATCCCCAGAATGAAAAAGAGAGAGAGAGGGAGAGAGAAGGAGGAGGAGGAGGAGGAGACAAATGGAGAATTGTAATACCATTTGTACACAATCAGAACATATGAGGAAACAACTCTCATGAATTTTATTAAGTGGGTGTTACCGTCATTCCAAAACCAAAGTACAAGAAAGAATCTTACCCATTAATGTCTCATGAAGATAGATACAAAAATCTTCAACAAAATATTAGAAAACCAAATACAGCAATATAGAAAAAGATACTCTATGACCAATTGGAATTTATTCCATATATCATTCAACATTCATAAATCAATGTACTTTATCATATCAGCAGACAAAAGAATAAAAGTCATATATTGATTGATACATTAAATCATTGTAGAAAATCCAACAACTCATTTATAATAAAAACTGTTAACAACCCAGCAGTAGAGAGTAGCTTCTTCAAAACCACAACAACCTAATTAAATCTTCAATGCACATCAAAATTGATGGTGAGAGACTAAACAATTTCTCCTGTGATCAGGAATAAGGGAACAATGCCATCACTGCTATTTGAAATAGTATTAGGAAGCCTAGCCAGCCCAGTAAAGAAAGTAAAGAAAAGCCATACAGATAAGAAATAAGAAATAAAATTATTTTCAGATTGTCATGATAGTGTGTGTAGAGGTTTCCAAAAACCAACCAAAAAACCAAACAAAACAAAAAACCCACCTTCCTAGAACTATAGAGCTATTAAGTGAGTTCAGCAAGGTCCTAGGATACAAGATCAACATACTATTATCAGTTTTATTTCTGGAATCTAGCAATGTACCTGTGAAAACTCAAATCAAAAATGAAATATTATTTAAAATAATTAAAAAATGAAACACTTGTAAATTTAAGAAAAAACATGTATAGGAGTTATATACTAAAAATATACAAACTTTAATGTAGAAATTAAAGAAGACCAATGTAAACAGAAATACTGTGTCATGGCTTGAAAGAATCAACATAGAAAAAGTATTAATTCTTCTAAATTGATAAACAATTGAGTGCAATTCTTATCACAATCCCAGCAAGATGTTTTGTAGAATAAAACAAGATTATTCCAAAATATATAGAAAGTCAAAATAGAATAATAGATAATTTTAAATGAAAGAAGACTAAAACTTGAGAAGTCATTCTACCTAATTTCAAAACTATTGAATACAGTAATCAGAACTACGGTATTGATAGATGAATAAACACAGAATATTAGCAGTGGGATAAAATGAAGAACTCAGAAATACACTTACAAAAAGATCACCAATTGATTTTTGACAAAAATGCAAAAAGGAATTCAGTACAAAGAATGAATTGTATTGTAGTGATTTGAGTATCCATAACTTTGTCTTCCCCTACCCCAAGAAAATAAATGAACCTAAGCCTGTAAACCTTAATCAAAACTTAAAACTAGGGGGCTGGAATGTTGCTGAGTGGTAGAACTCTTAAGTGGCCTCTGCAAGGTCCTGTGTTTAATCCTCTAGACCAGAAACAACAACAACTTAAAATTAAATGGTTGGCAGACTTTGATGTCAAAGTTAAAGCTTTTAAAAGATAACAGGAGAAAAATCTTCAGATTCTAGAATTTGTGTAAGAGTTCTTAGAAGTGACATAAAACCCAGAGTCCTTAAAAGGAAAAAAAAATCAATTAAGTGGACTTCCTCAAAATTCAAATTTTTGCTTTGCAGAAGACTATTAAGAAGATAAAAATACAACCTATAAACTGGAAGAAAATATTAGCAAATCATGTATCTGACAAAGGACTCATATGCAATATATAAATTCTCAAGATTAAACATTTTTAGAAAGCAAGAAAGTAAGTAAACAATCCAATTAGAAAATGGGCAAAAGACATGAGACATTTCATCAAAGAAGATGTATGTATGGCAAATAAGCACATGAAAAGATATTGAACCCAAGTGTTAAGGAAATGCAAATTAAAACCACAATGTGATATTACTACACACACCTATGGCTAAATAATAACTAACATCTGGGCATGGTGGCACACACCTGTAATCCCAACGATTCGGGAGGCCTAGGCAGGAGGATTGCAAATTCAAAGCCGTTCTCAGCAATTTAGGCCCTAAGCAACTCATTGAGACCCTGTCTCAAAGTAAGAAAATAAATAAAAAGGGATATGGATGTGGCTCAGTAGTTAAGCATTCCTGGGTACAATCCCTGGTAAACCACCCCCCCCCCCCAAAAAAAAAGAAAAAAAAACTAACAGATATTGTCAAGGATTTGGAGAAGCTGGATCACTCACATATTGTTGATGGAGTTTAAAATGGTAATTCACTCTAAGAAAGTTCGGTAGTTTCTTTTAAAAATAACATGCACTTACTGTAAGACCCAGCAATTGCATCCTTGGACATTTGTTGCAGAGAAATGGGAACCTGTGTTCACACATGAACACAACTTGTACACAAATGTTTATAGCAGCTTTATTCATTATAGTCACAAACTGTAAATGACCTGTATGTCTTTCAGTGGTTAAACCGACTACAGCACATCTCTATACCACAGATAGTACTCAAGTAAAAAGAAACAGTTGAAACACACAACAAAATTGGATGTATCTCACAGGCATTGTTCTGGGTGTGAAAAAAGTGAATCTCAAAATGTGACATATTATATGATTCCATTTTTATAACCTTGAAATGATAAAATTACAGAAATGGAAAGCATATTAGCAGCTGCCAAAGTTTGGTGGTGAGAGAAAGATGAGTATGACATTGAATGGGGAGCAGGAAATCTTCATGGTGATGTAATAATTCTGTGTCTTGATTGCTGGGGTGATCTATAGAGGCATCCTTGTATGGTATGATAAAATGGCATAGGTGTATACCTGTTGTGCCAGTGTTATTGTACTGGATTTGTCCTATAGCTATGTAAATGTAAACATTGGGGGAAGTGGGTGGAGGAAGATCTGCCTGTACTGTCTTTCCAATATCCTATGTATCTCCATTTCAAAATAGAAAGAGTTTTAAAACTTTAAAAAGCAGCAGGATTAATAAAATATTGCTAAAAGCAGCTAGGCACCAGCTGTACTTGAGAAATCATGCTGCTGCCATTGAACACTGGACTCTGGATGCTGGCCTCGTTACCACTGCCAATCTTAGAAATTGCATTTTCTTGTAACTACTGCTCCCGTCACCGCAACTAGGACAATAAATTCCATCATTGCATGTTTTAATCACTCAGAATAAGTTAGGTGGGCATTGTGATTGTGCAGTGAAAAGGTTGAGTCAGCAGGTCTGGAATGTTTCAAACTCTGTGCATTCCAAAAAAAAAAAAAAAAAAATGAAATGTACAAAGAAAGGTCTTGCTCTTGAGCAGCTCTTGGGAGGTCACCTCTAAGCTCTTGGAAAATATTCTGCAGGATTAGAGTTTCTTTGTTTGCCCAGGACCTTGAGCCACACCAGATAGTGTATACTAACAAAGTTTTATGGTAGGAACTTTGGGCCTTGGGGTATTAGTTTGAACTCTGGATAGTCTGGAGACTGAATAACTAAGATCAGTCACACAGGTGCTCCAGGCCTAGCTGACTGACCCCCAATAAAAACCCTAGGCACTGAGGCCTGGGTGAACATCCCTGATTGACAGTGTTCCTTACATTTTTTCACATTGTTGGGAGAATTAAGAACCAAGCACACAACGCCTCTGGGAGAGGTCAACTGACAACTCATGCCTGGTCTGGCCTGTATGCACCTTTTACCTTTGTTGATTTTCATCTATATTCCTTCATTATAATAAAGTGCCATATATTTATCACTTTTTCTGAGCTCTGTGAGTCTTTCTAATAAATCATTGATTTTGAGAGTCAACTTTGGAAGCTTGTCGCACTGGTAAATCCTAAATCACATTCTCTTTGGTGCCAAGGGGATGTGAGTATTTGACTCTTGTGGCATTTGCTGTAGCAACTGTTGTGTAATGTAAATTATATACGTTTGTATTAGCTTACTGAAATTTAAAAAATATATTTGGCCCCAAGAGGTTTCAGTAAGATCTGTAGGACTGTATAAAGAATTCCTAAGGTCGGGCATGGTGGCATTCTCCTCTAATCCTAGTGACTCCCGAGGCAGAGGCAGGAGGATTGCAAGTTTCAAGTCAGCCCAGGCAATGTAGTGAGACCCTGTTTCAAAATAAGAAGTAAAATGTGGATTGGGGAAATAGCCCAGTAGCAGAGTGCTTATGTAGCATGTGTGAAACTCTGGGTTCAATCCCCAGTACTGCAAAAAAATAAAAACAAATAAAAGAGGGGAGGTGCTAGGGACATAGCTTAGTGTCACAGTACCCTTGAGTCCTATCCTCAGTACCCCCCCCCAAAAAAAACCCTTCTAAAAATCAACAAGAAAAAAAAAAGACAGACTATCAAATAAAAAATAGATAAAAGACTTGCACACACACTTTGCTAAAGAAATCTGATATATCCATTACTGTATAACATGGGGTTCTGCCACATTACTTCTCAGAAATATAAACTAAAATCACAAGAATGTCAATAAATACGCATCAGACTAGGAAAAATTTGGAAAGGTCTTATAATATGAAGGACTATAGAGTTTGTCAACCTTACTTTTGGGCATGTGATATCATAGAAATAAAATAAAGTAAGCATTAAAATGAGATATGTATACAGGTATCTTGATGTCAGTGTTGTTTGTAGATGCCCCTCCTCCTCAAAACCCTGTAACTAAAATGAATGTGAGTAGAAATATGCATGCATTCTGATTCATACCTATTGTGGAATATTATGCAGCCATTTAAAAGAATGAGTCAGAGGTACACTGTTGTTAAATGAGATAAATCAGATGCATAAAAGTTTATGAAATATCAATTCTTCCAAAACAATAAAACATGACTATTTGAGGATGGATGGAAAAGTGGTCTTAATGTATGTCCGGCAGGTGAAGGTAGAAATGAAAGAAGAATGGAAGAAGTTAGCAGAGGAATTCAATTTAAAATATTAATGGCATTTCTATAATCCTTTTGATGTAAGAATATTATGTGTGTATGCATAAAGTGGTATATAAAAAGGTGGCAGAAAATCTTAGTAACTTTCTCAAGGTGGTCAGATTTAGTGATGTTTTACATAATATCTAAAATATTTAATGTTTGAAGTTTAATTATGAATGCATTAATTCTATGATGACAATGTAGTATTTGTATAATGAAAAATAAGTTAATTTATCACAGGAAAAATGTCTCGGGTTTCTTGCTTTAGCAGCACAGTGGATAGCATGATTCATTCATTCATCAAATGAATATTTATTGAGCATATAAAATGTGTCAGGCATTGTTGTAGGTGCTGGGGATGCAAAAATGAATAAAATAGACAACAATCTCTCTCTCTAAGCAGCTTATATTCTACGTTAGAGAGAAGGGTACAGGTAGAGGAGATGGTGGGGAGGAAGATATATACAAAGGAGTCAGTTTAAGACCTGTTAATTTTGAGTATACGAGAGGCATCCAATTGGAGAAGTGAGGCAGGAAGTAGGATTACAGATCTAGAATTCATAGGCCAAGTCAAGACTGGAGATAACAGATATGGAAGCAGATAGCATATAAAATGGCATTTCAGATCTCCTTTCCTGAGTCTGATCACGTCCCACTGCAGACACTTTACAGAGGAAGTGCTGAGGAAAAACAGGCAGCTGACAGGGAAGGTTGCTATGCAACAGATGAGGAAAGTCATCCAGCCAGGCAGAATTGATGTTGGCCCTTGGGGACCAAATGCTGCAGTCCTTCCTAGCATTAGCTTCCTTTCATATGCAGGCTCCTGGCAGGAGCTGATGCCAGAACAAATGGGAAGCGCACAAAGATCTGCCTTGGATTCTGGCAAAGGTTCAGTTCAGTTTGAGTCACCTCACAGGTGTCTACGTTTTGTTTTGTTTTTTTGTTTTGTTTTGTTTTTTGCCTTTTTGAGTGTCTCCAGCCATCCTGGAAGCAGAGCAGCCTGCGTGTCCTTGAGCAGGACCCCAATGACTGTGCTTCCCACTCTGCATATTGAGAAACCAGGCTCAGAGAAGTCAAGTGACCCAAAGGGTTCACATTGCCAGGGACAGAGAAGCCAGGCACTCCACCTCTGGAATGCTGAAGCCCGGCCCAGCTTCTTTCTGCAAGACCACAGCTGCCCTAGGCCTCAGGCCTGCAAGAAAGCAGGCGGACATGGATTCTGAAGCAGGGTTTGCCATGGCACAGACACACAGGCGCCTGTCTTGTGTGTTCCAGCGGGCACCAGGAAGACCTTGGGGGCACTGTGATGGTGTCACTCACAGGAAGGAGTCTTGACAGTGGGAACAGAGCAGACCCCAAGGATCAAGTCCCACACTGGAATGGACACACATAGAGCAGGCAGGGTTCTGGGTCCTGAATGCTTAGGCCTCTTAGAACCCAACCCTTGCTTGTTTGGGGCAGATGCAGGGTGGGAGTGCTGTGTTGCTCAAATGGAGGAGGGACGTGTGCCTTGGTCCCCAGGCCAGCATAAGCAGAACAGCGGCTTTGCATTTGGGAAGACCCAGACCCAGATTTTGCATTTTCTGTTTACTGGCTCTGCGGCCTTGTGTGGTTCCTGCACTGTGTGCCTCAGCTTCCCTAGTCTGTAAAATGGGGAGGCTCCCATCCACCTTCCAGGGCTGCTATGTCAGGAAAACAAGCCAGAGCACTGCACTGATACTGCTGTGAAGTACAAGCTGTGCTTTTCTCTGCCCACTCCCCTTCCCCTCACAAAATGTTTTCATGGCTGGAGCTGCAGAAAGGCAGGAGGGAAGCTAATGTTCTGAGTCTGGGAGCTAGTGAGGGGGAACATGTAAAATCACGTGGCGGGCATATACTTTACCACCTCTTTTAACAATGTGTCCTCTGGCCTTTCCCTTTCCAGGGTTGCAAAGTAAATGAACTCCATGGGAGGCCTAGCACTTGTTGCAATTAGAGACCCCCCACGGAGACACCCTCTATAGAGACCTAAGCGGTGCTATGCAGAGGGTTAGAGAAGCACTCGGACCTGACCCTGGGGCCTTGAATAGGGGAGGGGCAGAATAGAGACGCATTGCGGAAAAGGTAGGGGGCCGGTGTGTGGGGCAAGGGGTGGGACCGAGAGGCACAGCGCATCTGTTGGGGGAGGGGATGTAGAGGAAGGGGAGGAACTGCTGTACACTGTCGACCTGGTTGGTGGTGGGGTGGTGTGTTGGCAAGGGGGCGGGGCCTTCTCCCAGTGCACATGCGCGTCGTAGTCTCCTGGACGAAGCTTTTGTTGGGAAAGCGGGCGGGACTCTTATTTGGTCGGTTAGCTGTTGCGCATGCGCGCGGCGTACTGAGGCGGTGGGTGGTATATTAGGCGAAGAGGCGGGGTCGTCTAAGCTGCCGCGCTGGCATTTTCTCCTGGACAAGGAGACAGTGCGGCTGCTGAGAGCCCAGCACAGCTATCCCGCTCCTCAGAGTCGTGAAGAAGGGAGGCAACGAGGGGGTTGGGGTTGGGGCCTGAGGCAAGGTGAGATTAGCCCCCAGAGAGGGCGTCTGCCCCCTGGTGCGGGCCCCCCATTTTTTATCCCGACCCCTTTACCCTGGATTCTGAACCCCTCTCCACTGCCTGAACCCCCGTTCACATCCCCCACCCGTTCCTTCCTGATTTAGAACCCCGTTCGCTCTCTGAACCCCTGTCCAATCCCTGCCATCGTTCCTCACAGAATCCTCACAGATTTCTCCATCGCGGTCCGTACGGTTATTCGATTCCTTCTGATTCGAAACCCTCCATTCAACTTCCCAAGCGCGAATCCCAGCCCAACCCGAAAACCGATTGGAAGCTTCTCCCTGTCAAGCTTCTCGAGATTTAGAATCTCCATCGGGACGCCCGCTCACTTTTCCCGCTCCGTTCCTCCTCACATCCAGCCCCTCCTCCGCCCCCACAATCAAACCACGCACACGCACACCCCCCATTTCGGCCCTCGGTGTTTGCCCTCAGTGGCATAACGCCCCGCTCCTCTCCCACAACCCCCAGGCTCCGCTCTCGCCCGAGGGACAGGAGCCATGGCTCAGAAAATGGACTGTGGCGCGGGCCTCCTCGGCTTCCAGGTGAGATCTCCGCTCCCCACCCCACCATTTCCCGGGCAGACACTCCCCCCGCCCTCGGGCCCCGCGGGTCGCCCACACGCCAGGGTCCGATTTTGCCCTCTTTTCGTGCCTAGATTCCGTCGTCTTTCAAATTCCTAGCGTTTATCGAAGGGGGGTGGGGTGGCCCTTTTCAGCCATCAGTCCCTGCTCAGAGAAGGGGGAGACCCTGTTAGTAGTCAGGGCAATCTGCCCAGAGAATGCGGGTTGGGTAAGGAACCATTTTTTTTCCACAGTCCTGACGCGTGTGGAGCAGTCTGTCGCCCCCTCCCCCACCCTCCCTTTCTCCCGCATTCCCCTCCCCGCATGACCCCCCTCGTCCTCCTCAACTCCTCGCTCCGCCTCGCGGCCTGAGCGCCCTCGGCAAGCCCCACTGGCGTTTCCCTGAGCCCACTCCTCGGTCGGCGCCCCCGCCCCACTCGGGTTCGCGCCGGCTCTACACGCTGCCCCGCCCCCTCATCTTGCCTCTGCCCCCGCCCCCCTGCACCCGTCCCACGTTTTTGCACCCGCCCCGCCCCACTTCGACCCTTGTCTGCCCCCTAGGTGTGTCCCAGTCCCCCTGGTTTTGCACCAGCCACCTCCTGCAGCTCCCCTGCTGCACTGTGCCCCCTCCTCCTGCTCCTGAGGCCGAGATTGAATTTTCCCCCGTGTTTTGCAGGCTGAGGCCTCTGTGGAAGACAGCGCCTTGCTTATGCAGACCTTGATGGAGGCGATCCAGATATCGGAGGCTCCACCTACCAACCAGGCCACAGCAGCTGCCAGCATGCCGAATGCTAGTCCCCAGAGTTCACAGCCCCCAACTGCCAATGAGATGGCTGACATTCAGGTCTCAGCAGCTGCAGCTAGGCCTAAGACAGCCTTTAAAGCCCAGAATGCCACCACAAAAGGCCCAAATGGTGTCTATGATTTCTCTCAGGCACATAATGCCAACGAGATGCCCAACACCCACCCTAAGGCAGCCTTTAAGTCTCAGAATGCCACCCCAAAAGGCCCTAATGCTGCCTATGATTTTTCCCAGGCAGCAACCACAGGTGAATTAGCTACTAATAAGTCTGAGATGGCCTTTAAGGCCCAGAATACCACTAGTAAGGTGGGCCCAAACCCTACCTACAATTTCTCTCAGTCTTCTAATGCCAGTGAGATGGCCAGCAACCGGCCCAAGACAGCCTTCAAGGCTTGGAATGATACCACTAAGGCTCCTATAGCTGATACCCAGAACCAGAATGTAAACCAGTCCAAAATGGCCGCCCCACCAACTGACATAGAGACAAACCCAAGTATCCCTGAACCTGATGGTGCAGCTGCGCAGACATCTGCAGATGGTTCCCAGGCCCAGAATCTGGAGTCCCGGACTATAATTCGGGGAAAAAGGACTCGAAAGGTGAGATGCCTGCTAGCTTCACTTTGCTTTGGGTGCTCTTCTCTGAGGTTTTTTTATTTTTATTTTTTTAATGGACAAAAGTGTATGTAATTGCCTATACTTGGCTAAACTGAAAGGGATGTTAAGGTGAATATTTCTGTCCTCATGAGTGTTCATAGACTAATGGGAGATAATACGTGGACATTTTGATAGCAGCCACTGTTAGGTCATTTAACCTTTTTAGAGCAGCCACTATGTTAGGTCTTGAGCTAGGCCCACTCACATGGGTTATCTCATTAAATCTTAAAAGTACCTCTCACTAGTTAGGGATCATACTCTAGTGTTATAGAGGAGGAAATTAAGTCCCAGAAAGATGAATTGACTTGAGTGATTCATTCAGAATGATACAAGCAGAGCCAGGAAGAGTAAGCCTCAAGCCTCCAACCTTGGATTGTTTTTGGCTGGTGTAGAGATGAAATTCTTACCTGGAAGACCATGAAAGACAAGCCCCAGACTCAAGGTGACCAATGGCCAGTGGGTCAGGTTGTCAGTATAGGTGAGGGTTTAGGGGATCTTCCTGGAATAGATAGGGTGAGGTTATATGACCAACCAGTCACCCCGACTTTTCTTCTCTTTGATGATGCAGATTAATAACTTGAATGTGGAAGAGAACAGCAGTGGGGATCAGAGGCGAGCCCCTCTGGCTGCAGGGACCTGGAGGTCTGCACCAGTTCCAGTGACCACTCAGAACCCACCTGGTGCACCCCCTAATGTGCTGTGGCAGACCCCATTGGCTTGGCAGAATCCATCTGGCTGGCAAAACCAGACAGCCAGGCAGACCCCACCAGCACGTCAGAGCCCCCCAGCTAGGCAGACCCCACCAGCCTGGCAAAACCCAGTTGCTTGGCAGAATCCAGTAATCTGGCCAAACCCAGTGATCTGGCAGAACCCTGTGATCTGGCCAAATCCCATTGTCTGGCCTGGCCCAGTTGTCTGGCCAAACCCACTGGCCTGGCAGAATCCACCTGGATGGCAGACCCCACCTGGATGGCAGACCCCACCCGGCTGGCAGGGCCCTCCAGACTGGCAAGGCCCTCCTGACTGGCCACTACCACCTGATTGGCCACTGCCACCTGATTGGCCACTTCCTACTGACTGGCCACTGCCACCTGACTGGATCCCTGCCGACTGGCCAATTCCACCTGACTGGCAGAACCTGCGACCCTCACCTAACCTGCGACCCTCCCCCAACTCGCGTGCCTCACAGAACCCGGGTGCCCCGCAACCACGAGACGTGGCCCTTCTTCAGGAAAGAGTAAGAGCTATATCTCCCCATTCACTTCTTTCTTGCTCTTTTTTGTTGTTGTTGTCCTCCTCCCATTTATAATCAACCAAATTTTCTGCAAATACCTTTTAACTTTGATGATTTTCTTTACTCTGCTCAGGCAAATAAGTTGGTCAAGTACCTGATGCTTAAAGACTACACAAAGGTGCCCATCAAGCGCTCAGGTAGGCATCGAATACCCCCTCCCAAAGATCTGCCCTCTCCTCCTTCCTATGCTTTATGGACATCCCTTTGCTTATGTGTCCCCTCAACTTCATAGCTGGTTTTTCATTTTCCACCTTTGAGGACATTAGCTGTGCTACCCTAAGCAAGCCTGGCAAAGGGGCTACTGCTCTGTGGCCCCTGCTCAGCCCAGGTGCTCCCTTTTCTTTCTTACAGAAATGCTGAGAGATATCATCCGAGAATACACTGATGTTTACCCAGAAATCATTGAACGGGCATGCTTTGTCCTGGAGAAGGTGAGAAGGCAGCTCTGAGGGACAGGAATGATGGGGAAAGTCTGAATTTCAAAGATTCTTGGGGTTCTTACGGGAATTTAGGGCAGCCTCACAGGGAGGTGAGTGCCAGCGTCTGGGTAGCTTATACTAAATTTTAATAATTTCATAGTCTTGTTTTCTTTCCCCTATAGAAATTTGGGATTCAGCTGAAGGAAATTGACAAAGAAGAACATCTGTATATTCTCATCAGTACCCCTGAGTCCCTGGCTGGCATACTGGGAACGTAAGATGGGAGAGGAGGTGGAACATGGCCTTTCTCAGTGATGCTTTTTTTCCCGGGAATTTCAAATAGGTCAGGGTCCAGGATTCAGGGTCACATAGCAGGTCATGGGCAGAGCTGGGGTATAACTCTCCCCTCACTAATAAATATTGGGGAAGCTAGATGACCTGTTGGGGGTCTCTTTGCTGAAAATGTTCTTTTTGTATTCCTTTAGGACCAAAGACACACCCAAGCTGGGTCTCCTCTTAGTGATTCTGGGTGTCATCTTCATGAATGGCAACCGTGCCAGTGAGGGTGAGTGGCTGGACTTGCAGCTGGGGGTTGGCTACAGCCTGATTTTCATGCTCATTTTCCGTGCCTTGTCTCCTCTTGCCTCCCATTGCAGCTGTCCTCTGGGAGGCACTACGCAAGATGGGACTGCGTCCTGGGTATGATCGGGCTGTCTCATCTCTTGCCTGTTTGAATCATCCTTTGGCAACAGAGGATGGTCCCAGGACTGCATTAACCTGGTGGTCTGGGGGGTTTGGTTTGGGAAGGAACAGAGCCCAACGTTATCACCTGGGTGGATGGGGAAATAGTCCTGAACTCTCTGCCTTTTTTTCTCATCTCTGACCTTGTGCTGGGAAGCTCTTCGCTTTTCTTTGGGCAAAGTCAAGTAGTTTCTGATTATAGTTTTCTTTCTTTTCTTTCTTTTTTTAAACTATCAGGGTGAGACATCCCCTCCTTGGAGATCTGAGAAAACTTCTTACTTACGAGTTTGTAAAGCAAAAGTAAGTAATGCCTAAGGGGTCTTTCTGAGTGTCATGATTCAGATCTTGTGCTGGTTTGCCTCAGAAAGCCCCTCCAAACTCATTTCTTAACTATACTTTTACATGAGCTCACAGAATCTGTAATCAGGAGTTTACTCCTTGAGGTTGAATTTTCTACAGCTCAGTTGTCTTACAAGTAAAACCTGTCCTCTGTCCCCATGGTAGACATTTCTAAGCCTGAGGCAGGCAGAGACTTTCGTACTGCTGTGTAATCATGGCAGTGGGCCTATCTGTGGCTCATTGACAAGATTACAAGAACCTGGAGCTAAAGCTTTGGCAGAGGGGTGAGATTAGTGTCCTTTATGTGACCCTAAACAAGCCTCCCCTGCACCTCTGAGTGATTGCCTACTATAGAACCATGGCACAGGAATTCAGAGGTCTGACGATTAAAGGGTAAATAACCTGATTTTGTTTAGGAAAGTCTGGTAATAGGAGAGTTGCTACCTGAAATCAGGAGTTTCAAAATCAGGTTATTATGCATTGGTGAACTACCACTGGGTAAGTAGACAACAGACATTTTTTGCTCTCTCAGATACCTGGACTACAGACGAGTGCCCAACAGCAACCCTCCTGAGTATGAGTTCCTCTGGGGCCTGCGTTCCTACCATGAGACTAGCAAGATGAAAGTCTTGAGATTCATTGCAGAGGTAATGGAGGAACTGCTCCAGAATTGATAGGTTAAGGGATGAGTTATCAGTGACTGGGAAAGGCCCAGAACAGGAATGAGATCCTAGGTATGTTGTTGTTATGTAAGCAATAAAGCAAAATTGGGTGGTTAATATATATTGGATGCCAAATATATAACTAATACCATTATGAATTTTGTATTGTTTTCTCTTTTTGTCAGTTTTTTAAATATATGTTTATTTTTTCCAAGCTTTATTAAGGCATAATTGGCAAAAATTGTATATATTTATGGGTTGCCTGATTTTTTTTAGTATTAAGTTTTTTCATTTTTTTAAGTTGACTAATAAAAATTGTACATATTTGTGAGATACAATGTCATGTTTTTATGTTTTATGTATGTATAAATTGTAGAATGGTTAAATGAATCTAACTAGTCTAGTTAACTATCACCTCACATACTTACCATTTTTTGTGGTAAGCATGTTTAAAACCAGCTCTTAGCAATTTGCATATATATATATATAATTATTAACTATAGTCGTCATGTTATACAGAGCTCCAGAAATTATTCATCCTATCTAACAAAATTCACACCACTTAACCAATATCTCCCCATTCTCCACCCCACCCCATACCCTAGGCAACCGTGATTCTATTTTACTTGTATGATTTTGACTTTTTTTAAGATTTGGCATATGAGTAACATTATATAGTATACATCTTTACATATCTAGTTTATTTACTTAGCATAATGTCCTCCAGCTTTATCCATGTTGTCAAAAATAGCCGGATTTCTTTCTTTATAAAGGTGAAATAATATTCCATCATGTATATAGACCACTTTCTCCTTATTCATTCATCTGTTGATGGACGATTAGGTTAACTCTATATTTTAGTTATTTGTAAATAGCTTTTCTTTGGTTTTCTTTATGTCAGGTTCAGAAGAGAGACCCTCGTGACTGGACTGCACAGTTCATGGAGGCTGCAGATGAGGCTTTGGATGCTCTGGATGCTGCTGCAGCTGAGGCTGAGGCGCGGGCTGAAGCAAGAACACGCATGGGAATTGGAGATGAAGCTGTATCTGGACCCTGGAGCTGGGATGACATTGAGTTTGAGCTGCTGACCTGGGATGAGGAAGGAGATTTTGGAGATCCCTGGTCCAGAATCCCTTTTACCTTCTGGGCCAGATACCACCAGAATGCCCGCTCCAGATTTCCTCAGACCTTTGCTGGCCCGATTATTGGCCCCAGTGGTACAGCCAGTGCCAACTTCGCTGCCAACTTTGGTGCCATTGGTTTCTTCTGGGTCGAGTGAGATTTCAGGTAGGTGTATCACTTTAGATTGGGAATTTGCAGACTGCAGAGGATATAGGGTTGATGGGTTGTATTTTTTTGCGTGACCTAAGTTTCGTAGGAAAGCCTTGTTGGGGAGATCATGAAAGTATACGAAAGCACTGTTTGATATTTGTTATTTGATATATTTAATTTATTGTTTATTACTTTTTCTTTCTTGTGTTCACAGATATTGCTCATCAGTTGCAATAGTCTTTCCCCTGAGTGAGGCTGAAGCCTCAGATTCCTTCTAAACACAAGCTATCTAGAGAGCCACATCCTGTTGACTGAAAGTGGCATGCAAGATAAATTTATTTGCTGTTCCTGTCTGTTGCTTTTTTTTTCCTTGTGTGCTGTCAAGTTTTGGTATCAGAAATAAACGTTGAAATTGCAAAGTGAATTAGATGTGCTCCATTTTTCTTTTTTCTGTTTTCCATATTCAGGGAGAGATCAACATATTTAATAGGAGGGGACATCAGCTCTAACTTGAAGGGCAGAATCAGCTTTCAACAGGAGGAAATGCGGGAGGATCCAGCTAATGGAGTGGGAACCAAAGGAAGGATCATTGTACACAAGAGACCCAAGAGTAGTATAGTTTATTCAATAAATATCACAAAACGTGGAGATATGCTGCTACGTGTCCTGGAGTGATATTGAGAGAAA
Source organism: Sciurus vulgaris (assembly GCF_902686455.1). Classification (NCBI taxonomy): domain Eukaryota; kingdom Metazoa; phylum Chordata; class Mammalia; order Rodentia; family Sciuridae; genus Sciurus; species Sciurus vulgaris. Next base: position 92,845,429 of record NC_136471.1, on the reverse strand, counting down.
AGAAATAATGAGGGAGAGCTCCAGGTAATGACAAGGTTCAGAGTAGGAGTTGAAGGGGAGAGATGAGTCAGTAGGTTGGTTATACTGTCCATGTGGGAAGTGAAATATCTCCAGGATGGAGACGAGTAGGAGTAAGAACACTATGAGTCACGTGCCAAAATCAGAAAAAAAAAAAATACCATAGCCACATTACCCAGGCCTCCTCCCAATCTCTGGGAATGCAGCCCAGCAGCCTATCCCTCTAGGAAACCCTTACCATTCCTCACCCCCACAGGACCAGGCTTCATCATAGAGACTGGGTTTTATGAACAGTGAAGGAGGCCTCACAATGGCCTCTTCTTTCCTGCAGGGAGAAAGGGGAGGCTTTGTGCAGAGAACAAGGATTAAGAAAGTAAGACAAAGCTACATGCAGGGTTATATGACCTTTCACTGTGACTGTGAACAGGGACCTGGCTTGATTACTGAAGGTCTGTACTAGAAGCAAGACTCTCCCACTGAGAATGAAATTATGCATAGACCACAACTTCCTTAAAAGCTTGGTGGTATCTGGGCATGCAGACAAGGGCATGGGCAGGAGCTCCTAGTGTAGGAAATGAGCAAAGGCAAGTTGACCCATTGAAAAAAACTCAGTAATGGGCAAGGACAATACTTAGGGCTTTCTCAGGCTTCCAGATGATTTCCATTCTGTGAAGGCTCCTGATTAATAGGCATGAGCCAGCAGTCAGTATATGACCCTAGTCCCTCCCCTGTCTCGTGTCTTCACTGTTAGACCTCTTTTTCAGTCAGGTCTATGTCCTGATCCTCTTCTCTGGAAGGCCTGAGGGATTCAGCCGGAGGCCTTTAAAGCACAAATTGTCCTAGTCTTGTTTCTGGTGACTCAGGCCTGTGCTGTGGTTCCTGCATTTCTGGGGTTTTCCTCTCAGTGATATGAAGCACCTGAAGTCCTTGGAATTGAGACAGCCTTTCTGTGGGGGAGGGTGCATTCACCACCTGCTATGTCCACAGCAGGCTTGAATGTGGAGTCTCCCCCACTTACCTCAGGCTTCCCTCAGTATGTATTCATATCTTTCACATTCATGTAGTTGGATTCCACTTTGCGGCCTCAGAAAAGAACAAATCATGCATCTGTAAGCCAACAAGGTGAGCACAAGTCTTTCCTGAAGTTGCATTCCTGCCCATCATCACCACCCACATCCCAATCTATACTGTGTGCAGACTGTCTGCCTGTAGGGAGGAGAATTCAGATGAGCTGTGTGATATATATTAAGATGTCAGGCCTAAGAGGTGCCAATGGAATATCCTCCCAGTTCTGCCCTGAACTATCCAAGGTGTCTGGGCTTCAGTTTTTCATTTGTACATGGGGAAAGAGATGAGAGTGCATCTCTCTGGTCTCCTTCAACTCATATGGCCTGTGAGACAGTGATCTAATCTATGCAAGACTGATGGAGCTCTGTGGATCCTCAAAGCTATGCTAGGTGCAGAAGAGATAAGAGTCCTGGGTCACTGCCTTGGGTGATCAGACCCAGGAAAAGTTCATTGAAGAGGACAATATGGTTACAGCAATACCAGAGCCATGTAAGTCACTAGGGAATTCTAGGGAAACTGAAAAAGGAGCATGTATCCTTGCAACCTGGGGCTAGCAGAGGAGGCCTAATGCCTGTGGAAGACCCCTTAGATCAATCCCTGTGGACTATACCCCACTGTGGTCTTCAGCAGTAAAAGAACAGACTTCTGCTATATTCATGCCCCAGACTAGATTTAAGTCTGTTGCTTCCCTGTTCACGAAATTCTGTTGTGATTTGTACAATTGACAAAATATGAATAAGGACTTTAGATTAGATACCAATATTTTACCAATTTTAGTGATCTTATTTTTCTGTAAAAGAAATATTTAAAATTTGTGTGTGTGTGTGTGTGTGTGTGCATGTGCGCGCACGCACGTGTATAGAGAGAGAGAGAGAGATTCCTTATAATAGGGAGATCATCCTGGGTGGGCCTGACTAGTCAAGTGAAACTTTTACAGGGGCTCTAGTTTTATTGGCAAGAGATGTTTGAAAAGTGAGAAATTTTATGCATGGAATTTTTCCATTCCTGAATTTGAAGATGGAGGGAGCTACAAGGCAAAGAATATATGTGGCCTCTGTGAGCTAAGAGAGGCCTCTAGTTGATAAACAACAAAGAAACCATGACTTCAGACCTACAGCTGCAGGCACAGGAGTTACAGCAATTTTAATTAAATTGGAAATAGATTCTTCTCCAAAGACTCCAGAGAGGAATACAGCCCTACCAACCCATTGATTTCAGTCTTGCCTGGACAGAGAACCCAACCAAGCCATGCCTGACCTACACTAACCAAAGGGTAATAAATGGATGTTGTTTTAGCTACCCGGTTTGTGGTCATTTGTTATGCATTAATAGAAAACCAATACTTAGCCTTTGTGAGATGGCATGCCCGGATGTTTGTCTACCCCTATTGAGACAGAGTAAATCAGATTATTCCCCCTGGAATTGCCAAGGGGCAGACATGTAACCTACTCTTAGTCAATCACATGCTCTCTCCTTGGACTTTGAAACTTCAATGATTGACACAAGAGTGAAAAAAAATGGTTTATATGATTTTACCCCCAGGGCAGCATCCTGATCAGACTGTTCCTGTCTCTGTTTTGTTCCTATTCAGTTCTCAAGTTACTTTCTTTGGTCTTTCTCCAATTCTGTGAGCTTCTGACATCTTTCTAATAAAATTTATTTACATTGGCAAGAAAAAGAGAGTCCTAGGTTCCAATTCCACATTTTTTCAATGGTGTGACTTTAAGCAAGTATCTTCCCCTCTCTGAGTGACGGTTTATTCATCCATAAAACTCGAAGAGGGAATAAAGTATTTTGGAATAACTGAATTTTTATGCATTCTCCTATATTTCCCAGCCATCTCTACTGTTGTGCTGGAGTCATGAATATTTTTGGCCAGTGTCTGGGCACTTGAAGGACAAGACACCTACGAGTCCCTATATTGTCAAAATAATGTGTCCAGCAGAGTCCTGGGAAGTTCCCTGAATGGTTGGTTGAATGTCCTAGTGGAGATGAGACAGTAAGATGAGAACAGGGATGGAGTTGGATGGCCTTTGAATTTGGGGCTTGGCCCCAACTTTCTCTATTTCTGCCATAGCACCAAGCTACAAATGACTCATATACATAGGGAGTTAATTAACTTTGGTTTTGTGTGGAGAGGGACAAGTGAAAGAGATGGAGAGATTGGACTGGAGGACCAAAGGGGACCAGACAAATGAGTGTAGGTTGAGATCACATTGAAGAAAAACCTCAAAGATGAGCCTGAATAGCTTAGACTCTCTTCTTGGAACCTTAGCCATGCATGTGATGCCAATTTTTCACTCACTAGTTTTAGTATCCATTGACGAGTCTTCCTGATTCAATTTCTATCGTGCATGTTGTATAGAGATAACTTCCTATTTCCATCATTCTTAAGTGATCTAATTTATATAAACTCACATAAGCTTATAATTAGAAATCATTCTTTTCAAAATGAAAAGAATAGTTTTATCTAAAAAGGAATTTTGTCAAATATTTTATAATTTGAGGAACAACTCATTCTTTTCTTTAAAATTAGTTTTTAAATTTTGATAAACATGTCTTAATAGAACATTCTAAAGGGGTTCAGTTTGATATTTCCACACATGAATACAGCATGCACTGATCAAATCCAACCTCCCTTAATTTGTTGCCCACCCTACCCTTCCCAATCTCTATTAATCACTATATTGTATTCACATCAACTTTTTTTTAACCTTCCATCATTCTTTTCTTTCCAGCTTTATTGAGGCACAATGTATAACACAGTGTTTTGATATATGTATACATTGTGAAATAATTGTCACAAGCTAATTTATATATCTATTTGCTCACATAGTTTTTGTGTGTGAGTGCGTGTGTGTGTGTGTGTGTGTGTGTGGTAAGAAAATCTAAGATATAATCTCAGCATATTTCGAGTATATGACCTAGTATTGTTGACTATAGGTAGGTACTATGCTATATATTAGATCTCCAGAATTCATTTATCCTGCCTAACTTTGCACTTTTTGACCAATATCTCCCCATCCTCCTCTCCCCCCACCACCACACTTCTGGCAACCACCATTCTAAACCTATGAATTTGACTTTTTTAGATTCTACATATAAATGAGACCATCCAGTATTTGTCTTTGTGTCTGATTTATTTTGCTCAGCATAGTATCATTGAAGTCCATACATGTTGTTGCAAATGGCAGGATTTCCTGATTTTTAAATAGTATTGAATAATATTCAGTTGAGTACACATATCACATTTTCTTTACCCATCCATCTTTTGATATACATGTAGGTTGATCTGAGTTATTTTGAATAGTGCTGTAATGAACATGGGAATGCAGATATCTCTTAGATATACTGATTTCATTCCTTTGTAAATATATTCAAAAGTCAGATTGCTAGATCATATGGTAGTTCTATTTTTAATTTTTTGAGGACTATCCATACCATTTTCAGAAAAAAATGTTCAACATTAGCATACATCAGGGAAATGCAAATTAAAAATCACAATCACACCTGCTCAAATGGCTACTATCAAGAAAAATAACTTGCGTTGATGAGGATATGGAGAAAAGGAAACCATTGTACATGTTGGGGTGAATGTAAATTAGTATATCCATATAAATGTAAATTTAAACTGGCCTATGTCTATAAAAAGAAATCCTACCTAGAATCTGGCAGTAGTTGCACTGCACCCATGGATCGTTTGGGGAAAATGTGCATCTTTATAGTGTTATTCCTTCCACTCTATGAGAATGGCCTGCCCCCACATTTATTTAGGTCTTCTCATATTTCTTTCATCAGCATTTTTGGCATACAGATACTGTATGTATTTTGCAGTTTAGACCTTTTCTTTGTAATAGCTATAAATGGTATTGTTTTAAAAAATATTTTTAGTTATAGATGGGCACAATACCTTTATTTTGTTTATTTAGTGTTTTTATGTGGTACTGGGGATTGAACCCAGGGCCTCATGCATGCTATGCAAATGTTCTACCACTGAGCCAAAACCCCAGCCCAATAGTATTGCTTTTAATTCCCATTTCCACATACTTGTTAGTAAATAGACAAGTGATGGATTTTTGTGCTAAAATTAACAAGGTGCGGTGGTGCAGACCTGTAATCCCAGTGGCTTTGGAGGCTGAAGCAGGAGGATCACAAGTTCAAAGCCAGCCTCAGCAACTTAGTGAAGCCATAAGCAACTTAGTGAGATACTGTCTCTAAATAAAATTAAAATGGGCTGGGGATGTGGCTTAGTGGTTAAGTGTCCCTGGGTTCAATCTCTGGTACCAAAATAAATAAATAAACAAACAAATAAATAAAATTTTAAAGATGAACTTGCTAACGTCATTTATTAGCTCTATGAGACATTTTTTTTGGTAGAATTCTTGTGATTTTTCTCCTAGACAATCAGATTATCTGTAAATAAGGACAGTTTTGTTTCTTCATTACCCATCTGTACGCTTTTTGTATTGGGAGGGACATGGTTCTTGTTGCACTAGCTAGAATTTCCAGTACTATGTTAAATGAGAATAATGAGAACAGATAACCTTATATATTGTTGATAAAGTGGAAATACTTCAGAATTTCACCATTTTAAGTATAACCTTAACTATAGGTGTTTTGTGGATCCTCCTTATGAATCTGAGGAAGTGTCCCCCTATTCCTAGTTTGCTGAGAGTTTTTATTATTGTTGTTGAGTCTTGTTGCACTTTTTTTATATCAGTAGATACAATAGTATGATTTTTCTTTTTTAGCCTTTTTGTGAGTTTTTTACTGTGGCAAAATACACATAACATAAACTTTAGCATCTTCACTATTTTTAATAGTTCAATGGTGCTAATATATCCACTTTGTTGTGCAGCCTGTCCCCAGAACTTGTTCATCTTGCAAAACTAAAATTCTATATCCAATAAACAACTCCTCATTTACCCTTCTCTAATGCATGGAAACTATAATTTATTTTCTGTATCCATGAATTTCACTATTCTAGATACCTCATAAGTTGTATTTTACAGTATTTTTATTCCTGGAACTGGATTTTTTCACTTAGCACAATGTCCTCCAAGTTCATTCATGTTATTGAATGGCATGATTTTGTTCTTTGTAAAGCGGAATATTAGTCATTATTTAAAAAGTAGGATATTAATTCATTGTATTTTTAAGACTGCACAATACTCTTTCATGAATGTACCACATTTTTATCCATTTATCTGTCACTCATATTTGGATTTCTTCAACCTCTTAACCACTGTTGCAAATAGTGGTACAATGAACATGTATGTGTAAATATCTCTTTGAGACCCTGATTTCCTTTAGGATATATAACCAGGAGTGAGAATGCTGAATCACATGGTAGTTTTATTTTTAATTCTTTGAGGAGACACCAAACCATTTTCCATAGTGGTTGTACCATTTTTTTTTATTGTAAACAAATGGGGTACAACTTGTTTCTCTGGTTGTACATGAAGTAGAGGCATACCATTTGTGTAATCATAAATTTACATAGGGTAATGGGGTTTGATTTATTCTTTATTTTTTCCTCCCCCCCACCCCTCCCACCCCTCTTTTCCCTCCTTCCTCAATTCTTGCTCCCTCCCGCCCCCCATTATGCATCATCATCCGCTTATCAGCAAGATATTTAATCCTTTGGTTTTTTGAGATTGGCTCATCTCACCTAGCATGATATTCTCCAATTTCATCCATTTGCCTACAAATGCCATAATTTTATTATTCTTTATGGTTGAGTAATATTCCATTGTATATATATACCACAGTTTCTTTATCCATTCATCAATTGAAGGACATCTAGGTTGGTTCCACAATCTGGCTATTGTGAATTGAGCAGCTATGAACATTGATGTGGCTGTATCTCTGTAGTATGCTGATTTTAAGTCTTTTGGGTATAGGCCGAGGAGTGGGATAGCTGGGTCAAATGGTAGGTCCATTCCAAGTTTTCTAAGGAATCTCCACACTGCTTTCCAGAGTGGCTGCACTAATTTGCAGTCCTACCAGCAATATATGAGTGTACCTTTTTCCCCACATCCTCTCCAACACCTATTGTTGCTTGTATTCTTGATAATCGCCATTCTAATTGGGGTGAGATGGAATCTTAGTGTAGTTTTGATTTGCATTTCTCTTATTACTAGAGATGTTGAACATTTTTTCATATGTTTATTGATTGCTTGTACATCTTCTTCTGTGAAGTGTCTGTTCATATCCTTAGCCCATTTGTTGATTAGGTTATTTGTATTCTTGGTGTAGAGTTTTTTGAGTTCTTTATAGATTCTGGAGATTAGTGCTCTATCTGAAGTATGATTGGCAAAGATATTCTCCCACTTTGTAGGCTCTTTCTTCACATTACTGATAGTTTCCTTTGCTGAGAGAAAGCTTTTTAGTTTGAATCTATCCCAGTTATTGATTCTTGCTTTTATTTCTTGTGCTATGGGAGTCCTGTTGAGGAAGTCTGGTCCTAGCCCGACATGTTGAAGATCGGGACCTACTTTTTCTTCTATAATCTGCAGAGTCTCTGGTCTGATTCCAAGGTCCTTAATCCACTTTGAGTTGAGTTTTGTGCAGGGTGAGAGATATGGGTTTAGTTTCATTCTGTTGCATATGGATTTCCAATTCTCCCAGCACCATTTGTTGAAGAGGCTATCTTTTCTCCATTGCATATTTTTGGCACCTTTGTCTAGTATTAGAAAGTTGTATTTATTTGGGTTTGTGTCCATTTGGGTTTGTACCATTGATCTACCTGTCTATTTTGGTACCAGTACCATGCCGTCTTTGTTACTATTGCTTTGTAATAAAGTTGAAGTTCGGGTATTGCGATACCCCCTGCTTCATTTTTCCTGCGAAGGATTGCTTTAGCTATTCTGGGTTTCTTATTCTTCCAGATGAATTTCATGATTGCTTGCTCTATTTCTGTAAGGTACGTCATTGGGATTTTAATTGGGATGGCATTGAATCTGTATAGCACTTTTGGTAGTATGGCCATTTTGACAATATTAATTCGGCCTATCCAAGAACATGGGAGATCTTTCTATCTTCTAAGGTTTTCTTTAATATCTTTCTTTAGTGTTCTGTAGTTCTCATTGTAGAGATCTTTCACCTGTTTTGTGAGATTGATTCCCAAGTATTTTATTTTTTTCGATGCTATGGTGAATGGGGTAGTTTTCATAATTTCTCTTTCTGAGGATTCATCACTTATGTATAAAAATGCATTGGATTTATGAGCATTGATCTTGTAACCTGCCACTTTACTGAATTCACTTATGAGTTCTAACAGTTTTCTGGTGGAATTTCCTGGTTCCTCTAAGTATATAATCATATCATCCGCAAATAGGGATAGTTTGAGTTCTTCTTTTCCTATTCGTATTCCTTTAATTTCCTTGGTCTGTCTAATTGCTCTGGCTAGAGCCTCAAGAACGATATTGAATAGGAGTGGTGAAAGAGGGCATCCCTGTCTTGTTCCAGTTTTTAGGGGGAATGCTTTCAGTTTTTCACCGTTTAGAATATTAGCCATGGGCTTAGCATAGATGGCCTTTACAATGTTAAGGAATGTTCCCTATTTTTTATAGTGTTTTGAGCATGAAGAGGTGTTGTATTTTATCAAATGCTTTTTCTGCATCTATTGAAATAATCATGTGATTCTTGACTTTAAGTCTATTGATATGGTGAATTACATTTATTGATTTCCGGATGTTGAACCAACCTTGCATCCCTGGGATAAAACCCACTTGATCGTGTTGCACTATCTTTTTAATATATTTTTGTATGCGATTTGCTAAAATTTTATTGAGAATTTTTGCGTCAATGTTCATTAATGATATCGGTCTGAAATTTTCTTTCCTCGATTTGTCTCTGTCTGGCTTGGGTATCAGGGTAATATTGGTTTCATAGAATGAGTTTTGGAGGGTACCCTCCTCTTCTATTTCATGGAATACTTTGAGAAGTATTGGAATGAGCTCTTCTTTAAAGATTTTGTAGAACTCGGCTGAGAACCCATCTGGTCCTGGACTTTTCTTTGTTGGTAGGCTTTTGATGACCTCTTCTACTTCATTACTTGAAATTGTTCTATTTAAATTGTGTATGTCTTCCTCGTTCAATTTAGGCAATTCATATGTCTCTAGAAACCTATTGATGTCTTCGAAATTTTCTATTTGGTTAGAATATAGATTTTCAAAATAGCTTCTAATTATGTTTTGTATTTCAATCGTGTCTGTTGTGATATTTCCTTGTTCATTCCGAATTTTGGTGATTTGGGTTTTCTCTCGTCTTCTCTTTGTTAGAGTGGCTAAGGGTTTATCAATTTTGTTTATTTTTTCAAAGAACCAACTATTTGTTTTGTCAATTTTTTGTATAGTTTCTTTTGTTTCAATTTCGTTGATTTCAGCTCTGAGTTTAACTATTTCCTGTCTTCTACTACTTTTGGTTTTGGTCTGTTCTTCTTTTTCTAGGGCTTTGAGCTGTAGTGTTAGGTTGTTTATTTGTTGATTTTTACTGCTTTTATTGAATGCGCTCCATGAAATAAATTTTCCTCTAAGTACTGCTTTCATAGTGTCCCAAAGATTTTGATATGATGTTTCTTTGTTCTCATTTACCTCTAAGAATTTTTTAATTTCCTTCCTAATATCTTCTGTTATCCATTCATCATGTAATAGCATATTGTTTAATCTCCAGGTGTTGGAGTAGCTTCTGTTTTTTACTCTTTCATTTATTTCTAACTTCAATCCATTATGATCTGAAAGAATACAAGGTAGTGTCTCTATCTTCTTGTATTTGCTTACATTAGCTTTGTGGCGTAATATATGGTCTATTTTAGAGAAGGATCCATGTGCTGCTGAGAAGAAAGTGTATTCGCTCTTGGTTGGATGGCATATTCTATAAATGTCCGTTAAGTCTAAATTATTGATTGTGTTATTGAGATCTATGGTTTCTTTGTTCAATTTTTGTTTGGAAGATCTGTCCAGTGGTGAGAGAGGCGTGTTAAAATCACCTAGTATTATTGTGTTATGGTCTATTTGGTTTCTGAAATTGAGAAGGATTTGTTTGACATACATGGATGAGCCACTGTTTGGGGCATAGATGTTTATGATTGTTATGTCTTGCTGATTTATGTTTCCCTTAAGCAGTATGTAATGTCCTTCTTTATCCCTTCTGACTAGTTTTGACTTGAGGTCCACATTATCTGAAATGAGGATGGATACCCCAGCTTTTTTGCTGAGTCCATGTGCATGGTATGTTTTCCCCCATCCTTTCACCTTTAGTCTATGGGTATCTCTTTCTACGAGGTGAGTCTCTTGCAGGCAACATATTGTTGGATCTTTCTTTTTGATCCAATCTGCCAGTCTATGTCTTTTGATTGATGAGTTCAGGCCATTAATATTCAGGGTTATTATTGAGATATGATTAGTATTCCCGGTCATTTGGTTCATTTTATTTATTTATTTATTTATTTATTTTGAGACGACTTGGTTCTTCCTTTATTTGACAATTCCTTTAGGATAGTTCCTCCCATTGCTGATTTGTTTCTTTGTTTTTCATCTCTTCCTCGTGGAATATTTTGCTGAGAATGTTCTGTAATGCTGGCTTTCTTTTTGTAAATTCTTTTAGCTTTTGTTTATCATGGAAGGATTTTATTTCATCATCAAATTTGCTGGATATAAGATTCTTGGTTGGCATCCATTTTCTTTCAGGGCTTGAAAAATGTTGTTCCAGGCCCTTCTAGCTTTTAGGGTCTGGATTGAAAAATCTGCTGATATCCGTATTGGTTTCCCCCTGAATGTAATTTGATTCCTCTCTCTTGCGGCCTTTAAAATTCTGTCTTTATTTTGTATGTTGGGCATTTTCATTATAATGTGCCTTGGTGTGGGTCTGTTGTAATTTTGTATATTTGGAGTCCTATAAGCCTCTTGAACTTGATCTTCCATTTCATTCTTCAGATTTGGGAAATTTTCTGATAGTATTTCATTGAATAGATTGTTCATTCCTTTGGTCTGTTTCTCTAAGCCTTCCTCAATTCCAATAATTCTTAAATTTGACCTCTTCATGATATCCCATAGTTCTTGGAGATTCTGTTCATGATTTCTTACCATCTTCTCTGTTTGTTCAACTTTCTTTTCAAGGTTAAATATTTTATCTTCAATGTCTGATGTTCTGTCTTCCAGGTGTTCTATTCTATTGGTTATGCTTTCTATGGAGTTCTTAATTTGGTTTATTGTTTCCTTCATTTCAAGTATTTCTGTTTGTTTTTTTTTCAATATCTCTAACTCTTTATTGAAATGATCTTTTGCTTCCTGTATTTGCTCTTTTAACTGTCGATTGGTGCGATCATTCAGTGCCTGCATTTGCTCTTGCATCTCGTCATTTGCTTCCCTGAGCATTTTAATTATGTACATTCTGAACTCCCTTTCTGTCATTTCTTCTGCCATGCTGTCGTTGGGTTTCATTGATGTAACATCTAGATTTGTTTGCAGCATTTTCTTTCCTTGTTTTCTCATACTGTTCAGGTATCAGTTGACCGCTGTGATATTGCAGATTTCCTCTAATGTCTTATAATATCCCTGAAGATTTCTATTATATTCCGTCTTAGTCTTCAGTAGCCTGAAGTCTTGGAGGAAGTTGATAATGCAGTGCTCCACAAGGGAGCTGACTCCCTAGGGGTGGTGGCCTTCCGGTGGGGTATATTCCCTGCTAGTGGGCAGAGGTACCTTCACTTGCTGATGAATGGTCATCCAAAAGGGAAGTAGGATGTGGGCTGATGCAAGACCAGTTTGGGCCTGTGTCTCTGATTTTACAGTCCTTTTGGGAGAACCTCACCCGACAGGGAGGAGTCACCCGGTGGGGAGGTCTCGCTGGTCGGTTTTCCTCCCAGAGGTTCCGTTCAATTCACAACTACCGCCTGGGCTGGGCAGCCTTCTTCTGCAATGTTCCCAGGGACCCGGACCTACCTCCTGGGCCTGGAAGCCTCACCCTTCGCAAACGAATCTCCTTTGGCTGCCTCTCCTCAGAGAAGCTGCCTGCAGTCCTGGAGCCTTCGCTCCGCCCCTCAGTTTGTCTGTGGGGCTCTTCCACCAAGAAGCCGTCTAGGACCCTGCTCTGCACTTTTCGCCTGGCTATGCGGCCCCTCCTCTGAGCAGCCACCTGGAGCCCCTTACAGTCGCTCCGAGTCCCAGTGACCCGCCACACGCCTTTTCCTCCGGAAGCCACCTATTGTTCCGTGCGGTCGCTCTAAGTCCAAGTGACCCACCACGCACCTCTTTCTCCACCAGGCAGTCACCCAGAGATCTGGTGCCTCACGAGTCCCAAGAACTCACTGTGCACCTTCTTGTCCCGACTGCCACCCGTAGCCCTGGTGCAGTCACTTCGAGCCCAAGCACCCCGCCGCGCTCCTCCTCCTTCTCCAGACAACCCCCCTGTGTTCAGGAGTGGATGCTCTGGGACCAAACCACTCACCACGCTGTTCCACCGGATAGCCGCCCAGAGCCCTGGCGCAGCTGCTCCAATTCCAAGCGACGTGCCAAGCCCGTATTTCTCCTTCTCCTCTGGGCAGCCCCCTGTGTTCAGGGATGGTCGCTTTCAGTCCAAACAGCTCACCGAGCACCTTTTCCTTTGGGCAGCCTCCCAGAGCCCGGGTGGGTTGCGCCGAGTCCAAGCGCTGTGGTGAACAGCCACCTCTCCAATGCTCACAGTTGTCTGCGATCACTGCTCCGGCGGGGGGAGGGGCATCTCGACGGCAGCTCTACTTCAGAAAGTTCCCTGCTTTCAGGGCTACCACCCCTTCCGGGGCGCCTGCCCAGTGGGAAACACTCACCCGGCTGCTTTGAGTTGGTCCCAAGTCTCTCAATATCTCCTCTTCTTGTGTCCTGAGTCCACGCTGCTCCTCCGGATAGCCGCCCGGAGCCCTGGCGCAGCTGCTCCAAGTCCAAGCGACATGCCGAGCCCGTATTTCTCCTTCTCCTCTGGGCAGCCCCCTGTGTTCAGGGGTGGTCACTTTCAGTCCAAACAGCTCACCAAGCACCTACTCCTTTGGGCAGCCTCCCAGAGCCTGGGTGGGTTGCGCTGAGTCCAAACGCTGTGGTGAACAGCCACCTCTCCAATGCTCCCAGTTGTCTGCGATCACTGCTCTGGCGGGGGGAAGGGCACCTCGCCGGCAGCTCTACTTCGCAAAGATCCCTGCTTTCGGGGCTACCGCCCCGTCCGGGACGCCTGCCCAGTGGGAGGCACTCACCCGGCTGCTTTGAGTTGGTCCCAAGTCTCTCTATATCTCCTCTTCTTGAGTCCTGAGTCCTGGAGCAACACGAAACGCAGCCACCCTCTAGTCCGCCATCTTGAATCCCCCCCAGAATTTATCTTTAAATGAGAAAAAAATACATAGAGTTTTTTTTTTTTTTTTTTTTTTTTTAGTTGTAGATGTAGTTTATTTATGTGGTGCCAAGAATCGAACACAGTACCTCATACATGTGGGGCAAGTTCTCTACCACTGAGCTACAATCCCAGCCCACATGGAGTTTTTTAAAAAGTCTTTTAACAAGCTACCTTGGGAGCTTAATTCAAAAATAGAAGTCAATATACTAAAACAGATATTTCAACGTAGCTCCAAAAATCTTTATAAATACAGTGATTTAGAAGGATGATCCTGGTCCAGAAGTGTTATTCCTTGTGTATCTACTTTACATGTGCATGCCTTAGTTGTCAAAATCATCTCAGCAATTTCCTCCTGGGTAGTGGTCATAGCCACCCTGGCTTCTGCCACTATAGTGTTGGGACCATCTGTGTCCATATTCATAACTTCCAGGTCGACTGTCGTACCTGCCACTCCCATAGTCCTGGTCCCCATCACCTCTAGAATACCTGCCCCCACCCCCTTTGGTGCCCTAGGCAGACTTGCCTGGATTGTCCACATGGATCTGTTGACCATCCAGGGACTCTCCATTCATAGCTTTCATGGCACCTGTGGCATGTTCTGGGTTGGTGATGGTGATGATGAAGCCAAATCTCTGGGATCGCCGAGCCTTCTGGACTTTGACAACAACCACCTCAGAAATAGGCCCAAAGCTGCTGAAGTGGTCTTTCAGCGCCTGCTCATCAGTATTGAGGATGTGTCCTCCTACAGAGAGCTTCCCTTTTTCACATGGCAGTGAATTTGAGTCCTGAAAATTTGAAAAGTAAAAAGTCCGAGAGATAGCAAGCTCTGAAGAGCAGGGAGAATAGGGTGAGTTATGGGATTTCTTTATGTATTCTGTTAATCCTTTATTAGATATATGATTTGCAAATATCTTCTTGCATTTGATAAGTTGTCCTTTCACTCTGCTTATTTTGTTCTTTGTTGCACAAAAGTGTTTATGTTTGATGTAGTACCATTTGACTATTCTTGATTTTGTTACCTGTACTTGTAGTGTCATAACCAAAAATTAATTGCCAAACACAATGCCATGACATTTTTCTCCTATCTTTTCTTCTAGGAATTTTATACCTTTGAGTCTTACTTTTAAATACATTTGAGATCATTTTTGTTTGTGGTGTATAAGGGTTCAATCTCATTTACTTGCATATGAATATCCAGTTTCCCCAACACCATTTGTTGAAGAAACTGTCTTTTCTCCAGTGAGCAAACTTACCACACTTGTTAAAGTTGAGTTAGCCAAGTATATGAAGATTTAACTCAGACTCTCTATTTCATTAGTCTATATGTCTATCTTTATGCCTGTACCATACTGTTCTGATTATTATAGCTTTGTTATAAGTTTTGGAATCAGGAAGGGTGAGTTTCCATCTTTATTCTTCTTTTCCCAATTGTTTTGGCTACTCAGAGTCCTTTGGAATTCTACATGTAATTTAGTTTTTTCTATTTCTGCAAAAATGCTGTTGGGATTACATTGCATCTATAAATAACTTTGAGTAATATTGATATCCTCACAATAATCAGTATTGACTTTTAATCCACACAGAAAATCTTTCCATTTGTTTATGTCTTCTTTAATATTTTAGCAATTATTTTTAGATTTCTTTCATCTCCTTGTTTAGGTCTATTCCTAAATATTTTACTTCTTATTTAATTATATTGTAAATGGAATTGTTTCTTAATTTCTTTTTTGAATTGTTTATTGCTATTGTATAAAAATGCAACTGATTTTTGTGGGTTGATTACATATCCTGTAATTTTGCTGAGTAGATAGCGATCTGTCTAGAACAGTCATTCTTGTCTTATTCCTGATCTTAAAGGGAAGTAGTTGGCTCATAAAATTAGCTTGTAAGTGTTTCTATTCTTATATATCTGTAAGAGATTGTGTAAAAACATTATTAATTGTTTAAATATTTGCTTATATTCTCATGTGAAGCCATCTGGGCCTGTATTTTCTTTTTCAGGAGTCTTTAAGTAATACATAATTTTCTTCAATCACTATGTATCTCTTTTAAATTTTTTTTTGTAGATGGACAGTATGCCTTTATTTTTATGTGTTGCAAAGGATTGAACCCAGTGCCTTACATGTGCTAGGCAGGTGCTCTGCCACTGAGCTACAGACAGCCCTAGCCCTATATCTCTTTATTCCTGGTTGAATTTTGGTATCTCTTATTCTTCCAAGATTTTGTCCAGTTCTAATTTATACATTTTTATGAGCACTTGGTTATTTGTTGCATTTTCTGTAATCATTTTTACAGTTGAAGTGTAAAAAGGTGATATTTCTTATTTCATTCTTAATATCTATTATTTATCTTTTAATTTTGTCAACTTTAGTAAAGTTTCATCATTTATTGATAGTTCAAAAGCAGTAGATTTTGATGCACTGATTTTCTAGATCTTTTCCAGTTTTTAATATTATTGTTTATTATTGTAGAAAACAATAATAAAGATTCTTATCTTTATTATTTCCTGTCTTCTACTTGTTTTATGTTTACTTTCTTCTTTTTCTAGTTGCTTGAGATAAAAAATTAGATCATTGATTTTAAGCCTTTACTGTTTTTGAAAATATTTATTTATTTATTTATTTATTTATTTATTTATTTTATTTATTTATTTATATGTGGTGCTGAGGATTGAACCCAGCGCCTCACATGTGCTAGGCAAGCCCTCTATTACTGAGCTATAACTCCAGCTCAATCTTTTCCTCTTTTTAATGCAAACATTTAGAGTTATATACAACTTCCCATTCTTCACTGTTTTATTGTGTTGCACATACATTGATTCTTTTAACTTCATTTTCATTCAGTTCTATGTATATTTTAAAACTTCTGTTGAGAATTTTTTGATCCACTGACTATGCAGAAGTATGTTGTTTAATTTTAAATAATTATCTCATGTTGGTTTATTGTATTGTTTACTTCTTCCACATCCTTGTAGATGTTTTGTCTTATAGTTGTATCTATTGCTGAGAGTGCACTCTTGAAGTCCCCTAGTATAATTTTGCATTTCTCTATTTCTCCTTTATGCTCTAACAGTTTTTTGAGGCTTCATTTGTTTGAAGCATATGCATTTAGGATCTTAATTTCTTCCTGGTGATGGACACTTTATCATTAAGTAGTATTCCACCACATCACTAGTAATTTCCTTTGTTTTCTTTTCTATTTTATCTGATAGTAACATCAATATGCTTGCTTTCTTTTTATAAATTTATGCATTATATGTCACTTTTCATTCTTTACTTTCACCCTAAATATATCTTTGAATTTCAAGTAAGTTTCCTTTTTTCTTTATAAGTCATTTGGTTTTATTTTTTACTTTTTAATAAATTGTATTATATTTAATGTATACACCATGATGTTATGGGACACATATAGCTAGCAAAATGGTTACTAGTGAAACAAATTAACATATACATAATGTCAAATAGTTTCCCATTTTTCTGGGTGTTAGTGACAAAAATGGCTAAAATCTGTTAATTTAACAAAAATTTCAAATACAGTATTAATAGTTATAGTTCTCATTGTATATTAAGTCTGCAGACATGTTCCTTCCTCATATTTTTCACTTTGCATCCCATGGCCTACATACATGGCCTAATTTCCCCATCCCTGACCCTGTCTTTTGTATTTTTTAAAATTCTCTCTATATATACATTTGACTTTGATAAAATTACACATATCAGTAATGCATTATTTTTCTTCCTGTTCTTGGCTTATTTCACTTAGCACAGGGTCTCCAAGGTTCAGTCACAGTTGTAGCAAATGGCAGGTTCTCTTTTTTTAAGACTGAATAATACTCATATACTTTATCCATTTGTCTATTGACAGTCACTAAATTTGTTTTCACATTTCTGCTATTGTAAATAATGCTGCAAGGAACATAGGAGTACAAACATATTTACAGGGTGGCAATTTCATTTCCTTTGGGTATATAACCAGAAGACATTTTGCTGGGTCATAAGGTCATTCCATTTTTAATTTCTTTAGGAACCTCCATATTGTTTTCTAAACTCCTACCAACAGTGTACAAAGGTTTCCTTTTCTCCACACTTTTTCCATCATTTGTTATCTCTTGTCTTTTTGATACTAACCCTTCTTACAGGTGTGAGGTGATATCTCATTGTGAGTTTAATGTACATTTCCCTGATAATTAGCAATGCTGAGCACTTTTTCATATACCTTTTGGCCATTTCTGTGTCTTCCTTGGAGAAATGTCTATTCAGGTGCTTTGCCCAGTCTTTAATCAGTTTACTTGTTTTTCTGCTGTTGCTTGTATGGGCTTTTTGTACATTTTGGATATTAATCCTTTTTCAAATATATGGTTTACATATATTTTCCCCAAATCCATAAGTTGCCTCTTCATTTATTATACCAGAGTGGTAAGATGAGCCAGTGCTGACTATGATAGCTGGACTTCAATTTATTGTCCTGTCTTTTTTGTCACTGGGGATTTGGGGCTCTGTCCACCAGGGCTCAACTGATGGTAAAATGTAGAATTAGAGAAGTAAAGAGAACCCTGCTTCATTTTTGTACATGAGCCTGTGCTTCTCCCCAGCTAAACCTGAGGGCTCTTCATTGAGAGGCACTGGTAACTGGTCCAGTGGACAACAAAACAGTTCCTCGTGTCTATGTCTCCTTAGGGGAAAGACCTTGGAATGAACATAATGACAGTACCATGTAGAGTAGGAGAGGGGCATTCTTGTGTCCTCTGGATAAATACTAGCCCTACACTGTTACATTCTCCTTCATAATGACACATATACTGATGTCTCTCACTGCCTCAAATGGTGTACATACGCAGCCAAATGTCATAACTCACCCTGAAAAGTCACATGTATCCATTCAAATAAATCTTTCTTCAGTTGTTGATCTGCCACCATAGACACAGACAGCACTGAATGTTTGCAGGCATGATTAGTGGACTCTGTTTATGAATAGGTAAGTTTCTGTAATTCTTGAAATTTCAACCATTTTCAGAGTCATCTTTTCCTCCCTATTCTTCTTTCTGCTTTGTCTCCATTTGTTCCTTGAAATTTCTTTCCTATTTGGCCTTTCTGGCACCTGCTCTCATTTTTCAGTTCTTATGAGAAGGTCACCAGTGTCCTTCTGCCTTCCTAAGGCTATGGTGATGCAAAAACAAGTCTGCCAGCCACCTGAATAGGAAGACTGACTATGGTGGTGGTGGGGACTGATGGGAGGTCTCCTGAATTCTAGTAGTTTTCCAACTCTTTTCCCCTTTCGTGTTTCTTGCAGCATTCTCACGCTGTTAAACCAGTTTCTGGTTCTTATTATTGAAGTAAACAAGTTGTTCTCATTTAGACAGTGTTTTTATCTGTTGGTAGGTTGACCTTGACATTTACACTGTCCAAACAGCAAAACACCTACAAGGCAGAGCTGCTGGTTTCTGCTATTTCTCAATTGTCTTAATTACAATTAGAATTGGACACTTTAGTTCATCTTTTATAACTACTCCCATATCTCTAATTATTGGCTTTTATTCACACACGTCATTTTGTGTACCTCACCTTTTACAATTTTCTTTAAATATGAAACACACTCTTGTCCTTTTGAGAAATAACTTTCAGCTCTCAGTAAGTTAAGTATTTGAAATTCTGTCCTGTAACATCGCTACCATTTTTGCTTGTACGAAAATTACATACTTGAAGGCTCACATTCACTGTTAATATAAGCATAGTCAAATATGATGAATAAGTTATCTATTTGGCAGTTAGTTTTCAAATATGTCCCCATATGATGCAGATAGTCTGCTTTATAATCTCTGTAATCAGTCCTCAATTGTCTAAGATGATTTGTCTACTGCTGTTTTGAAAATAAAATCTCTGTTCCCACAGTCTTTAGTACAGTTGCATTCCTCTGCCATCACCGAATAAATCCACTACTCAAATCAAACCCACATCACATGGTGCCATCACTCAAATTAATCCTTAAAATAAGTATTCCCTAATATGTGGTCAGGAAATAGGAGTAGAAGAAACTCACGATAAGGCTAAGATTGGTGCAATAAAGTCGTTTCAGGATGGGAGGGACTTTCTATTTTAATTTATTTAAACACTCAAAATCTTGCCTAAAATACTCCTTATCAGTTTGTGTTAACAATCCTGGCTCCCGGTGAATTATAACACAAGATGTAACTTAAGAAACATTTAACTCTATTTTGTATCTTTGCACTAAGAATACCTTGTCTAATTGTTAAGAGTTGTTAATACTTATTTGTGCCAGGGGAATAATTTTATCATGACTCCTGAATTTAAGTTCCCTATTTAGTAGATTCATTTTTATTTCACCAATTAAAAATATCAGTATGAATATCTTCCTGAGAGAGGATTAAATAACATCCCAGCATCCCAGAAAAGGGCATGGGTACTTCATCATGAAATATTCAAAATATTCCCAACAGAAACACTTTAGCAATGACAAATGCAGTAGTTAATGTGATGCACTAAGTGAGAAAAGAGGTATCTACCACTCTTGTCCATTCCATAAAGTTTTGTCAGCATCAGGTTTGTAAAAGCATGCTCCTGCTAAAACTCTTTCAACATCTCATGCACGTTAAATATAAAACTAAGTTGTGTGACTTTTGAAGACTTGCTACAATTTGATCATACTACCTTAACAACTCCATGTCTCTTCTTGTTCTCCTGAGAGTCATCACTCCCCCTTAAAACACCCACATCAACACAGAACTCTCTGTCCTTTTCTATCTCACAAATGTATTCTCCCCTAAAGTCTCGGACTGTGCCTATTCTTGGTGATTTGCTCTGTGTTCCTTGCAGCCAATCTGGTGCTTGACTGTCCCAAATTGTCAGTTCTTTTTCATTGTTCACTCTGGAACCTGGCGGGGGGTGGGGAACCACAGTGCTGCCCTTGGGTGGGGCAGGAAAGATCACCCTCCAAGTAGTGCTGCTCCAGCATGGGTTGGCCGTGGAACAAAGGATCTTTCACTTATTTTTCCTGTATGGGCCCTCTCTTTGGAAACATTATATCTTTGGTTTCTAAATATCTCCAAATTGGGGAACTCGACTTATCTCAACACCCCAAACACGGAAAACTTTATTAGGAACATCTCAAGTTGAGAGCCTCGCACTCTGATTCTTTTTGTTCTAATGTGAATTTCCCCTGGTCCCAGTTTTTTGATCCTGTGTTTCTAATCTTCCATGTTTTCTTAAGGCTCTCCAATTCTCTGTGGAAGGTGTTGGGGCTCAAAATTTAAGTCAGGGTACTAGACAAGTAACCTCAGTACCCTGCAGAGCAGTTTCTGTGATAGATGAGGGGCGAGCCCACTACCCTGTTCCTTTCCCTCCCCATGCTCACCTGGCCTGCTGGATAGTCTAAGCCACTTTCTTATCCCCTAATTAGATGATAGGAGAGGTGCCAGGGTTGCATCAGAGATATGAGATGCCCTTGTTTTGGTAGTCTATTGTTCTGCCTCTGAAAACCCAATGCTAACTGATTTTTAGTCCCAGCACTAGGGCAGAAAAACAGGAAAGAGGAAGAAGGAAAGTTTAGATTTAGCAATGAACTAGAACAGGGTTTTTACATTACTCCCCAGACAATGCTGTGCCTTAATTTTCTTCAATATATGTAAACTGAGAAATAGAAAAATGAAAAAGATAACTGATCACACCAAAATTATACATCCTATGTATGGTATATACATACATTTAAAAAATGAGTGTGAATTACAAGTTTTTTTCATGATGAATGAAGACTGAGGAAGCTAGTCATCAGCAGAGCAGCACTATAAGCCATACTAATAAAGTACTTCAGGATGAAGCAAAATGAAATCCAAAGGAAATTTTATCTACAATGAGGAATAAAGAGCACCAGAAATGCTAAGTATAAAATGTTATCTTTAATTCTACTTAATTAAAAGGAGAAGTGATTATTTAAAGCAAAAAAGACATTGTTTTGGTGTCTATAATGTGTTAAGAAAAAAATATATCACTGCAACCACACAATTGAGAGAAATGAATGGATTTCTACTATTGTAAATGTATTAATTTTATGTGGAATGATAAATATCCACTCTACTACACTGTGATACATTAATGTTGCATGTGGTAACCTTTAAGCAACCACTAAAAATAATACAAAAATTATAGCTATAATATATTAAGGTGAAATACTTTAACCCAAATAAGTTAGTAATATGAAACAGGGAAATAATAAACAAATGTGCAAAAAGTGAATACAAATAGCAAATGATATACTTAAACCCAATCACAAATTTAATTTTATTCAACAGAAATAGACAAACACTTTAATAAAAAAAAACAGATATTATTAGATGGGTTAAAAAAGCAATACCAAACTATTTGTTGACTAAAAGAGAAGCACTTAAAGGCTTGAATATCTTGAAAATAGAATGACTGGAAGGCAAAATGTAAATCTAAGAATAATGTGGCTATATAAATATAAGTCAAACTGACTTCAAGAAAAAGAATATCACAAGAGAGAAAGTGAGTAGTCATGAATAAAGTCTTCTTGCTATGTTATAAAAAACAGATAAACTTCATAAAGTTAGCAGGTTAATAAATAATGACATTAAATATGTATGCACCTAAAATCAGTTCTCTGAAATTCAGGAAGCAAATGCAGACAGATTTAAAGAAAGATACATTCACAATACATTGATGATTTTGACCCCCCTCAGTAATTAATTGAAGAATAAAACAAAAAAATAAGTAAGGAGTTAGAATATTTGAATGATGCTATTATCCAAATTAAACTATTTGACATTTTATAGAGCACTACACCCAACAACTGCAGAATTCTTACTATTTTCAAGGGCACATGTCATTCTCACAAATGTTGACTCTATTATAGTCTGTGAAACATGTGTCCAAAAATATCAAAATTCTGAAATCTTACACAATATATTCTCTGCCCCCCCGCAATTAACAATCTTTAAACATGAAATATCTAGAAATACCTATAATCCCCCAAATAGTTATAAATGAAATAATGTGCTCCTGAACAAAACATTAATCAAAGATGAAATCACAAGGGAAAATGACTGTATCCTATGTAATCACAACATAGCAAAATACAAGATCAGTGCATAAAGAAAAACTTATATTGAAAATCATAAAGTCTCATCAGTTACCTACATTTGTAAAGGTTTTTTTTTAGTTGTAGGTGGACACCTTTATTTTTATTTATTTATTTTTATGTGGTGCTGAGGATAGAACCCAGCACCTCACATGTGCTAGGTGAGCGCTCTACCACTGAGCCACAACCCCAGCCCCAGTTACCTAAATTTTCATCTTCAAAAGCTAGCAAAAGGAGAACAAATTAAGTACAAGTAGAAGGAATGAAATAATGACAAGAACAGAAACAATTAGACTAGAAAACAGACCAAGAATATAAAAAAAATTAATGAAGTCAAAGTTTGTTCTTTAAGTAGATTAATAAAATTTATAATTTCCTAGCGAGACTGACCAAGAAATAGAGAAAAGCTCAAAATGTCTAAAACAGGCATAAGTGTGTATATGTTCCTACAGATCTTATAGATATTAAAAGTTAAATCTGGGCTGGGGTTGTGGCTCAGTGGTAGAGCGCTTGCCTAGCATGTGTGGGGCACTGGGTTTGATTCTCAGCACCACATATAAATAAATGAATAAAGTAAAGGTCTATCAATATCTAAAAGAATATAAAAACTAAATCCGTGTATGTTTTCTGGCCATATTGAAATTAAATTAGAAATCAATATTATTATAATAATCAGTATTTCCTCTAAGAATAGGAGATGTATTTATTTCCTTATTTTTATGTCTTATTAGCCTTTGTACTAGTTGATCTGATTCCTGTTATTTCAGGAACAGAAAAAACCATTGGGGAAAGGCATTGTGTGAATTACCCAGCAGAAAGTGACTAGGGACTATCATAGCATTGGGAAACTGAGAGTTGATATTGAGGAATGTTGTCTTTCTAGTACTTCAATGATATTTGGGTGCACAGCTAAAAGACACACATAATAGTTGGATGCAATATGAAAGGCCCACCAATTGGAGGTCATTGAACAAATCTTGCAAGGGACTTTCAACACTTAGGAAAGCTACATCAGGGCAAGCCCCTCATCAATAAGGTGTGATTACAACCTGTTGTCATTTAGCTCTTGACTATAAGTTAAGAAAAGAGTTAAGTCAGTAACAGAGTAGTATTGAAAAACTCAGTCAATTGAGTAAAAATTTGCTTGTCCTTTTCTCTCCCTTTTTCTATATCCCATGAAATATGCAGGAGAAAGTAAGTGCTAAAAGGGAGGATAATAAGAGGGAGAGAATGTGCAATGTTTGACTTCTTCACCTCCTCCTACACATTATGAGATTGAACTCACAGACTGTTCTAGCATGACCTGGACTAGGGAAGGAGATCTGAGATTCACAGTCTGTTCAAAAATAAAATTGTAAAATTAGTGAGACTGACTCATAAATATCAATATGAGATCATTCTAGTAACAATTTTACCAGCAAGTTATGGAATTTGGCCAAACCACACAAGTGTGAAAGGAATATTTTCAACTTCACTAGATGGAAAGCGCCTACTGGAAAAAAATAGAAACATTTCATGTTTGTATACCAATGAGTTGAGAATCCTTAATATAACCACTTACAGTGGAGATTTGACTATCTCAGCTATTATTACACTTCCTGTCCCTGTTCTGCTTGTTCCTCAATTTGTCCATTTCTTTTGCCTCTGTACTTAGTCCCCCATCTCACTTTCTCAATCTTTATCGTATTTCATAATCTCTTCTCTTCCTGGATCTCTTCACTCTTCCTACTCTTGAGCTTTTATTCCATTCTCCTGTCATTCCCTTTCCTCATGTCTTCTGCCTTATCCATACCCTTTCTTGGGGTATATTGGACCTTTTCTTAGAGTTCACCATATAATTTAGCAACAAGGCTATGTCACCTTTGAGAGTAAATGAGGGTACCAAATTGATAATTTTGATAATCAGTAGACACAAACTAATACTACCCAAGACAAACTGGAATTTGTGGTCATACTTGTGGTAACAAAGCCATATTTTAGATAGACAGGTCAAATAGGCAGGGAAAGCCACTAATTAAACTTATTTCTGTAGGATGTGTAAGAGTTAGCTAGGTGAGGAACAGGGAGAAGCAAGTTACTGACCAAACAAATGGGAATACGGACACTCTGAGGTGAGAATGAGGGATTTTCTAATTAACTGGAGAAGGATAAGAGATGGCATGGACTGAGGCTATAGATATGGATAGTGAGAAGCCAGATTATGGAAAGAATTGAACAAAAGTGTTTCCAGCATTTCTGCATGTGGTGAAGGGGAGATAGAATGAGGTCTTCTGTTTGGAATGAGAGAGTAGTACTAATGACCTGCAACTAAATTACACTTTTATAGTAAGCATAGGAATTTTATTCAGAATCGTGTATCACAGGTCGATAAAATCTCACCATTTCTGTAGGTGCTTCTATTCACAAAATACATCAGTAAAGAAAGTATGGATTGTTATTGAAGAACACTAATATCATTGAGTGAAATGACAGTGAGGGACGGAGATGACAAAAACAGAAGGAGGTCAGAGCCTAACAAAAGCCACTGCTCTGCCAGGGTGAAAAGTTGATGTTGATTCTAATTGTAATGGAAGGAAATGGGAGACTCAAGCGGCAAAGTGACATGATTTGATGTGCATCTTAAGAAGATTACTCTAGGGCTGGGGTTATGGCTCAGTGGTAGAGCACTTGCCTAGCATGTGTGAGGCACTGGGTTCAGTTCTCAGCACCACATATAAATAAATAAAATAAAGGTTCATTGGCAACTAAAAATATTTTTAAAAAGAAGATTACTCTAGTTACCCTGTGGAGAACTGATAGTAGAAGAAAAAAGCTTTTAAGAAGGGAGGACATTAAAGAGACTCATTAGGCCAAGTTAGAGACAATAGTGCCCTAACCCAGAATGACAGAAAGGGGGAGATAATGGTATAAATTTGAGGTAGACTATTTAGGATTTGATGGTGCTTCAAATAGAGAAAGGTAATGAGGGAAAAAGAGTGGCAATGGACAACTCATAAGTTTCCGACTTGAGAATCTGGATGCATTTGGGTGGTATTTGCTGAGTTGGAGAAGTCATGTGAAGGAAAAAACCATGTTTGTGAGAAGGATATGCTATAATACGTCAGTCTAAGACATGTTGACTTTCAGAACACTGAGATATCCAATTGCAGAATGGAGGTAGGCAATTGGATTTTGGTCTAAAAGTTGTAAGTTAAATCAGGTCTGGACATACAGAATTGAGAGTAGGGAAAATAAAAAATGGCATTTCAGATCTCCTTTCCTGAGTCTGATCACGTCCCACTGCAGACACTTTACAGAGGAAGTGCTGAGGAAAAACAGGCAGCTGAAGGGAAGGTTGCTATGCAACAGATGAGGAAAGTCATCCAGCCAGGCAGAATTGATGTTGGCCCTTGGGGACCAAATGCTGCAGTCCTTCCTAGCATTAGCTTCCTTTCATATGCAGGCTCCTGGCAGGAGCTGATGCCAGAACAAATGGGAAGCGCACAAAGATCTGCCTTGGATTCTGGCAAAGGTTCAGTTCAGTTTGAGTCACCTCATAGGTGTCTACGTTTTGTTTTGTTTTTTTTGTTTTGTTTTGTTTTTTGCCTTTTTGAGTGTCTCCAGCCATCCTGGAAGCAGAGCAGCCTGCGTGTCCTTGAGCAGGACCCCAATGACTGTGCTTCCCACTCTGCATATTGAGAAACCAGGCTCAGAGAAGTCAAGTGACCCAAAGGGTTCACATTGCCAGGGACAGAGAAGCCAGGCACTCCACCTCTGGAATGCTGAAGCCCGGCCCAGCTTCTTTCTGCAAGACCACAGCTGCCCTAGGCCTCAGGCCTGCAAGAAAGCAGGCGGACATGGATTCTGAAGCAGGGTTTGCCATGGCACAGACACACAGGCGCCTGTCTTGTGTGTTCCAGCGGGCACCAGGAAGACCTTGGGGGCACTGTGATGGTGTCACTCACAGGAAGGAGTCTTGACAGTGGGAACAGAGCAGACCCCAAGGATCAAGTCCCACACTGGAATGGACACACATAGAGCAGGCAGGGTTCTGGGTCCTGAATGCTTAGGCCTCTTAGAACCCAACCCTTGCTTGTTTGGGGCAGATGCAGGGTGGGAGTGTTGTGTTGCTCAAATGGAGGAGGGACGTGTGCCTTGGTCCCCAGGCCAGCATAAGCAGAACAGCGGCTTTGCATTTGGGAAGACCCAGACCCAGATTTTGCATTTTCTGTTTACTGGCTCTGCGGCCTTGTGTGGTTCCTGCACTGTGTGCCTCAGCTTCCCTAGTCTGTAAAATGGGGAGGCTCCCATCCACCTTCCAGGGCTGCTATGTCAGGAAAACAAGCCAGAGCACTACACTGATACTGCTGTGAGGTACAAGCTGTGCCCTTCCCTCCTCTCTGTTTGGTCCATACTCCCCCAACAAAATATGTCTTTAGCTAGGTCTGTACACAAAGCAGGGAAGATAAGGTGCTTCATGGGTAGAGTGCACATATGGAGAACCAGTTGGTGGTCACAGAGGTAGCTGTCACCCTCAAGTCTCCATTCTTCCTTTTCTCAACCCTAGGGATGAGGAGATGCACAGGAGGTATTTGTTGTAGCTCTTGGTCCAGAAAGAAACCCTCACAGTTGTCTCTAAAAGAAATACAGCTGACTTCTTAGACTAACTACCCTGTGGCAAGTCCTGTGAGTCACCACCTTTCAGGTTGTGCACATTCAGCAAAAGTCCAACATTAGGAGGCTGATCCATGTCAACTGGACTCATAGAATATTAATGTATAAAATGGAAGCCAATTCATTAATATAAGCTCATTTTGAGTGACTGGGCTGACTCATGTGCACCTTGTTTTCTAAAAAAGGAAAATAGCCACGGGCAGAATGAAGGCCTCAGTATCACGGTGAGGGGAATGTAGTGCTCATCACTGTAACTGGAATTTTTGTGTTTTGATTCTCCATATACACACAGTCTTTATAGGGACTTTCTGGTTACAAATACCAGTGTAACTATCAGCAGCCAGAGCACTGGGCTCTCATAGGCAGACTGCCTCAAAGGACACATCATTTTGCTGCTTGGAATGCCCCTCCACAGATTCCATGCAGATCATTCCCTTTTGCCTGCACAGTCCTTTCTTACATGGGATATAAAGTCACTTATTTGGAATTCATATCAGTAGAGCCCATCTTTCTCCAATGACATTCTGGCCACTTTGGTGTGGAGACTGTCTTTATACCTTCCACTTCCACAGTTGCTCTCTTGGCTTGACCATAAGGTGTCTGATTTCATTCCTTAAATGTTGATTATTTTTTCACCCTTTCCTCATATCATGAAAAGATTATTTTAATATTTTTGGTCAGGCATGGTGATGCATGCCTGTAATCCTAGTGACCCAAGAGGCTGAGGCAGGAGAATTTGAATTGGAAGTTCAAAGCCAGCCTTAGTGAGGCCCTAAGCAACTTAGTGAGGTCCTGTCCCAAAATAAAAAATAAAAAGTGCTGGGGATGTGGCTCAGTGGTTAAGTGCCCCTGTTTTCAATCCCCAGTAGCAGGAGAAAAAAAAGGGTTATCTTGTTTTGTTTTGTGTCATAGCAGAAAAGTATTAAAGTGTTCCAATTGTGGATTCAACATTTTACAATTACATTGTAAAAAAATTCCACATTTTGGATGTTCATATGTTTTCCAATTTTCACTATTGCATATGAGAAATGAATGTTTCTGTTCCTAAATATGAATGTAAATCTCTGATTTTTCTTGCAGCTAATTCCTTAAAGTATAACCATTGATATGTAATTATATGAACATTTCTATAATTCTGCATATATATTTGATTTCAGAATGGCTGTACTGATTTATAGTACTACAGTTTTGTGTGAATGCCTGATTTACCATTATCATCAACACTAACAACTCTATAAAAATCTGCAAATTCTATATTTGAAAAATTAAAATAATAAATTTGAAAATAATATTTTTATATTTTAAAAATACCTTTACTCTCTTCTATTTATAGAAACAATTCCTACTCAGCCTAGAAAATTGGAAAATACATAAGAAAATTAAAAAATAAAAGTCTATAATCTCACACCAATTTAACCAGTTTAACATTTCATTTGCATTTATGTATTTATTTATTTCTCCTTGACTCCTTCCTTTCTTTTTACATCCAACATTCAACCATCTGCCAGGAAAATATTTTGGTTCTATCTTCAAAATATATTTCCAATTTGACCACTTCTTACAAATTCTATAGTTACCACTCTTGTTAGCTTCTATCATTGTTCATGTAGACCATTAATAAAATCCCCCTGCTCTCCCTGCTTGTCTCTTGACTCAGGCAGTTTCTTCTCCACACAGTGTCCATAGAGAATCCTGGTAAAATCTCATGTCACTCTTCTGCTTATGACCCTTCCATATCTGTTATCAAACTCAGAGAAAAATACAGTCTTTAGAGTGGTTTATAGTCCAACAGGATTTTTTCATCACCTCTCTGACCTCATTGCCTCACCCTCTTGTTCACTCCACTGCAACCACATTGGCTACCTTCCAGATCCTTAAATATACCCGGCTTGCTTCCACTTTAGGTGTTTGCTCAGCTGTTTCCATTGCCAGGAATACTTTTCTATAATATAGCTGCATGACTAATTCCCTCACGGTAAAGTATTTGCTCAAATGGGCACCCCATACTATTCTGATCCTCTTTGCTCTGCTCTATTTCTCTTTCCCTTGTAACTCTTATTTTGTAATACACTATATATGTTAGTTCTTTTTCATGTTGATTGTTTATAGAATGTTTCCCCCACTGGAAAATAAGATCCAAAAGACCAGAGAAGTTTGGGTGTTTTTTTGTGTGTGTTGGGGATTGAACCCAGGGCTGCTCAACCACTGTGATATATCCCTGACACCTTTTCATATAATATTTGAAGATAGGGTCTCATTGAGTTGCTCAGGGCCTTGCTAAGTTGCTGAGGCTGGCTTTGAACTCACAATCCTTCTGCCTCAGTCTTCTGAGCAGCTGGGATTACAGGTATGCACCACCATATCCAGCTGTTTGTGTGTTTTATTTTAGGTTTCCAAAGAACATTGAACAAGGCACATCGAAGACACCGAATAAATATTTGTTCTATCATCTATCATTTATCATTCACCTATCTACCTACCTACACCTCTATCTTCTATTTAGCTTAAGAAATGCTTAGGAAAACTAATAAATTCCTAATGAGTCTGCCTGAGCATGCTATAAGGGGAACTCTTATTTTGTTGCTCTGTAAAGGAACAGAATGGAAGAGAGATAAAAAGGGTTAGAATAGAAGTCATGAAGATGGTAGAAAGCTGTCTAGGTGCTTAATGCAACTCTTGCCATTAAACTCCAAGATCTTTAGTACATTTCATACATTCTCATGAGCTCTTGGGAGTGAGAGTCTATTTCAGAGATTCAGGTTGGCATGTGGGAAAGGGCAGAGTTGTGAGTTTAAGAAACGTAAAACAAAACAGAAGTTGATTCAAAGGGACGTCAGCAAGATTGCAGATTAGCAAACTCTAGGCACTTGTTCTTCACAGAGCAATGAAATTAACAATATATGAGCTAGAATAATTCTGTGGGAACTGTAGGTACAAGTTGAGAAGATACAGCACCCATGCCAATGGAAAATCAAGAAGGAATTGCAACAAAGTTCTTCGGAAAATTCCAGCATTTTGCACACCTGTGTCCCTCCCATACCTGGCACAGTGTGACATATCCAGGAGGAAACATGCCACAACAGGGCTCCTCTCCTGAGATGGAAACAAAACAGTGGACCATATGTCCAACATTCCTGCTGTCTGGGGGCTGACCAAGGGATGGATTTCTGTGTTGCATTACTCAGAGCACTGACAACTACTAGTATAATTTGGAATCTCTGAAAACAGAGGCGAGGGCTGAAGCATGTTAGAGCTTCAGTTCCTAGGCAGACACCAAGGGAGCAAGCAATAATGAACTGAGATGAGGCAGGGACAAATCACTTAGGGAATGTGAAACAGTTAAAAGCATATGCAACAAGTCCAGAGAAGACACCCTCCCAATGGTTTGAGAAGTCCTAGAACTTCTTTTCTTCAATCTTTATCATTTATTATTTTTATTTGGACTGCATATATACATTTGTACAAAATATCTAGTATCCTAGAATCCTCTTTTGTAATTTCATTTGATTTTAAATAAAGCAGGACAGCAAAATAACTTAGGTCACTAATGCTGTATAAAAATAAAACTGATTAAACAGTTGCAAAGACCAGCAACTTACAGTGTTACAGAACATCCATTGTGAAAGAACTTCTCTATCTACCCAACGTGATAACTACTGTGCTAAATCTATCTATGAACTGACAAAACTAATTGGTTTCTATAATTATAACAACCAGACTTCTAGTTGGGTTTATTATTGAAGGGCTTGGTCTGCACCAGGGAAATATGTAATGACTGGAGGAGGAAGAAGTAGTTGTTTATTCAAACACCCAACTCAAAAAAATCATAAGGCAAACAAAAAAAGAGGGAAATATGTTTTAATAAAAGGAACAAAATAAAGTAGCAGAAGCTGATCATAAAGAAATGGAGACATATAAGCTGCCTGACAAAGCATTTAAAATCATGTCATAAAAATAAAGCTAAAAGAGAATGCAACTATAATCACTAACCAAAATCAGGAAAATTATGCATGAACAAAATGAAAATATCAACAAAATAGTAGGAACTATAAAAAGAGCCATATGGAAATTATGAAGGTGAAAAATACAAAAACAGCTTAAAAATTCACTAAGGGATTCAACAACAGACTAAATCAAACAGATGGAAAAATCAGTGAATTGAATATGGGTCATTTAAAGTCATTGAATCAGAGGAGCAAAAAGAAAAAAAAATGAATGAAGAAAAACGAACAGAGCCTAAGAGACTTAAGGAATACTATCAAGCAGACCAGTATATATATGCATTATGGGAGTTAATGAAGGAGATTAGAGAGAGAGGAAGTGGAAGAGAGCTAATTTGAAGAAATAGTGGGCCCAAAGTTCTCAAGTCTGAGAAAATAAGTGGACATGAAAATTCAGGAAGCTCAACAAATTTGAGAACAAATTTACCCTCAATTTTTGTGTGCAAAATGCAGAGAAGGGACCATGAGTTATTAGGTTCTCTTGTAGCTCTAGAAATTATCAAAAAAATATAGAAGATACATATCAATATTATCTAAAAGTCCAAAGTTCAAGCCTAACATTAACATGATGAAATACGTTTTACTTTTTCCAAGTTAATAATGAGAATATCTGAGGATCAGAGTAGTGAAAAGTAAGTTGGCCAAAGTCATGTACTTACTTGGAGAAGAAAGAGAGGACAAACCCAGGACTGTCTGACTCCTCAGCAAAATACCCTTAGCACTATAAAATTGCATAGCTAACATTTATTGAGTGTATACTATATGCCCAGCATTAAGATCTTTATTTCTTTCAGTTTTTTAAAAAAATATCTTTAGTTGTCAATGGATGTTTTATTTTGTTTATTTATTTATATGCAGTGCTGAGGATTGAACCCAGGGCCTCACCCATGCCAGGCAAGCGCTCTACCACTGAACCAAAACTCCAGCCCCCTCTTTTAGTTCTTAAAACAAACTTTCAAGGTAGATTGGTACAGATATTCATACTTTACTGATAAGCAAATCACTGTTATTAAGGATGATATTTGCCATCAAAATAAAGACAGGCATTCAAGGTCAGCCTTGATAACACAGCAAGATGTTGTCTTGAAACTAAAAGAGAAGGAGAAGTTGAGGGAGAAATAGGAGGAAAAGGAGGAAGAGGAGGAGGAGAAGAAGGAGGAATCAAAGGTACTGTAGGAAGAGTCTTACTTCCTAGAACAATTGGTTTGTGATGACTTTATCATCATTGTAAATCATTAAACTTCTTTTCTCTTTAAGTGAATTGCATTTCTCTGACTCCTCTACTTCCAATTGCATATTCTTTAAAAGCAATACTGCAAAGAACAATCATAAGCCCTGCCAGATTGAAGACTGAGTGATCTATTTACCAATGCATTCATCAAATATTTCTGGACCTCATATTATATACGTGCAAGGTGACTTCACATACATCTCATGGAACTTGTGACCCATTGTTCCAGGGTGTTTGCTGCTTTGCTGTTTCACAGATTTGAATCATGTGCCACAAGGACTGTGTCTAAGCACTGGGCTGGTTAAATACTATAGTTTTAGATAAGTGTAGATTCTGATGCTGTTATAAGTAATAATCCAGAGAGATCCTGTATACTATTTACCCAGGTTTATTTTATTACTATCAACTTGCAAATCTATGGTATAATACCACAACCAGGCTATTGACATTGAAGCAATCCACAGACCTTGTTCAGATTTCCCTAGTTTATTTGTATATTTAGTACTGCACAATATTAGTTTTATTTAATGTACATTTAGTACTGTGTACTTTGTGTGTGTGAATGTGTATGAATTTGGTACTGTGTGACATCATCTTACATGTAGGTTCATGTATCCATTACCACTGTGAATATATAGAACAGTTCCATCAACAGAGGCTCCAGTATGTTGTCTTTTTGTGAGGGGGGTGTCAGGGATTGAACTCAGGGGCACTCAACCACTGAGCCACATCCCCGGCCCTATTTTGTATTTTATTTAGAGACAGGGTCTCTGTGAGTTGCTTAGTGCCTCCCTTTTGCTGAGGCTGGCTTTGAACTCACGATCCTCCTGCCTCAGCCTCCCAAGATTCTGGGATTACAATTGTACGCCACCGCACCAAATAACCATGTTCAATTTCTACCTCCCCACCTCAACCCCGGGCAGTTACTTATCTTTCCCCCATTTCTACAGTTTTGTAATTTTAGGAATTTTATATACTTGCAATAACAGATTATGCAACCTTTGGAATGGTCTTTTTAACTCATCAAAATACTCAAGAGTTTTATTTAAGTTACGCGTATCAGTAATTCATTTCTTTATATTTATGAATGGAATTATATTGTATGGATATAACACCATTTGTTTAACAATTTACCCAGCTTTAATTCCATGATTTGGCACCATAATTACTGCCTTGTGAATTTCTTTTGCTTATCTCCCCCTTTTATCAAATACACTTAACAAGACTGAAGCCTTTTGTGAATTCAAATGTCCTCATGCTCCCTACTTACACCCGAGCTGCTGAATATTACTTTTAATGAAATTGTGCAGTGGTCTAGATGGCTCTTATTTAAAATTTATTACCATAATGCTCCAATGGGAACTCAACACTCCTTCACAGTCTCACATCACCTTCTAAGTAAATACACATTACCATTCCTGGTCAGGACAATTTCAAATCTCATCCTCTACCCTCAAATGTCTAAAACCCTCCTCACCTTTAGAGAAAATACCTTCACATATTCTTGAGACAATATATACAACAAAACCAGAAATACATAATTTTCTCACTGCCAAATCTACCACCTCACCTGCATGAGTGATTATATATTTCACCTTTTTGGTTTGTAAAAAAATATTTTTAGTTGTAGATGGACACAATGCCATTAATTAATTAATTTGTGGTGCTGAGGATCAAACCCAGTGCCTCACACATATTAGGCAAGTGCTCTAGCACTGAGCCACAACCTCAAACCCACCTTTCTGTTTTGAAGAAGAGTCCCTCTTGCTGCCTGTGACCATCCCCTATCCCTGTGCTTTGTATTCCATCACATGTTCTTAGTAGTATTCCATTGACTGCATATTTTGTTTATCCAGATGATACTTGGATAATTTCCAGTTTGGAGCCATCATGAATAAAACTGCTGTGAACACTTACATACAGGTGTTTTTGTAGATACCTGAGAACTGTATAGTTGTGTATGATAAATGTTTCACAATTTAAGATACTGCCATACTGTTTCCTAAAGTGATTGCACCATTTGCTTTCCCACCAGCAATGCATCAATGTATGAATCTTCAACACTTCATCTTTATAAAGACTGCTTTATAATTAGAATCTTCTGGGTACGTGGGGGTATGTCATTATGGTTTCCATTTGCCTTTCTCTGATGACTAAAGATGTTGGATGTCTATTCATGCACTTACTGACCATGATTTCATTTCTTTTGTTCAAATGTCATGCCTATATATTGAAATGAATTTTTATATTAGAATAGATTTAGATTTACAGAAAAGTTGTCAAGAAAGCACAGTGTTCTCATATACATGTGATTTCCACCACTTTTAATATGTTACATTTTATCCTGTATTTGTCACATTAGTAAATATTGAAACATTAACATAAACTAAAACCAATATTTTGTTTGCATTTTACTAGTTTTTCTCTAATGTCAGTTTCTCTTCTAGGACCCCATCTCATATACCATACTGTATTCATTTATTGTATTTCCTCAGGGTACTTTGGACTATGGCAGTTTCTCAGACCTTCCATGAGTTTGATGGCCATGACAACTTTGAAGAGGATTCAGTCTGTGTTTTTCTGATATTTTCTTCATGGTTAGCTTGAGGTTATGGATTTTTGAGAGAAAAACCACAGAGAGGAAGTGTCACTCTCAAAATCATATCAAGGATACCTATTAACATGATTTGTAATTGATAATGCTAACTTCGATATCTGGCTGAGATAGTGCTTGCCAGTCTCTCCTCTTTAGTTATTTCTGGCCCCTGCCCATCTTTTCACAGGAGCACTTTAAGATGGTAGTAATGTGGGGGTAGGGAGGAGGGAGGTATTCTAAAGTGCTATGATTAGGTCTCAGTGGGATTGTGCCCCACCCCAGACTGTGACCTTCACAAGTTTTTCTCAGCTTTTCTCCCTTCTATTTTTTATTGATGCATTAAAATTATATATAATAGTGGGATTCATTGAAAAATACTTGATCATGCACATAATAATAATTTAGTCAATTTCATTTCTCAATACCTCAGTTTTTAGCTTTTTTTTTTTTATCTCTTAAGTGAGACAGAAAAATTAGTGGGGACTAGATATGGGTATTTATTTTCCCTCACAGAGATCAATTATTTCCCTTGAGGGCAGGTGGACAATAGAAAGCTCTGGGGATATTTCAAAATAATTACTTTCCCCCTGGGCATATTTCAAAATGGTTACTTTTCTTGTATCACTGCTAGGAGCACTAGAGGATCTCTAGTCCTCCCACGTAAAACTGGAAAGAATGCTGAGGTGGAACTCATCAAAGTATGGAAATCCCTCTGGTACTGGACCCTGGAGAGTTTTTAACACACAAACTAGTCCACACTCAGCTTCCACAGCTGATCAATTATGGTTGAAGTTTTCTTATGCATTCCTGGCTCCAGTGGCTTCTGTTCTTCAGATTTGTTGGTATTGGTGTGTCCTGCGACCTGTTAGCTGATGGGTCTAAAAAGAGGTTTGAGTTTTAAGCTTTGTTAGGAGGGTAGTAGAGATGTCCTTCCCAGTTCTTCACATATCAGAGTGAGGAAGGTTGAATTATTTTCCAGCTTATTGAAGTGTACTTGAAGACAATTGACTTAAAGTTTTATAGTTGGATTAAGATCCACAATTTTGTAATATTTTTATGTTTCTTTCATTTGTTTTTTGTTTTGATTTCCTTTTTGTTCTACATTTTCTGGTTTTAATGAGGCATTTTATATGATTCCATTGTGTCTTCTCACTTATCATATTATTTATACTTCCTTTTTTAAGATTTTAGTGGTTGCACTTGGGCTTACAATATAAATTTTTAAATAACTGAAGTCTTCCTTACAATAACACTGAAATACTTTGTAGTGCTAAGCTTTATAATAGAGTGCTATGAATTTATTCCCCTTGGGTCACCTGTGACATTGCTATTATTAATTTCACTTTTTCATATGATATAAGCCTTCCAAATACTTTTACTATTATTGTTTTAAACAGTTATGTTTTAGAACAATAAAGATAAAAAATTAAATAATTTATTTTACTTTTACTGCTTTTCAGACACTGTGTTTCTTTTTAGATACAAATTTTGAATATATTGTATTATTTCTGACTGAGGGACTTCCCACAAACGTTTTTTGCAGGGCTGGGAACAGTGGTGCATGCCTGTAATCCCAGCAGTTTGGGAGGCTGAGGCAGGAGGATTTCAAGTTCAAAGTCAGCCTCAGCAATTTAGTGAGGCTCTAAGCAACTTGGTGAGACCCTGTCTCAAAATAAATAGGGCTGGGGATGTGTGTGGTTTAGTGGGTTCAATCCCTGGTACCAAAAAAAAAAAAAAAAATTCTGGCAGATGCTAAACTCCAAATTTACCTTTTAAATATCATCATTAACAAGATTTAATTCAACTTTTTCTTATAGACATTTTCTATAGTTCGAATTTTTGTGTAATTCTTCCCCAATTCATGTTGAAACTTAATCTTCATTGCAAAAGTTTAAAAAGATGTAACTTTTGGGAGATGAGTAGGTCATGAAGACTTTGCACTCAGGAATGAATCAGTGCTCTTGTAAAAGAGCTGTAGGAAGCTAGCTAGTGCACTTTTGCCCTTCTATCTCTTCTGCCACATGAGGACACAGAATTCATCTTGCCTGGAGGATATAGCAACAAGACACCACTATGGAAGCCCTCATCAGACACAGCACCTGTGGGTGACCTGATCTTGGACTTTAGCATGTACAACTGTATGAAATAAATTTATTTTCTTTATAAATCACCCAGTATCAAGTATTTTTTTATAGTGGCACTAATAGACTAAGAAAACGTTTCTGACAAAAGGTCAGGTATTATTCTTATTGGTCCTCCCTATGTAATGTGTTTGTTAAACTTTGGCTTCCTTCAATATTTTCATTTTATCTTTGGTTTTCTGCTGTTTAAATATGAGAGGTTTAGGTGAGAGAGAGAGAGAGAGAGAATAAAGAGAGGGCCTTAAAATATATTTAAGCCCTTAAAAAGTAGGCAACATGCAGGAGCAGAAAAATGGAAATTATAAGGGAGAATCAAAAATAAATGTTCCAAATAAAAATTCAACAATGGAAATGAAAAATGCTTTTATCAAGTTCATAAGTTGAATCCACAGTCAAGAACAGGGCTTCTTGAATGGACGTATATACACATTTACTTTAATCATGTCTTTTATATTTTGTTGTTTTTCTTATTGTTAACAGTTAAATATAAACTTTTGGTTTCCAGTTTTGAAGGTAAGGAGCATGGAAATCGATGCCCTCCTAAAAATATATAAAATGGTGAATGGACTGAAAAATCAACAACTATTCTTAGATCTGTAAGATAAAGGAGGACACGGGGAAACCATTGCCCCAAAGGTTGGAGAGATAGATAAGTAAAGGGAGTCATGGCTTATAGGAGCAGAGACTCATGAGAAGCAAAAATGGCCACAGGAACCAGTGCTGGGATAGGAAAAACTCACTGATAACTGAACAATTGCTGGAGGTTCAGTGTTGACAAGACTTAGAATTACAAACTTGAGGACGGCGATAGGAGGCCATCATAGTATTGTGCAGTTTATTTAGGAGCTCAACCATGTTCCCACCCTGAATACCAGAGAAAAATTCCCTCACATGACAAGCAAGGGGAGGACAAAAAGAATCATTTTGAAATATGCCAGAGTATTCTGTTCTTAACAAGTCTTGCCTTCAGGAGATTCTAACCTGCTAGGTTTTCAGAGACAAACTGACCTGGGGGAACGGAAACACCCAAGTCTACCCCACTCTACTCCAGCCATTCTGCCTTACTTCAGGAGGCTGAAAATACTGATAAACACTTGTGAAGTTCATGGTCCAGAAGACTAACCTTACTAAAAGACAGACCAAATCATATGCCTATTGAATGCTTCTCCTCTCCCCCATCTTACCACCACATTATTGAAAGCTTATTTATAGAAGTTTCTTTTATCTGGTACATCATATTTTGTTATCAAGAAAAAAATCATAAGGCATACCAAAAGTTCAAAAAATAATTTGAAGATATTGATCAAGCATCAGAAACAGATTGGGATTACCAAACTGGGTAAAACAACTATGATTAATATACTAAGGGTTGTAAAGGATAAATTAAACAGTGTTCAAGAACAGATGGACTTACATTAACAGAGATGGAAATTCTGAGAAAGAACCTAAAAGAAATGTTATAGATAAACACTATAACAGAAATGAAGAATGCATCTGATGGACTCATTAGTAGACAAGATGCAGCTGAGGGAAGAATCACTGAGCTTGAGAATATATCAATAAAAACTTTCAAAACTTAAAAGCAAAGAGATCAAAGACTAAAAACCAAAACAAAAAAGGAATATCTAAGAACTGTGGGATAATTACACATTGTGTAATATATGCATGATGGGAATAAAAGAAGGAGAAGACCAAGAGAAAGGGACAGATGAAATATTTGAAATAATTATGATGGTGAATTTCCTGAAATTAATGCCAGATGCCAAACCATAGATCCAGGAAGCTCAGAGAACACAAAGCAGGATGAATGCCAAAAAAGTACACCTTAGCATATCATTGTCAAACTAGAAAAATGCAGATGAAGAAAAAATCCTGAAATAAGTCAAAGATTTTTAAACACCTTACCTAAAGAGAAATAAAGAAAAATTATATTCCACTTCTCCTTGGAAACTATACTAGCGAGAAAAGAGTGGAGTAAAATATTTAAAGTGTTAAGGGGAAGAAACTCACCAACATAGAATTCAATGCCCTGCAAACTTATCCCTCAACCATGAGGGACAAATGAAGACTTCCTTAAATAAATAAAAATTCTGGAATTTACTGCCAGTAGAACTGCCTTAAAAGCAATGTTAAAATAATTTCTTTAGGGAGAAGCCAAGTATATAGACTAGAAACTCATATCTACGTAAAGAGGTGAAGATCAGCAACAAATAGGTAGAGTTAAAATAAAACTTTTATTTTGGGCTTGGGTTGTGGCTCAGTGGTAGAGTGCTCCACTAGCATGTACGAGGCACTGGGTTAGACACTTAGCACCACGTAAAAATAAATAAGTAAAAGTGATTATGTCCATTTACAACTAAAAATATTTTAAAAAGCTTTTATTTTTCTTATTCCTAATTGATCTAACATATAACTGTTAAAACTTACAGCAACAATGTATTAGATTATATATGTTTATGTACATATCATATATATGCTCATATATATGCTTATGTATGCAGATATACAAGTAAAATGAATGGTATTATTGATACAAGAAATGGGAGAGAAAAATTAGGAATATTTTGTTATTATAAGGTATTCATTGTACCCATGGAAAGGGGACTTGAATTAGTTGTAAATGCATTTTACAAAATCTAGGCCAATCACTTATTTCCTTACCATACAGCAAATAAGCATATCCAAAATAATGAAAGCAGGTATTTTAAAACACCAAGTCTGTACTCCTCTGTTCATAGCAATGCTGCTCACAATGGCTGAATTATGGAATCAATGCAAACTCCCATCACCTGATGAATGTATAAACAAAATATGGTATATCTATATAATGGAATATTATTTGACCATAAAAAAGAATATAGGTTTTCTTTCATATATGGAATCTAGAGAAAAAGTAGAAGATGACATTCAGTTAAAAGGAAGACTATTGGAGTACAGGAAAGGAATGAGGGAGCTGAATGAGGGTAAAAGTAATGGGGGTGAAAATTCCCAAAGTATATTATATGCATGTATAAATATGCCATGATGAAACCCATTATGCTTAATTAATATACACTAATAAGAATAAAACTTAAAACAGCAGTTCTTAAACACAGGTAGACAAAGTTCCAGCATGAGGTAAAAATAAATAAAGAATTATAGTCCTAATGTATGATGTAGCATAGGCAAACCTCAAAAGCACATGCCAAATCAAAAAAGATAGGCACAAATGTCATATATTGTATAATTTCATTTGAAAGAAATGTCCCAAGTCGATAAATCCATAGAGACAGAGAGCAGATTAGTGGTTGCCAGGGACTAGGGGAGCAGGAAGGGGACAAAGGAGAGTGATTGTTTAGTGGAGTTATGTTTTGGAAGTAGAGCAAGGTGCTGGTTGCACAAAATTGCGAATATGCTAAATGCCTCTGAATTGTATACTATCAAAAGATTAATTGTATGTTATGTGCATTTTTCAATAAAATTTTGATGAAAAATAATGCATCATAAGCAACATGTGAAAAACCTAATTGCTGATTCTGTTACTACCGGATCTGAAGTTCTCATAGTCTTTTACACTCCAGTTAATTGCAAATCCATCCTTCCATTTGCTCAGGCCAAAAATATTGTAGTCATCCTTGACTCTCACACTCCACATCTAATCCATAAGCAAATATTGAGGGAATTTCATTTCTAAATACCTTCAGAAGGCGACAGTGTCTCACCATTGCCACTGTTAATGTTGTCGTCCAAACTGCTATAATCCTTTTGCTAGATTTTTCACAATAGCCTCCTAACTGGCTTCAATCTTTCCGTCTCTTCAGTCTTCAGTAGAGCAGCCATTAGTGATCCCATTAAAACACGTTACAGAGTATAACTCTTCTATTTGAATAATTTCCACATGCTCAGTCATTTTCTACATCTTTCAGAGTAAAAGTCAATGTATTTACAGTAACCTGCAAGGCTCTACATGATCTGAAATACCCCCAAATATCTGGTCTCATCTCTTCATTCACATGGCCTCATCCATACCACCTACCTTGCTGCTGGTAGAGCTACAGATAGACTTTATCTTCATAGAAATTGCAGTTGGTTTCCCTTTAACTAAAATATCCACCACAACCACCACCATCATTGCCACCACCCTCTGTTATTCAAATGACTTTCTACTTTATCTCATCAGTGATTTGCTCAAATATCACTTACATTGCCAGGCCATCTCTCACAACTGCATCTAACATTGTAACGCCCAGAACTTTCCCAGTCTGCTTCCATGCCTTAGTATATATCACTGTGAAAATATTATGCATTTTATTTGTTTATTTTTTTTGTCTGTCTTCTTCGAGCTCTACAAAGTCAGGCACTTTTACTTATGTCATTTACTACTATATTCTCAGTCTCTAAAACAGTGCTTGATATACTATAGAAGGTCAGTAAACACTTGTTGAATGGGACTGGATAAATGATATTGTATGTACAATCTCCTAATGGTCATCTCTGCACAATATGGTCTTCTAATTCCTTATTTGCTGCAGGATCTCTTTGCAGGAAGCTCATCTGCCAATTCCTTGCTAAGTTTTATTCTCTCAACTGGGGAACAGTTGTGTTTTCACCTATCCTAGGAAGGACAAGGATGTCACTCCACAGAATCTCAGTAGCATTTATAATTATATGGTGAACACCTCCAAACAAAAGGGGTTTTGAGTAGGACTTTTGCCTTACCATAAAAGACTCAGGGAGACCCATAGAATCGAGTTCAGTGATTTAGAGGGAAAATATAATGAGGAGCACAATCAGAGGAGAATATCTGCTAGCAGGTAGATATCATCCATTGTGTGTGTGTGTGTGTGTGTGTGTCTTGAGGAATAGGTGCAAAAGTAGACAAGAAATACAATCTGCATTTACAGATTAATAGCTGAAATCTATAACATACAAATATATTCACAATGCCAAATTTCAGAGCAAAGACAGAATAAAGATAAGGGAACAAGTAGAAGGGTCATGTTTGGACAGAAAGGGAGTGACTGAAGAGGCAGGAATGTATTTATTTCAAGGTAAGTCTAATTAATTTGTGGTTCGGAATCAGCAGGAGACTTAGGTCATAGACTAAGATATCTATATATCTTGAAACTGAGGGGAAATCTAAATAAGTCCTCTTGTTTCACTTGCTTTTAGTTACTTGCTTTTTGTTGACTTTAAAAATCACTAATTTTGAAGGTCGTGCAGCTGAGCAATATGTTATAGGTCTCCCACTAGCTTCGCTGAAGATAACACCTCTGCTGTGTGGGTTATGATGATAATAGTTGCCTAGGTTACTTTTCAAGGGTTTGAAGGCAACTTTTGTGGAAAGAACTGACTCTTCATTTGGGTCTGAAAAAGTGTCTGATGGGTGACCTTTTGACATCAGGAGGCTGAAAACTCTACCCTCAAATGCTGCCATTTTTCAATCGTATCTTCCATAAAGAGTCATGACGTTTTATTCTCATGTACAGACCACTGATTATTTCACCTTCAATCACTTTCCCCATCTCATAAATCACTCTGCTTCTCACACCTTATCACTGGGGAGGTGGATTTGAGCCTTAGGGTTTTCTCTTTTTTGCAAAACTTGTTGTCTCAGTGATTGGCATACCGTGTGACAGGAAAACAGGGCTGGTTTTGGTCAAAAGCTTACCCCTTAAACTAAAATAAATAGATGCAACTGGTTTAACTGATCACTCTTTTTCGGATTTGGGATTTTCCAGTTCAGAATCTATTTCCCTCCAGTTACCCCAAAACATCAAAGATTCACAGATTTCAGGGATGCCCTTTCCCAATTATAAAAAAACTAGCTACATCTTCTTTCAAATAAAGCTGGTAAGTAGAGTTAGGTCTAAATAAATTATAACCATGATTTAAAGTATAATGAAAATGTAACATAATTATTGAAATAAAAACTATGTGATGGTTTTAAAATAAGGACTCTCATGGCCTCACACATAGTCTTTCTGTGATCTGGGTCCAAATTAACTCCCAGTCTCATAGAATTCTTCTTCCCCACACCTACTACGTATACTTCTATTCCAGTCAGACTGAGTCACTGTGCTAATCTGCTTAGGAAAAAATGATTGAGTGTGCACACATGTGAAAATACACCATAACTCTT
Source organism: Sciurus vulgaris (assembly GCF_902686455.1). NCBI lineage: Eukaryota > Metazoa > Chordata > Mammalia > Rodentia > Sciuridae > Sciurus > Sciurus vulgaris. The sequence goes on along the minus strand of NC_136471.1, from coordinate 92,802,129 downwards.
GTGATGAACATTTCTATTGGGAGTTAGAATTATGCCTCTTTAAGTTAGTTTCTATTCTAGCTTGTATCTTAAATTTCACTTATTATGTTTTTGCCATGACTCAGATAAAGTTTCATTTTTCCTGGTAGTCTGTTGCAGTTCTTCTTGACCAATCATCACAAGAACATAAAGACAATAGGTGGTGTTTCTCCCCTGTTCTTGGCCTCTACTCACCAAGTTTCCTGGCTGAGCTGAGTGACCCATTGGACAAGATTGGAAAATATGCTTATCAAAAGTGGATTACATTGTATATTTAACAGAATGAATCAAACAACATTACCCTATGTCAATGTATGATTACACAACTGGTATGCCTTTACTTCATGTACAACCAGAGAAACAACATGTATCCCATTTGTTTACAATTAAAAAAAAGTGGATTACAGAAACTTTTTATAGTGGTAAGGCCCTTTTCTCTCCCCTTTGCCTACAGAAACTCAGGTAAGAAAACAGGAGTACTGTGATAAAGGGGACACTGAAATCAGGGAACAATAGAGCAGAGGAAGGGGATCAGGGAGAGTGTGGAGAGCAAAAGGGGAGGTAGTGGAGGATTAAATTGACCAAATTTTGTTATGTGCAATATGAATATCACAATGAACCCCACTATTATGTATAATCATAATCCACCAGTAAAAAATAAAAAAATTTAAAAGACAAAATTTAATATTAATAACTGTAAATTTGTCAATATATTGTAATGTATTTGTCAAAAGTAATTCTTGATGAATTCAAATACTGATAAAATAAAAAAATCTAATAATACCATGCTTGGTTACAGTAGTATGTTGACAAAATCAATTCAGGAAAAATAGAAAGTGTGGATATATCAATAAGAGTGTGAGGAACTCTGCTGACCTGCTCCCCAGTGAAAATGGTGACAATTATTTTTTAAAAATCAAATATTTGAATCATCTGGAAATGTTTCTAAGACAAACGAATGAAGAGAAATCTATTCAAGAAAATCTATAAAATTCAGAAAGCAGGTTGTGAATCTCATGAAAATAGAAGTGAGAACAATGGAGTTGAGGAAAGAGGATGAAGAAGGAGGGAGAAGGAGTGGTAAAGGGGGACAGCAGAATGAAATTAGCCCAACTATGTCTTGTGCATGTATGAACATCTCACAATGAATTCCACTTTTAAGCATGACCACAAGGTACCAATTAAAAAATAAATCAATAAAAACTAAAGCTGTGAGTCTGTGGTGTTTGAACCAAGACTGATCCCTACCTCCTCCTTTTCAGTTTATTAAGATGGTGACTCACCTCTGCCACTGCAGCCCCAAACAAATGGTTCCTCCTCCTTCCAGTTTACAGTTGGAAGTGTTTCTTCTCAGGAAAACTTCAGCATTCTCATCCTGCCCACAGATGCCTGTTGCTGAGGCTGACACTGCAGAAAATGCAATTGCAATGTTCCAGTGACAACTTGAGGAGTGGGAACTTTCTTTTTCCACATAATTCCTACTTGTGGATGCAAGGCTCTACTTCAGGATCAGATAGCCCTTCCCCCCATTCATGAGGTGGTGGTTCATGAATGGCAAGAAAGCAAGCTGAGAGGATCCCAGGCTTTTGACTCCTTACCTCTTCATTAAGAACTCTAACATAAGCTGGGTACAGTGGCACATGCCTGTAATCCCAACAGCTCCGGAGGCTGAGGCAGGAGCATTACAAGTTCAAAGCCAGCCTCAGCTACTTAGGGAGGTCCTAAGCAACTTGATGAGATTCTCTCTCAAAAAAACCCCAAAACCAAAAACCTAACAACAACAACAACAAAAAACCATGGGCTGAGGATGTGCCTCAGTGCCCCTGGGTTCAATAACCAGTACCAAAAATTTTTTTACAAATAAAAAAAGAGGGCTGGGGATATAGCTCAGTTGGTAGAGTGCTTGCCTCACATGCACAAGGCCCCGGGTTCAATCCCCAGCACTGCAAAAAAAATAAATAAATAAATAAAATAAAAAATAATAAATAAATAAAAATAAAAAAAAGAACTTCAACATAAAGAAAATAACTCAGCTCTTAGCTTGGCAGGGGCACATACCTGTAATTCCCATTCTTCAGGAAGCTGAGGCGGAAGGATTGCCAAGTGTGAAGGAAGCCTCAGCAACTGAGTGAGACCCTGTTTCAAAATAAAATTGGAAGGGCTTGGGATGTAGCTCATTGACGAAGTGTCCCTGGGTTCAATATTCCCAGCACAAAAATAGACAAACAACAAAAACCACCCAGTTCTTAGAGTGGAAGCTCTCAACAAGAAGCTTACATAGTTTCCATTGCCCAGTTCCAGAACCTGACTCAGAAATTGTGCCTAAGTGGAGAAACATGATAAAACAGGTAATTCCCAAACTCTTTTCGGAACTGACTTTATTTGCAGCAGAGTGTAGAGGTGGTTAAGCCTAAAGGTACTCTCAAGATCAGTGGAAATTTTGGTAAAAGGCAATTGGGAGGATAGTCATGGATCTAATATAGAAACAGTTCAAAGGCTACCTGGTTACCTGGAAAGAAGAAGAAAAAAGAACAAGAAAAGCTGGGAGGAGCCCTTTTGGGGTCAGAACAAATATCAAGTACCGACTTCAGAAACTATTCCATTGAAGGAGGTTACAACTTGATAGGCTTTGTTTATAGAGACAATTCATGCCGTAGGGCATTACTGAAAACAATTTTGCAACATACTGGCAATTAGATAAGTTTAAAAGTTGAGTTTGCTTAGAGAGACAGAGAGAGAGAGAGAGAGAGAGAGATGAGAGTCCTACCTGACTTACTATCATCCAATTATTATGGGCATAACTAAAGCTTTGCCTCTCACTCCCAGAGGAACAAAATCAGAGGCTAAACACTGTACCCGAGGGAAACAGACTTTGCTAAAATAATCCAGCCAGTTCCTTAATGTAGTGCAAAAGTTCTCAAATAATTTGGACATAAAGATACATACACCTAGGCCAATTATAATGAAAAGTGGCAAAAGTCAAAGGCAAATAGAATTTAGAAAGCAACAAGAAAAAAAAATGATTCCTCAACTACAAGGAATTCTCCTTAATACTATTACCCAATTTCTGAGAGGAAAAATTATAAGCCAGGAAAGAGAGAGATGATGTATTCAAAGTGCTGAAAGAAAAAAGAAAACCTGCCAACCAAGTATGCTATGCCTGGAAATTCTATAAATATGCATGCATGGTGAAGACTATCCAGGACAAAAACTGAGGAAGTTCATTAACACTAGAAGTGCCTTACAAAAAGTGCAAACAGGAGATTTTCTAAGTTGAAATGAAAAGATGCTAAACAGCAGCAGAAAAGCACATGAAAGTATGAAACTCAAGTGGTAAAGGTAAATGTACAGATAATAGAGGATAATGTAATACTGAAATGGTGGTGTATACATCACTTTTAACCCTAGTATAAAAATAAAAGACAAAAGTATTAGCAATAACTATAGCAACAAAATTTGATTAAAAGATATATAATATAAGAAGCAAATTCTGATATAAATAACAAAATTTGTGGGACTGAAATAAGAGTAAAATTGGTTAGTGGATACACAATGTGAAGTACAATGTGCAGAGTTTTTATTTGGGATTGAAGTGGAGTATCGATTGGTCCAAAACAGACTCTTGTAAGTATCAGAAGTTTTATGCAAGCCTCATGGTAACGACAAAAATGTAACATACAGCAGATACAGAAAAGATAGTGAAAAGAATGCGAGCATATCATAAAATATCATCAAATCACAAAGAAGACGGGGGCGGGGGGACCAAAAGAAATACAACATAAAAAACGGTTTAAAAATGGCAACAATTAGTCAATTCGTAACACTAAACACTTTAAATGTAAGTGTAGTAAAACCATTAGTGAAAAATATAGAGTGAGGCAGAATAAGATGGCAGCTGAATAAGATCTTCTGGTGATCATCTTCCCACAGACAATAATTTGAAGAGCTGTTCCTGCACCAAACTGTGTTGGTAAGTGCTAAGGAAACCTGGTACTCCCCTAGTTCACATTGAACATGACACTAATAATGATTTTGGGATAAACTTGGGCTTGGATTGCCCTCTAGTGCTGAAATAGTGGCAGCACACCAATAGCAGACCCAGGGCAAACCATGACTTAGTGTGCCTTCTACTGCTGAAATAATGGAAGTGATTACAGGGAATAAGCAACTTGCTTAGAATTTCTGAAAAGATAGGCAAAAACAAAGGCAGATTAGGAAGACTGGAATAAATACTTCATCTTTCAATGCCCAGAAAATATCACATATCAACAAGAATTGACAACTTTCAGGAAAAGATTATCTAACATAACAGAGAAAATAAAACGCTAGCAACTGAACAGATAGTAATCAGTATGGGAGAACTCTGAGAGAGGGAGTTCAAGGAAACTCCAATGAGCTTGAAGAAAACACAGAAAAACAATTCAATACTCTAAAGAGAAACTTACCAGAGAAAATGTAAGCAGTTTTTAAAAAATCATACTGAAATTCCCAAGCTGAAAATTGCACTACATGAAAGTAAAAAGGTGATAGAAGGCATCAACAACTGTATAGATCAAACAGAAGATAGAATTACTGAGTTTGAAGAAATTCTATACAAAAGTAAATAGTTGGAGGAGAAAAAGAATAAAGAATGAAGAAGAATAAAGAAAAATTACAGGAAATTTTGGGCAGCATTAAAAGAACAAATGTTCAGGTTATTGGAATTCAAAAAGGACTTGAGGATGACAAAGAGGACAGAAGCTTATTCAAAGAAATAATAGCAGAAATCTTTCCAAACCTAGACAAGGATACAAATGAGCAAAACACAGGAAAATCAAAAGTCACCAAATTAAATTAAACCAAGTCTTCCCCAAAATATGTATAATCAAGATCTCAAAAGTGAAAGAAAAAGAGAAAGATTCTCAAGGCTGCAAGAGAAGAGAAACAAATAATACACAAGGATGCTCAAAGTTCTGGGACAGTCTCCTCAGCAGAAACCTTAAAAGCCAAGAGAAAGCAGCATGAATTTTTCACCGGAAAAAAATGCTGACCAAGAGTATTGTATCCACCAAAATTTTATTATAGAAACGAAGGAGATAAAAAGACATTCCAAGATGAACACAAGCTGAAATAATATATCCTTACAAGATCTTTCTTACAAGAAATGTTAAAGGGAGTTTTTCAAATGGGCAAAAAGAGATTTTAATAAATAAAAAGAAAACATCAGAATGTATAACAATCGCTGGTTAAAGTAACCATATAGACTCATTCAAGATATTCTAATGTTGTAAACATGAAATATAAACAACTCATATTTTAGGTGTAAAGACAATGAAACAAAACAATGAAATTAATAACTACAGTACTATGCTAAGAAACAGTCAATATAGAAAGAAGTAAAATGGAATATTAAAGATTCAAAATGTTGGGAGGAATGGAGTGCCAGTGAAATTATTAGTATATTTTCTGTCTTTTTGTTTCTGTTCTTATCATTACAATTATGTTAAGTTGCTATTACTTCAAAATAGCTTGTTATAATCAAGAGATGTTTTTGTAAAAGTTTTATGGTAACCACAGGGAAAAAAATTACATTAGACAAACCAAAAATAACAAGCAAGGAAATCAAAACACACTATTGGTGTAAGTTACTTGAGGAAGAGTGCAAGAGTGGGAGAAAAGAAGTTTCTACAACAGAAGTAGAAAATAGCTGAAGTAAGATCTGACTTATTGATAATTACCTTCAATGTAAATTACTTTGGATTAATTTCCCCAATTAAAAGACAAAGAGTGATTGAAGGGATAAAAGCAAACCCCAGTAATATGTTACTTAACCTCTGTGAACATGAATAGACTCAAAGTGAAGGGATGGAACAAGATATTTTGTACAAATGGAATCCAAAATAAAGCAGGAGTAGTCATACTTATACCATATAAAATATGCTTTAAATCTAAAGCAGTAAGAAGAGACATGGAAAGTCATTATATAATAAGAAAGGAATCTATTCAGCAAGAGGAAATAAAAATTCTAAGTAAATATGAATCTAGTGCTGGGGAAAACCAAACATATACAAAAAATATTAATTGACCTAAAGAGATAAATAGACTTTAACATCTCAATTTCAGCAAGGGACAGATCATCCAGTCATGAAAGCAACAAAGAAACAGCAGAGTTAAATTGCACCCTAGACCAGTTGGGCCTAAAAGACATCTGTAGAACATTCCATTCAACAGCTGACACATATACTTTCTTCTTATCAGCAGATGGAATATTCTCCAGGATAGATCATATGTTAGGCCACAAAGCAAGTCTCAACAATATTTTTTAATGATTGAAATAATATCAAGTATATGCTCTGACCAAAATGTGATAAAAACTAGAAATCAGTAATAATGAAAAGTTTGGAAATTATAAAACACATTGAAATGTTATATTTATTTTTGAACAACCAATGGATTAAGGAAGAAATCAAGAAGAATATTTAGAAACTTCTTAAAAGAAATGAAAATGGAGACACAACATATGAAAACTTATGAAATATAATAAAAGCAGTATTAAAATGGAAGTTTACAGTAATTCATCCCTACATCAACAAAACAAAACACAAAATCCCAAAAACAATGGGCAGTGGGTGTTCCTCAGTAGTTGAGCACTTGCTTAACATGCATAGGGCCCTGGATTGAAAAAAAAGAAGATCCAGAATGATCACCAAGAAACACCCTATTGTTGCATCTCAAGGAACTAGAAAGATAAGAACAAACTACATCCAAACTTACTAGGAGAAAATAAATAAAGATGGGAATAGAAATAAACAAAATAGAGACTTTTCATGAACATTGATGAAATGAATAATTGGTACTTTGAAAAGATAAGAGAAACCTTTAGCTAGACTGTGAAAATAAAGTATACTCAGAGAAGTAAAATGAGAGGCAAAAATGGAGACAACCAACACCACAAGAATACAGAGGATCATTTGAGATTATTATGAACAATGCTTTGCCAACAAATTTGATAACCTGGAGGGAATGCACAAATTCCTGGACACATACACTTCACCAAGACCAAATCATGAAGAAATAGACAACTCGAACTGACCAATAATAAGTAATAAGATGGGATCACTAATAAGAAGTCAAAGGAAAGCCCAGGACCAGATGACTTTACCACTGAGTTTTAGCAAATATTTAAAGAAGGACCATTTATTATTAAATTATTTCAAAAAATTGAAGAAGAATGAATTCTTCCAGACACTTTCTATGAAGCTAGAATTACCCTGACACTATACCAGACAAGGACACAACAACAACAAAATAAACACTGAAGACAAACATCCTTGATGAACATAGAACCAAAAAATGTCAACAAAATACTAGCAAAACAAACCCAACAGCACATTTAAAAGATTTTTCATAATAATCAAGTGTAATCAGTCATGAAAAAGAATGAATTATGGCATTTGCTGGTAAATAGATGGAAATGGAGAATATCATACTAAATGAAATAAACCAAACTCAGAGATCCAAATGTCAAATGTTTTCTCTCATTTGCACCAGCTAAAGAAAGAAAGGAAATGGAGGGAAGCATAAGATAACATGAAGAACCAATCAAGTATAAATTAATAGATGAGGGAAAGGAAGTCTAGTAGAATAGAGGAAGGAGATTGGGATAGGGGAGAGAGAAGGGGAGGGAAAAGGAGGGATCGTGAACTGAAACTGATTTCTGTACATGTTAGAGTTTGTTGGGACGAATCCAATCAATGTAAAACTATAAAACTCTAAAAAAAACCTACAATTAAGTATTATTTCATACCTGGTAGGATGACTATTATAAAAAAATTGAAGAGATAACAAATATTGGCAAAGATGTGAAGAAAGGGGAGCCCTTGTTCAAGATTGGTGGAAAGCTCTTCAAAAAATTAAAAATAGAAACATGAAATGATCTAGCAATCTCGCTTCTCATAATATATTCCAAAGCATTAAAATTAGGATCTAAGCCATGCACAGTGTTGCACGCCGGTAATCCCAGCAGTTTGGGAGGCTGAGGCAGGAGGATCACAATGTCAAAGCCAGCCTCAGCAAAAGCGAGGTGCTAAGCAACTCGTGAGACCTTGTCTTGAAATAAAATACAAAAAAGGCTGGGGTTGTGGCTCAATGGTTGAGTGCCCCTGAGTTTAATCCCTGGTAAATGCCGCCCCCACCCCCAGTAGGCTTTTAGAGAGATGGCTGCAATCCCAAGTCCTTTGTAGCATTATTCTTAAAAACCATTTTGTGGATACAACCTGAATGTCTATTGATAGATTACTGAATAGAAGAAAGTCTCTCTCTCTCTCTCTCTCTCTCTCTCTCTCACACACACACACACACACACACACACACACACACACAATGTAATTTACTCAGAATTTTAAAAAAGGTAATCCTGCCATATGTGGACTAACCCAGAAGACAGTATGCTAAGTGAAATAATGTAGACAGAGAGGTCAAATTCTGCATGATTCTATCTATATGAAGTGTCTAAAATAGTCAATCTCATAGTGAATTCTAAAATGGTGGTTGTGAGGCTGGGATAAAGGAGAAATGTGGTTATATTCAATGAGTATAAAGTTTCAGTTGTCTGAGATGAATAAATTTGAGAGATCTATTGTATAAGATATTGCCTGTGTTAGTCAGCTTTTAGTTACCAAAAAAAAAAACAAAATACCTGAGACAGTCAACTTAAAAAGAGGAAAGGTCCAGGCTGGGGAGATAGCTCAGTCGGTAGAGTGCTTGCCTTATAAGCACAAGACCCTGGGTTCGATCCCCAGCACCTGCCCCCCTCCCCCCCCAAAAAAAGAGGAAAGGTTGCTGTGTGCTGTGGCACATACCTGTAATCCCAGTGGCTCAGGAGACTGAGGCAGGAAGATTGCGAATTCAAAGCCAGTCTCAGAAATTTAGCAAGACACTAAGCAAATCAGCAAGACCCTGTCTCTAATAAAATATTTTTTAAAAGGACTGGGAATGTGGCTCAGTGGTTGAGCACCCCTGGGTTCAAGCCTCGGTATCAAAAAAAAAAAAAAGAGGAAAAGTTTATTTTGACTCACAGTTTTGGATGTGTCAGTCCATGATCAGTTGCCCTTGTTACTTTTGGGCATGTGACAAGGTAGCACACCATGACAAGGAGCTTATGGTGGAGGAAGCTCCTCACCTTACAGTGGCTGGGAAGCAAAGAGAGAGGAAGAGGAAAGGCCAGGGTCCCAATCTTTCCTTCAAGAGCACCCACCCATTGACCTTTCTTTCACTGTGGCCCACATCCTAATGGTTTTACCACTTCCCACTGGCTCAAGAGGCTAGGGACCAAGCCTTTACCACATGGGCCTTATGGGGATATTCAAGATTCAAACTATAGCTATGTCTGTAGTGAATAATACCATCATGTGCACTTAAAAATTGTTAAGATGCTAGATCTCATGTTAAGTGTTCTTTCCATAGAAAAGGAGGGTACAAAATAAAACTTTTCAAAGTGATGGATATGTTTACCTTGAATATAGTGATGGCTTCATGGTATAAGCATATGTTCAAACTCATCCAATTTTATGTTAAATATTTGTGGGATTTTTGTATATCAAATAATTACCCCACAATAACAGTAATCAAGATAGTGTGGTATTGGTGTAAATACTGACATACAAAACAATAGAACAGAATTAAGTCTCTTCATGAACAAAATTATTTCATTTTTGGAATTCTAGTTATTGAAAGCACAATTCTTATTTAAGTTCTTGATTACAATCATTCTAATGGAGTGAGATGGAATCCCAATGTAGTTTTCATTTGTATTTCCTTAATTGCTAGGGATAATCAACATTTTATGTATATTTGTTACCTGTTTGTATTTCTTCTTTTGAGAAACATCTGTTTAGTTCTTTTGACATATACTGAAGGGGTTATTTGTTTTTATGCTGTTTAGTTTTTTGAGTGTCTTATATATTCTGGATATAAGGAAAAAAGTAGGGAGATTCCTCTAAAGGCTAGGAATGGAACCATCAGATGACCCAGCGATCCTGCTCTCCTTGGTATTTTTACAAAAGAACTAAAATCAGCATACTTATAGTGATACAGGCACATAAAAGTCTATAGTGGCACAATTCACAATATTCAAGTTATGGAACTAGACCAGCTGCCCATTAACAGAGGAAAGAATAAAGAAAATATAACACACAAACATATTAAAGAAGCCATAAAGAAGTATGAAATTATATCATCAGTTGGTAAATTAATGGATATGAAGAACATCAGGCTAAATGAAATAAGCCAGACTCACAAAGTCAAGGGTTGAATGAATGTTTTCCTGTCTCATGCAGAAGTTAGAGAAAACCAAGGAAAAAAAAGGGGAGAGGTGGAATTCCATGAAAATAGATTGGAGATAGTGGAGCAGAGTATGGGAATTGAGCAGAGGGAGGAGGTACAGGAAGAGAGGGAACTGCATAATGAAATTGACCACCCAATAACTGTTACATCCTATGCCCCTCCCCATCATATTTGTCCACCATTAGAAACTGTAGACACTGCAAATCTACTAGTTATACTGTAGATAATAATCAAACTCATCCTCTCTATTTATTATGACAATACTGTTAATATCTTCATAGGGGCTATTTGGTAGAGGGCTCATATTGTCTGTATGGGGTGTTGCTAATATTGATCTCCCCCTTAAAGAAGAGGTTTTAGAAACCTGTAAGGTCACTATAAGTCTATAGGGGGAAACTGCACTGCTAGAGGAGAAGATATGTGAACAACATGAGAAAAACAAGGGAAGAAAGGGTTCTATATTAATAGAATCTAATGACAGTATGGTAGAAGAAATGTCAGAAAGAAAGTTCAGAATGTACATAATTAAAATCACTCGCAAAGCAAAGGATAAGAGAGCAAACACAGGCAATGAATGATCACTCCAATAAACAGTTAAAAGAGCAACTGCAGGAAGCAAAAGATTATTCCAACAAAGAGATAGTGATTCTGAAAAAACAAACAGAAATCCTTGAAATGAAGGAAACAATAAACCAAATAAAAAACTCAATGGAAAGCATCACCAACAGACTAGATCATTTGGAAGACAGAACCTCACACAATGAAGACAAAATATTTAATCTTGAAAATAAAGTTGACCAAACAGAAAAGATGGTACAAAATCATGAACAGAATCTACAAGAATTATGGGATATCATGAAAAGACCAAATTTAAGAATTATTGGGATTGATGAAGGCACAGAGATACAAACCAAAAGAATGAACAACCTATTCAATGAAATAATATCAGAAAATTTCCCAAACCTGAAGAGTGAAATGGAAAATCAAACACAAGAGGCTTACAGAGCACCAAATGCACAAAATCACAACAGGTCCACACCAAGGCACATTATAATGAAAATGCCTAACATACAATATAAAGATAGGATTTTGAAGGCTGTGAGAGAAAAGAATCAGATTCCATATAGGGAGAAACCAATACGAATATCAGAGGATTACTCAGCACAGAACCTAAAAGCTAGAAGGGCCTGGAACAACATATTTTAAGATCTAAAAGAATATGGTTGCCAACTGAGAATCTTATACCCAGGAAAACTAACCTTCAGATTTGAAGATGAAATAAAATCCTTCCATGATAAACAAAAGTTAAAAGAATTTACAAATAGAAAACCTGTACTACAGATCATTCTCAGAAAAATATTCCATGAGGAGGAAGTAAAAAACAACAATGTAAGTCAGCAAAGGGAGAAACTACCCTAATAGAAAAGCAAATCAAAGTAAAAACCAAGTCAAGTTAAAAACCAAAAATAAACCAAAATGACCGGGTATACAAATCATATCTCAATAATAACCCTGAACGTTAATGGCCTAAACTCATCAATCAAAACACATAGACTGGCAGATTGGACTAAAAAGAAAGAACCAACAATATGCTGCCTCCAAGAGACTCATTTCATTGAAAAAGACATCCACAGACTAGAGGTGAAAGGATGGGGAAAAACCTACCATGCATACAGATTCAGTAATAAAGCATAGATTTCCATCCTCATGTAAGATAAAGCAGACATCAAGCCAAAGTTAGTCAGAAGGGATAAAGAAGGATATTTCATACTGCTTAAAGGAACCATAAATCAGGAAGACATAATGATTGTAAATATATATGCCCCAAACAATGGCACATCCATGTATGTCAAACAAATCCTTCTCAATTCCAGGAACCAAAGAGACTACAGCACAATAATTCTGGGTGACTTTAACACACCGCTGTCACCACTGGATAGATCTTCCAAACAAAAACTAAAAGTCGAAACCATAGAACTCAATAACACAATCAATAACTTAGACATAACAGACATACATAGAATATTCCATCCATCAATGAAGGAATACATTGAAGGAATACACTTTCTTCTCACCAGCACATGGATCCTTCTCTAAAATAGAACATATGTTATGCCACAAAGCTACTATTAGTAAATACAAAAAAATAGAGATACTACCAGATCATAATGGAATGAAATTATAAATCAATGATAAAATAAAAACAGAAACTACTCCAACACCTGGAGACAAAATAATATGCTATTGAATGATGCATGGATAACAGAAGACATCAGGGAGAAATAAAAAAAATTTCTTAGAGGTAAATGAGAAAAACAATACAACATATCAAAATCTCTGGGACACTATGAAAGCAGTACTAAGAGGAAAATTCATTGCATGGAGTGCATTCAAGAAAAGAATAAAAAGTCAACAACTAAATGACCAAACATTACATCTCAAAGCCCTGGGGTGGGGGGAAACAGAACAACACCAAAATAGTGGAAGACAGGAAATAAATAAAATCAGAGTTCAAATCAATGAAACTGAAACAAAAGAAACAATTGAAAAAATTGACAAAACAAAAAGTTGATTCTTTGAAAAACTAAACAAATAGATAAACACTTAGCCATACTAACAAAGAAAAAGAGAGAGAAAACTCAAATTACTAAAATTCATGATGAAAAAGGAAATATCATGACAGACACAATTGAAATACAAAAATAATTATAAGCTACTTCGAAAATCTATACTCCAACAAAATGCAAATTCTTGAAGACATAAACAAATTTGTAGAGACATATTTCAGGAGGACATATACAATTTAAACAGACCAATTTCAAACAATGAAACAGAAGAAACTATCAAAAGCCTACAAACCAAGAAAAGCCCAGGACTAGATGAATTCTCAGCCAAGTTCTTCAAGACCTTCAAAGAAGAACTAATACCAATACTCCTCAAAGTATTCCATGAAATAGAAAAGGAGGAAACCCTTCCAAATTCCTTCAATGAAGCTAGTATCACTGTGATACCAAAACCAAACAAAGACACATCAAGGAAAGAAAACTTTAGACCAATATCTTTAATGAACATAGATGCATAAATCCTTAACAAAATTCTGACAAATAACATACAAAAACATATTAAGAAGATAGTGAACCTCGATCAATTGGGGTTTACCCCAGGGATGCAGAGTTGTTTCAACATTTGGAAATCATTAAATGTAATTCATCATATCAATAGACTTAAGATTAGGAATCATATGATTATTTCAATAGATGCAGAGAAAATGTTTCACAAAATACAACACCCCCTCATGCTCAAAACATTAGAAAAAATAGGGATAGTAGGAACACATTGAAATTTCTAAAGGCTATCTATGCTAAGTCCAAGGTCAACATCATTCTTTTTTTTTAAATTTTTTTTGTTGTTTCATTTTTTTTAATTTTAATTAAAAATCATAAAATTACATAGGGCAATGTTGTTTGATTCATTTTGTTATTGTTTTCCCTTCCCCCCTCCCCTCCCACCACTCTTTTCCCTCTATACAGTCCTTTCTTCCTCATTCTTACCACCCTCCTTATCCCTAACCCTAAACCTAACCCTAACCCTAATGCTAACCCCTCCTACCCCCCCGTATGTCCTCATCCGCTTATCAGCGAGATCATTCGTCCTTTAGTTTTTTGAGATTGGCTTATCTCATTTAGCATGATATCCTCCAATTTCATCCATTTGCCTGCAAATGCCATAATTTTGTCATTCCTCATGGCGGAGTAATATTCCATTGTATATGGAATATTATGCCACAGTTTCTTTATCCATTCATCAACTGAAGGGCATCTGGGTTGGTTCCACAATCTGGCTATAGTGAATTGAGCATCTATGAACTTTGACGTGGCTGTATCTCTGTAGTATGCTGATTTTAATTCCTCTGGGTAGAGGCCAAGGAGTGGGATAGCTGGGTCAAATGGTGGTTCCATTCCAAGCTTTCTGAGGAATCTCCATACTGCTTTCCAGAGTGGCTGCACTAGTTTGCAACCCCACCAGCAATGTATGAGTGTACCTTTTTCCCCACATCCTTGCCAACACCTATTGTTGCTTATGTTCTTGATAATCGCCATTCTAATTGGGGTGAGATGAAATCTTAGGGTAGTTTTGATTTGCATTTCTCTTATTACTAGAGATGTTGAACATTTTTTCATATATCTGTTGATTGCTTGTACATCTTCTTCTGTGAAGTGTCTGTTCATTTCCTTAGCCCATTTGTTGATTGCATTATTTGTATTCTTGGTGTAGAGTTTTTTGAGTTCTTTATAGATTCGGGATATTAGCGCTCTATCTGAAGTATGATTGGCAAAGATATTCTCCCACTCTGTAGGCTCTCTCTTCACATTACTGATAGTTTCCTTTGCTGAGAGAAAGCTTTGTAGTTTGAATCTATCCCAGTTGTTGATTCTTGCTTTTATTTCTTGTGCTATGGGAGTCCTGTTAAGGAAGTCTGCTCCTAAGCCAACAAGTTGAAGGTTTGGACCTACATTTTCTTCTATAAGATGCAGGGTCTCTGGTCTGATTCCGAGGTCCTTGATCCATTGTGAGTTGAGTTTTGTGCAGGGTGAGAGATAGGGGTTTAATTTCATTCTGTTGCATATGGTTTTCCAGTTTTCCCAGCACCATTTGTTGAAGAGGCTATCTTTTCTCCACTGCATATTTTTGGCCCCTTTGTCTAGTATGAGAAAATTGTATTTATTTGGGTTTGTGTCCGTGTCCTCTATTCTGTACCATTGATCTACCTGACTATTTTGGTGCCAATACCATGCCATTTTTGTTACTATTGCTTTGTAATAGAGTTGAAGATCTGGTATTGCGATACCCCCTGCTTCGCTCTTTCTACTGAGGATTGCTTTAGCTATTCTGGGTTTCTTATTCTTCCAGATGAATTTCGTAATTGCTTGCTCTATTTCTGTAAGGTACATCATTGGGATTTTAATTGGAATTGCATTGAATCTATGTAGAACTTTTGGTAGTATGGCCATTTTGACAATATTAATTCTTCCTATCCATGAACATGGGAGATCTTTCCATCTTCTAAGGTTTTCTTTAATTTCTTTCTTTAGTGTTCTGTAGTTCTCATTGTAGAGGTCTTTCCCCTCTTTTGTGAGATTGATTCCCAAGTATTTTATTGTTTTTGATGCTATTGTGAATGGGGTAATTTTCCTAATTTCTCTTTCTGAAGATTCATCACTTATGTATAAGAATGCATTGGATTTATGAGCATTGATCTTGTAACCTGCTACTTTACTGAATTCACTTATGAGTTCTAAGAGTTTTCTGGTGGAATTTCCAGGTTCCTCTAAATATATAATCATGTCATCAGCAAACAGGGATAGTTTGAGTTCCTCTTTTCCAATTTGTATCCCTTTAATTTCTTTGGCTTGTCTAATTGCTCTGGCTAGAGTCTCAAGAACAATGTTGAATAGAAGTGGTGAAAGAGGGCATCCCTGCCTTGTTCCAGTTTTTAGGGGGAATGCTTTCAGTTTTTCAGCATTTAGAATGATATTGGCCATGGGCTTAGCGTAGATGGCCTTCACAATGTTAAGGAATGATCCCACTACCCCAATTTTTTCTACTGTTTTGAGCATGACGGGATGCTGTATTTTATCGAATGCTTTTTCTGCATCTACTGAAATAATCACGTGATTCTTAACTTTTAGTCTGTTGATGTGGTGAATGACATTTATTGATATCCTAATGTTGAACCAACCTTGCATCCCTGGGATAAAACCCACTTGATCGTGGTGCACTATCTTTTTAATATATTTTTGTAGGCGATTTGCTAAAATTTTGCTGAGAATTTTTGCGTCAATGTTCATTAAGGATATTGGTCTGAAATTTTCTTTCCTCGATGTATCTCTGTCTGGTTTAGGTATCAGAGTGATATTGGCTTCATTAGAATGAGTTTGGGAGGGTTCCCTCCTCTTCTATTTTATGGAATACTTTGAGAATTATTGGAATGAGCTCTTCTTTAAAGGTTTTGTAGAACTCGGCTGAGAACCCATCTGGCCGCGGACTTTTCTTTGTTGGTAGGCTTTTGATGACCTCTTCTATTTCATTGCTTGAAATTGATTTATTTACGTTGTGTATGTCTTCCTCGTTCAGTTTAGGTAATTCATATGTCTCTAGAAACTTGATGATGTCTTCGAGGTTTTCTGTTTTGTTGGAGTATAGATTTTCAAAATAGCTTCTAATTATGTTTTGTATTTCACTCGTGTCTGTTGTGATATTTCCTCGTTTATTCCGAATTTTAGTAATTTGAGTTTTCTCCCTTTTTCTCTTTGTTAGCGTGGCTAAGGGTTTATCAATTTTGTTTATTTTTTCAAAGAACCAACTATTTATTTTGTTAATTTTTCCGATTGTTTCTTTTGTTTCAGTTTCGTTGATTTCGGCTCTGATTTTAACTATTTCCTGTCTTCTACTACTTTTAGTGTTGGTCTGCTCTTCTTTTTCTAGGGCTTTGAGCTGTAGTGTTAAGTCGTGTATTTGTTGATTTCTACTTCTTTTGTTGAATGCGCCCCATGAAATAAATCTTCCTCTCAGTACTGCTTTCATAGTGTCCCAGAGATTTTGATATGATGTGTCTTTGTTCTAATTTACTTCTAAGAATTTTTAAATTTCCTTCCTGATGTCTTCTGTTATCCATTCATCGTATAATAGTGTATTATTTAATCTCCAAGTATTGGAGAAGTTTCTGCTTTTTATTCTGTCATTTATTTCTAATTTCAGTCCATTATGATCTGATAGAGTACAAGGTAGTATCTCTATCTTCTTGTATTTGCTAACAGTAGCTTTGTGGCATAAAACATGGTCTATTTTAGAGAAGGATCCATGTGCTGCTGAGAAGAAAGTGTATTCGTTCTTTGTTGGATGGTGCATTCTATATAAGTCAGGTAAGTCTAAATTGTTGATTGTGTTGTTGAGATCTATGGTTTCTTTATTCAATTTTTGTTTGGACGATCTATCCAGTGGTTAGAGATGTGTGTTAAAATCGCCTAGTATTATTGTGTTGTGGTCTATTTGATTTCTGGAATTGAGAAAGATTTGTTTGACGTACATGGATGAGCCAATGTTCGGGGCATAGATATTTATGATTGTTATGTCTTGCTGATTTATGCTTCCCTTAAGCAGTATGTAATGTCCTTCTTTATCCCTTCTGACTAGTTTTGGCTTAAAGTCCACATTATCTGAAATGAGGATGGATACTCCACCTTTTTTGCTGTGTCCGTGTGCATGGTATGTTTTTTCCTATCCTTTCACCTTTAGTCTATGGGTATCTCTTTCTATGAGATGGGTCTCTTGCAGGCAGCAAATTGTTGGATTTTTCCTTTTAATCCAATCTGCCAGTCTATGTCTTTTGATTGATGAGTTCAGGCCATTAACATTCACAGTTATTATTGTGATATGATTTGTATTCCTAGTCATTGGACTCATTTTTGTTTTTTGACATGATTTGGTTTCTCCTTTATTTGGCTATTCCTTTACTCTAGTTCCTCCCGTTGCTGATTTGCATTGTTGTTTTTCATCTCTTCCTCATGGAATATTTTGCTGAGAATGTTCTGTAATGCCAGCTTTCTTTTAGTAAATTCCTTTAGCTTTTGTTTATTGTGGAAAGATTTTATCTCATCGTCAAATCTGAAAGTAAGTTTTGCTGGGCATAAAATTCTTGGTTGGCATCCATTTTCTTTCAGGGCTTGGTAAATGTTGTTCCAGGCCCTTCTAGTTTTTAGGGTCTGGACTAAAAAATCTGCTGATATTCTTATTGGTTTCTCCCTGAATGTAATCTGATTCTTTTCTCTCGCGGCCTTTAAAATTCTGTCTTTATTTTGAATGTTAGGTATTTTCATAATAATGTGCCTTGGTGTAGGTCTGTTGTAATTTTGCATATTTGGAGTCCTATAAGCCTCTTGCACTTGGTTTTCCATTTCATTCTTCAGATTTGGAAAATTTTCTGATATTATTTCATTGAATAGATTGTTCATTCCTTTGGTTTGTTTCTCTAAGCCTTCCTCAATCCCAATTATTCTTAAATTTGGCCTCTTCATGATATCTCATAATTCTTGTAGATTCTGTTCATGATTTCTTACCATCTTCTCTGTTTGGTCAACCTTGTTTTCAAGATTAAATATTTTGTCTTCAATATCTGAGGTTCTGTCTTCCAGGTGATCTATCCTATTGTTTATGCTTTCTATGGCGTTTTTAACTTGGTTTATTGTTTCCTTCATTTCAAGGATTTCCATTTGGTTTTTTTTCAGTATCTCTAACACTTTATTGAAATGCTCTTTTGCTTCCATTATTTGCTCCTTTAACTGTTGATTAGTGCGTTCATTTAATGCCTGCATTTGTTCTTTCATCTCCTCGTTTGCTTCCCTGATTGTTTTAATGATGTACATTCTGAACTCCCTTTCGGACATTTCTTCTGCTGTGCTGTCATTGGGTTTTATTGATATAGTATCTAGGTTTGTTTCGGACATTTTCTTCCCTTGTTTTCTCATATTGGTCAGATGTCAATGGGACTCTGTGATATTGTAGATTTCCTCTATTGGCTTATAGTGACCCTGTAGATTTCCAGTGTATCACCTACCAGCCTTCAGTAGCCAGAAGTCTTGGATTAATTTGATAATGCAGTGCTTCTGAAGAACGCTGCCCCTAGCCTGCTACTGGTTCCAGGGACAGAGACCTGGAGAGGTCTCTTGTTGCACAGCCCTGGTTCCAGAGGCTGGTTGTAGGTCAGAGATCTCCACTGGCTTGGGGACTTTTGGCTGACTGTGTGGACAGGCTCTCACTGGGCGGTTTGCCCCAAGAAGCTAGCCTAGAGAGGCGCTTCCCGCCGGAGGGGGGCTGGGCTGCTTGGCGAAGTCCCTGGCGCCCTGTGCTGGTCACTGAAGCAACCTGCGGGCGGGCTGGAGCTGGCAGCGCGGCGGGCCGGAGCTGGCCAGGGCGGGCCGGAGCTGGCCACGCTGCTTCTGTGCAGAAGGGCTCTCACTGGGGGGCCTGTTCCGAGAGGCTGGAGTATCTGTCCCTGTGGGTGGAGCCCACCGCCAGACTGCACAGAGCTGCTTGGGGGAGACGCTATCTGCCCTGTCCTACTCTAATAAGCCACTCGAATCCTGGCCTGCCACCCAGCTGAGCTTTGCTGGGTGGGGGAGACTCACCCCGTGGTTCTATCTTAGTCTGAGTCTCTCAATGCCTCCCCTTCTTGAATCCTGAGTTCTGGGGCGACTGGAGATGCAGTCACCCTCTAGTCCGCCATCTTGGATCGCCTCATGGAAAAAACCTGCAGCTGGAGGGGGACAATGCTGCCTGGAGAGGTCTCTGGCTGCCCAGCCCTGGTCCCAGAAGCTGCTTGTGTGTCGAATATCTCCACTGGCTTGGGGACTTGTGGCTGGCTCTGCGTCGAGAGGCTCTCACTGGGCAGTCTGCCCCAGGAAGCTAGCCTAGAGAGGCACTTCCCACCGGAGGGGGCTGGGCTGCTTGGGGGAGTCCCTGGCATCCTGTGCTGGTCTCTGAAGCAACCTGAGGGTGGGCCGGAGCTGGCCAAGCTGCTTCTGTGCAGAAGGGCTCTCACTGGGGGGCCTGTTCCGAGGGGCTGGAGGATCTGTGCCTGTGGGCGGAGCCCACCGCCAGACTGCACAGAGCTGCCTGGGGGAGACACTATCTGCCCTGTCCTACTCTAATAAGCCACTTGAAACCTGGCCTGCCGCCCAGCTGAGCTTCGCTGGGTGGGGGAGACTCACCCCGTGGTTCTATCTTAGTCCGAGTCTCTCAGTGCCTCCCCTTCTTGAATCCTGGGTTCTGGGGTGACTGGAGATGCAGTCACCCTCTAGTCCGCCATCTTGGATCACCCCGTGGAAAAAGCCTGCAGCTGGAGGGGGACAATGTTGCCTGGAGAGGTCTCTGGCTGCCCAGCCCTGGTCCCAGAAGCTGCTTGCGTGTCGAATATCTCCGCTGGCTTGGGGACTTGTGGCTGGCTCTGCATCGAGAGGCTCTCACTGGGCGGTCTGCCCTGGGAAGCTAGCCTAGAGAGGCGCTTCCCACCGGAGGGGGCTGGGCTGCTTCTCAACATCATTCTTAATGGAGAAAACCTGAAAGCATTCCCTCTAAAAACTGGAGCAAGACAGAGATGCCCTCTTTCACCACTTCTATTCAACATCATGCTTGAAATACTAGCCCAAGCCATTAGACAGACCAAAGAAATTAAAGGGATACGAAAAGGAAAAGAAGAACTCAAGCTATCACTATTTGCTGGTGACATGATTCTATATTTAGAGGATCCAGAAAACTTCTAGAGCTAATAAATGAATTCAGCAAAATAGCAGGATATAAAAACAACACACATAAATCTAATGCATTTCTATTAATAAGTGATGAATCCTCTGAAAGAGAAATTAGGAAAACTACTCCACTTACAATAGCCTCAAAAAATAAAATACTTAGGAATCAATCTAACAACAGAGGTGAAAGACCTCTATAGTGAAAACTACAGAACACTAAGGAAAGAAATTAAAGAAAACCTTAGAAGATGGAAAGATCTCCTGCGTTCTTGGATAGGCAGAATTAATATTATCAAAATGGTCATACTACCAAAGGCACTACACCAATTTAACACAATTTCAATTAAAATCCCAATGACATTCCTCATAGAAATAGAGAAAGTAATCATGAAGTCCATCTGGGAGAACAAAAGACCCAGAATAGCCAAAGCAACCCTGGTCAGGAAGAGTGATGCAGGAGGTACCACAATACCAGTCCTTAAACTCTACTATAGAGTTTAACAAAAACAACATGGTATTGGCATCAAAATAGACAGGTAGACCACTGGTACAGAATAGAAGACACAGAGACATACCCACATAATTATAGTTATCTCATATTAGACAAAGGTGCCAAAAACATACAATGGAGAAATGAGTGCCTCTTCAACAAATGGTGCTAGAAATCCATATGCAGTAAAATGAAAATAAACCCTTATCTCTCACCCTGTAGAAAACTCAATTCAAAATGGATCAAGGATCTAGGAATTAGACCTGAGACCCTTCACCAAATAGAAGAAAAAGTAGACCCAAATCTTCATCATGTTGGCTTAGGACCAGATTTCCTTAACAAGACCCCCAAAGCACAATAAATAAAAGCAAGAATGAATAAATGGAATGGATTCAAGTAAAAACCTTTTTTTCAGCAAAGGAAACATTAATAATGTGAAAAAAGAGCCTACAGAATGGGGAAAATCTTTTCCACACACACTTCAGACAGAACACTAGCTCCAAATTTTGTAAAGAACTTTAGACCAAAATACATTGAACCCAACCAATAAATGGGCTAAGGAACTGGGCAGACACTTCACAGAAGAAGATATACAGGTGATCAACAAATATATGAAAAAGTGCTCATCATCCCTAGTAATTAGAGAAATGCAAATTAAAACCACACTAAGTTTCATCTCACTCCAATTAGAATGGCTATTATCATGAACGCAAGCAATAATAAGTGTTGGTGTGGATGTGGGGAAAAAGGCACACTCATACATTGCTGGTGGAGTTGCAAATTGGTGCAGCCACTCTGGAAAGCAGTATGGAGATTACTTAGAAAACTTGGAAAGGACCCACCATTTGACCCAGCTATCCCACTCCTCGGTTTATACCCAAAGGACTTAAAATCAGCACACTACAGTGATGCAGCCACATCAATGTTCATAGCTGCTCAATTCACAATAGCTATATTGTGGAACCAAACTTGATGCTCTTCAGTTGATGAATGGATAAAGAAACTGTGGAATATATACACGATGGAATATTACTCAGCCATAAAGAAGAATAAAATTATGGCATTTGCTAGTAAATGGATGAAGTTGGAGAATATCATGCTAAGTGAAATAAGTCAATCCCCAAAAAATCAAAGGCCAAAGGTTTTCTCTGATAAGTGAATGATGATACATAATGGGGGGTTGGGAGGGCAGAAGAATGGAGGAAGTTTCGATTGTGTAGAGGGAAATGGGGTGGGTGGGGGTGGAGGAAGGAAAGATAGTGGACTGAGAGAGACATTATTACCCCATGTACATGTATGTTTACATGAATGGTGTGAATCTCCATTGTGTATGACCATAGAAATGAAAAGTTGTACCCCATTTGTGTACAATGAATCACAATGCAGTCTGTAAAAATTTAAAAAAGGGATTGGCCAAAAGATGCTGTGTACATATATGAATATACCAAAGTGAATTCTGCATTGATGTATATCTATAAAGCACCAATTAGGAAAAAATATATAAATAGAAGGAAGAACAGTAGAGTAGAGTAAGGGAAACAGGGGAAGGAAGGAGGGGAGGGAAAGGAAAAGTACTGGAGACTGAAATAAAGCAAATTATATTAATTTGAATTATGTTTATGCCAAAAAGAACCCCAATATTATTTGTAACTATAATGCACTAAGAAAACCACCTAAAAAAGTCTAAGAGATCAAAATATGATCCCCAAGTTTTAGTCCTTTATATCTAAAAAATGGAAATCAAAATATTTGTCAATGGAAATGTTTTTATGGATGCTTGTAGAAGAAATATTCATAGTAGTTACAAAGTAGAAACAACTCAAATGTCCATCAATTAATGAATGGATAAAACACATTCCTCAAAATCTGAATTTGTTAGTCTGGATTACCCTTCATTACTCAGTCTGGATCTCATGAACTTCAAATCTGATTCTGTCATCTTCTGGATATTTCTGCTTTGGCAATCACCCATTCTCAATTTGGCTATCCATGGTGGTGTGAGCTATCAGTGTATCTTTCATGAAGAGTATGAAGAAAGACACTGTGGATCATAATTTTAATGAAGCTATTGTCTCCAGTGCATTGAATCTTTACCCCTTAACTTTAAAAGTTTTAACTTCTGTAGACAACCACCGTTTCTCTTGCATCTTCAAATTCTCTTGCTCTACTGGTCATTTCCATCAACATGCAATTTATGTTTCACTATTGTCCATTTTATTTATTTATTTATTTATTTTTAGAAGAGAAAAAGTTTATTTGGGGGCTTACAGTTCCAAAAGGTTTCAGTTCATAGGTGGCTGACAACATTCCTCAAGGCTTGAGGTGAGGCTGAATAGCATAGCAGAAGAATATGGTAAAGAGGTTAAGACATCACACCAGGAAGCGGAGAGACTCCACTTACCACATACAAAATATATATATACCCCAAAGGCATGCCCCCAATGCCCACCTCCTCCAGCCAGATCCTATCTGCCTTCAGTTACCACTCAGTTAATTCCCGTCAGGGGATTAATTCACTGATTGGGTTAAGGCTGTCTTAACCCAATCATTTCACCTTCGAATGTTAATGCATTGTTTCACACATGAGCTTTTGGGGGACACCTAGTATCTAAGCCATAATAGAACTGAATTCGCTCTTTGCAGTCAGTCTTCCTTTTGGTTGAAGAGGACAGAAGTCTGTAATCTTGTGTTCTCTAAGGTTTCTCCCAGACGAGTTCAGATGGAAGTTTCAAGGCTCAAAGAGAAAGGGTTTAGGGAAGATGGACTTTTCATTACCACCCCTCATTCCGGTGGGTCTTCTTGGAAGGTCTGTGTACTGATTCAATGAAGAAACAGAGGAATCTTGCCACAGCCAGAGAATCAGATGAAGGTTAAATCTGAAGGCTGGTAGGACTGAGTTCTTGGCAACTGAGCATTTTAGGCCAGGTTTAGGGCAAGTGTATGGTCATGGCCTAAGGGCCAGAGGTTGCCTGAAGCATGTGCAGGCTGAAGCCAGCAGCTGCAGGTCAAAGGGAAGATTTAAACAAAGCCTTCCAGATAGGAGCCTGTGGGAGGGGAAAGATGACTGGCGCTGCTCAAAGTCACTGCCCAATCCCTGCCAAAATAGCTGTGAGGCCATGTCCAGATGTTACATGGCACCTGGGTTCCCATAGGTTTACAAGATACATATAATTATAGTCAACTGAGAACAGAGGAACTCCTAGCCGAGGCCCTGGGACAGCAGCAGATAGTGCTTCACTGACTCAGCATCCCCAGGAGGTAAAAGGGGGAGCATGGTGAGTAGGGCCTAGGCTCCTGGGTCCCACAAAGCTGACTTGTGGCCAGTTGTTTGTTAGTGGTGTCATCCTGGCTCCACCTCCTGAGACCTCTGCCTCTCTTCTGCTATGTTGATGAGATTGTGAGGTGAGCCAGGCACGGGGCATGTGCCTGTAATCCCAGCAGCTCGGGAGGCTGAGGCAGGAGGATCATGAGTTCAAAACCAGGCTCAGCAAAAGTGAGGCACCAAGCAACTCAGTGAGACCTGTCTCCAAACAAAATACAAAATAGGGCTGGGGATGTGGCTCAGGGGCCAAGCGCCCCTGAATTCAATCCTCAGTACCAACCCCCCCCCAAAAAAAAAACAAAAACAACAAAAAAACCCCCAAAAAGATTGAGGTGAAAAGACATGTAAAGAATGACATGTTATATAGAACACAGCAAAACACTAAAAAAAAAAAAAAAAATGGAGTAACCATTGTTATTGCATGCATCTGAAGTTTTGTGAGTAAATGGAGAGGCCTGTAAATTGACTTCTCTCCAGCTTTCTCTTCCACTATTTTCTATCCACCTCCAGCAGAGCCTCAGGGATTCACTTAGTGTCTCAGGCATATGACACATATTTAACACCCAAAGTGTCTTTTTTTGGTGAAACTGGGAATGGAACCTACGGCCTTATGCATGGTAGGCTAGCACTGTACTACAAAGCCTCAAGCTCAGCTTCTGTTTTAATTATTTTGATGGGTCTCTTCTCACAAATGAGATATAGGTTTATGTACCTATCCATCATAGTACAGTTGGCCCTCTGTATCATTGGGTACCACATCCTTGGATCCAACAACCTCAGACTGAAAGTATTTGGGATTTTTTTTTTTTTTTTTTGTACTGAATAGTTTGTACAGATCCTTTTTCTCTTGTCATTATTCCCTAACCAAATATAAAATAACAACTATTTATATAGCATTATCATTGTGTTAGGTGTTATAAATAATCAAATGATTTATGTATGTCGGGAAGAATGCGTAGGTTACAGGCAAATACCATGCATTGTGTGGAAGAGACTTGAACGTCTGGGGATTTTGGTATCCTTGGGCATCCTAGAATCCCATGAGCTGACTGTATTGGCTGTACTTAATGAAACAGTACTTAGTAGTTCCTGACCAGCCTCTGGCAGTCCTGAGCCTTCAGCAGTCCTTGTGTATCTGTTTCCACTACTATTGCAGGAGGTCGAGTCTGGTCTGTTGTCAGACTGCGGGATCTCATCAAGGTCCTTCTTACAGTTCATGTTTGCCTCCTAGGTACCTTATGAGGGGTCTTGTCATGTGCACCTGCTCCTTTGATTTCACTGACTTACTCAATTTACATTGACTGAAGTATATGCCAGAAGGTATAGTGCAAGGGGCTAGATAGAGACTGGAGGTCTGGTAACTGCCTTCAGGGAATTACCAGCCTAGTGACTTGAAATATGCAGCAGATAAATACATGTCATAGCACAGAAGACCAACAATAGGAGGGGTGTGTGTGTGTGTGTGTGTGTATGTATATACAGGGGTTGAGGAAAAAAGTGAAACCACATCATCTGTTTTTATCAAGTGAGGAAATAGGCTCAAGAGATAGGCCATCCTGAATTTTCACAACTAATAAATATTAAGGTTAGAATTTACATCCTGGTTCTCTTGGCCCTAAGCCTATTGCTCTTCACCCAATACCAAGGCATGGCTTGGTGGACTTTTAGAATCTGCATGCATACATCTGCCTGTATGTCTTTTTTTCCCCCTTTTGATACTAGGGATCGAACCCAGGGGCGCCTAACCACTGAGCAACATCCCCAGCTCCCTTTTACATTTTCTTTAGAGACAAGGTCTCGTTGAGTTGCTTAGGAGCTTGCTAAGTTGCTGAGGATGGCTTTGACCTTGCAATTCTCCTGCCTCAGCCTCCCGAGCTGCTAGGACTACAGGGATGCACCACTGCACCTGACCCATATCTGACTTAGTTTGTGTTCTGTGGCTGTAACAAAATACCTGATACCAGGTAATATACAAAGAATAGAAGTTTATTTGGCTTCTGATTCTGGAGGCTGAGATGTCCAAGAGCATGGCACTGGCATCTTGTGAGGGCATTCTTGCTGTATTACAACAGGATAAAGAGCATCATCACATAGCAAGACAGAGCAAGCGTGCTATCCAGAGTCTCACTTCCATATCCTACAAAGTCACCAATGCCATCAAGGGGGCCTCACCTTCATAATCTCATCTAATCCTTATCACTTCCCAAAGATCCTACTCCCAAATCCTACAAACATGAGTTTAGGGATTAAGTTTCCAACACATAAAATTTGGGGGGGGATACATTCAAATCATATCAATGTTTAACCAAATCATCTATTCCCTGAGGCTGAGCTCTACACCTGGGCAGAAGGCATAGAGGAAGGTGGCAAGGTATGAGGTACAATTTGGATGGGTAGGTGGGAGAACTGGATGATGATGGAGGAGGAAGGCACTGAGTTAGACTCCAGATTCTGGCTTGCATAAGTGAGTGGAAAGATATACCCATCAAAAAGAGGAATACATTAGTGTCTGCATTACAGAGCTGGGCTCACCCATTCAGCAAGATCCACCTCTGACAGAACAAGTCTATGGTTAAGTAACCTAGTACGTTGTACTCTGTTCACTAGTCCTGACTGGAGGTAGCCTCATTCCTGCACCAGGGCCTGTGAAAACAAATCTCTTAGTCAACTCACAGTCACTCTACAAGTCAGTACCTTCTGAAGTCTTCACCTTCTGCAGTTACTGCACTGACCTGGAATGATGCCCAGTCCAGGGTTGGACTGCTGTGGTTAGGAATGAGTTTGGGGAAAGAGATGCTATAAGTGGAGCTTTATTAGCTTCTGATAGGTACAGGTATATATAATTGGTGTGAGTCTATGTCCATTATTTTACTTAATTCTCTTACACACTATACACACTCCTGGATGGGAAGCAGCAGATTCTGCTCTGATTACTCCATAGACAGTGGAGGAAAAGGATGCTCTCAGGGGCCATTCCTTCTCCAAAGACATTCATGGGGGCTGCCTGCCCCCTTTCCCAGACACTGAAGCCCTCCCACAGAAAATCTGTGCCTCCCACCTGCTCTGGGCACTTGCTGAGAGGATCTGGGTGGAGGCAGCAGCAGCAGCTGCTTCCCAGCTTTTTCTCCTAAGTAGAATAGAATACTTGTGGGAGGGCCAAAAAGAGGCTAGGGCTCCCACTAACTAGCAGAAGCAAACTGATAACCTGATGCTCAGCGCCTGACAGGACTCCTCTGCCCCAGCATATCTTCTAAGTCCTGTGTGGCCTGGATTCATGGGGCACTGATGTGTATCTTGTTTTGTTCTGGCAACTTATTCATAACATAACCAGCCAGTTATTGCAGTTGGTGCAGAAGTCTGTGAAATCATTCAGAAGTTTATCAGAAAACTTCTTGGTCCCCTGGAGCAAAAACACTTCGTCTTGGTGAGCATGGTTCTGTAGGCCCAGTTGTAACTGACCTGTCCTCACAGAGCATGTTCTGGTTGGTGCAGATGGTGAAGTTCCACTACTGTGGCTGAACCAGGGAACTTAAACTTGGAGTAGGGCACCTGTAGAAACATTGTTCCTGAAAGGAAAGGGCAGGATCTGTGTGGCTGCCAGGAAGGCACCCGGAGATGGCTGAGGTGCTTCTGCCACCACAGGCTTGGTGTAGGGGAAGAGATCTCTGTGAAGAGGCCCAGGTACCCCAGGACTCATGCACCTGCCACAGGGTCCCACCTGATCAACATTTTGCCCATAGCTCTTTCCTGTAACATGGATGTCTTGAGGCTTGTTCTCAGCAGGGAAGCTAAAAGCAGAGGCAGAATATTCATCTTGTACAAAGCCAATCCTTAATTGAAATCCTTTCTTTAAAAGTGAGGAAGAACAACCTGGGGTTCTTGGTTCTGCTGTGTTCTTGAACTTGTGATCTTCCTGCTTCAGCCTCCTGAGCTGCTGGGATTATAGGTGTACACCACCGCACCAGGGAATGGCTGGCCTCCATCTTCTTAGCAGCTCCTAACAGATGGAAATCTTGTTTTGTCCTGGTCATAGGAGTGAAGCACTGAAAACCCTTTGTTGCAGTGAACAGGTTCCTCTCAAACCAGGCAGTCTCGACTTGCCTCCATCTCCAGCCGAGCAGGCAGAGTTGCGGTTCCTTTCTTCTGTAGTGTGTGGTTGAGCATCATAGGCATCGTAATCTACTTGGATAGGAAGGGCGTTCTCAGGTTCTTGTGGAGTTCCAAGAGCCAGCTTCTGCCCGCAGCATCGCGAAAGGCAGGTTCCGCTCAACCGCGCTGGGTGCTGCCGCCTGCCCCATCAGAAGGCTCCACGGCGCAGGTACTGCCACAGCCACTCAGGACGCAGCCTCCTCCTCGGTAGCTACTGTAAAGTTCTATTGTCCATTTTAAACAAGTACTTTTCCTTAATGACACTTCCCTGCTTCATGTATCTGCTCACCTTTGTTGCAAAACTTTTCTAATAAGTTGTCTAATGGATCATCTCCGCCTCCCCCATTTTCCACTCCATTCATTCTTGTATCTCCTTCTGTGTTCTAAACATGCTATTTTTCTCCCAGGCTCCAATAATTTGCATGGTTTTATATCAAATGGGCATCTCTCTGACATTGTCTTACCTCTTAGTAGCACTGAATGCTGCTTACTTCTTCCTCTTAAAATCCTGTCTTCTCCTATATTCTATCAAAATTCATCCCATCCTATGCAAACTCTTTAATTTTTATATTTATTTAATTTGTAGATGTTGGTGTGCTCCAAGTTGTTGTCTTGAACTCTCTTCATTTCTACTTTTTTTCTCTTTAGGAAATGTCTTTTCCACTTTATGACTGTACATAACCTCATACATCTTCCAACTCCTATATCAATCAGGGTGATTGCAAGTAACAGGAAAATATTCTAGATCACTCAACTAAAATACAACCTGATGCAAAGATACCAAGTTGTTCATGGAGTCATCAGAGAACCCGAATAAAAAGGAAGCAGGATTCACGCAAGGTAGTGTTACTCTGGCTACCTGGTGCTACTGATATTTGATATATGATTCTGTTACTGGATCCTTTGTGTTCCAGGTGTAAACAATCTCTGAATTTTACCTGGGTATTCAAAATCCCTCATGAGTGTATTCATTTTGACCATCTATACCTGCTTCCAAAGGCTGAGAGTGAGAATGCCTGGTCTAAGTGGGTTTCTGTTATGGGAGATGAGGGTAATGTCTCTCACTATGATTTAGACAAAAGGTGAAAGAAACCTTCTAAATGAAAGTGCTTCAGATGCCGAGAAGACTAAAAATAAAAAATGAATGGAAATGGCCACAGCATTTGGAAATTTCTGTCTCTAACCCTGATCACTCCTTTGGGTTCAGACTTAGCATATCAAAGTTAGCATGACTAAAGTTGAACTCATGATCCTCACCAAACAAAGCAAAATATGTAACACTTAGTCAGTATTCCCTGTCAGTAAAGCTACCACCCATCTTCTCTGATCTAAAGCCCAGACAGTGTGCCTCCTATAGACTTTCACACACTACAGTTGGCCAGCTGTTAAGGCTCCATCTTATCCCCTCTACATTAGAGGACTTCTTCTACATAAAGACCTATAAAACCGAACTTCTAAATCCACAAAGGAGATGTTTGGACCACAGTGTCAACCTGTTCCAGCTCATACTAACAACGTGAGACTATTGTTCTTCATGCGAGAAAACCTGAGAGCCCCTTTACCAGGAAAGAGTTTGAATTTGGCATCTGTAAATCCAGGCCCATATGGACAAAAGTAGAGGCAGAGGGGATAGAGGGATAACACCAGGAATGTGGAGGGCTCCATTCTCCTTCCCCGCCATGAACCCACATGTTCACTTTCTCTCTCTGCATTAAAATGAACTTTACAAAATATCTTATTTAACATAATTTTACTCTATAATTTCATTGTATACCATGCAAAACAGAGTAACCTATTTTCAAAATTCTTGGGTATGGAAAAAATTTGTGCATCAAAAATGACTACAAGTGCTATGATGTGACTCAGTAGTAGGGCATTTGCCTGGCAGGTGTGAGACCCAAGATTTGATGCCCAACTATGCAAGAAAAAAATTTACAAATACCAGTGCAGTGGTATTCTGAGTTTGACTTCTGGCCCCACCACAGTCTGTCTGACCTTGAGTAAGGTTTTAAACAAACTTCTTTGATTCTGAGGAATTAGTAGTGATAATTGTTTTGAAAAGGACAGAAGAAGGGAGCATTGGGCATATTTTTCTTCAAGTTTTCTGCTAATTCAAACACTTTAGATACCTTCAGGTCAGTTTCTATTAATTGACATTTTTGTTGATTTTGGTTCACACTTTCAGAGTTTAAAATTTTTTCTGCAGTACATTGTTTGAAATCTGGACTTTGTCCTTTTCCATAAAGTTTGTTCAGTTTTGTTATAACAAGTATTCAAACTATTATTTGATTCTTTTGGTCCTAATAGACTTGTTTTTATTCTTTGTTGGGATGAGTATATATCACTTTTGAACTTAGTTTTATAGCAGAATATTTACTCTGGGACATAACACTTACTTCTAATGCCCAGTCTATTGGGGATCTAACTTAGAATGCCCAACAAGGTTTTTGTGCTCAATCCCACAGTATTTGCTTTGTCATAGGCTTCTTAGAGTCTTGCCCTTAGTCCTTGATCAGAATTGCTTCCACCTTTCTAGGTGTGAGAAGAAATTTCAAGTGTTTTAGCACCTACAAACTTCTGTCCCTGGTAGTAACCATGAAAATCTAAACACCTCGAAAGGCACACCAGACAAAGTCATTGCTCTTTGTTTGGGCTCTAGCTCCTCCAGTACATGTATGCCCCCAGTACAGCATACATGGCAAACATTGATTTTATTTCCTGGGATTTATTTTTCTGAAAGATCACAGTTGTGAATTGCCTGTTGTCCAATGCCCCAAAACAAACAGTCTCCTAAAGAATTTTGTAGTTTTATATTCGTTTATCCTGGAAGTGCATATCAGGGTCTAGTCACTATGTCATAGCTCAGCTCAGCTAATATAACCATTCTAGGAGAGGCAGAAATGTAATCTCCAACTGGATTTGATAATTTGTATTCCTTTTTTGCAGAACACATCAATTTAGGGACAATGTGGAATTGAAAAACTCTGTCTCATTTCCAGGAAAAGGTTATTGAACCTCTCCTGTAAGAGAAACAATCTTTGAGTCCATTAAATGAATCTTGGGAAGGAAGTGGCCACATGGAGCCTTCATTGGCTCATAAACAACCTCCTAATGTGAAAGAGGGGATACCTATCTTTTCGCTTTCCCCAAGGTAATGAATGTTTGGCTGACTAACCAATTGATTTAATAATGCAAATCAGGAAGGGAAAAAGGAAATATGTAAGGAAAAGCTAGTTAATATTGCAAAATACTGCCCTTCTCAAGTTTTAAAATTCCCTTCATCCTGTGCATCATTCATAAACTTAAGTAGACATGCACCTCTCTGTCCCAGAGTTTGCCTATTAAATAGAAATTGTGAAAAATTAAACACACAAAAGGGCATACCAGACATTGTTAAGAACCTGTTTTCACCAAAGGCTACTGACCTTGGCAATGGCAAAGGCTAGCTGCTCTTCTAAAATTGCATGGAATGGAGATTGAGGAGGCTACATAGAATTTTCAGTCATGAGCTGATCACCAATCTAGATAAGGTTGCTTGTGTGCACCCCACATGAGCATCAGAATTGTTATGTCCTACTTTGTTTTTTTTTTTTTTTTTTTTTGGGTGGTTAAATCGTTTAAGTTGATCTCAGAAACTGAGTTAAATGCAAGTCAATCATGTCTCTGAAAACAGTATAAAAAGAAAATCAATGCAGCAGAAATCTTTTGGAATAATGTAAAAATTCGATTTTAGCTCTCAATAGCTAAATTCCAACCTTCCTTCTTCCTTTCATGATTTTCTGCCCTGATGTTGGGGCTAAAAACAAACTGTTAGTGGTTTCTAAATGCAGAACAACAGACCATCCAAGGCAAGGACATCTAGTACTCCTGAAACACCCCTGGCACCTCTCTTGTTAGGATATAAGAAATTAGATAAGAATTAGGAGATAAGAAAGTGGCTTAGACTATCCAGGATGCTGGGTGGGAATGGGGAGGGAAAGGAATGGGGCAGTGGACTCATCCCACATCTATCACACAGACCATTTTGCGGGGAACTGATGTCAGTTGCCTGGCACCTTGACTTAAACTTTGTGCCCCAATACCTTTCAGAGAAGATTAAGGGACTCTAAGGAAACACAGAAGATGAGAAACACAGCATCAAACCTTGGGAGCAGAAGAAATTCACATTAGGACAGAATAAGCATGGGAGGTTTTTAAATTGGGAAGTTCTTGATAAGCTCCACTGTGATTAGTGCATCCAGTTTACCCAGTGTTCCCCAATGTGGAATACATAGAGAACAGAGAAACAATGTTTCTCAAAAGAGACCAATACATGGACATGAGGAAAGCTTTTTTGCTTAGTCTCCAGCTCTGCCCAGAGCAGCATCATTGAACCAAGGGCTGCTTTTCCTTCCTGAAACCATTATTCCCCATAGATTCTAGGGTTAACAATTAAAGAACATTGACCATTTAGGATAGGCCAGCACTAAACTACAGCAATCATAAGGAAGACAGAGCAGACACACCAGAAATAAGGCACCAGGACCCTTAAGAGAATACATCAGTGATTGGCAAAAAGGCAGTTCTGTGTTGATGTGCCACATAAACGGGTGGGGTAAATCTCAGAGGTACAGAGTGAGGCACAGGCCTGTTAAAGTATTGGATGCAAATATAAAAAGTCTTCTTTTAAATATTTTAATTTTTATTTATATGTGACAATAGAATGCATTTTGGCAGAATATGCATACATAGAGTTTAACTTATGCTATTTGTGTTCCCACTCTTGTAGTCGTACATGATATGGCGACATGGCGTTACCCTGGTTGTGTATACAAATACAAGTCTAGGAAAGTTATATCCAATTAATTCTACTGTCTTTCCTATTCCCCTCCCCCGCTAGAAAGTCTTTTTTAAAAATCACAAGTCAGCTGGGTTTGGTGGCACATGACTGTAATCCCAGCAACTCAGTAGACTGAAGCAGGAGGATCACAAGTTCAAAGCCAGCCTCAGCAATTTAGTGAGTTGTAGGCCCTAAGTAATTTATTGAGACATTGTCTTAAAATGAAAAATAAGGGCTGCAGTTGTAGCTCAGTGGCAAAGTGCTTGCCTAGCATGTGTGAGGCACTGGGTTTGATGCTCAGTGTCACATAAAATTAAATAAATAAAATAAAGGGATTGTGTCCATCTACAACTAAAAAAATGAAAAAAAAAAAAAAAGAAAAATGAAAAGGGCTAAGAATGGTAGCACTGTGGTAAATCACCTCTGTGTTCAAACCCCAGTATTCACAAGAATGAATGAATGAATAAATAAATAAATAAATAAATAAGGCTGAGGTTTGGCTCAGTGGTAAAGCAGCCCTGGGTTCAAATCCCAGTACCAAGAAAAAAGTCACATGCCAAAAAGCTTTAAATTTATCTTGATGGTTGAAAGTATTTTAAGAAGGGATTTTTTTTCAAATTCATAATGGATGCAGTGTAAGGAACAGACAAGTGACAGAGGCTTACTCTCATATGTAGTAAGTAGCAACATTTGTCATTGCTAAAATGTTTCTGTCGGGAATTCTCTGAATATTTCATGATGAAGTGTCCATGCTCCTGTCTAAAATATTGGGATGTTATTCAATTCCCTCTCTTAGCAAAATACTTATTTTTGTATTTTTTAGTTTATTAGATAAAAATAAATTTGTTTAACAAGGGAACATTTCATAGCCTTGGAAATGTTTTTCCCTGGCACAAATAAATACTAACAACTTTGACCAGTAAACACTAAGCTAAGTGATTTAAAAAGATTGTTTCTCAAGTTATGCTGTATTATATTTCATATGAACAAGTATTTTGAACACTGGAGGACAACTATTTTAGCCAAGATTATCATGATTCAGATAAATTTAGAAAAGTGTTGCTATTCTGAAACCACTTTGCTTCATCCATTCTAAGTTTTGCAATGAAATCATCCTTTCCTCTTTCCTGAGATTGTAATAGGGAGTACTTAGTTTGTGATTATTCCTTTAGGGCTCGATATGAGTGATGACACCATGTGACATGGGTGGGATCTTAATAGTGGATTTATTGTAGGATGGCAGAGGAATGCAGGATTGACCAGAGCCTATCAGAACAAAGGACTGACTTTCTAGTGGTGGAGAAAAAGTTGTGGAATCAGCACAATGGGACATTTTATAGAGAGTGTAGGGAAGATTCCACCTGTTTATGTGCAGGCATATTTGGAAACTGATTTTGATTCTGAATAATTAACAAATTGATGGTACTTTAAGTAACTTGCCAATAAAAGGTTTTGACAATGTTGTAAAAGTAATTAATAATTGACATGGATCTGTA
The DNA here is from genome assembly GCF_902686455.1 of Sciurus vulgaris. Lineage (NCBI taxonomy): Eukaryota > Metazoa > Chordata > Mammalia > Rodentia > Sciuridae > Sciurus > Sciurus vulgaris. The sequence goes on along the minus strand of NC_136471.1, from coordinate 92,767,208 downwards.
AGTGTGATATTTTTGTACAAGGGCAATATTATATATTGACAAGTGATTGTGATTCTGCAGGACATCTAGACTACCTCTAAGAAGAGAGAAAAGTTGAAATACACAATTCCGTGATAGCTGAAAGGCATTTCTAAAAGGGTAGTAATGGCATGTGTTGCCTCTTTCAAGGTAAATGTAAAATGTGAAATGAATAATTAAAATTGGGTGCAAAGAAATCTGATAATCAGACATGAGAATAGTTACTGAAGATGACCTGCAATTTCTGATTTTAAATGAGAAATAGCAAAAACCAGTGAGTTAATCATGGAAGTTTTGCAAACTTGAACAGTCTAAATTTAAAGACAAACTTCTGAGAGATAAAATGAGACCCAAATGAGGACAACCTGCTTTCTGTGAAATCAGTTTAAGAATCAGAACCCTGGTTTCATGGTATCCCAGGTTTGTGTATGAGGACCCTGAAGAAAAAGATAGATGTAATAAAACTATATAGATTTGGGAGGTATTTGATTCAGGGGCATTTGGGCATGCCTCCAATAACAGACATTTACCTCATATTTTTATATATAAACATCTTTTTGAGATATAATTCATACAACATACAATTAAAACATTTAAACTTTATAGTCCAGTGGTTTTTTAATATATTCTCAGAGTTCTTCAAACATCACCAAAATCGATTTTAGAGCATTTCTTCATTTAAGAAAGGACTCTATAGACATTAGTAGTCATTTCCACTTTCTTACTCTACTTCCACCCTCCCTCTTCTCTGCTTCCTGGCCCCAGGTCATCATTTCTCTCATTTGTATCTCTATGTTTCCCTCCTATCTAATTGGAATCATATGTCCTTTGACTGACATCTCCAAATTCCCTTTTTCCCCTCTAATCATCCAAACCTTTGGTAACCACCATTCTTCTCTGTCCTGTGAGATTAACTTCTTTAGGCACCACATATGAGTGAGATCATGTGGTACTTGTCTTTCTGTGTATGGTTTATTTCACTTAACATAGTGACCTCCAGGTTCATCCATGTTGTCACAGAAGACAAGATCTACTTTTTTATGTCTGAGCAGTATTCCATTGTGTATTTGTACCACTTCTTATCCACTCATCAATTGATTGCCCTCATCCCAGAGTCAACACCTAGTATATTGAGGGATGTTTGGTTGATTCTGTGTACAAAAGATAAGGTAGATGCCATGCCTTGACTATTGTTAATATACCTTATGTTTATGGATAGAGTCTTTCACTGAGAGACTTCTAAATATGTGGGGTCAGTGGTGAGACTGACAGTATAGAACTAATATTTGTTTAGAGAGTATGAGAATGGCAATGTCCTTACACTACTGCTCTGTCCTATCATATTGCTTTCCCTGAAGGAGATATCCACACAAAACTCTGCAATATCACTCCCTGAACCAATTCTCAGTACCTCTTAGTGTGTACCCTTCTGATAGAGTTTAATTAAAGCACAGGTAGACTCAAGACGGAAACAGGATCACTTCCAATTTATTCTACAACTTGCCACTAGCTGACCCCTGAAGTGCAAGGGCGACAGAGCCCAAACATCTCTATTGAGAAAAAAAGAGTAATGTGTCAGAACCCAGATTTCACACATAGGCAGTGGCTCAACTTACTGCTTTGAAGTCATAGGATAGAGAAGAGCATGGACATGTTCTACAAGCATGGGTGTCACATTAGAATGAAAGGTGGTACTTTTTGGTGTTCTTTTTAGTTATACATGATGGTAGAGTAATTTTGACATATTGATACAAATATGAAGTATGTTTTATTCTAATAGGATCCCAGTCATGTGGCTGTAAATGATGATAACATTCACTCTGATTTATTCATATATATACAATAATATAGATTAATTCCACTCTCTTTCCTATTCCTGTCCCCCTCCTTTCCCTTCATTCCCCTTTGTCTAACCTACTGAAATTCTGTTCTTGCCCTCACCCCTTGTTGTTTGTTAGCATCCATATATCAGAGAGAACGTTTGATCTTTGGTTTTCGGGGATTGGCTTATTTGACATAGCATGATAGTCTCCAGATCAATCCATTTACCAGCAAATGTCATAAATCATTATTTTTATGGTTGAATAATATTCCATTGTGCATATATGCCACATTTTCCTTATCCATTCATCTGTTGAAGGGCACCTAGGTTGGTTTCATAGCTTAGCTATTGTGAATTGAGCTGCTGTAAACATTGATGTGTCCGTTGTCACTGTAGTATGCTGATTTTAAGTCCTTTGGGTATATACTGAGGAGTAGGATAACTGGGTCAGATGGTGGTTCCATTCAGAGTGTTTTGAGTAGTCTCCATACTTTTTCCAGAGTGGTTGCACCAATTTACAGTCCCACCAGCAATGTATGAGTGTATCTTTTCTCCCACATTCTAAAATCTGTTGTTGCTTGTATTCTTTTATTTTTTTCTTTTCAAAATTACTGTAATAAGAAAATAGAGCATATTCTTGATAATTCCCATTATGACTGGAGTGAGATGAAATCTTAGGGTAGTTTTAATTTGCAACTTCTCTACTTGTTAGAGGTGTTGAACATTTTTACATATATTTGTTGATCATTCAAATTTCTACTTCTATGAAGCATCTGTTCCATTCTTTTGTCCATTTATTGATTGGGTTACTTATTTAATTTTAGGAGGAATGTTAAGTTTTTTGAGTTCTGTATATATCCTGGAGATTAATGCTCTATCTGAGATGCAGGAGGCAAAGATTTTGTTCCATTGCATACAAAAACACATTAAAATATAGTACATCATGATCAAGTGGTGTTCACTGCAGGGATGTAAGGTTGGTTCAACATAAGAAATCAATTGGGGATTGGCTTATAATTATAAATATAATGCACTATATCAATAGATTTAAAGACAATAATCACAAGATTACCTCAATAGATATGAAAAACTAGAGATAGTAGGAACATACCTCAACATTTTAAAGGCTATCTATGCGAAGCCCAAGGCCAATATCATTCTTGTTTTTAATTTATTTATTTTAATTAAAAATCATAAATTTACATAGGGCAATGTTGTTTGATTCATTCTGTTATTTTTTCCCTTCCCCGCCACCCCTCCCACCCCTCTTTTCCCTCTATACAGTCCTTCTTTCTTACCACCCTCCTTATCCCTAACCCTAAACCTAACCCTAACCCTAACGCTAACCCCTCCTACCCCCCCTTATATGTCCTCATCTACTTATCAGGGAGATCATCCGTCCTTTGGTTTTTTGAGATTGGCTTATCTCACTTACCATGATATCCTCCAATTTCATCCATTTGCCTGCAAATGCCATAATTTTATCATTCTGCATGGCGGAGTAATATTCCATTGTATATATATGCCACAGTTTCTTTATCCATTCATCAACTGAAGGGCATCTAGGTTGGTTCCACAATCTGGCTATAGTGAATTGAGCAGCTATGAACATTGATGAGGCTATATCTCTGTAGTATGCTGATTTTAATTCCTCTGGGTAGAGGCCAAGGAGTGAGATAGCTGGGTCAAATGGTGGTTCCATTCCAAGCTTTCTGAGGAATCTCCATACTGCTTTCCAGAGTGGCTGCACTAATTTGCAGCCCCACCAGCAATGTATGAGTGTACCTTTTTCCCCACATCCTCGCCAACACCAATTGTTGCTTGTGTTCTTGATAATTGCCATTCTAATTGGGGTGAGGTGAAATCTTAGGGTAGTTTTGATTTGCATTTCTCTTATTACTAGAGATGTTGAACATTTTTTCATATATCTGTTGATTGCTTGTTCATATTCTTCTGAGAAGTGTCTGTTCATTTCCTTAGCCCATTTGTTGATTGCATTATTTGTATTATTGGTGTAGAGTTTTTTGAGTTCTTTAAAGATTTTGGAAATTAGCACTCTATCTGAAGTATGAGTGACAAAAATTTTCTCTCACTCTATAGGCTCTCTCTTCACATTACTGATAGTTTCCTTTGCTGAGAGAAAGCTTTGTAGTTTGAATCTATCCCAGTGGTTGATTCTAGCTTTTATTTCTTGTGCTATGGGAGTCCTGTTAAGGAAGACTGATCCTAAGCCAACAAGTTGAAGGTTTGGACCTACTTTTCCTTCTATAAGATGCAGGGTCTCTGGTCTGATTCCGAGGTCCTTGATCCATTTTGAGATTTGTGCAGGGTAAGAGATAGGGATTTAGTTTCCTTCTGTTGCATATGGATTTCCAGTTTTCCCAGCACCATTTGTTGAAGAGGCTATCTTTTCTCCATTGCATATTTTTGGCACCTTTGTCTACTATGAGAAAACTATATTTATTTGGGTTTGTGTCCATGTCCTCTCTTCTGTACCATTGATCTACCTGTCTATTTTGGTACCAACACCATGCCGTTTTTGTTACTATTGCTTTGTAATAGTGTTGAAGATCTGGTATTGCGATACCCCCTGCTTCGCTCTTTCTACTGAGGATTGCTTTAGCTATTCTGGGTTTCTTATTCTTCCAGATAAATTTCATAATTGCTTGCTCTATTTCTGTAAGGTACATCATTGGGATATTAATTGGAATTGCATTGAATCTGTATAGCACTTTTGGTAGTATGGCCATTTTGACAATATTAATTCTGCCTATCCAAGAACATGGGAGATCTTTCCATCTTCTAAGGTTTTCTTTAATTTCTTTCTTTAGTGTTCTGTAGTTCTCATTGTAGAGGTCTTTCCCCTCTTTTGTGAGATTGATTCCCAAGTATTTTATTGTTTTTGATGCTATTGTGAATGGGGTAATTTTCCTAATTTCTCTTTCTGAAGATTCATCATTTATGTATAAGAATGCATTGGATTTATGAGCATTGATCTTGTAACCTGCTACTTTACTGAATTCACTTATGAGTTCTAAGAGTTTTCTGGTGGAATTTCCAGGTTCCTCTAAATACATAATCATGTCATCAGCGAACAGGGATAGTTTGAGTTCCTCTTTTCCAATTCGTATCCCTTTAATTTCTTTGGTTTGTCTAATTGCTCTGGCTAGAGTCTCAAGAACAATGTTGAATAGAAGTGGTGAAAGAGGGCATCCCTGCCTTGTTCCAGTTTTTAGGGGGAATGCTTTCAGTTTTTCAGCATTTAGAATGATATTGGCCATGGGCTTAGCGTAGATGGCCTTTACAATGTTAAGGAATGTTCCCACTACCCCAATTTTCTCTAGTTTTTTGAGCATGAAGGGATGCTGTATTTTATCAAATGCTTTTTCTGCATCTATTGAAATAATCATGTGATTCTTAACTTTTAGTCTGTTGATATGGTGAATGACATTTATTGATTTCCTGATGTTGAACCAACCTTGCATCTCTGGGATAAAACCCACTTGATCGTGGTGCACTATCTTTTTAATATATTTCTGTATGCGATAACCTAAAATTTTGTTGAGAATTTTTGCATCGATGTTCATTAAGGATATTGGTCTAAAATTTTCTTTCCTTGATGTGTCTCTGTCTGGTTTAGGTATATGGTGATATTGGCTTCATAGAATGAGTTTGGGAGGGTTCCCGCCTCTTCTATTTTATGGAATACTTTGAGAAGTGTTGGAATGAGCTCTTCTGTAAAGGTTTTGTAGAACTCGGCTGAGAACCCATCTGCTCCCGGACTTTTCTTTGTTGATAGGCTTTTGATGACCTCTTCTATTTCATTGCTTGAAATTGATTTATTTAAGTTGTGTATGTCCTCCTCCTTCAGTTTAGGTAATTCATATGTCTCTAGAAACTTGTTGATGTCTTGGAGGTTTTCTGTTTTGTTGGAGTATAGATTTTCAAAATAGCTTCTAATTATGTTTTGTATTTCAATCGTGTCTGTTGTGATATTTCCTTGTTCATTCTGAATTTTAGTAATTTGAGTTTTCTCCCTCTTTCTCTTTGTTAATGTGGCTAAGGGTTTATCAACTTTGTTTATTTTTTCAAAGAACCAACTATTTATTTTGTTAATTTTTCCGATTGTTTCTTTTGTTTCAGTTTCGTTGATTTCGGCTCTGATTTTAACTATTTCCTGTCTTCTACTACTTTTAGTGTTGGTCTGCTCTTCTTTTTCTAGGGCTTTGAGCTGTAGTGTTAAGTCGTGTATTTGTTGATTTCTACTTCTTTTGTTGAATGCGCCCCATGAAATAAATCTTCCTCTAAGTACTGCTTTCATAGTGTCCCAGAGATTTTGATATGTTGTGTTCATATCAAAATCTTTTCTCGTTTACTTCTAAAAATTTTTTTAATTTCCCTCCTGATGTCTTCTGTTATCCATTCATCATATAATAGTGTATTATTTAATCTCCAGGTATTGGAGAAATTTTTGTTTTTTATTCTGTCATTTATTTCTAATTCCAACCATTATGATCTGATAGAGTACAAGGTAGTATCTCTATCTTCTTGTATTTGCTAACAGTAGCTTTGTGGCATAAGACATGGTCTATTTTAGAGAAGGATCCATGTGCTGCTGAGTAGAAAGTGTATTCATTCTTTGTTGGATGTTATATTCTATATAAGTCGGTTAAGTCTAAATTTTTGATTGTGTTATTGGGATCTATGGTTTCTTTATTCAATTTTTGTTTGGACGATCTATCCAGTGGTGAGAGAGGTGTGTTAAAATTGCCTAGTATTATTGTGTTGTGGTCTATTTGATTTCTGGAATTGAGAAGGATTTGTTTGACATACATGGATGAGCCAATGTTTGGGGCATAGATATTTATGATTGTTATGTCTTGCTGATTTATGCTTCCCTTAAGCAGTATGTAATGTCCTTCTTTATCCCTTCTGACTAGTTTTGGCTTGAAGTCCTCATTATCTGAAATGAGGATGGAGACTCCAGCTTTTTTGCTGTGTTCATGTGCATGGTATGTTTTTTCCCATCCTTCCACCTTTAGTCTATGGGTATCTCTTTCTATGAGATTGGTCTCTTGCAGGCAGCAAATTGTTGGATCTTTGTTTTTAATCCAATCTGCCAGTCTATGTCTTTTGTTTGATGAGTTCAGGCCATTAACATTTAGGGTTATTACTGTGATATGATTTGTATTCCCAGTCATTTGACTCATTTTTGTTTTTTGACATGATTTGTTTTCCCCTTTATTTGGCTATTCCTTTAGGCTAGTTCCTCCCGTTGCTGATTTGCATCGTTGTTTTTCATCTCTTCCTCATGGAATATTTTGCTGAGAATGTTCTGCAATGCTGGCTTTCTTTTTGTAAATTCCTTTAGCTTTTGTTTATCATGGAAGGATCTTATTTCATCGTCAAATCTGAAAGTAAGTTTTGCTGGGTATAAGATTCTTGGTTGGCATCCATTTTCTTTCAGGGCTTGGTAAATGTTGTTCCAGGCCCTTCTAGCTTTTAGGGTCTGGATTGAAAAATCTGCTGATATTCTTATTGGTTTCCCCCTGAATGTAATTTGATTCTTTTCTCTCACAGCCTTTAAAATTCTGTCTTTATTTTGTATGTTAGATATTTTCATAATAATGTGCCTTGGTGTGGGTCTGTTGTAATTTTGTATATTTGGAGTCCTATAAGCCTCTTGTACTTGGTTTTCCATTTCATTCTTGAGTTTTGGGAAATTTTCTGATATTATTTCATTGAATAGATTGTTCATTCCTTTGGTTTGTTTCTCTAAGCCTTCCTCAATCCCAATAATTATTAAATTTGACCTTTTCATGATATACCATAATTCTTGTAGATTCTGTTCATGATTTCTTACCATCTTTTCTGTTTGTTCAACTTTGTTTTCAAGATTAAATATTTCGTCTTCAATATCTGAGGTTCTGTCTTCCAGGTGTTCTGTCCTATTGGTTATGCTTTCTATGGAGTTTTTAACTTGGTTTATTTTTTCCTTCATTTCTGTTTATTTTTTTTTCAATATCTCTAACTCTTTATTGAAATGATCTCTTGATTCCCGTATTTGCACCTTTAACTGTTGATTGGTGCAATCATTTAATGCCTGCATTTGCTCTTTCATCTCCTCCTTCAATGCCTGCATTTGCTCTTTCATCTCCTCGTTTGCTTCCCTGATTGTTTTAATTATGTACATTCTGAACTCCCTTTCTGACATTTCTTCTGCCATGCTGTCATTGGGTTTTATTGATATAGTATCTAGGTTTGTTTGGGACATTTTTCTTCCCTTGTTTTCTCATATTGGTCAGATGTCAGTGGAACTTTGTTATATTTCAGAATTCTTCTATTGGCTTATAGTGTCCCTGTAGATTTCCATTGTATCACCTTCCTGACTTCAGTAGCCTGATGTCTTGGAGTAACTTCATAATGCAGTGCTTCCAAGGAAAGCTGCCCCTAGCCCACTACTGCTTCCAGGACTTGGAGCTGGCTCTGTGTGGAACGGCTCTCACTGGGGGGTCTGCTCTGAGAAGCTAGCCTGGAAAGGCGCTTCCCGCCGGAGGGGGCCTGGCTGTGGGCTGCTTGGGGAAGTCCCTGGCTGCCCTGTCCTGGTCCCTGAAGCAACCTGCGGGCAGGAACTCACCACCCTGGCTCAGGGACTTGAAGCTTGGTTCTGTGCAGAAAGGCTCTCACTGTGGGGCCTGCTCCGAGATGCTGGAGAATCCGGCCCACCGCTGGAGTGCGCAGAGCTGCCTGGGAGGACTCTAGCTCCTCTGCCTTACTCTAATAAGCCACCCGAATCCGGGCCTGCCGCCCGGGCAGCGCTTCACAGGGTGGGGGAGACTCATCCCGTGGCTCTATTTTAGTCCGAGTTTCTCAATGCCTCCCCTTCTTGAATCCTGGGTTCTGGAGCGACTGGAGATGCAGTCACCCTCTAGTCTGCCATCCTGGATCACCCCGTGGAAAATGCCTGCGGCCAGGGGGGTGGGGGGGGGCAGGTCTGCCTGGAGAGGTCTCTGGCTGCCTTGCCCTGGTCCCAGAGGCTGCTTGCAGGCCGGAGGTCTCTGCTGGCTTGGGGACTTGTGGCTGGCTCTGTGTAGAAAGGCTCTCACTGGGCGGTCTGCTCCGAGAAGCTAGCCTGGAAAGGCGCTTCCCGCTTGAGGGGTCCGGGCTGCGGGCTGCTTGGGGAAGTCCCTGGCTGCCGCGTCCTGGTCCCTGAGGCAACTTGCGGGCAGGAACTCGCCGCCCTGGTTCAGGGACTTGGAGCTGGTTCTGTGCAGAAAGGCTCTCACTGGGGGGCCTGCTCCGAGATGCTGGAGAATTTGTCCCTGTGGGAGGAGCCCACCACCGGAGTGCACAGGGCTGCCTGGGGAGGACTCTAGCTGCTCTGCCCTACTCTAATAAGTCACCCGAATCCGGGCCTGTTGCCCAGGCAGCACTTCACCGGGTGGGGGAGACTCACCCCGTGGCTCTATTTTAGTCTGAGTCTCTCAATGCCTCCCCTTCTTGAATCCTGGGTTCTGGAGCAACTGGAGATGCAGTCACCCTCTAGTCCACCGTCTTGCATTGAGATTTTTAAAGTCTTCTAAAATTTCATATTTGATCCAATAGTTTTTCAAGACAATGTGAATTTTCCAGTTTTCATGTAGTTATTGATTCTAGTTTGCATGTAGATGAAAAAGATACTTGGAATGACTTCAATACTCTTACATTTGTTCCGACTTCTTTTTTGACCTAACACGTGATCTCTCTTGGATAATGTAAATACATGGTTAAATTTAGAAATTCTCTAATATTGTCATGGAGGTATGCAAATTGTTACATATAAAGACAAAACTATTAAAATAATTGTAGCTACTATTTGCTAACAGATCCATATTGTTAAAGATGTAAATTGCTATGCTCAGTGGCTCACAGCTGTAATCCTAGCAGCTGGGGAGGCTGAGGCAGGTGGATCGTAGGTTCAAAGCCAGTGTCAGCGATTTAGCATGACCCTCAGCAATTCAGCAAGACCCTGTCCCAAAATAAAAATAAAAAGAGCTGGGGATGTGGCTTGGTGGTAAGGCATCCCTGAGTTCAGTCCCCCAGTGCCAAAAAAAATAAAATTAAAATAAAGATGTAAATTGTAACATCAAACATACAAAATATGAGGGGTAGTAAAAGTGCAGGCTTTGTACATGATTGAAGTTATTATCAGCTTAAAACAGACTGTTATGTCCCATTCATATCAGCCTCAAAAAATTAACACACGATTGGGAGGTGAAATAAATACAAAGAAAATTATAAAAAACTGAAGAAAGAAACACTAGAAGTAGAAAAGTATACCCTTGTTCTTAGCTATGATACTAGATCGTAGAGCCCCATCAAACCTTTCCTTTATCAGGAAGTAGTAGAGATTGACAAAATACTGAAACCTCAGTTAAGCCTCTCTCTTCTCCCATTTTTCAATCTCTGCATTCAAGGATTTAATTATCTATTTGAAAGACTTAATATGCTTTCTACTGTGTGGAATAAAGAATAGAACCTTCAAAATAACATTTATTTCTTAATTAAACCATGTCATCTGAAAATCATCTGGGTACAGAAATCATCTCATGGAATTCTTGTCACATCACATTCACTTTGGGAGAAATTTTAACTAAAGTTTTCCTAAACATTTGAGTTCTTGTTATGGTAGATTAAATGAGAAGGGATATAGTATGTGCTGAAAGATGAAAGATGGACCAAGTAGATAAAACATGTGCAAGATGGTATATAAGCCTCACTAGCGGTCCACTCTTCATTATAACCTTAGCAGGTGACTTTACCCACCAAAAGAAGACAGCCTAGAAAAAAGAAAACCTGTGAAACTCGCCTCATTAATGTATTTTAAAAATATATTTTAAAAAATATATTTTTAGATGTTGATATACCTTTATTTTATCCATTTATTTATATGTGGTGCCGAGAATCAAACCCAGTGCCTCACACATGCTAGGCAAGCCCTCTACCACTGAGCCACAACTCCAGCCCTACATTAGTCTCTGAAGTTCATAAAACAACTTTCTCAAGCTCATGTAGCTCATTCTATAAGACCAATATTTCCCAGAAAACAAAGTCAGAAAATGATATAATGAGAAAAGCATACTACAGAGTAACACAATTTATGAATATAGTTGAAAACTTTTTCAACAAAATAAAAATCAGAGATTGGTAGAATAGATTTATTAAGTACTTCAATTATACGCATCTGGAAGAGGGACACTTTACTGTCAAAAGCACAAATAACTTGAAAACAAAATGATGGGAAAATGATACTATACAAATGATAATGAAATGAGAACTCTAATGGCTCCAATAGTATGCATGGAAGCAAAATATACTTCAAAAACATATTCTAAGACAAAATTATATTTAGATACAAAGAAGGATATTTTATCATGATAAAATGCTCAATGCATCAAGAAGACACAATAATTAAAATAGGTGTGCATAGATAACAATAGTGCCTCATGATACATGAAGCAAAAACTGAGAGAATTTGAGGGATAAAAGGTTAATCAAGAATAATAGAGAATCCAATACCTCAGTTTCAATAATATTAGAATGTAAAGGCAAAAGATATCAAGGAAATAGAATGCATTAACAACAGTCTATAAAAAACTACTTTATTTTGTGCTTTGGGGATGAAACCTAGGACCTCATGGATGCTAGGCCAGCACTTTATTACTGAGATATACCACCAGCCCCCCCCCAAAAATAGAACAGATATCAGTAGAATATTTCACCTGAAAAGATCAGAATAGACATTCACCTCAAGCATGCACGTTCCAGGATAGATCATATGTCATGTCATTACATATGCTTGAATAAATTTTTAAAATATTGAAATCATACAAGTAAGATATTCCAAGCACAATGATGTGAAATTATAAATCAATAACAAAAGGAAGTCTGATGATTCAAAAGTATGTGGAAATTTAATAACCCACTCCTAAATAAAAAAATTAGTAAAAGAAGAAATTCCAAAGGAAGTTAGATTTTTTTCCTTTGGTGAAGGTAGCAAGAGAGTAAACCCAGGGACTTGTGCATGCTAGGCAAGTGCTCTACTACTGAGTTACAATCCAAGTCCTTTAAATTTTTTTTTGTGGTGCTGGGGAAAGAACACAGGGCTTCATGCATGTTAGGCTAGTGCTCTACCACCGAGCTGCCTCCCCAGTGTCCTTTTTATAATTTTATTTGTGAACCTTAGTAAATTACTCAGACTAGCCTCAAATTGTGTTCCTCTTGCCTCAGACTCCCAGGTAGTTAGGATTAAAAGTTTGTACCACCATGACTACTTAGAATATATTTTGATATGAGTAAAATAAGCACAAGATCTCACACTTTAGAGGATGTGGTTAAAACAATTTTAGAAGCAAGTGTATAGGTCTAAATGCTCATATTAACAAGAAAGAAATTTCTCAGATATCCTAATTTTTATGTTAAGACATTGGAAAAAGAAGGATAAACTATGTCAAAACAAAAAGAATTAAGGAAATGAGATGTTAGAATAAATATACAGTAAAAGCAAATAGAAAATAATGGAGAAAAATCCACAAAAAGAGTTAGTTCTTTGAAAAATAAAAAAACATTGACTTACCTTTGGCTAGACCAGGAAAAAATAGAAAATATAAAAATTATAAAACTCAGAAATGAAAGGACATTATCACAACCTTACATACATAAAAGAATTTAGGGAAAATGAACAATTTCATATCATCGAAATCGACAGCCTTGTTGAAATGGACAAATTTTCTTTTTTAAATATTTTTAGTTGTAGGTGGATACAATGTCTTTATTTTGTTTATTTAGTTTTATGTGGTGCTGAGGATTGAACCCACTGAGTATCTCACAAGTGCTAGGCAAACACTCTGCTTCTGAGTCCCAGCCCCAGTCCCACAAATTTTCAGAAAGACACAAACTACTGTAACTACCTCAAGGAAAAACAATCTGATAAAGGCACTGAATTACATATATGACAACAACACAGTGAATCCTGCCATCATGTACATCCATCAGAATGGGATCCTAATTAGAAAAAGATATATTCTATGCTTTTCTATGCTTATATAATTATATCAAAATAGGGCTGCTGTCATGTATAACTAAAAAGAGTCAATAAATAAAAAAGTAACATCCGAGTTGTTGTGATTATTAATACTATGGACAGCATAGTAGACACCTGTTATTAAACACCTGATGTAGTTCATGGTTTTTTATTGTTGGTGCTGTTATTAAAAGCTGACTCCACCATTTCTGTATAGGTGGCAATTAGTGTTATATATGTCAAAGTAGACACTGGACATTTATCTTAAGATTGTACATCTGTTGCTGAAATTAGTACCATTCCTGACTCCACTTCCAAGTGGGACTGGAAAGAGATTGGGACCTTCAAGATCACACAGTAGACATCCTGCAGCCAAGAAATATACACATATCCACCAAACAACAGTCAATCTCACCCCACACATGATCTAGCCCCACCTGAACCTTAACTTTACTTCAACTCATATAATTGGGGAGACAAAACCACAAACCAACAACCAGGACCCAAGGAGGAACAATCAGAGTGAGACCTCATTCCCACCCTTAAACATTCACTCATATCAAAAACAAAAAGAAGTTCCAGAACAAATAAGATAATTGCACACAAAAGGATACATGTATAGAAGTGTAACAGGAATCCATCTCAATTGATTTGCAAGTCCAAGACCTCTGAAAACATGAGGAAACAGACAAACAAATCTCCCCCCAAAATTCACAATCTCCCAATGAAGGATACCACTGATATGGAAGTGGACAAAATCCAAGGGAATGATTATTAAAATGGTCAGTGAACTAAAAGAAGATCTAAGGAATGAATTAAGAGAGCAAAAACAGGAGATGAAAGATCACTCCAATAAAGAAATAGAAACATTGAAAAGAAACCAAACAGAACTCCTAGAAATGAAATATACAATGAAACAAATTAAAAATTCACTTGAAAACATCACTAACTGATTAGATTTTGTAGAAAATAGAACTTCAGCCCCTGAGGACATGGTACTTGAGCTTGAGTACAGAGAATGCAATTAAGGGAAAAATGATAACACATGATCAGAATATACAAGAACCCTGGGACAACATCAAGAGACCAAACTTGAGACTCACTGGGATAGAAAAGAATAGGAGATACAAACTAAAGGCACTAAGAACATTTTCAATGAAATAGTCACAGAAAATGTTCCCCATATCAGAAATGAGATATACATCCATGTACAGGATGCATATAGGAAACTAAATAGAGTGGATCAGAGGACAACTTCTCTAATACACATCATAATCAAAATGCCTAACAGAAAATAAGGAAATAATATTTAAAGCTGCAAGAGAGTAACATCAGGTCACATTTAGAGATAAACCAATAAAGCTCACATCTGATTTCTCAATTCAGGTCCTAAAATCAAGGAGGGCCTACAATGAGATATACCAAGTTCTAAAAATAAGCAATTTCCAGCCAAGTTTGCTATACCTAGGAAAGCTCAGTTCTGAGTTCGAGGGGAAAATAAATATTTTCATCACAAAAGAAAACAGTGTCAACATAATATCATATGGGTGCTGGCAACAAATTCATTAACAACACACTCAAAGCACAAGGAATAAAACCAAGAATCAGTAAGTGGGATGCCCTCAAGTTAAAAATTTTCTGAAAAACAAAGAACACAAGAGCATGAAGAAAGTCTACAGAATGCGAGAAAATCTCTTCCAGCTACTCCTCTGACAGGAGATTAATTATCCAGAATATATAAAGAACTCAAAAAACTTAACACCCCCCAAAACAACAACAAATAACTAATCAATAAATGGGCAGTAGAAAAGAGACACTTCTCAAAAGAAAAAACACAAATGGCTAACAAGTATACGAAAAATGTTCAACATACCTATCAATCAGGAAATGCAAATTAAAAATACACTAAGACTGTATCTCACTCCAGTCAGACTGGCGATTATCAGGAATACAAATAATAATAAATGCTGGAGAATTTGTAGGGGAAAAGGTACACTTGTTCATTATTGGTAGGCCTGCCTACCAGAACAACCTCTCTGGAAAGCAGTATGGAAATTTCTCAAAAACTGGGATGAAACCACCACATGACCCAGCTACCCCACTCCTTGGTATTTTTCCAAAAGAATTACAGTTAGCATACCCTAGAGATAAAAGCGCCTAACGGTTTATAGCAACACAATTCACAAAAACCAAATTATGGAATAAACCCAGATGTCCATCAATAGATGAATGGATTAAGGAATTGTGGTATATATGCACAATGAAGTATTACTCAGCCATAAAGAAGAATGAAATTTTGCCATTTGCTTGTAAATGGATGGAAATGGAGAACATCATGCTAAGTGAAAAAAGCCACACTCACAAACTCTAAGGTCAAATGTTCTCTGTCATATTTGGAAGCTAGAGTAAAACAAAGAAAAAGAGGAGGGAAGGATAGGATATTATAAAGATATAGGGAAGATCATTAGTGTAGAAGAAGCAGAAGGAGAGCGAGAGTGGCGGGATGGGTAAGGGGAAGTAATGGGGAATGAATTCTTAAAAAAATCATCTTATGTGCATATGTAAGTATACCACATGAATTTCCACACTTATGTCTAAATAAAAAGAACCAATAAAACATAAATAATGAGTTAAAGAATGTCTAGCAGTATAGAGGAAGGAAAACAGGAGAGGAGGGGAGGGAAGATGGGAGGGAAAAGGAGAGATCTTGAACAGAAGTTAAATTGCATGCATATATGATTTTGTGGAGATGAGCCCAATTACTATAAATAACTATAATGCTCTAATAAAAATAGCAAATATATTACCACAAACTCAGGTATAACTGGTGAACTATACTAATTATTTAAAGTAGGTTTAGTACCCAAACTTCACAAAATTGCTCCACAAATAGAAGAAAGGCAGACATTTTCTAATTCTATGAGCTTAGCTATAACCAAATTCCAAAATCAGAAAAGTCATCAGGAGAAAAAGGAAACAAAATCATAAATCATATCCCTCATGAATACTGATACAAAAAGTGCCCCACAAATTTTACACGTATCAAATCCAACACCACCATCAGCATACACAACACATTGTAGAGAAAGAACAAGTGGATTTACTCTGGAAATCTAAGGTTAGTTCAACATATAAAAATCAATCAATGTGGGGCTGGGATTGTGGCTCAGTGATAGAGTGCTTGGCTAGTATGTGTGAGGCATTGGGTTTGATTCTCAGCACCACATACAAATAAATAAAGTTTCGTCAAAAACTAATAAAAATATTTTTAATCAATAAATAAAATACACTATATGAATTCATATTATTACTTCAATAGACATGGGGAAAATCTGAGTAAAAATTCATAATTTAAAAAAATGAACAAACTAGGAAAAGAAAGACACTTCCTCAGTTTAATGAAGAGATTACTAAAATTGCACGCCTGCCATTACTCTTATCAGTAAAAGGCTGAAAACTCACACTCCAGAAGCAATCAAGCAACAATGTGTACTCTCATCATTTATTTTCAAAATTGTACTGGAGCATCTAGTTAAAACATTTAGACAAGTAAA
The DNA here is from genome assembly GCF_902686455.1 of Sciurus vulgaris. Taxonomy (NCBI): domain Eukaryota; kingdom Metazoa; phylum Chordata; class Mammalia; order Rodentia; family Sciuridae; genus Sciurus; species Sciurus vulgaris. Next base: position 92,750,752 of record NC_136471.1, on the reverse strand, counting down.
AGAATAAGAGATCTCCAAATTAGGAAAGAACCAGTAAAACTATCTCTATTCACAGTTGACATGATATTTTAAATAGAAAACACTATGAATCCCAGAAAAGAAAATAATATTAGATATTATCATTAATTTTAGCTTAGTTGAAATATAGAAAATGCAATAGTTTTCTATACCCTAGAAATGAGTAATCCAAACAAGAAATTTATGAAACAATTTCATTTATAATAGCATCTAAGGAAATAAAACACTTGTAAACACTTCTTGATTAATTTTATGAAAGTACAATACCTTTATGCTTAAACTATAAAACATTGTTGAAAGTAATTACAGATCTCAATAAATGTAAAGGCATCCTTTACTCATGTATGGGAAGACTGTGTATAGTTAAAATGTTAATACCCCACAAATAGATCTACAAATACAATGTAATCTCTATTAAAAGTTTCAAAAATGTTTTATGCTAAAATTGGCAAGGTGGTTCTAAAATTCCCATGGAAATGAAGGAACGAAGAAAATCCATCTTAAAACAGAACAAAGGTGGAGGATTTAACATTTCCTGATTTCAAAACTTACTGTAAAACTACAGTAATCAAAGTGTTGCACTACTAGAATAAATATAAGCATAGATGTTAATGCAATAAAAACTGAAATTCCAGAAATAAATCTTTACATTTAAAGTCAGTTGATTTTTTAAAATCTTATCAAGACAACTAAAAAACGTGAATAATAATGTTTTCAATAAATTCAGCTGTGACAACTGGATGCGCATGTGCAAAAGAATGAAGCTAGAACCCCACCATCTCTCAGTATACCTAAAAATTAACACAAACTCCATGATAGATATAAATCTCAGAGGAAAATCTATCAAGTACTTAGGAGAAAACTTTGAGGTAAATCTTCAAGTCCTTGAAATTGGCAACAATTTCTTAGATATGGCACTCAAATCACAAGTGAAAATAAAATACAATAAATTGTACTTGATTAAAATGAAAAACTCTTTTTGAAGCCCACCATTAATTGCAAGGAAGCATGGGATGGGAAAATAATTGAAAATCATATATCTGATAGGATTTTTATCCACAATATGTAACGAGTACTTATAACTGAATAATATAAAGACAAATAGTCCAAATGAAAATAGTCAAAAAATTTTAACAGACATTTTCCAAAGAGAATGTTCAAGCAACCAATAAGTACAAGAAATGGTGCTCAATATCATAAGTCATTAGGGAAATGCAAATCAAAAACTAAGATACCACTTTCCACTCACTAGGTTGGATGAAATAAAAGATGCACATTAACAAATGTTGCAATGGATGTGGAAAAATTGGAATCCTAATTCATTTCTTAGTGATTGCAAAATAGTTCAGTCACTTAGGAGAATAGTTTATCAGATCCTAAATAAGTTAAAAAGGAGTTTATGATTCAACAATTCCACCTAGGTATCTATGCAAAGTGAATGAAAAAATATGTCAAAACCTTGCATAACAGTGTCCCAAACAACCTTATTCTAAAAGATAAAATATGGAAATGATTCTAATGTCTATCACCTGATGAATGGGTAAACAAAATGTGGTATTTCCTTACAATATGATATCGTTTGCCAGTTAAAGGAATGATATGCTAAATGATATGATATGTTAAAGGATTCATTTTACAAAATTAACTAATGGTGAAAACACACTTAGTGAAAGAAGCCAGTTGAAAAACAGTCACCCATTATACAAGCTGATCTATATGAAATATTCATTATATGCAAAATCAGAGAACTAGAAAATAGATTGAAGCTTCCTGAGGGCCAGAGGAAAGGAATGGATTAGAAGTTACTTAAATATATACAGACTTTCTTTTTGAAATATAAAATTTTTAAAAAATTACATTGTGGTATGGTGAGAGTCATACAATTTTTATTTTAATTTATTTTATTTTGGTAAGAACAAGTAGCATGAGATTACCCTCTTAACGAAGTTTTACATGCAAAATACAGTTTTGCTAATGATAGGCTATTCATGGATCTCTAGAATTTATTCATCTTGAACAACTGAAACTTTATATTCATTGAATAGCAACTCACTATTTCCTTCTCATTCCAGATTCTACAGCTGACATTGTTTCTACAAGTTTTGACTACTTTAGATACCTCAAATAAGTGGAATCGTGTAGTATTTATATTTCTGCAATTGGCTTATTACAGATAGCATACTGTCTTCTGGGTTTATCGGTGTTATTTCATATGCCAGGATATCCTTCCTTATAAAGACTGAATAATATCCCATTGTATGCATATTATAATAGTCATGTATTGTGTTATGGGGCATTACGTTGTTTGAATACAGTTTCTATACCTCAACTGTTAGGAATAATGTTGCAATGAAGGTGGGAGTGTATATATCTCTTCAAATTCCTTATTTCTATTCTTTTGGATATATAAGTGAGATTGCTGGATGATATGGCACTTTCATTTTTAGTTGTTTGAGAAATCATCACACTGCATCCCATAGTAGCTATACCATTTATGTTGCTACCAACAGTGTACCACAGTTCCAATTTCTCCAAAATTTCTCATCTTTGCTTTTGTTTTCATAATACTCTTCTTATTTGGAATGAGGAGATATCTCATTGTGGTTTTCATTTGTATTTCCCTGATAATTATACATAATTATGGGGTTCATTGTGACATTCATATATGCATATAACATAATTTTCATAAGGAGAAGCTGCTAATATACCTTCTCTTAATATGTCTTCTTTGGAGAAATGTTTAGTGATAACAAGTATCATTTATTATTATTATTATTGTTAATATATATTCTACAAAGAAATGGGCTTCTGTGTGACATTATCATACATGTATACCTCAGGCTTTCATACAATATACCCTATATACTAACCTTATTTGCCCTCATTTACCCTCCTTCTCTACCCCTTCCTCTTATCCACTTTCCCATCCCTGAAAGTCCCTCTTTCACTTTCAGGTCATTTTTTTTTTAAGTTTCCACATATGAAAGAAAACATGATCCTTGTCTTTCTGTGTATGGCTTATTTTGTGTAACATAATTTTTTCTAGTTCCACCAATTTTCCTGAAGTTGATGTGATTTCATTCATCTTTATGACCAAATAATAGTTCATCGTGTATGTATACCATATTTTTATCCATTCGTATGTTGATAGGCACCTGGGCTGATTCTATATCTTTTTTTTTCCATTTCATATTTGTTTTTATTGTAAACAAATGGGATACATGTTGTTTCTCTGTTTGTACATGGCATAAAGGCATACCATTTGTGTAATCATAAATTTACATAGAGTAATGTTGTTTGATTCATTCTGTTATTTTTTTCCCTTCCCCCACCCTTCCCACCCCTCTTTTCCCTCTATACAGTCCTTCCTTCCTCCATACTTGCCCTCCTCCCTAACTCTAACCCTAACACTAACCCTTCCCTCTCCCCATTATGTGTCATCATCCACTTATTAGCGATATCATTTGTCCTTTGGCTTTTTGAGATTGGCTTATTTCACTTAGCATGATATTCTCCAATTTCATCCATTTGCCTGCAAATGCCATAATTTTATCATTCTTTATGGCTGAATAATATTCCATTGTATATATATACCACAGTTTCTTTATCCATTCATCAATTGAAGGACATCTAGGTTGGTTCCACAGTCTGGCTTGATTCTATATCTTGATTCTTTTGAATGATGCCATAAAAACATGGTTATGCAAGTTATTTCTTTTGTATTTATATTCATTTCCTTTGGATTATACCCAGAAAAAGTATAGTTGAATCCTACAGTAGTTCTACTTTTAGTTTCTTTAAATGATTTTATTAGTGCATGATAATTATACATACTTATGGGGTTCATTGTGACATTTATATATGCATAAAATGTAATTTTCATATTGAGCAGCTGATATTCCTTCTTTTAATATGTATTCTTTGGAGAAATGTTTATTTATGTCCTTAATCCATTTTAAAATCAGTTTTCTTTTGCTGTTGAATTGTAGTGGTTCTTGTTTTTTATGGATAGTAATCACTTATTACATATATTGTTTGAAAATATTTTCTTCCATAAAACTCCTAGAAGAAAACATAAGTGCAAAGTTTCATGACATTGAACCTGGCAACGAAATCTTAGATATGACAGAAAAGCACAAATAAGAAAAACAAAATTAGACAAGTGGGAAATGCATTAAACTGAAAAGCTCTGCAATGTAGCTCAGAGGTAGAGCACTTTCCTAGCATGTGTGAAGCCCTAGGTTCAATCTGCAGCACAGGATAAAAATGTTTCCACAAAGCAAATGAAATAATCAATACAGTGAAAAGATAACATACACGATGGGACTTGGATAACTCTTTGAATATACTAAAAAACACTGGACTGTACACTTTAAAAGTTAAGTTTTGTGATACTTGAATTATATGTCTCTAAAGATGTCTATTTAAAAGAAGGAGAAAAACTCTAAAGGAATCCAAAATGATCGTAATTTTACCCTAAATTAGCATATCTATATATATGCATGCAAACATATCAGCATGCAAGTTAGAGAATATCTGTGAATTATTATAAGATAAATATGGAGAATTCTATTAGGAAATTATGTAGTAGGAGACAATAAAAGCAACCTCTGCTAGAGAAGAAATATTGAAAAACAATGATGTCATAATAACACTATTTCTCAAGCATGAACTTTATGATTGTTTCTCTCAGACCTCCAGGAACCCTGCTGGCTTTCCATTCCTGGACATATAGCCCTGTTAGGATGGCAAGTGCAACATGACTTCCTTGCATAAGATTTTTTTTTTTGAGGCTGGGGATCCTGAGTCTTATTCTCTTTTTTGTAGCCAAACAGTGATTGATACAAGAGGTAGTAGAGGCAGGTAAATGCAGGAATTTCTCAGAAAAAAATATAGAAAAGGAGGAAATGAGAGCTCAAAGCCACAATGTGGAGCAAATTCACAGGGAGAGGAATTGAAGCAAGAAGAGCACAAGATGATATACTCAAAAAATACAGAAGATTTCAAGGAAGAGGTAGTGACCAACATATTCAATGCTACTCAGAGGCCAAGCAGGATAGAGAAATGACATTTTGATTTTGCAAGATGAAAGACATTAGAGATCTTGGAAAACGCATGTCTATAGAACAAAAAGGGTTATACAACATTGGAGATATACACAGAGATGGGGAAGTCCTGATCGTTCCTTAGAAAAAAAATCAGAAACCTTTTCCAGAAAAGGGCAGCAGATACATGGAACGATATCTGATAGTGAAAGGCAAATCAAGGGACAATATTATTAAAAATGGGGGATAGTGGAGCATAATTGTATGATGATGGAAATCACCAACACAGCAGGAGAATTTGAGGATTCAAGAAACACAGAGCATATCCATTGAAGCTAAAATTTTAAAAACAGAGAGACACATATTAGATCACGCTGAGACACAGGATCTGTTAAAAATTATGATTGATCAATACTTTGCTTCATACTCTTAGTTCTTTGTTACAGATATGCTGATAATCAACATATTCATGTATTCCTGATTGACAATAAGTAATTGGCAAAGCACAGATGTCCAGAAGATAAGAGAATGAAGTTTGACATCTAGGATATCCAGACTGAGTAGTAGAGATGAATGTAGACAGTGTATAAATTAAGATTTTGAGGGCTGGGGAGATAGCTTAGTCGGTAGTGTACCTGCCTTGCAAGCACAAGGCCCAGGGTTCAATCCCCAGCATCGCCAAAAAAAAAAAAAAAAAGATTTTCAGAAGTGTATTGGATAGGGAATATACTGTGGCACTCATAGTATCTGGAGTATGGGGGAGAGAAAGTGAGTTAGAGAGAGAGAGAGAGAGAATCAAATGAGGCAGATGTGGATAGATACAAAAGTTAAGGAAAAAAGATTAATGGAGGAGTCTTTCTTCTTTGCAGAGAGATAAAGGACAATCCTTAGGCAGAGGAGAAAAGCTGTGAACAGGGATTAATACAAAGTGGAATATCCCCAGAAGGCCTAAACTTTCCTGTGGCATGCAAGACACAGGTACTCGGGGAACCCAGAGTTTCGTTCCACATTATAGTTCCCACTGGTCCCTTTTCACTGTTCATTAAAGTCTTTTGCTCACAGTCTCACAGTCTACTGTCATGGGAGTGGTTTGTGGGGGGAATCTGAGGAGCAGAGCAGTCAAGGTGAGCAATGCATTCCTTACATTAACCTTCCACTTTGATCCTTCTCCAAGGGAAACATCCTTGTCGCCCAGAGACAGAGCAGTGGCCGTGTGGATCTGGTTTGCCCTGAGAGGGCTGTGAAGCACAGAGGAGCCACAAGAGGTGGAAAAGCAAGAGTGGATATGAGGCAAAGCCCTTTGCAAAATCAGACTGGACACCTCAGAAACACCCTGGAGGTCAGGAAGACAACAAACCTCCGTGTGGGGCCTTCCACTTTAGGGCATGGCCACGGGTGTGCGTTGCTCAGCTAGAGTGAAGGTGAGGTTGCTTAGAGATTTTGCAGCATGGCGTTCCAGGACAAGGGAAGTGACAGACAGCTGAGTCTCGGTAAATAAGAGCATGGCAGGAACCATGGACTTTCAGAGACACACTGGGATAATGAGAGTGAAAAGAGGGGAAGTCGGTGACTTAGACCCAGGTTCCCTCTGTCCATCAGTGACAAATCCACGCTGTGGGACCTCTCATTTATTACCTGGAAACAGATGAGTCCAGCCTTGAAAACATGGAGCAAACACAGAAGAGGCCGTTCTCTACTCTGTAAGGAGAAGGGAGCAAGAAGGAGGCCCCTAATCAGTTGGTCTGTCTGCAGAAAGCAGACTACCAGAAAGGTCCCTCCCCTCAGGCTCCCCAGAGTGTGAGAACAAAAGGGCAGACTGGAAGAAGGAGCCTTGTACAGTGGTCCCAGGGTCTGGGCAGGGGTCTCTCAGGGCCCAGACAAGAGGAGGGAGCCGACCATCCTGCGGGACTCTGTTAGTGAGGACTGTGGAACTGTTGTGGTGACAGCATTTCTGAAATCGGGCTGGAACTCAGTTCTATGACCTGAAATTGAAGACACTGAAAAACTCTATAACGTGAAGAAGACAGAGGGTTCGGAGCAGGGAAGTGGAGTTGGGGAAGCAGGAACACTCTAGCACGACATGCCAGACTAAGCATGGCATGGTTCAGAGCACGGCTGAATTCAGCCTGGGAAGAGAGCCACATAGAAACTCATGACCAGAGAGGTGAGTGCCGGAAAGAAGAAACTTGAGTTCGCTGAGGGGCTAGCAGCCTAGGAAAGAGGGAAATTAATGCTTCCAGTTCCCACATCGAGGTCTTCAGGGAAACAGGGAATATCTCTAAGAGGACCGGATTAGGGGCTACAGAAATCGGCATTTCCCAGGAACTTGATTGAGGCGGTCTGGGGTTTCGACACCAAACTTGGGGGTAAGGGGGAGACTCTCCTATGGAAGGGTTATTCTTCTGTTGAGGACAAGATGCTCCAGAATGCAAGCTGAGGCCATATCCTGGGAACGAGAAAGGGGACAGAAAAAGGCAAGATGGAGACACTGACGGCAGCACCCTGTGACAGAGGTGAAACAGGTTGATGGTAAGCAGGTGGCTAAGGGACAAGGAAGCCTCAGTCTGGAAACCGGGCCAGTGCAGTGTGGGGGTGTAGAAACACATCTTGGATCCCCATTCCTTCCTATCCTGCTCCAACAAGCTGTGAGGGGAGGGCGGGGTAGAACTAAACAGAATGCCCTTTTATCTGTGACTAGGGGCTTGTGTACCTCAGAGGAACACAGAGCGAGCACATTTCTCTGCGTTTCCCTTTGTCTCATCCTTAGTCCCTAGACCATTAGCCCAGTTGCCATGGGAACGGAAGCTGAGTGTCTGATGCATTCATCTGGCTGTGGGAGAAAAGCAGAGCTGGTCCTTGAAATGAGGGCCCTTGGGAGCAGAGATTGGAGCACAGCACACCATTGAAAGAATTCGCAATTTCCACAGATATATTGATCCCAGAGACTATTATTGCATCCACCCCCTCCCCACTCCACCCCCGCTTCCTCCCGAGCACAGCCAAACGGTGAATCACTCTGGCTGGCCCCTAGCATTCTTGTGGGTGAAGCTGAGAGATGACCATGAAAAGGGTGGGACTTTACACAAAATCGATGCTGCTGGGGGCACAGGCGGGGGACTTGTTCAGTGAAGCTTTCTCCTTGGCAGCATGTCATGCAGAGGAAGAAAGGATTGGGTGCCGAGCTTGGCTTGGGCAGACGTAGTCTGGAGGTATGGAGGGTGCCCCCGTTGACACGGAAGGACCCGATCCGTCGCACGCAGCAGGGAGGAGGCACTGTGTGCCTCCTGTGTGCCACTGTGTGTGCCTCTCACTTTTGCTTTCCACATATCTTCCCTCTGGGAGGGTCACTGGGAGGAACCCCAGGCAGGACCTGAGATAGGGAGCCTCCCATTTGCAGAGGCAGAGAAGGGTCCTCCAAACCGGGGAGATGGCTTCTCCTCACCCTGTGACCTTCATGGCTCCCGTTGCCTGACTCTGCTATTACTCTGTGCTCATTTGTGACCACTTGGAAGGGATCCCTCACCCTGTCTATTCTCTTTGCCCCGATTCAATTCCTCTCAACCCCTTTGCACTGTCCTCTCTTCCTACCTGACCCTTGATCCATCACCACACCTCAGCTTTCCTCTCTACCTACTTTCTCTCGCCTCCCTACGAGGTCCTTCGGTTTGTCCTTCCGGTTTCCCCCTATCCCTTGCTGCCTTTTGGTTTCTTTCTCATCATTGCCCTCGATCGTTCCCCAGTTTCCCCTCCTCCTTCGCGCTATGCCTTTTGTTCTCACCCGCCTCCTCCCCTCTCGGTACCCTGCCCGATATGAAGTGAATAATAATTCATTCATTTGGATACGATGGGCCTAATATGGGCCACGAATGTGCAGCCCACTGGGGCAGCGCTACATCAAAACCAATCACACTCGTAATTGTTCCCTTACACGTTACCAGAAGTGCTGTGGTTCGACGGGACAGGGAGCCGTGAGGGTGAATAACGGGAGAAGTAATTTTCACAGTGGGGTGGACTCAGCGAAGACAATGACATGCCCATTTATCCCTCTGCCACCCAGCATCCTCTCCTTGCCCTTAGAGACCTGCCCCCCTTTTACGCTGGTCAGCTGTCCTCTTCCTTTTTTGCAGGGTGGTGGTCTCTAGGTCACAGAGTCCTGCCTTCCGCTAGGCAAGGTGTGACCATGGAGTCCACCTGTTGCCCACTTCTATGGTCTGGTTTACCAATGATCCAAAACAGGGTGAGGAGTTGTTCCAACTTTTCAGTGGGACCCTATTCCTGTTGCCAGGTCCCTAGAGGCACCTCTGTGCATGGACCTCATTCACCCAGGCTCTTTCCCATCTCGTTTTCTCCTTCTTCCTCTCCTCCCCCTCAACCACCTGCATCATTTTTAAGGTTTAGCCCCACAAAGACTGAGAGGCTTGCCGAACAGACGATAGAAATAAATAGCTAGGAGGTCGAAGGGAGACAGATGAGTGATCTGTGACTAGCTGCCAAAAGGGAGCTGGGACTCAAATCAGCAGTACGCACAGCCCGTGAAGACTAGAACCCCGTCACCAGGTATGGAGGGCTGCATTCCCCAGTTTGAGTAGGAGTGGGGTCTGTAATTGCACGAGTGCTTGAAAACATATTTCGGAGGCAATTGCACCCCCGTGTCCCTTCTCAACTCCTCAAGTATCCATAGCTTGGCCAATCGCTCTCCCTCAACTCTGGGAGTTGGAAGAAATACTCAACCATCTGCAGAGGATGACTCTGCAGAATCACAGACTTTGGCTCTCATGTTGAGTCGAAAGTGTCCCCCTGCAAGCAAACCCAACACAGAGTATAAGTTAACATCTACAGAGTTCTTCGGTCCCAGGACTCATCAGGAAATTGGTGCCCACATTGCCAGCGTCCTGCCTGGTGCCACAGATGTAGAGGATCTCCCCTGGGTAATGGAGCCTTCCCAAGAGAGGAAACTTAGTAATACTGGTAGACAGAGACCTCTGCAATGGTCATCATCGCTTAGTTTAAAGCATTTCTCATTTCCTGGGAACTTGTAGGAAGATATTTCCCAATGTAAAAAAGTATGGGGAATATTCTATACTGACCTTTGTTACTGATTGCTAAATACGTGGCACTGTGGTCAGAGAGTATTCTTTGTGACACTCCTGGGTTTCTATTCACTTTATATCTTTCTGTAAATTTTAATGGAATGCAACTCCAAACGGATATGCACAAAACACAAATGTACCATGAGTCGATTGCGACATGGTGAACGTTGCACTCAGGTCCATCAGCTTTTAGAAAACCAGTGTTTCCTGCAGTGGGAAGGTGGGCCGGTTCCTGCCCTCAGTCACCACGCTCTGCCACCACAGCAAGTCGGATCACTAATTTCACCTCTAACATCTGATTTAGCTCTGCCTCTCTGTGAAATTCATTGCTCATAGTCACTGTGATCCCTTTGTACCTGTGTTTATAATGTGGCTTCTTCTGGAAATATCCTGTTCCTATTTAGCCCTGCTCACTTGTGCTGTCTTGGGTAGCCGTACTTCACTTGTTTTCGTTACGGAGTAGAGTTTCAATGGCATGGGCACAACACAATGGAGTCTATGAATGGCTCTGTTTCTGAGTGAGTGGGATCTGGGTCTTTCCCAGTGCTGGAATCTCAGGGCTGCTGCTGTGGTGACGCACATCCTCTGCTCCAGTGAGTGTACTCCGAAGACTGGACTCCCAGGGGCACGTGCACTGCTCTGTCTTCCCTGATTGCATGGTGTGTGTTGAAGGTGGATATACCCGGAGCTTTTCCTGATGTCAGATGGAAGGCTTGCAACTTCTCACCATTCTGTGGGACGGGTTGGCAGGCTTAAAGACACTCTGAATTACATTAAGAGACTTCTCTCTCCATCCTAGTTTGCTGAGAGGTTTTTATCGTGAATGGATGTTCACATTTAAAAAGTTACCCCTTTTGCTGGTTCTGTGGGGAAGTTGTAGGTTTCTTTCTGTTGACTACATGACTCGTGTGAGATACCTTGATTTTTCAAGGGCTGAACTGCCTCACCGGTAGCATGTTCTTGATATTCTGGGGACATTTTTTTCCTTTAAGGATGTAGAGCTGCCTTAGCTTTATGTTTTATTCAAGACTCTTAAAGGGAGGACCTTGGGTATCATGTGACCGTGTACTTATGAGGTTTGGGCCTCATGAAATGAGATGGGAAATGTCTCCTCTCTTGTATATTTTCTGGCAAGATGTAAGATTGACATTCCTTCTTTCTGGAATATGTGGTAGGATGATGTGGCGGGCGAGACCCGGGGCCCAGGGTTATGCCACATGCATCCAAGATGGCGACTGGCAGAGAGCCAAAGGGCGTGCTGAATGCGCCTTGAGAAAAACAGGAAGCGTTTACCATTGGCTGTAGGATCATTAGTTCAGCCGCCTAGCGCGTGGACAGATATATCTTACATGTATGCTTGAGCTCGTGATCGCTTGGCCTTTAATAGGATTGGATGGACATATCTGGTTACAATTGCATATGCATGAGACTGCTTATATATTGAGGGTGTTATCCGAGTAAAGCGGAAGCTGCTTCATGAACCTCTGAAGTGTACGTTTCGTTTGTCCCGCTGGTCGGCGGCAAGCGGCAAGTGGTGGCCTGTACGGGGAACGGTGAGTGCTCAGGTAAGTACAAGACAGTTTCGCTAGCGTGATTAACAAGAAGGTTTCCCTATTTGAGGAAATGGTGGCCTTAAGGTTTTAATGGACGATTTCCCTAGAGAGGCTGTCCCAAGAGACAGCAAAGGATGTCCTGTAAGTAAATGAATCTGTGTAAGGTGTTATATGTGTTACCTTTTGTTGTTTCATATCTGTTTGTTGTTGTTGTGGCCATATGGACATTAGTTCGTTTCTGTCTGACTTCCAAAATACCAAAATCTCAAGAACGCTTAAGAGAAGGGGAAAAAATATTAGAAACTGTAAAAGAAGAACAATCAAGTCGAGCTTCTGAAAGAGAAAGTAGATGTTCAGACCTCTGTGCCTCCGCCAGAGCAGTATTAACTCCAGAGATGGGAGTACAACCAATATCAACTTCGGTTGTCTGCCCATTACCTAAAGGAACAGTGGGACTAGTTCTGGGGAGGAATTCTTCTGCTTTAAAAGGATTAAATATTGTCCCTGGAGTTATAGACCCTGATTTTACAGGAGAAATAAAAATCCTTGCTTCTTCACCAAGAGGTGTAGCAATAATAGCTCAGGGTGATTGCGTAGCACAATTGTTGGTCTTACCCAGCTGCCATGATCAATATCCATCAAAGAATATTATTAGGGGAAATAAAGGATTAGGTTCTACTGGCCAAAATATGGTCATGTTAACATTGGGTTTAAAAGATAGACCTATGACAAAGTTAGTGATAGAAGGCAAAAGTTTTGAGGGCTTATTAGATACTGGGGCTGACAAAAGTATCAAAATTACAGAATGGCCCAAAGCCTGGCCACTTCAACAGGCAGATCAGACTTTAAGGGGATTGGGTATGGCTTCCAATTCTAGCAAAAGCGCAGCCATATTAAAATGGAAGGTGGCTAACCAGGAGTTATGTTCTGATACTGCCCGACGTAATACAGTTGCGGGCAATCCTCAATGGAATCTAAACATGCTGACAGGCCAAGGACCATATGAAGGGCAAGGTAATCAGATTAATTTCCATCCCGGTGTGTATCAACAAATTAACCCTCAACTTTTAATCTATCATAATGTGGATGATATTTTGCTAGCTCATAAGGAAAAACCTGTCTTAGAGCAATGTTATAATTCCTTACTAAAGTCACTGGAAAGATGGGGCTTACATATTGCCATTGATAAAGTACAAATGACAGACACCAAAAACTTCCTGGGATCTATCATAAATGCAACTATGGTTAAACCCATAAAAATTACTGTTCAGGTGGACAAACTTAGGACTTTAAATGATTTTCAAAAACTTTTGGGTGATATTAATTGGATTAGACCTTACCTTCATTTACCCACCTCAAGTTTGAGCACCCTGTTTGATATTCTTAGGCATTAAAAGTATCCCTTTCCACCTTTGGTATTCCACATGTCACAGGAATTCCTTATAATCCTACTGGACAAAGCATTGTTGAGCGTGCCCATTTAATGCTTAAAAACATGATTTATAAACAAAAAGGGGGAATAGGGGCATCATACAGATCCCCAAAAGACAAATTATCTGATGCCTTGTTCATCTTAATTTTTTAAAATCTCGATTCTGAGGGCCGATCAGCTGCTGACCGTCATTCAGAGCCTAATAAAAAACAATCTACCTCAAGTGCTCTGGAAGGACATTCTATCGGGACAATGGAAAGGCCCGGATCCGGTGTTAATCTGGACCCGAGGGTCTGTTTGTGTTTTCCCACAGGACGCACAATCGCCAATTTGGGTGCCGGAGAGATTGGTCAAGGCCTCAACAGAGACCCAAAAAACAGGAAGAAGGTGAGGAGGCTTCTCCTGCTGATGGTGTTACGCCACATGCATCCAAGATGGCGACTGGCAGAGGGCCAAACAGCATGCTGAATGCACCGTGGGAAAAACAGGAAGCGTTTACCATTGGCTGTATGATAATTAGTACAGCCGCCAAGCGCGTGGACAGATATCTCTTACATGTATGCTTGAGCTCCTGATCGCTTGGCCTTTAATAGGATTGGATGGACATGTCTGGTTACAATTCCATATGCATGAGACTGCTTATATATGGAGGGTGTTATCCGAATAAAGCGGAAGGTGCTTCATGAACCTCGGAAGTGTACGTGTCGTTTGTCCTGCTGGTCGGCGGCAAGCGGCAAGATGATATTTGGCCGTCTGGGTCCAGAGGCTGTTTTGGTTGTGGTTCTGCCTGTGGCTCTAACAATGCTCCACTCATTCAGGATTTTTGGATAATGGTGATGTTCAGTTTGAAGGGACAATGGGTTAAAAAAGGCTGCACTCATTTCTCCCCTGCTACGTTGATGCTGCCATTATTCTGCCTCCCCGACACCATTTCACAGCCTTGATTGCTAGCCCTGGGACCTCCTTGCCAGCCATTGGTCCAATTGTTAGCCCACAAACTTCCTAGTCAGTCATTGGTCCAGATTGTTAGTAGCCCATGGAATTCCACTTCTTGAGAATAGTTCTCCTGCTTCTCCCTCTCTGTCTCTCTGTCTCTGTCTCTCTCTCTGTCTCGCTCTCACTCTCACCCTGCGGGCAGACACTGTGCCTGTCTGCTTAATAACCTCTCTTGTGAGAGTTCCCACTTCCAGAATGACTTTCTGGGTGATCTCATTGGTGCTGTGACTCACATGGCCTCTTGTATTGCCACTTAGGTGAGTGGAATCCCATCTGTCACCAGATCCCCAGATGCTGGTCTCACCTTCCACTTGCTGGGACGCTCTCCTCCACATCCAGACACCAGCTTCAGATTGGTGATTTTTCCCCTAGGTCGACTGAAACGCTCCTCTGCTGACCTGAGATGTGACTGTTGATCACCCAGCGCCCTGGAGGCGGTTGAGGAGTGGGGTTGCCCGAGCCACAGCATTTACAGTTACGGCTGGCCCCCTTAGTTGACCTTATCTGACGGGTGGGTCCCCAATCTTAATGGTGCAGATTTCTCTCTCAGGGTTGAGCTTCCTCTTCACTTTCTCTCTCGAAAATGCTGACATCAGGTCTTCAACTCTCTCAGGTTTTGCCTGACACACACGGACAGGGTGACTACTCCCATCATTGTGCTGCCTTCTCATCTCCAGCCAATTACTCTGTGACCTCAAGATGTCTCGGACACTGAATTGGCTGTTTCTCAGGCTCCGCATGGGATCTGGGTCCTCCATTCCAGCAGATTCACCCCTGCGGTGTGTACTAGACACTCTTAAACCCCTGCACCTGACCCCCAGCCTAAAACCACCAAAACTTATTCACTTGTGTAATGATATTTGGCCACAATATCCCATAGATCATCAACCAAACTGGCCAATTATACAACTTTTGTAAGTGGAAAGAGATTTTTAAATTTTCAAGTCTTTGCTCTCTTGCACGCTAAACCTGATCTTTCTCTTCCTGCATACCTCCTTTTGGCCTCTTCTCCCCATCCTGATCCCTCCTCCTCCTCCAACTTTGACCTGGCTGACAAATGACCCTCATACCAGTCCCCTGGGACAGAGGCCCCTCCGGCCCCTGCTCTTCCATGTCGTTTGCCTCATTTTATTTCTGCTTCCATTCCCCGCACCGCCCACCCAGTCCTCCCACCACTCGGTCCTGCACACATATTCTAGCCCCCTTACAGGAGGTGGCTGGTGTAGATGGAGTGATCAGAGTCCATGTTCCTTTCTCGCTCTCTGATCTTTCCCACATAGAGAAGCGGCTAGTCTCCTTCTACTCCACCTCCTTCACCTCCAACTCCACAAACTTCATTAAAGCATTTCAGTCTCTTACCCAGTCTCATGACTGTACCTAGCATGACATTTATATGCTCATGTCCAAAACCTTGACCCCTGAGGAGCCCAGGAGAGTATGGGAATGGGAAAGCAATTATGCAGATGAGGTACACCAATCAACTCTGACCCACCCCATTGGGGCTGAAGCAGTACCAGATAGGGAGACCCAATGGGACGATAACACAGGGACTGGGCGTCTGCAGCAGGATGAGTTCCAAACCTGCGTCCTTGCAGGTCTCTGAAAGGCCACCATTAAACCTATTAACTATGGTAAACTTCAGGAAGTAATACAAAACTGAAAACCCATCTGGCGGAGTCGCCTCACAGAGGCCATGCTCAAATATACTAATCAGGACCCTGAAACTCCAGAGGGACAACAGCTACTCATGACTTATTATTTTTCCCAAAGCTACCTGGACAGAAAGGCTAAATTGAGGTGGTTGGATAAGGGGCCGCTCAGCCCACAGCCAAAGGTTCTAGCAGTGGAATTCAAAGTGTATAACGGAAAGGAAGAAAAAACCAAAAACTAGAAGACCAAATGCTAGCCAGTGCCTTTCGGCCAGCTAGACCTGCCCATTCGGCCACTACTATGGGCACCCTAGCTCCCAGAAGACCTCCAGGCCCATGCCTCAAGTGCGGAAAAGAGGGCCACTGGGCAGGAGCCCTGTTCACTGGCCCTCTTCACCCTGACTCAGAGGATCTTTTTGCCTTTGTCTGGACTGAACCTCTCATTCAAGTTTCTTCTCAACTGACCAGGACAGTTCTCCCACAGGGATTTTGGGAAGCCCTCACCTCTTTGGCCAAACACTGACTCATGACCTTGTCTCCCCTACTTTCATTTCCTCCTCTCTCTTACAGTATGTTGATGATCTTCTTTTATGTAGTCCCTCTCTCGAGGACTCCCAAGGGGACACTATTAAGCTTCTAAATTTCCTGACTGACAGGGGTTATAGGGTCTCTCCAGCAAAGGTCTGGCTTTCCTAGACTCAGGTTATTTACTTAGGAGTCAGCCTCTCACCTGGATTTAAGGCCACCACTGTAGAGAGAAAAGCATTGCTGTAGGACATGCCCACTCCATCCACCAAGGAAGAAATCCTTTCCTTTCAAGGGCCAGCAGGATATTTACGATCTTGGATTCCAAATTTTCCATCCTGGCGGCCCCCTTGTATGAGGCTTCACAGGGCACGCCCACTGAACCTCTCCTCAACCCAGTGGAAGCCCCTTTCCAGACCCTAAGGAAAGCCCTTCTTCAAGCCCCAGCCCTACGCCTGTGCCCAGTGGCATACCCGTCCAAAAAGTCTAGACCCCACCGTAAGAGGCTGGGCACCACGTCTTAGGGTATTGGCCGCAGCATTTGTCTTAACCCAGGAATCAAAAGAACTTTCCTCTGGGGCTCCCACTGAAGGGCTCTCACCTCATCATCGGTCCCAGCTTCTTACTTATAAGGGTCTGCAAACTCTACTGCCCTGTCGGGGGTTAGCCTTGCAAGCTGCTCTTATGAGGACTCTTCCATTTCCTTTAATACATGCCCTTCTTTAAATCCAGCCACTCTCTTACCCCCACCTTCAACCTACATCCTTCACCAATCCTCAGCTGCCTTGAGACCCTGAAGGAGTTACTCCCCTGCCCCTCCAATGTTCAGGAGGGGGCCTTACACAACCCTGCTTTCATATGTTCACTGATGGGAGCTCTTCTCCATGAAGGAATGCGACGGGCTGGATACGCCTTTGTCTCCCTGGAAGGGGTTGCAGAGTCAGGACCACAACCAACAACACCACCAACCAACAGGCAGAACTAATCGCCCTCACGGTTTGCTTGTGTTTTGTCATTTCGATGTGTTTTCTTGAAACTTGTAACTTCTATCCAAATCTTGAAATCTACTGGCAAGAATGGCTCACGATTTGGACGAATGATCTTAACATGTTGTTGGTGAGAGCTGCTTCTTCCAGTTTAGTCCAGAAATTGGTCATTTCAGGATTTCACTCTTTTGTGAAGGCCCCGATGAGGAGGCCAGTACCAGTGGAGTCTCTGGGAACTGATTTTGGCTGTTGTGTCTTATCAGTAACTCTTATTAGTGTTTTCCTCACTCAATTTCTTCTGCTTCCTTTAGGCTTAATCTGTGTTCTTCTCCTCAGTTTTGGCAAGGATACCTGGCTCATTCATGTTCTGCTTTCTTTTTCAGGCCGTTACAGATATTTCATCAGTATCCTCTAAGTTTTTATTTCTTCAGCTCAAAATATTTTCTAACTTAACTGGCTTAACTGGTGTGAGTGAGCTCTGGACCATGTCGAAGGGCATTTCCTGACCCACGAACACGGTAGATGGTGATATTTCCTTCGTTTATTTTTGGGATGGCTCTAGCTGGAACATGTAATACAGACTCTGTGAAGAAGTGGCAAAAGCCTAGGCACACATGCCTTGTTCCTTGCCTCAGAGGAGGAAGAAGCTTTCCCTCCTTCACTATTGAGACGGTTGTGTAGAGTGGGTTGTTGTAAGTGGATTTCTACTTTTCGGAGGGAACTTCCTTATGTTCCTAATGCGTTGAGTGCTTGTCTTGTGAAAGGGGGCAGAACTGTTAGATGCCCTTACTGCTCGGGTTGAGGCGATCACCACGTTGTTGTTCTTCATTGTGTCACAAAGGTACCTGACATCAGTTTTCATTGCTTCCATCGTCCTTGCATTTTCCAAGGAAATCCCATTTGTTTGTGGGCTCTAAAAGTGCTGCTGCTTTTGGTTTACTATTTTGTATCAATGTCCTTGCAGGATATTTGCTTCTCGTTTGCTTTGCCTTTGGTTTCTTTGTCAGCCTTGGTATCAGGGTAATGCTGGCCTCTTGAAGTGAATTGCAAGCATTCCCTCCTTCTCTATTGTTGGAAGGGAACTGCATTCATAAATGCCAACTTGTTACATGTTTAGTAGAATTCTTCAGTGGTGCCATCTGGTCCCGGGTTTTTTTTCTGTAGGTTGCTTTCTGAATAGGGGTCCGTTCTCCTCTATGGTTTAGGTCCCTTCTGATATTTCATTTCTTCATGAATCAGTCTCAGTAGGTGGTATGTTTCTCTGAATTCAGTGGTTTTTTTTTTTTTTTTTTTTACATTCCTTCTGTATAACCTGAGTCCTTGGTGTAATTTGATGGCAGATTTGTCTTGTCACGTTTTTTTCTTTGTGCAGTGCCTGCTGTTATGTCTCAGTTCTCATTTTGAATTAGTTAATTGAGTCCTGTGTATTTTGCCTAGTTAATCTACTGTAGAGTTTGCCCACTGTGTTGATTTGTTGTTGTTGTTGTTGTTCAGAATAAAAGCTGTGTGTTTCATTGATTTCTGCTACTGTTTTTTTCCGTTCTCGATTTCATCTCTTCCTGCTCTAATCTTCACTACTTCCTTACCTGGGTCAAGTTGGGTTTAAGGATTGCATCCTTATGTAGTTCTTGACACATGCAGCTAGCTTGTTGAGCAGAGACCATTTTTCTTTGTGGACGTGAGCATTTATTGCCCTCAGCTTCCCTCTTGGTGCTGCATTCCTTGTCCCTCCTAAAGTGTGGTCTATTGTGCGTTTGCTTTCATTTGTCTGGAGATATTTTCTAAGTTCCCTTGTGGTTTCTTTGTTGGTGATTTGACAGGGTACTGTTCAATTTCCACGTCTTTGTTAATTCTGTTAGGAATTGGTGTCTGTTTTCTTTCCAGGGTGGTCAGAAATGAGACTTGGTATGGTTTCAGACTTGCTCAATTTGTTGAGCTCCTCAATGTAAACAAAGTAGTTAAAATCAAAAACGTCTGGAAGCAAATGTTGGGTCAGGTCTTGGCGGACATGGTGTGGTCCAAAGACTCATTCTGTCACCCAGAAAGTCTTAGCAGCCACCCACGCAAAAGAGGTTGCCGAGATTTCACCAAACGTAGCAACTCAGCCCCTCATCCTTAGGAAAATGGAAAGGCAAATCATAGACTGTGAAAATATTTCTGCAAAAGGTACGCTGGTCATAGACAAAGTATGCACCATGTCTAAGGCCCTCATCATACATTGGTGAAGAAGACAACCCAAGAGACAAGGGGCAAAAGCATTTGAACACAGGTGTGAGAAAGGAAAAGTAAAGGGCCAAGGACACTAACCGGGGCAGATTCAGAGCACTCCGGCACGTCACCATCCCTTGTACGGGTCTACTTTTCTCGTGTGGATAGTGAGGGTGGACAGCTGCCAAGAGCATCAGTGAAGGTGCAGTGGCATTGGGTGTGAGTGGGGAGGCTGGATGTGATGAGACTGTGCAGAGAGCAGGGGCACGTGTTGCCCGGGGACCTATGAGCCCCCTAGTTTCATGAGCAGTGGACTGCAAGAAGCAGAGCAGGTGCCTGGTTATGGATTGGATTCTAAAATGGTCCCCTTGTAAAATTCGAAACCACTGGCACGATGGCATGGGCCTCTAATCCCAAGGACTTAGGAGGCCGAGACAGGAGGATTGCAAGTTTGAGGCCAGCCTCAGCAACTTGGGGAGCCCCTCGGCAACATACAGAGATCCTGCCTCAAAATAAAAACATCACCAAAGGACTGGGAATGCAGCATCCCTGGGCTCAATCCCCAGCACTCCCAAATGTCCCTCAAAGAGCCCACTCATGCTAGGTGATCAGGCAGTATTCGAATGGGAAAAGATTGGATTATGAAAGCTGTCGCCTCATCAGTGGCTCAGTCCCTTTGATGGATTAATAGTTTGAATGGACTGCTGGGTGGTAAACACTGGCAAGTGAGGTGTGTCTGGAGGAAGTAGGTCACTGAGGGCATGACCCTGGTAACTATCCCTGGCACCTGGCTCCTCTCCTTCTCTCTCTACTTCCTGGATGCTGAGATCTGAGCTGTGTTTCTCCACCATGCCCTTCCACCATGATGTACTTCCTCACCTCAGGCCCAGAGCTATGCAGTTGGCTGACCACGGACTTAGCCTCTGAAGCACAAAGACATCGTTTCTTCCTTTCGCTCCTTCTTGTTGGATATTGTGTTCACAACAGCAAAGAGTTGACTAACCCACACTTTGTTGACCTCAGCGGGTCTAGGGTTCGAGACCCTGTGCTGCCACTTGCTGGCACTGTGACTCTGGGCCACTATCTTCCCTCTCAGAGTCTCAGGTTCCTCGCCCGGGCACTGGGCCTAATCAGCCCCTCCTCTCAGGGACATCCAACAGATGGAAACATGGGCTCCAACAAGAGGCGATACGTGAACATTCAGAACAACATTCCACGTAACCATCGATAGCCAGAAACAAGCGTAGCAATACTAGTGTATGAACCACTGGAGAAGGAGTCAGAGAGAAGCCCTCAGAGTTGGAGAAGGCTTAGGTGGGTTCAGGCGCCCTGTGTACCACAGCCACAGACCTGGCACGTCAGAGGGTCTCTGAAAACACTCTGCCAAGAGAAATCGTCAAGCTCTGTGGTGAGGGTCCTGTGGAAGGTCACAGGCTGGGGCTGGAGGGAGGTCTGACTTGGCCTCCTGCTGACACAGAGAGTGAGGGGGTGTGGTCTCCACATGGCCCACACGACCCTCCAGTGGGACCCACAGTCGGCCGGCCTTTCCCGAGGCCATCTTCCTCTCTGCTCCCAGCACTGCCCCATGGAGAGTGTGGAGCCTGGACCCTGGCGTGGCCCACTCTGGGAAGGGATGGAGCAAGGGGGAGCACCCCCTAAGGCTGCAGGGCAGGGAGTGGGAGGTCAGCCCAACACCGCCTCCCTGAAGGCTCCTTGTTTCTCTCTCAGGGAGCTGCCCTACCTCAAGTACCCTCTGCACATCAGTGCTCAAGCGCACTCACACCTCTGGCTTATGGTGATTGCCCTGACCCTGAGCCTAGAAAAGGCATAGTGTCTACTGTGTACGGGAAGTGTCCTGGAAGGCTCCGGTCACACTGGGTAGCACTCGTCACACCAAGGCACCTACAGTCACACACATCCCATATCCCTCCATCAATCGGAGGGAAAAGGGAAGAAGATTCCATTACTCTGTGTGTGAGCACATATGAGTGTGTGTGTGTGTGTGTGTGTGTTTGTGCGCTCCTCTGTGTATATGCTGAAATTAAATTTGGGGGCCAGGCGAAGGTCAGAATCACACGAGGGCAGTCAGTGTGGCCAAGAGTGAGCCCTGACTCCAGACAGAAGAAATCACACACAGGCCTGCAACTGGGACATCCACCCCACCAACCTCTGTGAAAAACAGGGTTTAGGTCCTGGGTATGTGACCTGTGCAGCCCTACCCAACCTCAACAGGGCTCCAATATGCCATCCTTCTGCTGTCACTGTCTTGACATTTTTAATCACGTTCGAGGAATCAGACGGAGGCTTTCCTTTTTCACTGGGACTCAAAATTATGTGGGCAGTCAGGGCCTAGATCTGCGTCAGGCTTTGGGAACTCTCTGGGACCAAAGAGTCAACGGGGTGGCGGGGATGCTGACACCACTGCCTGCCTCCTAGTTATCTGGGTTCTGTCCTGCCAGGCTGTGGCCATTACTGGAGAATCCTGGGAAGCAAGCCCAGGGCACCGTCCTCTCTGCCTGGGATGGAGCCCTTCCCCGGGAGCTAGCCTGTCTCTGCCCTCCTGATCTTGCACCTGGAGGAGGATTTGCAGTCCTACCCCATCCCCTTCCTCCTATGACCAGCCCTGCGGCACACCAGCACCTCAGCCCTACCTGGGCCAGAAAGGGACTGCCCTGCTTCAGGGAAAGAGGAGCACTGAAGCCTCCATCCCTCACTGGCAATGGGCCGTCTAAGCCGTTTGAATTGGTCCTCATGGGTCGGCAGGACCACCAGAAGAGGTGACCTCGTTAGGAGACCAGCCATGGGTCATAGCCACGCGTGCACTGGTCAAGCAGGAGACATCCCGACTCATTTTGCAAACTTTAATGGAACACTGATACCAAAACATGAACACACAAGAAAAAGCACACGACGAAAGCAGGAGGAGCAAGGGGAGCTTCGTGTTGCATGGCCCCTCCGACCCACAGGGAGAAAGAAGCGCCTGGAGTTCTACTCAAGAGGGACTCTGCAGCAGCAGTCTGGCTGGGTGAGGAAAATCGCCGCGCTTCCTTAGCGCTGTCTGTAACACGAGGAGCAAGGTGAAAACGGATGGGTGGAGACCCACAGCGAGCAGCCAGGGGTACATACAGGGCAACCGGTGTGTTTCTGTGTTTCCACGGGCTCACCACTGCCCTGCCCCTCGCCTCCCGGCATCTCCCCCGGCCTCCCCCAGGTCCCCACAGCCCTCCTGCAGGTCTCACAACCCTGTGAAGAGCTTACTGGATCCAGGAGAAGAAGCTGGCGCCAACTCTGGCGGCATTTCTGGTCCGGATGGTGGAGCTGGTGCTGGGGCCATCGAGGATGCTGGTGCTGGCCCCGCCGTTGGTGCCGCTGCTGACACCGGCTCTCCATGTGGCTCTCCTGTTGGCACGGTTGCTATTCAGAATGTACTGATGGTACCTGGCCCAGAACGCAAAGGGGATCCTGGCCCAGGCGTCGCCGAAATCCCCGTCCTCGTCCCAGGTCAGCAGCTCAGACTGTATGTCGTCCCAGCTCCACCGTCCGATCAGAGCTTCGTCCCCGATATTCATCTGGGCCCTCATCTGGGCCCTGGCATGTTCCTCGGCCATTTCCACATCCATCGTCTTGAAAGCATCATCCACAGCCTCCAAGAAGTGAGCCTTCCATTCCCAGGGTCCCGGTTCTGGTTCTGGGGCGGGAAACAGCAGCCTTAGTGGCAGGCTCAGAGACCCCACAATTCGGGCAGCACCTGCTGCCTGCCACAGCCGCCTACACGCTTCAGGAAATGATGACAAAGAGAAAGGACCCTGGGATCGGGCCACATCTGGCACAATTACGACCTCTATGAACTTGTCTTCCTCACTTAGGATGCTTCCTCTCAGCATCAAGACAAGGAGGCCGTGGCCAAGAAGGAAACAAGGCCTGGAAAGTGCCACCCCTGGGCCTGGCACCCAACACAGGTTCTCCGGTACCTGGGCGATGAATCTCAGGACCCTCATCTTGCTGGTCTCGTGGCGGGCTCGCAGGCCCCACAGAAACTCATACTCAGGTGGGCTGCTGTTGGGGATCTTCTTGTACTCCAGATACCTGAGCGAGAGAGGAAAATGCCCTTGGCTTCTCGCCCAGCAGTGACCCATTGTGGCTGAGGAGGGCTGCCCCGCCCACCGGGGCCAGACCAACCCGGCTCTCATTCTCAGGACCTCCGCCCCCAACAGTGAGGCCTTCACAGCCTCACGGCAGGGGTCCACGGGTGGGTGAGGAGGGGACACGTGTAGGGCAGGGCGTAGGCTCACGGGGGAGGCCACAGTGTTGTGCCTCTCATCACCATAGCCCCAGATTCCTGTTGGGTGCGTTGTAAACAGGGGAGCCACTCTTCGGGCCCCCTGCTCTGAGCACACCCCACCGGTGGGCCCCGGAAAGAGGTGCCACAGAAAACGGCGGGAAAATTCATTTAGAAAAATGAATAAATGAAAGAGTCTGCCAAGAGGAGCTCCACGGCTGTTTCTGCATTCCTGACCCTTCTGTGTGCACGTGGGTCTGTGCCTGTCCACGTGCCTGTCCTGTCTGCCCGCCGGCGTGCCTGCTTGTGTGTTCTCTGGGAACCAAGGGCAGGTTGGGTCTCGGCCTGAAAGAGCTGGGCACCCGGCCTTACCAGCTGTGGGCCACACTCGGAGACCTCCCTTCTCCGAGCCCCAGGCTCCTCAGCCCTACGTACTACGTGGGAAATGCCGGCGGCAGTCTATAGGACTGCTGCTCAGTGACGTGGTGCTCACGTCACACCCACCCTGCACCCAACTCCCAGTCAACACGTCCCCCTGACCTCACCCGCACCCGAGGGCCCGGGTCCCGCTGGGTTACGAAATGGGATAGGGGCGTCTTGTCCACGAGACCGGCACTCTGCAGTGCGCCAGAGCGACGTGAGGTCGGCTCAGTCAATACTTACTTCTGCTTCACAAAGTCATCGGTGATGAGCTTCCTCAGATCGCCAAGGAACGGGTGCCTCACCCTGGGGGCAAGCAAAGACATCCATGACCAGTGAAGGTGGCAGTGGCAGATGTGGGCGGCAGCATTCCCGGGCACCATCACCGGCTTCCCAGCCCGTGGGGACTGCCTTCCCGGGACAGGGCACACAGCAGAGGCCAGAGGACCCGAGGGAGCCCCTAACTCTCTCTCTGAGGTGTCCTCTGCGGACAGAGCTCCGAGGGGGCGGAGAGGTCGGCATCCCGTGACCTCTTCCATCCCTGCGGAGACGCTCTGTTCTCCAGCTAGCCCGGGCCCGTCCCGCTCCCTCACAACCCCGCGACCCCCTCTGGGGGAGAACAGCACGCAAGGGCAGGGGCCGAGGAGCCAGTCATACCCAGGGCGCAGTCCCATCTTGCGGAGCGCCTCCCAGAGGACAGCTGCGAGGGGAGATGGGGGACGAGAGATTGGCACCCAAAGATGAGACCGTGGACAAATCCCCAGGTGCGGGGCCAGCACTCACCCTCGCTGGCACGGTTGCCGTTCATGAAGATGACGCCCAGAATCACCAAGAGGAGACTCAGCCGGGGAGTGTCCTTGGTCCTACAGGAGGAGAAAGAGGGAAGGGATGCTGTGCAGAGGCCACTGTCCTCAATGGTGCAGCCAGCTCACCATCCGGAGGGGAAATGCTTCCCAGGACATGCAGGGCCTGCTGCCCCACCCATCACAGACAATTCGTACCCCGCAGAGAGAGACTTAACCACCGCCCATAACACGGGCATCTGATACCTTCCCTCCCGGGGTTCCACAGAGCATGGGGCGGGTCAGGGAGCACGAGCTGGGCAAGCGGCCACAGGGTGTCCAGAGGCACCTTCAGGTGGGCCATGCCCACCTCAGGATCTGCACTCTGCACTCAGTAGGAAGCTCTCCCTGGAGGGCCACCCTGCTAAGCCCAGGCCCGCAGACATGCGGGAAACCGCCTTCCTGGGGCCCTGGGGCCCCAGGGCCAAGATCCCGAAAGCAGCAAGGTCTTGCCCCGGGATGCTACCCAGTTCATCCAGCGGGCCCTGGGCACTGCGACCTCAGAGGGGAGGGCCCTGTGGGGCCACCCAGCCCTGCGTTCCTGTACCCTCAGAGGACGCGGACAGGGACGGAGCATCCCCGAGGAGGTTACGACACCCTTTCCCCTCCTTACTTCCCCAGGAGGCGAGCTGAAGAATCCCGGGTGCAGATGAGAATGTAGAGGTGCTCCTCCTTGTCGATCTCCTTCAGGTGGATCCCAAACTTCTGTGTGGCGAGAAAACAGAGTGAGATCTCACCCACCGCTGGGCATCGTGCAGCCAGTCCAGCCCAGTCAGATGTGTCCTCCTCCCCGGATCCAAACCTGCGTGTGGGGGCGGGAGGGGACAGGCACCAAGGGCTTCCCTGAGGAAGCTCTGAGGCTGACACAGGCGAGGAGACCCACCACAGGAGACAGACGCTCAGAGTAGGGTCTGGGAAGGGGCAGGTGTCGCCCTGCGGGGGCAGTGGAAACTCACAGGTGGAGGGCTAGCGGAGGTCCCCAGAGCAGGCAGGTGGGAACTGGGCCTCCAGGGGCCTCAGGCCATCCCACCGCTCCACAGCTCTAATCTCCAGCCCCGCGCAGAGCAGTTTCTGTCCCCGCACCCACCTTTTCCAGAGTGTAGGTGGCTCTTTCAATGATCTCAGGGAAATGCTCGTCATATTCCCGGATGACGTCCTTCACCATGTCTGCGGGACGGGGAGAGTCAGGGAAGGCACCTGGGCTGAGCAGGGGCCTCAGTGCTGAGGGCCCTCAGCCTGTCGTGCTCAAGGCAGCCGGTTGGGACCCTGCTCCGCTGCTTACCTGAACGCTTGATGGGGATCTTCTTGTAGTCCTTAATCATTAGGTATTTCACCAGCTTATTTGCCTGCAGAAGGAGGAACGTGGGGGACACATCGAGGCACGGGTGGCTGCAGGGTGCAGCCCGTGGGGTAGGAGAGGACGGTGACAGGGAGTGTGGACCTCTTCTCTTACCCTCTCTTGCAGAAGGGTCACGTTGCGGGGGGGCAAGCACAGGACGTGCCTCGAGGGTATCTGGGACCTTGGGGCCATCGGGGGCCGAGGGGCCGACGGAGCCCTCGCCATCGATGGGGCTGCGATGCTCTCCAGCTCGGCGGGACCGCAGGGGGCTCTCTCTCCTCCTCGCTGCTCTCATATTCGTCGTCCAGGTGCTTGGACTGTATCATGTGAGAGAGAGAGAGGAGACAGGCCAGGCGGGACTTGCGGACTCCCGGTGCCAAAGCACCACCCCGCACGTACCTTCCCCCCAGTGGGCGCTTGGCGGCAAGAGTAGTACGAGCAGTGAAGAAGTAGGAGCAGTGGCTGGCGACTGCTGAAAGCTTGCTAAGTGCCAGGCTCTGAGCCAGCCTCTTCTCCCACCAGCCCCAAGGGCTGGAACTACGAGGAGTCAAAACATACTCAACAGACTCAGTGCTGCAGAAACCGTGGAAAAAGCCGGGATGAGAGTAGGGGGAGGGTGCTGAGGACAGGAGAGGAGAGGAGAGAGGGGAGAGAAGAGGCAAGGCAGAGGTGCAAGGGGCTGTGCCCACGGCAGGAGAGTCCTCACCTTCTTTGTCCTCTTGCCTCCCATCCTGGCCCAGGGCTCAGCACTGTGCTGGGCAGTGGCAGCTGCCCCCTCCTGCTCGGGGATGCTCGCGGCCGCCTTGGCCTTGGCGGCTGCGGCTGCCGCAGCCGCTGCCGCCACATTCTGAGGCTCCACCCACCGAGTCTTGGCCAGCGCCTTCCCAGACTTGGTGGTCTTGGGCCGGGTGGCTGACCCCTCCCTGGCGGGTGCCGCCTGGGACACACCGGCGGCAGCACTGGGGCCCTCTGTGGGGGCCTCTTGGGCCGGGGCAGGTCTCTTGGGACGGGGGAAGGCCATGCCACTGACACCTGCTGGCTGACTGAAATCAAAGACATCCTTCTGGCCCAGGATGTCTGTCTGGGTTCGGGTGGCCTCCGTCTCGCTGGCGCTTGGAGCCTGAGAGAAAGCACAGGCGGTACTAGGGCCCTCTGCGGCAGCTTCCTGGGCCTCAGAGGCTGTCTGCGGCTGTGCGGAGGTGGCTGGTGCCCCAGGGGCGGCCTCCTCACTGGCGACTGACGTCTGCGAGGTCTGCGCAGAGGCGAGGCTTGTCTCGGGGGTGGCCCCCTGAGCCTCGGCATGTGTCACTGGCTGGGTGTCCTCTCCTAGGGCCTGCTGCGTGGCCCTCAGCTGGCTAGCGATCGCCTGATTGAAGGACCTGCGGGCGGCCGCGGCAGCGGCCCGGGCGGCTCGGTTGGAGGCGGCAGAGCGGGCTACGTTGGCGGCGCGGGCCTCCGTCTCATTGGCAAGGGTGTCCGGATCCAGCTGCAAGGCCTCCACCAGTGTCTGGGCCAGCACAGGGTTTTCCAGTTCCCAGGGCTCATTCTGCAAGGCCAGAGGAGCGGGGCACAGAGGGGAGGGCACACGACAACTCTACACACTGGCATAGTGCTTCCCCGGTGGCCCGGCCTCCTCCCCGCAGCTGGCCCTGGCCACCCCTGAGCACGAAGGTCGGGGAAGGTTTGGGAAAGCTGGCCATGCCTTGCCGACCCCGACCTCCCCTGCATCCACCCTCCTGCACGGGGGACGAGGCCCGGGGCAAGCAGCTGCCCAGGGCAAGAAGGGGCCTCACCGCTAAGAGGCGAAAGCCTGAACCCAAGCTCCCGAAGGCTCTGAGCAGATGGATGTCAAAGCTGGTGAGGGTGCCATAGCCGCCGAAAGCACCAAATTCTTCGTAGTCGTTGCCTCCGACCATCTCCTCCTCCCTCGCTCGCTCGCTCCCCTCATCCATGTCTTCGGCGTTGGAGTTTTCCGATTGCCCGCTGTAGCTTCTCTCAGCCATGCCCTGGGTCCCAAGCAGGAGACAGTTCAGCCTGAGAGGCAGGGAGAGGCCGCTTCAGCGGGAGGGTGCGGGATTCAGTGGCAGGCGGGATCTCTCGCGAGGTGAGGGGAGGCAATCATCAGGTTACCAAGCAGTACTAGGCAGCACAAGGAGGTGGAGGTGGTGGTGGCGCGGTGGCGCGGCAGTGGTGGTGGTGGCGGTGGCAGCGGCGGGGGCGTGGGGTGGCGTGGGGTGGAGTGGGGTGGGGTGGGGTGGGGTGGAGTGGGGTGGGGGGGGGGCTGACGGGGTAGCCGCGGTCAGGGGCAGAGCCCTAGGAGACGGATATAGGAGACCCTGTGCGGAAAGGGGAGTGGAGCACCCGCAGGCTCCCCATCCCCGTGGCTAGGTTTGAACGTTTGAATCGGGGTTGCACTGGAGGGCTCTGGTCCCAAGAGTCCCGAAGGGGATGCGTTCAGAGAGGGAGAAACAAAGGGCTTGGGCTTAAGGGCCGGAGCCGGGGACCACGACCAAGGGGGAGCAGATGCGAGGGCTCAGACAAGGGAGACAGCCGAAAGCTCCGCGAAACCGAATCCCGGGGACCTTGTGGCCAGGTCCCGACGGGGGCGGAGGGGGGGGATTCAGCTGATTCCGGTCTAGGCTGGGCTCGGAATGGATGGCCAGGGCTGCATGGTGGATGCGATGAGGGCCTTGGACCGAGGCGAGGTTCCAACTGGAGCCCTGGAGAGCTCGAGTCCAAGGGCCCGGACTCCAGGAAGGGGGCAAGCGGGTCAGCTCCTCCGGAGTAATCTAGGAGTGCTGGGGGTGGGGGTGGGGCCTCGGACCTAAGGAAGCTCAGCTCTGAGCACACGGGTCTGCCCCAGGGGTGGGGATCACGGGCTCTGGTGCCAGTAGGCTCGGATCTGGGAGAACGGGTGTGATGGTCACAGCGGGGGTGCTCCCATCTCCACCTCGGGTCTAATGGGGTTCCGGTTCGGAGCGCTCCGGCTTTGTTCAGATCCGGAGGGCGGGGGCAGGGCGCAGCGTGTCGGGTTGCACTCGCCCTCGCCGGGTCCCGTCTGGGGCTGGATCCTTACCTTCGCCGGGGCTCCAATGGCGTCCGTCCTCAGCACCAGGAACCCCGCAGCCGCGCCCTCGCCTACTGCTGCCAGCACAGCAGCTCGGACCACCCCGCCCCTTTTCTCCGCGCACCCCGGGCGGCTGGGGAGCCTGCGCATGCGCGGACCCCTCCAGCCCGCCCGCTTTCCCAACAAAAGCCCTTTCCTCCGGGTCCCCAGTGCGCATGCGATTCCGCGGGTGGGTGGGCGGCCGGCGCGGTGCGGGTCTTCTTCCCGCCAGATGCCCCTTCACCCCTCCTCCTCCGACCGCAGGAGAGCTCACCCATACCCCGCACTACAGCTCCACGGACCCACGCTTCTGCCCTCGATCCACCTCCCCCCCACCACCACCGCTATTGCACAATGCTTCTCTCACTCCTGCCCTTTCACCCAAGCTCCTCCAGCCTGGTCTTGGACACTCTCTGCCCCATTTCCTCCACGTGTCGCCTTTGGCCACGCTAAAGAGGTCTCTCGCTGGGTCTCTCACTGCAACAAGTGGAAACCCTCGACCTGCGACCCGCGGGGCCGGGAAACCGTAATGGCCAGAGGATGGAAGCGCCCCTCGCGCTGCCCTCCACGACCATCTCCAGGGCCCCCAGACACTTCTGAGTCCATCTGCCCCCTCAACTGCCTTTTATGCAGCTTTGCAGGTCACAGCGGGATCCCTTGCCCGGCCTGCGTTCCTCTCTCAGCAGCTCTGGCAGGTGCATGGGAGCCTCCCCCTCTCACAGACCAGGAAGCCCGGGCACAGACAGACACGGTGCAAGCACCAGACAAGTCCCCGGAGCCAGTAAACAGAACATGCACAATTCGGGCCCGGTTCTTTCTCGGCGCGAAGTGCCTGTTGTGCTCGTGCAGGCCCGGGAACCTAGGCACCCTCCTCTCCTCCGTTGGAGAGATACGCTCCCCCACCCCCACATCTGCCCCAAAGGAGCAAGGGTTGTGCTCTGGGGGACCTAAGCTCATGCCCTGAGCTCTGTGTGGGCCCATCCGACCTTGAGGGTCGGCTCTCTGCTACCACTGCCGAGCCTCTTGCCTATGAGTGACACCCTCACGCCGCCTTCACGGGGACCTTCCTGGTGCCATGCGGGAGCTGCCAAGACCAGCGGGCGCTTCTTGTCGGCCTGTGCCATGGCAAGCCCTGGTTCGGAACCAATGTCTGCCTGCCCCCTTCCAGGCCCGGGCTGGTCTTGCAGAAAAGAGCTGGGCACAGCCTGCCCGCCCCCCTGGCCCGCCCGGCCCCCGCCCCTGCCGTGGGAGCCCGCTGGAGTCACCAGAGCCTCCTGAGCCAGGCTCCCTGATGTGCGGATTAGGAAGCACAGAGTGGGTCCTGCCCAAGGACGTAGGGGCTGCTGTGCTTCCAGGACGACCCGGAGAAACTGCTTTGGAGGCAGAAAATGCAAAGGCCCCATCTCAGGTTGGAATGCAACTCTTCTTTTCGCAAGAGGAAAACATGGGCCTTCATTTCTGTTCTGGATGACACGGAGCCTTCAGAGGGAAGGAAGACCCAGAGGAACAGGGAGAACTGGGTATGTGGGGGAACTATCTTGCAGAAGTATGGGTGCAGGACCAAACGGTGTAACAGGATGCTAATTAAAGGAGGGGAACCTCGGAAGGCCTGCCTGCGCTGGGATTTTTTTCTGTGTCCCTGGGTGACATTGGCTTCTTCAGGGTAGGGGAAGGACCCCTCTGGAATGGCGGTCTGGTGGTCTAAGTTAGGGGAGCTTTGGAGATTCTTTGAGGGCCAGCTTCAGGGGAGAAGGGTGGGAGAGGGTCAGAGAGTCTTTCCTCCTTCTGCTATTTCCTCAGATGCCAAGGTGCCCGTACCCTGGGGCAGGGTGTCGTGAACCCCATCATTCATCCTGCCTGAAACCTCCCCAGGAATTTGCACCACCCATCAGCTGGGTGGGTGGCTTGTCTCCTAAGCCATAGGACCGGCCTCTCCCGGTCGGGTCGGTCCAGTTAAACAGCCAGCAGTGCATCCAGGCACAAGAGGTGGCGTCACAGGTGGGCTTCCACCGCAGTGGGCCTCTAAGGTGGCGTGATCCATCAGGCGTCCAGTAACCGGCATTGCTATGGAAACAAAGGAGGAGCAGAGGTTCATGGTCAGAACAAATTCCATTTCTGAGTCCAGAGGGCAGTCAGCCAGGGAGATTTCTGGGTTGGAGTGTGAAGCATCTTCAAGGGAAGCGAGGGCAGGCAACGGCCACCGGACAGATTTCCCTGATCCGCGGTGTGCCTCAGGTGTTGCAGTGAACTGTCTGAGTTGGCCCGTTCAGCAGCAGGTACAAAGGTTGTCCATGCAGAAGCTGCTGTGGTGATTTCTCTGGCTTCTTCAAGGAGAATCTGTTGGACGCTTACTCTGTCTCAGGCACTGTCACGAGCACCTGACATCTCGATATTTTCGTGTAGTAGCTCTCTGAATCCTCACAAACGTCTCTTGTGATAAGACAGACATTTGCCCGTCCCCGTTTCATAGACGAGAATGCCCAAGAACAGACTAACCTGCCCAAGGTCCCCGGGTAGCAAGGCATGGAGACCTTGACTGCATAGACTGTAAGAGCTGGTGGAAGAAAACAAAAGAGTTCTCACGGTATTACCTCTAAGTGGCTCTAACTTTGTGAACTGGTGACTTTACCTTACAATTAAGCTTGTTTTTCACTGATACACGGAAACTTAGAAGACATGCGTCTCAGTGGGACACCGTGTGATGTTCTGATAGTTGTACACGTTGTAGAATGTGTACTTTCCCTTAATTCATTTTAACCCACACATAAGCCATAGAAATGGCACATGTTGATGTGTTACTGTGCAACGTTTACATGCGCACGTGGTACTTCTCTTTCTGCGCCTGGCTGATTTCACTGAACATAGCAATGTCCCACCACAAATGACAGGATTTCATTTTTTGTGTCTGCATAGTATTCCCTTGTTTATAGGTACCACCTTGTCGTTATCCATCCATCCTTTGGTGAACACTCGGGTTGTTTCCATTTCACTTCTTTTGTGCATTATTTATTCATTTGTTTTCGTGCTGAGAAACAAAACCACATGTTAAATTTATTGTGTATAACATGTGGTTTTGAACTTCTTAAACTTTGAGGAATGCTGGGCGAGCAGTTTGTGGAATTGCAGAACCAGAACCTGACCTGTTTAGTTTCCCTCTCTCAGAAACCCCTTTCCTGTGTGGTAGCCTTACCATATAATTTTTCTGTTCATATGTATTTAAGTGGTAGGCAAAATGTTGATTGTTGTTATATCATCCTGCTTGTAAACATAAGGATGTTTCGTTTTCTTTTTTTATCTCACTGTGCCTTGTGCTTTTTAGATGTATCATTTTTGCTATGCATATATGGACAATTTAAGTTCTTATGACAGCAATCATATGGTTTTTAACATTTTACTTTTTTGTTCCCCTATGTTTGAATAAACATTTTTTCCTATCAAATGTAATCATTTGCCATTTACATTGTCTGAAAAATTGGTGCATGATATTTTCTATGATCATTTAAAAAAGTGTGGGGAAGTACTTAGAGTAAATGCAGGAATAATATATTTATTGTAGGAATAAATACAGAAGGAAAAAATATGCTAGATTTTCAGTGACATATCGCTAAGAAATTACAATACAAAGGCTACCAGGGAGATGGAGCTATTTCTTCCGTATTCATTCATGGGGAATTTCTGTCGTATTTGATCTTTATGGTGTTTCCTTTCCCTTTCTGCATTCACAAAAGAATGCCATCAATGTTAATTTGAATTCCTAGATACATGGTGATGCCAAAACAGGACCCTTAGGACCTGGAAGATCTGTTTTTGGTAGGACAGAGAAGGCCTCTTGAACTCATAGTTTCCCTTATACCTGTTTTTCCTTAGAGGCTCAGGCACCAATCTCAGGTAGCAGTAAGTCAGTGTTCTGGCTCTTAAATGGGTTTCACCGTATACAGAGTAGCATCATTTAGGCTTCTTTAACTCTCTATAGTTTGACCTTGTTATTTACATGGTACAAATTGCAAACACTTCTTGTGGGCAACTCAATGATTCTTTCTATTCCTCAGTTACCCCCCTTGTAGTTAGAACTGGTCACTCCAGTATGAATCTGACCTAACTTTCCTAAGTACATATATGAATGTACTACAGTGAATTTCGCCATTATGTACATCCACAAGACACTAATTTTAAAAATGTAAACAAATAGCTGAAAGATTTGTACAGTAGAGGAAAGGGAGTAGGAAGAGGGAGGATTTGGAAGGTAAATGTTAAGTACTAGAGAGTGAATTGGAGCAAATCAGATTCCACATATTTATGTCAAAATGAATCCTATTGTTATGTATAACTAATATGAACCAATAAAAATGAAATACACAGAAACAACATTATTTAAAAGAGGAATTGGGAACTTCAGATCGTCTTCAGCTATTAATCACACATATCTAACTTACTGCTTGCTAACTTTCCTTGCATATAATATTATTTTATGTACATCCATCCACCACTTACTCTATCAACTCACCCATCCTTTCGGTTTGGTTTTTCAATTTATTTATCCATTCCTCCAATAAACATAATTGTGAGATTAGTATATAAAGGTCACTGGGTTAGGTCTTCAGGATATACAATGGAGAATAAAGCAGGTATTAGTACCTTTCACTTTGGGGCTTCCACTGGAATCTGGAAACATGGTGGTATGAGGCAGGATGGTTGCAAGATCAAGGCCAGCTCAGGAACTTAGTCTCAAAAGAAAAAATAAAAAGGGCTAGGCATGTAGCTTAATGGTTAAGCACCCTGGATTCAATCCCTGGTATGTATAAATAAATAAATAAATGTTGGTGTGAAAGTTTGTTGTAGCTGTGATTAATTCTACAATCACTTGTCTTAAGGATGTTATCTTTGATAATCAGAGTAGGCCTCATCCAATCAATTAAAAGACCTTAAGAGCAAAACTGAAAGTTCCCTGGGGAAAAATAATCCCAGCTGTGGACTTCCAACTTTAGCTTCTGCCTGAGAGTTTGAGCCCACCCTTTCTTATCACCAGTCCTATGGCTTTCAGACTTGCCTAGTCAGTCCACACAATTGTGTGAGCCAATTTCTTGCAATAAATCATCATGTGTATATTTAACGTTTAACACATTAATGATATTAACATACATTTATGTATGTATATATCCATATATATATATATATATATACAGTAATAGAATATACACACATATATTCTACAGGTCATATTCAATTATTCTATATGTATTCTGTATTTTAGCACTCTGTCTACATATATATGTATACATGTATGTATGTGTGTGTGTGCATATGTGTGTGTGTGTGTGTGTGTGTGTGTATTCTTCTAGTACTATCTTTCAGGTATAACTGCTGATACAAAAGCCATTCCAACTAATAGTAGCCTTTGTGTCCATTTAAAAATTCATCCTTCTCTGCCCCCATCACAAGGTAACCAGTGATTTGCTGGTAGCTAAAGGTTCCTGTTCAGTTTACAGATTTTCATATAATAGTAATCATCCTCTCTATACACTTTTTATCTTGCTTTTCCACACACACATATTCAGGTTCATTCATGTTATTTTATCATGCACATAAATAATTCAATCATTTCTAATGTGAACTAGTATTCTACTGTATGACTAAACCACAATTCAACTATCCATAGCTTTGTTGATGGACTTTCAGTTGTCTTCAGGATTTTGGCTTTTAGCTATGAATATTCATATACAAGTATTTGTACCCTGGAACTTGGAATATATTTGTGTGTACTGTGTACATATGTGAGAAGAAAGTACTAGAAGCCAGGGAAACACCACAACAGACATAGTAAGTCAATTACTAGAGTTCCTAAAAATCTGGGGCTACTTCGTAATCCCAAAGAACTGAATGGAAAAATATTTTAATAAATGGGATATTGAGCAGAGTACTCAAAAGAGTACCCAAGTTAGTGAGGACGAATTTACTCTAGAATAAACTTTGCTCTTTTTCAACCTAATAAACTTTAAAATTGGAAAGAATCAGACTTTTTCCAAGTAATTCAACTATATTCCAAAGCAAAAATGAAATGCACTTATAAGAATATGAATATATCCAACAGCCAAAAATCTAAATTCATATTGCTTGCCAAGAAAACAGGGAACTAAGATGTATATGGAAGAGAAAAATCAAACAATGGAAAACAAACCCAGAAATAACACAGATGATATAGTTAGTAGACAAGTATATAAACAGAGGCATGATAACTATATTCCAAGCATGAAAGTGTTAATGACATACATGTGAGTTATGTAACAGGCCCAAATTAAACTTCTAGAGGTTAAAAATGTGATGTCTGCTATGATATTAGACATATTAGACATTCCAAAAGAAGAGTCATCAACTTAAACTCATTGCAATAAAATCTATACAAAATGAAACACAGGGAAAACTTAGACATAATGGTCAAATTCCAACAAAAATACAAATTACCAACATTCATTCAAGAATAGATAACATCCTCTTGTTCCATCCCCTTTCCTGCCAATGACAGGACTGAATAATACTCTATTGTGTTTATTATGTTAAGTGAAAAAAAAAGCCAGTGTGGCAATACAAGTACTGCAAGTTCTCTTTTATACCTAAAAGTGAAATGAATGAACTATAACAACAACAAAATCTTTGACCTGAAAGTAGAGTAGTGGGCCGTCAGGGACCATTATTCCATTTCTCTTTCATAAGGCCAGTGCGTTGCTTTCCACAAATAAATGAGAACACATGGTTTTCGTCTTTCTGTGTCTGGCTTGTTTTACTTAACATAATGATCTTCAGTTATATCCATGTTGCCACAAGTGACAGAATTTCATTCTTTTAATGGTTGAATTGTATTCCATTGTGTAAATGTACAACATTTTCTTTATGAATATTCACTGAAGAGCATCTGATTTGGCTATTGTGAATAATGCTGCAATAAACATAGGAGTGCAAGTGTTTTGGGTATGATTTCATCTCCTTTGGATATATTCCCAGTAGTGGAATTGCTGTATCATATGGTTGTTCTATTTTTAGTTTTTTGAGGGATCTCCTTAGTGTTTTCCAAAATGGCTGTACTAATTTATATTCCTGCCAACAGTGTGTAAGAGTTCCCTTTTCTCTGTACACTCGCCAGGCATTTGTAATTTCTTGTCTTTTGATGATAGGCATTTTAACTGGGGTGAGATGATATCTCACTGTGATTTTGATTTACATTTTTTTCTGATGATTAGTTAAATTCAGAATTTGTTTCACTGAGAAGGGGAGGAGGAAAGAAAGAAATTCAATGAAGCAGCATCAAAACAGAGTAGAGGAATCACTCCTGGTTTTCTTGAGCACAGAAGAGTAAATAATGGGCAAAATAATTCACAATTAAACTCAAAATGACTAAAAGGTTATGAAATTCCCAACACATAAAAATGAATTAATATCTCACATGAAATCCCGCTGATTACTATGGGATAATAAAATTATTCAAGAAAAAGCAGAAAAAAAGAATGCCAGTTCCTCCATCAAATAAATTAAATAAGCAGTTAAAACCCTTTCTACAAAGAAAACTCCAAGCCAAAAGAACCTCAAAGGTGTACTCCTTCAATGAAGTACTAATACTAATTCTACACAAAATCTTCCAGGAAATTGAAGAAGAGGCAATATTTCACATGTTTCCATGAGGCCAGACGTTCTATTGTGTCAAAAATTAAAGAGATATTACAATAAAAAGTATACCAATATCTCTCAAGAACATACCATATTAAATGAAAGACTGAGTGATTTCCACTGAATATCAGAAATAAGGCAGAGATAACCACTTTGTCACTACTATTCAATATTGTTAAATTGTCTCTAGAAAGTGAAATAAGAAATAAAATTTAAAAACTGAATAAAGTCATCCTTATAGGAAAGGAAGAAGTAAAAATGTTATTAGAAAATGATATGTATGACTATGTAGAAAAATCAGAGTAAGGTAGGAAATTTGCAAGTTATCAAACTGTTATATAATAATGAATTGGATTTCTCTATACTAGCAAATTAAAGAACTAGCAGTGAAATAAAAATAGAATTAAGGAAATAATGCTTTAATAAATTAATAAATTATTGGCAAGACCTTACACTTTTATTACACACTAAGGTATCTACATCATTTAATGAGAGTGAAGAAACTGTAAATAAATGGACATATTTGCTGTACTCATGTATTTGTAGATTTAATGTTTTTAAGGTGTGACTTTTCTCCAAATTGGTCTATACACTTAACATTGCAATTAAAATCCCAGGCTTTTCTATAGAAATTGACAATGTCATTATAAAATTTACATGGTAATGCAGATGACTTACAATACACAAAATAATTTGACAAAGAAAAGCAAAGTAGAGAACTTTCATTACCTGACTTTGATTTGTTACAAAGATATAGTAATAAAAGACCACAAAATATTGAGGCAAAAATAGAAAAATCAATGTAATAAAATCAAATCCATAGAGATTCACACATAGAAGTTCAATTATTTGGGGGAAATTGACAAAGCAATTCAATAAATAATGGATAATGCTTTCAATAAATAACATGAATATAATCTTGTTACTGTAAATAAAAGTGAATTTACCTTTTTAATTCATATATATGTGTGTGTGTGTGTGTGTGTGTATATATATATATATATATATATATATATATATATATATATATATATATATATATTTGCTGTGCTCGGATTGAACCCAAGGGTAAACTACATCTCCAGTGCCCCCACGCCCACTTTGATTTTCTGAGACAGGGTCTTACGAAGTTGCTCAGAATGACCTCTAATTTGTGATCTTCCTGCTTCAGTCTCCCCAGTGGGTAGAATTACAGTCATGCACAACCCCATCCAGCAGCAATGATTTCTTAAGTAGGACACAAAGAATAAATTATATAAGAACAGCATGAATAAGTTAAACATAAAAAAACAATTGATTTTCAAAATACACTGTTAAGAAAATGATAATGCAACCTAAAGACTATTACAAAATATTTGTAGAATACAGAGTAGACAAAATACTTGTCTCTAAAATATATAACCTTTTGCAACTTGAAGATAAGAATACAAAATGAGCCAGGCATGGTAGCACACACCTTGTAATCCCAGTGGTTGGGAGGTTGAAGTAGGAGGATCAAATTCACAGCTAGCTTCAGCAATTTAGTTGAGGCAGAAGGAACATGAGTTCAAAGCTAACCTCAGCAACTTAGTGAGACCCTGTCTCTAAATAAAATATTAAAAAGAAAAGGATGGGAATGTGGCTTAGTGGTTAACCACCCCTGGGTTCAATCTGCAGTACCAATATGTGTGTATTTGTGTATTTGTGTGTGTGTGTGTGTGTGTGTGTATAAATATATATATGTATGTATATCAGAAATTCAAGATGGCAGATATAAAGGAAGGTTATATATATTTCTAATTGTTTGGGTCTTGGATTCAAGCAGCAGGTGAAAGAGGAAGTTTACTGAAATTCAGTACCAGGCAGTTATAGTCTCTTAGACACTCAAAAATTGTCGTACATTGAGCAATAAACAAGGAAGAGTATATTGGAGCCAACAGGTGCAGCATCAGCAGCAGTACTAGTTCACTGTACATGGGAGGGATAATACAAGCAGAAAAACAACAAATTTGGCACAGAAAATCCTGTAGATCAGAAAAGATTCCTGAACTTACCTGATTCAGAATCTACACAGCAAACCAGTGTTTGAAAAGCAATTTGTATTTCTCAACATTTTTTTGTTTTTGTTTTTGTTTTGGTACAGGGATTGAACCTAGAGACACAGAACCACTTAGCCACAGCCACAGCACTTTTTGTACTTTATTTATTTTTAGAGATAGGATCTCGTTGAGTTGCTAGTGCCCTGCTAAATTGCTGAGGCTGGCTTTGATCTCACTATCCTCCTGACTCAGCATCCCTAGTCACTAGGATTATAGGTGTGTGCCATCATACCTGGCTGTGTTTCTTAACTTTTAGGCAGAGAGCTAATGCCAGGAGCAACCTAGAAAAGACCACATTGCAGCTTGCTGCTGCTCAAGCCAGAGAATGCATAGCAAACATTACCATACTGTTTCAGCAAGGGCTTACCATGTGGCCTAGGGTGCACCTAGCTGAATGAGTGAAATGGGCACAGAGAAAATTGTACCCAGGAGGATTCGAGTCATAAAATTGGAGGACAGTACAACTAGCTTTCCCTTTGAGTTTTGCAGCTCACCTAACCAGCTGGAGAGGGTCAGGCAGGGGTGAATACACTCAGAGAAGGCGGTATTCGTGGGCAGCAGACCATGTGAGACCTGTGGAAGGTTGGAACGTCATCCTCATGAGTAGAATTCTTGGGAGGCTCCTGAGCTTCAGGCTCCCAGCAGAGATTGGCATCTGCCTGCCCCTAAGGGTGTGTTGTCCTAATCTTTCCAGAACAGATACCACTCAACAAAGTCAGTAAGGCTTCATTAGACCTAAGCCCCAGCCCAGAGGAGTACAGTGATCTGGTCTGTTCATGCAAAACTCCACTTCACACTACTTCCCATTCCATCCTACTTTATACTGGTGAGAGGGAAGCTGAAGGATATTTCAGTCAACTTCAGTTTCAAGTCATTTCAGCTGGCAGCTCAATGAGCAGCAAAAATAGAAAGGGGTTAACAACCCCTAGCCAGTACTTGTACCCCTCTCTCTCACTCTGCACATAGCCCAAAAAGAAATGGAAAGAAGGACAGTGGGCATCCATCCTCATCAACAGTTTTGACCACTGCAATGGAGACAATTCTTTCATTTTTCATTAAGAACTTTTGAAAAACAATCTTGTTTTCTGTGTGTGTGTGTGTGTGTGTGTGTGTGTGTGTGTACACCATACCACACATCTGCTTTCTTTTTTTATTTTTTAGCATTTTATGATAGTTATTTTTCCTTGTCTTTTGAAGGTTAGGAACTTTTATTTTGTTTTTGTTTGTTTCTCTTTTTCTTCTTCCTTCTCCCACCAATAGCCAAATTTTCTTGTTCTTTATTTCTCCCTTCATTTTGTTTTTTCTATTTTTCTCCTTTCTTTACAGCCATCTCTTGCTACACCTATTCTACCTTCTCTCTAGTCACATATTGAATATTCTAAACGTTCTTTCACCTTCCTATCATATTTCTTTTCTCATAGTGAACTGTACAGTAGCCATAATTTAGAACTATTTTATTTATATAACTTCTGCTCCCCCCATTCATGTCATTGCAGTTATTAGTTCTGTGGATTGCATACTTGATGCTGCCTGTTAACTTTAATGTCAGATCTAGTTCATAACGATTTATTGTTTATTCTGTTGGCAATTGCTGACCCCATCATTTTTGTTTTGTGGTAATTAGCACTGCAGATATCAGAGTAGGCACCATATATTTATTATAATGCTATATACTGTTTGCTTTCATTGTTGATATTGTTTGTTTCCCTCTTTTGTATGGAGTCCTGTTAATCTACAGGGACTCTACAAGTTAACAGGGTAGAGACTCTGTTGCTGAATTAAACCCAGGTAAGGGAGAGCACACCTTGCTCCACACACAAATTAACCACATTCAAACATCAGAGTTTAAATAGAAGGGACTTTTGAATAAAAATAGAAAAGACAAAACAGAAGAAATTTTGTATAGGAATAGAACACAAGCTTCAATTCTCTTTAGAAGAATTCTCTTCTCTTTTTGTATTCTCTTTAATACAAAGAATAGAAGAGAAAAAAATCCCAAATTAATGAATAGTCCCCACATAGGAATGACTGGGTGGTTGGGGATTGGGTTCCACTCATGGACATCCACTCCTACAGTAAAAACAGTGAAAACACAAAGGCTGTGGATACCACACATATGGAGGGTGGTCTCAATCAAGATCATTCTAGGACACATTGGCAAGACAAAGCTGTGCACTCAAAAAGACCCACAGAAATCAGTCAAAACAGATGAATAAAATACAACATAAGAATACAAGAAATATGGGGCAGGGTTGTAGTTCAGTGGTAGAGCGCTTGCCTGGCACATGTGAGGCACTGGGTTTGATCCTCAGCACCACATAAACAGAAATAAATAAAATAAAA
Organism: Sciurus vulgaris; assembly: GCF_902686455.1. NCBI lineage: Eukaryota > Metazoa > Chordata > Mammalia > Rodentia > Sciuridae > Sciurus > Sciurus vulgaris. The sequence goes on along the minus strand of NC_136471.1, from coordinate 92,709,187 downwards.
GGTATTGTGTCCATCTACAAATAAAAAGAGATATATTTTTAAAAAATTATACAAGAAATACAAAAATACAAGAAATATGAAAAAACAAAGTTACATGAAACCTCCCAAACTTCATAATTTACCAGCAACTGACTCCAAAGATATTAAAGTAGAGGAAATATGAGAAATTCAAATGAATGATTATAAAAATGATCAAAGAAATCCAAGAGAACATTAAAAAAATCTGAACACATTAAGAAGATAGCACAGGAGATAGAGATATTGAAAAAGAACCAAACAGAAATTTTGGAAATGAAATATAGAATAAATAAAGTAGAATGTTCAGTTGAACGTTTCTTTAATAGAATATGCCATACTGAGACACAAGCTCAGAGCTGGAAGACAAAGTGGTTTGCCTTGAACATTCAGACAGCATTGAAGAAAAGAAAATAAGTAACCATAACCAGACTATATAATAAGTCTGGGAGAACACAAAGATACCAGATTTAAGAATCAACAAAATCAAAGGGTATTGTGAAATGCAGGCTAACGGCATGCATAGCATTTTTAGGGAAATAGTAATAGAAAAATTTCCAAACCTTGAGAATGAGATGGAAATTCAGATACAGAAGGCATTTAGCCCAAATGGACAAGATAAAAGGAACCTCTCCATGACACAATATAATTAAAATATCTAACATACGGAATAAAGATAGAATTTTTAAATCCTCAAAAGAAAAACATCAGGTCATATTTAGAGGCAAGCCAATGAGAATTATTTCTGATTTCTTAGTAAAATCTCTAAAATTCAGGAGGGCTTGGAATGTATTGTCCAAGCCCTGAAGGAAAATAACTCAAACAAGATTGCTATCTCTAGCAAACTCATCCTTCAGAATCAAAGAAATAAAAACCTTTCAAGGTAAGGAGAAACTAAAAACATTCCTGACTGCTAAACTGATGCTATAGCAAATGCTTAAAGAAATATTCACATAGAAGAAATAAAAAAAAATCTCAGAACTCAGAAATGGACAAATCTCATTTGGAGAGTAGGTAGGCAAATGAGGAACAGGGCCAATTAAACATTAGAAGTAAATCAAAAAGAACAAGAATTAACAAACATTTCTCTATAATAACTAACTGAATTTAAGTGTTCTTAAATCTCCAAATGAAAGACACAGGCTGACAGAAAGGATTTAAAAACAAGATCCAACAATATTGTCTGCAAGAGACTCGCCTTACAGGTAAAGACAGCCACAGGCTGAAAATGAAAGTATGAAAATTGATAGAGCATGCCAATGGAGCCTGAAAAAAAGAAGGAAGGAATAACTACTCTGATAGCGAACAAAGTAGACTTCAAGCCAAAAATAATCGGAAGAAGCAAAAAAAAAGTTACTTTATACTGGTAAAGCAAAATAATCCAACAAAAATATAACAAAAGTAAATACTTGTGCCCCAAATAACAAGAAACAGATACTACTCAAAGACTCAGATAGAGCCCAGAACAATAATACTGAGTGATTTCAACACACCTCTCTGAGTCATGCAGACATAAATTCAGTAAAGACTCTTCAGAACTAAAAAATATTATAAATAAAATGGACTTAAAAGACATTCAAAGTACATTTCATCCAATGAGAGTTGAATTCATTTTCTTCTCAGCTGCTCATGGAACCTTCTCAAAAATAGACATATTTTAGGTCACAAGGCAACTCTTAGCAAATACAAAAATTGATATAATCCCTTGCATCTTAATAGATTGTAATGGAATGAAATTAGTAGTCAACACCAAAAAACCCTACAGAAAATATATAACACAGAGATTGAATGATGAATAGATGATAGAAGAAATCAGAGGAGAAATTTTAAAATTCTTAGAATCAAATGAGAATAGTGATATAATATACCAGAACTTCTGGAACACTATGAAAGGGGTTCAAAAGGAAAAATAGGTGGCTATGAATTCCTAAATAAGAAAATCAGAATGATCCCAAATAAATGACTTAATGAAGCACCTCAAACTTCATAAGGAAGGAACTAATTGAGATCAGAACCAAAATCAATGACAATGAAAATAAAAAATACTTGCAAAGGATCAATTAAAATAAAGAGTTTACTTTTGAAAAGATAAACAAGATTGATAAGCTCTTAGCCAAACCAAAAGAAAACAGAGAAGACCCAAATTAATAAATTAGAGATGACAAAGAGGAAATCACCAGAGACATTAAAGAAATTAAGAGGATCATTAGGGACTATCTTGAAAACTTGTATTCCAATAAATTGAAAAACCTAGAAGAAATGAATGTATTTCTAGACACATATGACTTGCTAAATTTTAATGAAGACGACATTGGAAACCTAAATACACCAATAACTAGCAATGAGATAGAAACAGTAACAAAAGCTTTCCAACAAACAAAAGCCCAGGACTAGATGGATTCTCAGCTGAATACTAACAGAACTTTAAAGAAGAACCAATGCACATGATCCTCAAATTATTCCATAAAAAAATAAAAGGATGGAACACTATGAACCCAGTATCACTCTCATACCAAAACTAGATAAGGACACACTGAGGAAAGAAAACTACAGATCAAGATTCCTGATGAACTAAGAAACAAAAATCCTTAATAAAACATTTCTAAATCATATTTAAAAACAAAGAAGATTGTACATCAGAACCAGGATGGTTTTATCAAAAGGATATAAGGATGGTTTAATATAGGCAAATCAATAAATGTAATTTACCAAGTAAATAGTATTAAGGAAAACATCACAGTCATCTTAATAGTTTCAGAGAAAACCTTTAACAAAATTCAGCATACAGTGATGACAAAAACACTGAAGAAACTAGGGATAAAAGGAAAGTACTTCAACATCTTAAAGGCAATATTATGGATTAGATATTAGGTGTCCCCCAAAAGCTCATGTGTGAGATAATGCAAGAAAATTAAAAGGTGAAATGATTAGATTATGAGGATCTTAACCTAATAAGTGTATTACTCTCATAGGGATTAACTGGGTGGTAAACAAAGGAGGTAGGTTATGACTAGAGGAGGTGGGCCTTTCAGGTACATGTTTTGTTACTTGGAGAGTGGAGCTGTCTTTCTCCCTCTTTCTGCTTCCTGGTTCCATGTCTTGAGCTGTTTTCCTCCACCACACTCTTCAGTGATGATATTCTGCTTCACTGCAAGCCCAGAACAATGGAGTGGTTGTCTATGGATAAGACCTCTGAAACTGTGAGCCCCAAATAAACTTTTCCTTCTCTAAACTTTTTCTTCTTCTATGCTCGTTAAGTCTTTTGTTCACAGCGACACCAAACTAAAACACACTATAAACAACAAACCCAAAGCCAACATCATAGTGAATGGGGAAAAACTGGAAGCATGTTCTTTGTAATCCAGAACAAGACAAGTGTCCTTATTTTCCTATGTTCATATATGAACACACCACCAGTGAAACTACACATTATGTACAACTACAAGTGTGGGATTCTAATTAGAATAAGTTATACACTCAATGTATGTGTAATATGTCAAAATATACTCTATTTTCATGTTTATATAAAAAGAGCAAAAAATCAAAGGGAGATCAGTGAGGAAAAGGACTAGGGGCAGGAGGTGGGAAGGGAGGGGGGAAGTGCTGAAGAGGGATATTAGTCAAATTATATTGTTATGCACTGTGTGCATGTGCAAATATATAACAATAAATTCCACTACTGTATACCATTTAAAAAAAGAAATGCTGACAAAAAATAAAATTACATTAAAAATGTTCCCTGAAAAAAGGATGTCCACTCTCACCACTCTTATTCAAACTAATATGAAAAATTCTACCCAGAGCAATTAGGCAAAAGCTGGAAATAAAGGGGTAAAATTGGAAAGGAAGAAATCAAACTATCACTGTTTGTAGATAATATGATCCTATTCTTAGAAAGATCCAAAAGGCTCCACCAGAAGAATGCTAAAACTAATAGAACAAATTCAGCAAAGTAGAAGGTTACACAATCAATGTACAAAAATCAAATCAACAGTTTTCTTATACACCCACAATGAATCTGCTGAGAAAAAAATCAGGAATCTAATTTCATTTGCAATAGCTTTTAAAAGAACTATCTAGGAATAAGTCTAACCACGGACGTGAAGATCTCTACATTGAAAACTATAGAACGTTGAAGAAAGAAGTTGAAGTAGACACAAGAAGATGGAAAGTCTTCTCATGTTCATGGATGGGCAGAATTTATATTGTCAAAATGGTCATACTATGAAAAGCGATCTACAGATTCAATGCAATACCCATCAAAATGCCAATGATATTCTTCATATAACTAGAAAAAAGTGATCCTAAATTTCATTTGGAAGAATAAAAGACCAAGAGTAGCCAAAGTGATTCTAAGCCAAAAAAGCAATGATGGAGGCATCACAATACCTGACCTCATATTATACTGCAGAAATATAGTAATAAAAACTGCACTGTACTGGCATAAAAACAGACACATAGACCAATAGCATAGAATGGGAGCACAGATGCGACCCCACACATATACATCAATCTGATCCTTGACAAAGATGCCAAAACACACTGGAGAAAGGACAGTCTTCTTCACAAATTGTGCTGTGAAAACTGGTTATCCATATAGAAGAATGGATTTAGATCCCTATCTCTCACCCCGCACAAAAGTCAACCCAAAATGAATCAATGATCTAGGATTGAGACCAGAAACTATTCAACTCCTAGAAGAAAATATAGGGTCAACACCCCAACATAAGGTGCAAGCAATTATTTTCTCAATAGGACCCCTAAATTTCAGAAAATAATTCCCTTAGTTAAAAAATCAAATTTAAAAGCTTCTGCATAGCAAAGGAAACAACTATGAATGTGAAGAGACAACCTAAAGAATGGGAGAAAATATTTGCCAACTACTCTCTGAAAGAGTATTAATATCCAGAATATATAATGAACTAAAAAAATTAACACACACACAGTTAATAAATATGCAAATGAAGTAAAGGGACACTTGTCAAAATAAGTACAAATGGCCAACAAATACATGAAAAAATGTTCAAAATCATTAGTAATTAGGAAATGCAAATCAAAGCTACACTGAGATTTCATCTCACTCCAGTTACAATGGCAGCCATCAGCAATACAACAATAATACATGCTGAAGACCATGTGGAGATAAAGGAACGCCCTTACATTGTTGAAAAGATTGTAAATTAGGAAAGTCACTATGGAAGTAAGTATGGAGGTTCTTCAAATGATTAAGAATGTAACTATCATATAACCCAGCTACACCACTCTTTGGTATTTATCCTAAAGAATTAAAGTCATCATATTGCAGTGATACATACTGACCCATGATTATGGCAGCACAATTCACAATATCCAAACTATGGAATGAAGCTAGTTGTCCATCAATGGATGAATGAGTAAATGAATGCAGTATATATACACAATGGCATTTTATTCAGCCATGAAGAAAAATGAAATTATGTCCTTTGCAAGAAAGTGGATGGAACTTGAGAACATTATATTAAGTAAAATAAGCCAAACTAAAAAAGTCAATAGTCACATCTTTTCTCTCTTATGTGGAAGCTAGAGAGAGTAAAGGAAAAGAAAATTGGGCAAGGAGCTCACAAACACTGAAGGAAGATCAGTAGGGTAGAGGAAAGGGGCTGGGGGAAGGAGAAGGAGATGGAAAGGAGAAATACTGGGGAATAATATTGGCAAAATTATATTGTTATATTGATGCATTTATAAATATGTAACAACAGGTCCCACCATTATGTACAACTATAATGCACCAATTTAAAAATATGGGAAAAAACAATGTATGCAATAAGAAAATGGGAAGATTTGAAGAGACACTTCACAAAGTGAATAAGTGAATGGGAAGTAGGACATGAAAAGGCGTTCAACACCTTTAGTTATTAGAGAAATACACCTTAAAAACACAATAAGCTTCTTCTACGTAACCATAAAATGGCTAAAATTGAAATGCTGATTGACTTTATTAAGGGTTTTTGAGAATGTTAATCAATTGGAACTCCTATACATTGTTGGTAGTAATGTATAAAAATACCACCACTTTTGAAAACAGTTTTCTTGCTTTTTAAAAAACTTAAATACTCACCTACCATATGACCTAGACATGCCACTTTTAGGCATTTATCCAAGGAAAAATGAAAAGATATATTGTGATGGTTAATTTTATATGTCAGTCTGACTGGGCTAATTTTTACTGTTTTAGCTTTTTTCACTGTTGTGACCAAAAGACCCAACAAGAACAATTAAAGGAGGAAAAGTTTATTTGGGGGCTCACGGTTTCAGGGGTCATAGTCCACAGATGGCCAACTCCATTCCTCCAGACCTGAGATGAGGCAGAACAATATGGCAGAAGAGTATGGAGGAGGAAAGCAGCTAAGGATATGATCAGGAAGGAGAGAAGGAGAGAAAGAGAGAGAGAGAGAGAGAGAGAGAGAGAGAGAGAGAGAAAGTTCTCCGGATAGTGGACAAAATATAAACCCAAAAGTCACCTCCCCAACGATTCACCTCCTCAAGCCACACACTACCTGCTTTCAGTTAGAACTCAGTTAATCCCTATATTTATGTGTCTGGATTATTTCCTCCTAGCATAATGTCCTTCATTTTGACCCATATTGTTGCAAATGGCAGACTTCCCTTCTTTTTAAAGGCTGAATAATATTCCATTATATATCACTTTTTATAATCCATTCATCCATTGATAGACACACTTAGGTTGTTTCCATAATCTTGAGTATTGTGAATAATACTGTAATGAACATGGGAGTGTGGACATTTCTCTAAGATCCTGATTTCAATCCTATGAATATATACCCAGAATTGGAATTTGCTAAATCATAAGAATAGTTATAGTTTTAGCTTATTGAGGAATGTCTATACTGTTTTCCCTAGTGGCTGTACCAATCTGTGGTCCCACTATAGTATATAAGTGTGCCCTTCCTCCACATCCTCACCAATACTTGTTATCATCTGACATTTTGATGTTTTCTATCCTAACAGGTGTGAGGATGCTGTCTCATTATGGTTTTGATTTGCCCTTCCTTGATGATTATTGATGTTGAGACCATTTTCATATACCTGGAAGACCCTGAATAGTCAAGGCAATCATGAAAAAGAAGGCACCACAGTAATTGATGTCAAAGTATATTATAAAGATAGAGTAATCAAAGTAATAGTGTAGGGCTGCAGTTGTGGCTCAGTGGTAGAGTGCTCACCTAGCACGTGTGAGGCACTGGGTTCGATTCTCAGCACCACATATAAATAAATAAATAAATAAATAAATAAATAAATAAATAAATAAATAAATAAATAAAATAAGGATATTGTGCCCATCTACAACTAAAAACTATTTTTTTAAAAAAAGAATATTGTACTGGAGTAAAAACAGACACATGAGTCAATGGAACACAACAGAGTCCAGAAAATAAACATATACGTATACAGTCAACTAATCTTCAATAAAAGTGATGAGAATACATAATATGGAAATGATAGTCACTTCAATAAATGTTGTGAAATCTGGATATCCACAATCAAAAGATTGAAATTAGATTTTTTTCTTCTACCATATCTGAAAATCATTCAAAATTGATTAAATAACTATGTATTAGTCCCCACCACAAAATTCCTAGAAGAAAATGAGCAAAAGTCCTTCACATTGGTCTTCAAAATGATCCCTATGGATATGACACCAAACACAAAAACAAAAAAATGGGACTATATCAGACTAAGAACTGTTTCCCCCAGAAAAAGATACAATCTACAAAATGAAAATCAATGAAATGGGAGAAAATACTTGCAATCCATATACCCAATAGGGAGTTTACATAAAAAATGTATACAAAACGCATACAACTCAGTAGCAAAATAAATAAATCAATTAAATTTGATTTCCAAATGAGCTACCTACAAGAACATACTTGTAACAATAGTTTTTTTCTTTTATTTGCTGAATAATATTCCATTGTATAAATAAACTATATATTGTTTATTCATTCACCAGTTGATGGGCATTTGCATTGCTTCTGGTTTGGACACTTGTGAATAAACCTGCAGCAAATATTCAAATATATATCATCATGTGGATATAGGTTTTAATTTGTTTCATACTAATGTAGGAAATGGGTTGGGCATGTGACAGTATTTATGTTTAATATTTTCATAGTATCATAATATATATAAACATAAATGTGACTATTAAAACTTTGTGTATAGTGGCATTATGTATATGTAATATTTTGGTGCAACCATCACTACTGTCTATCTCTGGAACTTTTTCATCATTTCAAACTGAAACTTTGTATGCCTTAAAAATAATTCCTTATTCCCCTCTTCTCAACCTTTGGTAGTCAAAGTTTTATTTGTCTATGAGTTTTACTACTCAGACTACCTCATCTAAGTGATACCATACAACATATTTCCTACTGTGTGTGGATTATTTCACTTAGCATAATGTCCTCAAGGTTCATTCATTTTATGACATGCATCAAAATATTATTCTTTCAGAAGGCTGAATAAATTGCATTGTGTATATAATTATACTTGGTGTACCTTGTTATCCACCAATGGATATTGGATTGTTTCCACCTTTTGAATATTGAGAAATAATGCTGCTCTGAGCATGGATGTAGAAATATCTGTTCAAGTTCTTGCTTTCAAATATTTTGGTAATATAACCAGAAGTAAAATTACAATATTACATGCTAATTTCATATTAAATTTTTTGAACAACCACTACAAAAACCCCACTATTTGCTATAGTGACTGCACCATTTATATTTTCACCATGAATGTAATTTTCACATCCTTGTCAACACTTGTCATTTTGTTTTGTGGTTTTTTTTACATTTTTTAAATTGACAAAGATATATCTATTTTTGTGTATATCATGTTGTTTTGAAGTATGCATACATTGTGGAATGGCTAAATTGAGCTGATTAACATATGGATTACTTCTTCTCATAATGATCTTTTTTGTGGTAAAAACACTTAATCACTAACAATTCTCAAGAATACAATACATTGCTATTATAGTCATCATATTGTGTAATAGATCCCTTGATCCTTCTAACTGAAATTTTGCATCCATGGACAAGCACCTCCCAAACTCTCTCTAGCTCATAATAACCATCATTCTACTGCATTTCTGTGAGTTTGACTTTTTAAAATTCCAGTATTTGTTTGCCTGGCTTATTCCACTTAGCACAATGTTCTCAAGGTTGTCACAAATGATAGAATTTCCTTCTTTTTTTTAATATGAATATATTTTAATGTGGTGCTGAGGATCTAACCCAGTGCCTCACCTCACCCAAGCTAGGTGAGTAATCTATCACTGAGCCACAACCCCAACCCTAAATTTCCTTCTTTTTAAAGGCTGAATAATACTCCATTATGTATATGCATCACATTGTTTTATCACTTCTTCTATTGATGTACACTCAGATTGATTCCATATTGTGGCTACTGTAAATAATGCTAAAATTGATATGGGAATGCAGCTATCTCTTCCACATAGTGATTTCACTTCTTTTGGATATATACCCAGAACTAGGATTTCTAGGCTTTTTGGCAGTTCTATTTTTAATTTTTGAGGAAACTCCATACCGTTTTCCAGAATGGCTGAACTAATTTACATCCCCATCAAGAGTGTACAAGGGTTCCTTTTTCTCCACGTTTGTCAATACTTGAAATCTTTCATATTTTTGATAACAGCAATTCTACCACATGTGAAGTGATATTGTGGCTACTGTGTTTTTAGTCTGCATTTGGGGGCTTGTGTGTGTGTGTGTTTTTAACATAGTAGCCATCTGAATGGATGCATAGCGTATATAATTGTGATATTATTTGCATATCCTAAAAGATTAGTGATGTTGAACATCTTTCAAGTGCTTTCTGGCCATCTGTGAATCTTCTTTGGAGAAATGCCTATCCAAGTTCTTTCCCCATTTCTAAATCAGATTAATTGTATTTTTGTCATTGAGTTATAGAATTTAATTATATATTATGGTTATTAATCTCTTGTCAGATATTAATTTGAACTATTTTCTTCCATTCTGTGCATTGACTTCTCAATCTATTGATGGTGTCTTTGGATGCAAAAAATTTAATTGTGATTAAGCCCAATTTTTTGATGCATGTGTTTCTGGTATTATGCCTAAGAAATCATTGCCAACACAATGGTATGAAACTTCTCCTCTACGTTTTCTTCCACAAGTTTTATAGTTATGGTGCTTACATTTATTTAGTTTATTCATTATAGGTTATTTTTTACATTTGGTGAAAGGTAAGAGTACTACTTCATTTATCTTCATGTTGACATCCAGTTTTCCCAATATAATTTGCTGTAAAGACTCTCCCTTCCCTCATTGAATAGTCTTGGCACACTTGTCTAAAATAAATTGGTCATAGATATGAAGGTGTATTTCTGAGGTTTCTATTTTATTCCATTGGTTGATATTTCTGTTTTTTTTTCTAGTACTACATAATTTTGCTTTTTGTGGTTTCATAGTACATTTTGAAATCAATAATGATTCTCCAATTTTTCATTGTTTTCAAGGTTTTTTTTTTTTCTTTTAGGAGTCTCTTAACTACCCATATGAATTTTAGAATGGATTTTTCTAGTACTGTATACAACACTGTAAGAATTTTGCATTAAATCTATAGATTGCCTTGGGTAATATGGGCATCTTAACAATATGAAGTCTTCAAATATATTATCACAGTATGTTTTCCCATTTATTTCTGTATTCTGTAATTTCTTCCAGGAATGTTAACTTCCGGTGTACAAGTCTTTCATGATTGTATTTAAGTTTGCACCTAAATATTTTTCCAGTTGAATGCTATTTAATAAATGAAATTGCTTGTCTTAATTATTCATGTCAGTGCATAGAAATACAACTGATTACTGAATCCATTTATTTAGTTCTCTCTCTCTCTCTCTCTCTCTCTCTCTCTCTTTCTCTCCCTCCCTCTCTCTCCATGTGTCAGAGTTTTCTATATATAAGGTCATGTGATTTGTGAAGAGAATTAACGTTACTTTTTCTTTTCCAGTTTGGATGACTTTTATTTCTTTTCCTGCCTAATTTTTCTGAGTAGAAATTCCAATACTATGTTGAATAGAATTGGCAAAAGTGGGAACCCATGTCTTGTTATTGATCTTAAAAGAAAAATTTACAATTTATCACCATTGAGTATGATGTTAGCTGTGGGCTTTTCACATATGGTTTTCACCATGTTGAAATAGTTTACATTTAGTGCTAGTTTCTTGAATGTTTTGACATGAAACAGTATTGAAGTATGTCAGATGTATTTTTCTGCATCGAATGAAATAATAATGTGGGTTTTACCATGTTTAAGTTTCATGTGTTTATTACTTTGATTTTCATATCTTGAATCACCCATACATTCTAGAAATATATCTCCTTGAATTTATTTATGATCCTTTTAAATGCTATTGAATAATTAGGTTTGCTAGTATTCTGTTGAGCATTTTTGCCTCAGTATTCATAAGAAATATTGGTCTTTATCTTTCCCTTCTTCTAGTCTCTGACTTTAGAATCCAGATAATGCTCCCAGAACAAGTTAGCCAGCTTTTTCTCCTCTTCAATCTTCTTCCAAGCATTTGAGAAAAATAAATGTTTGGTGGAACTCACTGGCAAAGTCTTCTGGTCTGGTCTTTTGGGAGTTTTTTTTTATTATTTTTTTTTATTATTGATTCAGTATGTTTGCTAGTATAAATCTGTTCAGATTTTCCTTTTTAAAACTGTATTGAGATATAATTGATATGCCAAAAATTGCACATATTTAATGTGCACATTTGATGAGTTTGGATATATTCATGCACCTTTGATACCATTACCACAATGAAAGTACTAACTGTATCTATCACCTTCCATAATTTTCTCATGTTCATGTGTGTATGTGTATGTGCGTGTGTGATTTCTTATAAGAACACCCAACATCAGAAATATTCTATTAACATTAAAATATACTATACAATATTAATAACTATAGGTACTGTGTTATACAGCAAATAACTAGGCATTAATCATCTTGTATAATTGAAAATTTATAACCATCAGGGAAAAACTATCCATTTTCCCCTCCCATTAGCCCTTAGAAACCACCATTCTATTTTCTGCTTATATGAGTTTGACTTTTTTTAAACACTTCATCTTAGTGTATTTGTGTGATATGTGCCTTTCAGAGGACAACTTATTTTATTCACTTAATATAATGTCCTCCAGGTTCACCTATGCTTTCATGATGGAAGGATTTCCTTCTTTTTCTCTTAATTTATATATAATTTTTCTACTTAGGATTAAACCTAGGGGTGCTCCCATTTATTAATGGTTATTATTTTGACACGGCATCTTGCTAAGTTGCTGAGCCTGGCTTCAAACTTGTGATCTTCCTGCCTCAGCCTCCTGAGTTTCTGGAATTACAGGCATGTGCCACCATACCCAGGTGGATTTTCTTCTTTTTAGAGGCTGAGTAATATTCCATTGTATGTATAAAATGCATTTTCTTTATCCATTCATCTGGTGATAGATATTTAGTTTGTTTCCATATCTTGGCTACTATGAGTAGTGCTGCAATGAACATGGGATGCAAATATTTACTGGCAATTCTGATATCAATTTTTATAGATATATGCTCAGGGTGGTATTGATGGGCCTTATAGCTGTTCTATTTTTAGTTTTTTTGAGGAACCTCCAATACGTTTTCCCAGTGGTTGCACCATTCTACATCTCCACCAATAGTGTATAAGGATTTCAATTTCTTCACGTCCTCTCCAACACTTGTTATTTTTTATAGTAATCATTCTAAGAGGTGTGTGGTGGTATTTAATTATAGTTTTCATCTGTATTATTCTGATGATTAGTGATGTTAAGCACTTTTTTCTATAATGTTGGCTATTTTGTCTTTTTGGAAGAAATATCTATTAAGATCTTTTGAACATTTTTACTGGATTAATTGTCATGTTAATTGAGTTATTAAGAGATTATTATATATTTATGATATTAATCCTTTATCACATGCGTGGCTTGAACATATTTTCTTCCATTATGTTTCTTGATTTAAATATGTTACAAAACTACATTAATTAAAGCAGTTTGGAATTGGCATAAAGACAGACGAATAGACTGATGGAACAAAATAGAGAATTCAGAAATAAATCCACACACATGCAATTCATTGATCTTTGAAAACGATGAAAATAATGCAACACTGGGATAGTCTCTTCAACAAATGGTACTAAGAAAATTAAATATTCACATGCAAAACAATAAATTTGAACACCTGCCTTATACCATAGAGAAAATCAACTCAGTGTAGAACAGGACTTAAAGATAATACATTACACCCTAAAAAACATAGGAAAAGTTTCTTGACATTGGTCTTGCTATTATTTTGACCTGACATGAAAAGCACAGCAAGAAAACAAACAAAAAGAAAAATAGACCACTGGGACTATATGAAACTAAATAAACAAAAACGGTATAGCCAGGAAAACCATCCACAGAACCCACAGAATGGTAAATATTATATCTCTTCATGATTCAGTCTTGTTAAATTGCATGTTTCTAGAAACATTTATTTCATTTAAGTTATCCAAATGTCCATTTATTTCCTTAAAATCAATAGTAATGTCCTTTCTTTTATTTCTCATTTTAGCTATTTGCATCATCTCTTTTTTACAACCAATATAACTAAATATTTGTCAATTGTGTTCATTATTTTGAATAACGAACTCTAGGCTTCTTTACTCTTTTCTATTCTTTTACTATTTATCTCTGCTTTAAACTTTATTGCTTCTTTTCTTAAGCTAATTTTGGGCATGCTTTGTTCTCCTTTTTATATTTTCTAAGTTATACAGTGATGTTGCTGACTCAAGATGATTTTTCTTTATTTTATGTGAATATTTACAGATATAATTTCCCTCTCATAATTAGTAAGACCAAATCATGAAGGAATATTTTCTGGCCACAGATTATTTTTAGTCTGATACAGCCTCTTTAGTCTATCTTTTTCCCTGTACTTTTGGTGTCAGTTCAATTAAATAATACCAAGACCAGTGTCAAGAAACTTGCTATTTTTGAGGGTTTAATGTCTTATCTTTCAGTTTTTAATTCATTTTGAGTTGATTTCCTATATGGTGTAAGGTAAGTGTGTATCTCAGTATATTGTGTTTTCATTTTCATTTGTGTCAAGATATTTTCTAACTTCCATTGTGCTTTGTCTTTGCTGTTGTGTTAATAGTGTGATGTTTGATTTCCATGTATTATGAATTATCTAGTTTTCTTTGTGCTGTTGAACCTACTTTTATTATATTGTGATCCGAAAATATCCTATCTCTTATCTCCATTACAGAACAAAAAATTAACCTTCAGGGAGAAGTCATCCAAAAAAATATACTGAGGACACTGATGGAGTACCATTTCAACTGGAGAGGGATGTAGATTTCATCATCATAACTTTGCCCAGACCTATCTCCCCTAACTTTCCTAACTAACAAATTCAAGGGGGTATTATTAGAATAATTTAAAAATATGGTGTAAAACCCTTGCAAATAAGGCAAGAGAACAGGGGATATGAGCAAGGTTCTATCCTGGTGGGAGAGGAAAGAATATTTTTTAAGGCACTATTATGTCTTGAGGAGGGGCAGGAACATTTGTGAGACTAAACATAAAGATCAAACATACTCATCATGCACACCTTTAGCTGGGAGAGTTACAAGACACAGACCTGAAGTGGTAAGGAGAAAAAATATTGCTAGAGGAATATTAAGGCTCTGATACCTATAGTAACAACAACAAAATTTCACTTCTGGTAACAAAAGCAACAATAATCTTCAACTCTGGTGACCACAGCAACAACAAAATTTAAGTGTGGTCTCACTCCTGATTGGACTAACACAAACCTTTACAGTAAAGGCCTAAAAGAGCAAAAGCCAGGTTCATTTCCAAGCATCCAAATATTTACCTCAGGGTCTACTAACTCATACACGTCTACCTTACAGCAACAAATTACAAGTCATAAAGAGAGGAAAGAGAAACACAATCTTAAGAGATAAAGAGATCATAAGAGATATGAGATATCAGACATCAGATATGACAGATTTTTTTTTTTTTTTTGCAGTGCTGGGGATTGAACCCAGGGCCTTGTGCTTTCAAGGACAGCACTCTACCAACTGAGCTATGTCCCCAGCCCTCAGATATGACAGAGATATTTGAAAGTTCAGGCAGGAAATGTAAAACAACTATAATTAATGTGCTCAATGATATAATGCAAAAGGTAGACATTATGCAAGATCAGGTAAGTAAATTAATCAGAGAAATGAAAGCTATAAGGGAGAATAAATCTATATGCAACAAAGAAAAAAATACAGTAACAGAAAAACAAAATGTATTCCACAGTCTCACCAGAAGACTCAAAACAGCTATGAAACAATCACTGAACTGGAATACAGGTCAACATAAATTATCCAATACAAAAAGAAAAAAGAGATGGGCACAGTGGGGCACACCTATAATCCCAGCAGCTCCGGGAGGCCGAGGCAGGAGGATGGCAAGTTCAAAGCCAGCCTCAGCAAAAGTAGGGCACTAAGCAACTCAGTGAGACCAAATGTCTAAATAATTAAAAAATAGGTCTGGGGATGTGGCTCAGTGGTCAAGTGCCCCTGAGTTCAATCCCTGGTACCCTTCACAAAAAAAAGAGTGAAAAACAGTAGAGTATTTAAAAGCTGTAGAACAAAATCATCAGTGTAATATATGTATAAGTGGAATTCCATAATAAGATACAGTAGGCCAGAATAAATATTTGAAGAAATAAGTCATGAGTTATCTGAAATTAGTGGCAGACATACACAAAGCCACAGATCCAAAAAATTCAAAAGAAATAAAGCATATTACCAAAACACACATGTACACACATCTAGGCATATCATATTCCAACTGCTGAAAACTAAATACAAAGAGAACTGAAGGTAGCCATAGGAAAAAAGACATATTACCTACAAAGGGTAAAGGATAAGATTTAAACAGAATTCTCTTT
This sequence comes from Sciurus vulgaris, assembly GCF_902686455.1. Taxonomy (NCBI): domain Eukaryota; kingdom Metazoa; phylum Chordata; class Mammalia; order Rodentia; family Sciuridae; genus Sciurus; species Sciurus vulgaris. The sequence continues at coordinate 92,693,107 of NC_136471.1, read as the reverse complement.
AGAAAAAAGCAAATAAGACAACTAAGTGATACAATCAACATGTTGAAAGAAAAAAATCATCAGCTCAGTATTTTCTGCCCAGCACAAATATCCTTCAAAAATAAGGGTTTTATTTCAATTTTCAGCTGAAAGATGGAGAGATATAGAAAAAGGTAATACCGATAGTCACAACAAGCAAATAACTGAACAGTCTATAATGGTGTTATGTTATCTCAACATAAAACTGGGTTCATACAACTAACAGGTATCTTGAAATTTGGAGACACAAATTTCACAATGATTTGGGAATTTAATTGCCTAGGGCAGAAGGTGTCAAATTCCACATAAGCAAGTGTGAAGATTAAAATGGAAATTTTAGTGAAGTGCTGGATGCCAGGGGTAGGCTTCAAATACAATCAGACCATGGACTCCTGGATAACACAGTCACAGAGGGTGGGCTCCACTCTTTAGCATGATTTTGAAGGAACTTTACCAACTTGTCAAAGTGAGGACTAAGAAAAACCTGGAGAAATCAACTCCTATCCCCATAAGGATGACTAGGGCATTGACACCAAGCTGCTGAAAAATCTGCCCAGACACTTTTGCCTTACTGATAGAATTTGGAACTTAAATGTCTTCCAAAGACCCATGTTTAAAAAGCTTGTTCCCCAATTTGGTGCTATTAATAAGTGATAGAACCTTTAATAGGTGGGACCTAGTGGAAGGTTTTGGGTCATAAGGACATGTATTTGAAGGGTATTGAGGGAAAATAGTCTCTTCCTCTTTCTCTTCTTCCCATCTGGGTCACAAGGTGAGCTGCTTTGCTCTACCAGATGCTTCCTGCCATGATAAGCTGCCTAGTCACAGGTCCAGAAGCAACAGGTTAGCCAAATATGGACTAAAATCTCTAAAGCTGTGTTCCAAAATAAAACTTTTTCTCATTAGAATGTGATTATTTCAGGTACTTATTACAGTAATGGAAAATTAGCTAACATATTACAAAACAAAATTCTTAATTAACAGGTGTTATAGTTTAGATATTAGGAGTCCCCCAAAAACTTAAGTGAAAGACAAATGAAGAAAGCTTTGAGGTGAGATGACTGGGCTATGAGACCCTTAACCTCATCCATTTGAATGGATTTACTGGGTGATAACTGTAGGCAGGTACGGTGTGGCTGGAGGAAGTGGGTCACTAGGGGTGTGCTTTTGGGATATATAAGTTTGGTCCCTGGTGAATTAACCTTAGTCTCTGTCTGCTTCCTGGTGGCCATGTCCGGAGCTACTTTGCTCCACTACAGCCCTTCTGCCATGATGTTGCACAACACATTGGTCCTGATGCAATGGAGCTGGAAATCTATGGCCTCAGAACTTTGAAACTGTGAGCCCCCAAATACACTTTTCCTTTACTAAAAGTGTTATTGTCAGGTCGTTTTGTGACAGGAGTGAAAAAGCTGACTAAAAACAGCAGAGTACATAATATCACTTGGGGGCACTAGCAAAACATGAGTACAGCTGGAAGAATGAAGTATGACCTGATACAGGCCCACAATATCATCAGGTAAGATAATAAAATAAATAAAATCAGTAAATTTCAGGAAGAAGATTTTCAAGCTACAAGGAGAGAATATTAGACGTTTGCATTAACTAGGGAATGTAATGAGGGGGATGAACATTCTACCCCTACACAAGACACAGAAAATTCTGTGAAGTTCATATCCCTGGGAGATAGGCTTACTGTACATTACAAAGACTGAGCAACAAGAGCCTTACATGGCCCTTTAAGGTTACCTAACTTTTGGTAGATTATCAGTCTCATGATAATATCATTTATAAAGTCATAGCCCTCATGAACTAATCACCAAATAAAAGTTCCATATTTCACCATTTTGCACTGCATGTTTCTAATATATGCACATTGGAGGAAATGTTTCAACTACACTGACTATAAAATATTGTACACTTGATAATTGTTAACCATGCAGACATTAAGTATTAACACCATTAAAAAAGGAGTATGTGAAAAAAAACAGCAACCACATTTTGCACTTAAATACGTATGAACAGAAAAATTATATGGTAAGGCTACCACACAGGAAAGGGGTTTCTGAGAGAGGGAAACTAAACAGGTCAGGTTCTGGTTCTGCAATTCCACAAACTGCTCGCCCAGCATTCCTCAAAGTTTAAGAAGTTCAAAACCACATGTTATACACAATAAATTTAACATGTGGTTTTGTTTCTCAGCACGAAAACAAATGAATAAATAATGCACAAAAGAAGTGAAATGGAAACAACCCGAGTGTTCACCAAAGGATGGATGGATAACGACAAGGTGGTACCTATAAACAAGGGAATACTATGCAGACACAAAAAATGAAATCCTGTCATTTGTGGTGGGACATTGCTATGTTCAGTGAAATCAGCCAGGCGCAGAAAGAGAAGTACCACGTGCGCATGTAAACGTTGCACAGTAACACATCAACATGTGCCATTTCTATGGCTTATGTGTGGGTTAAAATGAATTAAGGGAAAGTACACATTCTACAACGTGTACAACTATCAGAACATCACACGGTGTCCCACTGAGACGCATGTCTTCTAAGTTTCCGTGTATCAGTGAAAAACAAGCTTAATTGTAAGGTAAAGTCACCAGTTCACAAAGTTAGAGCCACTTAGAGGTAATACCGTGAGAACTCTTTTGTTTTCTTCCACCAGCTCTTACAGTCTATGCAGTCAAGGTCTCCATGCCTTGCTACCCGGGGACCTTGGGCAGGTTAGTCTGTTCTTGGGCATTCTCGTCTATGAAACGGGGACGGGCAAATGTCTGTCTTATCACAAGAGACGTTTGTGAGGATTCAGAGAGCTACTACACGAAAATATCGAGATGTCAGGTGCTCGTGACAGTGCCTGAGACAGAGTAAGCGTCCAACAGATTCTCCTTGAAGAAGCCAGAGAAATCACCACAGCAGCTTCTGCATGGACAACCTTTGTACCTGCTGCTGAACGGGCCAACTCAGACAGTTCACTGCAACACCTGAGGCACACCGCGGATCAGGGAAATCTGTCCGGTGGCCGTTGCCTGCCCTCGCTTCCCTTGAAGATGCTTCACACTCCAACCCAGAAATCTCCCTGGCTGACTGCCCTCTGGACTCAGAAATGGAATTTGTTCTGACCATGAACCTCTGCTCCTCCTTTGTTTCCATAGCAATGCCGGTTACTGGACGCCTGATGGATCACGCCACCTTAGAGGCCCACTGCGGTGGAAGCCCACCTGTGACGCCACCTCTTGTGCCTGGATGCACTGCTGGCTGTTTAACTGGACCGACCCGACCGGGAGAGGCCGGTCCTATGGCTTAGGAGACAAGCCACCCACCCAGCTGATGGGTGGTGCAAATTCCTGGGGAGGTTTCAGGCAGGATGAATGATGGGGTTCACGACACCCTGCCCCAGGGTACGGGCACCTTGGCATCTGAGGAAATAGCAGAAGGAGGAAAGACTCTCTGACCCTCTCCCACCCTTCTCCCCTGAAGCTGGCCCTCAAAGAATCTCCAAAGCTCCCCTAACTTAGACCACCAGACCGCCATTCCAGAGGGGTCCTTCCCCTACCCTGAAGAAGCCAATGTCACCCAGGGACACAGAAAAAAATCCCAGCGCAGGCAGGCCTTCCGAGGTTCCCCTCCTTTAATTAGCATCCTGTTACACCGTTTGGTCCTGCACCCATACTTCTGCAAGATAGTTCCCCCACATACCCAGTTCTCCCTGTTCCTCTGGGTCTTCCTTCCCTCTGAAGGCTCCGTGTCATCCAGAACAGAAATGAAGGCCCATGTTTTCCTCTTGCGAAAAGAAGAGTTGCATTCCAACCTGAGATGGGGCCTTTGCATTTTCTGCCTCCAAAGCAGTTTCTCCGGGTCGTCCTGGAAGCACAGCAGCCCCTACGTCCTTGGGCAGGACCCACTCTGTGCTTCCTAATCCGCACATCAGGGAGCCTGGCTCAGGAGGCTCTGGTGACTCCAGCGGGCTCCCACGGCAGGGGCGGGGGCCGGGCGGGCCAGGGGGGCGGGCAGGCTGTGCCCAGCTCTTTTCTGCAAGACCAGCCCGGGCCTGGAAGGGGGCAGGCAGACATTGGTTCCGAACCAGGGCTTGCCATGGCACAGGCCGACAAGAAGCGCCCGCTGGTCTTGGCAGCTCCCGCATGGCACCAGGAAGGTCCCCGTGAAGGCGGCGTGAGGGTGTCACTCATAGGCAAGAGGCTCGGCAGTGGTAGCAGAGAGCCGACCCTCAAGGTCGGATGGGCCCACACAGAGCTCAGGGCATGAGCTTAGGTCCCCCAGAGCACAACCCTTGCTCCTTTGGGGCAGATGTGGGGGTGGGGGAGCGTATCTCTCCAACGGAGGAGAGGAGGGTGCCTAGGTTCCCGGGCCTGCACGAGCACAACAGGCACTTCGCGCCGAGAAAGAACCGGGCCCGAATTGTGCATGTTCTGTTTACTGGCTCCGGGGACTTGTCTGGTGCTTGCACCGTGTCTGTCTGTGCCCGGGCTTCCTGGTCTGTGAGAGGGGGAGGCTCCCATGCACCTGCCAGAGCTGCTGAGAGAGGAACGCAGGCCGGGCAAGGGATCCCGCTGTGACCTGCAAAGCTGCATAAAAGGCAGTTGAGGGGGCAGATGGACTCAGAAGTGTCTGGGGGCCCTGGAGATGGTCGTGGAGGGCAGCGCGAGGGGCGCTTCCATCCTCTGGCCATTACGGTTTCCCGGCCCCGCGGGTCGCAGGTCGAGGGTTTCCACTTGTTGCAGTGAGAGACCCAGCGAGAGACCTCTTTAGCGTGGCCAAAGGCGACACGTGGAGGAAATGGGGCAGAGAGTGTCCAAGACCAGGCTGGAGGAGCTTGGGTGAAAGGGCAGGAGTGAGAGAAGCATTGTGCAATAGCGGTGGTGGTGGGGGGGAGGTGGATCGAGGGCAGAAGCGTGGGTCCGTGGAGCTGTAGTGCGGGGTATGGGTGAGCTCTCCTGCGGTCGGAGGAGGAGGGGTGAAGGGGCATCTGGCGGGAAGAAGACCCGCACCGCGCCGGCCGCCCACCCACCCGCGGAATCGCATGCGCACTGGGGACCCGGAGGAAAGGGCTTTTGTTGGGAAAGCGGGCGGGCTGGAGGGGTCCGCGCATGCGCAGGCTCCCCAGCCGCCCGGGGTGCGCGGAGAAAAGGGGCGGGGTGGTCCGAGCTGCTGTGCTGGCAGCAGTAGGCGAGGGCGCGGCTGCGGGGTTCCTGGTGCTGAGGACGGACGCCATTGGAGCCCCGGCGAAGGTAAGGATCCAGCCCCAGACGGGACCCGGCGAGGGCGAGTGCAACCCGACACGCTGCGCCCTGCCCCCGCCCTCCGGATCTGAACAAAGCCGGAGCGCTCCGAACCGGAACCCCATTAGACCCGAGGTGGAGATGGGAGCACCCCCGCTGTGACCATCACACCCGTTCTCCCAGATCCGAGCCTACTGGCACCAGAGCCCGTGATCCCCACCCCTGGGGCAGACCCGTGTGCTCAGAGCTGAGCTTCCTTAGGTCCGAGGCCCCACCCCCACCCCCAGCACTCCTAGATTACTCCGGAGGAGCTGACCCGCTTGCCCCCTTCCTGGAGTCCGGGCCCTTGGACTCGAGCTCTCCAGGGCTCCAGTTGGAACCTCGCCTCGGTCCAAGGCCCTCATCGCATCCACCATGCAGCCCTGGCCATCCATTCCGAGCCCAGCCTAGACCGGAATCAGCTGAATCCCCCCCCTCCGCCCCCGTCGGGACCTGGCCACAAGGTCCCCGGGATTCGGTTTCGCGGAGCTTTCGGCTGTCTCCCTTGTCTGAGCCCTCGCATCTGCTCCCCCTTGGTCGTGGTCCCCGGCTCCGGCCCTTAAGCCCAAGCCCTTTGTTTCTCCCTCTCTGAACGCATCCCCTTCGGGACTCTTGGGACCAGAGCCCTCCAGTGCAACCCCGATTCAAACGTTCAAACCTAGCCACGGGGATGGGGAGCCTGCGGGTGCTCCACTCCCCTTTCCGCACAGGGTCTCCTATATCCGTCTCCTAGGGCTCTGCCCCTGACCGCGGCTACCCCGTCAGACCCCCCCCCACCCCACTCCACCCCACCCCACCCCACCCCACTCCACCCCACGCCACCCCACGCCCCCGCCGCTGCCACCGCCACCACCACCACTGCCGCGCCACCGCGCCACCACCACCTCCACCTCCTTGTGCTGCCTAGTACTGCTTGGTAACCTGATGATTGCCTCCCCTCACCTCGCGAGAGATCCCGCCTGCCACTGAATCCCGCACCCTCCCGCTGAAGCGGCCTCTCCCTGCCTCTCAGGCTGAACTGTCTCCTGCTTGGGACCCAGGGCATGGCTGAGAGAAGCTACAGCGGGCAATCGGAAAACTCCAACGCCGAAGACATGGATGAGGGGAGCGAGCGAGCGAGGGAGGAGGAGATGGTCGGAGGCAACGACTACGAAGAATTTGGTGCTTTCGGCGGCTATGGCACCCTCACCAGCTTTGACATCCATCTGCTCAGAGCCTTCGGGAGCTTGGGTTCAGGCTTTCGCCTCTTAGCGGTGAGGCCCCTTCTTGCCCTGGGCAGCTGCTTGCCCCGGGCCTCGTCCCCCGTGCAGGAGGGTGGATGCAGGGGAGGTCGGGGTCGGCAAGGCATGGCCAGCTTTCCCAAACCTTCCCCGACCTTCGTGCTCAGGGGTGGCCAGGGCCAGCTGCGGGGAGGAGGCCGGGCCACCGGGGAAGCACTATGCCAGTGTGTAGAGTTGTCGTGTGCCCTCCCCTCTGTGCCCCGCTCCTCTGGCCTTGCAGAATGAGCCCTGGGAACTGGAAAACCCTGTGCTGGCCCAGACACTGGTGGAGGCCTTGCAGCTGGATCCGGACACCCTTGCCAATGAGACGGAGGCCCGCGCCGCCAACGTAGCCCGCTCTGCCGCCTCCAACCGAGCCGCCCGGGCCGCTGCCGCGGCCGCCCGCAGGTCCTTCAATCAGGCGATCGCTAGCCAGCTGAGGGCCACGCAGCAGGCCCTAGGAGAGGACACCCAGCCAGTGACACATGCCGAGGCTCAGGGGGCCACCCCCGAGACAAGCCTCGCCTCTGCGCAGACCTCGCAGACGTCAGTCGCCAGTGAGGAGGCCGCCCCTGGGGCACCAGCCACCTCCGCACAGCCGCAGACAGCCTCTGAGGCCCAGGAAGCTGCCGCAGAGGGCCCTAGTACCGCCTGTGCTTTCTCTCAGGCTCCAAGCGCCAGCGAGACGGAGGCCACCCGAACCCAGACAGACATCCTGGGCCAGAAGGATGTCTTTGATTTCAGTCAGCCAGCAGGTGTCAGTGGCATGGCCTTCCCCCGTCCCAAGAGACCTGCCCCGGCCCAAGAGGCCCCCACAGAGGGCCCCAGTGCTGCCGCCGGTGTGTCCCAGGCGGCACCCGCCAGGGAGGGGTCAGCCACCCGGCCCAAGACCACCAAGTCTGGGAAGGCGCTGGCCAAGACTCGGTGGGTGGAGCCTCAGAATGTGGCGGCAGCGGCTGCGGCAGCCGCAGCCGCCAAGGCCAAGGCGGCCGCGAGCATCCCCGAGCAGGAGGGGGCAGCTGCCACTGCCCAGCACAGTGCTGAGCCCTGGGCCAGGATGGGAGGCAAGAGGACAAAGAAGGTGAGGACTCTCCTGCCGTGGGCACAGCCCCTTGCACCTCTGCCTTGCCTCTTCTCTCCCCTCTCTCCTCTCCTCTCCTGTCCTCAGCACCCTCCCCCTACTCTCATCCCGGCTTTTTCCACGGTTTCTGCAGCACTGAGTCTGTTGAGTATGTTTTGACTCCTCGTAGTTCCAGCCCTTGGGGCTGGTGGGAGAAGAGGCTGGCTCAGAGCCTGGCACTTAGCAAGCTTTCAGCAGTCGCCAGCCACTGCTCCTACTTCTTCACTGCTCGTACTACTCTTGCCGCCAAGCGCCCACTGGGGGGAAGGTACGTGCGGGGTGGTGCTTTGGCACCGGGAGTCCGCAAGTCCCGCCTGGCCTGTCTCCTCTCTCTCTCTCACATGATACAGTCCAAGCACCTGGACGACGAATATGAGAGCAGCGAGGAGGAGAGAGAGCCCCCTGCGGTCCCGCCGAGCTGGAGAGCATCGCAGCCCCCATCGATGGCGAGGGCTCCGTCGGCCCCTCGGCCCCCGATGGCCCCAAGGTCCCAGATACCCTCGAGGCACGTCCTGTGCTTGCCCCCCCGCAACGTGACCCTTCTGCAAGAGAGGGTAAGAGAAGAGGTCCACACTCCCTGTCACCGTCCTCTCCTACCCCACGGGCTGCACCCTGCAGCCACCCGTGCCTCGATGTGTCCCCCACGTTCCTCCTTCTGCAGGCAAATAAGCTGGTGAAATACCTAATGATTAAGGACTACAAGAAGATCCCCATCAAGCGTTCAGGTAAGCAGCGGAGCAGGGTCCCAACCGGCTGCCTTGAGCACGACAGGCTGAGGGCCCTCAGCACTGAGGCCCCTGCTCAGCCCAGGTGCCTTCCCTGACTCTCCCCGTCCCGCAGACATGGTGAAGGACGTCATCCGGGAATATGACGAGCATTTCCCTGAGATCATTGAAAGAGCCACCTACACTCTGGAAAAGGTGGGTGCGGGGACAGAAACTGCTCTGCGCGGGGCTGGAGATTAGAGCTGTGGAGCGGTGGGATGGCCTGAGGCCCCTGGAGGCCCAGTTCCCACCTGCCTGCTCTGGGGACCTCCGCTAGCCCTCCACCTGTGAGTTTCCACTGCCCCCGCAGGGCGACACCTGCCCCTTCCCAGACCCTACTCTGAGCGTCTGTCTCCTGTGGTGGGTCTCCTCGCCTGTGTCAGCCTCAGAGCTTCCTCAGGGAAGCCCTTGGTGCCTGTCCCCTCCCGCCCCCACACGCAGGTTTGGATCCGGGGAGGAGGACACATCTGACTGGGCTGGACTGGCTGCACGATGCCCAGCGGTGGGTGAGATCTCACTCTGTTTTCTCGCCACACAGAAGTTTGGGATCCACCTGAAGGAGATCGACAAGGAGGAGCACCTCTACATTCTCATCTGCACCCGGGATTCTTCAGCTCGCCTCCTGGGGAAGTAAGGAGGGGAAAGGGTGTCGTAACCTCCTCGGGGATGCTCCGTCCCTGTCCGCGTCCTCTGAGGGTACAGGAACGCAGGGCTGGGTGGCCCCACAGGGCCCTCCCCTCTGAGGTCGCAGTGCCCAGGGCCCGCTGGATGAACTGGGTAGCATCCCGGGGCAAGACCTTGCTGCTTTCGGGATCTTGGCCCTGGGGCCCCAGGGCCCCAGGAAGGCGGTTTCCCGCATGTCTGCGGGCCTGGGCTTAGCAGGGTGGCCCTCCAGGGAGAGCTTCCTACTGAGTGCAGAGTGCAGATCCTGAGGTGGGCATGGCCCACCTGAAGGTGCCTCTGGACACCCTGTGGCCGCTTGCCCAGCTCGTGCTCCCTGACCCGCCCCATGCTCTGTGGAACCCCGGGAGGGAAGGTATCAGATGCCCGTGTTATGGGCGGTGGTTAAGTCTCTCTCTGCGGGGTACGAATTGTCTGTGATGGGTGGGGCAGCAGGCCCTGCATGTCCTGGGAAGCATTTCCCCTCCGGATGGTGAGCTGGCTGCACCATTGAGGACAGTGGCCTCTGCACAGCATCCCTTCCCTCTTTCTCCTCCTGTAGGACCAAGGACACTCCCCGGCTGAGTCTCCTCTTGGTGATTCTGGGCGTCATCTTCATGAACGGCAACCGTGCCAGCGAGGGTGAGTGCTGGCCCCGCACCTGGGGATTTGTCCACGGTCTCATCTTTGGGTGCCAATCTCTCGTCCCCCATCTCCCCTCGCAGCTGTCCTCTGGGAGGCGCTCCGCAAGATGGGACTGCGCCCTGGGTATGACTGGCTCCTCGGCCCCTGCCCTTGCGTGCTGTTCTCCCCCAGAGGGGGTCGCGGGGTTGTGAGGGAGCGGGACGGGCCCGGGCTAGCTGGAGAACAGAGCGTCTCCGCAGGGATGGAAGAGGTCACGGGATGCCGACCTCTCCGCCCCCTCGGAGCTCTGTCCGCAGAGGACACCTCAGAGAGAGAGTTAGGGGCTCCCTCGGGTCCTCTGGCCTCTGCTGTGTGCCCTGTCCCGGGAAGGCAGTCCCCACGGGCTGGGAAGCCGGTGATGGTGCCCGGGAATGCTGCCGCCCACATCTGCCACTGCCACCTTCACTGGTCATGGATGTCTTTGCTTGCCCCCAGGGTGAGGCACCCGTTCCTTGGCGATCTGAGGAAGCTCATCACCGATGACTTTGTGAAGCAGAAGTAAGTATTGACTGAGCCGACCTCACGTCGCTCTGGCGCACTGCAGAGTGCCGGTCTCGTGGACAAGACGCCCCTATCCCATTTCGTAACCCAGCGGGACCCGGGCCCTCGGGTGCGGGTGAGGTCAGGGGGACGTGTTGACTGGGAGTTGGGTGCAGGGTGGGTGTGACGTGAGCACCACGTCACTGAGCAGCAGTCCTATAGACTGCCGCCGGCATTTCCCACGTAGTACGTAGGGCTGAGGAGCCTGGGGCTCGGAGAAGGGAGGTCTCCGAGTGTGGCCCACAGCTGGTAAGGCCGGGTGCCCAGCTCTTTCAGGCCGAGACCCAACCTGCCCTTGGTTCCCAGAGAACACACAAGCAGGCACGCCGGCGGGCAGACAGGACAGGCACGTGGACAGGCACAGACCCACGTGCACACAGAAGGGTCAGGAATGCAGAAACAGCCGTGGAGCTCCTCTTGGCAGACTCTTTCATTTATTCATTTTTCTAAATGAATTTTCCCGCCGTTTTCTGTGGCACCTCTTTCCGGGGCCCACCGGTGGGGTGTGCTCAGAGCAGGGGGCCCGAAGAGTGGCTCCCCTGTTTACAACGCACCCAACAGGAATCTGGGGCTATGGTGATGAGAGGCACAACACTGTGGCCTCCCCCGTGAGCCTACGCCCTGCCCTACACGTGTCCCCTCCTCACCCACCCGTGGACCCCTGCCGTGAGGCTGTGAAGGCCTCACTGTTGGGGGCGGAGGTCCTGAGAATGAGAGCCGGGTTGGTCTGGCCCCGGTGGGCGGGGCAGCCCTCCTCAGCCACAATGGGTCACTGCTGGGCGAGAAGCCAAGGGCATTTTCCTCTCTCGCTCAGGTATCTGGAGTACAAGAAGATCCCCAACAGCAGCCCACCTGAGTATGAGTTTCTGTGGGGCCTGCGAGCCCGCCACGAGACCAGCAAGATGAGGGTCCTGAGATTCATCGCCCAGGTACCGGAGAACCTGTGTTGGGTGCCAGGCCCAGGGGTGGCACTTTCCAGGCCTTGTTTCCTTCTTGGCCACGGCCTCCTTGTCTTGATGCTGAGAGGAAGCATCCTAAGTGAGGAAGACAAGTTCATAGAGGTCGTAATTGTGCCAGATGTGGCCCGATCCCAGGGTCCTTTCTCTTTGTCATCATTTCCTGAAGCGTGTAGGCGGCTGTGGCAGGCAGCAGGTGCTGCCCGAATTGTGGGGTCTCTGAGCCTGCCACTAAGGCTGCTGTTTCCCGCCCCAGAACCAGAACCGGGACCCCCGGGAATGGAAGGCTCACTTCTTGGAGGCTGTGGATGATGCTTTCAAGACGATGGATGTGGAAATGGCCGAGGAACATGCCAGGGCCCAGATGAGGGCCCAGATGAATATCGGGGACGAAGCTCTGATCGGACGGTGGAGCTGGGACGACATACAGTCTGAGCTGCTGACCTGGGACGAGGACGGGGATTTCGGCGACGCCTGGGCCAGGATCCCCTTTGCGTTCTGGGCCAGGTACCATCAGTACATTCTGAATAGCAACCGTGCCAACAGGAGAGCCACATGGAGAGCCGGTGTCAGCAGCGGCACCAACGGCGGGGCCAGCACCAGCATCCTCGATGGCCCCAGCACCAGCTCCACCATCCGGACCAGAAATGCCGCCAGAGTTGGCGCCAGCTTCTTCTCCTGGATCCAGTAAGCTCTTCACAGGGTTGTGAGACCTGCAGGAGGGCTGTGGGGACCTGGGGGAGGCCGGGGGAGATGCCGGGAGGCGAGGGGCAGGGCAGTGGTGAGCCCGTGGAAACACAGAAACACACCGGTTGCCCTGTATGTACCCCTGGCTGCTCGCTGTGGGTCTCCACCCATCCGTTTTCACCTTGCTCCTCGTGTTACAGACAGCGCTAAGGAAGCGCGGCGATTTTCCTCACCCAGCCAGACTGCTGCTGCAGAGTCCCTCTTGAGTAGAACTCCAGGCGCTTCTTTCTCCCTGTGGGTCGGAGGGGCCATGCAACACGAAGCTCCCCTTGCTCCTCCTGCTTTCGTCGTGTGCTTTTTCTTGTGTGTTCATGTTTTGGTATCAGTGTTCCATTAAAGTTGCAAAATGAGTCGGGATGTCTCCTGCTTGACCAGTGCACGCGTGGCTATGACCCATGGCTGGTCTCCTAACGAGGTCACCTCTTCTGGTGGTCCTGCCGACCCATGAGGACCAATTCAAACGGCTTAGACGGCCCATTGCCAGTGAGGGATGGAGGCTTCAGTGCTCCTCTTTCCCTGAAGCAGGGCAGTCCCTTTCTGGCCCAGGTAGGGCTGAGGTGCTGGTGTGCCGCAGGGCTGGTCATAGGAGGAAGGGGATGGGGTAGGACTGCAAATCCTCCTCCAGGTGCAAGATCAGGAGGGCAGAGACAGGCTAGCTCCCGGGGAAGGGCTCCATCCCAGGCAGAGAGGACGGTGCCCTGGGCTTGCTTCCCAGGATTCTCCAGTAATGGCCACAGCCTGGCAGGACAGAACCCAGATAACTAGGAGGCAGGCAGTGGTGTCAGCATCCCCGCCACCCCGTTGACTCTTTGGTCCCAGAGAGTTCCCAAAGCCTGACGCAGATCTAGGCCCTGACTGCCCACATAATTTTGAGTCCCAGTGAAAAAGGAAAGCCTCCGTCTGATTCCTCGAACGTGATTAAAAATGTCAAGACAGTGACAGCAGAAGGATGGCATATTGGAGCCCTGTTGAGGTTGGGTAGGGCTGCACAGGTCACATACCCAGGACCTAAACCCTGTTTTTCACAGAGGTTGGTGGGGTGGATGTCCCAGTTGCAGGCCTGTGTGTGATTTCTTCTGTCTGGAGTCAGGGCTCACTCTTGGCCACACTGACTGCCCTCGTGTGATTCTGACCTTCGCCTGGCCCCCAAATTTAATTTCAGCATATACACAGAGGAGCGCACAAACACACACACACACACACACACACTCATATGTGCTCACACACAGAGTAATGGAATCTTCTTCCCTTTTCCCTCCGATTGATGGAGGGATATGGGATGTGTGTGACTGTAGGTGCCTTGGTGTGACGAGTGCTACCCAGTGTGACCGGAGCCTTCCAGGACACTTCCCGTACACAGTAGACACTATGCCTTTTCTAGGCTCAGGGTCAGGGCAATCACCATAAGCCAGAGGTGTGAGTGCGCTTGAGCACTGATGTGCAGAGGGTACTTGAGGTAGGGCAGCTCCCTGAGAGAGAAACAAGGAGCCTTCAGGGAGGCGGTGTTGGGCTGACCTCCCACTCCCTGCCCTGCAGCCTTAGGGGGTGCTCCCCCTTGCTCCATCCCTTCCCAGAGTGGGCCACGCCAGGGTCCAGGCTCCACACTCTCCATGGGGCAGTGCTGGGAGCAGAGAGGAAGATGGCCTCGGGAAAGGCCGGCCGACTGTGGGTCCCACTGGAGGGTCGTGTGGGCCATGTGGAGACCACACCCCCTCACTCTCTGTGTCAGCAGGAGGCCAAGTCAGACCTCCCTCCAGCCCCAGCCTGTGACCTTCCACAGGACCCTCACCACAGAGCTTGACGATTTCTCTTGGCAGAGTGTTTTCAGAGACCCTCTGACGTGCCAGGTCTGTGGCTGTGGTACACAGGGCGCCTGAACCCACCTAAGCCTTCTCCAACTCTGAGGGCTTCTCTCTGACTCCTTCTCCAGTGGTTCATACACTAGTATTGCTACGCTTGTTTCTGGCTATCGATGGTTACGTGGAATGTTGTTCTGAATGTTCACGTATCGCCTCTTGTTGGAGCCCATGTTTCCATCTGTTGGATGTCCCTGAGAGGAGGGGCTGATTAGGCCCAGTGCCCGGGCGAGGAACCTGAGACTCTGAGAGGGAAGATAGTGGCCCAGAGTCACAGTGCCAGCAAGTGGCAGCACAGGGTCTCGAACCCTAGACCCGCTGAGGTCAACAAAGTGTGGGTTAGTCAACTCTTTGCTGTTGTGAACACAATATCCAACAAGAAGGAGCGAAAGGAAGAAACGATGTCTTTGTGCTTCAGAGGCTAAGTCCGTGGTCAGCCAACTGCATAGCTCTGGGCCTGAGGTGAGGAAGTACATCATGGTGGAAGGGCATGGTGGAGAAACACAGCTCAGATCTCAGCATCCAGGAAGTAGAGAGAGAAGGAGAGGAGCCAGGTGCCAGGGATAGTTACCAGGGTCATGCCCTCAGTGACCTACTTCCTCCAGACACACCTCACTTGCCAGTGTTTACCACCCAGCAGTCCATTCAAACTATTAATCCATCAAAGGGACTGAGCCACTGATGAGGCGACAGCTTTCATAATCCAATCTTTTCCCATTCGAATACTGCCTGATCACCTAGCATGAGTGGGCTCTTTGAGGGACATTTGGGAGTGCTGGGGATTGAGCCCAGGGATGCTGCATTCCCAGTCCTTTGGTGATGTTTTTATTTTGAGGCAGGATCTCTGTATGTTGCCGAGGGGCTCCCCAAGTTGCTGAGGCTGGCCTCAAACTTGCAATCCTCCTGTCTCGGCCTCCTAAGTCCTTGGGATTAGAGGCCCATGCCATCGTGCCAGTGGTTTCGAATTTTACAAGGGGACCATTTTAGAATCCAATCCATAACCAGGCACCTGCTCTGCTTCTTGCAGTCCACTGCTCATGAAACTAGGGGGCTCATAGGTCCCCGGGCAACACGTGCCCCTGCTCTCTGCACAGTCTCATCACATCCAGCCTCCCCACTCACACCCAATGCCACTGCACCTTCACTGATGCTCTTGGCAGCTGTCCACCCTCACTATCCACACGAGAAAAGTAGACCCGTACAAGGGAGGTGACGTGCCGGAGTGCTCTGAATCTGCCCCGGTTAGTGTCCTTGGCCCTTTACTTTTCCTTTCTCACACCTGTGTTCAAATGCTTTGCCCCTTGTCTCTTGGGTTGTCTTCTTCACCAATGTATGATGAGGGCCTTAGACATGGTGCATACTTTGTCTATGACCAGCGTACCTTTTGCAGAAATATTTTCACAGTCTATGATTTGCCTTTCCATTTTCCTAAGGATGAGGGGCTGAGTTGCTACGTTTGGTGAAATCTCGGCAACCTCTTTTGCGTGGGTGGCTGCTAAGACTTTCTGGGTGACAGAATGAGTCTTTGGACCACACCATGTCCGCCAAGACCTGACCCAACATTTGCTTCCAGACGTTTTTGATTTTAACTACTTTGTTTACATTGAGGAGCTCAACAAATTGAGCAAGTCTGAAACCATACCAAGTCTCATTTCTGACCACCCTGGAAAGAAAACAGACACCAATTCCTAACAGAATTAACAAAGACGTGGAAATTGAACAGTACCCTGTCAAATCACCAACAAAGAAACCACAAGGGAACTTAGAAAATATCTCCAGACAAATGAAAGCAAACGCACAATAGACCACACTTTAGGAGGGACAAGGAATGCAGCACCAAGAGGGAAGCTGAGGGCAATAAATGCTCACGTCCACAAAGAAAAATGGTCTCTGCTCAACAAGCTAGCTGCATGTGTCAAGAACTACATAAGGATGCAATCCTTAAACCCAACTTGACCCAGGTAAGGAAGTAGTGAAGATTAGAGCAGGAAGAGATGAAATCGAGAACGGAAAAACAGTAGCAGAAATCAATGAAACACACAGCTTTTATTCTGAACAACAACAACAACAACAAATCAACACAGTGGGCAAACTCTACAGTAGATTAACTAGGCAAAATACACAGGACTCAATTAACTAATTCAAAATGAGAACTGAGACATAACAGCAGGCACTGCACAAAGAAAAAAACGTGACAAGACAAATCTGCCATCAAATTACACCAAGGACTCAGGTTATACAGAAGGAATGTAAAAAAAAAAAAAAAAAAAACCACTGAATTCAGAGAAACATACCACCTACTGAGACTGATTCATGAAGAAATGAAATATCAGAAGGGACCTAAACCATAGAGGAGAACGGACCCCTATTCAGAAAGCAACCTACAGAAAAAAACCCGGGACCAGATGGCACCACTGAAGAATTCTACTAAACATGTAACAAGTTGGCATTTATGAATGCAGTTCCCTTCCAACAATAGAGAAGGAGGGAATGCTTGCAATTCACTTCAAGAGGCCAGCATTACCCTGATACCAAGGCTGACAAAGAAACCAAAGGCAAAGCAAACGAGAAGCAAATATCCTGCAAGGACATTGATACAAAATAGTAAACCAAAAGCAGCAGCACTTTTAGAGCCCACAAACAAATGGGATTTCCTTGGAAAATGCAAGGACGATGGAAGCAATGAAAACTGATGTCAGGTACCTTTGTGACACAATGAAGAACAACAACGTGGTGATCGCCTCAACCCGAGCAGTAAGGGCATCTAACAGTTCTGCCCCCTTTCACAAGACAAGCACTCAACGCATTAGGAACATAAGGAAGTTCCCTCCGAAAAGTAGAAATCCACTTACAACAACCCACTCTACACAACCGTCTCAATAGTGAAGGAGGGAAAGCTTCTTCCTCCTCTGAGGCAAGGAACAAGGCATGTGTGCCTAGGCTTTTGCCACTTCTTCACAGAGTCTGTATTACATGTTCCAGCTAGAGCCATCCCAAAAATAAACGAAGGAAATATCACCATCTACGTGTTCGTGGGTCAGGAAATGCCCTTCGACATGGTCCAGAGCTCACTCACACCAGTTAAGCCAGTTAAGTTAGAAAATATTTTGAGCTGAAGAAATAAAAACTTAGAGGATACTGATGAAATATCTGTAACGGCCTGAAAAAAGAAAGCAGAACATGAATGAGCCAGGTATCCTTGCCAAAACTGAGGAGAAGAACACAGATTAAGCCTAAAGGAAGCAGAAGAAATTGAGTGAGGAAAACACTAATAAGAGTTACTGATAAGACACAACAGCCAAAATCAGTTCCCAGAGACTCCACTGGTACTGGCCTCCTCATCGGGGCCTTCACAAAAGAGTGAAATCCTGAAATGACCAATTTCTGGACTAAACTGGAAGAAGCAGCTCTCACCAACAACATGTTAAGATCATTCGTCCAAATCGTGAGCCATTCTTGCCAGTAGATTTCAAGATTTGGATAGAAGTTACAAGTTTCAAGAAAACACATCGAAATGACAAAACACAAGCAAACCGTGAGGGCGATTAGTTCTGCCTGTTGGTTGGTGGTGTTGTTGGTTGTGGTCCTGACTCTGCAACCCCTTCCAGGGAGACAAAGGCGTATCCAGCCCGTCGCATTCCTTCATGGAGAAGAGCTCCCATCAGTGAACATATGAAAGCAGGGTTGTGTAAGGCCCCCTCCTGAACATTGGAGGGGCAGGGGAGTAACTCCTTCAGGGTCTCAAGGCAGCTGAGGATTGGTGAAGGATGTAGGTTGAAGGTGGGGGTAAGAGAGTGGCTGGATTTAAAGAAGGGCATGTATTAAAGGAAATGGAAGAGTCCTCATAAGAGCAGCTTGCAAGGCTAACCCCCGACAGGGCAGTAGAGTTTGCAGACCCTTATAAGTAAGAAGCTGGGACCGATGATGAGGTGAGAGCCCTTCAGTGGGAGCCCCAGAGGAAAGTTCTTTTGATTCCTGGGTTAAGACAAATGCTGCGGCCAATACCCTAAGACGTGGTGCCCAGCCTCTTACGGTGGGGTCTAGACTTTTTGGACGGGTATGCCACTGGGCACAGGCGTAGGGCTGGGGCTTGAAGAAGGGCTTTCCTTAGGGTCTGGAAAGGGGCTTCCACTGGGTTGAGGAGAGGTTCAGTGGGCGTGCCCTGTGAAGCCTCATACAAGGGGGCCGCCAGGATGGAAAATTTGGAATCCAAGATCGTAAATATCCTGCTGGCCCTTGAAAGGAAAGGATTTCTTCCTTGGTGGATGGAGTGGGCATGTCCTACAGCAATGCTTTTCTCTCTACAGTGGTGGCCTTAAATCCAGGTGAGAGGCTGACTCCTAAGTAAATAACCTGAGTCTAGGAAAGCCAGACCTTTGCTGGAGAGACCCTATAACCCCTGTCAGTCAGGAAATTTAGAAGCTTAATAGTGTCCCCTTGGGAGTCCTCGAGAGAGGGACTACATAAAAGAAGATCATCAACATACTGTAAGAGAGAGGAGGAAATGAAAGTAGGGGAGACAAGGTCATGAGTCAGTGTTTGGCCAAAGAGGTGAGGGCTTCCCAAAATCCCTGTGGGAGAACTGTCCTGGTCAGTTGAGAAGAAACTTGAATGAGAGGTTCAGTCCAGACAAAGGCAAAAAGATCCTCTGAGTCAGGGTGAAGAGGGCCAGTGAACAGGGCTCCTGCCCAGTGGCCCTCTTTTCCGCACTTGAGGCATGGGCCTGGAGGTCTTCTGGGAGCTAGGGTGCCCATAGTAGTGGCCGAATGGGCAGGTCTAGCTGGCCGAAAGGCACTGGCTAGCATTTGGTCTTCTAGTTTTTGGTTTTTTCTTCCTTTCCGTTATACACTTTGAATTCCACTGCTAGAACCTTTGGCTGTGGGCTGAGCGGCCCCTTATCCAACCACCTCAATTTAGCCTTTCTGTCCAGGTAGCTTTGGGAAAAATAATAAGTCATGAGTAGCTGTTGTCCCTCTGGAGTTTCAGGGTCCTGATTAGTATATTTGAGCATGGCCTCTGTGAGGCGACTCCGCCAGATGGGTTTTCAGTTTTGTATTACTTCCTGAAGTTTACCATAGTTAATAGGTTTAATGGTGGCCTTTCAGAGACCTGCAAGGACGCAGGTTTGGAACTCATCCTGCTGCAGACGCCCAGTCCCTGTGTTATCGTCCCATTGGGTCTCCCTATCTGGTACTGCTTCAGCCCCAATGGGGTGGGTCAGAGTTGATTGGTGTACCTCATCTGCATAATTGCTTTCCCATTCCCATACTCTCCTGGGCTCCTCAGGGGTCAAGGTTTTGGACATGAGCATATAAATGTCATGCTAGGTACAGTCATGAGACTGGGTAAGAGACTGAAATGCTTTAATGAAGTTTGTGGAGTTGGAGGTGAAGGAGGTGGAGTAGAAGGAGACTAGCCGCTTCTCTATGTGGGAAAGATCAGAGAGCGAGAAAGGAACATGGACTCTGATCACTCCATCTACACCAGCCACCTCCTGTAAGGGGGCTAGAATATGTGTGCAGGACCGAGTGGTGGGAGGACTGGGTGGGCGGTGCGGGGAATGGAAGCAGAAATAAAATGAGGCAAACGACATGGAAGAGCAGGGGCCGGAGGGGCCTCTGTCCCAGGGGACTGGTATGAGGGTCATTTGTCAGCCAGGTCAAAGTTGGAGGAGGAGGAGGGATCAGGATGGGGAGAAGAGGCCAAAAGGAGGTATGCAGGAAGAGAAAGATCAGGTTTAGCGTGCAAGAGAGCAAAGACTTGAAAATTTAAAAATCTCTTTCCACTTACAAAAGTTGTATAATTGGCCAGTTTGGTTGATGATCTATGGGATATTGTGGCCAAATATCATTACACAAGTGAATAAGTTTTGGTGGTTTTAGGCTGGGGGTCAGGTGCAGGGGTTTAAGAGTGTCTAGTACACACCGCAGGGGTGAATCTGCTGGAATGGAGGACCCAGATCCCATGCGGAGCCTGAGAAACAGCCAATTCAGTGTCCGAGACATCTTGAGGTCACAGAGTAATTGGCTGGAGATGAGAAGGCAGCACAATGATGGGAGTAGTCACCCTGTCCGTGTGTGTCAGGCAAAACCTGAGAGAGTTGAAGACCTGATGTCAGCATTTTCGAGAGAGAAAGTGAAGAGGAAGCTCAACCCTGAGAGAGAAATCTGCACCATTAAGATTGGGGACCCACCCGTCAGATAAGGTCAACTAAGGGGGCCAGCCGTAACTGTAAATGCTGTGGCTCGGGCAACCCCACTCCTCAACCGCCTCCAGGGCGCTGGGTGATCAACAGTCACATCTCAGGTCAGCAGAGGAGCGTTTCAGTCGACCTAGGGGAAAAATCACCAATCTGAAGCTGGTGTCTGGATGTGGAGGAGAGCGTCCCAGCAAGTGGAAGGTGAGACCAGCATCTGGGGATCTGGTGACAGATGGGATTCCACTCACCTAAGTGGCAATACAAGAGGCCATGTGAGTCACAGCACCAATGAGATCACCCAGAAAGTCATTCTGGAAGTGGGAACTCTCACAAGAGAGGTTATTAAGCAGACAGGCACAGTGTCTGCCCGCAGGGTGAGAGTGAGAGCGAGACAGAGAGAGAGACAGAGACAGAGAGACAGAGAGGGAGAAGCAGGAGAACTATTCTCAAGAAGTGGAATTCCATGGGCTACTAACAATCTGGACCAATGACTGACTAGGAAGTTTGTGGGCTAACAATTGGACCAATGGCTGGCAAGGAGGTCCCAGGGCTAGCAATCAAGGCTGTGAAATGGTGTCGGGGAGGCAGAATAATGGCAGCATCAACGTAGCAGGGGAGAAATGAGTGCAGCCTTTTTAACCCATTGTCCCTTCAAACTGAACATCACCATTATCCAAAAAATCCTGAATGAGTGGAGCATTGTTAGAGCCACAGGCAGAACCACAACCAAAACAGCCTCTGGACCCAGACGGCCAAATATCATCTTGCCGCTTGCCGCCGACCAGCAGGACAAACGACACGTACACTTCCGAGGTTCATGAAGCACCTTCCGCTTTATTCGGATAACACCCTCCATATATAAGCAGTCTCATGCATATGGAATTGTAACCAGACATGTCCATCCAATCCTATTAAAGGCCAAGCGATCAGGAGCTCAAGCATACATGTAAGAGATATCTGTCCACGCGCTTGGCGGCTGTACTAATTATCATACAGCCAATGGTAAACGCTTCCTGTTTTTCCCACGGTGCATTCAGCATGCTGTTTGGCCCTCTGCCAGTCGCCATCTTGGATGCATGTGGCGTAACACCATCAGCAGGAGAAGCCTCCTCACCTTCTTCCTGTTTTTGGGTCTCTGTTGAGGCCTTGACCAATCTCTCCGGCACCCAAATTGGCGATTGTGCGTCCTGTGGGAAAACACAAACAGACCCTCGGGTCCAGATTAACACCGGATCCGGGCCTTTCCATTGTCCCGATAGAATGTCCTTCCAGAGCACTTGAGGTAGATTGTTTTTTATTAGGCTCTGAATGACGGTCAGCAGCTGATCGGCCCTCAGAATCGAGATTTTAAAAAATTAAGATGAACAAGGCATCAGATAATTTGTCTTTTGGGGATCTGTATGATGCCCCTATTCCCCCTTTTTGTTTATAAATCATGTTTTTAAGCATTAAATGGGCACGCTCAACAATGCTTTGTCCAGTAGGATTATAAGGAATTCCTGTGACATGTGGAATACCAAAGGTGGAAAGGGATACTTTTAATGCCTAAGAATATCAAACAGGGTGCTCAAACTTGAGGTGGGTAAATGAAGGTAAGGTCTAATCCAATTAATATCACCCAAAAGTTTTTGAAAATCATTTAAAGTCCTAAGTTTGTCCACCTGAACAGTAATTTTTATGGGTTTAACCATAGTTGCATTTATGATAGATCCCAGGAAGTTTTTGGTGTCTGTCATTTGTACTTTATCAATGGCAATATGTAAGCCCCATCTTTCCAGTGACTTTAGTAAGGAATTATAACATTGCTCTAAGACAGGTTTTTCCTTATGAGCTAGCAAAATATCATCCACATTATGATAGATTAAAAGTTGAGGGTTAATTTGTTGATACACACCGGGATGGAAATTAATCTGATTACCTTGCCCTTCATATGGTCCTTGGCCTGTCAGCATGTTTAGATTCCATTGAGGATTGCCCGCAACTGTATTACGTCGGGCAGTATCAGAACATAACTCCTGGTTAGCCACCTTCCATTTTAATATGGCTGCGCTTTTGCTAGAATTGGAAGCCATACCCAATCCCCTTAAAGTCTGATCTGCCTGTTGAAGTGGCCAGGCTTTGGGCCATTCTGTAATTTTGATACTTTTGTCAGCCCCAGTATCTAATAAGCCCTCAAAACTTTTGCCTTCTATCACTAACTTTGTCATAGGTCTATCTTTTAAACCCAATGTTAACATGACCATATTTTGGCCAGTAGAACCTAATCCTTTATTTCCCCTAATAATATTCTTTGATGGATATTGATCATGGCAGCTGGGTAAGACCAACAATTGTGCTACGCAATCACCCTGAGCTATTATTGCTACACCTCTTGGTGAAGAAGCAAGGATTTTTATTTCTCCTGTAAAATCAGGGTCTATAACTCCAGGGACAATATTTAATCCTTTTAAAGCAGAAGAATTCCTCCCCAGAACTAGTCCCACTGTTCCTTTAGGTAATGGGCAGACAACCGAAGTTGATATTGGTTGTACTCCCATCTCTGGAGTTAATACTGCTCTGGCGGAGGCACAGAGGTCTGAACATCTACTTTCTCTTTCAGAAGCTCGACTTGATTGTTCTTCTTTTACAGTTTCTAATATTTTTTCCCCTTCTCTTAAGCGTTCTTGAGATTTTGGTATTTTGGAAGTCAGACAGAAACGAACTAATGTCCATATGGCCACAACAACAACAAACAGATATGAAACAACAAAAGGTAACACATATAACACCTTACACAGATTCATTTACTTACAGGACATCCTTTGCTGTCTCTTGGGACAGCCTCTCTAGGGAAATCGTCCATTAAAACCTTAAGGCCACCATTTCCTCAAATAGGGAAACCTTCTTGTTAATCACGCTAGCGAAACTGTCTTGTACTTACCTGAGCACTCACCGTTCCCCGTACAGGCCACCACTTGCCGCTTGCCGCCGACCAGCGGGACAAACGAAACGTACACTTCAGAGGTTCATGAAGCAGCTTCCGCTTTACTCGGATAACACCCTCAATATATAAGCAGTCTCATGCATATGCAATTGTAACCAGATATGTCCATCCAATCCTATTAAAGGCCAAGCGATCACGAGCTCAAGCATACATGTAAGATATATCTGTCCACGCGCTAGGCGGCTGAACTAATGATCCTACAGCCAATGGTAAACGCTTCCTGTTTTTCTCAAGGCGCATTCAGCACGCCCTTTGGCTCTCTGCCAGTCGCCATCTTGGATGCATGTGGCATAACCCTGGGCCCCGGGTCTCGCCCGCCACATCATCCTACCACATATTCCAGAAAGAAGGAATGTCAATCTTACATCTTGCCAGAAAATATACAAGAGAGGAGACATTTCCCATCTCATTTCATGAGGCCCAAACCTCATAAGTACACGGTCACATGATACCCAAGGTCCTCCCTTTAAGAGTCTTGAATAAAACATAAAGCTAAGGCAGCTCTACATCCTTAAAGGAAAAAAATGTCCCCAGAATATCAAGAACATGCTACCGGTGAGGCAGTTCAGCCCTTGAAAAATCAAGGTATCTCACACGAGTCATGTAGTCAACAGAAAGAAACCTACAACTTCCCCACAGAACCAGCAAAAGGGGTAACTTTTTAAATGTGAACATCCATTCACAATAAAAACCTCTCAGCAAACTAGGATGGAGAGAGAAGTCTCTTAATGTAATTCAGAGTGTCTTTAAGCCTGCCAACCCGTCCCACAGAATGGTGAGAAGTTGCAAGCCTTCCATCTGACATCAGGAAAAGCTCCGGGTATATCCACCTTCAACACACACCATGCAATCAGGGAAGACAGAGCAGTGCACGTGCCCCTGGGAGTCCAGTCTTCGGAGTACACTCACTGGAGCAGAGGATGTGCGTCACCACAGCAGCAGCCCTGAGATTCCAGCACTGGGAAAGACCCAGATCCCACTCACTCAGAAACAGAGCCATTCATAGACTCCATTGTGTTGTGCCCATGCCATTGAAACTCTACTCCGTAACGAAAACAAGTGAAGTACGGCTACCCAAGACAGCACAAGTGAGCAGGGCTAAATAGGAACAGGATATTTCCAGAAGAAGCCACATTATAAACACAGGTACAAAGGGATCACAGTGACTATGAGCAATGAATTTCACAGAGAGGCAGAGCTAAATCAGATGTTAGAGGTGAAATTAGTGATCCGACTTGCTGTGGTGGCAGAGCGTGGTGACTGAGGGCAGGAACCGGCCCACCTTCCCACTGCAGGAAACACTGGTTTTCTAAAAGCTGATGGACCTGAGTGCAACGTTCACCATGTCGCAATCGACTCATGGTACATTTGTGTTTTGTGCATATCCGTTTGGAGTTGCATTCCATTAAAATTTACAGAAAGATATAAAGTGAATAGAAACCCAGGAGTGTCACAAAGAATACTCTCTGACCACAGTGCCACGTATTTAGCAATCAGTAACAAAGGTCAGTATAGAATATTCCCCATACTTTTTTACATTGGGAAATATCTTCCTACAAGTTCCCAGGAAATGAGAAATGCTTTAAACTAAGCGATGATGACCATTGCAGAGGTCTCTGTCTACCAGTATTACTAAGTTTCCTCTCTTGGGAAGGCTCCATTACCCAGGGGAGATCCTCTACATCTGTGGCACCAGGCAGGACGCTGGCAATGTGGGCACCAATTTCCTGATGAGTCCTGGGACCGAAGAACTCTGTAGATGTTAACTTATACTCTGTGTTGGGTTTGCTTGCAGGGGGACACTTTCGACTCAACATGAGAGCCAAAGTCTGTGATTCTGCAGAGTCATCCTCTGCAGATGGTTGAGTATTTCTTCCAACTCCCAGAGTTGAGGGAGAGCGATTGGCCAAGCTATGGATACTTGAGGAGTTGAGAAGGGACACGGGGGTGCAATTGCCTCCGAAATATGTTTTCAAGCACTCGTGCAATTACAGACCCCACTCCTACTCAAACTGGGGAATGCAGCCCTCCATACCTGGTGACGGGGTTCTAGTCTTCACGGGCTGTGCGTACTGCTGATTTGAGTCCCAGCTCCCCTTTGGCAGCTAGTCACAGATCACTCATCTGTCTCCCTTCGACCTCCTAGCTATTTATTTCTATCGTCTGTTCGGCAAGCCTCTCAGTCTTTGTGGGGCTAAACCTTAAAAATGATGCAGGTGGTTGAGGGGGAGGAGAGGAAGAAGGAGAAAACGAGATGGGAAAGAGCCTGGGTGAATGAGGTCCATGCACAGAGGTGCCTCTAGGGACCTGGCAACAGGAATAGGGTCCCACTGAAAAGTTGGAACAACTCCTCACCCTGTTTTGGATCATTGGTAAACCAGACCATAGAAGTGGGCAACAGGTGGACTCCATGGTCACACCTTGCCTAGCGGAAGGCAGGACTCTGTGACCTAGAGACCACCACCCTGCAAAAAAGGAAGAGGACAGCTGACCAGCGTAAAAGGGGGGCAGGTCTCTAAGGGCAAGGAGAGGATGCTGGGTGGCAGAGGGATAAATGGGCATGTCATTGTCTTCGCTGAGTCCACCCCACTGTGAAAATTACTTCTCCCGTT
Source organism: Sciurus vulgaris (assembly GCF_902686455.1). Lineage (NCBI taxonomy): Eukaryota > Metazoa > Chordata > Mammalia > Rodentia > Sciuridae > Sciurus > Sciurus vulgaris. The sequence goes on along the minus strand of NC_136471.1, from coordinate 92,667,422 downwards.
ATTCACCCTCACGGCTCCCTGTCCCGTCGCACCACAGCACTTCTGGTAACGTGTAAGGGAACAATTACGAGTGTGATTGGTTTTGATGTAGCGCTGCCCCAGTGGGCTGCACATTCGTGGCCCATATTAGGCCCATCGTATCCAAATGAATGAATTATTATTCACTTCATATCGGGCAGGGTACCGAGAGGGGAGGAGGCGGGTGAGAACAAAAGGCATAGCGCGAAGGAGGAGGGGAAACTGGGGAACGATCGAGGGCAATGATGAGAAAGAAACCAAAAGGCAGCAAGGGATAGGGGGAAACCGGAAGGACAAACCGAAGGACCTCGTAGGGAGGCGAGAGAAAGTAGGTAGAGAGGAAAGCTGAGGTGTGGTGATGGATCAAGGGTCAGGTAGGAAGAGAGGACAGTGCAAAGGGGTTGAGAGGAATTGAATCGGGGCAAAGAGAATAGACAGGGTGAGGGATCCCTTCCAAGTGGTCACAAATGAGCACAGAGTAATAGCAGAGTCAGGCAACGGGAGCCATGAAGGTCACAGGGTGAGGAGAAGCCATCTCCCCGGTTTGGAGGACCCTTCTCTGCCTCTGCAAATGGGAGGCTCCCTATCTCAGGTCCTGCCTGGGGTTCCTCCCAGTGACCCTCCCAGAGGGAAGATATGTGGAAAGCAAAAGTGAGAGGCACACACAGTGGCACACAGGAGGCACACAGTGCCTCCTCCCTGCTGCGTGCGACGGATCGGGTCCTTCCGTGTCAACGGGGGCACCCTCCATACCTCCAGACTACGTCTGCCCAAGCCAAGCTCGGCACCCAATCCTTTCTTCCTCTGCATGACATGCTGCCAAGGAGAAAGCTTCACTGAACAAGTCCCCCGCCTGTGCCCCCAGCAGCATCGATTTTGTGTAAAGTCCCACCCTTTTCATGGTCATCTCTCAGCTTCACCCACAAGAATGCTAGGGGCCAGCCAGAGTGATTCACCGTTTGGCTGTGCTCGGGAGGAAGCGGGGGTGGAGTGGGGAGGGGGTGGATGCAATAATAGTCTCTGGGATCAATATATCTGTGGAAATTGCGAATTCTTTCAATGGTGTGCTGTGCTCCAATCTCTGCTCCCAAGGGCCCTCATTTCAAGGACCAGCTCTGCTTTTCTCCCACAGCCAGATGAATGCATCAGACACTCAGCTTCCGTTCCCATGGCAACTGGGCTAATGGTCTAGGGACTAAGGATGAGACAAAGGGAAACGCAGAGAAATGTGCTCGCTCTGTGTTCCTCTGAGGTACACAAGCCCCTAGTCACAGATAAAAGGGCATTCTGTTTAGTTCTACCCCGCCCTCCCCTCACAGCTTGTTGGAGCAGGATAGGAAGGAATGGGGATCCAAGATGTGTTTCTACACCCCCACACTGCACTGGCCCGGTTTCCAGACTGAGGCTTCCTTGTCCCTTAGCCACCTGCTTACCATCAACCTGTTTCACCTCTGTCACAGGGTGCTGCCGTCAGTGTCTCCATCTTGCCTTTTTCTGTCCCCTTTCTCGTTCCCAGGATATGGCCTCAGCTTGCATTCTGGAGCATCTTGTCCTCAACAGAAGAATAACCCTTCCATAGGAGAGTCTCCCCCTCACCCCCAAGTTTGGTGTCGAAACCCCAGACCGCCTCAATCAAGTTCCTGGGAAATGCCGATTTCTGTAGCCCCTAATCCGGTCCTCTTAGAGATATTCCCTGTTTCCCTGAAGACCTCGATGTGGGAACTGGAAGCATTAATTTCCCTCTTTCCTAGGCTGCTAGCCCCTCAGCGAACTCAAGTTTCTTCTTTCCGGCACTCACCTCTCTGGTCATGAGTTTCTATGTGGCTCTCTTCCCAGGCTGAATTCAGCCGTGCTCTGAACCATGCCATGCTTAGTCTGGCATGTTGTGCTAGAGTGTTCCTGCTTCCCCAACTCCACTTCCCTGCTCCGAACCCTCTGTCTTCTTCACGTTATAGAGTTTTTCAGTGTCTTCAATTTCAGGTCATAGAACTGAGTTCCAGCCCGATTTCAGAAATGCTGTCACCACAACAGTTCCACAGTCCTCACTAACAGAGTCCCGCAGGATGGTCGGCTCCCTCCTCTTGTCTGGGCCCTGAGAGACCCCTGCCCAGACCCTGGGACCACTGTACAAGGCTCCTTCTTCCAGTCTGCCCTTTTGTTCTCACACTCTGGGGAGCCTGAGGGGAGGGACCTTTCTGGTAGTCTGCTTTCTGCAGACAGACCAACTGATTAGGGGCCTCCTTCTTGCTCCCTTCTCCTTACAGAGTAGAGAACGGCCTCTTCTGTGTTTGCTCCATGTTTTCAAGGCTGGACTCATCTGTTTCCAGGTAATAAATGAGAGGTCCCACAGCGTGGATTTGTCACTGATGGACAGAGGGAACCTGGGTCTAAGTCACCGACTTCCCCTCTTTTCACTCTCATTATCCCAGTGTGTCTCTGAAAGTCCATGGTTCCTGCCATGCTCTTATTTACCGAGACTCAGCTGTCTGTCACTTCCCTTGTCCTGGAACGCCATGCTGCAAAATCTCTAAGCAACCTCACCTTCACTCTAGCTGAGCAACGCACACCCGTGGCCATGCCCTAAAGTGGAAGGCCCCACACGGAGGTTTGTTGTCTTCCTGACCTCCAGGGTGTTTCTGAGGTGTCCAGTCTGATTTTGCAAAGGGCTTTGCCTCATATCCACTCTTGCTTTTCCACCTCTTGTGGCTCCTCTGTGCTTCACAGCCCTCTCAGGGCAAACCAGATCCACACGGCCACTGCTCTGTCTCTGGGCGACAAGGATGTTTCCCTTGGAGAAGGATCAAAGTGGAAGGTTAATGTAAGGAATGCATTGCTCACCTTGACTGCTCTGCTCCTCAGATTCCCCCCACAAACCACTCCCATGACAGTAGACTGTGAGACTGTGAGCAAAAGACTTTAATGAACAGTGAAAAGGGACCAGTGGGAACTATAATGTGGAACGAAACTCTGGGTTCCCCGAGTACCTGTGTCTTGCATGCCACAGGAAAGTTTAGGCCTTCTGGGGATATTCCACTTTGTATTAATCCCTGTTCACAGCTTTTCTCCTCTGCCTAAGGACTGTCCCTTACCTCTCTGCAAAGAAGAAAGACTCCCCCATTAATCTTTTTTCCTTAACTTTTGTATCTATTCACAATTCTGCCTCCTTTTGAACATATGGTTTCTCTCTCTCTCTATCTATCTATGTAACTATCTCTATTTTTCTCTCTCACTCTATAACTCACTTCATGTCCCCCAAACTCCAGAAACTATGAGTGCCACAGAATATTCCCTACTCAATATATTTCTCAAAATCTGAATTTGTCAGTCTTCATTCTTCTCCATTACTCAGGCTCTATCTTCTGGGCTTCATATCTCTCTCTCTCTTATCCTCTGTACTTGTCTGCTTTGCCAATTCCTTATTCTCAATTTTTCCTACCTTTATATGTATGTCATCAGCATATCTTTACTCTGATTATGAATCAAGTGAATGGTTTATCATAATCTTTTCAAATTTTTCACTAGTGCTTTATAGTTATGTACAATAATAGTGTTCATTTTGATATGAATGGAATATAATTCTATTTTAATCCCCACTACTTCTTCTTTCTCTCCTGCCTCCTCCTCCTGTTCCCCTTTTTAACTTTCCTGGTCTTCTTCTTTTTATTTAATGATTTTTAAATTGGTGTTTTGTAGATGTGAATAAATGTCAAATTCAGTGTGGTATATTCATACATATAAATAGCATAATTTGGTCAATTTATTTCTGCAGTTCTTCCCTTTTTGTGTCCCTCCTCCCTCCCCTTCCATTCCCTTCCTGTCCACCACTGAGTTCCCTTCTGTCTTCATAGGACTCCCCCCACCTTTTTTTCCTTTATTTTTCTAGCATCTGTATATAGTGGAAAACATTCATCTCTTGCCTTTGTGAGTCTGGTTGATTTCATTTAGCTTGTTGTTCTACATTTCCATTCACTTGTCAATGGATGATATAATTTCATTCTTCTTTAAGGCTGAATAAAACTCCATTGTGTCTATATACCACATTTTCTTATCCATTTTTTAACAAAGCCTGTGTTTCCATTTGATCTAATATTTACTTCTCACTGTTTAGAATTTTAGCTTCTGCAACTATCCATTCTTTATCTTCAATCTTCTAATTCTCCTCCTATATTGGTTTGTTTCCATCAGTGTACAATTATGCTCCACTGTTCTTCTTTTTATACAAATACCTTTCCTTGATAACACTTATATTTCTGATATTATTCCATATTATATCTATTTCCCTTCATGGCAAAACTTTTTTGGTAATTTGTATAAACTGGTTATCACATTTTCTCATCTTTCTTTCCAATGTCTTGCATCCCTTCTGTCCTTTAAATTACTTTTTGCATGGTCTCCAGTATATAAATTCAGTATTGGTAGTAAGAAGGAACTTTAGAGTGCTAAAAATCTATGTTAAAAGAGAAAAGAAATTCAAACAAATATCATAAACTTATGCCTCAAGGAATCAGAAAAAAAGAAGAAAAGAGAAAAGACTTAATCAAAAGGAAGCATAAAGATGTAATGATGAGTAAATTAGAAAGAAGTCAAAAGGAAAATAAGTAGAAGAATGTGGGAAGAAACAATAAGACTTTGTTTTTTAAATGATGTACAAATTTGACAAACTTATAACTAGACTAAGAAATAAGGAAGAAGACATAAATAATATAATCAGAAAAGAGATGACAAAAGGCTTATGAGTATTAATTATATAGCAACAATTGGATAAACTAGAATAGATAGATAAATTATTGAAAACACAAGCCCACTAAAAGTGAATCAAGAAAAAATAGAAATCCTGATCTTACCAAAAAGTAATGAATGTATTAAATCTGTAATTGAATACCTCCCAACAAATAGAGGCCCTGTACCAGAGAGCTTACAGAAGGATTTCTACAAAACAAAAAAATTAAATAGCCATCTTTCTTAAAGTCTTTCAAAAAAAAAAAAAGAATTATGGGGAGTACAAACATTTCTTAAGTTAACCTTACCCTGATACAATAACCAAAGAATACCACAAAGAATTACAAATTCGGACCATATTCCTGATGAACAAATATGCAGAAATCCTCAATAAAATGTTGACAATCTGAATTCAATAGTACATTAAAAGGACAAAGTGGAATTTATCCCTGCAATGTAAGGAGTTTTCAGTATATACAAATCAGTCAGTGTGATACATCACATTGCAAAATGGATGATAAAAGCACATGATCATCAATAGATGCAGAAACAGCACTTGATAAATTTCAACATTCATTTGTGATTAAAATAAGGAACAAACCTCTACACAATAAAAGGTGAATGTGAGAAAACCATAGTAAACATTATAATCAAAGGAAAACCTATAAGCTTCCCTTTTCATTTCAAGCAAAAAAACAAGATGCCCACTCTCACCAGTTCTATTCAACATAGTACTAGAATTCCTACCTAGCACCAAAAGACACACACACACACACACACACACACACACACACACACACATACACACAAAGAAATAAAAAAATATCTGAATCAGAAAGGAAGAAGTAATTTTTTTTTTCTGTTTGCAGATGATATGTTCATAAACAGAAAACTCTAAATATCCACTCGCCCCCAAATTGTTAGAATAAATTCAGAATGCTTGCATACAAAGTTAATGTAAAAAAGAACTCAGAAATATTTCCATATGCAAACAATGAAATTACCTAAAAAGAAAATTAAGAAAGTAACTGATTCATAAGGTGAATGAATAAAGAAAATGTAGTATCATATGCAATGGAAGATTATCTAGTCCTATAAAAGAAAGAAAACCTATCTTTTGTGACAACATGAATGGACCTGGAATACATGATGCTAATTGAAATGTCCATCACAGGACTAATGTTGCATGATTCTTGTTATAAGAAGTATTAAAAAAAAAAAAAACAGAACAACAACTATAGAATCAGTAAACAAAAAAACAAACAGAAAGAAGCGTCTAAAATAGCCAAAAATATAGAAGTCAACAATAGAATGGTGATTACCAAGAGATGGGGATGTGGAGTATGATGAGTGGGTACTGTGAGTATAATGTAGCTATAGAAGATGAGTAAGTTCCAGGATTTGCTGTACAATATAGTGCCTTACAGTTAACACTTAAAAATTTGTTAAGAGGGTAGATCTCATATTAAGTGTTCTTGTCTGTTCCCTCTCAAACAATAAGAAAGCAACACAAGGAAAATTTTAGAGGTGATGGATATGTTTATTGTAGTGATAGAAACAGGAGTGTGTACATATGTCCAAATTCATCAAGTTGTACACATTAATTATGTGCAGTTTTATACCCATAATATATTAGTAAAACTCGGGGGAACTCTGTCATTTCTTCAAACATATATACAGATCTGTTATCAGCTACTACCAAAGCTTCAAAATACATGAAGGAGCCAGGTACAGTGGTACATGCCTATAATTTTTGCTACTCCAGAGAATGAAGCAGAATGATTAAACATTCAAGGCCAGCCAGCCTTACAATTTAGTGAGACCTTGTCTTAAAATTAAAAAAGGCTGGGAATGAAGCTCAGTTGTAGAATGTCCTGGGTTCAACTGCAAGTACTGCAAATAAAATAAAATAATAAAATAAGGATTTAAACTGGGTATGGTGGTGCATAACTGCAATTTCAGCTACTTGGGAGGCTGAGACAGAAGGGTCACAAGTTGGAGACCAAAATGGGCAACGGAGTGAGACCCTGTCTCAAAATAAAATAGAAAGCATTGGGTATGTAGCCCAGTGGTAGAACACTTACCAAGTATGGATAAGGCCCTGGGTTCAATCCCCAGTACAGCAAAAATAAAATTAAGGAATGAAGGAAATATTGACAATAACAAAAGAATAAGTAAATAAATCTACAATCATAATTGTAGACTTTTAGCATATTTCTGCTAAAATTTTGCACAAGTAATCAAAAACACAAAAAAGACATTTTAACGATTGAACACCACCTACCAACTTAACAATTATAGAACATAATGCCTAACAACTTCAGAATATACATTCTTTGTGAGCACACATGGAACACTCGCCAAGATGTTTAGACTGTATCTGGACCATGAGCCACATTTCAATAAATGTCAGAGGACTGAAATTATTCAGATTAAAGTCTGTGGTCAGATCATTATAAAGTGAGCTGTCTATAATAAAATATATCAATGAATATCTATTTGGAACTCAAACAACATACATATAAATAATTAACAGATTCAGGAAAAAATCATGAAGTACTTTAAAAAATATTTCAACAGAATTAAAATAAAATTTGCAGGATAGATCTCAAAACAAAAATCTTATGCCTTATGACTTAAAAAATATTGTAAAATTGAATCCAGAGTAAACAGAAGGAAGAAATATTTAAAAGAACAGTGTAAACCATCAAAAGAAAAGAATGGATAAAAGGTGTGGATGGAGGTTCATGCCTGTAATCCCGGCAGCTAGGGAGGCTGAGGAAGGAGGATTGCAAGTATGAAGGCACTCTTGACAACTTAGTGAGTACCTGTCTCAAAATTAAAAATAAAAAAGAGGGCAGGAGGGGATATAGCTTATTGGTAAAATGCTTGCCTAGTATGTCAAGTTGCTGGATTCAATCTCCAACACTGCAGGGGAGAGGGAGAAGTGAGTGAGAGAAAAGGAAAAAATAGAGCTGGAATGTAGCTCAGTAGTAGAGCATTTGCCTACTATGCACAAGGCCTTGGATTCCATCCCAGCACCACAAAAAATAAAAAAGGAAAATCAGAGAAAGAAAACAAATCCCCTCTAAAAATATCAATAAAATTTATGTAACACTAGCCAGATAGATTAAGAACCAAAGAGACTCAAAATACCAACTTAAGAATATAAAAGGAGAAATTTCTATAGACTCTGGAGAAATTTTAAAGAAGGTTAAAAAATACAGCATTAAAAACTGAAGAACGACAATTTAGAAAACTTCTTATGTAACAAAATTCTTTGAAAATGCAATTTAACAAGTTGACACATGAAAATAGATTGTCCCATATATCACTGATATTCAAAACTTTCCATAAATCATACTCCATCTTGGGTAGCTTCACGGTGTATTTCCTTGAATATTTAAAGAGGAAATAATGCCAACTATACACAGATTCTTCCAGAAATTTGAATGGAAATGAAAACTTCTTGACTCATTCTATGAGGCTAGCATCAACTAGATAAAATATTAAGTTTCTTAAACATGTTGAAATCTAATAATATATCACATTAATAGAATAAAGGCAAAAATAGTATGGTCATCTTAATAAAGAAAGTTTTTCAACATACACACATACATGCACACACACATATGATTTTAAAAATAGAACTTTAGCACATTAGGAAGAATTGGAAACATCCTTAACCTGTTAAGACATTTGTAAAATACCTAAGTGTCACATTCCACTCAAAGGTAAACATAAATGTTTATCCCACATGATTGGGAAATCCTAGTAAAAGCAATTAAGAAATAAAACAAAAATCACAAAGATTTTAAAAGAGGAAGTTATTATTAACAAAATACATGATTTTATTCATAGGGCTCATATTCAATGTTTAAAAAATTAACAAAAATAGCAAGCATGTTTAACAAGTGGTAGGATACAAGGTCAATAAATAAAAATCAACTGTTTCTGTTTATTACTAATGATCAATTGAGAAATAAAGTGTAAAAGTAATGTCATTTGCAATAGCATAAAACTATATATCTAAGAATAAATCTAGCATGGGTACAAAATTCCTATACTAAATCTACAAAACATTGCTAAGAGAGACTTTAAAAGACCAAATAAATACAGACTGGTGTCATGCTCTTGGGTTGAAAGCTCAATGTTTTTATGACATCTTTTCCCAAGCTGATCTACAGATTGATATTGATTCCTATCAAAACTGCAGCAGTGCTAGGCACATGCCTATAATCCCTGTGGCTTGGGAGGCTGAGGCAGGAGGACTGCAAGTTCAAAGCCAGCCTCAGCAACTTTGCAAGACCCTGGGCAATTCAGCAAGACCCTGTCTCTAAGTAAAATACAAAAAGTGCTGAGGATATGGCTTAGTGGTCAAGCACCCCTGGGTCCAATCCCTAGTACAAAAAAGAAAATCAAATACTGCAACAGATGTTTTTGAAGAAGTTGACAAAGTGATGCTAAGGTTATACAGAGAAGCAAAAGCTCTTAAGTTAGAATATTCTTTAAAACGATCACATTAAACTACTTCAGGACTTGCTATGAAGTTACAGCAATAAAAACAATGTCAGATTTGCATAAAAGTAGACAAATAGATAAATGGAAAATTATCGACCCAAGAAACAGGCCCATATATACACAGTTAACTGATTTTCATCCAAAACATCAAGCAAACCAATGGGGTTAAGGTGTCAATGACTTCCAAACACACTTTAAGTTAAACAAGTTGCAACAAGGGATAACATGCACCATGGAGAAATCATGGCATGTGTCAGTAAGAAGGAGTGATAAAGAACCTACTAAAGGATCTGAGCTTTGAGTGATCTGGTAAAGGGTCTAAGGAAGGATAGTTCAGTCTAAATTGATGCTGTCAGAAGTATGAGCAATTTTGATTGGGTATCTCAATAAAATTTATGGGAAGGGAGAAGGGACTAGAACAAGGATAAAATTATAATTGGAAAATAAAGTAGCAGTCTCTCATTTTGTCTAAGGAACTGTGTGTAGAGTATCATATGTGTGGCACAGGTATCTTGTTTGTCTGTGCTTAAAATTATGTAATAGCCATAATTGAAAAATCAAAACTATGAAGGACACTTCTCTCTGGTTTGATCAAACTGCATAAAATTTATTTTTTTCATTTTTACATTGTTTGCTTTTTTTCTTAAATAGGTGGACAGCTGAATCTGGCCGGCAGGGACCCTGTTAGGTTCCCTGACTTGTCTACTAGTAACAATAGGAGAAAACCATGTAATTTTGAGTGCTGGGAAAGCTTCTGGATGCCAGGAACTACTTTCTGCATTTTTTTCAGAGAAAGGTATTTTTAAAAAATAAATCTTCTTAGGGTTTATAATTTTAGATACATGGAAATGTTGAAAAGAGTAAGTTCAAGCCCTTTACTGGGGAGAGGTGGGGCACAGCTGTGGCCTTGGTAGACTGGAAGACAGCATGGCAAGCACACTCTGCAGCTGTGTGGAGCCTGCCATGCTGGTGTGGACCTGAGGGTGGCAAGCCAGGACTAATGGGAGCCAGGACTAATGGGGATAGGTCAGGCATGCTGACCTACCACCCTGTAGTGGCCCAGCCCAATGAGTAGTGAGGAAACAGAAGTGGAAGCAGAATTGAATGGAGGAAATTTCAGGCTCAAGGGTTAACCAAGAGCTTTTCGAAAACCTCATTAGCATAAATTTGGACAAATAGTGTGGACCCAAGACTAGCACATTCAAGCAGCAACCCCTATTGGGTCCCCTCTCACCATGTGAGAGCCCTGTCTCTTTTTTTCCCCTAGTCTTTAACACTCATTCTTCCTGATCCAAAGAATATTCTGTGAATTCACAAGACAAGAACCCAGAAAGAAGAAATTGGCAGTGAGTTTCTGGGATCTGCTGTGACACTGGAAGGCACAGCTTGCCAGTAATAGCTGCCACTCTCTGGCTTTGCTGGCTGTGACCCTCTGAGCTGATGCCAGCAGGTATCCCTTTCTGTGTTTAGCTGCTAACACTAAAATGGGCTTCCTCAGATGCAGAGGCCTGCGGTTTATGCAGACCCCACCTGCCAGCAGAAGCAGAGGATTGAGTTTTATCTCAAAGTCCAGTTTCAATAGTACAGAAAAATTTTGGATACCCTTGACAAGGCTTCCCTTACTGTTAGCACAACAGTGGCACATTTGCTGAAGCTAGGAACTTAACACTGGTATGATACCAAGAGCTAAACTGTAGACTTTAGCAGATTTCACCAATTTTCCACTAATGTCCTTAATCTGATACTATATAGTATGTTGCACTGCATTTTGCCATGTCTCAGCTTTCTCCCTCAGATGATCGTTTTTGGTTTTTCCCTTATTTCATGGTCTCAATATGTTCAAAGCATACCTTTAAGCTAATTTGTAGGATGTTCCCCAATTTGAATATATCTCATATTTTCTCCTAGTTAAACCAGGTTATTTGTTGGGTAAGAATATGAAAAAAGATGAGGTTCCCTCCCATTACATCTGATCAGGTGGTATCAGTTCAGTGATTTAAAACTTGTCATGGAAGGTGAGGTTCCTTTCTCATTGAACTACACAAGGAGTATAGTGATTGTTTGTTTAAGGTGATATCTGTCATGTTTTGTTCACTGAAAATATACTATTTAAACTTTCTATAATCTACTCTTAGGAAGCAAGTCACAAAGTCTAGTTCACACTCTAGGAGAGGGTAATTAAATTTCAACTCCTGGAGCAAAATATTCACATGTAATATTGGACATTACTTCATATGGAAGATTAATATTACACATTTTATTTACTTGTTCAATCATTTATTTATATCAGTGCACATTCAAAGTTAGTTAATTTTTACTGGTTCTTTTTAATTATACATGACAGTAGAATCCATTTTGACATAATAATAAAAGTATGGACTACATTATGTTTTAGTTCAGACCCCAGTACCTCTCCTTCTCCTTTCTCATTCTCCATTCCCTGCTCTATTCCCTCTATTGATCTTTCTGCCATTTACCCACAGTTATTTTTTTAATTAATTTCTTGTGGGTACATTGATTGTGAGATTCACTGTGGTATATTCATGTATTTACATAGGAAAGTTAGGTCAGATTCATTCCACTATCTTTCCTTTTCCCATCCCCCTCCATTCCTTTCAATTCCCATTTTCTACTGCACTGAACTTCTATTCTTCCCCTTTCTCCCCTTATTGTGGGTTAGCTTCCTCATATCAGTGAAAACATTCAACTGGCTTTGGGGAATTATCTTATTTCCCTTAGCATGATAGTCTCCAGATCCATCCATTTACCAGCAAATATTATAAAGTCATTCATGTTTATGCTTGGGTAACACTGAATAATACTCCATTGTTAAATCTACCACATTTGCTTTATGCATTCATCTGTTGAAGGGTACCTAGGTGGTTATTTTTTTGGGGTGTTATAAAAAGATGTCATCCTTATTTGTTTTCCAGTTAAAATTATTCTAAATTTTACCACCAGGATCCATTTGGTCCACAGTATATTATTAGAATAGATATATTTAAGAGCTTGCAGAATCCAAATATTGTTTCTCTGACCTATGGAGTGAGGGTTATTATGGTGGGAAAGGTCAAGTGGAAGTCATTAGTTCTATACCTAGGACAACAGTAGATCAAAACAAATAACACATTGCTGGAGGGATTGTAGTGAGCAGCATTCCTATCAAGGGCTTGGAAAATACAAAGGTGGTAATTTCTGCCACATCCCCACTTAACTCTCCCATTTGGTCTGTGTAGAAGGTAGGTGGAATTTGAAGAAAGACAGTGGATTATCCTAAGTTTAACCAAGTGGTAACTCCAACTGAAATTGCCATGCCAGGTGGTTTCATTGTTTGAACAATGCAAACATGTTTTGAATCTACTGATCTGAAAAGTGTCTTTTTCTCTATAATTGTCCATAAGAACCACCAGCAGCAGTTTGCTTCCAGCTGTCAAGGCCAGCAATACAATTTCACTGTCCTACCCTCAGGAGCATATCAACTTTCTGGGTCTATTTCACAATTTAGTTTGCTAAGATTTTGATTGCTTTGTCCCTTCCACAAGATATCACTCTGGTTCATTAGATTGATTTCATTATGCTGATTGGACCCAGTGATGAAGATGGAAATAAATATGACCAAAATTCAGTGACCTTCTACCTCAGTAAAATTTTGAGGGGTGCACTGGCATATGGAATGTCAAAATATCCCTTCTAAAGTGAAGGATAATTTATTATAGATGGGCCTTTCTAAAAACCAAGAAAGAGGCACAATATCTAGAGGTCATTTGTATTTTGGAGGCAAAATATTCTTCTTTCTGTCCATTTTATGAGTGACCCAAAAGTTATGTTTTATGTGAGGCCCAGAGAGATGGCTCTGCAATGGGTCCAGGCTGCTGTGCAAGCTGCTCTGACCTTTGGGCCATATCATCCAGCAGTTTCAATGTGACCCAAGAATTCTTCAGTATTCTGACTCAAATATAGGTGCCTTCAAGGCCAACACTCACAGACTTCTGATTCTGGGAATGATGCCAGCAATGAGGGGGAAGAAGTCTGAACCAGCTGCCGCGGCTCCAACTCTTCCACCTTTCCTGTATCTTTCACTATTCAAGCTAGGGAAAATTTTGTATGTGCAAGTGTTTCTGTTTCAAAGGTTCTGACCTGTCAGCCCTGGCTTTGGTGATCCTTTCTTGTTTATCTGTTTTTTGTATCTGTTACTGGCCCTTTAGGATGTGGGCCACATTACATAGATCTTACTGGCAGTCTCTGGAAAAAATCTTGGCTCATTTCACTTAGCATGAATCCCCAAAACCAAAGGTCAAATTATTTCTCTGATAAGTACATAACGAGGGGTTGGGGGAGGCAAGAATGGAGGAAGGATGAATTGTATAGAGGAAAATGGGGGTTGGGGAGAGGGTGGGGAAAAGGAAAAATAATAGAATGAGACAAACATCATCATCCTATGTATATGTATGATTCCACAAATGGTGCAACTCTACTTCATGTATAACCAGAGAAATTAAAGTTGTACCCCATTTGTGGACAATGAATTTAAAAAAAAAAAAAGCAATCTTGGCTCAATGGGCCACCTATAGGTATGGGCCTGCTTAAGAGAAAGGTGTTTTCCTGTAACTATCTGGCCTTCAAATGGTTTTCTGGGTAATTATACAATCTTACAGTTGAAGTTGGTCTGTCATAGATAAAGTATATGAAAGAAATTCTGTATGTACAGACATTTATTCAGTTGCATGATATGGAGTCTGAAAAGTCAGGAACTAAATTGAAGGTGTCAAAAGGCACTGCCTCTGGTGTACAAGATAGCAGGACACCAGAAGAAAGGGTTAAAAAATATTTAAAAAATGTTAAACCTAGTACTGGCACCACCAGCACTGTTTCTCAGCCTGGCCTCAGGCAGCCACAGATCATCTCACTGTAGGTCAGGGATACCAGCCCTACACTGGAAAAAATGCCAGAAAAGCTGCCTGGGCTGAAGAAAAATGGCCTCTCCCCTGCCTTCCAGTCCCTTTTGCCCCTGGGGGTCTGTGGAGGCTGCTGGCCATAAAGGATGTGGCAATAGGTTTCAGCACTGTAAATTTATGACCTGGGGATAGGAATAGTCTCCCCTTTTAAGATCTGAAAGGACACCCCATTTGGCCAGGAAATATTCATCACTGGGGCAAAGCAGTTCTTGCTATAATAGTATCCCATCAAACTAAATGCCTGGGGAGACTAGCAGAATAAATAACTTCACCCAGAAAGAAAAAGAAACTAAGGCCATCCTGGGTTTTGTAGGCAGCCTCTGCAAAGGGATCTTCAAGGAAGCCTTAAGAAAAGGATGGAAAAGGCCTCCTCCATTGCATATCAATATGCCTAGTGTAAGAGAAAGTCCCCAAAGGAACCTCTGGGTACAATTGACAGTGATCTCACTTAAAGTTGATGACATGATGAAGATAAGGGAGACATATCAGGCTCAAAAATATCCAACCCCTTGAATGCAACCTGGGAGAAAAAGATTATGGAGGAGATTTTTTTATGAACCAGATTGTCTGATACTTCTCCCGGGATAAAATTTGTTGCATAAATTAAATACGTAGATAACATTCATAAGGATTGATTCAAAACATAAATTTTAAAAAAGGTCTGAAACTGAAAAAGATATAAGAAAGTTATAGGTATGGGAATATATTTTAGTACAGAAAATTAGAAGGTAAAAGAAGTATTTCTAAAAGACAAAGTATTTTGTCTGGTAAAGTAATAATTTTGTGCTAATGTTCAAAATGAGAGGACAAAACTAAGCATGAAAGCACGTTGTAGATGTCTAAGTAAGTCACAGAGGTCTGCAGAAGGTAAATCTCAAAAAGTTTGTCTGTGATTAAACTGGCTTTAATTAACACAGTTATTTGAACTTTAGTGCACTGATATGAAGCAAAGTCTAAAACATTGATATGCCCTTATTTATCAAGATAATTTTCTTGTATTTGTCAGGTTTTATTACTGGGGGGAAACGAGGTCTTAAAGGAATTGGGGTTTATACCTGTTTTAAAGTCTTAAATGATTACTTTGAAACTGGTTAAACAAACAACTGTTATTTAGGTTATAAAAATATATTTGACACTCAAAATATATGTGACTAGTGCATATATGCATCTGAGAACTATATTGGTCTAAGCTTTGTCTAAATGTTATGTAAATGTTTATAAAACGAAAGTTTATCAGCAAGATAACCAATAAGTGCTCTCTCTTGTACATGGCCATAGAAGGGCCACACTCTCATTTGAAGATCTGTTTAATATCGGTTTACTTTAAGTCAATTTTTGATCATTAACACTGTTTCCTAAATGTATAAAAGATTTAAGACTATACTATGACTTTTGTTAACCCATGCAGACCTATGATTATTGTTACCATACACTCCAGATTCTAAATTATACTTTAAATGTTAAACTTAGTTAAATGTAAAGCTTAGGAGAGCACTTTGCCAAGCTGGTGTTCTCCAGACTAAAATTATCTGTGGCAAAAGTCTCAGATTTGTATATAAATACCAAATTTGGTTGGTATTTATTCATGTCATTTAATGTTTTAGAGCTGGCTAAAGTAACCTGTTGTCAATGAGTTATATATACAATTTTGTGTTGCTCTTCACACTGGTGTAGGAATTTCAATATATGTTTGATAGATAATAAGGATATTCTGATCTGTTTAAAGGTGACATTGTAAAACATGGAAGCATTCTGCCACTTTTTTCACAAAAAAGAAAGTTAAAAACTCTCCTAGCCTTTG
This sequence comes from Sciurus vulgaris, assembly GCF_902686455.1. Lineage (NCBI taxonomy): Eukaryota > Metazoa > Chordata > Mammalia > Rodentia > Sciuridae > Sciurus > Sciurus vulgaris. The sequence continues at coordinate 92,651,408 of NC_136471.1, read as the reverse complement.
TTTGATTCATGTTTCTGATGTAATGTTAAATTATATTAACTGATTCATATAGACTTATGAAATGATATATGAAAACTTTATAAAATATTTGAAGAGCAGGTAAAGATCAGTTTCAGAAATAAAAAAACTTACCTAGATTTTGTCAAGAGGCCATCACACCTGAGTTAAGACTCTGCCTCTCACCTTACTCCATGTTAGGATAACCACTCAAGTTCATTTAAAGTTAAGTTCAGAAGATAGATTTTTGTTATAAGGATTACTGTGATCTTAAAAAGAAAATGTAAAATATAGCTAATTAAAGGTTTGGGATTACAAAAATTATGTTTCTTGGTTCATAGCTATAACAAAACTAAATATGTTTTTACTCTTGCTAATTTTATTTTACATTTCCTTTTAAACTTTATACCTATTGTCTGTTAGTGATTTACAGAAGTACAGCTTCTAATATAATAACCTAATTAACCTGAGATAATGAGTCATCTATGGGCTAGACAAAATATAATATTGACTTCCACTATAATACTGACTCCAATTAAATGGAAGGGGTAAATAACTATAAAATTATAGACATTAAAGTTAAAACTCAGTACTCCTACTTTAAGACTAATGCAACTGGCTTGCTAGATGATTAAAACCAAAACTTAGAAACTAAAGAAAAAAAGGGCCAAGGAGAATAGGCAATATTTGGCTCTTGCCCTCTGAGGTCAGCTCAAACCCAGAGAATGACAGGGACTTCTCTAAGAGCTTTACAACTCTGGGCCACATGACCTCCTAATCAGGGGGATCAATGAGATCCTAGATAATAGGAAGCCAAATAGTGTACATTCTGCAAAGAAGAGGGTCACTGGAAAGGGAAATGAATATCCCTAATGCTTCCAAAGGAAGCCACATGTGGTCAGCAAGACCTTGACCTATCCTAGAAGATGGTACTAGAGAAGCTAAGAGGCTTCTCACAAGTTCCCAAGAGTGACGCCCTGAAGAATTTCAGATGGTTCTTAAGAGTGGATAGGGACAAGTTCAATTTTGACCAAGTCAGTCTTGAACACCTGGCAGGAGAGTTAAAAAGCATAGCCACACATGGGCCAGCATTCGTAGCTAAGGTGGCATAATTGATAGTAAAGGGGTTAGAGATCACCAGGAAGTTACAACTAGCTGTATCAGGAAACCCACCTATACTGGATCAGGTGTTGCCAGTTTCTCTGTTTATAATTAGGCGGAGTCCTATTAAGCAGACAGGATTCTTCCCTTGAGATTCTCTGTGGGTATCCTTCTCTCATTATAAGAGGTATATAAAAAGATCTAAAAACTAAACAACATCATGCCCAACCCTTTAAACCAGGAGACGTTAATTGGGTTTAAAAAAATAAGTAAAGTCAAGTGTAATTCCTAAAGCTTCTTTGGAGGGGTCCTTTCACTGTCTTTTTATCTAGTCCTACTGCAGTAAAGATGGACAAGGTAGCCCCTTGGATTCATCACAGCAGGGTAAAACTGGCTTCTGATAATTGGGAGTGCATTCCTGATCCAACTGCACCTGGTAAGGTGACCATCCAAAATAAAAAAAGCAACACCCGAAGAAGCCCCCAAGGACAACAGCCCTGCTTTAATTAATCTCAAAGCTGGTTAATATATGCACTGCAGAAGTTTGAGGAACTGACTGCTAACTGGGATAAAGGGACTACTCTTATTTTCTTCATTGGTCTATTTTATTGTCATGCTTCTCCTGGCACTCCTGTTTGGTCCCTGCACCCTTAACCTTTGGACCTGATTTGTCTCCTCATGCTTAGAGGCCATAAAATTCCAAATGGTCCTCCGGAGTTACCAGTGGATTAACTTGGAGGACATGGACAGAGGTGATACTCTTAAGGTTTAAAAGGGCGTCAAAACGGGGGAAATGTGATGGCAAAACCAGACCTGGTTGTGAAATGAAATTACAAAAATATCATGGTAAGAAACCAATGCTTGGGGAAGAGTCTGTTCTGCTTCCCTCTCTCAGCCTTTCTCCGGGAAGCCTAATTAACCGTGGATCCCTACCTTTTGGATTGTCAATAACTGCCCTAAGAGTCTGACTACTCACTCTTGAAATGTAACAGTTGCCTGTGAAAAGAGCCATTTCTTCTGATCTGTTTCTGTGAGCATGTTTTAAGCTAGAGAACCTGCAAAAGGCCTTTTGCTGCATAGATTAGGAATTTTTTTCAAAAGAGGAAAAAGCCCCAATGATAGGATGGGTCTAAGATGACGTCAAATAACCTATAAATATTGTGAGAAACTGTGAATCAGGGCTCTGAATTTGGAGTTTTTGTTTTCCTTTGGACCCACCTGCATAAAATAATGTTTGGAGTTCTCCTCTCTGTGTGCTGCTTGCTGCTTCTCAATGTTGTTTCCAACAACACTTTCAAATAAATACCCAGAAGTGATAAGTAGTTCTATTTTTAATCTTTGGAGGTACCTCATACTGCTTGCTATAGCAACTTCACCAGTTTACATTTTGTCCAAAAGTGCTCAATGTTTCCAATTTCTCCACATCTTTGCCAGTGCTTGTTTTTATAAGTTTATTTGATAATGGCTATTCCAACAGGTATGAGGAGATATCCAATTGTAGTTTTCATGTGCATTATTCCCTGATGATAACGATATTGAGCATCTTTTATTTTTTTTGAATGTTGCCATTTTTTATTCTAACAAATAGAAATATTAAAGACAATACCAAACAATGTTGCCATTTACCATCACATTATCACATGCTTTTTAAAAAGTAAGTGCTTTTTCTTACCAAAAAAGTAAAATGGCTTATTTTGCTTAGCATGGTATTCTCCAGTTCCATCCATTTACTGGCAAATGCCATAATTTTATTCTTCTTTAAGGCCAAGTAATATTCCATTGTGTATATATACCACATTTTCTTTATTCATTCATCCGTTAAAGGACACCTAAGTTGGTTCCATGGTTAAGCTATTATGAGTTGAACTGCTATAAACATTGATGTGGCTGTGTCACTCTACTATGCTGATTTTAAGTCCTTTGGGTATAAACCATGGAGTGCAATAGCTGGGTCAAATGGTGATTCCATTACAAGTTTTCTGAGGAATCTCCATATGCTTTCCAAAGTGGTTGCACCAATTTGTGGTCCCACCAGCAATGTATGAGTGTACCTTTTCCCCCCACATCCTCACCAGCATTTATTGTTGCTTGTATTATTAATAATTGCCATTCTGACTGGAGTGAGCTGAAATCTTGGAGTAGTTTCGATTTGCATTTCTCTACGTGCTAGAGATATTGAACATTTTTTTCATATATTTGTTGATTGATTGCATTTCTTCTTCTATGAAGTGTCTGTTCATTTCTGTAGCCCATTTATTGATTGGGCTATTTGTTTTTTTGATGTTAAGTGTCTTGAATTTTTTTATATATCCTGGAGATTAATGCTCTCTCTGAGGTGCATGTGGTAAGTAAGCCAATCCCAAAAAACCAAAGGCTGAATGTTTTTTCTGATATGTGGTTGCTAATTCATTATAAGCGGGGAGTGGGGGGGTTGGTAAGAATAACGTTACTTTGGATTAGGTAGTCGGGAATGAAGGGAGGGGAGGGTGTTCGGGGATAGGAAGGACAGTAGAATGAATTGGACATTATAACCCTATGTGCATATACCCTATGTACATGACTGGTGTGATTCTACACCGGGTACAACCAGAATAATGAGAAGTGATACTCCATTTATGTATGATGTGTTAAAGTACATTCTATTGTCATCTGTAACTAATTAGAACAAAAAAGACAGGAGTGAATGAGTAGAAAAAAGAAAAGTAAAAAGAACATATTTCTAGAGCAAATGACAGTTCTTTAAATGAACAAATTTAGCTTAATGAAAAACTCAATATGCTGTATTTATCCCTACCCCCATGGATGGGGGTTGCACTGAGAAACCACCAGGTATATGGCATGAGTACTTCTGTGGTCCAGATCAGTAGTTCCCTGCTTCCCTCATTGAGCATCTTTTAATATACCTGTTGACCATTTGTATGTCTTCCTTGGAGAAGCATCTAGTCCTTTTCCCTTTGAGACTCATTTATTGACCCAGGGTTTATTTAGAAATCTCATTTAATTTACAAATATTTAGGGATTTTCTCTATTTTTATGTTATTGATTGCTAGTTTAATTCAATTATAGTTTGAGAATGTGTGAGATTATAATTTATAATAAATATATATATTTCTTTTTGTCCTCATTCTTGATACAGAACTCCTAAAACCCTTGGATTCTCTGAAGTGGTGTCATTTCATATGTTAATGAGATAACTGACAGAAGGAGGCTCCTGGAAAGCTTCAGAATGGTGACTGGTTGCCAGGTGAATAAACCTTATGATTAGAGAGTGGCAACATTCATCCCCAACCCCTGACCTCCTGCGGGGGTTGAGGGATTGCAGATTGAGTTGATCATTGTTATGGTTTGGATGTGAGGAGTCCCCCAAAAGCCCAAATGTGAGATAATGTAAGAAGGTTTAGAGGAGAAATTATTGGGTTACAGTCTTAATATAATCAGTGAATTAATCCCTGATGGGATTAACTGAAGTGGTAGGGCTTGGCAGGAGGAGGTGGGAATTGGGGCTTGGCTTTGGGGTATACATTTATATCTGGCAAGTGGAGATCTCTCTCTGCTTTCTGATTATCATGTGAGCTGCTTCCCTCTGCCCTGCTCTTTTGCCATGACATGCTGCCTCACCTTGAACCCCAAGGAATGGAATCTGCTGTCTATGGATTGAGACCTCTGAAATCATGAGTTCCTAAATAAACTTTTCCTCCTCTACAATTGGGCTGGTTGGGTCATTTAGTTGCAGCATCGAAAAAGCTAACTAAAACAAACATCAATGGTCACCAATTTAATCAGTTATGCCTACATAAAGGAGTCTCTGTAAAAACCAAGAGGAACAGGCTCAGAGGGCTTCCAGATGGAGTTGGTAGACAGGCATGTGTCATGCTCTGAAAGGGCATGGAAGCTCCTCATCTCTTTCTCCATACTTTGCCCTATGTACCTCTTCCATCCATTTATCTGTGTCCCTTGTAATGTCCTTCATAATAAACCACTTATAATAAGTAAATCACTCCCTTGAGTTATGTGAGCTGCTTTTGCAAATGACCAAACACAAGGATGAGTGGGAACCCTCCCCAGTTTATAGCTGGTTGGTCAGAATTTTGGAGGCCCACACTTGTAATTGGCATCTGAAGTGGGAAGCAGTCCTGTGGGACTCTACCCTTAACCAGTAGGATGTGACTGATTCCACATAGATAGTGTCAGTATTGAATTAAATTATAACACACATGATTAGTGTTCATGAAAGAATTGCTTGGTGTATTGGGAAACTCACATCTGGTTACATAAGTCAAACTCAAAAGGTAAAGGCGTGGGGGCTGGGGTTGTGGCTCAGTGGTAGAGTGCTTGCCTGTCACATGTGAGGTACTGGGTTCGAGACTCAGCACCATATAAAAATAAATAAAGTACTGTGTCCATCTATAACTAAAAAATGTTTATTAAAAAAAAGTTAAAGGCGTTGTGTGCTTTCTCTCATATGTGGAAGGTAGAGAGGAAGAAGGAAAAGTGTTGGGAGGTCGAATCTCACAAAAATAAAAGGGAGATTAGTACAGGAAAGGGACCAAGGGATAAGAAGAGGGAGTGATATTGTCCAAATTGTTATATTTTGTTCATGTATGGATATTTAACAATAAATGTCATCATTGTGTACGACTGTTATACATCAATAAAAATGCAGAACTGGGTGCAGTAGCATGCACCTGTAATCCCAGTGGCTTAGGAAAGGAGGTTGAGGTAGGAGGATCACAATTTCAAAGAAAGCCTCAGCAACTTGGTGAGTTCCTGAGCAACTTGCAACTTAGTGAGACCCTGTCTCAAAATAAAATATTAAAAAAGGGCTGGGGATGTGGTTCAGTGATTAAGCAACCTGGGTTCAATCCTTGGTACTAAAAATAATTGTGGGAAAAAAAACAAAAGAAGTGATCTGTATTGAGAATATAGTAGGAAAAGAAATATCTTGTTTAGTTGTATTCTTTCCTATTATACAGAATGTATTTTGCATCATTTCTATTCTCTTAAATTGTTTTTCGTACTGGGGATAGACCCAGAGGCACAAATATTTTTATTTTGATACAGGGATTAAAATCTATAATTTTTTTTGGTACCAGGGATTGAACCCAGTTGTGCTTAACCACTGAGTTACATCCTTAGTCCTTTTTTTTTTATTTTTGGTGGTGGTGCTGGGGATTTCATTTTTAGCTAGGATATGGACACATGGTGTTTTTAATCTATTAGTGCTTTAAATAGCAAAATATATTTTAGAGCAAATATAATAAAAATAAGATCGTATTTTATTTTCAATTATTTCATTTTCAATGTTCTTCATTTCTTTGTATGGATACAAGATTCTGCTCTGTGTCATTTTCCTTTTGCCTGAAGACTTTCTTTTAACATTTATACAAGTAGTCTGCTAGCAACTGCTAGCAATAAATGCTCTTACTTTTCCTTTATCTGAGAAAAACTTTATTTACTTATTTGCATTGCTGGGATCAAACCCAGAGCCTTGTGCATTCTGGGCAAGTGTTCTATCAACTGAACTACATTCCCCAGCCCATCCTTTATTTATTTATGTTTTTTTTTACTTTTAAAGAATATTTTCACTGGGCATAGAATTCTGGGTTAAAAGGATTTTTACAGCCCTTTAAATGTGCCACTCCATTGTGTTCTGGCTTGCATGATTTCTGACAAGAAGACCATTACAATTATTATTATTTATTTATAAACCATGTTCCCCTTCCTATCCACTGGCCACCTTCAATATTTTCTCTTATTTCCCAAAATTTGAGTTTGATAAACTGGATGTGGTTTTATCTTGGTATTTACCTTGCTTGATATTTTCTGAAACCCTAGAATTTGTGGAAGCTTTTTTATCTGTTACTAATTTTGGAAAATTATGTGCTATCATTTGTTTAACTATATCCTATGACTTATCTTTTTTTGGATTCCAATTATGCATATGTTAACCCACTTGATTGCCCAAAAGATGTCAGAAGCTTTGTTCTTTTTTTCTTTTTCGCTCTTTATACTTTCAGTGTTACAGTTTACAAAATTCTTAATGACATTTTGCCAAGTTCACTGATCTTCCCTTGGTTGTGTTAAGTTTTAATTGGGAGCATTTTTCATCTTTGCTATGATGTTTTGCATTTCTACCATTTACAGTTGACCCATTCTCATCAATTTTTTATCTCTGCTGAAATAATCTGATTTTTAATTTCATCTACTCTTCTTGTTTGACTTCAAAATATTAATCAGTTAACGTGTTTTATACTTGAATCTGGCTTAATGATCACTTCATCTTGTCAGAATGTGGGTTTTTAAAATTTGTGGCATACTTTATGTTTTTGTTAAAAGCAGGACAAGTATACAGGACAGAATATAGAATATAAATATTAATTTTTATGTTTAGAAAGGAAAATGGTTTTCATTTTTGCTAGAATTTTATTATGGGCGGTTGTTAATGTAGTCAAGTCAGGCTAGGTTTAAATTTGTTGTGATGGTTACCCTACATGAACCAGATATTTAAAATTTCTACACTGATACCTTGTTTTCATTTCCCCCATTTTCTTTTCATCTTCCCTTTGTACCGTTTCACTTAGAAAGTGTCTCCTGCTACTCTTTCATCTGTTGTATTTATTCAAGGCTTGTTACCATGGTAGCAGGGAAGGAGGAGGTGGTCTTCTTTGATGTTATGATTAAGCCTATTTAGGTAGGTGCTATGAAACTAGGACAAATAAATAAGGTCTTTACAAGTGTCCTTACCGTCTTCCAGAAGTAATACAGGGTCTGGAATTTCCTTCTACCCCTCCTCCAGGAGCAGTGCTTCTTTTCTTCTGTTTTTCCCATGTTCTTCTCCAGTCAGATGTACTTTTCACCTGAGCCCCCTGACCCCGTTTATAGTTTTGATATTCCTTCCTATGTAGATTAAGCCTCTTTTTTGTGTGTGCCCAGGATTGAGTCCAGGGTTGCTTAACCCCTGAGCCATATCCCTAGCCCTTTTTATTTATTTTTTTTTATTTTGAGACGGGGTCTCAATAAATTGCTGAGGTTGACTTTGAACTTGCGATCCTCCTGCCTCAGCCTCCAGAGCCACTGAGATTACAGGCATGTGCCAGCATGCCTGGCTGGATTAATCCTTTTGGAAGGGAAAGAGGAAAGTTGTATCTGCCAGGATTTGGGCAAGGAGTGCTGTTTCTCTTGGCAAACACCACGGTGTTCTTTCAAATGATCTTCTCAACCTTTTTGTGGGCATCTTATGGGGTTCCTGGAAGAAAAGCTCAGGTATTGTTTTGAAACCCCTCTGGGGACATCATATTTTCCTGTAAGATTACAATCAGCCTTTAGAAATTTCTTGAAATTTTCTAATTTAGCCTTCTTAGTGGTTTATATGGTATTCAGGCATTGCCTAGTCAAGGTAAGCAAATGCTCAGGTCCTCCTTTTACCTGCAACAGGTGTCTTTCACTAAATTTCATGTTGGATGTTTTCTATGAAAACAATTCTCTGTAGGGTTCTCAAAAAGTCATTAATTTTTGCAGTTTTCCTGCTTTTTTCTTGTTTTTATGTGTAGGAATGATTAGCTGAGCATTTCTGCACACACACCAGAAGTATGCAGGAAAATCTTTTCAATAGATGGTGTTGGATCAGTTGAATATCCATATGAAAAGAAATTTGGTCCTTGACATTTATCAAACTTCATATACATCCTTATCTTATTGCTATTCATTGTTTGCTCCCCCTCACCATTTGATAAGCCACTCTACATGCTCTTAAAAGTTCTACTGGACTTTTCTTAGGTACTTTGTTCAACATTGCACAGACTCAGCACATACCTCTAATGACTACTGATCTCTACTCACCAAGCAAAGATATGACTTGCCATATAATTTAGTTTCCTTTTCCCTTTTTGTATCCATGGTTCTGTTTTGTCTATAAAAAAATGTGTGCTTTGGGTGTTGGATGAATAGCTCAGTAGTAGAACATGTGAATTACATGTATGAGGCCCTGGGATCAATCCCTAGCACCAAACAATAAAAACTGTACTTTTGTTTTTTTTTTTTACTCATCAAGTTTTTGTCTTAGCTAATACAACTGTCACAATGGTTTGCAGTGACATTCTGCCACTGAAACAGAAGTGGCATGCCTACTAATAATCATTTAAATGATATTTTGAAGGAAGGTATATTGAAGGCTGCCTGACACAAGTAATTTCTAACTAAAAGTCACATGAGTCATTTCTAGCTGGAGGCCCTCATATTTATTTTTAAATATCACATTGAGATAATATTCTAAATCACACTTAATAAATTTTATCTCTCTTTGTTGGTGACATAGTTGGATATTTTAGAAAATCTTTACTTATTTACTAATGTTTGAATATGGCAATATTGTATGAATGTGTTGGAAATTATTTAAGCAAACTGACAGTCATTTACATTTTTATCCTGATAATTAGTAGGAAAATATACAGGTTTAACTAAGAAGATATAATTGACTAGATAGTTTTTAAAGGCACAGACATATCGTTAACTATGCTTTTAATAGGGATTTTTTACTTTCCTAAAAGTTGTGATTCTTCATTTGGACCTGCAGATATCCAATGGGTAACAAAAAGCGGGATAGACTTTGGCATCTTTGCCTTCATTTTGTATTTTCTTCAGGAGACTGCTCAGCTCTGCACACGGACACGTTAATCATTTAAAGAGTTTTCATCTAAGAAAACAGGTAATACAAGATTTATTAGCCTTCAGTTTACCTAACCTATCTCCTCTCCCTTCAAGGTTGAGGTAAGACACAGAGCATTCTGTCTCAGACTCCTGGAGTGTTGCCTAGAAGTCTTCATTCACCTTCTGGAAGGTCATCTACACCTTTTGAAACAACAGGAGGCAGGCATAGCACCACAAGATGAGACTGCCTCCCCCGCTCCAGCGTGAGCAATGATCTAATGGGAACCGAATTGTTCCCTTCCAGGATCACAGATCTGATAAGCATCCTGAGCAACAAGAATAAATTGTCCCCTCAAGCAATAAAGACTTCTTCAGAGCTACCTTGCAGAACCAGTAACTAAGAGAATGATCAACCAGTTCACGGTTTGACCAAGACTGCTTAATCACACATTCCTCTCACCTCCTGCCCCAGTTCTTCCTCTATTTCAATCTAAAGCTCCTGTCAGTAACCTGAAGACAGGTCTGAGATGCTAGATCTCACTTTGTCTTCCTATTACAGCTATATTGATTTAAAAGTCTCCCCTACTTTTATCTATTACCTTTTCTGCTTGGTTTTTGAGGTCAGCGACTAGATCTAATTTCTTGGCACTCCCAGATTCAGGCCTCAGGCCTAGGACTCCAGCAACATACTTAAAGATTGCATTTTATGTTAGAACAAGTCAAAAGAGGAGCAGTGCACTAGTTTGCACCAATAGTCTCAGCTACAAAGGAGGCCAAGGCAGGGGAATCACTTGATTCCAGGGGTTCATGGCTAGCCTGGACAACACAGTGAGACCTGTCTCAAAAAAAAAGGAGGGGCTGGGAATGTAGCACACTGGTAGAGTGCTTGCCTGGCACACATGAGGCCCTTGGTTCAATTCTCAGCAACACACACACACACACACACACACACACAATTTTTGAAAGGACTAAATTAATGTATTTAGTGGGAAAACTCTAGGTCAGTAAAAAATGAGAGACAGATATGACAGGAAGAAAATATTGTCAATATTCTTGAGCCCCAGGATCACAAAATGTACCAAGCTGAAAATGCAGTTGGAATTTGAGCAAGTAGAGAAATTCCATGTAAAATTGAAATAGATAGAGGGTGGAGTTGTGGCTCAGTGGTAGAGCGCTTGCCTCACACTTGTGAGGCCCTGGGTTCAATACTCAGCACCACATGTAATTAAATAAAATAAAAGATCCATTGACAACTAAATTTAAAAAAATGAAATGGACAGATCTACTTCAGGTATCTTCATTTTTAGAAATAATACTCCCCTCTGATGGAATGTTTACTGTCAAATTCTGTCCCAAGTAGGAAAAAAATAGAAATCAAGAGCAGAGAGAGATGGTTCTTGTGAACTTCATCTTGGGGAAAGGTTTGGGAGATATTTGACCAAAGAATAAAGTGTTACATCTTGTGAATAAGGACTTGGGGTTAAACACCATTGGTATTTTGAACCTGCCAACTTGAGAGATTCTTGATTTTTTTTTATCTGCCTGTCATTTCCCTAAGATGCATTGAGTAGGATCAATGTAAAATAATTAAGCCTTTATAAGCCCAAATTGTATAGGCCTATTACAATTAGAAGAGAATAATGGGAAAGAGGCAAGGAGAGGGAAAGCCTGGGAGTGGAGAGCACACCTGGGAGTAAATGGCATGCCTACCTTGGTGGCTTATTTGATCTGCTGGGAGTTGTTAGCTGCTGTGGCAGTTCACTGTCTTAACTGCTCTTTCTGCCTCTTGCCAGTGATGGCCAGTTTACTCAGAGTTGGTTGAATGGGAATACTAGAGAAGTCTTGGATATACAATGTATAATATTTTATTATTCCAATACTATTATACTGGGCATGCTGTACGTTAAATTTATATTAATCTTTGATTGTTTTCTTCAGGATTAATTGCCAGATTACAGTCTCCTTGAATCTTGTCAAATTCCACTGTTGATTCTTCTTTTTATGACAAACTTAAAAAGTTTCTACATAATTTATTTTCCACAAATAGGGCATAAGTCATGAAAACATTATAAAAAATGGAAATCCCTGTCATTAATATAAGTTACATACATTATTATATAAATGTACAAAAAGGATAATACAACATGAGTCATTTCCTAGCAGGTTAATGTCGTTTAGTATTAGAAAATCCATCATTGTGATTCCCCACACTCACAGAAGAAAAATCATATCATAATTTTAATAGGTGAAAAAAACGTTTGAAAAATGTAACAAGCATTCAGTGTGTACTTTTTAACTTTTAAAAGTAAGAATTAAGAGAAAAATATTTACTCTGATAAATATCATCTCTACAAATCTACAGCAAACAATAATTAATGGCAAATTTTTTAAAAGATTTATTTTTTAAAAATATTTTTCTTTGGTTTTAGATGGACACAATACCTTTATTATGTTTATTTTTTATGTGGTGCTGAGACTAGAACCCAGGGCCCCACACATGCTTGGCGAGTACTCTACCACTAAGCCACAACTCCAGGCCCAGCGGCAAATTTTTGAAAGTATTATTTCTGAAAATTGGGTTGGTGGGAATGATACAAGGATGTTCCTTATTTGTCCTTACTCATTATCCTTACTTGTGCTCATCAATACAATAGTGATCCTAAGTACTGAAGAATTAATAGCGAAGTATTAAAAATAAATTGTATTGAAAAGAAAGAAATTAAAATGCCTTTATCCATAGATGACATAATTAAGGGCATATATAATTCAAAAGAACTTACAAGCTCTTAAAAGATACGTTAGTTTAGCAAGGTCTCAGGGTACGAGATCAATATATTAAGAACAATCATTTTTATATGTCAGCAACCAACAGATGGGAAAAAACAGAACTACAGCATAAAAAAGACTAAGTTCAAACTGATCAATCTAATGAAGAAAGTGCAATGTAAGCCACAAAATATTATTCAGAGAAAGTTAAGAAGTTCCAAGTGAATTCCATGTTCTTGGATTGGAAGAATCAATATTGTATACATATAAACAATCCCCAAATCTAATGTACAAATTCTATACAATTCCTATAACAATCAGCAGATTTTTTTAGTTGACAAGATGATTTTAAAATGGATTTAGAATATAAAGGGAGGTTATCCAAGACAATCTTAAAGAATAACAAAGTGGAAAGACTTGCACTACCAGATAGCAAGATTTATTAGAAAATTACAGTAATTGAAAGATTGTTACTGGTGCAAGAATAAAAACTAGACCAGATGAACAGGCTAAAGAGTCCACAAGCACATATATACATATATGGCCACTTGATTTATGACAAAGTACCATAACATTGCAATGGGGAAGAGACAGTCTTTTGAATCATGCTTTGTCAATTGACTACTGCTGTGGAAGAAAATAAATCTTAACTCATTCTATGTAATATGCAAAATAATCAATTACAATAGCATTTCAGATCTAAATGTGAAAAGTAAAACAAAAAATATTGTAGGAGAAAACAGAAGAAAATCTCCACAACCTTGGAGTATCAAGTCCTTTTAAAAACTCTCTTCCTTTTATCTTTAATCTTTTTACATATTTTAACTTACAGAATAGTTACAAGAACAATACAAAAATTTCCTATATGCATGTCTCCTAGATTCCTCAAATATTAGTATTACACATTTCCTATAGCCTTCTCTATGTATCCAGCCACACAATTTTTTTCTGAAGCCTTTGAGAATAAGTTGCAGACGTGATGTCCCTTTATCTCTAAATATTTCATGAAGTATTTCCTTAAAAATTAGAATATTCTATTTCATAATCACAATTCAATTTCAAAAATCAGACATCTAATATTGATACCATACTATCATCTAATTATAAAGTTTATATTTTATAAACTAAAATTATTCTAGTTTTTATGACTTCTGAATTTTCAATCTTAGTTGGGAAGTCATTAAATATGCATAGTTTAAAATGAATTTACAAAAATACTTCTAGTATTTGCATGATTTCATTTTTAGATGTAAATTACTGGTTTGATTTATTTGCAATTTATTCTTGTGTGTAGCTCCAGGTATGGATCTAATTTTCTCTTTTTCCAAATAGCAAAGTCAATACAATTAAATAGATCATCTTTTATGAAGTTATTTAAAGTGTCAAATTCATCACATACTGAAGTTCTACAAGCACATTTATTTTTGAAAATTCTCTTCAATTTCATTGGTCTTTCTGTTCATACATCAGCAGTATGATTTTAATCATACAGGCCTTACAGTGTATTTTATGTCTTAAAGCTCTGTAAGGACTGGCCTCTCTTTGTATCTTTTCTTTAGTATTTTCTTGAGGAGACTTTCATGTTTATTTTTCCATTTGACATTTAGGATCAAAACATCTAGCTCCATCAAAATGCTAATTGAAATTTTTATTGAAACTAAGTAAAATTTATTAATTAAAAAAGTATAATATTATCAGGTTAAATAATCATATGCAAGAACAAATGAAAATTATGTGGCTTTCCACTTGTACAAGTTTGCCTCTCTTTCACAAGCATAAAATAATTTTTCTCAATAACTTTTAAATATATCCCTATCTTTTGTGGATTGACTTATTCTACAGCATTATAAACTCTAATTAGTGGTTGTTTCTATAAAGGCTATTAAAGTCTCTATGGTAATTTCCTATCTTGTTTATTTGAATTGTTTTCTTATGGGACTTATCTTTATTATATCTTTATTATTTACTTGGATTTTCCAGGTATTCAATCATATCTTCTGCAAACAAAAGTAGTTTTGATTCTAAGTGCTTATGCTTCTAATTGATTTATCTAATTCAGTTGACTAATTCTTCCAGGACAATGATGAATAGTTATGGAGACAGAGTTAATCCTTGTTTTTGTCTTGATCTCTTCGTGTCTTGATGTGAAATGCATGTAGTATCTGACCATTAAGAAAGATGATAGATTTAGTATGAAATTGTGTGTTTGTAATACACAGTTTTAATAAGTGATAGTTTGTTTTATTCTTCTTGGTACCATTTTATCAAGTTTAGGCATCAACATTTTAGTTGTTTCATAAAAACAATTGTGAAGTTTTCCTTAATTTCCAATGCTGTGGAAAAGTTTATGGAGCACTGGGACTATCTGGTTTTTGAATACTGGGAGAATTGCCTTTTGAAACCATCTAGGTAGAGGGCTTTTAGTGGGGCGGTTAGAATTTTTCTTTTTCTCTTTCTGTGGAAATTAGTCTGTTTAAGCTTTCTATCTCTAAAGGAGTAAATTTCAATAAATATATTTTCCTAAGAAATTACACATTTCATCTAGGTTTCAATTTTATATGCACAATTACAAATATTTTATGATTTTTAAAAAAGCACTCCTGTTTCAAATGCTGTTATCCCTTATAATACCTCAGATTATATATTTGTTATTTCTTTGGTTTTATTAATTAAGTTAACTAGTATATCATCAACTTTGTAATTTTTTTCCAGAAATCTATGATTTTGATTTATTAAGTAGATCTAAGCATTTTTGTCTTCTTTAACTCATAACTTTCACTTTTTTCCTTTAAACTATTTATTTCCTCGTGCTTTCCATTGGTTTATTTTGCCACTCTTTTCCTAACTTTTTGAGGTGGTAATTCACTTATTTTTATTATTTTATTTTTAATGTCTAAGACTATGATGTTTTTCTCTCATCACTAGTTTAAATATGTGCCACAGATTATCATATGCAGTGTTTTCATTATCCTTTGTTAAGAAATCCTATCATTTTTGTATCTCCCATTTTATCTAATATCTTTATATACACTTTTGAAAAATTCCAGGTGGAAGATCCTCTGTGCTTTCTGATTTTATTTATAATATGTAGTTTTATTACATTGTAATCAGGAAGCATTTTTGTAATACTTCTACTTTAAGAAACAAAATTTTAATTTGTAATCTAATGACAGAGCAAAGCCCAAATGATCAAAAGGATTTTTAAGTTCACATATGCATATAGTATATATTAGACATAGAGAATAAATATTGATAATTTTATTCTTTAACCTAAGAACTTAAGTTTATCAAATGACACTAATAAAGAGATTGAAATGGTAAGCCATGGAATATACTATTTATAACACATATCTTCACAAAAGTTATTTCAGTTAGGATGTATAAAAAACATTGAAATTAGTCCAAACTAGACAAATTAATAGGAAAAATTGAAAAAAGTATAGAATAGGCAGTGCACAAAAGAAAATTCAAAATTTAAGATTATAAAAAGTGTGCTTGATATCACAAGGAATCAGGACATTAAATCCATAATGACATTGTCCATATGTGTCAACCTGAGTGGCTAAAAGGAAAAAAAAAACATAATACCAAATTTTGGTGAGAATGTGTAGAATCACAAAGTGTAACGCATAGCTGATGGAACTGTAAATTGATACAACCATTTTGGAAATCTTTTTGGTAATACACAGCAAAGTTGAATGTATGCAATGTCCTATGATCTATTAGTTCCAAACCCAGGTAAACACTTAGGGAAATTCGCATACATGAGTATAATTATTACTGAAAACTATGTACAAGATTGCTCATATATCACAATATATAAGAGACAAAAAGAAAAAAAAACACACCAAAATGCCCATAATGGATAGAATGAATTAAAACATATTGTTCCATTCATATGATGGAATGCAATTAACTACCATACCCAAGAACATGGCTAAAACACAGGAAAATTATATTGAGCTAAAGAAGCCAAACACAAAAGGCTCTGTACCATATGGTTGCATTCTCGTAATTTTAAAATCAGACAAAAGTAGACCACAGTACTGGAGGTAAGGATGGTGGTTACTTTTGAACGAGAGGGTTCAAGATGACTGGAAAGAGGCATAGAGGACTTGTAGGGAACTCTCATATATACTATTTTTGATCTGAGTGGTCTTTATTTATGTACGGCCACTTTTACAGATTTCATGGAGCAGTATATTTATAATCTCTACACTTTTCTGTATGTTATAATTTAATGAATACATGTATGTGAAAAAATTGGGAGATTAAAGGACAGCATTAAAGGAAGTAAACTGAGCCTATCCTCCTGAAATTTCATCTCCATAAGGAATTTTCTGAA
Source organism: Sciurus vulgaris (assembly GCF_902686455.1). NCBI lineage: Eukaryota > Metazoa > Chordata > Mammalia > Rodentia > Sciuridae > Sciurus > Sciurus vulgaris. The sequence goes on along the minus strand of NC_136471.1, from coordinate 92,634,553 downwards.
TGTACATAAAGTTTTATATGCAATTAAAAAAAAACTGTGGTTCCAAATCTATATTCTTCTTGAGATACTGTTAGCTTGACTTTGGAGTAGTAATCTTTTAGGAACTAATATATTTTGGGTTAACGAAATAATTATCCAAACATTCACTTCTTTCTTGTTCTTTTCCCTTTATTTTACAAAAGTCAAGAAAGTGAAATCTAATGTTTTAGAGTTTGAATAACATATACAGTATAAGCTCATCATTGTAAAATTCATTTCTGGTAAGTTCCTTCTTGCTATCCACCTTCTATCCTACCCATGTATTTCTTAAGTTAATAGAAAGATGTTTGTAATGATTTTGATCCACTATTAGAACTAGCTATATCTTGATGTTGAAATTTGATAATTTATTACATCTATTTTCATATTTTTGTGTAGTACTTGATTTTTGCAAATGAAAATGTTATAATAAACTTATGAAATAATTATACTTCATTTTTAAGTTTATATATATCTCACCCTATAATATTTTATAAATGTAACTATTGTTATTGATCAAAGCTATGCAGTCAATTTGCAGTGTGACTAAAACTTTAAAATTTTGAGCATTTAATGCTAATTTTCTTTTTGCTTTTAAATTTTCAAATGAAATTCATTTTTTAAATTCACATTTGCTTTTGTCAAAGGCCCACATTTTAACAGTTTTCAAATTTGATATGTTTGAGAGTCTAACATCAAAATCCTTTTTCAAACATGGTCTACTTTTTGTATGATCAGACCAGTTTCTTTCCACAGTTCTAGAAGATAAATAGATGGGTGCATAGATAGATAGGTAGATAGACAGATAGATACTATATATAGAAAAACATTTTACTTGAACAAAAATTTCACACAGGCACATGTCAACCAGGAATAGAGTCAAAATAGGGTGGGATAAATCTATCTGACAGTTTCCAAATATGCCTCCATATAAACAGGTGGTGTGTTCTTTATAGTCTCCATAATCCACCCTAAAGTGCCTGTTCCACAACAGTTTGTCCACACTGGAAAATCAATTCTCTGTTCCCATAGGCTCTGGTCATGCCCGCATTCCTCTACCATCCCAAAATAAATTCACCACTGAGATCACACCCATATCACATGGTGCCATCACTCAAATTGAACCCTAGTGAAATAGTCATATACTATAGTAATCCTTAAAACATTTTCAGAAAAGGAGATTAAAATACCCCATGGCAAAATTAAAATAGACTCAGTAAATTGGTTTCAATGTGGGAGGAACTTTTCTATTTAAATTGATTTGAATATTGCCAAGTAGACTTGGATAAAAGATTTAGTTATCAGTCTTGTTAACAATACTGACTTACAGTTGTAGTATAATGTATAACTTGAAAAACACTTTGCAGTGTATTAACACTTGCTTTGATGTTTAATGGTCATGGTTTATAAAATTCACTTGTGCAGGGGACTTTTTCATGGTTTCTTAATCTAAGTTTCCTATTTAGTAGATTTATTTTTATCTAATAGTTAAAAATACCAGCATGAATAATTTTGCTAAAAGGAGAGGATTTGAAAGCAACACAGTATCCCAGAAAGGGGTATGGCTACTTCATCATGAAATATCCAGAAAATTTCTAAGAGAAACCTAGCAATGACAAATGAAAAAGTTTGTGATATTCATTACATGAGAAAGGAGGCCTACATCAAACTTGTTTATTTCTTACAGTGTAATATTAGGAATTTCCTAAAATCACACTCCTGGGGATACATGGTGTCACATGCCTATAATTCCAGAGACTCCTGAGGCTGAGACAGGAGGATCTCAAGTTTGAGGACAGCTTCAGCAGCTTAGTGAGACCCTCAGCAAATTAGTAAGATGCTGTCTCAAAAAATAAGTAAACAAATAAATAAAAATGACTGTATGTTACTCAGTGATAAAGTACCCCTGAGTTTAATCCCCAGTACTTAAAAACACACCAAAAACACACAAACGCCCCCGCCAAAAACCATACTCCCGTTGAAATTATTTCAAATATCACCTACATGATAAAGTTAAAACTTTTGGTATGCAAGTTTTTTAAAAAAATCAGCTTCATTTTTTAGAGCAGTTTCAGCAAAATTTAGCAGAATGTACAGTTTCCATATGTCCTCACATACCTACTGCCTACTCTACCATTAATGTTCCCCACCAGAGTGGTACATTTGTTACGATCAATGAATCTACATTGACATAAAATTTTGACACAAGGGTTCATTCTTGGTGTTGTATATTTTACAACTTTGGACAAATATTTGACATGCATCTACCTTTATAGTATCATACAAAGTAGTTTCACTGGCCTAAATACCCTCCATGTTCTGCCTATTCATTGCTTTCTTCTTCCCAACTCCTGGCAACCATTATTTTTTTTTTCTGTCTCCATAGCTTTATGTTTTTTAGAATATAATATATTTAGAATCATACAGTACGCAGCTTTTTCAGATTAGTGTTTTACATTCAGGAATGCATTTAAGTTTCCTCCATGTCTTTTCATGGCTTGATGGCTCATTTAAAAAATTTGAATAATACTCCATTATCTGAATATAACATAGTTTGATAGTCTATTCACCTTTGAAACTTTGGTTGCCTCCAAGTCTTATGAAAAAAATGTGAATGAAGCTGCTATAAATATCTATGAGTAGGTTTTTGTGTAGATATAAATTTTCACCTTCTTTGGAGAAATATCAAGGAGTGTTACTGCTAGAGGATTTGGTAAGGATATGATTAGTTTTGTAAGAAACTGCCAAACTGCCTTTCAAGGCTGTACCACTTTGCATTCCTGCAAACAATGAATAAGAATTCCTGCTATCCCACATCCTTAGGTTGCATTTTCCTGATGACATTTTATGTGGAGCATCTTTTCTAATGGTTAATTTCCACTTACATATCTTCTTTGGTGAGGTGTTCATTAAGGTCTTTGGCCTATTTAAAATTTTATTTATTTTATTTTATTCATTTTATTTTTGTTTTGTTTTGTTTTTTGGTACCAGGGATTGAACCCAGAGGCATTTAACCATTGAGCCACATCCCTCCCCTTTTGATTTTTTATTTTGAAATAGGGTCTTGCTAAGTTGCTTAGGGCCTCACTAAATTGCTGAGGCTGGCTTTGAACTTGTGATTCTCCTGCCTCAGCCTCCCAAGTTGCTGGGATTACAGGCAGGCATGAGCCACTGCTCCCGGCTATTTTTTTTTCAAATTGACATAATATTTATACTTATTTTTGAGGTATAGTGTTTATACATTGATAAATATGCACAGTGTATAATTATCAAATCAGGGTAATTTGCATTTCCATCTCCTCAAATATTATCATTTCTATATGTTAGAAACTTTTTCTTGTTAATTTGAAACATATAATTGATCACTGTAGACTATAGTTGCACTGTTGTGTTATATAAAACTAGGATTACTTTTCCACTCCTGTGTTTAGGTACCAATTATCCACCTTCCCATCATCCTCTGCTCTCCATCTCTCCCAGTCTCCAGTGATCTTTATTCTGCTCTCTACTTCTATACAATCAACTTTTTTAGCTTTCACAAACAAGTGAGAACATGTGGTATTTGTCTTTCTGTTTGGTCCATTTTAATAGGGTAATTCCTTTTTCTAATTTTGAGTTTAGGATTTATTCATTATGGCTTTTCTATGTCTTTTGCCTCTTCACAGATACTTTATAATTACTTTGTCAGTAACTGCTGAATAACCTGCTGAGGATTTCCCAGTATTATGTCTGTTATCGATTTCTAGTTTTAGTTCCATTTGACATAACAGTATATTTTGTATGATTTCTATATTTTTTAAAATTTGTTGAGGTATATTTTTTGGCCCATAATGTGGTCTATTTTGGTGAATGTTCCATGCAAGCTTGTGAAGAATATGTATTCCACTAAATGTTGGATTGAATGTTCTGTAGATATCCAGTATATTCAATTGATTTACAGTGGTGTTAAACTGTGTTCTTACATGCTTTCAGCCTGCTGAATATGTTAATTACTGACAGAGGGGGTACTGAAATTGCTAACTATGATAATGGATTAATCTATTTCTCCTTGCAATTTCATCAGTTTTTTTCACATATTTTCATTTTCTGTTTTTAGGCACATGCATGATAAGCATTGTTATGTCTTCTTAGAAAAGTGACCCCTTTATCATTATGGAATACTGCTCTTTAGCCTGGATTACTTTTCTTGCTCTGAAGTCTGTTCTCTGAAATTAGTATAACTATTGATTAGTGTTAGCATGGTATATTATTATCCATTCAATTAATTTAATCTGTAGGTGTCACTGTATTCAACATGGGTTTCTCTTTTCTAAAGAAAACTATTTATAGTTTTTCTATAGAAAAAATTTTCTAAAAGTTTTTCTATAGAAAAAAATTTTCTAAAGAAAAACTTTATTTTTAGTTGTAGATAAAAACAATACCTTTATTTTGTTAATTTATTTATTTTTATGTGGTGCTGAGGATTGAAACCAGTGTCTCACACATGTAAGGCAAGTGGTCTATCACTGAGCTACAACCCCATCCCTTTAACATGGCTTTCTTGAGTCAACATATATTTGGGTCATGATTTTTGACCCAATCTGTGAATCTCTCTTTTAATTGATGCATTTAGGCCACTGATGTTCAAAATGATTATTGATATAGTTGGATTAACATCCATCAAATTCGTTACTGTTTTCTATTCATTGCTGTTGTTTTGTATTTCTATTTTCATCTTCCATTCTCTTTTTGCCATTTGTGACTTTAATTGAACATTTTAAATGTTTCCATTTTCTCTTCCTTCTTAGCATATCAGTTATACTTCTTTTAAAAAACATTTCTGGCGAATGCCAGAGAGTTTGCAATATATATTCACAATTAATACAAGTTAACTTTCATTTTTTTTTACTTGTAGCAAGGAGTACTATCAAATGCCACTCATTGTGTTAGGATAGACTGTTAGTGAAAAACTTGTCCCTCATGTAGCGCACTACCTATACTTGTGAACAAATTCACTTTCAAATAACACCATACTGCTCCATTATTCTCTCTAGTCTGTTGTATACTTGCTGTCATTCATTTCACTTATATATAAGCATGTATACACACAAGCATGATTGAATATATTGCTACCATTATTATTCTGAGAATTTTCTATGAAATCAATTAAAAATAATAAATTCTTTTACCTTCACTTACTCCTTTCCCAGTGTTCCTTCTTTCCTTATGTAAACTGAGTTCTTGAACCTAAGAGAAATGTAAATAGACTTCAATGAAGACTTAAATCATGTAATAATTCAAGTGCGTTGCTTATTCTCCGTGAAAGCAAAAAGACAATGAGAGTCAAGATAAAAGAACACTAAAGATAGCCAAGCAGAAATATACTACCATGTTTAATTTAAAGGTAGAGAAGTCATCATAATATTTGGGCTGCAGACCACAGGGAAATGTGCACATTACACAATTTGTAGCCATTAAATATTATGCACACAATTACATCTATTTGGACTTCTTATCTAGAGGGTAGTACTATTGCAGGAGGGACTAGTATAAGGAATAAGTAAGCCTTTAGCTGTTAAATCTGCAACAATGGATTTTAGTTCCTCTAATATTTAGATTTTAGGAGATATTGGGTCAATTTAGGCAGGAGGATTAGTGTTGATATTGACTTATAAGGCTTCAACATTACTTATTTGACCCATGTCTATAGATATGCACAGAACATAAGGGGTACTGAACAAAATCAGAAAATTATGGTAATTCTAGGAGTAAGAGAACAGGGGACACAAGAGTACAGGACAGTCAAGGAAAGCCATCATAAGATGGTGTGCTGGGTCAGCCACATCTGTGAAATTAAGAAAAATTCTTTCAGGTATGCACCTAATAATGGCTCCACAATTTTGTCAAAAGGTTCCATACTGATAGAATAGTAGGTGTGCAAAGACTGAGGAGCAAAGCATGTTGAGAAGTTAAGCAACCCATCAAGATGGGCAGAGGGACAGGGAGAAAGAGAATACATACAATTGGTATGTGTCCACTGAAATCTATTACTTCAAGTAAAGTTGAAAGGAAATTGGCAAAAATTATTGGAAGTCTATGACTCCAATGTGTATAAAAAATTAGATTGATGACTGCAGTGGTTTTTGGCTAGGCCACTGCATCACTATTTGGATGTTGCAATGGAAGTATTTTTAAAATGAAACTGACATTTAACTCAGTAGACTTTGAATGAAGCAGTTTACCTTCCATAATATGGGTGGGCCTTGCTCAATCGGTTGAAAGTCTTGCTGCAAAAAAGACTGGTGTTCTCCAAGGAAGAAAAAAATGTGACAGCAGCCAGCTTTTGGACATGAGCTACAAGATCAACTCTTCCATAGGTCATCAGCCTGCTAAACTATCTGTATTTTTTTAACTTGCCAGCATCCACAATTGTGTGGCAATTCCTTTACACACACACACACACCCACATTGGTTCTGTTTTTTTTAAAGAACATACAATGATCATTTAATAATAGGGTTATTTCTCTTTGCTACACCAGAGGTAATCTGGGACAATGAAGGGTTCTTTCCTTAGAATGGAATCATTTTGTTTCTAAATGAGCAGTTTTTTAGGCTTCTTGTGTCTTGGTTAACAATACAATTGTAATCCCAATGGACCACAATATATGCAAGTATCTTTGTCTATCTGTACTATATTTGTGGAAGGCCTTGTGTTTTTCTCAAATTGTTTAACTTGTACAGTTATTAGTTCATGCATGAATTTTTTTTCAGGTTATCTTCAAAATTCTAAGCTACTTGTAGATATGACCTGCCAGCCTATTTTCTGCTTCTGATATTTCAAGCTTAGGGCACTAACAAAAAAGGTGGAAATCTCAATGGTGGTGTTGTTAGCATTAATGTTCACTTCTAGAGCATTTTTAAAAAATATTTTTTTAGTTGCCAATGGACCTTTATTTTATTTATTTATTTATTTATTTATTTATTTATTTATTTATTTATTTATTTATATGTGGCACTCAGAATTGAACCCAATGTCTCACACATGCTAGGCAAGTGCTCTACCAGTGAGTTACAACCCCAGTCCCAGAGCATTCTTTAAAATGGTTTCTAACAGGTCTTTACAGTTAGAGAAGATTCATCCTGCCCCTGTCAACAGACTTGGATTGTTTCCCAGTAAATGTGAGCAAGGAAAACTTCAATATACCACTTTAAAGAGTATCTCCTATCTCTAGGATTTTAGTGGATGTGGAAGGGGTATTCTTTCTTTTTCCTTCTTTGAGAGGTGGTCTGGTCTTCTTTCTTCTCCCTCAGGGCAGGGGATAGAACCTGATGCCTTTCACATGATAACCAAGTGGTCTACAACTGAGTTATACCACCTATTATAGAAAAAAAAATGTTCTTGCAGTGCTGGGGACAGAATCCAAGCAAAAGCTCTACCACTAACCTTCACCCTTTACACCAGGGAGGTGTTAGTTCTATTAGGGTTAGCTAAATGCTCACTTATGATGACCCATTTGGCTTTATCACATTAGGTTCTGGTATCTCCTGGTTCTACTGGAAGGTGTGCTGGTACAGAAAGCCATTTAATAATAATAATAGTTTAATAATAATTTAATAATACTCTTGGTTACTCAGAAACCCTCTTAGATTTTGTCAAGCACTTGGAAGCTAACAGTAACTCTTATGTGGTTACTGTAATTTTCCATTTGTTTTAAGTCTCCAAGGCATTTTAGTGGGGAATGGAGTCAAACACAAAGAATAACCACAAAAATAAACAGGACAGGTGGATTAGGAAGTCCTTTTCAGCTTTGTACCAAATGGTGAAGTTATACATGGAAAGACTGATAAAATTGGCTACATAAAAATAAGATTATCTATGCATCTGTAAACCACAAACAGTAAATAAACAAAAATCAGAAACAGTATTTGTAATGTAGGTGAGAGATTCAGGGAGGGGTTCATTATCTTCACACATACCTGTTAAAATCAATAAGATAATTACTTTAAAACATTAATAAATGCTGGGGAGGGTATTTAAAGCAAGAATTCTTACAGTATGTCAGTGGTAATACAAATGGGTCTGCAATATCTACCAGGAAAGTTAAAAAGTGTCTAAACTTTTTAATCCAGTACTCTGGAGCTCTATTATAAACAACCAGAGATGGTTAAAAATATATATGTGCAAAAATATTCTTTTCACTTCACAGAAAGACATACTTTGATGACTGTACCCATGTGTTTTCCTCCTACATAAATCCTCGACTGTATTTTCCTAGATGTTACTCCTGTGGGTTTTCTATCAAAAGGCAGAAATGAGAAATTGAAGAACAGATAACCATTATAAGTAAATCTAAAGAGTATGTTTTATCAAACTCAGTCTCATACTTGAAAATAAGTACCTAATACATACTTGATACATACAAAGAACGGTGGTGTTAACAACAAAAACTATATATCTGGAACTGCCAGGAACAAAATAAGAACCTGTTTTGTTACTTACGGTGACCACCACCCCATGAACCAGATGCTACTACAGTCTTCATTTTATTCTGTAATATGCAAAGGAGCAGTAAATTGCCAAGAGAGTCTCAGGGACTCCTGGAAGAGGGCACCAAGATTCAGGTCCCTGGTCTTTCAGACTTGAGAGTACACACTGTTTTGCACAATGCTTTCCTGAACCCAAGAAAATAATGAAATAAAAGCTACACTGGGAAAGTGTAAAATAGCCAGTAAAACATTTTTTTAAATAGTAATAATATAGTTGTGATTCACAATAAACAAAGTGCTAAGTGGAAAGTAAAAAAGCCACGTAATTCATACAGTATTCATAAAGTATTATATGACATTCATGTAGTAATATGAAAAAGTTCATGATATTTGCAAGGATAAGAATCAAAGAAACAAGGAACCTGCTCATTTATCCGACAAAGATGTACTGAGAAACACTGCTAGGTACTATTTTGTTGGTGTGTGGAAAATACAGCGTGAGCAAAAGCAGTCCAAAATATACCTAGCTCCTGTCCTTAGGAAGGTTATATTATATTTACTTTTCAGATACGGGATCAGGGGTGATTTTCACTTAAAATCTCAGTTATTAAATAATTTACCACTCTTCTAGGCTATATAGTGCTTTAGAAAGAGAAATGAATTTTTAAACAGTCAAATGTTTTCCAAATGATTTTTAAGACATGCTAAAAATAAGTCACTATGCAACATGAACCTTACTGTATTTAAAATGCATCTTTATTCTAGAAATTAGAAGAATTTTGAATGTTTCTACAATAAGTGATGTTCCCTCATTTGAACATTACACAATGCATACATGTATTAAAACATAAGGATACCCAGTAAATATGTATAATTTTTGTTTCTTTGTATCAGTTAAAAATAAATTTAATTTAAATTAAAAGTAAAATAAAATAAAATAAAATTCACCTTTATAAATGAAAAACCTCTAAGGAAATTTATTACAAACTGGTATTAATGGTCATCAGCGGATGATGCGATTGTGGATCACATTAGTTTTCTTTATTATACCTTATCTGTCTTCCAATTTTTTTACAGTGAGACTAAGTGACTTCTATAAAGAAAGAATACATCCTATCATTATAACACCAGTTCCATAAACCCCAGGACTATTAGGGAAAAGAAAGACAAAACCTTTCAGATAAGCAGAAGTACAAGTTGCTATGGTACCTACACAGCTCCTCCGGGGAAAAAAACCAATTTGAAAAGCAAAGGGCTTTGTCCTCAGGCGGTGAATTTTAGCTAGGGACCGCCCAGAAGGCGGCATCTTAATTTTCAACCCCAGAGCTGCGCAGGCAAGGGAAAGGAACCATTTTTCTAGGCTCCACAGCATTTTTTTCAAACACGAAAGGCGGGGGCAAAAGCGCTCATGTCCCCCAAACGGAGCAACACTGCCATCTAGGGGCCGCGGAGACAGCCACCAATTCACTTTTTCCGCTTTTTATCTGCCAAAACCACGGAAATTTTGACTGGGGAAGCCTAGCAGGAGGAACGCAAGGACCATAGAATGGACTGGTACTGGCTGATGTGGACCGGGCGAACCTTACCGGAACTAAAGTTTCGCCAGGTCCAGCCCTTGGAACCATAGCAACTACAGCAGGAAGTCCCTGCGCTACCGGAAAAACGCAGCTGGGGGTTAACAGGACTGAAATATGATTGGCGAGTTCTGGGCCTGAGCTCAGGAGCTCAGTGAAGTCGGTGCCAGTCTCTTTTCCTTGTTTCGGTCCTAAAGTTTTCCTTACGATGTTCTGATTACCTGTTGGCTAAGGGATGACACCAGTAATGTCCAGAACCTGTTGAACCACGTTCAAGATCTCTATAGTCCCCTGGATATTCTCTCCCACCCACTCCGACCTTTGAACACTCTTTCCCGCGACACACTTCCTTTCAGCCTTCACCTCTCTTGTCCTTTCTGGCGATCTCAGCGCCTAGGAGGCTAGCAGACCACCACCATAGCCTCTCTATCCTCAGGGATGATTTCTTCCCCTCCTAATTTTCCCCGCCCCCGGTCATGCCCTGGGCATCCTGGCAGATGGCACTTGTCTGATGTGTTTCTTGCATCCTTCCCCTCATTACCAGCAGTACCACCTTGGGTTCTTCCAGCTTCCTCCATAATAACCTCTGCATAGACAGCCTTCAACCTCAGGGAGGCCCAGGCCACTGACCACATAGAATTCCTTATCATACACTACACCCTTCCTTGCTTAGCTTACCCAGAGTTATGAATTCTCCCCATCAAACACAGTGCTGCTGCTTCTCCCTCCTCTCTAAACCCTGGCAACACTCTTAAGGACAAACTCTTTGTACCCTCACATCTTTATCTTCTCTCTTTTCTACTCAAAATAGTCCTCCACAAACACCAACAGCAACTTCTCTCATGGTAATTTCTAATAATTCGTTGAGGAAAAAAAAGAAGCAATCAGACATGAACACTCACTCACTACTTCCCACTAACGCGAGCACACTCACTAAAGGAAAATAAGAAGATAGTTTATTCTGAACCAAATATGAGTGACCATGATCTGGGAACACAGATTGAAGTTGCCCTGAAAGGTGCTTTGAAGAAAAGGGAGTTTTGATGACTTTATAGGCAGAGAACAAAGATAATAAATCAGTACATTGGATTAAGGTAAAATGGGGAAAATCTGACTACTGAACTAAGATAATACCTTACTGAATTCTTATTAAGCCAGAATTGGGGACAGGGAGTTAGTGTAGAAATAGGGGATGGGGTCAAATCGAGGAAATGAAGGCCATGAAAGCCATCTGCCTCTGGAAGTTGGAGACTGCCCCTGGGATAATGGAATGTCAAGGATCCCTGGAGCCCATTGATTACCAAATTTACCTGTCCTTATCAAGGACTGCAAGCAAGGAGCTGCTAATTAATGCCTCCTGAACCCTTGCTGGCTGAATTACTTTGGCCCTCCCTCCTGCCCCATCTGCTTCTCACTTTTTACATCTCACCTGCAAAATCTGGCCTAGTCACTAGGCAGGAAGGATACATGAGAGGGTAGAGAACTGGAGAACAAAAGAGACCTTAACCTACAAAAGATGTAGGGTGCCCTCACTTCTTGTGACTTTACAACATCAGCCATGTCCCCCTTTTCCCTCCCTGGAGAAGTCTGTATTATTACCTTTAAATAAAACCTGCTTAATATGCTTGCCTTGGTGTGCTTCTCTAGTGTTCAATCTTCAACATTAAAGGGAGCAGAACTGGTCAGTGGTAAACGGCGGTATAACTTACAAGATTGGTTAAGTCAAGGGTCTGTTCTTTGTCAAGCAGTGAATAGTTAACAAAGTTCAACATACATCCAGGAAAGTTTACCTAATAGTCATGAGAATGTTGGGTCAGAAGTAATGACTTGTTTTCCAAAGGCTAAAGTGAAGAAAACCCCATCTCATGGCCTCCCAGTACCTACCTGCATTTTTTTTTTTCTCCTTTTGGGAGAAAGAAGTTGTCCAGTAGTAGCTTGAAGAATTCTATGATAATCTCAAAAAGTAAAATGTAAAGCTATTCCCTTAACCTGTGTACCTCCAAGGTTCTGCCACATTTCCTTCAAGTTCCAAAGAGGAAATCTATCTCCACTTTAATTATAATTCTTCTTGCAAACCACTTGAGTCCTTCTTCTATTCCCCCCCTACAAGAAAACTGAATTCATCCAGAGTACCAAGGACTAATCTTACGTCCTCATCCTAAACATACTATATCTCAAAGGCCTTTGGTACCTTTAATAATCCCATTCTTTTTGAAACTCCGTCTCCTACTTCTTCTCTCCCTCCCTCCCTTCCTTTAATTTTATATTTTAATTTTGGGTTTGTGACAATACACTCTCCTGTTATTCCTTCAACCACAATGGCCATTCCACTCCTTCTCAGCATATATTACTTCTTACTCTCTGCGTTAATTTTAACAGGCCTCCTTCTCATGCCATTCTGTCTTCCTTGGTTATTTCACCCTTTTTGCTTCAAATAGCATGGATGTAATATGACTGCCAACATTTTTATGTTACCCACCAACAGGCCCTCTGAGACCTTGATTTGTCTGTCTCTTTGATCCAACAAGAGATATCATATGTTGAACAGGTCCTATGCACATCTCCTCAATGTATTACGTTTTGTTTATTTCCACTACAATCCATCAGCATATCTTTCTTTTTTTTCCTGAACATTTTAGTTAGGAAAATTTTCAAATTTCACAGAGAGACTAGTATAATTACCCACATACCTGACCCCCAGATTCAAAGGCAATCAATTTTGCCACAGTTGTTTTATTACCCCTCTTTTGTGCTATAGTATTTTAAAGTTAATTCATGACATCATGCCATTTTGCCCCTAATATTTTGATATGCATCTCTAGAGAAATATATTTTATATAATTACTTGATCATTACATCAGGTAAATTTAAATAGCAGTCAAATATCAAGTAATTAAGTAATAATACAATTGATTTTCTTCAAATTGAAAAAGTTTGAGAGATGCTCTTTTCTTCATTAAAATGGTAATATAAAATTACAATTCAGATGAATATTAATTGAGTACTTACAATATGCAATACATTATGCTGAGTACATGAATTATTCTGTACTTTAATCTTCTCACAAAGTTTATGCAGCCAGTACTGTTTTTATCCCAATTTTACAGCAAGAGAGCTAATATTTTGAAAGGTAGGTGTAATGGATAATCTGAATTTTCAACTTGATTGGATTAAGAGACACCTAAGAGGCTTCTTGATGTATCAATGAGGGTGTTTCCAGGAATGATTGGCATGTGGGACAGCAAACTGAAGTGAAGGACCACCCTAAGCGTGGGCAGCACTGTCCAAAAGGTTAGAGGCTTGAGTGGAACAAAAATGGGAAGAACAGGGAAGCAGCAGCAGATGCAAGCTCAATTCTTCTTGAATGGGTTCTTGATTGCTGCTGTGATTGCCTAAGGACATCAGACTCCAGCTCTTTCACTCTTTCAAAGTTGACTCTGCCCAGTGACTCCCCGAGAATTTTACAGGCCTTTGATCTGGACTAGGGTAGCATTATTGTCCCCTTTTCTTGAGGCTCCAGATTCTTGGACTGTGAAGCTACTAGATTCCTCCAGCTCTCCAGCCTGCAGACAGTCATTGTGGAACTATTCAGCCAGTACAATAAATTCCCTTTTTATAATATATAGGATATATATCTATATCCTGTTGGTTCTGTCCCTCTAGAGAACCCTGAGTAATACAGTAGGGTTAGCAGGTCCTCTTGGTTTGCTTTTCTGAATATATCCTGTATCCATCTCCTTCTTTGCTTGTCTATTACTATTTTAGTATCCAAAAAATCTCATAATTTCTTGCCTTCACTACACTTATTCTAGCCTATTTATGTTTTATGAACATGCCAAGAGAATTTCCTCATCAAGGCTCTTGAAATAGTGGGTATTTTTGCTTAGAAAATCTACCTCCAGAACTTTACATGGATGATTCCCTCTCAACCTTAGGTTTTCTACTACATTATTTACCTTTTCAGGGAGGTTCTCTCTGACTATCCTGTGTAGATTAGTTTGTTCTTAGCCCAGGATCTGGATTATTTTCTTCCTAACACTTATTTGTTTAACTCATTTATTCATTGGTTAGTCAGTCTTTTATCTCTTTCCTAGATAAGGAATTACCAGCCACTACAAGAGTACCAAACACCTATTAAAAGAGGTTTTATTAATATTTATTGATTGCTGAATAAAGAACCACCAGAGATCCATTATTGTTTACTTGCATTTTTTGGTGGGGGGAAGAAGGAGAGGGGGTTGTTACTGAAGAAACTTCCTTCAAATCTGCAGTTAATTTTCAATGCATGTATACTCCATAATAATTCCCTTAGAATTTTGGATGCATCCATTAAAGCTGTTAGGAATTCCTTGCCCTACCTTATTTCCCATTCAAATAAGTGAATTATTTTATTTTTATTTTTTTGTCAGTCTGAAAATAATAATCCAAAAGAGATTCTCCAAAGAATACTGATATTGATGTAGGAATAGCAGAGCATTGCAATGGGAATAATCATGCCTGTTATAGTTTGCACCTTAAGTGTCCTCCAAAGATTCGTGGGTTATAGGATTTGTCCATAGCCCATGGTGGTATTAGAAGGTGGTGGAATTGTTGTGCCCAGCAGCTCGAGACCCCACAAAGACCACCAGAGACCACGATCAATGCAAGCAACAAAGAGTCATTTATTAGCATGTTCGAGCCTGGTCCTCCGCGCACTCGGTAACCGGTGACGCTAAGAGGCCCTGAGCCCTTGTTTAGCAGACTTTTTATAATGAAAGGCAAACGGTTTTACAGTGTTCTTTTTGATTGGCTAACATAAAATTGTATACAATGTTATTTTAAGTTCTGGGTCACCCTGACCTCCGAGAGGAGGGTTATCTTTAAGTTTGCTTTTGTGCCAGCAAAGTTTGCTTTTGGGTCAGTCACCTAGCCTTTACAGATAAGAGACGAAAATTCTTTGCAGCTTTTATGAGGGGTTGAGGGCAGTTTGGGAAGAGCCTCATATTTGTATTTACACAGGTGCGGGCTCTTTCTATCTTTTCAGAATCTTTAAGAGATGGGGCCTATTGGGAGGTCTTCAGTTCACTGAGAATGTGCCCTTGAAGGGGATTTCAGGATCATGGCCCTTTTCTCTTCCTTTCACTTCCAGACCTTGAGAGTAATGGTTCTGCTCTGCTGCACACTTCTGACATTATGTTCTGCCTTGTGACAGGTCCAAAGCAACAGGGGCAATCAATCAAGGACCAAAACTCCCAAAACTATGAGCCAAAAGAAACCTTTTCTCTTTATAAGTTGATTTAATCTCAAGTACTTAATACCAACATTGGAAAGCTGCCTAACACAATACCATAGTAATCTATAGACATATTCAAAAAGATTGGAACAAATGGAAAAAATTAGAGAAAAAATGACAATGATTTTATCAGATATTTTGAAATAGCAATCCCTGGCCTTGATGATTAATAATGAATGAAATCCATCTAAGATTGGACAGACAGTTGCTGGGCAAATGTCCTTGTAGAATTACCTTTTGTATGACGTTGCAGTCCTCTGTGCAAGCTTGTAGTCTGGCAGGGTCTTCTGTAATAGTTATTATTAGGAAACCATGCATAAGAGTGCTTCCTTCATGACCTCTTTGCTTCATTTATCTATTTTTTTTTATAATTGACGTAAGTAACTCCATTTCATTCTTAGAAATTTCACATTTTTTCCACACAATTTAAAATGATATATCTGTAGCAGATGTCATGGTTCCATGAGACAGTATTTCCCAGATGAACTCACAAGGTCACCCTGGGTGACCTTATAGTTGACTAGCATCTTCTTCTTTCTCCCTCTCATTTGTCATGGATAAATGATAATCTCCTTAATGGTTAGGAATAATCTCCCTGTGCCTTGGTTTTCCCATTCTCACAAGGAGCAGTCAGGTTCCGTACACATATGGGGGCTGAGACTGTCCATTTTTGGAATAGAACAAGCATTTGTGAGTTCTCAAAATGTATTTGACAGCATCAATGCTTTCCCTGTAAGTAGCTGTGAGCTGGAGAGCACAGGAGCCTGAGAAATAGCTGCAGTATGCCAGAATTCTCCAAATGTCTTGGCAGGAACAGATCTTGTTTCCTACTGTGTTATAAGTGATATCCCGGGAAACTGCCTTCTCTGAGGGAGGAGTGTAGAAAGCAGCTGATTCGGGAGCCAGGGGTACTACCATGAAGGAAGCCTAACCTTGCTAGGTGATGAATCATCCTGTAGTCAATGCTGTGGAATAGACATCCCTGGACAGGGGCAAGAAGGAAGAAAGGAAGGAAGATTCAGAAGGGTCTTGAGATGCTGATAAAGGTGGACTGAGGCTTAGTCCGCCTAGGAACACCAGGTCCTGACCAAGATCAGAGAGGTAAAAATGCAAGTTACAGCAGCCACAGATATAGGAGGGCAGGCCAGTATGACCAACAGGATCCAAAAAGTAGAGTCCTATTGTTATCAGACACCATTTAGGATATTTCAGGCAGCACCAGAGTGTCACAGACCCCTTCTCACATTACTAGGGACATTAAAATGCCATACAGACCCCTTCCTTATCATAGCTGCTCAATTTCACAATAGCCAGATTGTGGAACCAACCTAGATGGCCCTCGATTGATGAATGGATAAAGAAACTGTATATATATATATATATATATAATGGAATATTACTCAGCCATAAATAATAATAAAATTATGACATTTGCAGGCAAATGGATGAAATTGGACAATATCATGCTAAGGGAGATAAGCCAATCTCAAAAAAACAAAGGACGAGTGATCTCATGATAAGTGGATGATGACACATAATGGGGGGTGGGAGGGGGCAACAATGGAGGAAGGAGGGACTGTATAGAGGGAAAAGAGGGGTGGGGGAAGGAAAAATAACAGAATGAATCAAACACCATTACCCTATGTAAATGTATGATTACACAAATGGTATGCCTCTACTTCATGTACAAACAGAAACAACATGTATCCCATTTGTTTACAATTAAAAAAAAGAAAAAAAAATGCCATACAGACCCCTTCCTTATCTTGTAACAGTAGGAAGGTGGGGTTAAGATCGGAGACTGAAAATTTTCACCAAAACAGATGATTTATTCAAATGAACCATTCATATGACCACACTGGATTGACATCAGATTACACATAAAACCAGTATTTACTTCCCTTTTACCTCCCAGTCCAGAGGGTAGACACCCATAATGAAGACAAGGTCAGTCAGAGAAAAAAACAATGGTCAAATGTGCTCATTGGGTCTCAGAGGCATGAGTGAATTTGTAGTCTCTATATAGCATCTCCACCTGCTGATACCGGTAATGAGAATCAAGACTGAGTTCCATTTCCCCAGATATGAAGATTGAACACCCAAGAAATGTTGAGGAAAGTGTAGAAAGCAAGTTTTATTTAAAGAATAGAACAGAGATAGACTTCTGTGCAGAGGAGGGTCCCAGAGTTGGGTATCTGAGGAAATGGGGGTGTCCTAACCCTTTTATAGATTTTTAGTTTTCCTTTGTTCTCATGACCTCTTTTCCCCCTTCCTATATCAAAAGGTGGACCAAAAGTGGAATGATCCTGGGCAGGAAGGGAGAGTCCCAGGAAGCATTAATAACAACTCCTACAACTCCCTGTAGGGAGGAAAAATTCCCCAAAGGCAGATCACCTCAGCAACAGGTTGAAGGAGGAGGGGGAAGGACTTTGGAGATATGAGCATTTTATTTCCTTTCATTTCCAACCAACCCCCATATTCCCCATTGGGCCCAATTATTTATTACGTACACTGACTGTCTTTTTGTCCCCCAACTTCTCAGTGACCCCACTGTCTAGCATCTTATCAGTCCATGTGAGCAGAAGAATGGGGTGTCTGGTCTCTTCTCCTTTAACCCAGGAAAAATTTAACTTCCATAAACAGACCCAGAAAACAGAACATTGAAAGAGGAGAGGATCATAAGACAGACACACAGAGGAGAGAAATTAATGAGAGTTGTCACTGAGGTGACCAGAGCCTCCTCAGGGCCTCTCATTGCCCTCCCCAAGTAGTATCGATCTCTATCCATTAACAACAGAAATCCATTTCCCAGGTTCTGATCCCTAAAACCTGGGGTAAAAGTACAGTTATAGCACCATGCACTACTGAAGAAAATCACAGAACTACGTGTTAGAACGACTGTATGTTAAAAGTCATCCTCATCTTCTGGACAGCAGGAATTTTGTGACTCTGGACCCTCAGATTGTTTCTGTTTTTAAATTTTTTATTGTAAACAAATGGGATACATATTGTTTCTCTGTTTGTACATGGAGTAAAGGCATACCATTTGTGTAATCATAAATTTACATAGAGTAATGTTGTTTGATTCATTCTGTTATTTTTTCCCTTCCCCCCAACCCTCCCACCCCTCTTTTCCCTCTATACAGTCCTTCCTTCCTCCATTCTTGCCCCCCTCCCTAACCCTAACTGTAACCCTAACACTAACCCCTCCCTCCCCCCATTATGTGTCATCATCCACTTATCAGTGAGATCATTCGTCCTTTGGATTTTTGAGATTGGCTTATCTCACTTAGCATGATATTCTCCAATTTCATCCATTTGCCTGCAAATGCCATAATTTTATCATTCTTTATGGCTGAGTAATATTCCATTGTATATATATATATACCACAGTTTCTTTATCCATTCATCAATTGAAGGACATCTAGCTTGGTTCCACAATCTGGCTATTGTGAAATGAGCAGCTATGAACATTGATGTGGCTGTATCTCTGTAGTATGCTGATTTTAAGTCCTTTGGGTATAGGCCAAGGAGTGGGATAGCTGGGTCAAATGGTGGTTCCATTCCAAGCTTTCTAAGGAATCTCCACACTGCTTTCCAGAGTGGCTGCACTAATTTGCAGCCCCACCAGCAATGTATGAGCGTACCTTTCTCCCCACATCCTCTCCAACACCTATTGTTGCTTGTATTCTTGATAATCGCCATTCTAATTGGGGTGAGATGGAATCTTAGGGTGGTTTTCATTTGCATTTCTCTTATTACTAGAGATGTTGAACATTTTTCCATATGTTTGTTGATTGCTTGTAGATCTTCTTCTGTGAAGTGTCTGTTCACTTCCTTAGCCCATTTGTCGATTGGGTTATTTGCATTCTTCGTGTAGAGTTTATTGAGTTCCTTATAGATTCTGGAGATTAGTGTTCTATCTGAAGTATGATTGACAAAGATTTTCTCCCACTCTGTAGGCTCTCTCTTCGCATTGCTGATAGTTTCCTTTGCTGAGAGAAAGCTGATTAGTTTGAATCTATCCCAGTTATTGATTCTTGCTTTTATTTCTTGTGCTATGGGAGTCCTGTTGAGGAACTCTGGTCCTAAGCTGACATGTTAAAGATCTGGACCTACTTTTTCTTCTATAAGATGCAGGGTCTCTGGTCTGATTCCGAGGTCCTTGATCCATTTTGAGTTTACTTTCATGCACGGTGAGAGATGGGTTTAGTTTCATTCTGTTGCACATGGATTTCCAATTCTCCCAGCACCATTTGTTGAAGAGGCTATCTTTTCTCCATTGCATATTTTTGGCCCCTTTGTCTACTATGAGAAAATTGTATTTATTTGGATTTGTGTCCGTGTCCTCTATTCTGTACCATTGATCTTCCTGTCTATTTTGGTACCAATACCATGCCATTATTGTTATTATTGCTTTGTAGTATAGTTGAAGCTCTGGTATTGCGATAAACCCTGCTTCGCTCTTTCTGCTAAGGATTGCTTTAGCTATTCTGGGTTTCTTATTCTTCCAGATGAATTTCATAATTGTTTGCTCTATTTTTGTGAGGTACGTCATTGGGATTTTAATTGGAATTGCATTGAATCTGTATAGAACTTTTGGTAGTATGGCCATTTTGACAATATTAATTCTGCCTATCCAAGAACATGGGAGATCTTTCCATCTTCTAAGGTTTTCTTTAATTTCTTTCTTTAGTGTTCTGTAGTTCTCATTGTAGAGGTCTTTCACCTCTTCTGTGAGGTTGATTCCCAAGTATTTTATTTTTTTCGAGGCTATTGTGAATGGGGTAGTTTTCCTAACTTCTCTTTCTGAAGATTCATCACTTATGTATAAAAATGCATTGGATTTATGAGCATTGATCTTGTAACCTGCTACTTTACTGAATTCACTTATGAGTTCTAAAGTTATCTAGTGGAATTTCCTGGTTCCTCTAAGTATATAATCATATCATCAGCAAATAGGGATAGTTTGAGTTCTTCTTTTCCTATTTGTATCCCTTTAATTTCTTTGGTCCGTCTAATTGCTCTGGCTAGAGTTTCAAGGATGATATTGAATAGAAGTGGTGAAAGAGGGCATGCCTGCCTTGTTCCAGTTTTGAGGGAGAATGCTTTCAGTTTTTCACCATTTAGAATGATATTAGCCATGGGCTTAGCATAGATGGCCTTTACAATGTTAAGGAATGTTCCCATTATCCCTATTTTTCCTAGTGTTTTGAGCATGAAGGGGTGCTGTATTTTATCGAATGCTTTTTCTGCATCTATTGAAATAATCATGTGATTCTTGACTTTAATCTATTGATATGGTGAATGACATTTATTGATTTCCTGATGTTGAACCAACCTTGCACCCTGGGATGAAACCCACTTGATCATGGTGCACTATCTTTTTAATATGTTTTTGTATGCGATATGCTAAAATTTAGTTGAGAATTTTTGTGTTGATGTTCATTAAGGATATTGGTCTGAAATTTTCTTTCCTCGATGTGTCTCTGTCTGGATTAGGTATCAGGGTAATATTGGCTTCATAGAATGAGTGTGGGAGGGTTCCCTCCTCTTCTATTTCATGGAGTACTTTGAGAATTATTGGAATGAGCTCTTCTTTAAAGGTTTTGTAGAACTCGGCTGAGAACTCATCTGGTCCTGGACTTTTCTTTGTTGGTAGGCTTTTGATGACTTTTATTTCATTACTTGAAATTGGTCTATTTAAATTGTGTATGTCCTCCTTGTTCAGGTTAGACAATTCATATATCCCTAGAAACCTGTTGATGTCTTCGAAATTTTCTATTTTCTTGGAGTATAGATTTTCAAAATAGCTTCTATTATGTTTTGTATTTCAATCGTGTCTTTTGTGTTATTTCCTTGTTCATTCCGAATTTTAGTGATTTGGGTTTTCTCTTGTCTTCTCTTTGTTAGTGTGGCTAAAGGTTTATCAATTTTGTTTATTTTTTCGAAGAACCAACTATTTTGTCAATTTTTTTGTATTCTTTCTTTTGTTTCAATTTTGTTGATTTCAGCTCTGAGTTTACCTATTTCCTGTCTTCTACTACTTTTGCTGTTGGTCTGTTCTTCTTTTTCTAGGGTTTTGAGCTGTAGTGTTTAGGTCTTTTATTTGTTGCGTTTTACTTCTTTTATTGAATGCTCTCCATGCAATAAATCTTCCTCTAAATACTGCTTTCATAGTGTCCCAGAGATGTTGATATGATGTTTCTTTGTTCTCATTTACCTCTAAGAATTTTTTAATTTCCTTTCTAATATCTTCTGTTATCCATTCATCATATAATAGCATATTGTTTAATCTCCAAGTGTTGGAGTAGTTTCTGTTTTTTACTCTTTCATTTATTTCTAATTACAATCCATTATGATCTGATAGAATACAAGGTAGTGTCTCTATCTTCTTGTATTTGCTAACATTAGCTTTGTGGCATAATATATGGTCTATTGCAGAGAAGGATCCATGTGCTGCTGAGAAGAAAGTGTATTCGCTCTTGGTTGGATGGTATATTCTATAAATGTCTGTTAAGTCTAAATTATTGATTGTGTTATTGATATCTATGGTTTCTTTGTTCAGTTCTTGTTTGGAAGATCTATCCAGTGGTGAGAGAGGTGTGTTAAAATCACCTAGTATTATTGTGTTGTGGTCTATTTGGTTTATGAGATTGAGAAGGATTTGTTTGACATACATGGATGAGCCAATGTTTGGGGCATAGATATTTATGATTGTTAAGTCTTGCTGATGTATGCTTCCCTTAAGCAGTATGAATTGACCTTCTTTATCCCTTCTGACTAACTTTGGCTTGAAGTCCACATTATCGGAAATGAGGATGGATACTCCAGCTTTTTTGCTGAGTCCATGTGCATGGTATGTTTTTCCCCATCCTTTCACCTTTAGTCTATGGGTATCTTTTTCTATGAGGTGAGTCTCTTGCAGGCAACATATCGCTGGATCTTTCTTTTTAATGCAATCTGCCAGTGTATGTCTTTTGATTGATGAGTTCAGGCCATTAACATTCAGGGTTATTACTGAGATATGATTTGTATTCACGGTCATTTGGTTCTTTTTTAAATTTTATTTATTTATTTATTTTTGACAGGACTTGGTTCCTCCTTTATTTAACAATTCCTTTAGAATGATTCCTCCCTTTGCTGATTTGCTTCTTAGTTTTTCATCTCTTCCTCATGGAATATTTTGCTGAGAATGTTCTGTAATGCTGGCTTTCTTTTTGTAAATTCTTTTAGCTTTTGTTTATCATGGAAGGATTTTATTTCATTGTCAAAGTTGAAGGTAGTTTTGCTGGGTATAAGATTCTTGGTTGGCATCCATTTTCTTTCAGTGCTTGGTAAATGTTGTTCCAGGCCCTTCTAGCTTTTAGGATGTGGATTGAAAAATCTGCTGATAGTCTTATTGGTTTCCCCCTGAATGTAATTTGGTTCTTTCCTCTCATGGCCTTTAAAATTCTGTCTTTATTTTGTATGTTAGGTATTTTCATTATAATGTGCCTTGGTGTGGGTCTGTTGTAATTTTGTGTATTTGGAGTCCTATAAGCGTCTTGAACTTGAGTTTCCATTTCATTCTTCAGATTTGGGAAATTTTCTGATAGTATTTCATTGAATAGGTTGTTCATTCCTTTGGTTTGTTTCTCTAAGCCTTCCTCAATCCCAATAATTCTTAAATTTGGCCTTTTCATGATATCCCATAGTTCTTGTAAATTCTGTTCATGATTTCTTACCATCTTCTCTGTTTGGTCAACTTTGTTTTCAAGGTTAAATATTTGTCTTCAATATCTGAGGTTCTGTCTTCCAGTTGTTCTATCCTATTGGTTGTGCTTTCTATGGAGTTCTTAATTTGGTTTATTGTTTCCTTCATTTCAAGGATTTCTGTTTGTTTTTTTAAATGTCTCTAACTCTTTATTGAAATGATGTTTTGCTTCCTGTATTTGCTCTTTTAACTGTCGATTGGTGCGATCATTCAATGCCTGCATTTGCTCTTTCATCTCATCATTCAGTGCCTTCATTTGCTCTTTTTTCTCATCGTTTGCTTCCCTGATTATTTTAATTATGTACATTCTGAACTCCCTTTCTGTCATTTCTTCTGCCATGTTGTCATTGGATTTTATTGATGTAACATCTAGATTTGTTTGGGGCATTTTCTTCCCTTGTTTTCTCATAGTGTTCAGGTATCAGTGGACCACTGAGATATTGCAGATTTCCTCTATTGACTTACAATGTCCCTGAAGATTTTTAATATATCCCCTCTTAGCCTTCAGTAGCCTAAAGTCTTGGAGGAAGTTGATAGTGCAGTGCTCCCCAAGGAAGCTGCCTCTCTATGGGTGGTGGCCTTTAGGTGGGGTATATTCCCTGCTAGTGGGCAGAGGTGCCTCCACTTGTTGAGCAATGGTCATCCAAAGGGGAACTAGGCTGCAGGCTGAGGCAAGGTCTGTTTGGGCCTGTGTCTCTGGTTTTACTGTCCTTGTGGGAAAACCTCACCTAGTAGGAAAGACTCACCTGGTGGGGAGATCTCACTGGTCAGTTTCTGTCCTAGATGTTCCCCTCAATCCACAACTACCGCCTGGGCTGGGCTGCCTTCCTCTGCAACGTTCCCAGGGGCCGGACCTACCTCCTGGGTCTGGGAGCCTCCCCCTTCACAGACGAGTCTCCTTAGGCTGCCTCTCCTGAGAGAATCTGCCTGCAGTCCTGGAAACTTTGCTCCCCCCCTCAGCTTGTCTCTGTGCAGCTCTTCCACCAAGAAGCCGCCTAGGTCCTGTGACCCTGCTCTGCACCTGATCGCCTGGCTATGCGGCTCTCCTCTGAGCAGCCACCTGGAGCCCCGTAAAGTTGCTCTGAGTCCAAGTGACCCACTGTGCACCTCCTCCTCCTCCAGGCAGCTGTCCGGAGTTCCGGTGAGGTTGCCACGAGTCCAAGCAACTCACTGGGTACTTCCTCCTCCCGACAGCCGCCTGTAGCCCTGGTCAGTCAGTCTGAATCCAAGCGACCCGCCGCGCTCCTCCTCCTGCTCCTCCTTCTCCTCCTTCTCCTCCTCCTCCTCCAGGCAGCCACCTGGAGCTCTGGTGCAGTTGCTCCGAGTCCAAGTGACCCACTGTGCTCCTCTTCCTCCTCCCGGCAGCCCCTGGTGTTCAGGAGAGGTCGCTCTGAGTCCAAACAGCTCACTGTGCAGCTCCTCCTCTGGGCAGCCACCCGGAGCCCCAGCGGGTTGCTCTGAGTCGAAGCGTCATGCTGAGCTTCCTCCGGTACGATGCTCCCAGTTGTCCGAGTTCACTGCTCCAGCAGGGGGAGGGGTGTCTCATTGGGCAACTCTACTTCACAAAGTTCCCTGTGTTCCGGGACTACTGCCCCATCCGGGATGCCTCCCCAATGGGAGAGACTCACCCGGTGGCTTTGAGTTGGTCCCATGTCTCTCAATATCTCCCCTTCTTGAATCCTGAGTCCTGGAGCAACATGAAATGCAGCCACCCTCTAGTCCACCATCTTGAAATGCCCCCTCAGATTGTTTCTGAGAGGATCCCAACATTTCACCTGTCTCCTCTATTATACATCAGTGACTCACCTCTTAGCCAAAGGACATTTCCATTCTCAACTGAGATGCAGGCAGGCGGGAGAGAGAGAAGGGCCTCCATGCTGGATTGGGACATACATTCTTTTATTTATTTTTAATATATTTCCTCTAATTAGTTACACTTGACAGTGGAATGCATTTTGATACATTTGTACACAAATGGAGCACAACTTCTTCCTCTGGCTGTACATGGTGCAAAGTCATCATGGGAGATCTTTCCATTTTCTAAGTTCTTCTTCAATTTCTTTCTTTAGCGTTGTGTAGTTTTCATTGTAGAGGTCTTTCACCTCTTTTGTTAGATTGATTCCTAAGTATTTTATTTTTTTTGAGGCTATTGTGAATGGGGTAGTTTTCCTAATTTCTCTTGCAGTTTATTCATCACTGATTTATAGAAATGCATTTGATTAATGGATATTGATTTTATATCCTACTACTTTACTGAATTTATTTATTAGTTCTAGAAGTTTTCTGATGGAATTTTTTGGGTCTTCTAAATACAGAATCATGTTATTGACAAATAGTGATAGTTTGAGTTCTTCTTTTCCTATTTGTATCCCTTTAAATTCTTCATCTGTCTGCCAGCTCTGGCTAGAGTTTCAAGGAATATTTTGAATTGAAGTGGTGAAAGAGGGCATCTCTGTCTTGTTCCAGTTTTTAGGGGTAATGGCTTTAATTTTTCTCCATTTAGAATGATGTTGGCCTTGGGTTTAGCATAGATAGCTTTTACAATGTTGAGGTTTGTTCCTCCTATCCCTAGTATGTCTAGTATTTTGATTGAGACATTGTGCTGTATTTTGTAAAATGCTTTTCCTGCATCTATTGAGATGATCATATGATTCTTGTCTTTCAGTCTATTGATGTGATGTATTATGTTTATTGATTTCTGTATGTTGATCCAACCTGGCTTCCTTGGGATGATCTCCAATTGACTGTGGTGCATTATCTTTTTAATATGTTTTTGTATGTGATTTGCCAGAATTTTATTGAGAATTTTTGTATCTATGTTTATCAGGAATATTGGTCTGAAGTTTTCTTTCCTTGATGTGTTTTGGTCTCAGGGTGATACTAGCCTCATAGAATGAGTTTGGAAGGGTTCCCTCCTCTTCTATTTCATGGAAAATTTTGAGGAGTATTGGTGTTATTTCTTCTTTGAAGGTCTTGTAGAACTCAGTTGAGAATCTATCTGGTTCTGGGCTTTCTTGAAATTGAGAAGGGTTTGTTCGATGTAGGTATATGCTCCATTGTGTTGGGCATACGTATATACTATTGTTATGTGTTGTTGATGTATGATTACTTTAGGCCATATGAAATGTCCTTCTTTATCCCTTCTGACTAACTTTGGCTTGAAGTCCACTTTGTCTGATATAAGGATGAAAATCCCTGCTTGTTTACACAGTCCATGTGAGTGTTATATTTTTTCCCAAACTTTCACCTTCAGTCTGTGAATGTCTTCTCCTATAAGGTGAGTGTCTTGAAGACAGTATATTGTCAGATCTTTTTTGAAAATCCAATCTGCCAGTCTATGTCTTTTGATGAGTTTAAGCCATTAACATTCAGGGTTATTATTGAGATATGATTGGTATTCCCAGTATTTATGGCTTACTTTTGGTTTTTGACTTGACTTAGTTTCTCCTTTGTCTTTTCTTTTAGTGTAATTCTTCCCTTTGCTGATTTTCATTGTTTTTTTTCCCCCCATTTCCTCTTCATGGTATATTTTGCTGAGTACATTCTGTAGTTCAGGCTTTTTAGTTGTGAATTCTTTTAACTTTTTTTTATCATGGAAGGTTGTTATTTCATATTCAAATCTGAAGCTTAGTTTTGCTTGATATGAAATTCTTGGTTGGCATCTATTTTCTTTCAGAACTTGATATATGTTATTCCAGGATCTCCTGGCATTGAGGGTGTGGGTTGAGAAATTAACTAAGATCTGAATTGATTTCCCCCATATGTAATTTGATTTTTTCCTCTTGCTGCCTTTAAAATTCTATCCTTATTCTGTATGTTAGTCATTCTCATTACAATGTTCCTTGGTGTGGGTCTTCTGTAATTTTGTACACTTGGAGTCCTGTAAGACTCTTGTAGTTGATTTTATATCTCATTCTTTAGATTTGGGAAATTTTCTGATATTATGTCATTGAAAAGATTGTGTATTCCTTTGTTTCATATCTCCACTCCTTTGTCTAGTCCAATAAATCTTATATTTGGTCTTTTCATGTTACTCCATATTTCTTGGAAGTTCTGTTCATGGTTTCTTACCATCTTCTCTGTATAGTTCACTTTATTTTCAAGAGTATATATTTTGTCTTCTTTGTCTGATGTACTATCTTTCAAGTGGTCTAGTCTGTTGGTGATACTTTACTTTGAATTTTTAATTTGGTTTACTGTTTCCTTCATTTCAAGGAATTCTGCTTGATTCCTTTTTTATTTTTAAATTTGTACTAATTAGTTATACATGATAGTAGAATGCATTTTTGGCACATTTTACACAAATAGAGCATGACTTCTCCTTTCTCTGGCTGAACATGGTGCAGAATCACACCAGTAGTGTAATCATACATGTATATGGTAAAATGTCCATCTCATTCTGCCATCCTTCCCATCCCTACACCCCTGCCTCTCCACTCACTCCCCTTTGCACAATCCAAAGTTTGTTTGATTCCTTTTTATAATCTCTGCCTCTTTATTAAAGAGATCTTTCACTTCCTCTATTTTCTCTCTGATACCATCCTTGATTTCCAAGATCAGTCTAACTATGTGCCTTCTAAACTCCTTCTCTGACATTTCTTCTACTATGTTGTCTATGGATTCTATTGTTGGAACATCTTGGTTTGTTTGAGGCACTTTGTTCCCTTGTTTTTTCATGTTGTTTATGTGTCTTCCCATCTAGTGGTATGGATCTGAGGCAGTACATTTTCTACCCTGTACTCTTATAGTGTCTTATAGTGTCCCTGAAGGTTTCCTCACATTTAAGGGGGAGGTCAATATTAATGGCACCCAATGCACACAAAATATAGCATTAAACCAAATAGCTCTTATTAAGACATCTACAATTTGTCACAATAAACAGAAATGATGTATTCAATTATTGTCTACAATACAAACAGTAAGTTTGTTTAAAGGATTTACTGTTTCAAATAATGGATGAAGAAGAGGGAGAAGGAGACAGGATAGTGGTAAAAATTTGTAGTAAGAGTGAAAGAGGAATTAATAGAAGTTTGCTGTTAGCATAAGATAAGTGAGAAAGAGAATCCAAAGAGATAAGTGAGAGAAACAATGAGTTTTTTTAATGTAAAAATATAAGAATATACAACAAAAATGTAATATGTGATTCAGACATCCCATTCCTCAATAAATTGATGCATAAAAATATTTGGATTCAAAGAGAGAGGGCAAAAAAAAATCTTAAAAAGTTGAACAATTGTTTCTGTTGTCTTTTAAAAATTTCCTCAGCTTCCCCTGTCTGTCGATAGGTGGAGTTGTCTGAAGTTTGATGTTAGCTTCAGTCCAGTGGGTGCCAGACCTGTTTGCTGGGTAAGCCTATAGCAAGATGCCTTCACATTCTCTTCCGGTCTTCCCATCAGTTGTAGCCAGCCCCTTCTGTCACCGTGCACTTCAGGACTCACTGAGCTGGAGAGAGCCCAGTTTTCTCCAGGTTTTCCAACTTGTGCTCCTCCCGGGGAACTAATCCTGGTCTCTGGCTTTCCACAGGATTGTCAGGTCCAGACTGGCCCATGCAGACCCAGCTGCAATCTGGCGGATCTAGATTCCCTAGGCTTTCCCTAGAGCCTAGAGCCTAGATTCCCTAGGCTCTGTCTTGCTGCAGTCCCAAGATCTTAATGCCTTTTGAACTTGCAGAGAGACTACCAGGGATGTGCTCACACAAAGGAGCAACCCTGCAAAGGGGCAGCCAGATGGCAGCCACTGGTACACCCAGCGGGAAGACCTCAGGTGCTACCACACCTGCAGTTCCCCCGACAATAGATCTTCAGGTCCTGGCCCATGTCTCAAGAAGGTTGTGTGTAACCAAACCTGTGGGCACCCCGAAAATGAATTTCCAGGCAGCAATAGGCAGCAGGAGATCTGTGGGTAGACTATAGGTGGTCTGTGGGTAAGCAGTGGGCAATTGGTGGGTGGATGTTGGGCAGCAGACGATGGGTTAGTGAAAGGTGTGGGACATGCATTCTGTTGTCTGGGTCACATTCTTCTGCTCATCAGCACTGGGTCACTCAAATCAGGCAACTACTCAGCTGAAAAGTCCAGAACAGATTAAAATATATGGCTTGCCATCTCCTCTTCCAGTGAGCAAAGGTTGAGACAAAGATCCAAAGTACATTACCAGGGAAACTGAAACTCCTTCCACCTGACTTGAGAAAAATAAACAAAGGAGTGGAAAATGAGACACAAAACACATTGTGGGAGGCATTCCACAGACATCAAACTAAATGTTTGTCACAAGAGTCCTTGCAAATGCGCAGTTGAGTGTACATATGTGTGTGTACTCAGGATCACTCTTTGCAGCCTAGAAGAGCACTGTGACATGATGTAAAAGTGGGGTCTGATAGCAATGAGGAAAGAATGCAAGCAGATGCCAAATCACAAAAAGCACAAGGCATATTTTATCAATGACACATTAATGACACCCTCCTCACTGGAATTGAAAGGATGTTTTTTCACACACCATCACAACTGTGAATGGTGTGTGAAAACACATCACTGGGAGGGGATAGGCAACTGTCCTTCTATAAGATACAAGGCTCCTCTTGGTGTATTAAATTTTGCTTGATCTAGCGAAAGACAAGCTTCTAGAGATCCAACTTCCCATGTTGCTAAGGGAAGCCCAACATTTGGTAGGAACGTTTGGATTCTGGTGCCAAACATGTTCCTCACTTCCAATATCTGATGTCCCTATTTACTGAGTCACCTTGATGGATATTTAATCTTTCTTTACTTTCCAGGGTGACCCACAGAACAGGCAATAAACTTCAGGAGGTTGTTACTTCTATTCTATCACTAGCACATTGAAGGCAGAACTTACAGAGGTTTTCTACCATTCCAAAATTTGCTTCTTAGAGCCTCTGGATCAAATAGGCAAACACTTACACATAGGTTTTTGCTGTAAATTGTTACTAGACTCAGTTCAAATGTATTCACCATTAGATAGGTATCACTTTGCAGCATAATGATTACTTATGGATGATGAATGAGTTACCCTACAGATCCAAATTCCTGTTATGCCCTGCATACTGGAGAAAACTCCCAATGTGATTGAATCAGCATCTTGGCTAGTGGTGCATCCTTGTAATTCCAGTGACTTTGGAGGCTGGATAGGAGTTTTGCAAGTTTGAGACCAGCCTCAGCAATTGAGTGAGACCGTCAACAACTTAGCAAAACCCTGTCTAAAAATAAAAATAAATAAATAAATAAAAAGGACTTGGTAAGTAACTCAGTAGTATAGTGCCTCTGGGTTCAATCACCAGTCCAAAAAAAAAAAAAAAAAAACAACAAAAACCAAAAAACCCAAAACAAAAACAAAAACGAAACAGCGCATAGAACTTCTTAATTAAATAAAATGGTATCAGATCAAGACAAATCCAATTCTATTGAAGTGCATTGAAGTGTCAGAACTCCACAAGGAAATAACCATACATCCTGCTAGCAAAGCTAACTCAGAAACTCTAGAAATGCCTCCACCTCTTTCACAAATGGGGATAAGAGGGAGGATGATCAGCATTCTCAAGGAAAAAAAAAAACATTTTTTTTTTAACGTAGAGCAAACACAGAGGATATGGGGGTCATAAAATGAACAGCTGCAGCCTATCACCCTGTGTTAGTTAGCTTTTTGTCACTGGAACAAAACACCTGAGGAGAACAACTTAGAGGAAGAAAGATTTATTTGGTTTATGACTTCTTAGAAGATCCTAGGCTTGACTTAGATACTCTACACTTGACAATTCTCATCAGTGTCTCAATTCTTCTGCAAGGGAAAGCCATTTGCAGATAGAGGAAATTGAGGAAAATTTCTCCATTTTTACCTTCAGTGAAGAAGATGGGGAAGTTAAGGCAGCCTTTTCATTCAATTCTGTGAATGATGTAGTCATGGGTATCATGCTCATGTCCTCCATCTCCTGAGGGTGCCTCATCCAAATGGATACAGCCAATTCCTCCTTCTGTGCCTCAGTGGAAAAATTCCACCCAGTTCCAGGTCACTGAGGGAGACTCCCTGTGGAAGACTCCAGAGTACTACTGTTGGTCTTTAGCTCTCCCTTGGCAGATGTTTAAGTATTTAGCTGCAAAGTGTTTCCCCTGACACCCACAATTCTAACTATTTCAATTGGAATGCAATGTGGCCACAATTTTTCTGTCAGTTCTCCATTTGCAATACTTCTAGAGAACTAGGCACACTGTGCTAGCATATTTGACAGCAATGCCCAACAGATCTAAAAGGGGTAAAACAAAGACCCTTGGCTTGGCATAAGCACTAAACAACCAACAGCACTCACAGCAACAGCAGCAGTATCTCACACGTTATATAGAAATGGGGTGGTGGTAGAAGAGAAAATAATCCAAAGTATCAAAAAGGAGGGACATATGTGGGCAGGAAAAATGGAGCACATACCCTTAAATAAAGGCCTGAGTACAGTTAAAATAAAACAATAAAATAAGCCAGGCACAGTGGCACATGCCTGTAGTCCCAGCTATTTGGGAAGCTCAGGTAGGAGGATCATAAGTTTGAGGTCACCCTGGCAACTTAGCAAGACCCTGTTTCAAAATAAAAATAAAAAGTGCTGGGGATGTAGCTCAGTGGTTAAGTACCCTTGGGTTCACTACCCACTACTGAAAATAAAATAAAATAAAAATTAATTAGGTCGGGTGCTCGGTGGGTTTAGCTGTGACTGGATTGTTTTCCTCCGGGGTTTCTTACTTGGGATCAATCCGGCGCCATCGCGTGTTTTGTGAGACCAATTCTGAGAATGCGAAGCAGTGAAAAAGGGCCAAAATTGAGGCGAATCTGAGGCATGCTGATGGGACTTAGGTTCTCTGATTCGGAGAGAATGTAGGAGCTGTTGTCTGGTTGGCTTTAAAAATGTGATTCCAGAGGAGCTTGAGTGAAGAGTCTGAAGTGAGCATGCTCCGACTCTTCATTCAAAGAACCCCTTTCTGCACGATACTTTGCTACTTAGAGGGAATCAAGGAAATGAGATTCCAGCCAGAAAGATTGGGGACAAGGAATCAACTCTTGAAGAAATGGGAAAAGACATGTGGATCTTGGAAGATAATTCTAAATATGCAGAGAAGAACAGGGTCTTGCAAAGTTGCTGAGACTGGCTCTAAACTTGGAATCCTCCTGCTTCAGTTTCCCAAGGACTAAAATTGAAGGTTTTTCTTAGAACATCATTTGTCATATTCATTTGATCAAGAATTTGAAGATTTATATGTAATAAGAACTTCACTATTTGAAGACTTCGACATTACTGAAATGAAAGGGGGAGTCACAATTCTCAAAGGAATATTTATGGACCATCTATAAATCCTAATATAAAGTGTTGTTCTTTAAATTAAAAAAATTAATTAAGTTGAAATGAAACAAAACAAAATTAAGTATAGCACCGTAACTATATTTCATGGAAAAGGGGGAAACTCCCTATTTGCTAATAAGATGCCATGTCTGAAACTTTAATAAATTATTATCAGTCTATAAAGGCAGCTGATTCTGGATAATAGAATATACAGTAATACTAGATCATTAATTCCTTGTGAGCTATAATGCAGTTTATTTGTTATTGAGCAAAATACTGCTATATCATGTGCACCAATCCATAAGGTCATAGACGATGGTGTGTCTTGTGAGTATGGTGGACAGTGAAAAGAAAACCTGTGCAGAATAAGTGTTTGTACCAGCCAGGACATATTCCAAACCTATGGACTCCTAATGTAAGGAGTCCAATATAACAGCTGATTCTGCAGCAATATTGAAACTAGAACCTCTTAGCACATCCATATTGATAACATTCTCCTGATTCAAAATTATATTTTTTCCCTTCTTGGTCATGCTCCCTCGGAATCCTTTCCCAAATATGTTTCCTTAACAATGAAGACACACATTAGCAAATAAATCTAGTTTCTAAAAAATATAACACTCTGGGCTGGGGAGATAGCTCAGTTGGTAGAGTGCTTGCCTTGCAAGCACAAAGCCCTGGGTTCGATCCCCAGCACTGCAAAAAAAAAAAAAATATATATATATATATATATATATATATATGTATATATAACACTCTACAGGATATAACTTTAAAACCACACTTATCTTGAGTAGGATTCACTATAGTTAGAGTTTTGGAGACAATAAGAAATGTTGAAGCATGAGGAGAATTGATTTTCCTTGTAAGGTGATGCATGAACATCATTTTATTTTTTTGCTTAAACAATGAACATTTATTTCTTACAGTTCTGCAGGCTGAGAAATTCAAGATGGGTGGGTCCACAGATTGAGTTCTTAGCAAGGGCCAAATCTCAAGCCCACATCCTGGCTTGCTGGTAGTTTCTGTCTTTCTGTATGCTGACATGGTGGAGAAAGGAAGCTATGGTGTTTCTTCCTCTTCTTATAAAGGTACTAATCCCATCATTAATGCTCTATCCTGATGACCTCATATCAACCTAATCAGAATTGCCTTCCTGAACATCTTTAACCAAGGCAGAAATAGTCTTATAAAAATAGGAAAAAGGCATGGTTCACACTACCAAAGAAGGTTCAAATGGATATGGGGCTGGAAAGAATTCAAATCTTCTAAAGCCTCCCTAATATACCTCTGATAATTTAAATGAGAAATCGACTCCCAAACTTGATACTGTGGATCAAGTATCCATGTATTAAAGGCTTGAATGCCAACCTGTGGCAGTATTTGGGAGGTGATGGTAACTTTAAGAGTTGAAACCCAGTGGGAGGAAGTTACATTGCTGTGGGGGACATGTCTTTGAAGCACATATTGGGGCACAGGCACTCTTTCTCTGTCTTTGCTTTCCCACTGCTGTGAGGTGAGAACCTTCTGCTGCCACATGGTTCTACCATGATGTACTGCCTTGCTACAGGCCCCAAAGTAACAGGATAACTGACCATGGACTGAAGCCTACAAAAATCATGAGCTAAAATAAATCTTTCATTTTTTTAATTCAATCACCTTTATTAATCTATCAATGTTACATTTTATACATAATATCTAGTCATCTTCTCAAAGGTACTTTAGTACATCATGTTAATAGTAAAAATCCAAGTAAGATGGCTAAACCTCAACCTAGCATTTTAATATCCTCTGGACAAGGGAAGCTAGAAAGCCAATCACTTTACACACATTTAAGTGTAGTGTTCCAAAATAACTAGAAAGCTGCTACATTTTTAAGCAGGGGAGGAAGAAAAACAACTTTCATTTTGGTCTTTCTTTTGTTGTAGTAAATTATAATTTCAATTAACAGAAACAATGATATCATAAAAAGTGCTCTTCCTTTTAAATTTATGAACTTCAATACAAATTAAAATAAAATAGTACTGGAGTCTTTTGGGAGGCAAATAGCTAGCAGCCATATTCATCAGTGCAGCTGGGCCTCCTTATTGATGGCCAGGTCCAGGTTGGGTATAACCCTGACCAAAGGGAGGATTTTTCGTGCATAAGGGTTAGGCCTACTTGGAAGAGGAGTCATGGTACTTCCAGAAGGTGGAGTAAAACCTGGTCTTGGTTGATAAGCCCACGGTTGGCTTGGAGCCATTCCAGGCTGAGAGGCAGGGGCCACAGCATAATTAGTAGGCTGAGAAGTTTGGGTAGTATAAGTTTGTGGAGGATAACTGCTCGCCTGGTACTGCTGTGGTAGTTGAGCAGCAAGTTGCTGAGGCTGACCGAAAAGGTAGGAGCCGGTGCTTAGGAAGTTGGTTGCTGGCCATATGCCTGGAACTGCTGAGGTTGTTGGGGTCCAATATGCTGACTATAGCTAGCTGAATACTGAATACCATATTGCTGGGGTGGCTGAGGTGGAGCCTGAGGTTATTGGGCACCATAGCCAGCTTGTTGCTGGTACTGTTGGTACATCTGACCTGCTTGTGTCTGGGATCCTGTATATGGAGGCTGTTGTGGCTGAACTCCTGGTGGGTGAGCTGCTGAAGAGGAGGCAGCAATGCTGTCAGGCATTCCTGAATAGTCTTCTGCAGGAGCACTGGGTGGCCCTGAAACCTGATCATCTGTTAAGCCAAATGCTGACATTACAATTTTATTAATTTCATCTTGGTTTTTCAAAGGATCAAAACTGACATACTTGCTGCCATAACCTGAGTAGACTTTTCCAGATGAATCAGAAGCAGCAGGCTTTTCTTCCCTACCATTCACAGTATCATTTTCAGGAATATTGGTGGAAGGTCCTGGTTCTCCAGGTGGTTCCAAGCTATCCAATAAGCGATTTACTTTATTTCAAAGTTCTATCAGTTCTCGACAGAGATATTTCACCTGACTGGATTCAAGGGGTCTTGGTTGGCCATTAACAAATAATGTCAGTTTCAGTATCCTATGACACTGAATAGCAAAGGAAAGGTCAGAACTACCAAAAATTGTTATAAGATCTCTATTTTCATCTTCATACTTTATTGTAACTTCATCATTACTTAGAAGCTTTCCTCTGAAAACTCGTTGCATCATTAGCACTAATTCATCATAAGTAATATCTTCATTATGAATGGGAAGACTGTCCTCCCCAAGTTGTGCTTTGATAATTAGTCTCCCACTTAGGTCCAACTGTCCATTCATGGTGGACTCCAGGGTGTTCTTATATAACTCTAGGGAAAGACAGCTTGCAAGGCTGCCGTCTTCACGTGGGTTTCCACTGACCGGGCCAATATGAGGCCACCACTGCAAACCGGCTCTGGGCGTCACAGGGAGGCTGTAGTCACTGCCTGCTCGGTTGCTCTCCGCGGCCGGCGCACATAGCTCAGAGACTGCCATGGGCCCTGGCCAGTAGCAGAGACCCAACAAGCCTAGCGAGAGTTCGGGCCTTGTCAATCTTTCATTTTTTTTAATGTTGATTTGTTTCATATTTTTTGTCACAGCAATGAAAGCTGACTAACACACTTGGTTTAAATAACTTCAGTGGAGTCATAGTTATTCTTCTAAATTTTAGCTCTGAATGATTTGATATGAGACACAATATTATTCTTCTTCCTGATGGAGAAAACTCACAAATGTGTACATATTTAAAAAATCAGAGGTTTTTATTCAAATGGAACTAACAAGACAAGAAATCATGGACAATCAGTCAGAATTACAGATCTTTTAGGGGTAAAAGGTAAATTTCAAAGGTCCCACCAACTATCTTGGAAGTCCAGGTGTATTTCAGTTTCCTTTAAAAAATTTACCAGTGTAAGGACAGAATAAATTTATGAATCAGAATAATTTCTGCTCTCCTGAAGCTATTTTCTTCTTCTCTTAAAATATAATTATTAATACATATTAATTGTACAATGAGATTTGCTATTACAGTTTCATACTTGCATGTGATGTACTTTGATACATGCATACAACAAACTTTGATCTTATTCACCCTATTTACCTCTTTTCTTCCCCTAGCTTCTCCATGCTACCCTTCCCTTTCCCTAATAGTCACCCTTGTATTATTTTTTATATACCACATATGAGAGAAATGATTTGATACTTGTATTTCTGAGTATGGTTTATTTCACTTAATATAATGGTTTCCATTTCCATCCAGATTCCTGAAAGTTACAGGATTTCATTTTTGTGTGTGTGTGTGGCTGAATAGTACTGAATGATATATGGGTAAACCAAGTTTCAAAATGGCTATTGTGACACAAATGGCAACAGCAGAAATTAGGTATGATATTATAGAGAAAAGAAAAATTGACCCAAACTCAATCTCTGGGATGCTAATCAAGGAGCTATAGGTGGAACTTGGCAAGTGACTGTCATGACCTACAGCTGTCGAGTCATCTGAAAAACATGAATTTGGACATCTCTTGGGTAGGGGCTCACAGAAAGACTACATTCATAAGTTAATAAATCCTGTTTCTTTGAGCACTTCTTTACTGTACTACACTAGAAACTGGGTTAGGAGAAGAAGAAAAAAAAAGCGAGTGAAATTTGGTATGTGACTCAGTGCTCATTGATCCTCATTGCACGTCTGTCATTAAGCATGCACTCTGCTGTCTGTCTTCTGTGCCCAAACCTGTGCCAAGTGGGTAGTGTCTTCATTCTTTCTTGCAGAGTGTCAGAAGGTAGGTCCTTAGATCAGCCCTATCAGAAGTCCTAATGTCTGGGAGTGTGAGGAGGGGCCAGTGGGCTTCTGGCAGGTATGGTGAGTGTTTCATGGCCTGTATTTAGAAAGTCCATCTGAGGACTCCATGGCCTTGGTGGTAGGAAGGATCTGGAGGACGTCATCCTTTTTGCAGGTGACACCATTGCTACGGGCATTTGTGATCATGGAGGGGCTGGGAAAAGGGAGTAAGGCGACCTGCAGTGAGGCTGTCATTACAGACATGGCAAGGGTTAGGAATGGTGATGGAGTTATCGGAATCCTGGAGGTGTCTTCTGGGCCCATAGGACAGATTCATGAGTCCTCAGTATGGACCTTGGTTGGGAGCAGGGTGGACAGTGGGGAAAGGAGCTGGAAATCTGGGAACAATGTGGGGTGTGACTGAGTCCTGAAGACATGTAAAGATCTTGTGAGGAATATGCCCATTGCTCTGTACCTCCACTTCTCAACTCTGCTATGGATGGTGCAGCAACAGTCATAAAAGGTATGAAAAGGATATGTGATGTTATGCATCCAAACAAACTTCATTTTAGGGGGTAAATGGGCCTACTTAGTGGGAGTCTGACAAAAGAGTAGTCACTCAAAATTTAATCACAGATTGAAAGATAACCTGAGCAACATAGAGAGGCTGTTAACAATCTAGTGAGACCCTTTCTCAAATAACAAATAAAAAGGGCTGGGGAAGTGACTCAGTGGTTAAGTGCCCTTGGGTTCAATCTCTGGTACCAAGAACAAAAAATAAAAAAGAATAACTTAGAATCATGATTAATTAATGTCTTTAGACCTAATTGGGTTATGTATGCTTATATATTATGTATGCTTATAACAAAACATGTAATAAAACAAGTTTTTATTTATACACACATACTCCAACAGGCTAAGCATCCTGGTGATGAACAACCCTAACAAGAAGAGCCATCACATGAAAGTCAAAATGATACACCTGGCCAGTATACAGGAGATGAAGGAGAGCCTGAGGCTCAAGGTAAAAGGAAAAGAAGGAAAAATGCCAGCATGGGTAAGGTATATGTGTGCAATATGCATTATGACATCAACAGTAACAGGAGGTAAGACAACATTAGAAAAGGAAAAGGACTTCAAAGCTCTTGTGAAAGTTGATTTTTCAACTTTATGTAGTCTCTCACTGTAAAGTATTTTCCATTTTTCTTGAACACTTATTTGTGTGACTGAAAATACCATCTTTTATAGAGCTCTACAAATTCAAGGAAATAATGTTTACTTCACACAACAGAATTGTACAGGATTTATTACTCACTGCATCAAATCTCTAAACACCTTTCAATAGCATGTATAGAGTGCCATGTCAACACACTGCTAATACCTGCAGTTATTACCAGAAGCAAAAATAAATAATATGAATATATGCACAATAAATGCTCGATGTCTTAAGTTTTTGGAGAAATACAAATTAAAACCACAATGAGATTTCACCACCATAAGGTATAAGATGAAGAGGTGAGAGGAGGAAAGGATCAGAGGAGAAAGAGGGGGAAGGAGATAGAAATCCTTCTGTTGAGAAGGGTCTGAAGCATCAAAAAGAACTCCTATACTGCTTTTGGAATATAGCTTATTTCAACCACTGTTGCCAACTGTTGACACTGTTTTGTAGAAACAGTTAAGAGTGCTTAAACCAGCATCTCCTATAATAGCATCATTCCTTAGCATAGACCTATCATATAATTGCCTATATGTTTACCCAAGAGACATGTACAGAAATATTAATTGCATTAATTCATAATGACAAAATTGAAAATGATCCAAATGTTTATCAACTTTAGTACAAATCATAAAACTGTTGAGTACTTGAGCAATAGATTATTAAGAAGAAATAAAAAATACTTTCTTACATTTTTGTTATAATTAGTTATACATGACAATAAAATGCATTTTGACACATCAATGGAGTATAACTTCTCATCATAGATGTCATCTTCTCACTGTATTCTCACATAGAAGAAGGGAAAAACTTATTTACCATACAGGCATGTATTAATGGAGGATGGTACGATCATAAACTAATTACTACTCAAAGTCCCCACTTCCTAATGTCATCATTTTGTGGGTTAGTATATCAACATATGAATTTGGGGAGGGGAACAGAAACATTCAGCTCACTGTATTTTGCCCAGTCTTACATTTTAAAATATCATAGTTTATTTTCACTATAGTCAATTTTATTTTATTGTTTTTGCTATAGTCAATTTTAGTTAGTTTTTTGTTCTGTTTCGTGAAGCTATTTGCTGAAATAAAGTTATCAAGCCATGATTCACATACAGTGTAAAGAAAATAATAACTCTGAAGGTGATAGTCCATGACCTAAATATTGGAATTAATGATTGATTCAATATCCAAAGGTGCCCAGCAGGATTTCTAAAGACCAGAGTCTTTGCCCTGGATGTTCTTGGAGTGTCTTGGCAGAGGCAAACACGCTCGTTTAATCTACATGTTTTTATTACGTGACACTGCGTGCCAGACAATGTTCTGGATATTGAGGATACAGCAGTGCACAAAACAAAGATCCCAGTCCCAGAAAAGCTTCCATTGTCTCAGGGGTGGTAATTGGAGAAGCATAATAATTTATGGCTCATTTGTTGTAGTGAGTTGTCTAATCTCTGTCAATAGCATTTGGGGGCAGGAACAAGCCAATGCCTCCTTCTTACCTCGTATATCTCTTAGTCCTCACTCCACTGAGGCCAAGCAGGGGCATTAAGATTGAAGAGGCATGGTCTGATGAAGCGCCAGAAGGCAGCCATGATGTGCCATGGCAGCACAGCCCTGGGATTGTGAGGTAGACCCATGATGTCAGTGTGTCCTGGGGGATTCATGGTGACTGTCATCTCCTTATCAACACCCCAGCCAACCACCAGCCTCACCACCAAGTTACCCCGTGAGTCTCTTGATTCACTTAAACTCTCTTTTAGAGTGGTAAGTAAAGTTATAATTTTCTTCTATGAAGCACAACGCAGATTTCATTTTAGGATTTTTCACTATTATAAAATATTTTCCCATGGAATCTCTTGATATCCTAGAAAAAAGATTCTTACTGGATACATAACAATCATTTGCCTTGTAAAACAACCAGTGACTCAGTTTTTATTTCACATAGATTTTAATGTGAGATTTGTATTGAGAAATTTCTTTCCTTTCTACTCTCCTAGATGTCCTTTACTCAATATTTCCTTTTAAATTATTACACTTTAAAAACAATGGAAAAATAAGATAATTTAACAAAAAATGCTGGGGAAATGTGTATAAAGTATAATCTTAATATTGTAAGATATGCATCTGCATTATCTACACCCATGCATAATAACAGAGGAAATATTAAAGAGATATATCAACAATTAATAGTGTTTATGTCTGAGCTAGTTCCTTCCTTGTGTCTTTGCAGTTCTAAGATACCCTGAATATTCTGCCTTTATACCAACAAATGGCTAATGAAATAACATTAAAGATTATTCAAGCAAAATAATATTTCATACAATATAATGCAAACCACTTACATTGAATATATCAATAATTAAAAACTATATTTCTAATTACCTTTAAGTGAGCCCAAATTAACTTTTTCTGTACAGAATGTTTTAATGAAACTGCACCATATTCTATCAAGTAAAACTTTGTTTTCATTTATGAATTCTTCATAACTTTAACCTCTATTTAACAGGAAACTGGTCAATTATATATATATATATATGTGTGTGTGTGTGTGTGTATATGAACTCATTCCAATTTTTGAGTTTAAGATATACTACTGTCCACATGCTCCTGATAATGTGTGAAAGAAAGTTCACAGACAGAGGTGCTAAATTAGGGCTTTGTCACTTATTATTTACATTAACCTTGGTCCAGTTACTTTCCTTTGCTGAGCTTAGCTTCATCCTAATTTAACTGGGCCTGGTAATTCTTAGTATAGTTTGAGGAACTCAATATTCAGTAATTAGAAATAACAAACATTTTCATTATTCTTGGTTATTCTTTAGTAGAAGGGAAAGATCATATGACAGTGACTACCTCTATATTTCAGGAAATTAAGTAACTTATTAATATATATAACTGACATGGTGTGACTGGAAATGTAAAAGAATTACAAAGTACATTTGAAGTTTGATGAGGGGTTTTAGACGGAGCTACAAAAGGAATCCAGATCTTGCTTTTTGCCTCAGGGCTCCTCTCCAAGCTGTGACAGGTGGATGTTCTGACTAATAAGGTGGCACTTCTCTGCAGAGTGAGAAGCACCTGCTCAGAAGACAAGAACTTCCAGGAGCGGAGAACACTTCCAAGCAATGCCCCAATGCCCCAATGCCTCAATGCCTCTCTGAGTTTCAGCAGTGAGCACTGATCCCTCATTGACAACATCCTCTCTGGTGTTACTCAACCAGGAAGACAGCAATAATTGCCTGATCCCCTCCTCTGCACCAGACACTTCTTTCCCACCAAGTACAAATATTTATTGAGGGCCATTTATGTAGTAGGCAGTGTCCTGTGTACTTCAACTACTGCATTCTGAAATTCAACTTCAAAAATTTTTGAACTAAGTAACATTTCCTACAGGCTGCTACCAGTCTATGATGAGTGTAGCAGAATCACTAAGATAGGGCTGTTCCCAGGCCAGAGTATGCCTCTGATATCTAACATTGTTCTCTGTCCCATCTATCCTTTATTAACTCTTTTGCTCTGCATTTTTTGCATATTTTTGTGGTTCTATTTTATTTTGTTTGTTATTTTAGGGATTAGGCTTGCCTTAAAATAGTTTCAATCTATCCCATACACTTTTAAGTAGTGTTACATAACTCAATGTATACCAAGAGAATATTACAGTACACTCCATCTGCCTCTTCCCAACTTTTGTATTTTTTTGTGCATTCTACATTTGCATATGCTAAAATCCTTATGCAACATTGTTGTTATATTTGATTATCAGCCAAATATTTTGCAAAGAGTTTAAATACTAGAGAAACAATCTTATTCTTTTACCCATGCACTTCCTATTTCTGATGTCCTTCATTCAATCATGGGTCAACATTTCCAAATGAAATTATTTTCCTTCTACCTGAAAGATTTCTATTACTACTTTTTTTAGTGTGGGTCTCTAGGTTATGAATTCTCCCAGGTTTTTAATGTCTGATAATTACTTTATTTTGCCATTGTTCTTGAAAGATATTTTCACTGTATACCGAATTCTAGGCTGATAGGTTATATTTCCTTATATAGTTTAAAGTTATTCCTATGTCTTCATTTTCATGGTTCAGGGAAGAAATCCCTTGCCTGTAATTAATGAGTCTTGTTTGTTTCTGACTATTTTTAAGAGTTTTTTTCTGTATCACTAGTTTTGAGCTATTTGAATATTTAGGGGCTTGGGATGGTAGTTTTCTTCATGTGACTCATGGTTGGGCTTTGATAAGCTTCTTGAATCTGTGTATTTACAGTTTTCATCAAGATGGAAATTTGGGGAGCCATTATTCGTTTGTGTAATTTTCCTGTCCTGACATCTTGCTCTCTAGAGACAAAGAGGGACCAGAAGTGAACCCTGTAACTTGGGGTTAGGGGTTCCCTGGGCTAGAGAAACTTGTTTAAGATAGATTCCTGGTAGAGAGAAAATATGTTTAAAATAAGCCTAACTGATCATGAAAAAATCTCTTATATGACAAAAAGTTCATATGTGTATTGGTTCTAGGACAATTAATTTAGTAGCTCTATGGTATCACAAGGTAACAAACTCCATATTTCTGGGCTTCTGTCCTTACTGGATAAGTTTCTTCTCAGTGCAGTTTTCCTTGTGTTACCAAAGCTGTGGTCATAGTTTCATATACTATATCTAGATATAAGGACATCAGTGGAAAATAAGGACCTGATCCGTGTGAAATCTATTATGAGAAATGAAATTGTTCCTGGAAACTGCCCTTAGATCGTGTTTCTATTGAGCTTGTTCTGAACCTGTAGACAGCAATGATCTGTTTGTGAAATTTAAAACACATCTCCAACTTGTTCTTTTTTGTAAAAACATAAGTTTATCGTGTGCTTTCATCTAGATTTAACCTTTGATGGATGAGCAGGAATTCCTTTTATGGTTTCATGCTTGATTACTACTCTCTCTGATGTCTGATATTTAACTATGACACTGGTTATGTAAAAGAGTGTCCTAGGTTATGTTAGGTCCATGGACTTAGGGAAGGAAGAGATGTGCATGGTCCGTTCCCTTAAGGAGCTCCTTATCTGTTAGGAAAAACTTAATAAAAGAGGCATTGACAAGGAACTGTGATAAGTGCTTTCTAACAGAGAGAATGTTATTGTATGAACCCTGCTGCACATAGCAGAAAATAACCTCATTTAGGGGGTACAGACAAAACATGTTAGATAATTGTAAATATAATCTGAGAGACAAAGGTAAG
Organism: Sciurus vulgaris; assembly: GCF_902686455.1. Classification (NCBI taxonomy): domain Eukaryota; kingdom Metazoa; phylum Chordata; class Mammalia; order Rodentia; family Sciuridae; genus Sciurus; species Sciurus vulgaris. The sequence goes on along the minus strand of NC_136471.1, from coordinate 92,590,936 downwards.
CAGCAATTACCAAGATGGAAGGGGAAGGAAAGCACCCCAGAGGAGAAAGCAGCATATGTGAGGGCATGTAAATCACTTGAAGCAAGGCGAGACACACTGAATATGTATTGAGTTAGTTGAACTTTTGTAATGACAGGCAGCTATTGAAAGAATATCCCCTAAATTCTCAGGTCAGTACTGAAGGGTTACTTGTGCATGCAATAGTCCATAACATCCCTCAGTCTTTCCGAGATGCTGTGTTTTATTTAAATGTCATTCTTCCTTAGTCTTCTAGAATCAGCCATTTCTCATAGAAGCCCTACTGCTATAAAAAATATCAGTGCTGGGTATACTCATTGTAGCTAATGATGCCAAATTCCTGAGATATAGTTTAATAATTGAAAAACTGCTTTGTGTCTGCTACAGAGCCTGAACAAAGGATGTCACTTTAGTATGACTTCCACTGTATATTTAATCATTAACTCAGTTATTGGTAAAACTTTCAATTGAGACATATAAAAATTTTAAAAATGTTTATACGACCCTCCCTGAACTTTTCCCTCCACCATTTTTTTGCAGTTGGGCAACTTTTGGCTGCAGTCCTCACTTCATTAATTTCAAGTAATTTGAGAACCTGAAGATCCAAGAGGTCTTTTAGCCAGACAACAATTCCATGGATCCCCCACAGAGTGATGCCCCAGGGATGAATTTTGATTCATCCCTGATTCCAACTGAAAAATTACCCAAGAATGTTAGGTCAACCTCCCAGCCATCATTCTTTGAAATACAAAGCCTGGACCTCATTGATTTCAACCCTGGTCCTGCTAGAAACTATCTCACCCCTCTACCAGAGGAGTTGCTCCACTTCCAGTACAGGGATGAGAAAACTGAAGAAGAGAGGCAGTGGGAAAGGTCAGCATTCTCCCAGAAGAAAAAGACGTACATGGGTAACATAAGACAGAAAGCCCTCAAAAACATGGCACCTTATCCAGTTGAAAGGGAAGGGAAGAGCTCTTCCTCTCCCGGTAAAGATCAGAATGGATGTAAATGTCATTACTGCCATATTGAGAGGGAAGACACTTCTAAGAACCTGAAAGAGGAGAATTCATCCTCTTGGGAAGTGGTGGTACAGGGTCTTAGCCACTTGACCCTGAGAACAGATACCACACAGACCTCCACTTTATCAGAAGAGCTGCCACAGGAGCACTAAAGTGGGAAGAGACATCACAAATGGCAGAAAAAAGTAAGATCCTTTTCAGCAGCTTCTAACATAATGGTTGAAATAAATCTGAGGGTCTCGGCATCATGAGATCACAATCAGTTCAGATGTGTGGACACTCATTTTTTGCCAGTTATTTGGTTGGAAATTATTGAGAAAAAACTAGAAATGGTCATTAGAAGCAGCAAGGTCCAGTGTTTTGACAAAAAAAAAAATATCTCATTTGTATCTGGTTAGACCCAGTTCTAGGAATGTAACACACATTCCTACAGTGACTTTAAAGTCAATGTGTGTTACCTTGGTCAGAGTTATTCTGTAGTGAGGAAGTTGTGTGAACAATGGTTCTTAGTGCCACGTTATTTGGTTTGCAAAACACAACCTGATTTTTCTCCTGTATCTCTTTCTCTTTCCTTATCCTGTTTTTATTAAGGGGTAAATGTTCTCCGTAGTGTATGTGTCTTTCTGGTTTTGAAGTGCTTTCATTGTCTTTTATGGACAAGAAAAGGCACTGTCTGGTGAAATGTACGCATGTTTTAGATATGTAACGTTAATGAGAAGATGAGATCCACATTGAGGTTTAGAATTTAAAAGATGTGTGGTGGCAAGGGATATATGACTAGAACGTGTGAACTTCTCATTGAATAGTTAGGCTAAAGTATCATACTTAACACTTAGCAAGTGTAGGAAAGGATATTTATACTCTTAACAATTTAGTATTAGTCGCCCATCTGAAGAAATTTCTAATGTTTTTTCTCAATTGTCTGCACCAAAAACCTGTGTATATTTTAAAATACTATTATTCAATGCCAGATATTTTTTCAAAGTTGCCTGTATCATATTTTCTCAAGGAGAACTGCAGCAGTTGATTTAGAATAGGGATATATGAAAGGAAACATTGAGTACATTTGCACCACTGTTTTAGTTACTGTAGTAAGGATGTATTTGGAACAGCTTTTGGATACATGAATTCTCTCAAGGGGACAATCAAAATAGCCTGTCCATAGTGTGAGCGTATGCATGTGGTACAGTACACCCCTTGAAGTTTGATTGTGAATAACATTCTCATGCCCACTACAGGGAACACTAATCATCATAACGTTTATACTCCTCCCAAGTTGGTGACAGATATTTGTTGTGTGTATCTTCTACATATGAAAATATGAAACCAATTGGATTACTTTAATTCCTGTAGAACCCTGTGAGAGTCACTCCACCACAGATCATAACATTCTGCTGATAGGAAAGTAAATTTGGCTCTGAGTCAATCTCCTTTCTTATGCAATCTTCAGCAGTGTGATACAGCAAAACTGCATGCTGGTCTCACACACGGAAATGACTTCAGGAAATATAAATTAATATGGACTACATTCCAAGCTCATGATTTTATTAGAGAATCTGAGAGTGAAAGTCACCCCGTATGGCTTATGACACAATTCAAGAGGACATTGTACAAAATGGGAGGTTTAGTATGTTTGGAATCATGGCCTAGTTTGGTGATGTAAATTGGAGTGTTTTGCAAGAAGTGTAATAGTAGTTTCTTCTGATGAGCAATACTACTCTAAGTATTTATAAGTACCAATAGATTTAGAAACAGAAGTAAGTTGTAACTGATCAAAATCAAAGCAGGTTTTGGGGAGCAGATATTGACATACAATACAACATTTCTCTTCATCAATCTGTTGCTTTCTTGTTCATTTACATATAAATTTCAGAAGAGGACAGCTGGATGTCCTCAGGTATTAGTCAAGGTCCTCCAGAAAAACAGAACAAAGTGTGTGTGTGTGTGTGTGTGTGTGTGTGTGTGTGTGCGTGTGTCCAGAGAAAGGGAGGCAGAGATTAATTTTAAGTAATTGGTCCATGGGAATGTGAATGTTATCATGTCCAAATACTGCAGTGTAGGTAGGCAGGTTGGAGACCTAGTTAAGAGTTGATAATGCAGCTCAAGTTTGAATAACTTGAGGAGTCAGGAGTCTTTCTCTAGGGAATCTCACTCTGTATTCCCTTAAGGCCTTTGATTAACTGGGTGAGGATCATAATATAATCTAACAGTAATCTACTGATTTAAATGTTAATGTGTTATAAAATTAGGTTCCCAGCCACAACTAAAATGGCATCTGATCAAAAATCTGAATACCATAGCCAAGTCACATAGACAAAAAATTAACATCACTAGGCCATCCCTTGTCAACTTGACAAATATATTTCTTTAAACCATTCTCCTAAAGACAATAACAAGGTTATGCTTCCATGTGAGAAAATACAACTATCCTGTTTAAAAACCAAAAATACACTCATCATTCCCTAGAGAAGGGTGTACATAGGTGATGTTCACATATTTCCTTGATCTCCAGGAATTTAAATGATACATCTCATTTTATATGTGGGGGAATTAAAGAGGGAAAATAAAGACATTTGTTTAATATATGTATATATGCACAACCTTCCTATGCAAATACACAAGTACACATTTTGTAACAAGGAAGAAATATTCATGACAATGGAGTCACTCAGTTTTGTTGTCTCTGTGATCAAAATACATGACAACAAAATTTAGAGGTGGAAAAGTTCATTTTGGCTCAGGGTTTTAGAGTTTCAATCTATGGTGTGCCAGCTCCATTGCTCTAGGCCTGAGGTGAAGCAAAACAGCTTGGCAGAAAGGTGTGGTAGAGGAACGTCCTTCAGCTTATGGAAGTTGGGAAGGAGTGACAGAGCGAGAGAGAGAGAGAGAGAGAGAGAGAGGAGAGAGAGAGAGAGAGCCTGAGTCAGAGACAAAATACAAACCATAAAGGGATGCCCCCAGTGACCGCATTCTCCAGCTATGCCCCACATGCCTAGAGTTACCACCCAGTAATCCAAAAAATTATTAATCCATTGAATGGATCAATGCTTTGACTAGGTTACAGTTCTTATTATATAATCATTTCAACTTTGAACATTACTACATTGTTGTCTAACATGAGCTTTTTAGAGGACACCTCATATCCAAACCACAACAACAATTATAGTCCGTGTTTCTGCAGTTGTTCATGTGGTCATGATTGATATTAATAACTACATTTCCCCATTGCCCACTCCATTATCCCTTTTTCATTCAGCAAGTCTCCCAGCTGATTATGATGCTTACCTGGCAGAATGAATCAAAACTCCATTTCTTAAGGGTCTGTGTTATGCATGGATTGAGTTGTTGTAGTTTCCATTGACCTGAATCATAGTACATGATAATACAGATGCTCTAACAGATATTGTTTTCCAGATTACTCTTCTTTCCTCGCTTGTGGAGTAATGTACTCAGAATTAAACACCATTGCCTTCACAGTACCTTCTTTCCTTGTCTTCTGATTCAGAGTTCTGAGGAACCCAATGTGTCTGGGTAACAGTCTTACCTTCCAGTTCAGTGGAAGCATTGTTGGATCTCCAGGTGGAAACATTTCTCCCACTGGAGCCAGGACCTCTAATCCCGCAGAATATAAAGTGGTAGGAGCAGGAAGTACAAAGTTTACTAACGGGTCATCAGTAGTCATACTGAGGGGTGCCACTGCCATTTCCACCTCATGATTTCTGGACTCATGAATCCTGGCTATATGAGAAACAGCACCATAAGTCAGATGTTGATTCAGAGCACATACAACATTCCACAGAACTTGGCCCCTTCAAGTTATTGCCGCCTAGCCAGCACTGCAACTGAGACTTCGAATCCATTCCAAAGTCTTCCCAAACTTCTGATTCAAGACGGTGGGGAACATGGTATGACCAGTGAATTCCATGGCCCACTGTCCATTTAATTTGGTGTGAAGTGGGCAATCTGGTGAGTAGCAATGCTTTGTAATACATCATAGCAGTGAATGAGACCTTCCATATGTCCACACATGAGGGTTTTGCCAGAAGTAGTGTATGCAGGGATGACAAATCCTTGTTGAGGGTAAGTGTTTATTCCGGTAAAAACAAAACTCTTCCTCTTCAAGAATGGAATCTGTCCAGTGTAATCAATCTGTTTCTAGGTAGCTGGCTGATCGCTCCTGGGAATTGTGACATCCAGGACTCAGTATTGTCCTTTCTAAAAATATGTTCTTTAAAAAAATTTTTGGATTTGCAGATGGACAGCTTGCCTTTATTTTATTTGTCCATTTTTATGGTGCTCAGGATCGACCCCAGTGCTTCACAGTGCCAAACAAGCACTCTGCCACTGAGCTACAGTTCCAGCCCTCAGTATTGTTCTTTCCTGCTGAAAGACTGGGTACTCAGCAATGGCCATGGCCTGGTCACCATTGGTGTGCCAATGTCTGCATTGCTGAGCTCATGTATGACCTCCAGTCCTGCCGTCATGACTGCATTGTTCATGAGACCATTGGTGTGGCTGGGGAGAAAAGCAGACTGGTATACACAGTACAGGTCATCCTATTCACATGGTCATGAAAATTCTCTTCTGCTGAGGTCACATGAGCATTCTCTTGGAATACAAATACTTTCACTTTTTTCATTCATGCAGAGAGGTCTCTCCACTTACTTCAACCCCAGACATCTTTGCTGGCAATTTTCCGATCGTGATCCTTCCAAGCCTCTGACCATTCAGTGAAACCATTCCCACTGCCTATCAATTGGTACATAATCCCACAGCTGGACAGATCTCCTTCCAAAATGAATAACCAAGTGTGCTGACTGAAATTCTGCTCACTGGAAAGATTTTCCATCACCACTGCTCATCAGGCATACCCCGGGAAAGGACAGTAGTGCCATTATAGATGTTAACTTTCGGAGGGTGACTACAAATCACACAGAGCCACCTATAAACAAAGCCTCAGCTTTTTCTTCCTTATGCTAGTGATACTACTGAAATCTATGAATGAACTCATTCCAAGGGAAATGCCGAAAGAAAAAGTAGAAGATAAAAACCAGAATTTGATCTATTCCAGCTGCTTCTCTACAATTTCATTTTGGGGCACAAGAGATGTACTTTTGCTTACTTGAGATTCCATGTGTTTGTTTTTAAATTTTATCTAGAATCTTTGTGGTTATAAGAGAGAGAGACAAAGGTAGGAGTTCACTAGCGCCAGAGTGATCAGAATCAGATCACCCTCACTACATTATTTCATAGACTTCAGTTTTTATAGCAGTTTCAGGACCATAATGAAATTGAAGGTACAGATATTTCCCATATGCTCTCTGTACTCACACATGCACAGCCCTCCACCCAGTTATCAATATCCCCCACCAGGGTGATGATTGTGTTATAACTGATGAACATACTTAACACCTTGACACATCATTGTCACTCAAAGTCCTCAGTTTGCATTAGTTTTCATTCTTGATGTTCCACATTCTCTGGGTTGGAATAAAGGTATGTTGATATTTACCCATCATTGTAGCCTCATATAGAGTAATTTCACTACCATAAAAACCTGTGTTCTGCCCTTGTGCTCCCTTCCCCTCCCCTAGCAAACCACAGATCTTTATATTAATTCCATAGCTTTGCCTTTTCCAGAAGATCTGATAGTTGGAACAATATGGCATGAAACCTTTTCCAAAACACGTCATTCACCCAGTAATATAAATTTAAGTTGCTCCCATAACTTCTTATGGATTGATTGGCTTCTTTTCTATTGCTGGAAAATAGCTCATTGTCTGGATCTACTACATGTTTATTATCTATTCCCTATAGAAAGACATATGAGTAGCTTCCAGTATGTATGCATGTGTGGAAGTAGCACCTTGAAATTCATAAGTATGTATAATTAACACATGTGAATTACAAATAAAACTAATTTTTGAACGCTGCATTAAACTTACATTTGCAGAATCAGGGTCAAATAAAGTGGATATGAAGGGCTTGCAGAGGAAGTGGCCAAGTTAACAAAGGTCTCCAGGAGGGTGCGTGGGGAACAGGTGGGTGTGACATAAGTCAAGTGTAACTGAGGGGTTCACCCTTTTCCACCACAGTACCAGTCCTCTACCTCTTTATTAGGATACCTGTGTGTTCTCCTGAGAGACACATGCCAGGAAAGTGCTCCATTTCCAAGTTTCTTGGTCAATGCATGCACCACGTTCAACAACCCAGAGTTCCAGTCTTGCAAGATGACATGATCCTATAGCTGAGACTTCAAATAATCGTTCTGTCCAGATATAATGCTAATCTCTGTAGATGTAGTGGGCATGGTAATGTGACCAATGAGACTCCCTCATTTTAGTACATATAGATCGTTAGTTTTCTAAGGCAATACAAACAGTTCAAAATTTATTTTTTAACTGATACATGAAAGAATAATTATACATATCAATATGGTACCACATAATATCTTGAATATATTAGGAAATATTTAAATGTGCTTAAGCATATCTATCTCCTCAAATGCTTACTATTTCCTAACACTGATAACTTTTAAAATTTTGTCTTCTAGGATTTTGGAATGTGGAGTATATTATCATTATCTACAGTTGCTCTAATGTGCCAGAATTCTTTGGAACTAAATGTACTTCAGTACCCATTGATCAATATTTTCTCAGCACCCCCCACACCTCTGGTGACCTCTGCTCTATTTCTAATTTGTATGAGATAAGCATTTTTAGATTCTATGTATGAGTGAGATCTATGGTTATGTTGTCTTTCCAGGCCTTGATCATTTCACATAACATAATGTTCTATAGATCATTTCTGAAAGCGGGGTGGGTGTTCCTGTTCATTACTTATATTGTGCTAGTTTCTATCTTCTCCCTTTATTTATTTATTTATTTATTTATAATTTATTTTTATTGTAAACAAATGGGATACATGTTGTTTCTCTGTTTGTACATGGAGTAAAGGCATACCATTTGTGTAATCGTACATTTACATAGGGTAATGTTGATTGATTCATTCTGTTATTTTTCCCTTCCCCCCCACCCCTCCCACCCCTATTTTCCCTCTATACATTCCCTCCACAGTACTTGGCCTATGCACAAAGGACTTAAAATCAGCATACTAAAAAGATGCAGCCACATCAATGTTCATAGCTGCTCAATTTACAATAGCCAGATTATGGAACCAACCTAAATGCCCTTCCATTGATGAATGGATAAAGAAACTGTGGTATATTTATACAATGGAATATTACTCAGCCATAAAGAATAATAAAATGATGGCATTTGCAGGCAAATGAATGAAATTGGAGAATAGCATGCTGAGTGAGATAAGCCAATCCCTTTATTTATATTTGCTCGATATAGATGGATGCTCCAATATTGGGTTTGTATTTATCTAGAATTCTGTATTTCCTTCTTCAATTTTGACCTCTTTATCATTGCATAGTGCCTTTCTGTGTCCCTTCTTACCTCTTTTCAGTAAAGTGTATTTTGTGTGATATAATTGTGGCTACTTCTGCTCTCTTCTGGATTCTATTTGCATGAAATATCTTACTCTGTTCATTCAGTTTCAGTGTATTTGCATCCTTAGATGTGAACTGAGTTCTTTTTAAGCAATATGCACTTGGGCCTTGTGGTTTTATCCATTCAGTCACTATAAGGCATTTAACTAGATAATTTAATCCATTTACATGCCAAGGAAATATTGACAGATTAGGTCTTATTACAACTATTGTGTAAATGGTTTTTAGTTTTGTTATAGTTCCATAATTTCTCTCTCTCTCTTTCAGTCTTCCTTGTGGTTCTGTGACTTACTACAGCAATGTGTTTAGATTCTTTGCTTATTGTCCTTGCTTCATCAAAGAGTTTGGCTTTGTGCTTATCATGAGGGTTACAAAAACATCTTTTGATTAGAACAAGCTGTTTAGAAATCATAGCACCTTCATATTATTTAAGAGATAAGAACAGAAACAAATAAAAGACTACACTAACAATAAAATCTGCACTTGCACTCCATTACTTTCCACACTTTTATTTATGTGGTTTTAAAAAATTTTATTTTATTCATTTTTAAATGTTTTTTGGCTTATTGTTTTTTAAATTATTTATTTATTTTTTAAGTTTTTACAGACTGCATTTTGATTGGTTGTACATTTTACATCTTTCTATTTTACATCTTGTCTACCTCTTACAATATTAATGTACTTATTATGTTTACTCTTTGTACTAAAGGCAATAATGGTTTATGCACCATGCTTAAAATGTTAGAATATTCTGAATTTTTACTGCATTTTTATTATACAGAATAATGAGATACATTGTGCCATATTTATTCATGCAAATAACATACTTTGATCATATACTTTCCAGCTACCCTCACTGCCCCTTCCTCCACTCTGCCCCTGATTCCCTGCACTTTCATGTCCTTCTCCCACTCCCCAGATTCCACATATGAGGGAAAACCTGGTAACTTGTCTTTCTTTGTCTGTCATGTTTTGTTTAACATTATGACCTCCAGTTCCATAATTCTCCTGCAAATTATGTGATTTTAATTTTACTTATGGCTGAATAATATCCATGTGTGTACATATACAACATTTTCTTTGTGCATTGATCCATCAATGTGCATCTATGATCTAGCAATTATGAATTGTGACACAATAAACATGGCTATGCAGATGTCTCCACAGATGCTAACTTTAATTTCTTTAGGTATATATCCAGGAGTGGTATAGCTGAATAATATGATTGCTCTATTTTTTTTTTTTTTTTTGAGGAATCTCCATATGGAAAGAGTTTGAGCAACTTTCCATAATGGCTGTACTACTGAACATTCTCATCAACAGTGTATAAGTGCTGTTTTCCCCTGCATTTATTGGTGTTTGTTTCCTTGATATTAGCCATTCTGACTGTGTGGAGGTGGAATCTCAATGTGGTTTTATTTGTATCTCCATGGTTTTCCAGTGAGTATTATGTATTCCTATCTTGGCTTCTTACTCATGAATGTCTTCTTTTAATATAAAGAATTTACTTTAATATTTCTTGTAGAACAGACCTAGTGGAGACATATGCTCTCAGCTTTGGTTTTCCTTGGAGTGTCCTTATCTTTCCATTTATTTTTCTTTCCACTTTTTATTGGCACATTATACATAATGATGAAATTTTTCTTATAGATTTGCACCTGCACACAATATCCTTAACTTCCACTTCTCAAGGTTAGTTCTGCAGAGCATATTATTCTAGATTGACAGGTTTTTTTTTCCTTTACTACTATCAAAATCTCATGCCACTTTTCCCTGGTCTTCTTTTATGTTGAAATGCTCCAACGTGTTCCTATCTCTTGCAAACTATAGAATCTTCTTTTATCATTCCCCTTTGGTAGTCTGATTATAGGATATTTTGGGGTAGACTTGGTTGAGTTAAATGTGACTGGTGACCTTTGACCTTTCTCTACCTGGATATTTGTCTCCTGTAGGTTTGGGAAGTTTTGGGTTATTATTTCTTTGAATAACGTTTCTACTTCTTTGGAATGTTGAAGCACTTCATGAACCACAACAACTCTGTTACACTTTTACTCCTGTTGAAAACTTCTCATAAGCTTTCTCCACTCCCTTTCATTCATTTGTATTTTTTGTTCAGACATTGTATTTTGATATAGTGTGCATTTGAGCTCACTACTTTCTTTTGCTTGATTCCTCCTGCTATTGATACCTTTATCATGTTTTAAATTTTACTAGCTTCTTCTTCTCCTCACATTCATGCTTTCTCTCTCCTACTCACTTTCTCTCTCCTCCTCGCTTTTCACACACTCTCTCTTGCATGCACTCTCTCTCTCTTTTCCTCTCATTTTCTCTCTTACCCCTGCAGGGAGACACTCTGTTTGCTTAATAAACCCTCTTAACGTGAGGTTCCCGTGTCTGGCATGGTTTCTGGGTTCTTACATTGGTGCCGTGACTCAGATGGGCTCTTCCACAGTCTCTTAAGCAAGTGGAACCCCATCTGATGCCCCAGTGCCCCCTGGACACAGTCTCACCTTCCATTTGCCTGGACACACTGCTCTGCATCCATCACCGGACATCAGATTGGTGAGTTCCCTAGGCAGGCTCCCCTAGGCTGACTCAAACACTCCTCTGTCGACCTGAGAAGAGACCATTGGGTGTCCAGGGTCCCCGAGGCAGCTGAGGAGTTGGGCATCCCCCAGCCACGACTTTTATAATTATGGCTGGCCCCCTTAGTCAGTCTTATCTGCCTGGTGGGTTCCTGATTTTATGGTGGAGATTCTTTCTCAGGTTTGAGGCTCCTCTTTGCGCTCGTTCCCTCTTGAAAATGCTGACATCAGGTCCTCAACTCTCTCGGCTCTTGCCTGGCACACAGACTGATGCTCGTGTGATGACACCATCACTGTGCTGCCTTCTTGTCTCCCTCCGACTACTCTGGCCTCGGGATATCCTGGCCACAGACTCGACTGTATCAGTCCTCCACCATGGGATCTGGGTCCCTCCATTCTGGCAGATTCACCCCTGGGATTAGACAACTTTAGAACCCTTCCCCTGACCCCCCGGCTTAAAGCCATCAAAACTTAGTGAGATTTGGCCACAGTACCCTCTAGGTAATCAATCCAAAATGGCCACATAAATGGCACACAGCTTCTGTGAATGAGCGGGATTCCTTATCTTCAAGTCTTCTCTTTCTTGTGCTTCTTTGCTCTTCCTGCAAAGTCGAACATCTCCTTTGACTTCTTCCCCCTCTTAATGCCTCTTCCTCCTCTGACTTTGACTCAGCTAACAAACCACCCTGATACCCGGTCCTGCTGTGACAGAGGCCCCACTGGTGCCTACTTCCCCATCTCCTTTACCCCATTCTGTTTCTGCTTCCATTCCCTTGCCCAGCCCACCTAGTCCTATTGCCATGAAGTGCTGCATACATATTCTAGTCCCCGCTATGGGAAGTGGCCAGTGTGGAGGGAGTAACCAGCCCAACAATCAGTGGCATGTCACAGTAAGGACTATGCCATAGCAGCCCCATTCCTCAAAAGTACTGGGAGATAATATTTCACAATATTCTGCATCCAAACCTGAATTGATTACTAAAATGCCCTAAACATCAAGTTTCTGCTAGAACCTGTTATCACAGCTCCTTTCAGTTGTTTCTGTTTGTACGTGGAGTAACAGCATACCATTTGCATAATCTGCATAATCATATATTTACAAAGGGTAATGGTGTTTGATTCATTGTTATTTTTCCTTCTTGCCTACCCCTCCAATCCCCCTTTTCCCTCTGTACAATCCCTCCTTCCTCAATTCTTGCCCTTCTCCCACCCCCCATTATGTGTCATCATCCACGTATCAGGGAGATCATTCGTCCTTTGGTTTTTTGAGATTGGCTTATCTCACTTAGCATGATATTCTCCAATTTCATCCAATTTGCCTGCAAATGCCATAATTTTATTATTCTTTATAGCTGAGTAATATTCCATTATATATATATATATATATATATATATATATATATATATATATATATACATACCACAGTTTCTTTATCCATTCATCAATTGAAGGACATCTACATTGGTTTCACAATCTGGCCATTGAGAATTGAGTAGCTATGAACATTGATGTGGCTGTATCTCTGTACTATGCTGACTTTAAGTCCTTTGGATATAGGCCGAGGAGTGGGATAGCTGGGTCAAATGGTGGTTCCATTCCAAGTTTTCTAAGGAATCTCCACACTGCTTTCCAGAGTGGCTGCACTAATTTGCAGCCCCACCAGCAATGTATGAGTGTACCTTTTTCCCCACATCCTCTCCAACACCTATTGTTGCTTGTATTCTTGATAATCGCCATTCTAATTGGGTGAGATGGAATAATAGGGTACTTTTGATTTGCATCTCCTTATTACTAAAGATGGTGAACATTTTTTCATATGTTTGTTGATTGCTTGTACATCTTCTTCTGTGAAGTGTCTGTTCATTTCCTTAGCCCATTTGTTGATTGTGTTATTTGTATTCTTCGTGTAGAGTTTTTTGAGGTCTTTATAGATTCTGGAAATTAGTGCTTTATCTGAAGTTTGAGTGGCAAAGATTTTCTCCCACTCCATAGGCTCTCTCTTCGCATTGCTGATAGTTTCCTTTGCTGAGAGAAAGCTATTTAGTTTGAATCTGTCCCAGTCATTGATTCTTGATTTTATTCCTTGTGCTATGGGAGTCCTGTTAACGAAGTCTGATCCTAAGCCAACAAGTTGAAGATTTGGACCTACTTTTTCTTCTATATGATGCAGTGTCTCGGACTGATTTCAAGGTCCTTGATACATTGTGAGTTGTGTTTTGTGCAGGGTGAGAGATAGGGGTTCAGTTTCATTCTGTTGCATAGCACCATTTTCCCAGCACCATTTGTTGAAGAGGCATATTTTTTGGCACCTTTGCTAGTATGAGAAAATTGTATTTATGGGTTTGTGTCCATGTCCTGTACTCTGTACCATTGATCTACTTGTCTATATTGGTGCTAGTACCATGCAGTTTTTGTTACTATTGCTTTGTAGTATAGTTGAAGCTCTGGTATTGCCATACCCCGTGTTTCATTCTCCCTGCTAAGGATTGCTTTAGCTATTCTGGGTTTCTTATTCTTCCAGATGAATTTCATGATTGCTTGCTCTATTTCTGTAAGGTGCATCATTGGGATTTTAATTGGTATTGCATTGAATCTTTGTAGCACTTTTGGTAGTATGGCCATTTTGAGAATATTAATTCTTCCTATCCAGGAACATGGGAGAACTTTCCATCTTCTAAGGTCTTCCTCAATTTCTTTCTTTAATGTTTTGTAGTTTTCATTGTAGAGATCTTTTTCCTCTTTGGTTAGATTAATTCCCAAGTATTTTTTTATTTTTTGAGGCTACTGCAAATGGAGATGTTTTCCTCATTTTCCTTTCAGATGTTTCATCGCTTGCATAAAAAATGCTTTAGATTTATGCAGGTTGATTTTATAGCCTGCTATTTTGCAGAATTCATCGATGAGGTCTAGAAATTTTCTGGAGGAGTTTTTGGATCCCCCAAACATAGAATCATGTCATCGGGAAAGAGTGACAGCTTAAGTTCCTCTTTTCCTATTCATATCCGTTTAATTTCTTTGGTCTGTCTAATTGCTCTGGCTAGAGTTTTGAGGACAATGTTGAATAGAAGTGATGAAAGAGGACATCCCTGTCTTGTTCCTCTTTTTCCAGGGAATGCTTTCAGTGTTTCTCCATTAAGAATGATGTTGGCCATGGGCTTAGCATAAATAGCCTTCACAATGTTCAGGTATGTTCCTACTGTCCCTATTTTTTCTAGTGTTTTGAGCATGAAAGGGTGTTGTATTTTGTCAAACCCTTTTTCTGCGTCAATGGAAATAACCATATGATTCTTATCCTTAAGTCTATTGACATGATGGATTACGTTTATTGATTTAGGCATATTAAACCATCCTTGCATTCCAGGGATGAACCCCACTTGATCATGGTGCACGATTTTCTTAATATGTTTTTGGATACGGTTTGGCAATATTTTCTTAAGGATCTCTGCATCTATATTCATCAAGGGTATTGGTCTAAAATTTCCTGTCCTTGATGTGTCTTTGCCTGGTTTGGGTATGAGGGTATATTAGTTTCATAGAATGAGTTTGGTAGGGTACCCTCCTTTTCTATTTCCTGGAATACTTTGAGAAGTATTGGAATGAGTTCTTCTTTGAAGGTCTTGTAGAACTCGGCTGAGAATCTGTCTAGTCCTGGGCTTTTCTTGGATGGTAGGTTTTTAATGGCTTCTTCTATTTCATTGCTTGCTATTGATCTGTTTAAATTGTGTATGTCCTCCTGGTTCAGTTTGGGAGTAGCATATGTCCGTAGAAATTTGTCAATATCTAAGGCCTGGATTTGATTCTCTCTCCCCTCCCAAAGCAGTAGCTGTCTCTCCCCACTGGGCCGCTTGGAGTTGGGGGAGGGATGACTCAGGCACCTCTTTTCTTCCTCCTTAATTTTGTTATAGTATTGGGGCGGTGGTCCACCTCATGATTGATCTATAACCCTTCTGTTCTGCCTCTGGGGCTTATTTTAAAATGGGCACGTTTTCTTTTCCTCTTCTCCCTCTCCCCTCCCTAACCTTGGCAGGGAACAGGATTACCATTTTTATGATCCTAGGCCCAGTCATCTGTTTTGAGCATACACCCACCACAGGACCCAAGCAATTCAGACTTCAGGGGCAGAGACAGAAATCTAAGGAATGGCTATCTTCCAAATTACAAGTGAAGCACAACTCCCCACAGGTAACACCTGGAACGTAGTTCTTTAACAAACCCTGTTACCCCTGATAGGCAGAATCATAGCATCTGGGACAGGGCCTCCAGAACAGTGCTTCTCCTTTACTATCAAAAAACAAATATTCCTTTCCCTTTTTCTGAAAACTGTGTCTTCATTATTGAATTGGCATCAGGGAAAAAGATAAGCTTTTAGTAAATAATTGCGGATACAGATAAGAACTGAGAGTATCTCCCGCTCTGGCTCAATTATTATTTATGTATGTATGCATGTATGTATTTATTTATTTACTTCTTTATATTGAGTACAGGGGTTTGAACTCAGGGACACACATCCTGAGTCACTCAGTGAGGCACTACTCACTGAGCCACATCCCCAGCTTTTTATTTAGACATAGGGTCTCACTGAGTTCCTTTGGGAGTCCCTTTTGCTGAGGCTGGTTTTGAACCCATGATCCTCCTGCCTCAGCCTCCCTAGCCACTAGTATTACAGGGGTGACCCACTGTGCCTGATCCTCCTCTGACTTTCTTAGGCAGGTCTGGCACTCCAAGCAAACCCACTTCCCTGCTGAGGATGCAAGGTGGCTGGCAAACTAGTTGTGAGTCAATTGGTGGAGAGTTAAGAGAAGGGTGAATTTGCCTCAGGTCGAAGCAGAGGAGGTATTCCTGTCATTAAAGGGAAGGACTGAAGGACTGACCCAGAAGCTGCTGCACTCTTTTTGCTTTCCTTGAACTACATGGATTGCTTCATCTTGGTCTACATTGGGAACAAAGAAATCGAAATCAGAGAACTGGACTGGTTCTCATCCACAAAAAGTGTACATAAAAAGAGTTCAAGTTTCCCTTTATTATGCAAGTAGGTCAGACTTTCCTACCAGCACAGTATTCAACGTAGATGAGTCTCAACAACACAATGAGTGACAAAAGCAAGCTTCATAATCTTGTCTTCTTCTGTCCATCCGTCCATCCATCCATTCATCCACCCATCCATTCACCCCCCCCCCATTCTCCTGAGTACAACCATAAGCTTCTATAGTCCGTAACCTATAGTTGCATCTAGTGAAAAAGCTTTGCCTCATCCTGTAAGGTAGAGTAAGAAACTCTTTAGGAGGACTTTCTTTATAATTTCAAGGGTCTGGTCTTCTATGTTCTCTTCCATGACCCCTGCCGTACTTTTGGCATTTTGTGAATGTTCATCACCAGCTCATTGAGAAAAGCTTGCAGATTTAATTATGTTTGTATGCAGTTGTCTGCTTAATCACTGGAGTTTTCTCGATTGACCAGAATCCCAGCGCTAGAAGGTACTCTCATGACACAAATGCCACGTATTCCCTTTGATGGTGCTCATCAACTTGACATACCTCACAAATCAGGAAAGGAAACAACTAACGTTTTCTTCAAAAAAATACAAATTTGTGTTCAAATTCTCATGTGCACGTTAAGGTTTTTCTGCATACTACCACTAACTCTCCGTCTATAGGTCCATTCATGGATCAGTGGGTAAATTTCTAACCCAATTTATCTGGATCCATTTGTGTTTTGAAGAATTATGGAAAATAATATTCTCACAAGACAGCTCCCCAAGAAAAATGGGGGACATTTTTCCCAGTGCATCCATTTCCAATAACAATGGGCCCTGAGGGGATAAAGCACTTTCATCCCCAGCATCTACACCAAAAGCAAACATTTACCCCTTCATAACCCCAGAGCATTTTGAAGGAAGGAGGCAAATACTGAATACTGGGCCCTGAACTTTGGCCTTCCCCTATTGGAAATTAGTCCTAAATGGAGGCACAGCAAATACTGAAACCCTGGGAAACAATGGATGCCAGAGAAATTAAAACAGTGGGCTAGATTTGAGTACTCATCCCTCGGGATCTGGACTGCTATCTCCCCAGATAATAATGAGTTTCAACCTTTTTACAACTACCCTCCTAAGCTAAACTTTTCACCTGTTCAACTAGCCCCCGACTGTCCAAACTGCACATCTGCAGTCTCCAATTAAACTATAAAAGCCAAGCTCCTTTTGTAACGTGGGGGACATCTCCATACCCAGAAAATGGGCCGTCCCATGCCTCTTTGACAGACTTTGCTGTAGAATAAAGAAAAGCTTGCTCATCCGAGGTTTGCTTCCCGTGTCCTGTCCCTGTCATTTGTGGGTCATGAGCTTACAAGTTTAGCATTTCTAAGCTGCTATAAGTGAAGGAGAATGTGTTCAATTGATTCCCAGTCTGGTATTCATCATGTGTCATTTTGCATCTGCTGCACCCCAAAGCACCTTCCCAATAACAGAGACAAAAGACTTAGCAATGTAGTTATGTTTATCTAAATGTAACTGGAATTCATCTTCTTTCAGATGAGACAGATTGATCATAGGTTTCACGCAAAATACTATGTGCAAGGCCCTAAATGTAGTGCAAACTTCAAACTAAGCCTTGGACAAAAGGGTAGGACATGTTTTTTAAAAGGTAGTCTTGCCTACCTTTTCAAGTTCTAACATCTGCCTCATTTCCAGCCTCCTTTTTGGTGTCCTCATCATGCATGTGAGGTGCCAGTCACTGTGCCTTCCAGGTGGCCAGGAGCACTTCTGAGTGCATGCATGTACACTCAACTGTGCACATGCAGCATCCCATAACAAATGCTTTTCTGAGGGTCACACATTTCTGACGGCCTCCCACAATACATCCTGTTTCTCAGTTTCCCCTCATTTGTTTTTCACCCTTTGTCTCTCACAGTAGTGTTATTTGCAATAAGAAAATTCAAGAAGCAGCCTAAATATCCATTAAGAGTAATGAATGTGATATATTCATACAATAACATGTTGAACAGCAGAGAAAGCAAACATTACCATAGACGAGTCTCAGCAATATAATATGAGTAATAAAAGCATGGAGCAGAAAATACACACAGTTTGACAGAATAATACTTAAAGGAACTTAAACTAATACTGTACATTATTTGGGAAAATACATATGAGGAAATGTATAAGTAAATACACAAAAACATCAAATTCTGTACAATGATAGTTTAGAAAGGGAATATGATAAGGGGCGTGTAGACATGGTGTGTTAGTATGTTATTTATAATATAAATCTATTAGTATTCAATGTAGTATTCTTTTTCCTTATAATTATTAGTGAAGATTAATTGTGAAAATTAGTTCTTTTTCTGAGTCAAGTAGATGACTTGGTAACCAAATTTGGAACTTTGTCTTTACCTCTGGCCTCAGAAAGAGAAGGAGATGGCAAGTCATGCATTTCCATCCTTTGGAGCTGGGCTTTTGCCAGAGCTGAGTGACCCAGGGTTGATGAGCAGAAGAATGTGGCCCAGACAATAAAATGCATGTCCCATTCCATCGCTTAGGCCCTTCTCCCTCCCCTGCCTGCTTCGGTCTCAGCCGAGATAGGGAATGTGCTTTGGCTGAGAGCTCAGTCACAGATGTGGGCGAGATGATGCAAGGAGAGAGGTGAAATCTTGGGATCCTCTCAGAAGGGACTGGGGGAGGGACCAGAGTCACAAAGAAGCCTGCTCTCAACAAAGAGATCCCAGGAAACCAGGATGACTATTACCTGAAGTGGCTCTGTCGTAAGGATCTCTGATTTTCTCCAGCAGCACACAGTGCTACATAGCTGGTTTTCACCTCAGAATCAGGGATCAGGCCTTGGAGAGTGAATTCTGAATTGGCAAAGGACAGTAGAGCCTGGCATCACCTGACAAGAGTTATAATGGGTCTTGAGGAGGCCTTGCTCCCTTCAAGACAACTGTCATCAGATACTCTGTCTGCCCTCCAGTATTCTTCTTTGTCTGTACTGTGTTTTGGGGGTCTTCTTATGCGATAACATTGTACTGGTTTAGAGCAAAGCAAAGGCAAGGCAAGGAGGTCCCCCTCTCCCATTTATGTGGACTGATAAAGTGCTAGGTAGTATGGGAGTCGATGGAGATGGTGTGCAGAAATCAGAAACCAGTTTGCCCTCAGATCCCAAAGGCCTGTGGTAACACATATTTTCTCTGTTTGATCTGGTCTGCAGCATGGGGATTTACCCTCTGGAATAAATAGTAAGAGAGCAGTGTAGGCGGGAGACTACATTTCTTTTGTATCATGTGATGCAATCATTGTTTTTATTTGACCAAGTATTCTATCTGTTTTTTTTTTTTTAATTTTTGATTCATTGTACACAAATGGGGTACAACCTTATACATAGGGTAATGATGTTTGTCTCATTCCATTATCTTCCCTTCCTCCACCCTCTCCCCACCCTTCATTTTCCTCTACATGATCCACCTTCCTATTGAATGATGCATGGGTAGCAGAAGACATCAGGGAGGAGATTAAAAATTCTTAGAGTTAAACTAGAACAATGATACTACATATCAAAATCTCTGGGAAACTATGAAAGCAGTACTAAGAGGAAAATTCATTGCTTGGAGTGCATTCAACAAAAGAATAAAAAGTCAACAAATAAATGATCTACCATTACAGCTCACAGCCCTAGAAAAAGAGCAGATCAACACCAAAAGTAGTAGAAGACAAGAAAAGATTAAAATCAGAAGTGAAATCAATAACATTGAAACAAAAGCAACAATTCAAAAAATTGACAAAACAGAAAGTTGAAAAGTTGAAAGTTCTTTGAAAAAAATAAACAAAATTGATAAACCCTTAGCCACACTAAGAAAGAGGAGAGAGAAAACTGAAATTACTAACATTTGTGATGACAAACGGTGACAAAGACACTCCTGAAATACAAAACATAACTAGAAGGTATTTTGAAAATCTATCCTCCAACTAAATAGAAAATCTCGGAGACATTGACACGTTTCGAGAGACAAATGGTCCACCCAAACTGAATTAGAAGGACGTACACAAATTAAACAGAACAATTAAGAGCAATGAAATAGAAGAAGCCATCAAATGCCTACCAAGCAAGAAAAGTCCAGGACCAGATGGATTCTCAGCCAAGTTTTATAAGACCTTCAAAGAAGAGCTAATTCCAGTACTCCTCAATGTATTCCAGGAAATAGAAAAGGAGGGAACTGTCGCTGGCTCTTTGCAGTACAAAATCCGTGGATATTTGTCACTGCTTGCAGCAACAACTTGCACGGGTCTTATGGGTGGTGGACTGGAAACTGAGGCACTTCTATCTTTCTCTTTAGTGCACTGCTTTCTTGCTTGTTTGTTTATAGAGGATAGAGGAAATGAGGTTTACTTGCTTTGAGAGGAGAGAGAGAAGACTTTGCTTATCAGAGAGAAAGAGACTTTGCTTAAGAGAGAGTTTGAGAGAAGGACAGGCTTTGCTTAGAGATTAGAGGAAGAGAGACTTGCTACGCCTCACTTAAGTTCTGCTACTTCTTACTGGTGCGTCCTGCATCCTGTGAACTAAGGGTACGTCTACCTAAGGTGCATTAGTGATGCATCTCAGTTCTCCGTTCTGCGATCTGCCTTCCGCTGCTGCCCCTACTCACTGCTTCTATCGGCTAGCCATTTCTTCTTCCTAGTTGCCGTTCCGCTGTCTTTTCTTTCTGCTTGCCACTTCTACTAGCTGCTTGCGTGTGTTTTTCCCCTCTGGCTGCTGCCGCGCGTGTGCCTAGCCGCTTCCGTGTTGTCTCGTTCTGCTTACGCTTAGATCACCTCCAGGAGGCGGAGAGCAGGGCCACGCCTCTTACGCAAAGATTAGGTGAGACGCTCCGAGCAGGCAATTAGGAGTGCTCGAGAACACATGCGCATACATTGTGTGCGTGGACGATAAAATCACCTGAGTGTGTTTATGTCAATTAACCTCCTCGCTGCCGATGTGATCACGCGCCATCCCGGCGCTGCCAACATAACACATCCCCCAACAGGGAGCTAGTATCACCCTGATACCAAACCCAGACAAACACATCAATGAAATAAAACTTCAGACCAATATCCCTGGTGAACATAGATGCCAAAATTACCAATAAGATTCTGGCAAGTTGCATACAAAATATATTAAAAAGACAGTGCACCACAATCAAGTGGGGTTCATCCCAGGGGTGCATGTTTGGTTCAACATCTGGAAATCAATAAATGTAAATCATCACATCAACAGACTTAAAGTTAAGAATCATATAATGATTTCAATAGATGCAGAAAAAGCATTTGATAAAATACAGCAGCCCTTCATGCTCAAAACACTAGAAAAAATAGGGATAGTAGGAACATACCTCAACATTGTAAAGGCTATCTGTGCTAAGCCCATGGGCAACATCATTCTAAATGGAGAAAAATTGAAAGCATTCCCTCTAAAAACTGGAACAAGACAGGGATGCCCTCTTTCACTACTTATATTCAACATCATTAATGAAACTCTAGCCAGAGCAATTGGAGGGTCCCAAGAATTTATAGGGTATGAATAGGAAAAGAAGATGCCAAACTATCACTATTCACTGATAATATTATTCTGCATTTGGAGGATCCTAAAAGTTCCACCAGAAAACTTCTAGAACTCATAAACGAATTCAGCAAAGTAGCAGGATATAAAATCAACAATCGTAAATGTAATGTATTTCTATTCACAAGTGATGAATCCTCTGAATGAAAAATTAGGAATACTCCCCCATTCACAATAGCTGCAAAAAATAAAAAAACAAAATAGTTGGGTATCAATCTAAGAAAAGAGGTGAAAAACTTCAACAATGAAAACTACAGAACAGTAAAGAAAGAAATTAAAGAAAACCTTAGAAGATGATAGGCAGAATCAATACTGTCAAAACGGGCAAACTATGAAAAGCATTATACAAAATCAAATCTCAGTGTTGTACCTCATAGAAATAGAGAAAGCAATCATGTAATTCATTTGGAAGAATAAGAGACCGAGGATAGCTAAAACAATCCTTAGCAGGAAGACCGAAGCAGGAGGTATCACAATATCAGACCTTAATCGATACTACAGAGCAATAGTAGCAAAAAGAGCATGGTATTGGCACCAAAATACAGCTACATCAATGGTACAGAATAGAGGACACGGAGAAAAATCCACATAAATGCAGTTATCTCAAACTAGACAAAGGTGCCAAAAACATACAATGGAGAAAAGATAGCCTCTTCAACAAATGGTGCTGGGAAAACTGGAAATCCATATGCACTAAAATGAAATTACACCCCTACCTCTCACCCTGTACAATTCTCAACTCAAAATGGATGAAGAATCTAGGAATTAGACCAGAGACCCTGCACCAAATAGAAGAAAAAGTAGGCCCAAATCTTCAACATGTCAGCCTAGTACCAGACTTCCTTAATAAGACTTTATCTGTTTGGATGAAAATATTCAGTCTCTCAGAGGTCTACACCAGTCACTACTACCTTCTAAGAAGGGAAAGGGGTTGTTATGAATACTGAGTGCCCACAGTGATGTGGGAAGGGGTCTGTAACATCTCACATATTAAGCATTGTCCTTGGTGTTTCTTGAGGTAGGGATGACATGTGTCCCCCAGGTCCTCTTTGAAATGTGACCTGCTTACAGATGTCTGTAGCTGGTTTAACTTACATATTTGTCTTCCTTATCTTGGTTGGGACCCGGTGCTTCTCCTTATGCAGGATAGGGTTCCTTCCTGGGTTTCCCTCTTATGGAATGTAGCTCCTGTGCTAACCTAAAACACCGCATTAACCAGAGTCAGTAAAATTCCTGAACTGTGCTCATCCCTCTGACCAAGGAGTCTGCCGTTTCTCCTTGCAGGTTAAACTTGAGTCCCAAATTCGAATGGGTAAAAATATCCTCCTGATTAAAAGATTTGCACTCCTCTGACATACTTCTCATATCTGGGATAACCTTGTGAATCATTCAGAAGTCACTGAGGCAAGTCTATGTATGTGTTCGTGTTTGTAGTAGTCCTGAAAGTTCCTTGAGGACTAGGCATCATTTTCATCAGCTAAAGTCTTGCACATTCTCCCTCATATTTATCAGACACGTGTTACTTTAAACAGCAATAAAATGGCTTCATGATGAAGAAGAGAAGCAGAACAGGGCAAGGTACTCCTTATGGCTTCAAGACACACACTCAGAATCCCACAAGAGTTACTGTGGGAAACAGGCATTGCAAAAGCACTTGTAGTGATGAAGAGAGATTCTTCAGAAGTGCACTGCACAAGGAACAAGAAATCTCAAGTGGCCTGTTAATTAGCGTCAAACAAACGGTTGTGGGTCCTTGCTTCATAGTTGTTTCTGCTCTCATATCAACTGGAGATTTAGCTCTGAACTAGGAAGCTTTGAAGACCAAGCAACCAATGAATAAATGCATCCAGACTGTGAACAGTGGCAACAGCAGAAAAATCTAGGGGCTAGTCTTCAAGTAACTATGTTAGACTCAGTAGACAGGAGAAGCATCCCTGAGAAGGTAATAATGGAGCACAAACTCTAAGATTGGTAAGAAGACTGCTTTCTCTAGTCTGTTCCTCCAGTCTCTTCCATCCTCTTCCTATTAGCTGATTCTTTCACATATTCAAATATATAGTTACAGCAGTAGCTGCTCCACTTCTTGATACCTGTTTTCTGAACTCTTCAGCTACTTGTTACTATAAAAAAAAAATATGTGTGACTAAATTGAAGTGAAACACTTTATAGTGTGTTATATTTCTGGAGAGTCTAGTCCAAAATCAGAAAGCTGCATATTGTTAGGTGTCTGGTGATGGCCTCACAAGAACGTATAGTGGGAGTGAGTAGCAAAACAAACAGCTTACTTCACAATATAGAAACAATAGAAGAAGAGGAAAGTAGTGGGATCTCACGTTCCTCTCAGGAGCATGTCCTGCATGACCTAAATTCCTCCCCTCGGGCCCTACCCGCTGCCAGTAATGCCTCCCTGGGGAATAATACTTTAACTCACAGACCTTTACAGGACCCTCACCCCAATCATCTGGGTTTTTTCTCCAGGTGTATTTCCATTTCTAGAGTCCATACAAAATTCCACCTGAGGGAAAAAAGGCAATGTCACAGTAAGCAAGCACAAAAGGCAAGAAGCCGAGAACCAAGACTACTGCACTAGAGCATCAGGAAAACAGACCTGCTCCCAGCTGGATCATGTGTCTGAGGCCTCGCTATCTTTTGTTTACTAACTCATTTGTTAGCATGTCAGTGACCAACTCTTCCAGCACCTTTACGTGAACGAAGCACCCATTCCCGTTGAATCACCTTGGAACCTTTGTAGAAAATTCAACTTAGCATAAATGTACGGGTCTAGGTTTAAACATTCGCCTTTCCTCCTATGCCAATGCCACACTGTCCTACCTATCAGAGTTGTGAAATAAGTCACAAAATTGTTTATGTGAGTCCTCCAACATTCTTTACCTATTACGAAATCGTACCCCCTAAAAGTAAAGAAAAAATATTTGAATGTTATTATATGGGAGGGGCATACTCATTGTAAGAGTCAGAAAATCCAAATGATGAAAACTGAAGCAGGGAAGGAAATTACTGAACAAAGCATGTACACAAAAAGGTATTGTGATCCTTAAGAGATATTCCTATCACAATGGGTCTTTCAAAGACAAATGCAAGAGAACGAACATCGGGGAAGGAATAGCCAAAGGACTGTGTGAGCCTGTTCTATCCTTAGGACAGGATCTGTGCTGAAGCCACAGTGGCCCAGACAACCCTTCCGGTGGATGACTCAGTGCGCATGTCCCTCGCTGCGAGTATCCATTGTTGCGCATGCGCACGTCCTTTATTGCGCATGCACCCTGCTCCCCAACCTCTCTCTTCTTTCCCACTTTGCTGGTGGAGGTCGTGTCTTCCCTTCCTTTGCAGGTCGTCGTTTTCGCTCACTGATCTGATTGACGCACTCAGTGAGTCTTTAGAGTAGCCCTCCCAGGAGCGCGAGTGCGAGTGCGAGTGCATGTGACGGGTGCCAGGGAGTGTGCAGCAGGTCCAGCGGCTCGCTCCGTGGCCTGGCAGTTGGAAGGGCTTCGAGGTTGTCGAGCTTCTCTCAGGCGCCTCTGCCCTGCCGCCATGAGGCATGGTCAGGTTGATGGCCCTAACAAGGGAGGAAGGTGGGTCTTGGAGGATGGGACTAGTGTTGAGGGCGACGTTGGAAGTATCTGGGTCCCGGATGTTGCTGCAAAGCCCACGAGACAGGTTTCCCAGTTTTCAGTGGGGACAGGGCAAGGTGTGCAACACGGTGAGGGAAGGGTCTGGGAAGCGGGGACTCTCTGGGGAGGTGATCCAGTCCCTGAGCTCTTCAGAGCGCCCAGGGAGGGGCGCACCCATTGCTCTGTAGTGCAACTTCTTACCTCTGACACATACTGTGCAGAAACAGCCCTTGAAGGTGCCAGGAAGGAACGAAGGAGGCTGTGCTTTCCAGCAGGAAGTTGCTTTAGGGGCAGATGGGCCAAGTTAAGGAGGTGTGACAAAAGCAGTAGACAGTCAAGCTGCAGTTGTCTAGTGGTGTTTTCCTAAGTGTCTGCATGATAGAGAATCTAGTTGCTCAAAGTACCTCAATGGAAATCTCTTCTGTCCCTTGCCACGTGACTTAAGACAGTTTCTCAGCTGGCATGACCAACATACAGGCTTTGCAAACACTCGGGAAAAAGACACATTTATTCTTGGACATGCTTTTGAAGTGTTTACAAAAATGTAAAGCTTTACAAGTTTACCTTTGGCCAGAAACATGATGATATATACCTATTCTCTTAAGAACCTTTTGCAAATCACATTATTCTGCTTTCAGTATGAAATGAATGATCAACTAAAATCAAGATCTGAGTCCAGTGGAAGAAGAGATGAATCTCTTCACCTGATTGAGCCTTTGATTGTGAGTGCTTCAATAGTTGCTTCCTGTTAACAGGAATTTATTTCTGTGAGAATGTTGAATAGTGAAATTACACTGAAAAAGATTGTCCTTGATGATAAGGGGTGAAAATTAACCTCATAAAGGAAGCAGTGAAGTTTCCGGGTGATTCCTCTGCACTGTGTCCTGGGAGAATGCTATTACATTCCCCTGAAATAAACCTGATGACTTCCTTATTGTGTTTACTTACAATAGATCCTTCCCATCATAGAGTAAAATACCTTCTAAAAGGTATTTTATGTACCTTTTATTTGTATGTGACTCGTCTGGGATAGACTTCTCTGTCACAAGAACGACTGTATTAAGGACAAATGTACAGAATCATGTTAAAATAGTTCAGACTTCAATGAGATTAAATATATTTACATAGTATGTGTAGTTAGGATATGTATTAACAACTAAATTTTAATTTGCGTAACTCACACACACACTCCAATAGGATGAGCAGTGTGATGATGATCCAGCTCAACAAGAAGGACCACCAAGTGAAGTTTGGGAGATTTTATCTGATCAGGAGACAGAAGATGAAGGAGAATCTGCAGATCCAGGTGAAAGAAAGGGGAAGAACATGTCCGTGGGGGTAAAGTGTATATGTGCATCATCCTTAATGGCATAGCCAGTAACTGTAGGAAAGAAAACAGAAACACTTCCCAAGAGCTGGTGGAAAAGTGAAGAGTAAAGTTGGCAGCTTTGTGCATTCCCATACTATCAAGAATTGTCCTTTTTTTGAGAATTACTTTGTGTGCTTTTCTTAACCTTCCTTGCCAGTGCTCTACATTAGCAAGGCCAAGGAACTAATGTTTAATTGTAGTCACAAAGTTGTAAGTTTTTACTCACTGCATTCAAAGTGTAAACACCTTTTCACATTGTCCCATGTGTAGAGTGCTAAGTCATGGTCCTTCCAGACCTTACAATGAGGCCTGGTTACATAGGGATATTAGCTCCTTTTCTAAATGAGAAAACTGAGTCTCAGCTGTTGTGTCTTACCACAAAATAATCGGCTGGTAGAGACAGATCCATACCTCATTACCTAGTCCCATGATCTTTTCTTTGTGAAATCTTGTGCTTAGAACTGCTTAATACACAAATATCCACAAAGTCAAATCTCTCAGTACAGGCCCAGGAAAAGGCACAGATTAATGGAGCAGGATAAACTCCAGGAAAGAGCTCAATGAATGATAGGCACTGTTTCCACTGACTGGCAGTTTTCTCTTTTAAAGTAAATTTGGTCAAAGCTGAGTAATTTAGGATACTGGCCCGCAGGTAGCTATACTGCTATGATTTCTAGGTGTCTCTTAAAAGACATTTAGATATAGTTAGGCTAAAAAATTCAAAGGTTTCCAAGATTTTCACAAAGCAGAAATGACTACTTGCAATAGTCTTTTCAAGCTAAAATCTATGTAATTCAGGTAATGAATTATTTTATCAGTTCAATGTTAAGGGATTTCTAAGAACAACTGACCACAATGCTTATTAATTACTTTCCATTCCACATCTTTATTGTCACTGCAAGAAAATAATGTTGCTGTTAGCCACAAATTTTGTTGCTGTTTTTTCTAGTACTTTGTTCAGTGTAGGATTCACTTATCAAATATTCTGGATATGGCTGTCGGACTTTGACAAATAAGTGCTGATCATCACAGTAAGGAAAGCATGTCATGATTTTATTAGTAATGGTCCTAAAATTCCACTCAGCTACTCCTTTTGAAAATTGTATTTTAGGTGTGACTTCCATTCTATCCGTGGTGTAGACTTCAGGTTTCTTGCTAGCTTGTGCTCCCAGTTTAGAGTACACGATGGTAAAATATAAGTAATATAATTCTAGTGTGGTTTATTAGATTGACATTTAGAAGAATGATTCAAGTCCCAGTCATGAGGGCACACACCTGTAGTCCCACTAACTTTGGAGAGAGGCTGGAGGATCTCAAGTTCAAGGCCATTCTGAGCAGCTTACTAAGACCCCATTTCCTACCAAAATGGTGGTGGGCTGTATCTCAGTGGTAAAGCATCCCTGGGTACAGTCCCCAATACTGGGCAGGTGGAGAGAGAGAAAGAGAAACAAATATCTTCCAGATAGAAGTGCTAGGCCAGGGTTATGTGCTCCTATGCCTGTCTTAAAACATCTCTTTTTTCCTTCAGTTATCTCAGGGGACTCCCCTCTATCAAACCCCTTGCACTTCCAGAGCTATGAAGGTACAACTCAGGTCAGGAACAGTAAAAGTAGAGGAGCTATGCGTGTGGTCCAAACCGTTTGCTGTTAGAGAGAAGCTGGGAGTTGGCTATTCCCTGCTGGTTATAAGGTTGTTCCCTGGGTGGGATTTGTGGAGAAGTTGTGACTCAGATTATACTTGTCATGTAAATGTGGAAATTCTCTTTTCTGGCAGGTAGGTCTCTCTCCATTTGTTTCTGGATTTCTCTCAGAGGGTATTGACATGTGTATAAATATTTATTCAGTGCATCCATTGGAGAAAGGAAAGTCAGGATTCTTCTCCTTCCTCCATGTGTCAATGTCACTTTACTGTTTTCAGGGACTGACCTGGAAGATGATCTCCAGGAACAGGCTCAGCCAAAAACTGGAGACAAAGAAGGAGATGATCTTGCTGCCAAGGTGGAGTTTACGTCCAACCTAGAGCACGCTCAACTGCCAGAAGCAGGTATACTATCCTCTGAGATGCAAACTTATGTGGATTTATTTTCCACAGTATTATCCCTTTATAGATGTGGGGTTGACCTTATTGCTGTATTAACGAGTTCACATATAAAGATACCTTGAATTCAGACTCCAAATGCCTGACTGCTTGACTAAAATACTATCACATACAGAAACAAATAGAGTCAGAGCCATATTGAACCACACACTATGAAAGCATTTTCTAACTTTTGAGTGTGAGCCCTTTCACCAACAGGTATCTTTTCTTATTCTTTTATAATTTCTGGTTCACAAAATAATTAACACCTTTGTATTTTGTAGTTTGTTAAGACAGTGAAGTGGATTCTTGTGCCAAATGAACACAATGTGAGGGCATGTGGAAGAAGCCTTAAATTCTAAACCCATCTTTGCTCTTATTAAAAATAGGGAGCTTAAATAAAATATAATAAAGTCACTTTAATGCTAGTTATTGCATTTTCTGGTTCTGCAAGATGGAATAAAGATACATACTGTTTTTCAGGATTTGTTTATCATAAAGTATTTATTATCATAAAATTATAACGTCCGAATTGAGATTTCATCGTTACTAAGCAAACGCATAAATAATGTTCGATGTTTATTTTCTGTACGGAGACCTAAGATCCTGTTCTTAGGTTCAAACTTGAAATTATCTTTTAGTGACTAATTATGTTTTAAATCATTCACTAAGTGAAGACTGGGATGACTGAAAAATGAAATGGAAGTAGTCTCATTTGTGCTTTCTGGGATTGATGAATCAGTGAGAGTGTGTGTAGGTAGTAATGCTCAAGGTGGTTGTAAGATACCTACACTAAGCATTTCCTGTCCCATTATCAGTGTGCATGAGCTGTGCTTCTAATATGTCTGTAGACACCATGATAGAATCACCTTTAACCATATCACGTGCTACATATTATTGTTTCTGCCTTACTATGTCAATTGTTAGAACTTGAAGTTCAAGGACTATAATGCCGTACTTCGTCTCTGGTCAACTTTTGTTTTACAGACTGTTGAACGTACTTATCAAGAGCTTCTGAATTTAATGAAGCGCTTGATATTTATGGAGGGAATTGTCATGCATTATTTTTCTAAGTGTTTTTACTCTGTATTGCTGATTGATTCCACTAGGGTATTTACATTAATAGTAGTTTTCCAAGTACTTCTGGGACTGAACTGTGTTTTTTGGAAGATCATAGCCTTGATGTGAATGTGTCTTAAAACCGATAACTTATGACATGGTCATTTGAAATAAAAGTAATAATAAAAGCAACAGTATAAATTTGAAGAAAAATCACATATATTAAAGTAGGTTTGGATCTTATTAAAAGTAAAATTTTCCAACTAATAATTTAGAAAGATTGCTCATTTTTAAAGATAGCTATGAAGAGAATATTCAGTAGAGTTTACCTCATGGTGAAGAAAATGGAAAGAGCCCTTAGAGACTATGACACTAACAGGTATTGAGTAGATTGTATAATTGGAAGGGCATACACTCTTGAGTTCTAATATTTGCAAAATATGGATCAATGGTTAATATGTTAGGAAAGCATGCATTATTTCATATATACCAGTAGTACCTGAATCTAAACATCACAAATACCATGGGAGCACTTTTGATATTTTTAAGCCGTTCCCATTCCTGCCCTGTCTCCTTCCATTCCTTCCTTTCTTTTTCTCTTTCCCTTCCTTTCCCTCTCCCTCAACCCTATTTTCTTTCTCCTCTCTCTCTCTCTCTCCACATTGTGAGACATGGTATATATCTACTTTACATTTTGACCTCAAAATTGTGGGCAATGGCCTGAAACAGGTTTGACCATATAACGTAATATACAAAAGAGATTATTTTCAAGTGTATATAGAGGTTTTATCCATATTTACACCCGGAATGTGGATGAAAACAGAAGACATATGGTTACTATATTTACAAACCACATAAGGGTAAAACAGTCCAAAGAAAGAGTTCTGCACATTTGCATAGTAGACAACAACAAAATTCATTACTAAGCTTGTCTTTTGCAGTTGCAAATGGGACACTGTTTTAGCTATCTTATATTTGAAATATTGTTTAGAGACAAGATATTATGAGTATGCACTTTTCATAGATTCCTTTTGTTTTTCAGATTTTGTGTGTTGATTAGAACTTAGTGCATACATACCTATTTGTTTTTCTTCTGTCCTTGAGTATACCCTTTCATAAATTCATTAGATTTAATCAGTTCTGAACTCAAATGTCGTTTTGCTTTCCTTGTGCCAGTAGAAAGTATGGCAAGTTTAAAATCCAATTATTATAATTTTTATGCCTGGAAATCAATTCTTGAAATCACAACAGAGTTCTACCTGAATGTGAGCCAAATTGTGAGTCTTTGGGTTCAGTGTGGAATCATTTTACAAAACTGAAACTGTCGTTTCCTTAGCATGCATTTAATTTCATATAAATAAAAGTCTCCTTACAAATACAACCGTTATGTTTCTATTATAGATCAAGAGTGGCAAGATGTTTAAATGAAGACCAGCCGAAAGTATGCAGTCTGTACTTATGTCAGATTTTGAGTTCAAATTCTCTCAAATAAAGTTTTACAGTTTGCTCCATAGAAGTCATTAATGTGTTTTGTTAAATTTCTACTGGAAATAGAACACTATTGAAAGTTGTATTGGTTGTGAAGTTTTATCATATGATCGAGGTGGTAGGAATAGGTAAATTATGTATTGATTTTTCTATCCAGCAACCTTGCTAAACATGTTTATTCTAAATATATTCCTGGATACTTTGCACTGCAGCATACACAGTTTTATCACTTTTGAATAATGATAGCTTGTTTCTGCTATTTCAAAATAGCATACATTTTTTCCTATTCCTACTTTGAAAATTGGACATACTTACGCAGGAACATATTGTATGAAACCAGTAATGATTCTACTCCCTTATGTGTGATAGGAAATGGAAATTTTATGAAACACGTGTTTCATAGATATACTTTACCAGAATAAGCAAGTTTCCATTCTCTTCCAAGGTTGCTGAGACTACTGTTCTTGAATATGTGTACTTTACTTTCACCAAACACTTGCAGTGTGTCTCTTCAGGTAATCAGGTAATCATAGGACATTTTCCTTCCTTAATGCATTAATGTTGCAAAATACATTGGTAAGTTTTTCTAAGTAATCTTGGCATTCCTAAGGGGAAAACTTTTTAATCATGGCACGTTATAGTTTTTGTTCAATCAGGTGTCTTACCAATTTGTTAAGATTTTACGTATAACAATTTATGAATGGTTTTAGCTCATATTTTTATCTCATCATATTCTGTTTTTTGGTACTAGCTTCATAAAATGAATTAGGACACAAAACCTCCTTTTCTATTCTCTGGAACTAAAGTCTCTGCAAACCTTTGAGCAGCATAGAGCTAGGCTTTCCCAAGTTCAATGACTTCTGTGTTGCATCATTTTTAGCACTTGACCCCACTTAAAATACAGGGACAGTGGGCCAGCAGCTCCAGGTTTCCATCATTTCAAACTTTGTGAACAGTAGGATAGCTCGTTCAGAAGTCTTTCCAGCTGCCCATTTCCTGCATTATACCCTGACAACTATATATAATCCAAGAATTACTACTTTGAATTCCTTACATCCTTACACCTTACATGATTCCTTTCATCCTTACATGATTGAAAGAGAATCATTCAATCAAGGGCATCACTAAAAATCAACCCTTCTTAGGCACTAAGAGGGTGTGATCAACAGCAACAATTTCTCTCTCTGAGAGAGGTTTAAAATATTCATGATCCAAAAGGCCTGAAAACCTAAGCTTCGTATCAAAAGCAGGAGTAAATGTAAAGTATCCCATTCACCATAAATTATCTGAGAGAAACATAAACCTTCGAGCTGGATGAAGAATCAGGACCCAGTTAGGGGAAAGGGGAGGGGGAGCCAGAGGGCCTCACTAGGGCAAAATTACTTGAGTCCTACCTGCACTCTCTCCTTATTGACTATGGCATGAAGTAGCCATGGGTTTCCATACTGATTCTCGTACACACTGACCTTGCAATGCTGGGAAATGTACTTACATCATTTGACTTTGTGTCTGCATTTCTGAAATAGAAGTTTCAGTATTTACATTAAATGATTGATCTGAGGTATAAATGTGATACCATAAAAATAGGCATTTCATTGCAGATAGATTGGCTTACTTTTCAATTTTCAAATTTTTAAAATTTCATTTAAATTCAAAACTGCATTTCTAATAAGTGATACTGCTTTTGAATTTCAAGTTATGGAGAGCAGATTAATGTTTCTAATGCATTTGAGATCAGAAAATTCTTTGGTTTTTCAATCATATGAAACATAAATGTACTTGGTATCAGACTTGAAATCAAATCAAAAGTTTGTTTGTGGACTGGAGTTTAAGAAGTTCACACCTAAGGCCTGGTTTTGTGTGAAAACTGCTCCTTGCAGTGTGCCCAGCCAGGAAAAGTAACTCAATGTTATGGTCATGCACCACACCTCAATACCAGAATCTGCCTGTCAAGAGGCCAAACAGTCCCTGCACAGCATTGTGGTAGCTAACAGGGCCATAGGGATCACTACCATGTGTCCAGTAAGAAAATAATGAACTCAAGAGATCCAAATAGTTTATTATTGGAAGACACAACAAAGCCACATCAGCATTTTCACCTCCATGTCCCTCTCCCCAGAGACTGACACTGATTGGGAGGTGCTCACTAACAAACGACACAGAGAGAGGGTTGCTGTGCCTTTGAAACGCCCATCACCATAACCTATGTCAGTGAGCAGTTTTGCACCCAGCAGATGTACTCTAACGTTAGACCAGGAGGCTCAACTGAATCCAAGGTGGTGGACGAATATCGACCTGCATGTAAGGAGGCAGGTCAGAAAATGACTCCGGTCAGCTCCACAACACAATGCTTTATATCTCTTGCTCCAAAAGGAATCAATCACAGAGTGTACTACCAAGACTCAGGTCAGACTGGTTTAGCTTTGCTCAGATGGCCTATGTGGGGGAACCTGCCAGGTCTCCAGGGCACCAATGGAGAGTCACTCCCCTATATTGTATAGAGAAAAACAAAAGGCTGTATGTTTTAGTCAGCTTCTTGGCTGCTGTGTCTAAAAGACTCGACCAGAACAATTGTAGAGGAGGAAAAGTTTTTTCAAGGGCTCACGTTTTCAGAGGTCTTAGTCCATAGAAGGCCAGATCCATTCCTCAGGGCTCAAGGTGAGGCAGAACATCATGGCAAAAGAGTGTGGCACAGGGAAGCAGCTCACACGGCAAACGGGAAGCAGAGAGAGAGTCTGCACTCTCCAGATACAAAATATATATTCCATTGTCACGCCCCAAACAAGCCACTTCCTCTAGCCACAACCCACCTGCCTCCATTTACCACATAGTTAATCCCATCAGGCATTAATTCCCCGCCTCTGGGAAACACACTGTAGTCTCAGCTTCTATAGAATCAACTTTGTTAGATTCCACACATGACTGAGATCAAGTGAGATTTATCTTTCTACACCTAAATTACTTCACTGAACATGATGACCTGTAGTTCATCCCTATTGTCTGAAATATCAGGATTTTATCACCTCTTTATTGGCAAATGGTCATCCATTGTGTCTACATGCCACATTTTGTATATCCTTTCATCAGATGAGAAGCACTCAGATTTCTTGTGTTTCTTGGCTAACACAAATAATGCTGCAACAGACATGAGCACAGAGGTCTCTTGGACATATTGATTTCTTATCTTTGGATATATACCCAGGAGTGGAGTTGTATTTTTAATTTCTTTGAGGGCCCTCCAGACTGTTTTGCCTAAAGGCTGGATTCCTACCAACAGTGTGTAAGGTTCTCTTTTCTCTACATCGTCCCAAGTATTTCTTGTTTTTGACTTTTTTATAGCAGATATTCTAAAAGGAATGAAGGGATAACTCATTGTAGTATTAATTTGCATTTTCCTGATGATCAATGATACTGAACTTCTTTTTTCATATAACTGTTGCAATTTGCATGTCTTCTTTCAAGAAATGTCTGCTTATATCTGTTGCCCATTCTATTTTATTTTATTTTTCCTTTTGTTGAGATTGGAGTTCCTTATATACTTTGGATATGAGCTCTTTGTGAGATGCATACTTTAGAAATATTTTCTCTCATCCAGGCACGGTGGCACATGCCTGTAATCCCAGCAGCTTGGGAGGCTGAGGCAGGGGAATCAAGAGTTCAAAGCCATCCTCAGCAAAAGCGAGGTGCTAAGCATCAGTGAGACCCTGTCTCTAAATAAAATACAAACTAGGCGGGGGATGTGGCTCAGTGGTGGAGTGCCCCTGAGTTCAGTTCCCAGTACCGACACCCCCCAAAGAGAAATATTTTCTCCCACCCTGTAAGTTGCCTCTGCATTCCATTGTTTCCTTAGTTGTGCAGAAGTTTTTAGTTCAATGTAATACCATTTGTGTGTTTTTGCTTTTGATTCCCTGGTGCTTTGGGTCTTATCCAAAAGGTCCTCACCCACTCACATGTCCTGAAGCATTGCCCTTGTGTTTTCATTTAGCAGTTTCATAGATGCAGGTCTTTTATTTAAGTCTTTAATCTATTTCGAGGTCACTTTATAACTGGAGAGAGGTAGGAGTGTCATTTCATTCTTCAGCATATGGATATCAATTTCCTCAACACTCTTTATTGATAAGATTGTTCTTTATTCAATGCATGTGCTTCATGCCTTTGCCAACAATCAGTTCGCTGTAAATGCATGTGTAACTTCTAAGCTCTCTACTCTGATTCAGATGTCCTTGTATTATAATTCTTGAGTTTTGTTCTTTTACAAAATTATTTTGTCTTTTCTACTTCTGTTATTTTCCCACATAAATTTTAGTTACCCTGGAGATACAAAAAAAATACTGCTAAAATTTTAATTGGAATTTAATTGTCTATCATAAATTTGGCGACAATTGATATCTTACCTTTAGAAGTCTACTGGCCCATGCATAAACACAGTGTGTCCCTCTGTTTAGGGATATCTTTTTTCTTCTTTAGCATCTGGTGATTTCCAGCATGTGAATCATGTACATGTTGTATTATATTTTGTCAGGGTTTGATCTATTGTAAATGGCTTAATGTTTGTGTTTTCTAAATTTGGGTTTCCAATAGGTCATTGATAATCTTAAGAAGTACTTTGTTTTTTGTTTTTTGAACATGTATACTGAAACATTACTTAACTCTCATGTTCATTTTTGGAAATTGCTTTGCAGATAATATAAGAATTCCATGTAGATAATCATAAAATGTATAAATTGGAACAGTGGTATTTCCACCTTCCTAGTCTATAAACCATTTATTTATTCCTCTTGCCTTATTAAACTGCTTAGAATTTCAAGTACAATATTAAGTATCAAACCTGAGAGGGAACATCCTTGCTCCTTTCCTGGTGTTAGGGAGAAAGAAATTAGACTTTCTCTCGTAAGTTTAATGTAAATTGTAGGATTTTTTTGTAGTTTCTCTATAACAAGTTAAGACATTTTCCATCTACTCCTAGTTTGCTGAGTTGTTGATACTGTTGTCATAAGTGTTGTAGACATAACAAATGTCATACATGAATTTTATTAAATCCTTTTTCCTCACCCATTGTTGAAACTCTGTGATTTGGCGTTTTTAAGATAACGCAGTAGATTCCATTGTTTGATGTTTGAGAAGCGAACCAGGTTTGCATTTTCAGGATAAACTTAACTTTTGGTCATGATGCATTATTTTTATACTTTCAAATTCCATATTAATAAAACATTTTGGTAATATTTTGTTGACAGGTTTCAGCATCTGCTCCTGAGGGCAGTAGGATTATATATTGTTTTTCTTGTACTGTTTTAGATTTTTTAGTCAGGGTAACCCCAATCTGATACTATGATGTGTTAGACATTACCTGTTCTAAGTTCTAGAAGACCTTGGGTACAATTGCTTTTATCATGTTTGATCATTTCTAGGATTTTCCAGTGAAACCACATGGAAAGAGATTACATTCTTGAAGGTTTTTCAAATATAAATTCTATCTTGTCATACATGTACATCTATTTGGATTATCTGTTTCAAAAGTAAATAGTAGTATACAAAGACATTTTCCCAATTCAAAAAGTTGACAAAGGTGTATACATACAGCTATTCATAGTATCTTTTTAATTTCTAGGGCCCAAAACTTGTATTATACTTTTCCAAAAAACAGCTTTAGGGTAATTTTCTCTATTCGTTCTTTGCAATCTCATTGATTTCTGCCCAAACTTACTTTTTATTATTCATCTTTACTTTCTGCTGGCTTTCAGTTATTCATCTTTTAGTAATTTCTTGATGTAGAAACGTTCACCATTTACCTCAATCCTTTATTCTGCTCCTTCACCAACATTGAATTGTATAAATTTCCTGCCTTATCATGATATGCCTGAGCCTGGAAATTTAATACGTTGTGTTTTCATGTCAAAATATTTTCTAATTTCTGTTGAGTTTAGCTTTTTCACATGTGAACTATTTACAAGTATATGATTTAATGTCTAGGTGATGTATATTTTTCTCTTATACA
This sequence comes from Sciurus vulgaris, assembly GCF_902686455.1. Taxonomy (NCBI): domain Eukaryota; kingdom Metazoa; phylum Chordata; class Mammalia; order Rodentia; family Sciuridae; genus Sciurus; species Sciurus vulgaris. Next base: position 92,553,595 of record NC_136471.1, on the reverse strand, counting down.
GTGACATATCTCTCTGATTCTGGTCAGAGAAAATTCTCTATATTATTTCTCTTGTTTTACATTTGACAATTTGTATTATAATCTAGGAAAGAGGCTATCATGGTGAAACTGTCACATAGAATAAAAAGGAATATGTGTCTTTCATTACACTGAGTGTTCTGTAAGTGTAAAATAGATTCAGTTGGTAGATGGAGTCATAGAATTTTTCTATATCCTTTCTACTAGTTTTGTAAATTACTGAGAGAGTGTTGAATTCTCCAACTTCAAATGAGAGGACAATAATAATCTCTGTCTCTCAAAGCAATTCCTGAAAAAATTTCCCCTTTTCTTGGAAAAGTTCTCCTCACAGGATCTTTCCTTCCACTGTGAGCATTTTGAAATCACACTAACTAATATACATAGGCGCAAAGGCAAAAGGGAAATAAAAAAGAAAATTTTGAAAACTGAAATCACCCTGTCTGCTGAGCTTCCAATGATACCTCTCAGTCCTCTGATTGGACACAACTGGCATGATCCCAACACAGGACTTCTCATGAAAAGCGCTCAGCAATGTCATCCATACTTGGAGAGGGGTTGAACTAGTGTCATGTACTAACAAGACTGGAACTGATTGTCTTCTGACGGTCCCTCTGAAACTAAAGACGCAAAGACTCGGAAGTGGACAGTGAAAGTTCCCACAGTGGGGGGACCAAACTGGGGAACCTGGTGAGCTGCCCTGCCTGACTGACATGTGTTCTGATGGAGGTGTCTGAGCACTTGTAAATGGTCAGTTTCCAAGGGTGTCCAGGGGTGTTCTGAGATTGTGCTTGGGTATGCACCTGCCTCTCTGGAGTCTGCCTCACACCTGGTAGGCATTCAGGTCAGCTTAGACTAACTGGCCAGACTTGGGCTGCTCCTGAGTTGGTCACTGGGGCCAAGAAGAGAGATTAGTCCCTAAACTTAAGTAAGAAATGACCTGCCTTTCTTAAATAGACTTTCTTAATCCTAACTGGGTTTGTATTGGCTGACTTTTAATAGTTACTTTTATGTGTCACTTTGCTAGGCCACACTACCAGGTCCTCATCTATATTCCAGGCAAGATGTTTCTGTGTGGTTATTTTGCAGAGGAGACGAACATCAATAGATGTTGAATAAAGCCAGTGACCCTGCATAATATGAGTGGACCTCACCTGATCAGTTGAAGTCCTTAAGAGAAAATTACTTGATTCCCTCCAGGAAGAAAAATTCTGCCTCCAGACTGCTTTTGAATTCCAGCTGAAATGTCACCTCTTCCCTGGGTCTCTAACCTAATGTTATGCTCCGTACAGCTTTAACTTTTAGCCCTACAATGGCATGGGACAGATCTTCAAATACTTTTGATCTCTGTCTCTCCCTCTCTCTTTACACGCACACACACACAGGTATGATACTGGCTAAGTCTAGGATCATTAAAGGACAAAAGATCTGTACTGCATGTTTGTCCCATTCTGCTGCATTGTCCTAATACAGAGACTAATACAGAGTCTTAATACAGAGACATTGCCCTCATCCTCTGCACAGTGACATCCATATGACTCATCATTAGGACCCTAGGACTGATGATGTGATAATTTATCATGTGCTTCAATTGCACAGATGTTGACTGGGTTTCTCCTGTGTGTCAGGCCCTCTGTTCTATCATGAGGGCACAGGGCCATACTGGTTGTTTTTTCTGCTTTTAGGATGGAACAAGGTGTCTGGTGAGGGAGAGATGGAAATGAACTTCAGTGCAGGAAGAGAAATGGCATAGTTTTGTCCATCAAGTCATGAGGGATCACTCTAGGAACATTTCCCCTTCTTTCCTTTCCCGTCAGTTAGTAGCTGATCCTGGAAAAGACCATTCAGGTTGTTCAGTTGCATCACCCTCATTCTGTTTCCCACAGGCACTCACACATGCAAGTTAAACTGATTTTGGTATATTGCATCAGATCAGAATGCAAAAATGAAATTGCCTTCAGTGTTGTGATTTTCCAAAATCAGTCCAAAAGTCTTCATACCATTATAGATATACAATGAAGTAGACAAAGGAAAATGAAGAGGAAGGATGAGGAATGGGATAAGGAAAGAGAGTGGAAAGAACATGACATAAAATTCTGTGTACATATATGTATGTATCACACTGGTGCTCGTGATCGTATACACCCACAAGAAAATACTTAAAATAATCATGAGTAAATTTCAGAAAGATCATTAGAGGAAAAGGACCAGGGATTGAGGAGAGGGGAGGGGAAAGGGAGGTACTGAAGATAGAATTAGAAAGTTATATTCCATGCTGTTTGAGCTATGCCAAAATAGATTCTACTGTCGTGTAACAAGAGCAACAACAACAACAAAATCCCAGAGATAGTTAGCTGAAGGTGAATTTGTGAGAATGACCTGATGGCATTTAGTTCAGTCCTTCTGGTCTTTGAAGCCGAACTGTCTTCATGGAACCACATTCTGGCTTACCGGACAGGCTTTTTGCATTCAAGAGGAGTTATGCAATTGTACAACTCCTGTTGTTTTAGGGTCAGTCGATTCATTTCAGGATGGGTTTATAGGAAGCCGCCTTGCTTTGGACAAAAGACTCATTTGCTAATTGATTTCATTAAAATTATGTTGCACCTTCTATGTCACTGATTACTGAATTGAGCCTAAATTCAGAAAAAAAAATATTTTTTTAACTTCTCAAACCGCAAGTCTTCTGCACAACCCATAGCCTCTTGAATTGTGGAGAAGGTGAAAGTCACTCTGTATTCTTAGAAAACCTCTGTAGATAATGTGTGTCAGGTGTTGGTTTTGGTAGCATGTTCTATACCTGTAGCAGAGTAGATTGAATCAAAGGTCTAAAATGAACTTTGTAATTTTGAGTAAGTTCCTGAGTTTTGGCCTTTAGCGAACTGCTGTAGAGAATAAATAATACATGCTAACATGCTGTGAAGATGAGAAGCTATACAAAACAGTTACAACTTTCAAGGACTCTAGATATGTGATGATACATTGCAGCAAAAAGTCCTTGGTGCTCAGGCAAGGAACCAGTGATTACTTGGGACTGGCCTGGAGACCATACACTGCAAGTGAAGTTCAGAAGAAGTGGATTGATTCCTTGGTATACAGGGGAGCCAGGAATGAAAGGCAGAGCTATCAGAGAAAACCGGGTGGGAAAAGAGACCTTTGACAAGCAAGTTTATTTGTCATAATGCTCTCTAATATGTTCAAATAGAAGAATGGCCTCTGGGAAAAAAAAGAATCCAGATATAGCAAATATCTTAATGTACAGGAAAATTGCATGTGTGAAAAGTCCAGTATACTCGTGTCTCTGCATCATAGATTTGCAGTCCTATAAACTTAATCTCCCTAATAGCAGGACACCCTGTAATCTTCTCAACACCAAAAATTATACTCAGAAATATCCAATGTACCCTAAGTTGTGTAATGTAAGGGTTATAAATCACAACATTAGAATTTACCTCCACACTCAAACTTTTATTCACATTTAAGGATAAGACTTTTTATCAGTACAAGGATTTGGTTTAGAAGAAATACCATGGAATTGTGGAGGAGGAGGGTCCGCAGGAAGGAATGTGACTACCTTCCTCCTCTGTCTCCCTTCCTATGCTAAGAAAGTGGTCAGGTGGAGAAGATGGCAGACTAGGGGAAGCTATATTTCTCATTGCTTGGTGACCCGAGATTCCAGCAACA